>NC_139234.1:45490769-46893317 GCF_977018435.1 Lepisma saccharinum
TATATATATATATATATATACACACACACAGAGTAATTCACACACATTTCAATTACAGTCTCACATAACGGACTTCCCTTGGCTATTTTACAACACACCGGAAATCAACCGTCTTCTGCACAACATAGAAAAATACTGGTAGCACAGAGAATATTCCAGAACGTTTGTTTTTTTGCTTTCGTGACTTCAGAAGCTTCAATCAAGCCACTACGTATGTCATCTCTCAAATTTCCTCCCAACTGCGCTCTTTACGAGCACATTACGTTATTACCCCAAGAGACCTTATCACAAAAAAAAATATAATGTTGTAGTTAATTGGACTGCTTTAGTATTCTTGCATACTCGTTTCTGGGAAATTTAACAACTGTTTAATGCTCAAAACTGTAGCTTATAAGCTAAATGCATTTATGGGGTTAGGATTCCTATGACCTAGAGATCACCAAAATATGTACTTATGACTTAGAATTTCCATAAATATGCCCTAAAAGAATATAAACTTCTTTCTTTCCTCCTGACGTTCATGTTTATTTAATAATTTCGAGGTCCTTTTATGGGGAAGTTCTTTTGATACTTTTTATATTATGAATTTCCGAACCTTATTTTTAAACTAACATTTTTCAGGCCCAAGCAAGGTCAAATTACCACCACCAAAGGTAAGCAAATGTCTGTAACTACAGGATCACGCATGCAGGATGGAACGGGGAAAAAGAACAAGGTATACGTATATATAAGCAGGTGGGTGGGTATGGCTCGAGGTGGATCGAGAACATTCTTGTGTTCGGAAATTTTTGTATGACGTAGATTGAGAATGTCACACACATGCACAAAATGATTATTTATACTGGTTTTCTTAAAGGTTAATAATTTTTCACGTTAATTCAATATAATTTAAGGGGCTCTCCGATGGCGTAGTGGTAACGTTCTCTCTCACCTTGTAATCAAGGCGAGCCGGGTTTGATATCCGGTGGAGGCACATAGTGGTTCGGATCCCACTTTAAACTGTAGGTCCAGTTCCGATTAGCCTATCTGTGCGTAAAGTGGAATTAAAAACTCAAACACAGAGGCGTCAATTGTGGGAAATTGCTCTGCGACGACATTCATGAGCATTTCTACATTCCAATTTCTTTATATAGGAGAAGTATTTATTTTAGACGAGAGCTCTGAACTAAGCTTATATTACATTTCTTGGATCTGAAGTGAAAGAAAGTAATAATTATTTTCCCACAATTGACGCATGCGTCACTTCAGATCAAAGAAATGTAATATAAGCTTAGTTCAGAGCTCTCGTCTAAAATAAATACTTCTCCTATATGAAGAAATTAGAATGTAGAAATGCTCATGAATGTCATCGCAGAGCAAGCTGTCCTTTTTCCCACAATTGACGCATGCGTTCACGAGACGCCTCTGCTCAAACATAATTTAAGGCCTAATATTTGGGAAATGAACTGTGTATTTAAAACTTAAGTTTATAATACTATTTTGCTTCATAAAGTTAAGGCCCTCCATGTGACGTCATCGTGTTGTGTTGGACGGGCCCACCTTATTATATTCCACCTTGTAAGAGCTTAACAATATAGCTTTACAAGTCAAGCAGTAAGACCGAAGAATGGGTAGCTTCTTTCTGAAGACACGGTTGGCTGGTTTACCAACAGAAACGCCAAATTAGCTGGAAACCTTCATCAACGACAAACAACCACGCCAAATAATAACACACTTTTAAATTAAAATCCATTTTCAATCTTGTTTCGGCTTTATGACGTGCGTTCCTCTACCCTTCCTTGGCTAAATCGTAAACGGAAAAAAAAAGTGAGGGCGGGAATTGATTTACAACTTCATAGCCTCCTTGCGGCTGATATATGGCTTGTTGAGTGAACAATGGAAGGATGCGCCAGCCATCTGCGGTCAGTTCAATTGCCACGTAACAATGGTCCATTATAAAATTGTTGGCCACTCCCCTTTGTCGCAGTTTGCTCAAAAGGCCCTCCCTCTTATTGAAGACGAGATGAAGCTTAATGGTTCCTTCGTAAACACTCATTGGCATCGAAGACATTCGGGTGTTTTATTCCACTTGGGGACGGGTGTTTTATCCCACTTGAGCGAACTGGACTTGCCTTCTTCATTATCTTGTGAACGGCTTCTTTCTTTTGTTTTTCTTCGTACCCACCCGGCAAGGGGTTCACAGTGAAGAATCTATTTTGTGGGCGGTCCTCCATTCGTCGTGGCAGTTAATGTTGCGTTCAACTCATTTTGAAGAACAAGATTGAACTTCAACCGTAGTGTACAGGGGCACCTGTAATGCTCCCATGATCCCTTGCAGCTTGACGCCCAACTAAGGACCCCTTTTTCCGCCGTCGCACAGCCCGCGGCATCTACAGATTAGAAAGAGGTGGGGGCATAATGGGTTTCCTTCAGAGGACAATGTTGATAGAAGAAACTCTGATGGTAAACAAAACATCGCACTGTAATTCTTTCATGTTCAACTCGGCAGTGATTGATTTTCTGCTTAACTTGAGTTCATATTTTCGGTCATTTGTTTTTACTTCCCCCCCCCCCCCTCATACAAATTCTACACGGCTACTACAGGACGTTTCAAAAGTTACGTCTATGACAAAATTTCGACCTGCTAGTGTTGTCAGCTAAAATGAAATGTCTCTAAAATGGCACTTTTTTTTCTTACTTAACCCATATAATCGGCAGTCATAAATCCATCACATGACCAATATTGGTCGCAAATGAAAAACTGACATGACACCAGTCACAATACGTCTAATTATGACCCTTAGATAATGTCTTATATATTTTCCGACAGTTATTAATTTATATAATTTTATGTATGGAGTTAGCTGATAATACGTATTAAGCATTGTAAAATATCTCAATGGATGAGCATTTATAATGCAAAAAGCAAGGGTAAATATCTCTTATTACGGTTTTCATGATATAAATTTTCAAAGTTTGGGTTGTTCGACTTTTGAAACACTCTGTAGTAAGGAAAGCCAGTCACCTATCACAAAATTGCTTCTTACATCCACAACTGTAGACTAGCGAGGGTCTGGCGCCAGTACTTGCAGACATATACTCTGTGGCTCTCGTTTTGGGTTGTCTCTGTATGTTTGTAATTGTCTCTTTATGCACATCATCTTAACACCATTTATCCTCATCTTTGCGATTAGCCAAAAGTGGCAGAAAAGTGAAGTAAAACAAACCAAATCGATCAACCAACTACTCAGTTAAATGTGAAAAAAGTAAATTTTTACAGCAGTATTCAGAATGTTCGTGTAATATTGGTGCTAAATGTCCCACCAAAATCCAAGTTGAACTTTCGTCTCTATTTTGGTAAGTGGCAAATAATTTTAGGTTTTTGAAACATGAACTCTTCAGCGCAGTAAAATCATAGTATTTTTGTTCTATACGTTTTCATAATTCCAACCGTTCTCACGCTGCGTACCGTTTTACAACACAACAGAAAGTTTTGTAGGCTGGGTTCTATCTCAGAACGTGTGGTACACAATGAATATTTTGAATTTTCTTATTTTGTGTAATGTTTCTCTGTCTGTTTAGTTTAATTACCACAGTGAGGGTGAGAGATGATTAGAAAAAGACACAGTAGTGTGACTAACAATTTCATATCATGAAATTATCACTCATCCTCATCGTCGCGATTAGTCAAAAGTGACAGAAAAGCGACGCAATATAACAAAAATCAAATCAAGTCTCCGGTGGAGAGAAATAAACAGTGGTTCGTATCCCACTTTAAATCTTCAAGTCTAGTCCCGAATCAGGGAAGCATTTGCCACTAGGCTATCCTACAGCACGAAAATAAAACGCTGAAGTGGCAGAAATAACAAAAATCATCTACTATTGTGAAGGAGTTTCTAGCCTTTAAATAACTTTTTTCATCATAACCCTATTTTCAGAGGTCACGTAACACTGCTAGTATATAAACAATTGTGTCTCAAAGAATCGAATGTAAATAATTTGAATGCCAACAATTGAAAGTCAAGTGGAGGGATGCTGACGGTTGAAATCAAAAGCCTTGTTTCTCAGTTCGCGTTCGCTGCCTGTGTGGCTACCGTAATGTAGTGTCGGTTTCTTTTCCTTTGGTGTGTGTGTGCGGTATTAGCGTTGTGGCAAGCTTATAAACGAAAATGATGTTAATGAATAAATTTTAATCAGATGTGTCTATATTTTAAAGTTTGCAAGCGCTATTAATACAAAACATGCATTTAGTAGAAGTTCCATTTGTTAATAATAGTGATAGTAATGTCGACACGGCCCAACAAAAAGGATAGCCTAGGGGCCCAAATTTTATAACTCCCCGGTCCCGATTAGCCTTTGTGAACATACATAAAGTTTTTTTTTCCGAACTGCTAGTGGCAATATCCCGAGTCAGCCACCGTGTCGACAATTTACAAAGAAAGGAATTAAATCAGGAGCAACATCCTGCTTAGAGAAAAACTCCAGTAGATGGCAGATGATGCATAATACTCATTAGGCTGGCGGGAACAGAGCAATTAGTAGACAACACCTTAGGTCGATTAATGGTCTAATTGAGGTTACTTCTCGGGACTGCCGTTTGGGGGAACTGTGATCAATTGCTGGGCGAAATTCCCTGATTTATTACGTTTTGCCTGAAACTCATGGATTCACTTTGATTGTTTCTTTTCTATACCTCTGCTGGCGAGCGAATTTTGAGGATCAGGTGATTCTGCCAGATTCCTCTTCATTTATTCCGAATTAATCATGGTAGTCATGCATTTTTACATGGTTTATTTTCTATTTATGTCTGTTAACACATACTTCAAAGATTTAGCGATTACTTACTGCGTGTTTTCCGGATAATTCCACTTCCGTGTACTCCTACGTGCGTATCTGTGTGCTAGCAGCCATTCGTCTACTGTTGTCTATGTATACGGACTGCTGCTGTCGTCTACTGGTGACGTTAGGTGCGAAAGGGTATATGTCTCTAAATGATTTTGTTGTTAGGTTAGGCGGACTAGGCTTAAGGCTCTTAGCATTAAAATAACGTTCCTAAATGCTTCCAACATCTGATCATGTAAGATCTTTTCTCAACTACGAAACCCCCTTCGAGCCTCGCGTGAAAATCGTCGGTGCTCCGTGTCTGACATGACCGTAAACCAAGAACGGCTGTTCGAGTAAGATACTTTTCAAATCGTACTTTATCTGGTAAATATTACATGGTGCGACTTTAAACTGTGCTAATTAGTACCTTCAAACTTACTTCTATAATAATTTCCAGCAGAGGCGTATATTCCAGGCTATCTAGGCTATCTGCGAAGTCCAGGCTCAGAAGAGAAGAAGAAAAAATCGATCATAAAATGTGCATAAATTGTTCATTTCAAAGAGAAGGAGTTGGCACACTTATTTCTTAGAAGTTGTTACACTGGGAGTTGGCTATCTTGCCTGCTTTCTTCGAAATCCGCAGGGAGCTGCGTCCGTTGATCTACAGCGCCTAGAATAACGTAGTGTGGAAAACGGCATGGTTCTGCGCAGAGGCCTGCACAAGACCTGGAGCAGACCCGTTCGCGAGACATCGCTCCTGAAATGCCATGCAACCTGCGCAACATCCTCGCTTGAGCAGCTTGTATTCCCACCTGTCCAGATCGTTCCTGGCAGGCATCGTAGACCCGCCGGGTACCCGCAGTCTTACGATACCTAGTAGGTCTCAGTTCGTTCTTTCCATCAACTGCAGACCCCTCCCTCTGCATGACGTAGTTGCTTCGAGTAGAAACTGCACCGGGCCCACACCGTTCTGCAGTGTTGCCAACTGCAATAGATTTTCACTACTTAAAAAAGGGAACTCAAAGCTTCGTAAGCCACATCACCAATGAAATGAGATTTACGAATGTTGCTCCCCCCCCCACACACACACATTGAAATAGGTTTTCCGTGGCACAGGATCCATAAGTGTATGTCGTAAATAACCAACATACGTATATATAGTGATATAGGGCAGGACTGAAACATGTCACGTTCGACGCTGAGGTCGCGAGTCAAACAACACACTGTTCTACTGCTAACACCAGGGCCGTAGCCAGCCAGGGGCATTGCCGTTACCCTCGTTTGGGGGGGGGGGGGCAAGTACTTGGATAAACGTAACAACAACAACAATCACAATAATAGTAATAAAGTAGCATGAAAGGCATTATTATCCTCATAAATCACGCAAAAAGGGGGTAGAAGTCGGTTCTCACGCATTTGTGTTGAAACAGAGGATTAGAAATATTTTTTTTCAACACGTCAATTTCACATTAGCTAATAATGGAAAACAAGCACACAAACTATTTTTGAAAGAAAGAAAGTGCATGATAAATGCATTCCGAATGTACATGCATATGGCATGTAAAATTTCCATATACAATATTTTCTTTTCACATGGAGCGACGTATTACATAATTAATTCATCCAACTCGTAACAAACCAACATTAATAGCAAATAATATCACGGGCCGCCATAGCATTCTCTGTTTTAAAACTTTTCTCACTTAGATCGTTCGGCGCTCAGGGCCGACTCCCGCTACCCCTTTGCTACGGCATTGAACTTGATGAGACTTGTACTTTAATGTTTGACCCCCACCCTGACCCCTCCGCTAGACAATTTCCGTCCAAGGTTGTGAGCAATGCACCCTGCCCCCTCCGGTTGCGCCACTGCGTGCCTGGTTAAGGCACCATGCAATGAAAAACAATTAGTTTTCAGTGAGGAGATTTTTGTTTGCTCGATCATTCATTTAGATAAATGAAGCTGTAATATTGCGTGCATTTCCTGGCAATAAGATAAAAACTGCTTACGCTGAACTGAAATCGCTAAGTATATAAATTCTCCTTGGAGAAGAAGCTCCTCCTAGGACTTCGTAGGATTTAGTAGCTACGTAAGTAGGCAACACTGGCTGCAGCCGTCCACGTGGTGATGAAACACCTGGAGCGACACGCTGCCGGAGGGCTGTTTCCTTCCAGCAGGTTTTGCAGGCGCCCGGGTCTTGTTGAATGCCCAGGTACCTTGTAAGCGCAGAGCGCCTTGAAGACCAAGAACCCGGGTAGAGACGCAAGTCGACTCGTTGCCGTGGGCAGGCGAGCAGGTAAACCTGTTATCGCGTGCAAGCGGGCAGTGGGTAGGTAAAAGGCACTCTATGCTGGCCTCTTCTGCGCTCTGTGGCTGGTTCCACTCGAAAATGATCCGCTAGAGGCGCTGGTGTTGACCCCGGTGCTTGGTGTTCGACTGCTTATAATGGAAGTAAATGGAGTTTTCGCTGCAACGTCTGATCCTTTTACATGAAGCATTTCTATGAATGTGATAATTGATATGATATTTGGTACAGTGGTCGCGAAGATATTAACGAACATTCTAGACAGTCGACCACGTCCTGTTATCGTCATACTTTCGTTAATAATACGGGAGAAAAAATACGCGTGGAATGTTCTTGGCAACTAAATTTTTGTGTATGAATTAGGTTCATTATTATTATCATCATCATCATTTCTTTTAAAGATATACACACTGAAACATTTGTATTTTTGGTATTTACTGTCTCTTTTCTTCCGCTTTAAACTAATCGCGGCGATGATGATAATGATGATTGCATGAAACGACAAGGGGAACCCCACAAAACTTTCTTAGTGCCATCGACATGAGTGTAAGGCAACTTTCAAACCAATGGGACAAGCGACACGGGATGTTCACACTGTCACACTAGTGACACACACTTCCAGACTGTAAATTAGCATTCATTGCACATGAGGGTCCAAACAGCAAACGACCCGTTCATATGGCGTATTCGCGTGCTACTTGTTACTTCGGTCGGAAAGCTCCTTAAAGGAAGGGTGCCGAGACCGAAGCGACGCGCTACAGGGGGAGTTCCCAACTAAGTGACAAGCGACATGGTTCCTGCAGTCTATTAGCAAGCGTTGCTTGCGAACAACAGATAGGCGACACGATAAACCGCACATTACAACAACAGATCTAGACGACACGATAACCCACACGTGTCGCTTTGTCGCTTCTGCGTCGCTCAAACTGGGCCTGGGCCTCAATAGCTTGCAACATGTTGCCGTGGTTTGTTGTTCGCGCATATGCGATGCAATGAGTGTCTTGCTTTAGTGAGATTGCGCACCAAAGCGACAAGCGGCACGCGCCACTTATCGCTTGAGGATTTCACCAACCGAACGCTGGCCTGTGCTTCCCGTCATGCCGCTACGATGTGAAATGTTGCTCTTGATTGGCTCCTTTCCAAGCAACATGTGTCACTTCGGTATGAAAGTTGCCTTGGACCGAATGACCCGTGTCGCTTTGGTGTGAAATCCTCGTATCGTTTGTCGCAAATCGCTTTTGTGTAAAATCTCCTTGAGGAAACGGTGCAGTCAGAGCTTTTGTCCCTACGGTTCGAAAGGCTGCATTGATTTCCGACTGCTCGCTTTCAAGCGACATTTGTGGTTTGTCGCCTCGGTATGAAATATCTCTCAGGAAAGTATTTATATTCTAATAACATACAAAAATAAACTCTAATACACAGTCCAAGACCTGATGCCCGGAATCACATTGCGATGTTTCTTCTTGTGTTACGCATGCTATTTATTTATTAATTTTATTTTACTTTTCTTTCCAAATTAATGCCATTTCGTGACTGCAAATCACTCCACAAATATAATTGTTTCCATCAATTCACTTACCGCCTTTCTAGAGAAACAAATCTACACAATATATTCCAAAAACTAACTAAGCCGCATTACTTTCATAACAAAATTAGCACCTGGGTCGATCGCACTGCCATCTACTTGTCATCGTCTCGGGGAACCAGTTTCTTGGGTCGTTTTCCACACTACGTTATTCAAGGCGCTGTAGTTGAGCTTGGCAGTCTTCTTGCTTTGATACAACGCAGCTGCTCTATCTATCGAGAAAAATGTTCTTCTGAAAATGAAAGAGTGGTCCGAAGAAACATTTTATGAAAGTGTGACATTGAAATTTACCCAGAAGAAAAGAAGAATGGAGTTCCTATTGAAATTATGTTTTAAAGGGAAGAAGTTTATTATATATCATGTGTTATATTTTATTTTCACAAGTAGATCTGCATAAATATTTCACAATATGGGCCCTTATTTTTTATAAATAAGCATGAAATACTTTCCATATTTTTTTTCTCTTAATGATACAATGTACATTTTCATAATTATTTGTGAAGTGTATATTTATAATCACAATGTCACATCACTTCAATATACGAACGAATCTATAAATGAACGAAAAGGAGACTCCCCCCGCATATATCTGTCCATTCGAATACTATGAATTTGAATCTAAAATTTTGGTGCGTCAGCACTAAGGCTATTTTGCACCCGTCACATTATACTGGATCCAGCCCTTTATCGTTACACATAACAACTCTAACGTTGCATAAAGGGGCACTCAGCATACACACACAAGGACAAAAAACAGGACAACACAAACAAAATTATACTGGCCATGGGGCCAGTCGCCAGAGCCTTGTTAGTCTGAAGTCCAGGGTGTACTACGTGGAAGTGAGGTTGACTATTGGGTGCACTACGTGGAAGGAGCACCCCTTACACCCCTCGAATACTATGATATGATGAGATAGCTCAGGTCTTCGAACCCAGGATTCGCCACTGCTTTCCAGTATTCTAAAACTCTTCCTATCGCTCTTATAAAACTTGCTAAAATCATTAAACATTTGGAACTGTTACCCGGTGTAAAATCACAGAGACCTGATGATTTGAATGAACATTTTTAATGAGAACAGGGAATAATTGAATATTCGTTTTTTTATTGTTTTTTTAATCACTATTACTTTTCCTAACGGTACGATGGATGATGCGGCGTAAAATAAAACACATAGAAATACAAATCCTGGAACGGATTAAATAATTTTGCTCAAATGAAACATCAAACCAGTCTTCAAAGCTATCGAATCACCGTTCACAATATAGAATAATAATACATTTGTCAACGTTACCGAACTCATGACTTACCTATTTGACATCACTCTTTTATGGCACTATTTTCAAGGCTTGATGTACTGTAAGTCCCAATCTGGGCATCCAATCGCTCATTAAGATCACAACTTATCAAGAACTGAGAAGAAAAGGGACGGAATCCAGAGCCCATCCTTTACTGGCAACCATGATTAATCGCTTCCAGAAGGTGACGGCCTCCATCCGCCATTGTTGTGACCCGCAGACCAGGAAGAGGCGCGGGGAAACCAGCAAAAATCTTCTTTGATTGCAAACAGATATTTCACAAGAACGCAGAAAGAAAAATGTGGGTAAACTTACGTAGCAAATTGCGAGCCTACCACTTCCCTTCCAACGCTCCTGACGGATCCTGGCAGGAGGTCATAGCAGGAAGCAGGTCGTGATGACACTAGCAAATTAGCAGGCGCGGCAGAGCGATATTTATTGAGCGGCTGCTCCGCTGGATGCTGCTTCCCAGAGAGAAGTCGAAACCCACACAGGTTGCGGCAATACAAATCCTCCGATTGTAAATGCTTTCGGATGGCTTCAAGAGGGTGTTTGGGATCTTCAGCTACCAGTGGGTGGCGATTCAACTCTTTAGTTTATTCCAACGCCTCCGAAGGACGGAGGGGCGACGATTCTTTTCACCAGTGGAGTGAAGCGGGAGTAGATAGAGCTGCATCCTTGTGATATTCATGCATGTGGAGTGGAGGAACAGTACTATTCATGAATGAAGAGTTTCCTTTCGGTACTATTCCTGCACGAGGAGCGCAGGCACGGTAGTATGCAGGAACGAAGAATTTCGTTTCGGTACTATACTATTCCTGCAGGTGGAACGTAGGCACTGTACTATTCATGAATGAAGAGTTTCGTTTCTGTACTATTCCTGTAGGTGGAGCGCAGGCATGGTACTATTCAGTATTCATGAATGAAGAGTTTCCTTTCGGTACTATTCCTGCAGGTGGAGTGCAGACACGGTAGTATGAAGGAACGAATAGTATCGTTTCGGTACTATTCCTGCAGGTGGAGCGCAGGCACGGCACTATTCATGAATGAAGAGTTTCCTTTCGGTACTATTCCTGCATATGGAGCGCAAGTACAGTACTATGCAGGAACGAAGAGTTTCCTTTCGGTACTATTCTTACAGGCGGTACTATCCAAGAATGTAGAACTGTGTTCTGATGCCATTAATTCAAGCGATGCGGTGCTCCAGTACTCATAATGGATGTAAAGCGCGTTCCGATGCTATTCATTCAGGCAGAGAGACGTTCCTGCTCTATTCTTGAACATATACTTGCGTTCATGGTACTGTGCGGTTCACCCATTAAAAGCTTCGAACCACGACTATGCTGTAAATATGCTATTTTAATTCTCTTTCTTACATACATACATACATAAATATATATGTGTGTGTTAATCGTGATAATGAAGTTGTTGAGGTGAGACTGATGAATGTGAGGGTGTCCGAAAAGTCACGCAACCGAGACTTTGAATGTACGTAACTTTTATACAAAATCCGATAGAGGAATGAACCTTCCACCGAATATTAACTTTGTTTATTTGGATATTTTTTAAACATTAAAAAATAAAATTATTCTCTACGTGAATGTTCAGTATGGGGAAACGTTACTACAGTGTAAAAAAAAAGTACAAAAAATAACCTACCTGTCTTTTAGTATGATAAATTTAAACTCTTCTCATTCATCTGGGAATTGATTGAATAACATAGCCAGAGATCGAGTACTACCCTCTAACACGACCAATGTTGACAGTACATCTTGTAATTTCGAAAAAAGAAAAAAAAATGAATATGCCATAAATAGCCCCATAAATCGTCCGTAATGTCCACAGTGCGTAAAAATAAATAAAATAAAATAAATCTTTCTTTTTTAATTCGATAAATACCAACACAGCCCATACATACACACAAAAAACATTGCAATCAACTCTACAGCTGTATTTTATCCATGTTTATTTTACATCGTACAAAAACTTTTGCACGTTAGTTTGTTGTTTTTCCCCATTCATGTAGAGAATAATTTTCTGTCAATTTTTTGACAATTCTGACGTAAATGTAACATACGACACCAGCCACAAAAATAGCATATAAACTAACTTTCGAAAAATCAAAGATGGCAGCACTAGCGCAATAAAGTTTACTTAGTGGAAGATTTCGACTAAAAATTTGCTGGAATTTGGCAAGAGGGAAGAATTTAATGTGAACTAATGTAAGACATTATAAAATGTACAGCGAAGGTCAGTAAGGAAAGTTGTTACGTCCTTGCACATTTTCGTAACAATCGATTATAATTAAAAATGTACATGTCGAAAATTAAAAGGTTTAGTATTGCTTTTATTACTTAATAATGATTATAATTTGTCATCTTGAACGAATCGGTTTGTGACGTAAACGTGAATTCGCCAATCAGGATGTTAATGATCAAATGAATTAACCTTTATGTACTGTACTAATGAAGGAAGCTGGTGTAATAAAATATGAATATCACTATGACGTAAATATAAACTCGCCAATCAAGAGATTACCAATGTTAATGAACTAACCTTATTATAATTAGCAAATGGCGGAACATTCAAATTTGTAATTTCTCAAGAAAAGGAATTATCAACGTTAAAGAAATATTTGTTAACTCAAACGAATATGCCAAATCTCTTTGTAAATTACTCAAAACGGAACTATGTATTTTCAGAATATCTACATGTTATATATGAGAATGTTGTATAAGAAATTTGCCTAAAGGCAGGAGTTCGAGGCTGAGAGCTTGAGTATAAATACCCCGCATTCTAGCTTAATGAGAGAGTCAGGTAAGAATACCAGTCTAGGTAGAAGTGAATAGGTTAATTCCGCTCTTCTATAAATCCTAGTCTGGCCACCTCAGAGTTGTTCATCGATCTACTATCTTTTTATCTGCGTAGATTACAAAAATTAACTATACTCAAATTCCGGTATTCGGGTTGCCTACCGACCAGATGTAAGTATCCTGGTGGAAAAATAAACATTTACGGTTAAACCACAGATAAAGATATATCTTTATCTGTGGTTAAACTCACAAACAGCTGGTTGGACTTTTCTTAAGCCTACGTTGAGATCGGTTTCAGTGTAGACCATTAGAGCCTTGATGCCCTCACTACAGGAGTAAAGGGATAGAAGAGTTTCCAGGACAGTAACAAGGTAATAGAGAAGTAATAAGAGGATAACCAATAAGTTTACATTAACAAAGAATGGAGTTTTGCGCTAAAATTACAGGAAACAGGAGAGTACATCAAGTAGCATCAAGTTGGTGTAATAGAACCCGGATAGTTATGCACTTAAAATACCTAAAACATGCACTAAAAAGGTACAAAATATGCACGTAAATATGTTCTGTTACTGTAAAAGCCCCACATATAAGCAGATATTTGTTTTTATTTCAGCTGAAACGATTTAGCAGGTAATAAATGTAAAGGTTGCAGTTCTGAATTATTCCACACACTATTGTTTACTTTGCAGTGCTGTTATATAAATGAAAGAAAAATTACATTATTTACAGGACATGATTGCACTTGTTTAAAACATGATATTGTACCAACATAGATTTTTTTCAACCTGTTTCAGGATTTTGCGAGCCTCATTTAAGATTTTTAGAGTCTATTTCAGGATTTTTAGAACCTATTTGAGGATTTTTAGAACCTAAAAATCCGAGTCTAGTAATAATGTATCTAACATCTAACTCACAATGTAAAAGTGGGTGTAAAATAACACCAAATACTAAGACTTGGTGTATCGGAATATTCCTTCTGATGTACAGTCACTGGAAATAGAAATGGGACACCTACATCCAGAGATACTTGCTTCCCTGCAAGGTGTTGTGTGTTGCATAACTCTAAGACGGTGGTGGAATTTGCAATTGGAAATTTGCTATCTAAAATCACTCATCCCCGTAGAGTTAGGCAACACACAAAACGAAAGCGAGTATTTCAGGATCTAGGTGTCCAATTTTTATTGTCGGTGACTGTACATGGTAGGCAAAAGTCAAGTTACATAGGAAAGAAAATACGTGCATACAAACATACACATGATTGATATGTAATGGTTAGAGTTACAGTTCATGGTCAATATGCGGATCATATGCTTGAATGCATGCTTCAATTCGATGCTCTCAGTTGCATAACATGTCTGCTATTGTGTTGGGGCCCATGATCCTTTATTTGAGATGGCCCAGGCTCTTAATTCTCCTAGCGTACACAATGGCCTTTACGTGCCTCCACAAGTAAGATTCAGGGGTGTTAGGACTAGCGACTGTTGCGGCCATTCGCCTACGTGACTTTCGGTTCACCCTGTAGAATTATCACATTGCTCCAATTGTACTTAATTGTATCTAATCGCAGATGATTCATTCTGCTTCCTGTCCGAAATTACTTCTGGTACTGTGTTACATCCAGCTGGTGACAGTTCACATATATCACATATTGTCCATGACACGAAGCTAGACACACTAAACTGTTTAGGATAATGCAGTACCAAATAGTAAATAAACAAGGCGCGATCTATTGTGCAAAATATAAACATTTATACGCCTCGGGATCAGAGGCTAATTTGTCCGTAATTGACTAATTAGCAGCCTGTGACCGTGCGGGTGCATTGCGGGGAAGCTTTGTTGATTTTCCGCGAGGTAGCGCCGTGGTCATAAACATTGTTTGAGCATCATTCGTGTTAACGTTGGATTGTTGACAGAAGGCAAATCAAAATTCAGTTTATTGCATAGCAACAATATGAAATATCTCTATACGAACCCTCAAATCCCAATTTTTCAAGTTGAACAGGTCACTTACCTACCAATCTGGCCATACAGAAAAAAAGGTTGTCATATTATCACTCTAGCACCATACGCTGGTTCTGTATTGGTTTTCCGATTTAGGAAATGAAAATCTAAATTTTTATCGCTTATCTTCACAATAGGAATCGGATTGAGTATTTGTAATTTCCGAGTTAGTCAACAACAATGAAGCTAAACTTCCTAAGAGTGATGAATGTTCTTTTTTTATTTATTTATCCTCGATCCGTTTTCGAAAATTCAAATCCAAACGTTCCACTCGGTATGTAATCCGATTACGTTTTTTCCGGTATCAGAAACCGAATCTGTGGTCACAAATTGAAACAAGTTTTTTTTCTTCTCTTTCGGAAATGCTTCATTTGTATTCCCGATTATAAACAAAGACAAACAAAAATCCTTTCAGTGTCTAGTACTTTATTATGGTATTTTCTCTCATTTTGTGTTTCCACGTTAAAGCACTAAGGAGTTGAATCTTTAGAGGAATATTTATACTGCGATCGCTCACGTGAAACGTTTTGATTGTACCCTTTTCAAAGATATATCTCCTCGCTGGAGCTCTGTCTCTTTGAATTTATAGCAGTGGCGGCTGCTGATGGTTTATCCTGGGTGTTGCAATTCTATAGCGCGCAAAGAAGGAAGGGGGGGACGAGTACTGAACAACCTTACGTGAACTTAAATGCGTGCAAAATAAAAGAAACATAAAGATTTTCAATAATCACTACTAATACCAACTTATAATTCAGTACTTGCCCTATTTATATAAATTGGTGGTAAGGCTAGTAAATTAGGTTAATATTCCCCACAAAACCAAATATTTATCTTTGCCCAACGTGGACATTTTTTCCGTTGCGCAACACATTAACGCTGCTGCTCTCTAGCGGCTTATAAAATAAGTAGCATCCCAACGTTTGTTGCAGGCGATCTGCAACGACCAGTGGACTGAAACTCAGGGATAGGAAAAACAGCATTGAACCTGGCTGGAATACCACGCGCTGTAGAAATCAGGCTTTTGCTCCGGCGCTGCAACGACCACACCTACGTCTAGAAATCTCGCAGGTTCCTTTCTTCTATATAACAGACGATAATGGAATTAGCTTTTTTTTTTAAACATTTAAGTGCAAAATTATTTGATTATGTTCAATACATTTAATAGGAAAATAATGAAAAAAAATTACTAACAAGAAGTATTAAATTTCATGGTAGAATATCCGGTCGTTGTGCAACACTGCAACAATATCAGTAACCGCCCCTGATTTATAGAGGTCTGGAGCTGAAGGTTGCAGGTTCGAATTCCTGTACGGTCATCGGTTTGCATGTGCCTTGATTAATTTCATGTAATCATGATTTAGTTTCATCGTCGCGATTAGCAAAAATGGCAGGGCGCGACAGATATACGAAAAATAACAAATTCTTTTTCTCACCTTGGGTTATTTTAAGTTGCTTTTTTAACCTTATAGATTAATCGCGACGATGGGAAGAATGGTGAGATGATGAAACAGATGATGGAACAAGCACAATCTACTCCTTAACTAGGGTTCAAACCTGAGACCATGGAAGTAACTTAGGGTCTAGCTTTGGGAGATTGGAGGGGGGGGGGCGGCAGAATCGAAAAGTTTCCATCCAATAAAATAACGTCCAGGACAATTTTCACGGTGTCTACCAAAATATCAAAGCCAACATTCTTGTCCTTTCTTTCCATCGTCTTGACTTTTTCCCCCCTCTTTCTAAAGTTACAAAATTAAGAAAATATATATTTTTAATCAATGAAAAACCCCTACCACAAAATCGGTTAAGATGAAAAAAATTACTCTTTATCTTTACACCTTTGTTCCTCAGGCCCCAGGAGGTTAACAAAAACACCGTGGTAAATTTTAATAAACCTGGAACCTTTAGGGGGGGGGGGGTAGGTGCTCCCTTAACCCAAATCGGGCTTTGTAGCACGTTATGTTGACCACTATGCCCGCTAGAAATAACAAATTCAATCAAAACGGTCACGAGGCTTTTGTAGAATTGAAAGTGCTCCTCTCTTAAGTAATTTAAATCTATGTTTATAATAATATTAGAGCCATCTAAACTAATCATATTTACTTCAATGAAAATCATAGTATTTTTAATGAAAAATGCTATTCCTAATAATAATGAAATTAATCTACTAATAATATTTTACAAATTGTTGGAAATCAAAGGATGTATTATTTATAATGAAAGTTTTTCTTGCAATCCCAGATGGTCATGAATAAGTAACAAATTGATTCGCATTTGATGTTTCAGTACGAACATCACAAAATTGAATTCTCTCGTTTTTCAACTCTAAGATCGAGGACCAATTACAGAGGACATCTATATTTATTTTTCTACATAAAAATGGAGCAGCGTCGTTTCTTTGCCCCAATGGGGACGGGCACAAGAGGAAGGAAAGCCCCCCCAAAATGAATGGTGGATATTGAACCAGGTTTCGAATCGCACAAACATTGCTTTCATGGTCCCCTCTCGTCTCCTTTAATGGAACTTATCGGTTCCCCCTGCTTTTCCCAGAAGAAGAAATCGCCCTCCCTTTTAGCTCTGTATTTTTCCACGTCTGACGTTTCTTCTGTGAAACGCGTGGGTTCCCATGCTCAAGCGTGCGTCTATGGACGTCCACGCACAAAGGAGTCCTGCGTCTTCTGCGTCCAATGCGGCTAGTCTGAAATTCACCTCCCAAACTTTCTGGCAGTGGTGCAAACCGTCACGTTGTAAATGTTGCCAAATACATATACATCCCTCTACAGCCACCTCTGAAATTTTGAGAAAATTAACATTTTAAAATAAGAACAGTGAAGAACTCGGGGGGGGGATGACTCCCGATAGACTGGAAAGTTCTAAATCTCGAAATATACTACTGTGTATGCTGCCCCCATAGAAAGCAGCCACGTGCTATCCACCTTTACAATTCCAACTCCCCCCCCACCGGAAAAAATCCTGCGTTTACGCCAGTGCCAGTGGCGTGCCCAATAAGAGTTGGTAGGGCCATAACCCCACCCCCTATCCCAGTACTCATAAAAAAATAACGTCAAAGGCACAAAAATGGCAAAATGAGAGCTGACTATTACAAAAAAAAGTAACGTAAACCCCTATTCAAAAACCCTGGGCACGCCTTTGAGTATGGCATTATTACAAAATAGTTCAGAAAACGACATGGACAAATTTGAAGGGTGCCTAAGATGTACAGATACCCAAGTATTAAAATTAAATAAACAAAGTATCGTTTGTTTTATAATATGAGGTCTGTATGATGCTATCCACTCTGAAAGGACCAGGATACCTGAGAAACATTTCTCAAATTAAACCGAGACAATTTCTCAGGAATTACAGCAGTTCTGAATCCAAGAAGCAGGGCCAACTTCTTACTTGTGGTGGTGTTCCGTTTAAAGTGGTCAATAAGTATGCCTGATAAGTGATAGGTCATAAAAATTGTCGATTTTTTTCCTCGCAGCTGCAGTTTCACTTTCCCGGACAGACAGAATTGTCTTAGTAATGTAGTATTTTTTCAGGTATTCCCAAGTTTGATCAATGTAGCATTTGTAGTTTCTAAGATTTTGATTGTCGAATTTTGAAATTTTCAAAGGCAGATTTACAATTGATCATGCCAATCCTTATTGGATTGATTGATTGATTTACTTTATTTTACTTCGCTTTTTGTGCCACCTTTGGATAATTTGCAAAGGTGGGTGATGATATGATGAAATTGATGAATGGACACTTTACAAATATCCATGCCCAGGCCAGGATTCGAACCCGGGACCCCTGGCGTCGTAGCGCGATGTGATAACAACTCCTCAATCTTTATTAAATTAAGATTCTATTTTTGGTTCGGGTTATTTTACTTTGCTTGTCAGTCCCTTGGCTAATCGTGAAGATGAGGATGGGCGATGATATGATGAAGGATCACTCACAAACACCCATGCTCAGACCGGGATTCGAACCCGAGATTCGTGGCGCCGGTGGTAAACACTTCGCCACGGAGGTCTGAGATTTAAGCTGTAGTTCTTTAAGCTAGTGACGGCACCAGAAAAAAATGGGTTGGGAGGCAAAGAGGGCGTATTTCCTGGTGTAACATCATTTAATACGAAACAAGACATATTTAATATACCGTAGAAAAATGCATATTTATGCGAAGAGAGCATTTATGTGTCTAGGTTTTCTTGTTTCCTTGAGAGAGGGGCAGAGCAGGCACCAGGGGGACAAAGAGGGGAATATTTTCTGGAGAGGGGGTAATCGCACTTAATATACCACAAAGTGGCTAGTGTTGCCCACGAGACGAGACTTTGGCCTGTCTCGTCTCGTGGAAATGCTGTGAAATGCTGTCTCGTCTCGAAAATATTCGTTTGTCTCGGGACACATGATCAATCTCGTCTCGTCTCGAATTTTTAAAAGCCTGTCCCGTCTCGTCCCGTGGGCAACACTAAAAGTGGCACACACAAAATACATATTGGGCTAAATAAACATTTGTTTATCTAGTTTTTCTTGATTGACGGCGGGAAGGGAGGGTGGCATATGATGTGATCACTGCCTTAGACGTAACGACGGGGGAAAGGGGTCACTTGCCCTCGCAATATTTTCAGGCTTATGAAAATTTACAATTAATTGTATTTTTGTTAACCTTCTAGAACCTGAAGAGCAAAGTAACGTGTAATTTTTATGAATTTGTAAATGTAACAGTTATTTATCAAAATGGTCCTGGATGATATTTTTCTGAGCTTGAAAACTTTCTGATTCTGCCCCCAGAAAGTTAAGCTCAAGTTCGATTTGAGGGGGGCTCCTAAAGTTAGGTCCCAAGTTACGCCTTTGATCATTGTCATGAAAAACAAAATTGTAAGAGCGTTATGACAAGCACACCACCTAGCTTCAAGAACGAAGTTAAGGAGCTTGATTCGATATAACTTCGAGGTATATTTTTTCTACAAAGGCATGTAATAATTCCTTTGTCTTTTTTACCATGCCGTTTACAACAAAAGCTTATTTTGGGAAAAATATTGCAGTACGAAAAAAGACGAAGCGAGCAACGGAGAGACATCTCAAAGGGACCAGCACTGAAACACGCAGAATACAGACAGGCATCAATTATCGTATAGTATAAAGGTACAAACGCACAAGATGAAGCAACATAGACGTTAAAGATAGTAGACAAAGTAATCAAGAGAGGAACATCGCCACACTCAGAAGGATGAACCTTTTGAATAACCTAAGTTTTCCTTTTTCAGCTCCATGGCACGGAGATAATTATTAAATCACCTCTACAGAGAAAGGGTATAATAAAATGTTAGGACTTATATACACGAGCGGAGTGGTTAGCACATCGCGCTACGTCGCCAGGGGTCCCGGGTTCGAATCCTGGGCTGGGCATGGATATTTGTGAGTGTCCATTCATCAATTTCATCATATCATCACTCATCCCCATCTTCGCAAATTAGCCAAAGGTGGCACAAAAATCGAAGTAAAATAAAGCAAATCAAATCACAAATCAAAATTATATACACGCTTTCAAAGATTGTCACAAAGTAGGGCTCCTTTCACTATGTAATTACTAGACGTCGGGTTTTAGGTTTTTAACCCAATTTTTTCCTTTGCAGATAAACAAGAAATAACAAGTCAGCGTTTCATTAAAAAACGAAAAAACCGATGAAGTTATATAGTGCCTAAAATAACCTATTTTGCTTGTTATAACCTATTTTAGGTTTATGCGCCTAAATGAAACATTTTTAAGGTATTTATATATTTCTTAAGGTATTGCAGGAATTTTTTAAACTCATACAGAGGTATTTGCTCTGTTTGATGACTAAAAAAATTCCATGACTAACTTGATTGAAACACACTCTCTGTCGATTTCCTTCCCTCCAAGTCCATGGCGTTTTTTCAAAGTGCAAACTTCTGATCCTTGTATAAATTCAAATGGTTTGCAATTTTTCACGTTTACGGAGTAAAATTCACGCCTAATTCCAGGACCCAATAAAATTCACGTAGAATTCCGAGAGCAGCCACCATGGTATTGTGCAGCAAATAATATATACGTAATTCATTCTACGATAGGTCACACTAAAAGTTTTTAGACACGCGCAAGTAAAACACTGGAGACCAAAAGTATGAATGCTATAATTTTTCAAAGTATTCTCCATGACAGTTGATACACTTGTTCATCCGCTCAAACCAAGTGTGAAAGCACTGGGACCACACATCTGCAGGCACCTCTTGAATGCACTGAACGAAGGCGTTGACTGCCTCCTCGGGAGTAGGAAATGAAGAACCTCGTAATGTATCCTTGATTTGAGGGAACAGGAATAAATCACAAGGGGCGAGGTCGGGACTGTAAGGAGGATGAGTCATTTCTTCGATGTTGGAGGCTTTGAAGAATTCAATTGTTCGTACTGCTGTATGGCTGCGCGCATTGTCTTGATGCACAATAATGCGACTTCGTGGGCGTTTTTCACGAACTTTCCGTACGATCTCCGGTAAACAAACCGTAGTGTACCATTCAGCATTAACGGTCCGACGTCCCTGTAGCGGCACTGTTGCAATATGGCCCGTCCGACTGAAGAAAGTGGCAACCATTTGTTTGCCAACACTTCGTCCCTTCCTGACTTTTGTTGGTGGGTCTTCATCCGGGAAGATCCACTGCGTCGACTGTCGTTTGCTCTCGGGTTCATAACAGTACACCCAAGTTTCGTCACCTGTTACGATGTCATACACTGCATTTGATTGTCCTTGTTAAATTTGTCCAGCATTTTCATGCACCATGTGACCCGTGCCTGCTTTTGCTCCTGAGTAAGATGGTGTGGGATCCATCTGGCACAGAGCTTCCTGACACCAAGGCGGTCATGCAGGATCGTTTGAACCTGACTCATACCAATACCCAGTGTTGCACTAATAACTGCATATGTCACCCGGTTATCCTCCTCTATCATGCGACGCACTCTGTCGACGTTTTCTTGAGAAGTTGCTGTCACAGGACGACCATCACGTAATTCATCACTGAGTTTCTGACGTCCACGTCGAAATTCTAAAAAACAATTAAACACAGTCGCACGGCATGGGGCTTCCTCCTGAAATGCATTTCGGAGCCTTTCATAACATTGCTGCTGCGTTAAACCTGCTCGAAAATCGTAAAAAATCATTGCTTTGAAGTGCTCCCGTGTTAAATCCATTTTACTGTACACACACGACAATAATTGACTAATTTCTGGCACACAACAATTAACAACTATAAATTCTGCAGCATTATCACACTTCACAGACTACTATCCTAGAGACAATGTATTGCTGCAATCAGTGTTGCCGCATCTAAAAACTTTTAGTGTCACCCACGTATATATCAAGTAACGTTTGCTAACAGCACAAGTATAGTATTGCAATAATTTGTGGATAGTTTTGAAAATTATGTATACAAATAAAAATTTTGTTATAAAATTAATTAATATTTGCTTGTTATATATAGATATACCTATTAAAATTTTGTTTTTAACGATTGTACCTAATCAGTATTCTCAAGAATTAAGATTTTTAGAAACTACTTTTGGATTTTTAGAACCTATTTTATAATTTCAGAGCCTAGTTTAGGAGCCTAAAAGAACACTTTTTAGAACCTAATAATCGGAGATCTAATAATTACATACTTTTCCTTTGCATGTAGCTATGCAAAAATGACAAATATCGACGAATTATAGTGTTAGGAACGATATGCTAGATACATCAGATGACTGATTTGTTGTTGCATTTGCAGAAAATCAGTCAAAGCATTTCAAGATGGCGGGCGAAAAATAAAATGTACCTAATTTTCGGATAATCCCAAGTTGTTCTGATATTTTCGAATCTAGTCTATATTTTACGATGGTTAAGAAACGTGTCTAGCGGCAATTTTAAGATAGAGTCAGGTGGGGGACTCTGGACAGGCGGTGACACTGGGCGGAAGTCACGTTTTGTAATCCTGTCTGGACCCTGTAGTACGCATGAATTTGACCGTAGTTCATAGTAGTTGTTGGAGTGTCCCAGATGTCTGACAGCGTTTCGCATCTTTGTCGGTGGTTGATGTGGAAGACACGAGGATCCAAAGACAAGCAGGTGAACTCGTGCACGTTCATAAATACATAGTATTATGTAAGCAGTAGGTAAGCTATCGCAGGCAGTGTTTTAGGAGAAAAACTCTTTAAACTGGGAAAGCTGAGCCTGGCATGTGACCTCGTGGCAAAGATGTTCGCGCGCGTACAGTGCACCTTGGCACCATCTAGCGGGTTTAATATGTTGTATTATGTTCCAATGTCCTCTGGACACAAAAACGCTCCTTGCAGGCTCTGGAAAAATTGCAAAGGATGTTAATGAGACAACGTCCATAATTGTAGACAGTCTACCGCCTGTTCGATTTCACTGATAGCGGCTGTATGAACGAAATAGCATTTATGAGGCGGCTTCAGCACTTTCCGGACCTCATGGGCGTTCTCTGATGATTCTTGCCATTACACGACTGACATTACAGCCATATCAGAAGTCAGTGGCGTAGCAACATATCGCGAGGCCCTGGGAGAGATTAGAATGTGAGGACCCCATCCATTTCTAAATTTGAAATCTCAATGTGAATCGATACAAAATCTTCAGAGATACGTTAGCAAATTATTATATTTAAATAATAATAAATTACTGACGGAAATGATATTTAATAATTTCATTCACCCTAAAAATGTCTTTCTCTGTTTTCCGGGAGCTGAAATCGGAGGAAGGAAGAACTGTTAATATTATCCATACCCCGGATGTCTCATTGAGTTGAAGAAAAAAAGCAAACATCTAAATGCCTCACAACTTGCTTCGTGGCAGGTGCTTTATTGTTAACATATTAAAATCAAGAGTGCAAGGTCGAGAGAAAGAAGAAAGGACGAGACAAAGTCATTTTTATTCAATAAAACAATAAATAAGTGAAAATGTCCAAGCAAGTTGTCGTGAACTTTTGCGTAAATGTTTCACATGAGAAATAAGACAATAATTTTTACTTTACCCACCCACCTGTACGTTACTCCCCTGATTTGACGTATTCGTTCAAATTATAACGTTTAACTAGAATTTAAAGTCAGTTAAAAACACAGAAATTACCCTTTTCCATATTTTTTCTCCCTCTATTATTACATTTTTCGAATCAATCTCATGGGACGGGAGGCCCCTTCAAGTGCGAAGCCCCGGGCGGTCGCCCACTTTGCCCACCCCTTGCTACGCCACAACCGGAAGTCTTGATGTCTTACTTTCCAGTATGGAACATTATTCTCCTAAGCCTACCAACACACACAGATTACAACACCTGGATTGGTATGTGGCTAATTGATTGATTGTTTCGGTTAATTTTACTTCGCTTTTCTGCCACTTTCGGTTAATCGCGAAGATGAGGATGACCCCCTGGCGTCGAAGTGCGCCGTGCTAACCACTCCGTCACGCCCATTACAAAAATGCCTAACCTCACACGCGCATTTTACGCCTGTAATCGGCAAAGATGTCATGGGCACTGTTAACTCGAGCACTGGACGAATTTCCAGCCAGGATAAAAAGAGGGGGAAAGAATTCTTCAATACGGAGGAGGAAGCTGCACCTACGATCTCTCCCAGGACAAGCGGCTCCCTCTCTCCGTCACCACTCTCTGGGGGAGCAGGGGGAGGGGAGACACGGGGGAGCAAGTGCGGAAGAGAGAGAGGAGGAATGTTGTTGAAGGACGGAAATTTGAATCGGAATGTTCAGGAAGGCCTCTCTTTGACTCCTGGTGCTTGAGCGAATGTGTTCGTGGCAGGGGAATTTTCGCACCCGCGATCCTTTGGCGACCTGTCGTGCGGAAGGATCTTCGTTGCTCATGCATCCCACAAAAAAGGGACCCGTTAGGGGCTGAAAAGCACGGGAGTTGGGGGTGCCGAAAGGCTCAATCTAATAGCCTTTCCCCCATTCAGAAAAATAAAAAATAATTGAAGGCGGTGTTGGAGCCACTTCGGTTAGCTTTATTCTATTCCGATGCTCACGACAGTACGTGGATAATACACGTAAGATTTCATGCAAGCAAGCTCACAGAAACAGCACTACTATTCTGGTGCAGCAGTTTACCCCGAATTTTCTATCTTGGAGGGGGAGGGGTGTTAGTTTCTATTTAGCATGGTGTAAGGGTAAATTTAGAGCCAAATGATCATTTATTAGACTTTTCCGAAACAATTTAGGGGCTGTTGGAGAAATTTAGGGGGTTGTTGAAGGGATGTTATGGTGTATTTATGATTTTGCACGTGCACTAGTGATTTAGAGTAGCATGCTGCTAAACCAGAGGTACCACTATATAGGGATGCGTACAAATTTACACAGTTTAGAAAATATCCTGAGCCGGATTCAATGAGATCTGGGTACCCGGATATGGATGAGAAATTAAGTGACCCAGTACAGAAAATCTTGTATACCTGGTTCGGAATCAAAAATCACGTTCTCAGAACAGGAACCCAAATTCAGATACTAGGATCCGAAATCGAAATTCAAACTTGGACCTGGAAACGAATATCGAGTCCCTGGATCCCTATAATTTCGATTAAATTATTTGGAAATTCTGCACAAATAGGCTCGATTTGGTTTAGAAAAAAGAAAAGAAAAAAAAGGTGTTGGTTATCAAAAATGTGTCTGTTGCCCATTTAATCACCCAATTAGACTATAAGCACCTACAGGGCCTCCCCAAATGGCGCAGTGGTGACGTCGTCGTTGTATATGCGGTAGAGGTTCGTAGTGGTTCGGATCCCACTTTAAACTAGAGGTTCATTTCCGATTAGCCTTTCTGTGCATAAAGTGGAATTAAACACAAAATTCCAATAGAAACACTATTTCATTCATTACAACAAATAATTATTTTTGTGTGATTTGGTACAAATTAATTCACCAAAGTCTCGAACGAAGCGAAACTTTCTATCTCGGTCTAGTTTCGAAATGAGACTGAAACTCGTCTTGTACATTTATGTTCTCTGTATCTGACGTTTGTAACATCGTCGCCTTGTAAACAAGTGGTCCCGGGTTTGATACCCGGTGGAGGCACATAGTGGTTCGAATCCCACTTTAAAATCGAGGTCGGTGTCTCGATTAGCCTTTCTGCGCACAAAGTAGAGTTGAAACACAAACTCAATCAATCAACTTTCCCTGACGCGGTGAGCCCGCTGGTGAGGGTGTGTGGAGCGGAACTCTTGCCCCCAAAGGTGGTAGGTTTATCGTGCTGACGTAACAGAACCAGATGAGACTAGGGTAAATAGGTAGGTGACTTCTTCAAATGTTGTGGCGAGAAGGGCAAAGAATACGAGTAGGATAGGTTTAAGATTGGTTAGAGAAGCGGCAACTATTGTTGGTAAGTACAGAAGAAAGTTGCACAATGATATCTCAGGGTGTTGAAGGCAGTAGGGTAGTTGTAAGTACGCAGATAATCTTATGACGACTGTCTTCTTGGCTAACTGGGCTACCGTGGACGCAAATTCTTGCCAATGTCCTGATAGCAGATTCTTCCTTATGGATGTCCACATCGTTGTCAGTGTTTGGAAATTTTTTTTTAAAAGTTACTGAGTTACAGTTACTTGGTTCCAAAAACTAACTGATTACAGTTACAGTTTCTCATTTTAAGAAGCCCAATTACAGTTACTAGTACTTGAAACCCAACTGTAAGGTACTTTTACAGTTAGTTTCTGCTGGACATTTTCCTCCAAACAAATGACATGCAATCAATGATCGTTAATTATAATAAAATAAATAAATGAATACTTACATGTGTTATATTTATGTTCATGATGCATATAAGTCTGCATATATTTATATTGTTACAAAAATTAAATTATGGAAGAAGGAGTCAGCTTTGCATGGTTAATTCATTTTCCTTTACTCATGCATATGGTCCGCGCATTAATAAATTATTATTTTTTTATTGGCCTATTATATTCTTAAAGGGAATTCTATTCCAAGTTTAACAAGATCCACTCCATCGACAATAACTTACTTCTTTCTAGTTCAACTACCATGTTGCACATGAATGCAACAATCCACTAAAAACACTGAAGTCCTCGCGTGCAATTTCAAAGAGTTAAAGTGTGGGTATTCTAAATTTATCATGCAACGAAACCAGAACGAATGTAGAATTACAAGTAACTATTACCCCCTGATCTTTGTGTAGCTGTACGGCACGAATCATTAAAAGATGCCCTAAGATTCCTATAATTTATCTCCCTTTTTGGGAGACAGTTCAAGAAAAGGTAAAAACCAAGAAGTAATACACGATACAACTTAATATTTCAGAATTTGGTGTAAACTGTAGGAATTTCAGCTTGGTTTTCAGTCCCTGGCAATGGTATTTTTTTCTTGATTGTGCTTCTGCCATCTCCAGTTAATGTATTAAACTAATTATTACCTTAATCGTATTAAAAAGAAACACTTTCATGATCAAAGTCCCTTCATAGATGTCACTGTTTCTCATTCTTACATATTAATACAATCCATGACACAATTCTGCGCACAATGTGCAAATCGCGCTCATAAATACTCATTATACTTCTTCAGTATTAGTGAATTATGCATGTATGAAGGAACTGAAACTACCCTTCTGCATATGAAGGTGTTGACGTCATTATTCAGTACAGGATGCTATTAACGCAAGTCAATCGCCACGGCTGTGTGCATCGTAAACAAACCCTATGGCATGTATATGGAGAATGCAATTCGTAAACGATCTACGGAAACGAATCTATCAGCTTTTGCAAGTGACTTTGATTGAGGGCATCAAATGTATGGATTAATGGACGAAATATCATGCTCCAATGACGGACGTTGAGGGTGGTACTGTACCTACCTGCGTTACGTCTATATCACAGGCAAGACTCGGGAGTTTTGATGAAAAGTTTCGGGACCTTGAATACGATTATTGACATACTACCTAGGTACAGTAGTAGGCAGTTTCCTTTCAGTTTAATCCAGAAAACGTAGTTTTTATTTTGAATTGTTTGAGTTTTGTGTGGGTTATGGCATGGGTCATTCTTCAGTATTTTTCCTGACTTTTTCATGTTAATTAATATCTTAAGTAATTTTATAAGTCTTTAAAAATTTAGGTCACTTCAGTAATTTTAAGGTCATTTCGAAGACTTTAGGTAATATATTTCTTAGCCCTAATCATAGGCATGCGTTTTGCTCATGGTAGTAGGGGAGAGTTGCCGATATTGGACCGTTACCTAAGTTGGACCGCCTTTGTTTTTGCCTATAGACGAGTATTTGAAACAAGTGAGTTGGCACCACTGGTTGGCGTGAGTGCCATGTACAACTGACTGAATGGTCAGTCAATTAGAGACGTTCGACGAAGTAGGAGTGCTGTTATTGTGTTTCCATTCTTCGTGTTGCAATTATTGTGCTTCGGATCTTAAGCTCTTGTGTAGACTAGGGTTAAGTAATCAAATGCCCTGTAGTATATTATAAAAGTGCCATTCATTTACCACTAACTACATGTGGTAAAACTAGGGTTTAGTTGCGTATGTTCGTGTAGCGTCATATTTTTATTAACGGGGTATAATTTCCTAAGTTGGACCACCACGTGTTTCCTAAATTGGACCGGGGAAAGTATGGGCTGTGGACAGAGATGGAATTGCAAATGGCTATAGCAGCATACAATAATGGGGACTTTGGCTTGAACGAGTGTAGTAGAAGGTATGGTTTGTTTGGTTATACAGCTGACCGAATATTCAACTTGGATGAGTCAGGTTTCACCACAGTCCAGAAACGTCCACAAAAAATTGTAGCAAAGAAAGGAAAATCACGGTAGGTGCTGCTACAAGCGGCGAACGTGTAGTGAATACCACAATGATGTGTGCAGCGAGAGCTGCAGGTGTCTAGATACCGTAGACATACATACAGTACATACATGCCTTTTGTGAGCGGTCCAACCTAAGCAACCTGTGGACCAAGTTACGAAACCAGTTGCCTATAATGGACAGATGTCACTACTTTTGTTTTTGTACCCTATTATATTGGTTCCTGCATTTTTTGTTGAAATACATATATGAAGTGAAAGCTAATAGTTTGTGCTTCTCATACCTACCTAATTCGTTCTTTTTCTGTGTCTTGTTTTTGATGCAGAAGCAAAATAGTACCAACTGGTCCAATTTAGGCAACTCTCCCCTATGCGTTGTGTGGGGTCAATGTGGATTTGATTTATTTATTTGTTGTTTTAAGTCCACTATGCACATTAAGGCTAATCGGGACTGGACCTACAGTTTAAAGTGGGATCCGAACCACTATGTGCCTCCACTGGGTATCGAACCCGGGAGGGATCAATGTGGAATATATAGTAGTAGGCTACATGTAGAACAATATGGAACATTTACAAAAAAATATTAAATGACGTCACGAAGGGTCCTTCACTTTATACATTATAATTTTAACTGAAGCTTACGTCCGGGCTGTAGGGAGGAAGTTTCTGCCTTCCCTTTGCAGTTATTCCTGAATTGTGCGTACGGGCATTGTTGTGCAGCGGGATGAATCCAAAGATCGTTTCTACTTCTTACTCAAGCTTTTCAGTGTAGTGTGTACTATAAAATGACGTGATTCGTCTATGCATAGTATTCCATCTTCAAAGCTCGTTACAAGTCTAGATTTCTCTTGACTCAAGAGCCATTGAAACGCCTCAGTGTTTCAGCTGAACACACTTTACAGTTAGTTGTTCAGTCATCGAGAAATGAGCGTCTTACATACAGGGTGACATAATTTATTAACCTTCTTATGACAAATTTGTACGAACACTGCATAATATCATCAATTTGAGAAACAATCGAATATCACTATTTTTTAAAAATGCGATTTTCTGGTACAATTGGTTTAACTTTACGGAAAAATTCCGTTCGCCTTTTCAATCTATTGATGTAAAGTACAGTGGGCTTCCTTCTTCATAACTTCATTTATAAGGATCGTGCAAAATCTACATGGATGAGGGAATTCGATCGGAAATCACAAGTGCCTTTAAACATATGTTCTAAAACCCAAATAGAACACTTCCAGGTGCCCTAGACCTACAAGCAAAGCTCTCAGGAAGGTCGAAATATAGCTACATAATTGCGTAGGTACATGTATCTCATTACCTCATTGTATGCCATTGCGTAGAATTTTTCCAGTAGGTGGCATGACCTTAACTCTTTCATAATTTAAGTATGTTTTGACGAATTTTACGCATTACGTAACATAATGAAATTTGAGCATCTTCAGATTATTGCTTATTTCATAGATCCCCCTCCCTCGTAGATCCAAAATTTTGCAAACTGAAAACAATACTGATTTAATATGGCAAAAAAAAAAAAAAAATCATGGGCGGCTGGCATTCTGTTTTACAATTTTCTTTATTTAGATCGTTCGGCGCCCAGGGCCAACTCCCGCCGCTCCCTAGCTACAGCTCTGAACTTGACAAGACTATAAGAAAAGGAGACACTGCGAGGGAAGCGAGCAAGGAAATTTTACGAAATGTATTTTTATTTGTATAAAATTTGATTGATATATTTGTGCTACCCTACAGGTGCTCTTGGCCATCTGGAAAAAATAATGCAAAGAAAGACGTGAAAACTAATTCCATCTTAAGCATACTTTCGTCCTGTACTCTTAGATTCTACTAGTCTTGCTTTCTTTTACCTCAATGTTTGCCCCCCCCTCCCATAGAATTAATTCCCGTCCAAGGTTGGGAAGGGACAATGTTCAAGGAGATATGATTCCTCTACACTAAATTTCTAGGTGAAAGTATAATAATATAGGGTCATGGACCTCTGGTAGGGGGGCAAGGATAGCCATACATCCCCCTTAGAAATCGAATGTCAAGCTAAAAGTATATATTTCACACGTATAATTTGATTTCAGTCATAGTAATTTACATTAATGCGAGAATTTCAAATTCAAGTGTTGTTTTTTATGAGGCAACACTATTATCGGGGTAATATACCCCATGGAAAAATACCTTACTTGTCACTCCGTTGAAAAAATCTGCGGACGTCCATGATTAGTGGGGGCAACTGCCCCCCCCCTTGCCCCCCGTGCGCACGCCTATCGTTAAGCTATAGAGCTCCACATATTCTTCATCTCAGCCATAGTCGGGGTACTCATTTTCGAGACTGGGTGGGTCGCATAGCCGCACAGAAACAGGGAAATGTTTGGAAAATTTCCTGGTCCAGATCACCTGCCCCGGGATGCGAACCCGGATTTTCCGAATGGTAGCTCTACCAGATGCTGTATCAACTGACTAGTGCGGCTCTTCAGAAAGTAAACAGTGTCAAAAAAATATTTACTTTGAAGTCACTGGTTATCTTAATGCTTCTCCTGTACTACCCCGCAGAGAAATAGGAGAGGACGAATCCACACGCGGTAAGGGGGAAGTAGGCAGAAACATGATGAAACAACGATGCAGATTTCAGATCAATATTTCGTTTGTGTGCCTTCGGTTGTTTGATTTATTATCGCTCGCTTTATTGTATTCATAGCGATTTTTACAACCTGTAACATCTCCTCTTGACGTATTTTGGCAGGCAACGTTACTGGTTCCATGTTGTTTCAGCCGAAGACGATTCTCACTGAATCTGATTACCGTATGCGTACCACTTGCAACGGCACCCCCATTTTGCTGCTGGACTCATCCAGTTAGCGCATGCGTAGTTGGTTCAATGGTCGCCACTAGCGCAGACCTACAGTAGCCATCATTACTAATAATAATATTAATAATGCGCATTTATCTTGTCCAAAAATAGAGCAAGAAAGTTTCACTCGCACACTATCCATTGGTTTTTGTGTTGACTAACAAGGAATAAAGTGTATGGGATTTTGTTTTGCGCAGGTGAACAGCAAAAACAAAACACACTACTGGTATTAAGCCCTTAACCCGTTTCGCAATTGTTCCGCCAACTCCGAATCTGAAACGGAAATTTTGACGATCGAACTTCGGAGAGGCTCCGCTAGATGTCCTTGTGTGCATCGTTGCTTCCCAGGTCTAATAAATCCTGTGTTTACTGCTCCTTGAGACAATGGAGGCCACCTGAAATATCTTATCTCATGAACAGGTCGAGCAACAAAGAAGTCCTTCCTATTTTATTTCTTTAGCGGAGAGAGAGAGAGATTGTTGTTTAACCTAACCAGAGCCGGAACGAGGTGCGACAGAAACAGAAGACCAAGAATGGTGGAATAACCAAGTCAAAATAGTTCCCTACCTCCATCAACTGTCAAACTTGCCTACTTTTGATGCAGGTAAACGAGCATCACGGGTCGATTTATCTACACACATTGCAAGCCACCGTCTTCAACAGGTTTCGTTCGTTTTTTTAAAAAAGGTGAAACAAGTTCTAATCTGAGGTGTGAAAGGAATTACCTCGCTTATCCAACTACTTCACGGGACATTTGTTGGTCGTAACGGGCTTTTGTTATCTTTCCCTATTAGCATTCAGATCCAAAAGCAAGGAACGATGCACACTGCTGCCTTTAGACAAAGCGCTCTTAGACATTAAGGACGTTCCTCCCCTTCTTGCCCGTGTAATCCCACGCCAACTACATTCTGCAAGTGCCGCGTGGTGTGAAATTAGCACACAAGATGGCAGCTAATGTCCGGTGCTTGTCGCTCGATTTTTTCCTTAAAAAGTGAGTCATCTAGTTGAGAGTCTGTGCCAATTTTTGCGTACTTTATACAAGGAAATAACCATGGATAAATATCTCATTCGTACTTGCTTCTAATTTTATTTTACTCACAAATTTGTGACACATTCGTGTATACATAGTGAAATTAAATAAGGGTAACATAACATCAATTTTGTCGCCTAGTAAATCGACAAATAATTTTGTCTCCTACAAACTTAGCATTTGTTTGTTTGTCGCCTGATAAGTTGCATGCTTAGTATATGAATCTGTGCTATTCAGTTTAATGTAGTGGTATTGAATAGGACAGGGAATATTATTCAGTATTCAAATTCTTTATTCATGACGAAGTTTGGCCTGTGTGTCATTTGCTAAGTTTCACATTGAGTATGTGGAGAGGAGGGGTCCTCATGCTCTTCATATAGATAGTATTGAATGACAGTGCGCGAATTAAGCTTCTTGCTTCGACTGGTATGCGCACTCAGTGACTTCATTTCGGGGGTTAGGTTATCTTGGGTATGTTACCAGTCAGTAAACTAAACTACTTCCTTCCTGTTCTAAGTAGCTATATTTTGATACACATGATAATATTTTCTCGTGAAAAATAATACATGTGTTTGCACAATCATGTTGTGAGTAAAGCGTATGTCCTAGAACAGCACCATCAATCTTTTATAAATTACATACTTTCTTGAATAATTTAAAATGTTCATTTCTTTACACAAGCAGGCTGTTCTTAAATTTCGAGCAGTCACATCAACTTTTATTTTATTTTCTTCTTTAGAGACACTGCTTGCTAGAGAACACAATTTTCCATCTTTCTTTCCACGGCTGGTACCTGCAGTCACGTTGCCCCCTCCATGCAATCCCTTTATCTCTCACTTGTTTTCGATTTTTGTAAGATAGTCTGAGACATTAGCAGTTTTGCCAACCTTCCTACAGGAAGAAAAATTAATAATCCTTGACATAACCTACTAGGTTATTTCATTACTGCGTTCTTACGAAATGTTTAACTTACCTTATATTGATGTCCGGGTTGTGGTAGATCTGCAATAAAAATGTCGTATTAGAATTGTTTACTAGATAAATATATTTATGATTTTTAAAGTAACTACCAAAATAACTCAATGGGGCACTATATTGGATGCATGTTCCACTGGAGAATGACCTACAGGAGTTATTTCTATTAGCCAATCGTCTTAGAGGTGTGTGTGAGCTCGGGCAAATAGCAATCTCAGCTGCAAAGTGGACGTTGTAGGATGATCATTGAAATTCATTTAGCGACGTTACCGAGTGTAATTATGCTTTTGCTTTTTTGCCGTCAAGGTGCTTCTACCGCAACCCTCCCTTCATATTCCAGAGGGTCCACTAGTAACAGAAAGGTGGTGTAGTAGTAACGAAGTCTTTGTCCAATTCTGACGCAAATATGCAAAAAATACTAAAATAAAATGTTATTTCCAGTCCTTCGCTGTAGAATGCGAAGATTATTACGTTCGAACCTTCCCAAACTATTGGACATATAAACTGTTAAAGAGGCAGACGGTATATAGACTGGCAAGATTGGGTGGAATGGTACAGACTAACATCTTTACTTGACAAACCACTACGAACCTAACGAGGCCTTCATTTCGAAGAGCCTCTCAGATGAATAATGAAGAGGTCCCACGTTCAGACCTCGGTGGAGAGTTTAAACTATAGGTCCAATCTAGATTAGCTTATCTGAGCATAAAGTGGATTTAAAGTAAACTTTGACAAGCTTTAGCTTTATTTAAAAAGAAAGAAGCATTCCTGTCGTTGAAAGCCACAACAGATGAAAAACTTATAATTAAAATACTGTGGGCAAAGCAAGAAGCGAGTTTGGATGCCCAAAACCTACAACGCCAACCCGCTCGTTGCTCCATCTCTGGCGCGAAAATCAGAAACTCCCGACATCCCCTGCGCAGAGAAAAGCATTTACGCGTCATGCACACGTCATGGTGACGTGCAATGACTGTCATCCCCAGACTCCGTACTGAGACCACGAGGAGAGAGAGGGAACCGTGTGACATTCGCTCGGTTGGCTGAGCAAATTATTACTGTCGTATCCCCACAAAACAACAGAATTCTATTCCGTATATATATATATATAAACATAGTCAGACATGGTGACAAGGGGATTGCAATTCCGCATAGATAACACGGCGCATTAAATTTGCCTTAAAATTACAAGTTGGTTGAGACAGCTGTTGGTAAGGGTTTGCCCTAGCACTGGGTTCCTCACCTTTTATGTTAAATATTCTCTCTTTTTTAAATTGTATATGTAACTGCATATGACGTGTTTAGGTTGCTGTTTTTCGCTTCTGCCACGACATCAACATTAAAATGAACCTTTTTCTTTTCAGTGAAAACGTGCTTTGAAATAATTCCAGACACGTCATCAAAACAATAGCTATACTCTTTATTTTTGTTGTTGTTGTTTTTCCACAGTTGAGAAGGGTTTTTTATGCTTAAGTTAATTTAGTTTCGATTCATTCGTTTTGATCAACACTTGTGAAAGAAGGTTAAACTTAACTTGAGGCATAACTAAGCATGATTCCCGCCATATTCTGTGACGTAATCGCACGCACATGACTGAAGTAACTAATCAGGCTTTCTCTTCCATAACTAACTGGATATCTAATCAGCTAGCGCGCTTATTATTGGCCTAAAGAAATGGCGGGAAAGATACATTGTTGTTTTCATGCTTTATAGTATATTCAGTGGCGGCGATTTGGTTCCAAAACTGGGAGGACAAGTGCATTTTACTTTCGCTTGATATATAAGGTTTAGCATAGGGCGGGGTCAAAAGTTGTAAAAAGTGGGGGAGGGGTCAACTGTTCCCCACGCCCCTCTAATCGCCGGCACTGAGTATATTTATAATATTAAAGGAACCGATGAATAGTAAAGTTCGAATCGAGTTCACTATTTCAGCACAACTGGCGAAAATGTTAAATGTTTTAATTATTTTGGTTACTTTACGTGGATCTTCCTGGCCGATGTTATGGACAACGATTAGTGTGGACGTGAATTCTCGTACAAAACGTCTTCAAGATATGGGAAATCGAATACTTCATGTATACTCTAACCCGGAAATCTCTAGAGCGAGTGAACGAAAGCAAGTATCTGCGCAAGTAATGACTCGAGGGGGCTCCACCAATGAACGCGTGCGAGGGAACAGGATAGCGTGGAGGGGAAAAGCGACTGCAGCTCCCAGCTGTTTGTATCAGCGTTTACTGCTTCGCTCCGCCCACCTTGCTCCAGAGATTTCCGGGATAGAGTATAGGTATATGATGGGAACCCTTAAGTACTCGACACTGAACTGACGAATTAAAATCAAGGATTGTGACAATTTGTTGCGTTACATGGGTTCTCTAACTGCAAAAGGCTCGAGTCTGATTCTACTACTAGTTTACTTTGCCTGTTTCTTTACGAAGATACTCAAACCTATTTTCCTCTTGTGTGTACGCAATAATCCAACATGCAGTGACAGTGTACATGATGTAACTAGACAAGCACGCGCACAGTGCCATCTAGGGATCAAGCGAATTAGTACACTCGTACGCCTTCTGACATTTACCCTTCTTAACGAATTATCATGCGTCCATTTTCAACAATTTCGCGTTTCGTTCTTCCAGTAATTCAGCGGGGGAAGCCTGAACATAACATTAATTATAAATTCAACCATCGGTTAAAACCACACGTAGACTCCGGTGAAAAGCGGCAGTAATAACAAATAGTGGAATAAACTCATTACTGGAACGATGCGACTTCCAGAATGAGAAGAGATGTTGCCTGTCTAATTTCTGCCGTTGTGGTGAATTAGGAGGAAACTTAATTGCTTTCCTGGGTTTACTCCCCCCTCTCTGCTTTAGAATTCCAAAACATGAATTCCGACGACACTCCCATTCTCATTAGTCGAATGAGTGCACCGTACTGAAGCTTGAGGTTATGACACGGGCAGAGTCTACAAAAGCCAAGATCATCACCAGCGACGTCCTGCGCCCCCTGTGTCGCGGTTCCATTTTTGCCGTACAAAGTTATGGCTTCCTAATAAACATAATTTCGGTTCCTGCATCAAGCTGAATAGCAAACGGAGCAATTTTCTGTCAGAGGCGAAGAAGAGGATCCTATAAATTCATGGAAGAGTAGAAAGTCGTAGTGAATCAGACATAAGCGGGTTCAAATCCCTCTTGGAGCCAAATATTCGTCTAAGGCCCCCGTACGGCAAAGAATGGGATTGACTAAGAGGGAGCACCAAGTCCAATATTTTATATTATTATATAATTCTCAAAAATTTTAAAGCAAAAAATATTGGTAAATTGATGTATATAATTAGGGTGGAGTACTTACACACTAATATACTGAAAATCTTTTAATTTTTACAATTTCCAAGTATCGGTATCGGTGGGAATCGGCGAGAGTATCGGTATTGGTATCGGTGGGAATCGGTGAGAGTATCGGTAGGAATCGGTGAAAGTATCGGTTGGAATCGGTGAGAGTATCGGTGGGAATCGGTGAGAGTATCGGTAGGAATCGGTGAGAGTATCGGTTGGAATCGGTGAGAGTATCGGTTAGAATCGGTGGGAATCGGTGAGAGTATCGGTTAGAATCGGTGAGAGTATCGGTAGGAATCGGTGGGAATCGGTGAGAGTATCGGTGGGAATCGGTGAGAGTATCGGTGGGAATCGGTGAGAGTATCGGTTGGAATCGGTGAGAGTATCGGTTAGAATCGGTGAGAGTATCGGTAGGAATCGGTGAGGGTATCGGTATCGGTGGGAATCGGTGAGAGTATCGATATCGGTATCGGTTCAAAGTGGCATCGATTCAGCCCTAATTTTTATATATAATAGCTGAATTCCGACCTGTGCGGCGGAGTGGTTAGCACAGCGCGTTATACCGCCAAGAGTTCCGTGTTAGTATAGCGGACTGGATACACCAGCACTGATCACCCAACTTTGTGAGTGTCCCTTCAGCAATTTCATTACATCATCACTCATCTTCATCTTCGCGATTACACAAAAGTGGCAAAAAAGCAGTGTAAAATAAACTAAATCAAGCAATCAATCAAAAACTCATGTTTATTTTATGAGAACTGCTGTGGAACGCATTATAATGTGTGAACTAACGTAGACAGATATTTTTTTTCCCCGAGAAGGCCGGATTTTTGGATTTTAATAGCAAATTTTCAATGGCAACTTCTATCACCGCCGTAGAGTTAGGCAACACACATAGCGTCTTGCAGGGAAGCGAGTATTTCAGGATATAGTTGTCCCATTATTATTGCCGGTGATTGTACTTAGCTACGTTCCAGAGGTGGGAGGATGCACAATACAGTATTTCGTAAATTCCACTTTTAACCTTTGTTTTAAAAATTGTTCAAAGTCAAAAAAATGGTAGTTGGGGGCTCATTTTAAGAAAGATTTGCATTTTTCACTTTGTTTTTTCCGTGGGTTCTTTAAAATGTTGATAGGGGAGAAGTTGGGAATATGAAACATGGTTGTAATATGAAATTCGCTATAATTTTCTACTCACTGGTGCGATCTAATGTTGGCAGTTGGTAACACTTGCAAAATACTCACCATTACTCACTAGAGCACGTTGGACGCAGTTGAGTTAGCGACGTCGTTATGGGCAGGTTTTCGACCATGAAACAATTGTTGTAAGGTGAGAATTGTGCATGTTTTCGATGCATTATTAGTTTTATTAGCAACACAAAGTAACGTGTTCTCGAAAGTATTCAGATGAGACTTCCGTACTAACGTAGTATCGAATTGAAAGCGGTAGATGTAGGTAAAGTTGTTTGACGGTACTTGGAAAATGTCTGCTGGTGGTAATATGGAATACTTTGAATTTGTAAGAAATACCTGTTCCACATTCCATTGTTTCAGGCACACGATGCCACGAACACAACTTGATCCTATGAAGAAAAACATCAGGCAACAATGGAATCCTAAAGATATGATGAATGCCGTAAGTGCAGTTAGGGAAAAGAAAAAGACAGTACAGCATGCCAACATTTAGAGTAGTTCTATGCCTAGTTTATAACTCTATTAGTTTGTTCACACTTAATGCTGTAGTAAAACGGTATATGTAGCGCTATGTAATTATCCTGGCTAATCAATCAGTCGATCGGTTTTTATTTTGAACTTTACCATTATTTCATATTACCACCCCATTTTCCAAGCCCTCAATTTTGACAAGGTTTTTTTTAAATTGTATATTTCCAAAATGAGTGCACAGTTTTGAATATATGTTTGGTAATATCAATATCCAAGAGTATATTTGCCTCTGCAATACGTGAAAATAATCAGTCAGCAACTTGTCTAATGACAGTGGATAACAAAAAGGTGTTCCATATTCGCACCTCCCTTATTCTCAAGATACCGGGAGGCGCTGCAGCATCATCATCTCCTTCTCTCCCCCCACCCCTCCCTGCGTTGGCCAGTGTGTGTGTGAACACAAAACTTACCGATATCTTTTGCAATACACGGTATAATGGAGGGAGAAACTTGGATTATAACAGAAAACATTCCGTCTGGAAAAAAGGAAATTGCAATTATACATAGTGGCAAATCTGGTCAGGGGTGTCCATCCTACATTAAAAAAAATATTCAAAGTCATCTCGAATTAACAACAATACATCATCACCACATTACATTAGAAACTATTAATTATTGATATACCTCATAAGTTCTAAGGACAAAGGCTACGACTGAAATTCTCCTGTAGTGAAATAAGACGGTTTGAAAAGCACGAAAAAGGAACCTACCAATTGCAACTAGCGCGAAATTGGAAAATGAGGGATAGATTCAAAACGGACCTTGAAGCGAAGCGCAAGCAAAACAGAAGATAATTTGGAACGACAGAAAAGTCACATGGAGAGTTGGAGAACAAAAACATCAGAAATAGCATAAAAAACGAAGGAAACCTTAAAATGGATTATGAAAAACTAATTATGCTGACCAAGGCAGTAATTTATTTTATTAAAAACATAAACTAAACGTAACGTTTCAACCTTCTAGCAAGGTCTTCATCAGACTCTGTATCAAGTACAAAAGGGCATTAAATATATACACACAAACATTACTCCCTCCAGACTATTAGAAAGTTGTTACGAACTTTCTAGCAGGTGGCTTTTGTACTAGATACAGAGTCTGATGAAGACCTTGCTAGAAGGTTGAAACGTTACGTTTAGTTTATGTTTTTAATAAAATAAATTACTGCCTTGGTCAGCATACTTAATTTTTCATAATTCTGGAAACAAGGCTTAATGGATTAAAATGGACTAAAAATATTGCTGCAGATTGGTTCCTTCTCAAGCGACGTATCGATTTGTCACTTTTGTGTAAAGGCGAGTTATATTTGAGACAAGACCTTTTCAAAAGTAATTGACTCTGGTGATACCGGTTGCACCCAGTGTGTTTATTCTGTACTTATCCTGTAGTCACATATACGCAGCCTTTGCTCGTATCTCAGGCCTCGAATTTTAAACAGCCCTATATCTAATTCATTTAGGAATTTTAGAATTTTTAATGAACTGTTGTATCATGTTTTAGTAACTTTGAAATTAACCCAGTTTGCGAGGAAGTATCTGTCTTGAAGTTTCCTTAGGGAAAAATTATCATCTCTTCTTCGAGCACTCGCCTTATACAGGGTGATTCATAAGTCTGTCAAACAATTTAGAACTTTACTACCATGGAGCTCGTGCGGTTTCCAACGAGAGAGAATTAGCACTATCTGTTGCATAGTTTCTGTGGTGAAGTTCTACACGAATTATGGTGTACTATAATCATTGTCACGTGTATGGTACAGCTGCGTTGCAATTGTAGAGCATGAAAACGTGTTAGAAGTATTGCTACCAAAAATAAAATCTCAAATATATTCCATATATAATTATACAAACTCCAATAATATGACCAATATTGCAGTCACTGACGGAAGCGTCTAGTGTATTTATTTATCTAGCATACTGACAATCAAAAACAGAGAAGAGGTAGCATACTGAAATAGTTCAGTGCTCACCTAACAGAATGTCTCAGGAATAGATTTCCTTCTAGTTGCTATCAAAACTTCCTATATTTGGAAATCTTTACGTAACAAGCAAGCCCTTTTCTTCCCTATTAAAAAAGAAAGTGAACATCAGATCTGAAGGCAGAGCCATCTATGTTTGTGTCCAGTCCTAAATTATCTCATTAAGGTTGCCAGTTCTCTTTTATTGAAGCAAAAAATGCAGTTTTTCTCACACAGAACCTCTTGCCACATTGATGGAGTAAATGATCGCTCCTTGCGGCCAACCTTCTTTTTTTTTCTTTTTCCTAACAAGACGTGGAACGGAACGATCGTTTTCGTAATTCGGCACCTATCAATCAAGGAATAAAGAGGCAATTACTTGATTAGCGTGGTACTCCCAGGCTAACACTCCGGAACGACCACGTGGACAAGGTTGACTGGAAGAGGGACGGTTGGTCCTTCAAGTTTTAAACATAGGCGATGTTATCAGCGCTCAAACGCCCCAGGATTTGTGGTCCTATTTCCCAACTACAACCTCGGTCCAATCGGACAAAATGGCCGTTCATTAATTACGCGAGAAATAGGACGGAGCAAGTGTTGCCAGCTGCTAAGATTGAAAACTAACTCTTGGGGTAATTTAGTTCTTGCATTATCAGTAAGAATTTGGACAGAAAAGAATGTGAAAACAATATAATGTTCTTGGTAATCGTTTCAAAATGCAAGTGCAGAATCAAACCTTAGTTACTACTCTTAATTGATGCATGCTATGAAATCACAAGCAGACATAGGCTTCTCTCGCTTCCAGAAAGTACCACAAGTAATTTTTGTCCACTTTAATATTATCTTTCAGCCTTGTGAAAGGTTGGAGGCACATGGCACGGTGGTTCGGATCCTACTTTAAACTGTAGGTCCAGTCCCGATTAGCCTTTCTGTGCATTAGTGGACTTAAAACAACAATTCAATTCAATCGTTTAGTAGATGATCCAGTGAGAGTTATTAAAGCCCCTATCACACGGAACTGGATTTCTAGTAGGAATGCCCTAGTTGGCGCTGAACTAACTTTCTAGGTAACAATCATGGCCGCCTGGCTGACTGCTTGACTGGTTTGGAGAAATAGGACATGTTCTAATTGATACTTGCTTTCCTCGACTGGATTCTGTGGAACAGCCAATCAGAGCAAAGTTTCGCCAGGTGAAGATAATCTGTGAGTGTGCAAAGGTGCTTTTTTGTCTGTGGTTTCCGAGTGTTACTCCAGGAATGTATAACGTATACAGCATGCAAAACGTGTTGAGTTACACCATCTATACTGAGTGCATGGTGTTTACATTTGAAACAACTAAAGTATTCTTCCATACGTGTACAGTAAACGTTGTAAAGTATGTATTTAAGCAGCGCCATTGTTTTGTACCTAATAACGTTTTACACGAAACGTTATTCCTCTCGGTTGAATAGTTATCGGCTTTTAAAAGTGTGAAGTGATACGTTGTTTACATCTCACGCGGCCGCCATTATGAGAACAAAAGGCTATCGACAAGTACGGTGTAACAAGTATCGTCTGAGGCGAAAACTAGCAAATTGGTAGCCAATCCAGCGCCAACTAGGGCATACCTACTGGAAATCCAGTTCCGTGTGATGAGGGCTTTACACAAGAGACTGAGCTGAGCAGAATAACGCAGGAAGCAGGCAATGCCAGTTAAATAAATGAATAAAGGAAGTGGATTTTCCCCAGAAATTTATTTTTGAAGCGGTTTTTTGGAGTCATCTGCGTTTAAACTGCTAGGGTATGAATATTTTTATGTATGGTAATGTTTTCTTTAATTCATCTTCATAAAGTCTGTCATTCTAGTCGTTCCCCCTAAAAGATAGACTATAACGCAATACAAGTTTTATCTTTACATAAGCCAAGCACTTTAAGTGATCAGCTTTCGATCTCGCCACCGGGTTCTTATGCACTTACGGTCTCTTCTGTTTATAACTCGTCTTCCTCTTCCTGTGCTAACGCCGACCTCCCTGACAAAGTGGTTAGCACAACGTGCTGCGACGCAAGGGGTCTCGGGTTCGAATCTCGGACTGGGCATTGTGAATGTCCCTTCATCACTTTCATCATAGCATCACTTAACCCTATCGTCGCGATTAGTCAAAAGCGGCAGAAAAGCTGTGCTGAATAACGAACATTAAAAATAAAATCACTCATGTTGAGAGAGATTGACAGGAAGAAATGTGTTAAAGGCCAATTTTTCCTATTGGGAAAATCCTCTTCCCGTGCAAGTAACCACAGCCACCACAATTGAAGTAACACAACACACATTCGAGTGTTAAAGCACTCTATATTTGATATTGTTGACAACTAATGGTGCAACAAGGCTGCAAAAGATGGTGATGATCTGAGCCAATCCCACATTAACATAAAAAAGAGTGTGAACGTAAAGGGAGGAAGACTGCCATCAGAATTGAGAGAAGAGGAAATACGTTAACGGGGAAAGGAACATGCAAAAGAATGTGAGAAGATTGCATAGGAGAGGAAAGGAGTCTAGAAAAGAATGTGAAAAGAATGAGAAGATGCATAGAAGAGGAAAGAAGGGAAAAGGAATGTAAAAAGAATGCATAGAAGAGGAAAGGATTGTGGAAAAGACTGTGAAAAGATTGCATAGAAGAGGAAAGGAGTGGCCAAAAGAATGTGTAAAGATGGCATAGAAGAGGAATGTGAAAATATTGCATAGAATAGAATGGGGAAAATGTTGTTAAAGAAATGCATAGAAGAGAAAATGAATGAAAAGACTGTTACTGTATAGAAGATCAAAATAGTATAAATTAGAAGCAGAAAGTGAACAATGGAAGAAGAAAACAGCAGACGATGATGTGGAAGAGTGAAATATTTTGGTGCTCACATAAATGTTCAAGGTAGCCTACCAAATAATTATAGACTATTTATGTTACGTAATTTAATATAGATTTAACATGCAAAACAAACAAGTGATTAAGCTGTACGAAGGACACTGACTGACTTATTGCACGAATCCAAGTCATAACTTCATTCGACAGCTTCTTCAAATTTTCTGCAACCTCCGCCGCTTTTCTTGTTTGTCCCAACTTCGATAATTTGTTTCAGACTTTCTCCTCCTTTTGGCTTAATAACCCGGGGAGTATCTCAGGAGAGTTAACTTTGAACAGATTTCGAGATAACTCTCGCAGCCACACTTAAGAGAAACAAGAAGAATTACTCCTGCAGCGTCGCCGTCTTTTAAGACCGAAATTACGACTTTTTTATTCGCCGTATTGAGCGCTCAACTTCTGTAATGGCGCTGCTATCGCTTCCGTAAAGAGTTAATGAGAAATCTCGTTGTTCAGGAAAAGTGGGGGATAGCTGACGCCTGTATTTACGGAGATTTATATTCCCTCAGTTTCGTTGCATCCCCTAGTAATTACCTAATAAATTTCTGTTTTATATCGTTCCTCTTAAGATGTAGTAGTTTTGAGTTATATCGACGTATGCAGCCACTGATTTGATCGTAATTTATGGCCGTTTCGACGTTTTACGGCTCTCCCTTCCAAACATCTGTTACAGTTGGAATTCTGAAATCGCATATCTGCCCAATTTTTTGGAAAATTTGACGGTTATTTTCGACAAGGAAGGGTCCTTGTAAAACACTGACGAGAAAGAGATTTTAATGGTCGAGCCAAGGTGGAGTATACAGGTTAGTACATCCTGTTGAACGAATTCGATTGTATGACGTCACGTGGTGGCTTCTTCGCCTACGTTTGCCTCCATTTCTTCCGATCCGTTGCCGTTTTGAATTCCTGTTTCTCTATGCTAGGATATAGCATCCTGTTGCTTCATGGCCTTTCTCTACGTCTCCTTCCATCGACTATGTCTTAAAACCTTTTCCTGGTAACTCTCAACTCGTGCATTCTCCTTATGCGGTTTTAAAGAGTTGAGCATTATGCAAATTATTACCCCTATGTCAGGCTTAAGTAACTAGCTTGCACTTATAGATGCCAGTGAGCCCTCTGTGCTGTGCTAGCATCCCGCCTGTGCACTAATATCTGTGACAATCCAAGTTTCCAATACAGTGTGTGCAGATTGCGAAATCATTGCAGATTGGGGGGGGGGGGAAGGAGCAAACAGACACACGAACACACACACGCACACAATATATATACATGCACGTATGTATAATGTCATTAAATATATGTCAATTATTAAATAATCAATGTTCTTTTTCTACTGTTATACGCTTATATATATATATATATATATACACACACACACACACACACACACACTTCCTGATTGCTAACTAAAGGCGATGAGAAATGGACAAAAATAACAAGTCAGTCTAATTTCTGTGTTCTGGGGATTGCTGGGTTCAGTGTTCTAAGAGATGAGGAGGCTCTTTGTTGTCATTTTTTTTTCTTTTTGTATGTTTTCGATATTATTCCAGTCAAGTATATTTGAATCCCAAACTAATTGTTTATGTTCGATGTTAAATCAAAAACTCTCCCCCTCGGAATAATTTGGTGGGAGGGGGAAATTTCAGGACAAGATTGTTGGTGGGGGAATCCCCCCCCCCGTCCCCAACGGGATTTCGCACCCTGAGTGTGTGAAAAAAATCCATTTTTGTGACTATGAGTAATGAGGAAGGACACACACAAATAACACACATGTCACTAAACGAAGTGGATGTTTGCTTCCATAAGTTTTGAGGGACTCACAGAAGTTCAAAAAAATCACACGTCCCAAAAATTATGAAGCCGCCCTGAAGTAGCCCAAAGCACCATCTCCAGGAACCCAGCGGAAAACTTAAGCTTATCGCCCACTGAGACGCGGCGAAACACGGAGAAACACAACAGAACTTGTTGTCTGCTTCTATTGAAATTAAATGGTGTAACGCCCGCTACAGGGAAACGCGCGGAATTTCCGTGTCAGAAGTCTGCAGATTTCTAGGTGGCCGCGTCTTCAAATGCCATCTCGTGTAATTTCGTGTCTCTTCGTGTAGCTCCGGCAAGCGTCATGCTCGGAATTTTGCACTCGGGAGGTTCGGAATGGTGCGTTTTCGGCGTCTCGGTGGGCGATTAGCTTTAGCTACGGTCCCGTTGCTTCGCTGCCCGCCTGAATGAGCGTGCTTGCACTTGAATACATGCAGTTTTCTGAAACGAGTTTCTGCAGCAACAGGCTCGCCGCCAGCCTCATTTCTGGAACTTTTGGATAGCCCCTCGTACCTTGTTTCATTTTTCTAGTTGCATCCTATTGCAATTGTAACATCTGTCACGGTTACAAATGGCTGTTTTCGCCGAAGATAAACCAAGGAACACCCACAGTTTTCGGAAAAGCAGGAAGACAAGGTCTCGACACTGGTACGAGGTAAAAATTGGCCTGAGAAGTTGATTCCGCTTCATGCGAATCAAGGAGGAGCTTTGTTCTACTTCCAGAAGGGGGAGGTAGGGGGACGATGGGTGATGTAAGAGATCCAAAGGATAAATGGGGAAGAAAAATAACCCAAGGTTGGGTTATGACGATGTCAAGATACTCCATCTTGCCGAAATTGTTAATCTCAGTCTCCACACCGCTATGAAATCTGACTTATTTATTGCTATCCTCGGTTACCCCCTCCCTCCCTCTCGCGAAACAAATGACGATGTCATAACTCAGCGGAGGGGAGGAAGGCTGGTTCTGGAAGGGCACGGAGCCTCCAGTTATCTACTGGAGCTTCTGGAACCTCACCTCTCTGAGACACTTTTTTTTCTCCAACAGTCGTATTTTATGCCGAAAGACCCTGGAATGGATAGAAACCGGAGGGAGAGGATGGAGCGAACGGGTAAAAATGTAGTGAAAAGGATCAAGATCGTTCTCCCTTCCCTCTCTCCATTTCCTTTCTTCTGAAGAAGGAAAAATGTCCGTTCTTTTCTTATCAGGCGGGACAATGCAGAGGTATGTCCCACTGTCCCATACTCTTCTCTTTCTTTGAACTTCGCACGTTTCCTTTTTTTACGCATGTTCCCTTGCTGATTAAACACTGTCTGCGATTGATCCTAGAATGTCCTACTTTTTTAAAATGAACCTTTTTATTGCAAAATGTCCCTTCCTGCGAGCATCCCGCATTTGCTCTCAAAAACCTTTCTTTATTAACAGATCGATTTTTTTCATTTCTTTAAGTTATCTTAGTAAATAAACAACACAGCTTCTCAGTCATTGTTATTATTATTGATTTGATTGATTGATTTGTTGTTTTAAGTCCTATTTTTTGCACAGTAAGGTTAATCGGGACTGGATTAAAGTGGTACCGTCAAACGGAGTCTTTGAGGGTAACTTCGTCATGAGACTGATAGATGTCGGTAGGAGTCACATGATGGTGCACAGACGTACAGTTGTGGAGCGGACATCAAGAGAGGAAGTGTGCTGTGTGCAAGTGCATTGTGCTTTGGCGCTGTTTGCAGCATTCTCTCGTGCACGATGCCAAGGACATATAAGAAGGTAGTTGGTGGTCGGAAATATCAGAACTATACCTCCGATCAGGTGCAGGAGGCTTTACGACTGATCGGAAAGGAAAAAACGGCGATCTTACCTCTTCATGGGCGTAATTTTGACCTGCTAGAAACGTAAGCAGAGATGACGAAGTTTCCTTATTCGCTGGGGTAACTTCGTCACGAAAATGCTGACGTATTTGCCCCCACCTCAATATTTTGGAATTTCTTTGGTATTCCTTCAGTACATTTATAAAGGATAGAGTGTTCCTCGCGTATAATTTTCGCGTTGTCACTCGTCGCGGATTTTGCAGAGCACATTAGAATATGCCAAAATCTATACGAAGTTATCCTGTTTGACGGTATCGGAACCACTGTGCCATGTGGACCACTGTGCCAGGACCCTTGTTTTTACAAGGCGATGACGCTGCAACTGCGCCATCGAGGAGGCCCTATTATGATTATTATTATTGATTTGCTTTATTTTACATCGCATTTGTGCCACTTTTGCGGTGGGGATGAGTGATGATATGAGACTGATGAATGGACACTCACAGGGACTCGAAACAGGGACACCTGGCGTAGAAGCGCGAAGCTTCTCAGTCATAACCAGTGTGCGAATTAACTGGGAGAATACCTGCCGGGGACCCCCCCCCCCAACAAAAAATGTATCCCCGGGAAAACAAAATAATTTTTATCCCTGCCAGGGATGTTCTTATCCCCCTCAAAGAAAAGGGAATTGAAAGCATATACAGTAGTATCATATTTAACTATGTAACAAACAGCTGAAAAATAATTCGTGTTCATTGATTGTTATCCCGAATAGATGTTCTCGCTGCGCTCCTACATACAAAATTTTAAATGGAAAGAGGGATCCACTTGATCATGCCCTTTTATGACTAACCTCTAAGTTAAACCCGCATCACACGGAACTGGATTTCCAGTAGGTATGCCCTAGTTAGCGCTGGAATGGTTACCAATTTGCTAATTTTCGCCTCACACGATGCTTATCAGTAGAGCCCGGAAGTTCAGGCATTTATTTTCGTTAAAATAGGCAGGCAAAAAGGCATTTATAATGTGGTAAATAGGCACTAAAAATGAAAAAAAGGCAAAATAAACCGAAAAAAGGCACATTTAGAAGTCGCTTACTTTTATCTATAATTTCTGGCAAAATGTTAAAATCTAAATTGGGAAGAACATTTCAATTTTCTCCGTCTTGATTGCACATAACTACAAGGTGCTTTTTAAGTTCTCAACATTCATTGATAGTCGTCTGTCAAAGAGAATGTTCTTCATAATAGAAAATGATCTTTCTACTTCGACAGAAGTTATTGGAGCATACATATAACAAGCTAATGTAGCTGGACTCATTTTGGTAACAGCATTTTCACCTTTTAGAATATCACAAATTGTTTCAATTGTTTCAAGTCCTCATTTGCACTCACTACTCGTTAGCACTTTTCCGCAACAGCTGACCCCTTTTCTCCTGGCACTTCCATCATCTGCTGCATAGATTCCTCGAAGATTTTCATGGATGCTATAATTGTAATTGTCTCTGGCAATGCACAATAATGTGCAAAAATAAACTTGGATAGCACAGGAGTTTTTTCACTTCACGAATTGAAGCTGCTTCATTTTCTGGAAGAGCATCGATCACCTCACTGATTTTTTGAAGGTTGTTAGCATAATATATAGCTGCTGATATCCAGGTTCCCTATCTCGTCAAGACTGGCTGCTGAGATAAACTAAGCTCAATCGCAACTTCCTGAAATTTTCGGGTTCGAGAGGAAGATTTCAGAAGTATTTTCTTTGTGTTCGAAATCAACCTGTTCACTTCAGCAGTCAATCATGCACAAGAAATGTTAACCGAAAGGCAATGTCCTGACTCAGCATGAAATACTTTTTTCTCACACTTTTCTCCTTCAGCAATGTTGAAACATGCGTGAGTTCAATATTACTTAAATAAGGCGAAAAATATTCACATAATAAACGGAAGAAAATTAAATGCCAACAACGTTTTTTGGGAGAAAAATAATTTATGTACACATTTTTTAAAAAAAAATTGTCAAATTTCATTGAAAAAGGCAAAAAAAAAAGGCATTATAATTAAAAATAGGCAGTGGGGTCCCAAATAGGCAAAATGAAAACGCTTCCAAAACATTCGAAACAACATAAGAAACGTATATCCGGAAAAATTTTATCAATATATGCAGTAGATAAAAAGAGGCATTTTGCCAAACTTCCGGGCTCTACTTATCAGCGTACTTGTCGATAGACTTTTGTCCCCATACGAGGGAAGTTGTAATGGCGGCCGCGTGAGATGTAAACAATGTATCACTTCACATTTTTAAAAACCGATAACTATTCAACCGAGAGGAATAACGTTTCTGGATACAAAACAATGGCGCTGCTTAAATACATACTTTACAACGTTTACTATACACGTATGGAAGAATATTTTAGTTGTTTCAAATGTAAACACCGTACACTCAGCATAGATGGTGTAACTCAACGCGCCTTTCATGCTGTATACGTTATACATTGCTGGAGTATCACTCGGAAACCAGAGACAAAAGCGCTCCTTTGCACACTCACAGATTATCTTCACATGGCGAAACTTTGTTCTGATTGGCTGTTCCACAGAATCCAGTCGAGGAAAGAAAGTAGCAATTAGAACATGTCCTATTCCTCCAAACCAGTCAAGCAGCAGCCAGGCGACCATGATTGCTACCTAGAAAGTTAGTTCAGCGCCAACTAGGGCATCTCCTAGAAAATTAGTTCCGTGTGATAGGGGCTTTACCGTCTCTCCTTGTAAATCAGCACATCTGTTATATTAATCTGTGAACTATTTCTGAGAGAATTTTTAAAATTCTGGACATTTCTTATGTTTTAATGTTACAATGCTAATTCAGGTCTAATAATTAATTGACTTACTTTGAATCAATGTAAATTATCTAAAATGAGAAAGTTGAAAAAATATTAAAAGTTTCCTCGCTTAAATTATGAACAACTTATAATCAACCAAGATCCAAGATATATATATATATATATCAAGATGTAACTTGAAGGGAAACTCACATTCCCGCTTGGCAAAGATTGGCTGATCTTTTCGTACTAACTCTTACGTAGAAATACGACTGACATCTTCACATCTTCATTGCCATCTTAGGCTATCTCTTAGCAGAGAACAATCTTGACAGAACCGACACAGTTGCCTTAACTTCTGTGTCTGCAGAGCCTGGCGTATCGTACCCAAGGTATTGGGTAAGAAGTATAAAGTCTTAGCATAGCAGGAAGCAGAGAAAGGAATGCGGAATAAGAAATTAGGCAAACGTTAGGTTATTGACTTGAGAGACGGTATGGCATGAGCGTTGGAATACGGTGGACAGTTTGGAGTTGGCGAGAGTACGAGAGAGAGTAAGGTGTGCGGATTGTGAGAGAGAAGCAAGGTGGAGAACGATCATTGGACGATGGTGAGTGATTGAATCGATGTCTAACAGGGAGATCAGACAAGTGACATTTGAGAGGACAAGTGTAGGAAAAATCTTCATCTATTTGTAAGGCAAGTTATGGAGAGTATAACACCCATATATAACTTAAGTTAATTTCTATCGCCATTCCTTTAAATGTAACCTTTCGCATACATTATACTTTAGGCTGAACGAGTGATAACCATCTGAGAGATGAATGAGAAATAACTACATCACATAATTCAATCTAGAGGTTCTTGGTTCGATCCCAACGCAGTTTTTGAGTTGCGTTACGCTGGTCAATTGCACATCGCTGTTATCACTCGAAGTGTGCGTTGACACAAAAAAAAATCAATGAAATAACGTTCTATTTAGAATAGAAACTACACTCTGTTCCGGTAATCTATGGAGCAAGGCCGTGCATAACAGCAGAGAAGGGGATAAAGAGAGTGGGTGTAGCAGTTCGCGCGTTTACCCTCCATGCACTCACTTCCCTACTCACGCGTTCATTGGTCGAGCCCTCTCGAATACTACTTGCGCAGAGGACGTAAACCTAATATTTCCTGCCGCACCAATGCAAGGTGGAGACACGAAGCCAGAGCTGAGAAATTCGAACTACCAGCCGACTTCACCCTGAAAGACTTCTCCAGTGACTGGACAGATGTATATCAATTAACCGCTTGAAGGAGTCTCCGAATAACAAGAAAATTGTGTAGGAAACAAGTTTTAAATATCAGCTACCGTATTTGAGTTAATGCCCAAGAGAACAAATTTGTAAGCAATTAAACATACAAAGAAATCAGTTCATTTAATTATTATTTCACCTCGCTTCTTTTCCACTTTGAGCTAATCGCGACTATGAGGATGAAATGGTGATTGCATGAAGTTGTACTAAGGGCAAGCTAGGACTAGACAATCTTCTGTAGCCAGAGCATGAGTAGAACGCTCAATATTGAATGTATTTTGAAGATTGATGACTCGATCTCTTAACCTTCCTTTTCCCCTCTACTCTACGAACCAGTTCGAACTGCTGCTGTTGCCAACTAAGGTGATATACCCTTAAAATTCGCACTTTTCCCACTTAACTCTTATAATCGCAAGCCCGAAATGCATTAGATGCTGCACATGACCCATATTGGTCGCAAATGACAGCTTAACATAATATCAGTTATCAGACATCTATTTATGCCTTTTCTAGAGTTTTACTTACCCAGTGGGAATCTGTAGACACTGTTAAGTATTGAAAATTACATCATGTACGAGGCTTTATAATGTATAAACAGCGGCGGCGCCAGGATTATTCATCTAGGGGTGCTGACAAAAAGCGGGGGGCAACTGCATCTCTAATAGCCGCCACTGATTAACATAAATTACTGAATGAAATTAAAATATATGTGTGAAATATATAACTTTATGTTGACATTCATTTTCCAGGACATCCATTGCCCCCCCCTGGACGTCCATGATGATATGTCTAAGTCTTCTACTCCAAGAAAGTGACCATACAGTGTAAACATTCAGATACACGTTGCAGTCTTATTGAACTATGTAGTGAAATACAAAACAAAATCATCCTGCCCTTAAAAACACAATTTTTGAACCTTTTCAATGTAACCAATGAAGGCACATTAGCTATACCTTCCGCCTGCCACAGGACAAAACGCGAAGAGCACAGCAACTGTGTCATCTTTAAAATTTCTTCTGCCGCACTGTCCCCAACAACAAACTGTAAAATTTATTCGTGAACATTGGGCCTCTTCCTAACAGTTTTTGATAAAAGCTTGAAATGGCACATTTACTAGACATGTTACGTGGAACAAATACGTACATAGAAAGTATTAAGAAGAAAGCTACCCTTCATGTTACAACTCGCATTAAATAATTTCCCGAGCACGACCTGGTGATACCATAAAAGCAGTTGAAATTTTTGCTCCAGTGTAAGGAAGAACAAGTAGGCGGAAAACAAACAGTTTATCAACAATGCAAGAAAGAAAAAAACATAACTCACATTAAGCTAGGCAATTATCAAAAGCCACGAACAGACCACTTGAAGAAACAAAAGAAGAAAAAAATCATAACAACAGTGCTGACGAAAGAAAAGAAAAGGCCGCTGATCTTTACAGAGGCTGCCGCCAGTACAGAAAAGTACAGTACAGTGCTTGCATGTTGCATACAATAATAACGGTCCTACTTCAGTACCTATCATTGGGCGGTCAATTTGACAACATGACATAATATTACATATTAATGTTAGTGTTTTGAGTTGAACGTAGGGGGTGCTGAAGGGGGTGCGGAAGAAAATCGAGAGGCGTGCAAGCACCCCTTCGCACCCCCCTGGCGCCGCCCCTGTGTATAAACCAGGCATAAATATCTCTTACGCCTGTTATAAGCTATCAAAGTTTGGGTTGCAAGACTTCTGAAACACTCTGTATTTTTACTTTACAGCTCAAGCGACGCTCGTATGAGATTAGTTTGGAACTGAAATTGTTTACAATATATAATTTTGTGGTTGTGCAACATAATTATTTTTCAAACATTAATCAACTTTCACAAACCTCGTACATCATACATTATTTAGGAGGTTATTTGTGTTATGTTATCCAACAGATAGGCAAAATTAAACGCAGCATAACCAGCAAGACATAGTATAAGACACAAAAGAGGCGAGAATTTAGTTTTCCAAAGACTTTTAAAAGCTGACACTTGCGTGTGAAAAAATATCCACCAGACCGGCTCTCGTGCCAATTTTAACGCCAAGTGGAGAGTGCTGCCAGCTAGTGGTGTGACATGGAATGTCTATCCGGTGTTGTTCGGCTACCGTTTCCCAAACGACGAATAATGCTGAAAAACAACGAACATTTAACACGTGTGAAGAAGCTCTGGTGTGACAAAGGAGAATGTTTAAAGAATGAAAAAAGAGACTGTCGTTACTGAACAGACAGTAACTGGATGATTTCGGCTTGAGACACATACAATAAAAAAACAATGCAGAAAAATCAATTGTCTGAGGTACAGACAATATTTTGAATAATCCGCGTATTGTTACAGCAAACTAACAGATTTTCGATCACTGTGCGTTAACAAGGGCGTCCCGTGCAAATATGAATATCGGTCTCGAGGGGAAAGTTCAGATTTAGTCTCGATCTAGAAATAATGGTATAAAAATATTAAAAAAACAAAAGTATTTAAAACAAACCGAAAACCTACGTTTTCTGCACATTAAATGACATCTCTAGAGTGAACCCTTGGTATGTCTGAATGATCCTATAGCAAACAATTTCCAGAAAGACAAGATTTCATATGCGTTACGTTTGACTGTCTTAATTCAGGAAATGCATGTTACTTTTCTCTTCATAAACTTTTGTCTTCTCGTTTAATATCTAAGAAACTAAAAGTTAAAATATACAAAACGGTAATTTTGCCTGTAATATTATATGAATGCGAAACTTTGTCCCTTACATTGAAAGAGGAACATAAATTGAGAGTATTTGAAAATAAGATCCTTAGGAAAATATTTGGGCCTAAAAGGGATGAGGAGACAGATGAGTGGAGAAGGTTACATAATTTAGAAGTACATAATTTGTATTCATGTCCAGATATTATTAGAACGATTAAATCATGAAGACTTAGGTGGGCAGGCCATGTGGCACGAATGGGAGAGGAAAGAGGAGTTTACAGGATTCTTGTTGGGAAACCTGCTGGTAAGAGACCAGTAGGAAGGCCAAGACGAAGATGGAGGGATAATGTTGAGATGAACTTAAAGGAAATTGGTACGGATGGAAAAGAGTATATAGATCTTGCTCAGGATAGGGACAGATGGAAGTCCTGTGTTGCTGCAGCCATGAATTTTCGGGTTCAAGAAGGCTAGAGAGTTAGTTAGTTACTTTCGACTGTACAGTCACCGGCAATACAAATGGGACACCCAGATCTTGAAATACTAACTTCCCTGCAATGCCTTATGTGTGTTGCCTAACTATAAGGCAATGGGCTGACTTCAATAGCAACTTCTTAATAGGAACTTCTTCTGCAGTCGTAGAGTTATGCAACACACATAACGCAATATTTCAGGATCTGGGTGTCCTTTATTTGTATTTGCTGGTGACTGTACAGAAATCTCGAGTGAAACGGTACTCTAAACTAGCAAGTCTTTGTCTAGAGGGTCCAGATGGAAACCTAAGCCTGATTTGTTTTATTTCACTTCGCTTTTCTGCCAGTTTTGGCTAGTAGCAAAGATGATTGATTGATTGAGTCGGTGTTTCAAGTACACTTTATGCACAGTAAGGCTAATTGAGACTGGACCTACAGCTTAAAGTGGGATCCGAACCTCTATGTTCCTCCAAAGGGCATCGAACCTGGAAACCCTTGACTACAAGGCAATGACGCTACCACTGCGCCATCGGGGAGGCAGTAGCAAAGTTGAGAATTAATGATGATATAATGAAATTGAGTAAGGGACAGTCCCAAAGAACACACGTGTCCAAGTCGGGATTCGAACCCGGGACCCACCTAGGCTTGACATCAGTAACCTTTACAAGGTAGTAATGATCGACTGAAACCTAAAGATTGGAATTTATAATCTTTAAAAAAATTGTAATGATCAAGATGTAATGATCGATTGAAATCTAAAGCTTGGAATCTGTAACTTTTTAAAAAGCTGTAATGATAGATTGAAACCTAAATTTAGGCATCTGTAACCTTTACAAAGCTGTAATAACTACAGGTTCTACATATCTACACTGAAGTCGGATATTCTAGGTTTGAATCCATGAGGAGCATAATAGGGACATTTCTACGTATCGTTTCGTGTGTGGAAGGCAATTGCAAATAGCCGTGAAGACTCTCTCACCAGTTGGTAACTGGTTACAGACCTGTAAAATTAGAGTACCTTAAAAAATTAAGAGTTAAACCTAATAGCGCAGATAAACATATTTCTATAAACTATAATATACTCCTCAAAAAAAGTTTCGAATATGTTATATTAGGCACAAGTTTGGAATATTGTTATTTGGCAATAGGTGATAGGCACTGTGGCATATGCCGGCGAAAACACAAGGACGTCCAGTAGAGACAGATACCATGTGATGTTGCATTCCAAGGCTGTGCCTATCATCTACTTTCTCATGTAACAATATTCTATACTTTTTTGGGTGTATACGTTTATCTGTGCTAATAGCCTGTGTCTGGTAAATGAAATGACGTAGGGCTTACAAGATCTACTCCTAGGGACTCTAACCTACTCCCTACAAAGCTAGATATCCTGGGTTCGAATTCTGCGCAAGGTATTTTAAGAGTCCAGTTATCATTTCATTAATTATCCACTCATCTCCATCGTTGCGGTCAATCAGAAGAATTAAGTTAATTAATTAAGAATCAATTTTTAAAAATCCAATCAATATATCCTCCCATTGTTGTGCGAAGATACCTAAACGCTGCAAAATATTTTAAAATATTTAAAAATATTTTTATTTATGCGTCATAACCCCCCCTCCTCCCTTTCGTTCTGGACACCTATCTGACAAGGCACAGCAATTGACTCTACGGAGGTGGTAGAAGTTGCCATTGAAAATTTGCTATTAAAATCCACTTTCGCCGTAGAGTTAGGCAACACACATAACGCCTTGCAATCGATTAATAATATTAAAAATAGTAATAATAGAACACTGGACTTGATCTTAACTAATACTAAAAATAACATTTCAGTTTGTAGAGAAGAATCACCACTTGTTAAAGAGGACAAGCATCACCCTGCTTTAATAATTAATATGAGCATAAGGAAACTAACAAATGCTTTAAAAAAATGATAAAATTTTAGTGTACAATTTTCGAAAAGCAAATTTTCTGAAAATCTATGAGTTATTTCGGATCACTGACTGGACCTTCTTGAGTAGTCTCAGAAACGTAGATGAAGCAGTAAGCCAATTTTATGATGTAGTAAATACGGTATTCGAAGCATCAATTTAAAAAAAGGAAGCTTATTTAAATAATAAATACCCTTGCTGGTTTACGAAAGAAATTGTTGAGATATTGAAGTTAAAAGAGTATCACAGAAAACGTATGAAACATGCAGAGGACAGTAAATTATTGTATGAGGGAACCAGGAAAAAGTCAAAATCGTTGATAAATAAAGTTTAATTTAATTACACTAAGGAAATGGAGGAGAATATGAAACATGATACACGCTCTTTTTGGAAATTTGTTCAAAGCAAAAAGGATAAAGATAGACACAGTATAATAGTGCTATGGTTTTCAATGGGAAAGCTTTCGATACTAGTCAGGATATTGCAGATACCTTTGCACACTACTTTAAACCTGTTTATGCGGATTCCCCTAGTTCATATAGAGTATCAGGAAATGATGAGTTACGAGTTCCACATTCATTATGTATTGAAAAAATTACTGAATGCGAGTTTAATAATGCTATCAAGAAATTGAAACCTAAAAAAGCAGCTGGTCCAGATGGCATACCGCCTTACGTATTAAAGGGATGTGCCGAGGTCTTGGAAAAACCTTTACTGGTGATATTTAATTTAATATTGGAATTACATACCTTTCCGAATATGTGGAAATTAACACGAGTGTGCCCAATTCTGAAATCTGGAAATAGTAGTAACATGGAAAATTATAGACCAGTTGCAATCCTCAGTGCTCCAGTCAAAGTACTAGAACAAATTCTATATACTAGAATTTTTAATCATGTAAAATGTTACATAAATAGTAACCAACATGGATTCTTTCCTCATAGATCCACTGTAACAAATTTATTAAATTTCTTTCAAGATGTTTATAATGCAATTCATGATCGGTCAAGTGTTCACACTATTTACATGGATTTCTCCAAAGCTTTTGATAAATTAAATCACGATGTATTACTATGTAAACTTGCAAACTTTGGTTTTACGAGTGACATGTTATCTCTCATTATTTCGTATCTTCACAATAGGAAACAACATGAGACTTACAAACAATCAGATTCACATCAATACATTGTAAATTCTGGAGTCCACCAAGGTTCGAACCTTGGTCCACTTCTGTTTATTATATTTATAAACGATTTGCCACATAAACTTCAGCACTCCAAACTTCTCATGTACGCAGACGATGTTAAACTGTATAAAGAAATTAATTGCACTCAAGATATGTTAGATCTTCAGAATGATATAAATATACTCTACGATTGGAGTATGGATAACGATCTAAGGTTAAATATTAAAAAATGTAGCTTTATGGTATTTTCGATGAATAAACACCCATACGAGTATTCATACAGAATTAGTAATGAAAAGCTGGAAAAAGTGTACTCTGTCAAAGATCTTGGTGTTGTTGTTGATTGTAATTTATCCTTTGAGGAACATATTTCGAATATTGTTAAGGATGCATATAGACGACTAGGATTTCTCATAAGAAGCTCAAAGAGCCTAAATAATTTAAATGTCATTATGCTCTTGTATAACAGTATGATAAGAAGTAAACTCGAATATACGTCGGTTGTATGGTCTCCTGGGTATATATCTTATAAAAATAGAATAGAGCAGATTCAAAAAAGATTTCTACGGTACTTATACTACAAGAAGAATCAAGTATCTGCTTACGAGATGAAATTATCTTATAAGTATTTATTGAAAGAGTTTTGTTATGTAAGCCTCAGTAGTAGGAGAGAATTAGCACAATAAATATTTCGTTACAAAACAGTAAATGGAATTCTGGATAATAGTAACTTTCTTCATCAGTTTAAATTTAGTTCTAGAAATTCTAATCTTCGGATGCGACACTTTTTCCTCTGTGATATCCAGAGAACAGAAAAATACAAATCATCACCTTTATTCAGACTCTGTTCTGTATATAATAATATTTCTACAAAGCATGGAAATCTGGATTTGAGTCTGCCACTTTCCTTGTATCTAAAAACACTAAAACCAATTTTTGAAAAAGACTAGATATACATATGTGAATCCATTCTACTGTGCATTTTTCCATTGTTCTGAAATTATTTTACCTTCTATGCTATTTTTATTATTATTTTTTTCGTTCAATACTATGTAAAGGCTATGTTCTGAACAATGAATATTTATATATATGGTTGGATATATATATGTTTCTTTCCTGTAGTACTTCACTTATTATCTTGTGTGTATAAATGCGTTTGTGTGTGTGTATGTGTTTATATGTAATCTACACTCTTATATGTTTATTATTTAAATTATGTAAGCTTTCCTGTAATTGGAGATTCTCTCTGTAGGAAGCAAACGAATAATTAAATAAATGTAATATGCCGATTTCTTTACTGAAAAAAAAAATTCAGGATCTAGGTGTCCCGTGTAACATAGCATTCATTATATTGTGATCAATATATAAAATTTATAAAGTAAGATAAGACAGATAAATACATAATAAGAAACTGCGTTCTAACAGCTTCTAAGTGCAATATAATAAGATAAACGACGATACAGTATATCTAAGATGAGCATCCAGTTTTAAGTTGTTTCCTGTTGAAAAAGAGAGCTTTTGCTTTTTTTGTTCTTTGCACATTAGATTATGATTTACTGCTCATAAGTATGTGTTGCCATCTGTGCTCATTTAAAGTCGACTCAAAAAGCGCGATCTCTTTCTCGTCTCGATTTTTACAAGCCCGTCTCGTTACCATCTCTAGTAATAAGTTTTACGCCATCGGTATTTTGAGGTATTTTACATATTTTCCATTTAAAGTATATGTTTGTGCACAAAATGCAGCATTTGTACCATTTCTATAGTACTCGTTAAGTGATAAAGATATACTTGTGGGACCAGTAATCAAACTTATTTTTTTCTAATTATTCCGTAATTTTTATGTGATTTGCGACAGGTCTGCCATCTTATATTCACTTAATCATTGCTTTAAGCCATGAAAACAAGCCTCAATAAGAAAGGCTTATTGATAAATTTGTTCTTAATTACTGAACAAATAATCCTAGTACCTACATTCAGTTCAGCAGTTTAGTATATATTGGCTACATAAAAATTCAAGCTTTGATCATCAACTACAGTATATTGTCGGTTTTTGTTTAATGACCGCTTGACTTTTAAATTGTAATTGTGTGTATTCTACCTACTTTAGTAAAGTCAAGGCTATTTAACGTTTACCTGCTGCTGAGAAAACGTATTGTATTTTGCAATAGGTTATGTACTAATCCTGCAATAAAAATATGCGCTACTTTGTAGATATATTTATCCCACATATTCGCCAAGCAACCGAAAAGCACCTGTCGCAACTCGAACCTAATTTACTCATCTGTAATATCTCTGGTGACTTTTGCTTGGGTGAAACATCCAAGGCTCTCAACCACAGAATCAATAAGCACCGCTATTCTACCACAAACCCCAGATTTTACCGCCGCCATCTACACTTCCTTCAACGACTACTTTCGGGTAACGATTTCTGCACATTGCCCCTTCTACTGATGCCTTGCGTAGAAAGCGCTGGGAAAGGGCCTATGTGTCTTCCACGAAAGTAAACGTGCCCCGCTGGTATTAACAATGCCACTATATAGGTAAATTCACTCGACTTACAACGCTAGCAGTGAACACAGTGAACACTATCATCGGAGGTGAATTATAGATGGAGTTCTTAGGCAGGAAACGAATTTAAACAGTTGGCACGGCTCGGTTCAGTACAGCGTAGACCGCTATCAACAAATTTATTCAAAGAAAAAGTAAGTGACAAGCAACATACGGATTGCTGATATCTGGACTGGTTCAGAATAAGACGGAATCGGGCAATAGGTCCTACTCAGTAAGGAACCCATTATGAGAGACCGACTCGGTCCATCTCGGCACGAAGTATTTGTAACAGAATTAAGGAAACTTTCCATACAAAGACTGTTACGTGCTCGCATGAGTAGAACATACGGCGAACAATTGAAATAACGAATCATAGATGGCAGAACACGGAAGAAATATTAGGATCGTAGATTAAAAAAACAATGTGCATGGGATTTGAATGAAATGTGTTTAGGAATGCTGAAACTAATTGTGTTTACGTAAATTTATGAACTCAGCTTAATAATGGAGAAGGATAAAGGCGAAAGAAAGAAATGATCGCCATGTATAGCGTATGTGATTATATGTAGAGATTAATGAAGTCAGAAAGTGATTATGATTTTGTATCTATCGTTCTAGCAGGAACGAGTTTTTCTGCTAAACATTTTGGGTTGTTTCCCCGGTGTGGCGTCAATTCAGTGGCGGCCCCCAGCACTTCCGTTGCGGCGCATATATTGCAGACCCGGATGAAGGTCGAGCGCGGGACAGGCGGCGCCCCTTGATTAACCCCTTTCTCTGCTTGTATTAGGCGGCGGCACAGCAAGGCAGCGACCCGAAATACTATTATATTACATTTGAGACAATTAGCCAAATGAGGAAGAGACTGGCAATCCAATGAAGAAAGTTTGATAGAATTTGTATATAGAAGTTTCTAAATAAGAAATATATCCATTAGAAGAATAAGTATATATATGAAAAGACCTATGAGTCCATAGAAGAAGAAGCCTATGGAATCTCATGTACGGAAGAAAATATATGTGTATATACATATTTAGAAGAAGAAGCCCATTAGCCAATAGAAGAAGAAACCTAATAGAAGTCCCTTAGTACATAGAAGAAGAATTCTATTAGCCAAGAGGAGAAGAAGCCTAATAGAAGTCCATTAGAAGAAGATGGCTATTAGCCAATAGAAGAAGCCTAATAGGAGTCCATTAGTATATAGAAGAAGAAGCCAATTATCGAAGATTCTGTTGGGAAGAGGAAGTAGTCTTCACATACCGATAACCAGATGTCAAGAAGAAGTCCTTCACATCTCCATAGCGAAGAAGAAGAAGCCTTCCAGTAGATACATTCCAATGTACTTACAAGATATATATAAAAATGAAATCATGTATATAAATTGAATGTAGTCTGAAAAAGTAAGAATATACGGTGCATTGTACCTTCTGTAGTAGGTTAGACAAGTTGTTTCCTTTCGTTTTTACCTCAAATAAGTTATCATTTAGTTTTGGTAACCCTGAGTGTCTCATGCTTTACCCTGGCCTAAGCCGGACTGGTGTCACCCTCTCCGGGACGTGGAAGACAGAACATATCTCAAATTTATGAGCAAATAAAGTTGAGCTGAAGGTGAATAAATCTTGCAATAAAACATTTTAAATTAAACGAACTTGTCGCCGACCTCTGTAGCCACACACCGCGTTACGATACTCTAATTTGCTTACGTCACGAGCAAGACAAGACTTTAAAACAGTCTAGTCTTTGTTTTCCAGACATCTGTCTTGTTCTCGGATGGACAAGTCTCGACAACGCTGCTTTCTGCTCTCAGATCAAAATTAAGTCTAAGTCTCTGTATCGTTCCTAATTCGGAACATGGCTAACGCTAACCACTTCTCTACAAAGGCTGGCAGAAAGTGACAAAAATAATTTAAAATGACCAATGATAAAACTTCATGATGCATTTATGATACCAAGAAGATATATTCAGTGGTGGACTCATTCATTTGTTGCCTATTGGCCGTTTATCTGACAACCATGCGTGGAGTAGTAGCTGTGTTGGTCTCAAAGAAGACACTCTCCAACAAACTTCTGTTATTTCACTGCCCAGAGTCACAATAGTTGTTCGTTTTCCAACATATCTGCATCTTCTTCCTTGCTTTATCTCTGTCTCCCATAGAGACCAAAGGAATGGTCTTCTCAATACAGAGGAAACATTTGCGTTCAGCCAATAACAATTGATGATGTCTAATGGAATCGAAGATTGTCCAAGTTTTTGTTCGTGTCTCCTATTGAAGCCCACCCCCTTTTACAATGCTCGATGGCTCTTGCTTGAAAAGAATTTATGCTCCAGAAGGATTTGAGGAAAGTTGGAGAGAGTGCTTGCATTGTACGAAGCACAATTGCCGTGATGTATTGCCTGTTCTGTTTGGAAGCACGATCTATTTAATTCTTTCTCTTTTGCCATTCATGTTCTTAAATATTTCAACAGTGTTCTCTTGGTGGGGGGGAAAAGCAGTAGATCTGAACAGTGGCGTATGTGTGATTTTATTTCAAGGGTCTTAAGATTTTACCAGTGGCTATAGGGTTGAAGAAATATTTTGGATGCGCTCTGCTTCCTTTGATGATTATGACTGCTAGGATTATTTTTTTGGACTTTCTCTTTCTCTATTTTTATCTCCCATTCTCTTTTTCCTGTTTCTTTTCTTCTCTTTCTGTCTTCTTCCTGTGTGTAGTCTAATGGGTCAGACGAGATTTTGGTTTAATTTGGGGATCCTAATTTTCCTATATGCCACAGTTATATGGATGTGTAAGGATAGCAAAATAAAAACAACAACTTTACTGCCATTTCAAAGTGGTAGCTAATATAAATGGCGGACAATCCAAAATGCCGGATGTTGGCATTTTAAAGGATAACTCAGAAACCAATGTTCCGATTCGATTGAAATGTTCTTTTTTTTAAAAAAAATGAAAACATAAGTTGTGGCCTACATTTAAAGTTATATTAGGTGTTTCGATATGAGCAACGGTTAATTAGTAAATCACTGATTAGCAATAAAAGAGTTCGTATTTCTTACAAATAAATTTATGTGTATCTTTAATTTACCAATAACCTAGTCATCTGAGAAGAAAGTGTTCAAAATAAATATTGTACACACTACACTTGTTAGTTATCATCTGAAAACTAATATAAAACGAATGAATTATGTAGGGTGTAGTACAGCGAATGCTTCTAGCTGGATGTGTCTTTAGTCCTCTACACCTATTGTTAACTGGTATTGACTATGAACAATATATTATTGTTACATACATGAAATAGCATTTAATAATAATAATATTAATAATTATTATTTTTATTAGTAGTAGCTTCATTAATTGCCCAGCCAATCACCTAGCTAAATAAAATGCATGAGCCTTACATGACATTAATTGTGATGCAAAATTAAATTTTGTAACAACGCGAAGTAAATCTACAGAAAACTACGTGGAATGTAAAGTAGGAAGAGAAAGCAACAACACAAGAAAAAATTGATTTAATTTATTTTTGGTTATATTAAGTCGCCACTTTTTGGCTAATCGCGACGATGAGGATGCGATAAACCGATGAAGAGATACTCGCAAACACCCATGCCCAGGCCGGGATTGAAACCTAGGACCACTGTCGTAGTGTTCGCTGAGCTAACCACTCCGCCAAGCGATATTTATTTCAACAAGACTGCCTTTCTGCAAACTAATACTCCGTTAAATTGTTTTTCCATTACATTAAGAAACGGCCAATCGGTGGCACTGGCTAAATTTATCACGAAATAACGCATTCACAATTGACATGACTGAAAAAAATACATCTGCAATTTTCTAACAACACGAAGTAAATTTACACTAAATAATGAGAAATGTAAAATACGAAAACTGAGCGTGAAATGCAAGAAAAAACAAAAGAAAATATCAACCTCTTCATGGTGTATTATTTAATTTATTGTACAAAGAGGAGGCAGTAGGCAACAAAGATAATTCAGTAAGAGTTTAGTGGTCAGTGAGAAGACAACAAAAAAACTTTAAAAAGATACGCTGCCTAGTAAACAACGGCGGTATAGGTAAAAGGTGAGAGGAGTCAGTCGGGATGAACACTATCATCTTATGTTTATGAAAACTCACGCTGCGGGTTACGCCGGATTTACAAATAGAGAATGCCTCGAGATAAAAATTATGTGCCATAGCTTATTTCTTATGCCCGGTCTTCTTACGGTTCTGTTTCGATTCTGTCCACGGCTAAAAACTATATATATATATATATATATATTTTTGGAAGACACTATTAACGCCGTGGAGAAATAAAATTTGCAAATCAATTTGGAGTTTAAGTTATGGCGGTAAAGTAAACGAGGTAACAAAAAAATGCAGTGAAAAGGGAAGAAGAGTGGATGAAAAAAAATGAAGGTAGGCAAAGAAGGAACTAGTCTGTCAGCATCAATTGTACAACTCTTATGTACGGGAAACTCACGCCAGGCCATAAAGCGAGGCTCGTAAACACAGGCCGAAAGAACATTTCGAATTCCAGTTGCATGCATATCTTCTTCTCGTTCCCTGGTTAACCTTTAGCGAAGAGTCAACCACAGTCGTTCTTCTTCTTTGTTTAAAATGGCTGCCCCGAGGTTATGGGAGGCACCGTGCCTTCACGATGGCATTGCCCGAACCTTGGAAAACCAACACAGTGGGTCTTCCATGAGCACAGGACTGTAATTAAGATTTCAACCAGGCTCGTTATTCGGCATTGCCCGTCATTAAGGCCCTTGGGGGAACGGCAGAAGGTGGAGGCACTGCACCCTGGTGGTGGGGAGAGGAACTATTCCGAGAGCGAGGCATTCTCCTAACAAGGTGAAATCTTGCACCTGTGTGGGCTTGATGGTTTTCTTTTTCTATCCTGAGCGAACCGTTTATGAACATCCCGAACTCTATTATGTAGCTATCACGTAATGTTTCCCGGCTCCACAATGCCGTTCATAGCTCAAAATACAATAAAAAAAGGAGGTGGGTTACAATTTCTCCCTAATACTCTCGTGCTGCCATCTATCCGCGATTATTGAAATCGTTGTGCCAAGGGAAGAGAAATAAATGTTACGTTTCTCCTCCCCGCGCGTGCATCTTCCTGGCAAGAACAGGTGATGCGGCTAGATTTGCTGGGAGTTTCGTTCATGTCTTCCTGAAGGTCAAATTATACATTTTTCGTTTCTCTTCCCGTGGGTACCCGCTCACTTTGAAGCCTGTGTGGGCCTCCCAGCACTCGTAAGGCCATCGTCCATACTTCCGACTCTACTTGTCGGATGCTTATCAGCGGGGAAAATCGAGAAAAATGTGGCAGGAATATCCCACCATGTTCTTGTTCTTGTTGCATTGTTCTTGTTTTCGCGACGTGTTGACAGCAGATGGCGTGTCCGTAGAAACGCTGTACACCAAAGGGCTGGCGGAATGTTTGGGTTGTAGGCAAGAAAAATGGTTATAGTCATTGGTGCTGTAAGGTGTATGCGTGAGTGCACCTGCAACACCTTTGACGGCTCATAATTTTTGTTCTCCAATCACCTTGCCTTTTTATCCTTTTTTGTCTCCCTCTAAGGCATGACGAACAAGTTTGCGTTCATGTTGGTTCTTCGCCACTTGAAATGCTTTCCTCAGTGCTACATGAGATTCATCTAACCATGCAGTTCTTGCGTGAACCATATTTTACCATAAACTCAAGTGACGTAGTAGTGTAGAGCATCATTGGCGTTTCCGTCTATTTACGCTATTCTCTATTATATTTCCTTTTCACGACACTTTTGGCTAACTGTCACGATGACGATAAAATGGCGATTACATGAAGTTGATGACGAGACACTCACATAGTTACGGGCATGCCCTTGGCATTGAGATCGTGCTATTTACACAAGTCAAAGTCATAGCATATTTTAAGTCCAATTTACGTTCCGATATGTTAAAGTTACAGATTAGCTGCAGGCCTATAGTTTAAAGAGCAATGTGCCTCCATGTGGGTTAGAGCAGAGGATCTCTTAATTATAAGGTGACTGCTTTACAACTACGCCATCGCTGAGGCCCTCCATTTACGCTTACGCTAGTGGAGAGATACTCTCATGCTAATTACATTAGTGAGCAGGCGTACTGGTACTAGGCCTTTTCATGCTGCCGGAAAATATCACTGGTTGCATTTTATTCGCACTGACGGATAGTTGATCCGGTACTATTCACATAGTGAAGAGCCGATCTGATACTATTCACACTGGCGGAGAGCCAATTTGGTACTATTCGCAACGGCAAAGAGCCGATCTGGTACTATTCGCACTGGCGGAGAGCCGATCTGTCACACTAACGGAAAGCCTATATGTAGGCTTACCATATTTTCTTGGGGTCCAACCAGGACATATTCGCGATCAACTCGTTACTGCTGAATTTCAGGTTTTTTTTACAAAAATAAATTAAAATTACTTAAAAGCCTTAACATTTTATTGGAATATTAAACTATAAATTGTAAAAAAAATATTATTAACATTATTTTCTAAAATCAATCAATTAATTTTCAAATCTTCAATCGACATTTTCTGATGTTTAGGAAACCTTTCTGTTAGTTGACTCAGTTGGACTAGACATGACTATTTTCAGAAATGGCTTCTTTGTTTTAATAACATCATAAAATTCACAACATGAAAGTTCTGAATTCATTTTGACATTCAACAGATGTTTAACAGTGGATACTAGAAGTCTACCTCTTTCTGCAGACCAAATATTCCACATAATTGAAAATACTCTCTCAACTGGAGCAGATGTTCCTTGTATCAAAAACGTGTAGACGAGTTACTTCACACGCTTGCAAGACCACCAATACGCTCACGGAAGTACGGAAACGGAAACGCTCGGAAGTCGATATCTCGAAGATAGAAAAGGTATAATCGATCCTTATAATCGATCGATCCTTGCCGGTTATAAATTCTGGTCGTGAATATTCAATACCGGTAGCTATTTTCACGTTCAGATTCTCAAATCCCCGGACATTTTGCAATCCCGGACATCACCCCAGAGGAGGTAACACCACTAAGCCCCGCGACAGGTTAAGTTTGCAGCAGGTTTTATGTATCAATCTACTCTAGAGCGGCACTCAGCATCACCGTGCCAGTCTCGCCTTACCCGCTGAGCTGTTCATATCACAGACACTGAGAAAATCCGCAGTATTGCAGCTGAACTATTTTCTGCGCGCACATTTGGGTCTATATATGCGAAAAGTTGCTGCAAGGTTAACCTGTCGCGGGGTATAGAGGAGCGGAGACCCACAGTACGTATGTATAAAGAGGAAATCAGGTATCATTTACACTGACCGAGAGGTGTGAAAGAACAATATCCAAGGAAAGTGTCAGATTCCAGTGAGGCGATAAAACTCTTTGCCAAAAGAGTAGTGCAAAGTTAAACTGTGTTGAAAATAACGCCGCAGGGTGGGTTCTAATATGCAGGCCTGGTGTCGAACCGAAGATAGAAGGTGTGAGAGCAAGGCCATCAACAGTTTTTCCAAATGATTTAAGGACGGAAATGTTATGTGCTTCACATATTTCATACCAGAGAGGAATGTAAGGGAGGGTGGGAGAGGAGAAGTCTGACCGGTTATGCATACATTACTCGTCGGGAATAATAATGCAAAACTTGTTTGCTGGTATATTTCAAATGGTCCCCGCACTAATAAGAGCAATTTATGATTGCAGTCAAAGTAGGTAACATAATGAGGCGGACGAAGAAACACAAATTTACGTATATCTGAAAACATTAATAATGGCGAAATGGTAATAATGATCGTTTTTATGTTCTGTCTGCAGAGTGTGTGAATTTATGTTGCTCCAAAACGAAATGAAATACATGCACTGTGCCTACTCATCTATAATTCAGGGTATAATAAAAAAAAATACTATTCTTTGTCTTAAATGGCGTGTTGCGACCTCTTGGATTTATTTTACTTGGCTTTTCTGACGCAGTTGGCTAATGGCGACGATGGAGATGAAAAGTGAGATGAAATTGATGAGTGAACAATCTCAAACAAGACACAACAAAAGCCCTATTGGCTGTGAATCCAGACGCCAGAGCCTCGTTAGTGTGCAAGAATGGAGTCCAGCGTGTACTACATTAACATTTGGTCGCTTACGAAAACGTCATCCATTACACACATCGGTATCTTATCAAAGACAAAACAAGAATAATATGTGAATTTTAGTAAAAGTCATTGACAATAGACTTTAGATAATGCAAACAAAGAGAAAAAATCATGTAAAATTCTTAAGATAGCAATGTGAATGAATGTATGATTGAGAATGAGAAAAGTTAACTCGGTGGGCAAACGCGCTGATTTACTGATCCACAATTTCGCCGTCAAAAGTTCCCGAGTTCGAGCACAATATTCCGCATTATAGTGGAGGAAGGGACATCCTTGCCATTTAAATAATATACTGTTATTATTAGTATTAATATTTCGAGAGAGATTTAACCCCCAAACCTCCCCTTGTCACGCCGTCGGCTTCTTCTATTTCTTGCACTTCTCCAAAATGTGTTCGTTTAACTTCGCGTCTCTTTTTCTCTCTGGGCGATTTTTCCATTTGATCTGTATCTATGCCTATCTGAATTCAAACGAATTAAAACAATTAATTTGAATCAGTTTTTAGATGCAAATACTTAGGAGTATTAACTTATGAAAACGATATTAATAGAAATTTAAAAGCAAACTTAATTCAGGTAATGCATGTAATTCCATATTCATACGCATTTACCCTCTCGTCTAATATCAGATAATCTAAAGGTTAAAATATTCAAGAAAGTAATTATGCCTGAAGATTTGTGTGAATGTAAAGCGTAGTGCTTTACTCCAAAAGAGGAACCTAAATTAAGAATTTTTGAAATAAAAATATTAAGAAAGGTGTTCGGACCGTAAAGATATACAACAACAGGACATAGGAGAAGATTACATAATACTGAGTCTCATAATCTATTTTCATCCCCTGATATTAGTAGAATAAATAAATGAAGAAGATTTTGCTGGGTACGCCATGTAGCACACATGGGAGAGGATAGGAAAGTTTACAGGGTTGTCGTTGGGAAACCTGATGGTAAGAGTCCCGTGTGAAGGCGTTCACGAAGATAGGGTGACAATATTAAGAGTGACCAAAAGGAAATCGTACGTATAGGGACAGGTAGAACACATATCTTTCTGCGGCAATAAACCTTCGGGTTTATGTATACCATAGAGTTAGTTCATGAGATAATCGGAATTGTTATAGTAAAGCACTAGGTTTCTTAATAGTGTAATCCCTATTACATATATTCGTATTATTGTTTGAATGTTGCAGCAGTTCGTTAAACTTCATTATTTCATGTGCAATGTGTGCCGCCAAGCAAAAAATACGAGACTAATTCAAGGCACTATGAATTAATTAGAATTATAGGCCTCTATGAATTAATTAGAATTATAGGCGTAACTACCTGGGGGTCGGGCGTCTGGACCCTCCTCCATTGACTGACAATCAACCCCTCGTAAATTGTCATTGGACTTAGAATTTCTCATTTCAAATGCACATAAATACGCTTTATATAAGTAGAGATCAAGTGGGGCTCCTTCTGAAAAAATACTCCTAGTTACGCTAAGGGTTAGAAGGCCAGTGGAAAAACCCTTCAAGCTCTTCCATGTATTCCAAACAAAAGCAGCGCAACCACCAATATCCGGCGGAAGCCTACGCCTGTAGAGTGGAAGATGTTGTAGAGGAAACAGAAAGAATTTTTTTTAAAAAAAAAAGTCACCGGAAAAAACCTTCCATGTGGATTAGAGATTCAGCAGATAACAGGTGCTACTCCACCATTGCATGCTTGCAAGTTATTTGATCCGGAACTAATAATTGGGTGGCGCACTTCAACCAATGAAATTTCTAACGAGCAAGAACACAACGGACATCGGCATATTCTCTGCACGTTAACCATTTCATGCAAAACGTCGAGAACAAAATGGCGTCTGTAAGTTGGTTATAATAACTGCTGATAAATTAGCACACTTTAGTAATAACAGCAATAACATATGGCATATATTTCGTACTTTTTAATATTTTGCTTCGTTTCTTCTGCTACTTTTACCTAATTACAACGATAAGAATTGAATTACCATTACACTGAATTAAGGAATAAGCACTCGTGCCGATGACGGGACTCGAACAAGGATAATTTGGTAGCGATATCATAATTGGAACGCCGAAGGGCATACAAGGGCGCACCTAGTTGAATAAGATAATTGCAACTTTTTTGCATTTATAATTTGATCACAAGAAAATCAGATAATATCAAAATTTGTAACATTGTGATACACTATGAATAAATCTGAGAAAACAGGTAAATTCGAGGCACAAGTAAAAATACATACAGTCGTTTTGATTTTGTTTATTTTACTTTGCTTTTCTGCCTCTTTTGGTTAATCGCGAAGATGCAAGTAAAATAAACCAAATCAATCAATCAATTTTCCAAAAGCTGATAATATATTCCAAATAGGATTTTCTCAATTCTTGCCCGCTACACACGGTTCATTATTCTTAGAGAAGCAACACAAAGTCAGTGGCGTAGCGTTATAGTACTCCCGTACGCCCGGCGTTCCCCGATTTAAAATTTCAAAAATGCGTAAAGCTGTAAATATAAAGTAAAACTTGACTAATTTCATATATGTTTGACCTCTATGGCATTATAATAGCTATTTTTTGCGATCCGCTTGCAACGCTCCACTATCAACACTCGTTCTAGCATTTTTTTCAATCCCTTTCCTGGCCGGAAGCCGGGCAGGTTCGGCGTAAAAGTCTCTATATGCCTTGCTGCCTTTCTGGAGGAAAAGCTTGGATCTCTACAGCACGCGCGCAAATGCTCTCTCGTACGCCAGCGTACGGAGCAGAGGTCTACGCTACGTGATTGGCTCATGTGACCCTTCCTGCCTTCTGAAGCAGACGACAATGGTAGAATTCCTACCCGGTTCTTCGCGCTCGTGCCACTCGTGCTATGTGATGCTACAATACGCAATATTGACTGACGTAACTTTACCAAACTCAAATATACCACTTCGGCCACTGCATTGTATAATTTATCGCACGAACAGTGATGTGCATTAAAAACTAAAAGATCAACACAGTTTTTGTCAAATAAGTTGGTGAAGTCCTCGTGGTAGAAGTTCAGCCTGTGGCTGGTCTACCACTTAACCCGCAAAACCATTTTTTTTAAAATTATTATTATTTTTTCGTTAGTATCTAACTGCTTAATATTGTGTCAATAGAAATATTTAGCATTCATTTGAAAACTCTTAACATCGAATGGTCTCTGGACAATTTTTTTTAAAAATGTTTATCAACATTCTCAAGATGTAATAAACAGTGGTCTGAATTCCTAATCGGGCACTGTTACGTCAGTAGAGTGTACGATAGTTAGATCATCCGCCCACCTCCGTGTCATAGTGTTTTGCACAGCGCGCCAAGACGACAGAGGCCCCTCATTCGAATCCCGGCGTGAGCACGGGTGTTCTTTGTGAGTGTCCCTTTATCAATATCATCACTCATATTCATATTCGCGATTAACCAAAAGTGGTAGAAAAGCGAAGTAAAATAAACCAAATCAATCAGTAGTTGGATCATCCACAACAATGACGTCTACTGTTGTGCAGGCGCTTGTGATTCAAGTATAATGATTTGCGTCATACCGAAAGGTTTAAAACACCAGAGTTCAAAACATTTGTTGCAAAGTGAGGCATCTCATTTTCTAGCTAAAACATGCATGGATGATGCTTTATTGAAAACCCAGCTGACTTCAGGCAAATAAACAATATGTGTGGCGACTAATACCATAAGTAAATTATTAAGCAAAAAAGGGCCGACCCTTCCTTCGGACTTGGCGTTCCCACCCGAAATGCCCATGCTACGCCACTGCACAAAGTACTGATGACTGGGTGAAATGGCAGTACATTTACACATCATACTACTACATGCATCCATCCTTTTCCACAAGGTCTCCACCAAAGTAATTTGAAATTATGGACATACAGTAGTTCAATACTAATAGGCCCGGGTTGGAAAATGTCAACAGTTAATAGGAAAGCAAGGTATTGTGCACAATGTCATTTCATTGTAGGTTACGAGTAATCAAGCAACAATTAGATTACACGCACTTAGTGCAGGTACAGAATTTCAATTCCCAAAACAACAATTAAATTATTTGCGCGTGGTTTCATTTCAACAATTATCTCATTTCTGAACAACAATTAATTCATTTACATAATATTATATTGTTAATGGAGGACGAAGGCTAATTGGGATGTCCCGATCTTGTTCGTGTCAAAGTTAGGCTTACCATACGTCCGGGATTAGCCCGGACATTCCTGGTTTTTTAGTGCTGTTTGCGGGGTGATCTCCGGGATTGCAAAATGTCAGGGGTTTTGAGAATCTGAACATGAAAATTGCTACCGGTATTGAACATTCACGACCAATTTTTAAGCTGTTTTAAAAGACTGATATTACATGTACCAACATTTCTAAAATTGTTGAGTTTGCTATGTCTTTGCCTGGAACATCTGCTCCAGTTGAGAGAGTATTTTCAATTATGGGGAATATTGGGTCTGCAGAAAGAGGTAGACTTCTAGTATCCACTGTTCAACATCTGCTGAATGTTAAAATTAATTCAGAACTTTCATGTTGTGAATTTTATGATGTTATTAAAACAAACAAGCCATTTCTGAAAAAAGTCATGTCTAGTGAAAAGTGCAACTGAGTCAACTAACAGATAATGCTACCTAGAACAGAGAGACTTCCTAAACATCAGAAAATGTATTATTCAATTAAACATTTGAAAATTGATTGATTTTAGAAAATAATGTTAATATTTTTTCTTGTACAATTTATAGTTTAATGTTCCAATAAAATGTTAAGGCTTTTAAGTAATTTCAATTTATTTATGTAAAAAAACTTAAATTCGGCAGTAACGAGTTGATCGCGAATATGTCCTGGGTTGGACCCCAAAAAATATGGTAAGCCTAGTCAAAGACCTGATGAAGTTGGTAGTCAACCCAAACCCAAGCGCTTGGTGGGATTAATTTCAGTTAAGTGTAGAGGTCTTAATTCAGTCAAATCCACGTTGAGGCTCTCTAGATCTTTCAAGGTGCGAACGAGGACGGTGTGTGTACGAAAAGAAACGAGAAGCTACCAATATTTTCTCCCTAGAGCAATTTGGATATCCAGAAGGGGGTGTCTAGGAAGGAATAGAATAGAATATAGATTCATTTTCCTGTATGAGCCTTTTCATACATTTGCAATACACCTATGAGGTTCCTCTCCTCTTTATGCTCTTACATATTCGTTTTTTTCTGTCCGTGTTAATTTTGAGTTCTTCCACGACTCCAATCTCTCCTGCTCGTTCTGTTTATACACTTTACGCTGATATCACGAGTCATTAAGTCAGCAGCAAGCTTTCCGCACATCGCTCTCAAGCACTTTCACTCCCCTCCCTCATCGTATTTGCCCTCTTTATCGAGACGTAATGTAGGTCCCTTATTTGCATCTCCTCCCTCCCCGTCCTTTCCTTCCCCGTAATGGTCCTCATTAGTCCTCCAATTTTGCTGTTTCTTTGCACTAGAGGAGAATGTAAAATATCGTCTCGTCTTCCCCACACATTGAACCTCTCACGCGCTTGAATTGTGTCCACCTCCCTAACCTGAACCAGGCCAAACCCGTCCTATCTCTCGCTCCACATAAGTCCACATCTTTCCGCCTGGCCCACTGCCGATCTCCATCCATGATTTGTGCCGAAGTTAAAGACACTTTTCCCACACATTCTGCCAAAATGTTTTGCTTGCTGATATCCTCCAATCTGTTTTCGTATGATCCCCATTTCCTGCATGCCCCTTCATCCCCAAACTCTTTGTTTCCAGGTTCACCCAGTGTATAGTTCCTTCTTTACATCTTATGAGTATGACACAAAACGAAAGAAGGCTGAGAATTGGGTCGTAGAATGTCAGGTCCTGTGAAGGAAAAATTTGAAAACTTGAAGGTGGAGATGTTATTGAAACGTCAGGTGAGGTAGGAAGTGAAGAATTCAAAAGGTTTTATTCTGTGTTGGCAATCAACTTGGGTCGCGTGTGAAAGACAATCATATCAGTGCGTAATGTGAATGGCAGAATAATAGTAGTGAGACTATGAGAAGACAAAAGAAAGACTTACTGTTTATATACAATCCATAGTGTTGCCCACGGGACGAGACGGGACAGGCTTTTAAAAATTCGAGACGAGACGAGATTGACCATGTGTCATAAGACAAACGAATATTTTCGAGACGAGACAGCATTTCCACGAGACTCCACGAGACGAGACAAGCCAAAGTCTCGTCTCGTGGGCAACACTAACAATCCACATAATGGATTAACGCTAAGATAGGCATAATGGAAAAAATAAAAGATTGGTTGGTTCATTTGATTCATTTCAATTTTCTGACATTTTTGGCTAATCGCGAAGACGAAGATGAGAGGTGAGAAGATGAAATGGATGAGGCGACAATGGTAAACATATATTGGCAACAAAACTCAAGCCCCACAGTGGATTATACTACTAGCCATAAGTCCAGTCGCCAGAGCCTCGCTAGTCTGCAAGAATGTAGTCCAGGCTGTACTACGCGCAAGGGAGGTGGAAAATAAAAGAGGATCACGCATCATCATACTGCAATGCAGTAGGAGGAATAAACCAACATGGAACCATAATAGGATGATATGGCCAGAGATGAAATAGGTGAACTCTTGATTAATGTCTGTAAAAGAAACACACTGATTGTTGGGAATACTCTCTTCAAACAATATAAATGAAGATACGCGTGTACGTGCTCAAAGGACAACAAGCATACGTGTCTGTGTGTTTTTTTACCTGAACACAATCCTTTCAATTTTGTTTGTGTTCCACAGATGCGTCTGACTAACGATTCAGTCCATGATTTCTCAGCCTTGTGCATACGTTACAAAGAATTTACGACAACGAAAACTGCATTTTCTTGCTACCGTCAATTTGCAAATCATTATATTGCACTTCCCAGCATTGAAAGCGAGTTTGATCAACCACAAAGCAATCCGTACGGTGGAAAACTGAAAAAAAGGGTTAATTTGAGAGTTTTCCATCTCCTCTGTAAACGCATGAACATGGAACATTCGTGCACTCTCACAATTATGCATTTTGCTTCTGAATTTCTTCCCACAGTTCCCTAATTGTCAATGCTGATTACAGGTCTTAGGCATGTAGATTTCGAGTGTGTTCTAAAAGCCAATTTTGTATAATTTTCTGCCCAATTACAGTGGTGCATTACATCATGGTATTACTCATTTGAAGGTTAGACCTTCTGTCAGCAATTAGATCGGGCAAGGATCAACCACGTACACTTACTCAAGGAGGTTGACTATTGGTGGGTCTGTCGAGGATGACGTTAAATACTATAGAGGCAATATCCACTGTCTGAAGAATAATACAAATTCAGTCGTACACAATTAATTACCAACATATGGAATAATCCTTGACAAGTCTCCAATGGGAAAGTGGTAATTCCACATTTTTGAGAGTCTCCAAGTACTTCACATGAAAAATGCCCCCATCCCGTATTAATGCTTTGGACCTCTTCAAGTAGATATTATTCAAAACAAGAATATGCGAAATAGTTCGTTAATATCACGTCAAGCCAATAGTGAAACAACACACTTTGCTAAGTATTGGCAATATAGCACTCATAATGTATTTACCAATATTTCAGATCTTTTTTTTAAATACTCACATTCCATTCAACATAAGGAGCTGATATCTGAATTTTACTTACATTTGCATTAAGAAGACAACAAAAGTAAATAATGCTTTTTAATGCAGGTTCTAGAAAATTCATGTAGATTCAGACAGATAGGTCAGGGAAGGAGCAAAAATTAGTTGGCGAGACGTCATCTTTTAGAAATTATTTAAATGCTTCAGATTTAAAATCTTGGAAATCATGATATTAAATTCGTATTTAATATTTATATGAAACAGACCAACCAGATTCGATGCATTTGAAATACCTTAATACATATCGTATAATGTTTTATCTTAGATACATATTTTGTGTATTCTTGCAAAGAGTAGTCACCTGTATTTAACGTGACACATTTATCGGAAATGGGTTAATTTACTTTTAATTCACCGGTCTCTGAGAGTCTGGAATTCAGAATGTGCTTACGAACTTTTGATTCTTATTAAATGTGCCCCAAACTAATATAGGCACCAAATTGATTCGCCTGTGTTGCATCACTTTTGATTTTGGATGTTGCATTGATGTAAACCCAATACAGCTGTCGATGATGTTTTTAAAGAATTCAAACTGTATGCTGGGTACAAACAGCCAAATATACTGTAAGTCCAATAAAGATATTGATGACGATTTTTTCCAAATAAGACATGAGTGTGTTCGAATTGTGTATTGGGCAAAAACAACCAAATGCAAAGCTTCGAATTTAGAAAATAATGAAGATGATAATTTTAAAGAGGTTATTTTCAAGTAGTTTCCTTGTATGAAATATAAACGCTATTGGGTCAAAGTGTTCCTGAATCTCGATTATTAAAATTAAATGCAATGCTGTAACTTCATTCTATCTTGTGAGTCAAGAATCTAAAATTCTCATTTGAATAAACATTCAAGTATTATACTTAAGAAAGGTAGAAGTTACATATTACTCGTTTATTTTACCTTTTGATTTTCTTTTGTTTAGTATTGTGTCCCACCCGTGGCACCAAAACAACAACCAATCTCTCCTAAACTGTTACATTTACCCTTCAAATCTATTTGAACATTCAAAGGCAAATTACCTTATCTCTTTGTCATTAATAATAATTAATTTTTCATCATTTAAAAATTTACAGAAATTAAATGTATTATTAAGTGAAGAGGCAATGTTTATCTGTCCAACCCGTGACATAAAATTCTTCAGTTATAGCTATAACTCTGGAAAAGTATTCTAGGGGCATTTATGTTTAATCGACAGTGTTTAGTATCGTACAGAAACTGTAAGAAAAATGTTGCTTAACTATCAGTAGAATAGTTACTTTAAGATAAAAATATAGCCTAGTTTGCGTATCCCGCCTGAAATGCCTCTATTACTTATTAGTGATAAATGACTAATAGAAATCAGAACTACATAAAACTAACTGCACGAGAAGAATAAGAAAGGAAAATGTACATGAACCTTACAGATATATCTGATGATACGAGGCTCTAAGGTTAAATGTTTATGAATAATTTGAAAAAAAATTCTCTCACTTAGGACAGGGGAACATGACGATTTGTGTTTATCGTGATTCATTAACGGTTATTAAGTTCATAAGTAAATATATAAATTGTAATTACCTCCATTGTTTGATGGCTGGCTTAATGGCCCATTGTTCAAAAATCTTCAACAGAACAACGTTTCCTTTCCAAGATCCCAAATTACTTCTGCACATCTGCAACGAGTACAAAATTGAAGTAGATAATGTGACTTAAATCCTGTAAACACTTACAATAATTTGTACATAAGGTTATTGATTGTAAGACTAGTTCTTTGATATGTCTACAAGGGTTCACTTACCCATGTTTGCAAAGGAAATTGTTACTCGCTGTTTCAGGTAACAGAACCGGGTAATGTTTTTCTGCTTGTCTCTTTCCGAGAGCAGTTGTTTGAGTTTGTGCAACAATGGAAGAAAAGGTTAATAATATGTACATAAGACTTGATTACACATAATTGCAGACAAGCAAACGGTATTTATTCAGGCCTTGAACGTGATCAGGGATCTAAGAAGTTTAAGGAACTGCAGGGACTTGGCTTCTCAAGGTTAGGGCATTGGATATTTCTTCATTTGGCGATCTTGCTTGGCAAAAAGTGAAGTGAAAATAAGCACGTTTGATCTTCTGCAAGATAATGTTGGTTTATTTCTTGAACTTCCAGGCAACATCCTTCTGGAATGCAGACGTTTATGTTGTGTTGTTCCACAGCCCAGTGAACACGTGGGGAGTAAGAATTTGATACTGGTTTGAACGTGTGGCAACTGGCGTACACAAGTGGGCGCTGATGGGGTTACAGCCCCCTCCGAAATTTTGAGAATCAAAATTATCAAATGTAAAGAACCCGGGGAAAAACGGTAAATGTAAACCTTCCATACAGTGGCGGCGATTGGGTTCCAAAAAACTGGGGGGGGGGGGCAGCATCTCCTTGGTCAGCATTTTAATGTTTTATCAATTTTAAGAAATATTCTCGAGCCTGTTAAACTTGGTGAGAAAAGGCAGAACATTTGAGTCTTCAAAAATATTAGACATAATATACTCCTCACAACAAGTTTGGAATATTATTACATTAGGCAATAGGTAAGCACGGTGGCATATGTCGGCGAAAAGACAACGTCCACCAGACATATACCATGTGTTGTTGCATTCCAAGGACGTGTCTATCACCTATTGCCTAACGTAACAATATTCCAGACGTTTTGTGGATCCCCGTGGATCCGTGCCTGGCGCATGGGTGTACCTTTGTTAACAGTCAGAAAATTGTTTTTAATCCACATTATGCTCATATAGGCTAATCGGGACTGGGCCTACAGTTGAAAGTGGGATCCTAACCACTGTGCAAGACTATCAGCGTGGATGTACCATTGTGTTTGGCAATTCAATCTAACTATCGGTTATTCTCATCGTCGAGATTAACATAACGTGAGAAAAAAAAAAACATTTAAATTAATAGGGAAATGCGAGGGTATCTACGTGGTTAATTTTCAACATTCAGCAAATAAAGTTATTCCCTTTAAAATGATTGTCTGTTAGGAGCTAGGAAATGTGCTATTTGCGATCCATCAGTGCTTGGCTATAACAATACCTTGACAACAATGGTACTGCCACAATGAGTACGTACTGACCATGGAACTTGTGCATGCAAAAGCACATTAAAACTGACGACTTCCGTAACAAATGGACGAGTTATCAAACTGCGCATGCGCAGATGAGGGATTAAAAGGCGAACGTCGAAAAAGCGAGCCGGAATTATAAACACACGATGGATGGGAGTAGTCATTGGACACGTGGAGGATTTGTATACCTAGCTGTTGACCGCCATTTTCGTCTGACCTCTTATCCCATTCGCGGACGCATTAAAAGAGATCCCGTTCACTTTTAATCCTAATGAATTGGTGCGCTGAGCAAATAGGAAAACATTGAATGAACTACGATTTTGCAACAAGCTCGTATATAACGGTTCTCCCCTTCCCCAGTGATTTCCGACATCCGTGTAATGTGGAGGCTTATCTTCGGGGGAAAGGGTTGGTACTCGTTTTTCATTGCCTATGCTAGCTCCCATGAGGCGAGTTTCAGTGATGCCATTGCTGACAACGCGTTATGCTTTTTCAAGATTTATACGCCCTATAATACAGGTTGTTTCAGGGTTATTTTGCGGGATATTCCTGGTTTTCGAACCGTTATGGATAGTTTCGTGAATGATGTCATTTCCACCCAGCACGTTCAACCTCAGACTAGAGATCATTACTTGATCCTTTATGCATGATTATTAATTACTTTGCATTAGATTCGTCGTAAGTTTTGGTTATTTCGTGATATGTATGTTAAAGTGTGAATTTTTTTGATACTTTCTCGGAATATATCTACAGCATGAGATATAAACGTCCTTGATTAGTAATACGTGCACCGATATTGAACTGGAAAATATTTTTTAAAATTTACGAATGTGAAGCTTTCTGTGGGGTGATAATATTACTAAATTTACAATCACGTGAATATTCTAAGGAAGAAAACACAGCTAATCACGATGTGATCAACAGATTTTATCACTATCCCAAACAAGTAGATGTATAGTAAGCGATTGGGGTTGAGGTAGACAAGCCTTAACATTAAGAGGCCATAGGGTGGATACAAAAAGTGGGGGTGGGGGAATTGCATCCACCCCCCCCCTAATCGCCGTCATTGTCCCAAATTGTTATATTTTTGTTACCATGCTAACGACAATGTTGCCAAACACATGAAGGTAATACAACTTATTACAGATTAAGAAAAAACATTATTTACCACTGTAGATTAATGAAACACACACATTTGAAGTGTACATACAACATATCGTCGTATGAGAACCAAAGAAACGTAACTCCAAAAATAAGGTTTTCAGTTTTATTTGACTAGTGTCTCTCCTCTGAAGAGCTCTATCTGGAGTCAATCGCTTCTAATGGTTGCCAGTAAGGTGGAGTCACGTATCTTCAATTTACTGACTCTTTTTTAAGAGTCAGACATGTTCCTAAGAATACGTACAGAAAACTAAATGTATCATATCGATTGATGCACCAGAATGCATCGATTGATGCACTAAAGTGTATTTTAGAGCTTCCTCAAAGAATCAGATTCACATTTGATGCATTTTGGTGCATTTTTGTATGTCGTGAAAGAAACACCAAAGTACATCATTTGATTCAAGTGAGGATTTCTATCAGTCGAGATGCACTTTAATGCATCAGTTGATGCACCTTGATGCACCTACCTGCATCTTTTTGGATAATGCACTTAAACGTTTGGTCTGAGCTACAGACTTTATGTAGTTCAGAGGAAACGTTTAAGTGCATCATAAAAAAAGATGCATTCTGTTGCATGAAAACGCATCAGCTGATGCATTTAAGTGCATCTCGACTTAAAGAAATCCTCAATTGAATCAAATGATGCACTTTGGTATTTCTTTCACGACATACAAAAATGCACCAAGATGCATTCTGGTGTATCAATCGATATGATGAATTTAGTGCTCTGAGTGTACTACAGTATTTCCTCTCTCTCTCCCTCTCTCAGTAAATTTGATAAATTGGAGTTTATTTAAGAGGGAACCCCCGAAGTAAGCCCGCCTCATTCCGCATACATTCGAGGATATGCGCTTATTGTCCTGGTTCCTTAAAACATACCAGGACGTCAGTTGCGTGAATTTTTTACAGTTCCCCCCCCCCCCCCCGCCTTTACATTTCTTATTTATTGGTTCAATTTTACAATACATAAAATAACATAATATAATATAATATAATATGATACATAGTAAACAATATATAAAGATGGTACAAGTATTGTTAGTTTTTTTACATTGATCTCGCTATTCTGGGGACCAAAACAGCGTTATTAACTTGTCATTTTACCAGCTTGTATGTGCGACGGCGTATTTTGTTATGTTTTCAATTTAGAGCTGGAAAAACGAAGCCGATTAGTGTCAATTCTGGAAACCAGAACCAGCAGGGTGTAGAAATTGTGTTGCTTAGATTCTTTAGGAAGTGGAATTACATCAATTGTGTCAGTCTCTAACGTCCGTTCCGGGATGCCAGAACGTGGTCTCTGCACTCGGTCGCAATCAAACCTTAGTACTTATATAATGCAGGGAGGTGCTTGGTGATCGTACATGCCCCGTTCCTCGCGGTTACCTTAGGTGCGTGAAAGAAAACGTAGCATTCTTTTAACCTCTGCCGCGAGACATGTAATGCGCTTATCTTGCACGTGCCTATAAGATAGCTTGGCTGGCATTTTTCTTGGGACAGCACCGTGTGAAGTGCATCGCCCGCGCAAAATACATTGTCGTTGAGGCTTTCGTATCCCTGCAGAGATGGAAATGCGTTTTTCGTTCTCCTGTATATTTTATTGAGACGCCGTCGCATATACACACTGTGTTCCTAATTAAATTTAATGAACATTAACTAAAATATATATTATATGGTTGTGTTAGTTCTGTGGTTTATATAGTGCTAGTTATTAGCGGAGTAGTAAGTGCATTGGGGTTACGAGCATGAATTTGAACAATACATGGAGTTACGTCCCTCTGGTTCTCACGCGACGATATACCGGGTGACCCAGAGATGTATACCCATTTTGGAATGAACATTACACAGTTAATTGTACAGCAAACTCTATTATTTTTGTTGTATAATGTGTGTGATATATTGCCATTTATTTATTTATTTATTTATTGCAGTCACCATGGAGTCGTTGTCGGTGGAACATCACGTGTTCACGTATGATGCCTATGTGACTCAGTGGTTGCAGTTCAGAGGTTGCGGGCCTCCCCGATGGCGCAGTGGTGGCGTCGTCGCCTTGTAATCAAGGGGTCCCGGGTTCGATACCCGGCGGAGGCACATAGTGGTTCGGATTCCACTTTAAACTGTAGGTCCAGTCCCAATTAGCCTTACTGTGCATAAAGTGGACTTAAAACACTAAATCAATCAATTCAGAGGTTGCAGCTCAGAGGTTAGCTATTCCGCCGGCACTTCCACGTAAGGCGGCATGGATCAGTTCCAACATGCAAAACAATCTTAAAATGAGTTAAGCAGTTTCGAACACCACCAGGTACTGAACCTCTGAGCTGCAACATAGGTATCATACATGAACACGTGATATTCCACGGACCACGACTCCATGGTAACTGCAATAAATAAATAAATAAATGTTAAATAAATGGCAATAGATCACACACATTATACAACAAAAATAATAAGAGTTTGGTGTACAATTAACTGTGTAATGTTCATTCCAAAGTGGGTATACATCTCTGGGTCACCCTGTAATTATGATTGAGATATTTTAAATTTGCAATGAAAACTTGAGAATGTATGAAGTCCATTTCCATCTACTACTTGTACTCCCCCATCCCGAAATTACAATCACACATGCTAAACATTTTCATAAACGCCTCACACTCAACAGAAAACTGAAAATTGTTTCAAGTAGTAATGAACAGAAGAGGAAGAAAGTCTTTCAGATTTGGCAGGTGGGGAAAAAACTCAACATTCTGGTGGGTCTAACCATTAACAGGGTTAAATTACGATTCCAAATTTACCAGAAATGTGGACTTTTAAAGCCCTCTTAATGAAATAAAAGCTCAAACTAATTGATCTTCCGCTGAAATTAGGCACACGCACTTGTCACTTTACCACATTCTTCCTTTGTTTAGCACTTCAAGAAACGTGTGGCGCAAGAAAAAAAGTTTTTTGGTTCTTCTTCAGCATGCAAATGCATGCAGACTTCCCGTCCTTTGCTGGGTATATTTAGGGAGCAAAAAACTAGTCAGAGGTTCTCTGAGTATAAGGATGTTGCACTACCTTAAATCCTCCAAGGTAGCTCGACGGTGGCGCCTCGAGGGCTCCAAGCTATTGTGATTAATGTACAGATTGCGTGTAAGATTTCTGTCGCATTAAACCCAACCGCCGCCATTTTATGTGAATCGAAAAGCCTTGTGTTAGTTCGCGGGAGCGTGGAATAGCTTTGTGGCTTCAGTAGTGGTGCCAACCGGAAAAACATTTCCCTGCTCTTAGGGATTACTTTGACCAGTGGTGTATTAGTGTAGCAGTGTCGCCTCCTTATCGGTCTCTCTCCATAAACAACCATCTATTTGCCGACTCGCAAAGGGTGGTCGACACGACACACGATTTCGTCACAGAAGGTTGCGGATTTAAGTCCTAGCCTGGGCGAGTATCCATTATGAGTGTGCCCACATCCAGTTCATATCATCAGAAGTAGCGGGGAAAAGTGGACACAAAATAAATATATAATCGACTCCTTCTCCCCAAAATTGTACAACCCAAACAGGATTTAGAACTAAAGTGATTGATTTAGAAACAACGGAGGTACAAAAGAAATATTAATGCGCATTGTAAATTTACTATAAGAACCCAAATGTCAACCTCACTTCCACGTAGTACACCGCGGTAACTGAAGTCTTGCAGGCTAACGCGGCTCTGGTGCCTGGACCTATTCTACGTCCATTATAATTCCCTGTAGGTTTTGTCAATATATGTGTTGAGTGCCCCTCTATAGCCTCAGCTTCTAACTGGAGATCTTTGTTCTCAAAGAAAGATATTAATTTTAGATACGGTAAGGGGTTGAACCCCGTAAATTGTGACAAGTGCAAATAGCCTAAGAGCTGACGCACCCACAATTTTCGTTTCAATAATTCATTCAGAGCATCCTTGGTGTAGGGATATTACCAAACATTAGCTGGCAACACTGTGCCCCGGTGGAAAAGAATCTGCAGGAGGTGAACTCGGTCTACAGCCACTCGGTCATCAATTTCGAAGCAAACAATAAAAGAATAAAAGCCACGATTTAATGAGCATGATGACAGAAAAGGGAAGGTCAGAAACAATGAACAATACTAGTGAGGTAACCAAGCAACTTCCGTTCCCGAAAAACGAAACGACCTTAATTAATTTTTCTTCGGAAACAGGCGCCGAGGTCGCTGCGAGGAAAATTGATACCCCTGGCTAGATGTGGTTTTGTTAATGGAGAGGGCCAGAAATGGAATGGATTCTAGGTTTCGAGCTGTACTTTTGGGTAGATTAAGAATCGCGCATAGCATGACTATAATATCACCATAATGACACGTCATGCATGCCACTATTCCCATGATTCTCCACAGAAACCAGTTCAGGAACACAATTTGGAAGGTACCTTGTAATTATGGAAATTATGACAAGTATCAAGTTGAAAATTATTTACTTGTCAGTAAAGAAATAACTGGACTCGTTCAGGGAAAAGAGTAGCACAAGGGCATTTCAAATCGAGTTTATGAGTTGGCATTTGCTCTCACCTAAGTAGTGTGGTTATCACATCGCACTGCGAGGCTAGGGTTCCTGTATTCGATTCCTGGGTAAGGCATGAACCTTGTAACGCCCTTCCCAGTTTCAGCGTGCAAGCGGGAATTTAGTAGTGATGTCATGTTGGAAAGTAGTGAATATGGTTATGGACTAACCTGGCACCATGATATCTCGTCATGGATTTTATTGATTTTTTTGTGGTGTATTTCGTGTTATACGACCGCACTTATGATATTAACTTAAGTAAGTCTTGTTATAAAAGTGTTTTTTGTATATTTTAGGTTATATTAGGTTCAATCAAGCTTAGCCGGAGGAACGTCACAAAGCTTGATTGAACCTTCATCTATTTCGTAATTTATCCTCTTTGCCACGATTAATGTAGGCAGAAAAGTGACAAACAAATGTATTACATAACAATTTATCTCTGAGATGCTGATAACATAAAATCTCTTCGAACTTGCATTACTGAATTATTTTCTCTAAGATCTGTTAGATATTCAACTTAATTTGTAAAATGTAAAGTAGAGATGGTCAAGTGTAAGAAAAGGCTTGTGCCTTAACTTCGCCATTCAAAAGAAGAAATAAATAAATAAATAATCAACAGATAGTGCTGATTTTCCTGAGCAATTTAACTCTGAAAAAAAAAACGGACGAAAAATATTAATGGGAAAGAAAGTGATAGATAATTCGAGAAATGCTTTCTTTGTGTTTGAAAAATAATAATATAGTCACTCGAGCATAAAGGAAGTCTGACAATAAATGAATAACCGAATACCGTTGTGTAGAGTCCAGCGCAGATAATTCTGCCGTGCAATGCGCGACAGAACTAAAGAAGCAGTGTTGCTAATGGAGCAGATAGAAAAATCGCTGCGGTGCGCCGATGCACAGCTGTTACGTACAACAATAAAATTAGAGAATTCAGGTCTATCTAACGTTGAGTTTTAAACGTCATGCATTATACCAGGACTAGGATTAATATGTACTAACAAGTGACTATGTATGTAGCTACATACATATGGACTAAAAATTCGCAAAATATGAACTAACACATAAGTAAAATTACCAAAAATGCTGCAAAGAAGACTTCTTCATACGATTCCTTATTTGAGTGATTTCAAACAAAATAAAAAAATATATATATTATTTTTCATTGCATTAATGCACTGGTGGCGTTCTAACTTTTCACTCCCAAAACCCGTATACACTGGTATGGAACTGCAACGGCAGATAATAACATGCCAACGTGTTAAACCGCTACAATTGCACCATAACACTCCTCCTGAAGCAGTATTATTATTTCCTCTCTGAGATCGGCGACAGTCGGTTGCCTTTGTTGTACATTTACAAAGGATGCCGGCTTCCACAACAATAACAAGTACATATACTGCCACTAGACGATAAGCTGCGCGACTTTTTCTTTTGTTATGAACCAGGGCCGGCGCTAGTCATTTTGCCTCCCTGGGAGGTGGCGGCAGATGCCGCTCTATTTCGACCCCCCCGGTCATTACGCAGCAACGGAAAATTGAAAATCAATATATTCCTAACTAAAACATCAAAATATAAAATAAATAATGAGACTTCTTATGCTATTTCAATACTATTCAGCGCAAAAGAATATCTCGCTCGATCACAGTTTTCAATAGGCTTATTTTTTTCTTCTCTTCAAATTTTGCCGCTCTGGGCGATGGGACGGTTCGCCCTCCCCTTCCGCCGGCCCTGCTATGAACTTGGTCACCCATCAAAGCATGGCAATTTTAACACAGAAAACAATATGTATCGCATTAAGCAGCAAAAATGACAGCCTCCTCTATGCAATTTCTACAAGAACACGTGCCGGAGCCAGAGTTGAAATGATGTTGGAGCCACATAATTTATTTATTTTGAATAATTCCAAAATTATGAAATATGAACAATTTGTTGCTGCTGTTCGCTGCTCTCTTGCCAAAATGCTTTATTGGGATGCTAACACCATGACTGGCTTCCTCCTTCATGAACTCGTGCACGTTGCTTAGAATTTCCCGAGCTTGGCTATGCAAGGTTTTTGATTTCAACTTCGACAGAACTGGAGGCATTATGGAATTTAACGTTCATTAGCAAACACACACTTTTACATAAACACACGCAATACACGCACACAACGTCAAACCGGTCAAATACTTAGTATAAAATAAAAATATGGTGCTTCCAATCCAACAAAACTCACCGCCACTTTACCTGCCTTTTCCCCTTCCGTGACAGAAATAGTGCTTCATTATTACAGTTGGCAACACTAGTTACTAGCTAGCCAAGGAACATGCACTGCATAAAAGAAGCAAGCACTACGCCGTGCTATATTGCCACATTAGCGTCCCTACCGAACGGTGGGAACCGCTAGCTGGAGCGCTATTTAATTGTTTTCAATGATGTTTGCGCGAGTGTGTCCAGGAATGGAATGACAATGTGGCAACAATAGCGAAGGTTTTCGAGCAGGGTAGAACACATGATGCTAAGAGAGAGGGAGACGAAACGAAAATTCGTTTCTACGCAACGGCAAATTTACGTGTGTGGCACTCTACAATACAATGTTTTTAGAATATTATAAAATGCAGGCAATTATATACTGGGAACTTTTCTGCTGAACTAACCATTCCACATCGATTGATCGAGTTCGTGTCTTAACTCCACTTTATACACAGTAAGGCTAATCGGAACTGGACCTAAAATTTAAAGTGGGATACAAACCACTATGTACCTCCACCGAGTATCGAACCCGGGACCCCTTGATTACAAAGTCACGACGCGACCACTTTTTTAAAGCATTCTTTAAAAAAGGAATACCCCTATACGGTAGCATCCCCAGTCATTCACACATTTTCTCAACTTTCACTCATATTAATGTTACTATATTTTCAGTTTTTCTCATTACGGACAAACACAAACTCCATGACCTAGCCGGGATTCGAACCCGGGAGCCCTGGCTTCGTAGCGCGATGCGTGACCACTGCGCCATCTGGGAGGCCCTAACTTTTCCACATCAAATCACCAAGCAAAATTTCAGAATGACACCCATTGATTCAGATTTCAATGAAACCTGGTGTATTGTTATTGTGGTTTCACTTTCATCTTGGGCTTGTTTTGAAGCTAAGGGAGGATAGTTTTCATAAAAAATATATTTATGTCAAAATATTGAATTTTTTCATTTCAATGTTACCTTTGCCCTTGAATATGTAAAAAAGTGTATGTTTTCTATGTTTTCCCTCCCTTCCCTACTGTCAAGATTCTTTTTTATTCCTGTTTCAAAGCCATACCAAAATGAAACTTACATCAAGCAGAGACTGCATTTAATTGTGTAACATACTTTATTCCCCCAAAATTGAACACACACTTTTTTTCCCCTTAGATATTCAAGGTCAAAGGTCATCTAGCATCGTAATATTGCTACTCCCACCACTTCTTTCTTTTTGCATATTTTTGATCATTTTCGGTGCTTCAGTTTCTTCGGCAAGTGCAAAGTGTATATGCTAATGGCTAGCCTGAAATCCCGAGCGTTTTGGCACACGTTCCACACGCAAATGTAGCAGCACTACTCCCCAGGTCCGTGGGTGACGTTACAAATATAAAACGTGGAAGGTGTGGGAAACACAAAACCTATCCTACCCAAAATATAGAGTTGCTATGGCAACCGAAGAGGAAAAACTTATAGGCCATTTTGGAATCCTTCCTACGAAATAACTAACTCTATGGAGTCCTTTAACAGAAGGATAACACACACCTTCCGTCTATCCATACCCTTGCCACCAAGATAACTCTTACTAATTTCCTCTGCGTCCATTTCACCATTGTCCTCCCGTGACCGGGATCTGCCTATAGTTTGGTTTGGTTTGAGTTGGTGTTTTAAGTCCACTTTATGCACAGTAAGGCTAATCGGGACTGGACCTACAGTTTAAAGTGGGATCCGAACCACTTGTGCCTCCACCGGGTATCGAACCCGGGACCGCTTGATTACAAGGCTATGACGCTACCACTGCACCATCTGGGAGGCCGGATCTCCCTATAGGTCCATCAGATTTCCCAACAGAGATTCTGCACAGTTTTATATCTCATGTTGTCTGTTCATTTCATACACTCTATTCTTAGCTGTAGCCGCATTTCTAAAGCTTCCATCTGCTTTTCCTCGCTGCTTCGTAGCGTCCATGTTTCTGAGCCAGACAACGCTATACACTCTGCACAAAACACTTCCTTTCTTTCTTAGAGCTGTTTGTCAAACACCAGGAAAACGCCTTCTTCTTCCACTAAAAGCTTCTTTTCGCATTCCTATTCTCATTTTAACTTCCTGACTGCAGTTCATGCCACTGTTAATTTTTTCGCCACGGTATAGCGTCCATACCCCACCCTTCTTCCTGCCGAAACCACAATGCGTGCCACGGTTGACAGTCGAAAGTGTTGCCACATCTTTTCACCCTTCTCGTTTGTCAGCAGCCAGCCTTCCTCTGGGTATGGTGACTGCATTGCCCAACATCTTGTATGTGAACAGAATCTTTTGCGACCTTCGAAAAACTCTCAAGGGAGCAAGGGAAGAACCTGTGTCACCCTCTCCTGTCCTGTTTTAGAGGAGGAGAGAAGTGGTAAGACGCGTGGCAACTCCGAACTAGGCTTCCTTTGTCGGTGTGCACTACACCCCTGGATGTATGATACGCACCCACTTATGGTATCATTTTAAGTGTTTAACATGTTAAATGTCTATGATGACGTAATTGGTTTTGTTCAATTGAGTAGTCTGTTATGGTTATGGACTAACCTTAAAACATTTAATTGTGGGTTGTGAGTTGAGAGTTATTATGAAGGTTGCTGGATGATGGAAGTGATTTTGGAAATGTGAACGTGTTAATTTGTGTAGTCAAGAACTATTAAGATCTTAATACAATTTTGTTTGCAATAAGGAGTTTAATTGCGAGTGCAAGTGTAATATATTAACATTAACTGACATCTAAATATATGTTTTGTGTGCGAGAGTTAGTAAGGATTACGTAAACATACCCTTATCTGTTTTCCCACAACCTGAGGGCTTCATAGTAGGCTGGTAAGTCTCATGCTCGCCGTCGAGGAATAAAAGTAAGTTGATCCGTTGAGAATAAACCGGGGAACGTAACAGGTATTGCCCTGGTTCTCTCTCCGATTGGGGAAAGGAAGGACGTTTAGAAAGGAGAGTTAGCTGTGAACTTGCTCAACACTCGGATTCTTACGTTAAATTTATTTGGTTCCTTTCCTTATCTTGTTCACATTTACTGTCACCCTGAACTGCTCACAGTGGGCATTTATGTCTTCTAACATATTGTTCACTGTCCTTTCGTAAGGCACAAGATAGAAAAGCTTGGAGATTGTAATGAAAAACTGCCTATTAAAGCAGAGAACAATGAATGAATATGTTTTTCATATTTGAGTTTATACACTGTTTAAAATGAGCCATTATCAATAATTTAGCTTCGATTATTATCTAACGCTTTGTTCCGGCCTGTAAGCATATAATAAAAATAATAACACTGTATTATTAATGTAACACATTATCTTAAGAAACGGCTAACATATTTAACGTTCCATTCACACAAATCTCAAAACCCAAAAAGGCAATGAAAAGTTAACAAGATGCAATACAATAGCCCACATTTCCCACAGAGACACAACCGCAATTTGCAGAAACTCGAAATTGTGAGTTCATAAACGCCTTCCAACAATATAAAACGTATCCCTCCATCGTGAGGGTAATCGCACAACAATTCCGTGAGATAAATTATCACCATAAAAGAGTGAGGGGTAAGCTACGTTCGCTCTTGGATGCGAAAAGCGAGAATGAGATGGTAAGAATTGCCTTCAAACGATAGCAAAGGTTTGGAGGAATGACTTCAAGAAAATTGCCCCACATATCTTATTTTAATGGCCCGTTATCAGCAACAACCACACCATTTCTATTCCACCCTCTCTCAACCCCCTTTTCAGAGATACGCCAAAAATGGCTCCCTTCCTTGATGACTGTGCCTTACACCTCCCTGGTGCGACATCTGTTGGGCTTTCTCTTAAACACGCCCTTGTCACGGATCTCCTTAAAGTGAGCTCTTAAAAGAAACAAAACTCCTAAAAAAAACGCCGGTGCAACCCTCAGGACTGTATATGCCTCATTATAAACGGGAGAGGCATGTTTTTGTGCGCGCATAAAGGGTTTATTCCGCCATTTTGCGCACTGCGGGGCAAATTTATATGTGGTGTTATGAGCGTGGCGCTGCTGTAGCGTGAAGTACTAATTGCTTCCATTCGCACATACCAAAGATTTCTCTCTTGTGTGCAATACCACCAGAGATCGCTGTTGTCCCATGTAGCATTGCAATTTTGCGCGCCACCAAGTAGTAAAACATGAAGCTATATTGTTCGTTCTTGAGGCAAGATCTTTAGGGCCCGTTTTCCAGAATGCCGGCTTACTATAATCCCCATTAAACCGGCACAATTATCCCGTACAACTTCTGTTATTTGGGCGCGACAATGGCTGGGTTGGCACTTTTTTAAAATGTATGACCACTTAACATACTCTTCCTTGGGTTCATTCTGTTTACAAGCAAGCAGGTAAACAAACGTACGACGGTAACGTTACAACACAACAAACATCTGGTATAATTTTCATGAAATCCCTTTGTGTACAGACTTACTGTGTACAAGCGTTTAGACAAATCAATGATATGATTCGAACCGGCGCGAAATGAGGAAAACTTAAGAATTTTCTTTGGCCAATCTTGTTGTCAAGAGGCTTCAGATTCGATTCATCGTTGAAGTACATTCCAGAGTGGTTCCGAAAAAAAACTTGCATTGGTGTATATTTTACGCCTATGAGTTTCTTGCATTGAATTTGTTAATATTACTCCTTTTTCAGGTAAAAATAATATGCTTAAAATATTATTGATTTCATCCTGATAATACCTAATTTCAGTAAAACTGTCACACCTTAGCGTACAACCTGTCACAAATACCTTCTTGGACATGTTGATGAATTTTTCACTTCTCCATAAAGCGTTTCGTGAGTTTAATATAACGTTGCTATGCGCTTGCATGTAGCAGTGTTAACGAATAATTTGGTTTCATTTTTTTATGAAAATAATGATTGCATTGGCTACTGTGAACTTGTGCTTCGTGGTTGCATACACACACAGGATAAAATTCCGCTTTTCGAGGTCTCATAGCACGTCGTAGAGGCGTCAAACAAACTAACATAATACGTCATTGTGCCGTAATATGTTCTATACGTTTTTTACACTGTACGTATATTTCCAAACTCGAGACGAGACCAAGATTTGCCCTTCGAGACCGAGACGAGACGAGACCGAGACAATGCCAAGTTTCGTTTCCACTCGATACCATCCACCATCATATTCTAAAAATGGGAAATTTTAACTTCTGTCTCTGCGCAACCTGCACGCACACACACACAGAGAGAATGAGAGTTGAATCCTGTGAAAAGCTAACATAACATTACAGCACAACAATGGACAGAACACCTGACGCAACAATCGAAAAGCGATCCGAAAGCAGATATTCAGATTACGTTCTCAATGCTTGTTAGAGAACAATGGACAATCGTCCTTTATCACAGTTATTCTTTGGCCATATCTCCGCAACGCGATATTTGCATAAACCCACCTCGGGGTGAACAATTTAAACATTTTCCAGCTTCCACCCAAAAGCGTGCCGCCTGCACGAAAATTACATTTTTAGCCCAACATTTTTACCTCTGTGTAAACTGACAAACACACCTCCCCGGGCTAGGACCGAAAACCAACACGATCCATTGAGGTGAGACATCGCATGTTCATTTTTCAAAATCGCTCTTTATTGCAGCAAAATAAAAATAAAACGAACTTGGTAGCAGGGACCTGGCTACTGTGAACAGCAAGCATCTAACAGCTAGTGCATGATTCATCGCACTCAACTCAAACACCTTCTTGGACAAGCGCAGTGTTTCATCTTCCGACATAAACCAGAGCGGAATACTTTCATGGTAATGTTAGGTTTGTTGGGTTTAATCTCTTGGCCTTAACCTAACTACGAAAGTATTTATCCTGACGTCCAGAATTCTGCTTCTGGTGAGATGCAAGTTCGTACTTGGGAGGATGTAAGTTTAATTTTAGAGCCAAAGTAACCACAAAATTGACCTTTGTGGAAAAATTATGAGGAGCGTTGAGGAAGATTTGGGGGTATTGATAAATCACTGCTTCAGAAGACGAAATACGGCGCTTGAGCTAGGCTTGCCAACCCTTCCGGAATGGCCGAAGTCTTGCGGAATCGAACTCACACTCTCGGTCTCCTGGACACACTTGGTTATCTCCCGGAATGACATTTAGTATTATTATTATATTGTTTATTATTATATTTTAATTTTCTTTTGGTATGTACTTGTCGAGCGAAGAAGTTCATTATTGCAAAACAAACTTCACACCGATTTCACAATATTAATTGGAAGACTTATGAAAAATGAGTCGCTGTTTAAATAAGTGGGAGGAGAGAGAAACAGAAAGTTTCTATGCAAGAGTTGCAGCAAACGTTAACAAAGGCATTGTTGCGCACATTGAATCCAATATAATAACAACAAGACCACAAATAGATAGAAGCTGCTATTCAGGACATTAGTCTTCCTGAATCTGAAGTTTGTGAAGGCAGGATTGTAAAGGCCCAGCAGGAACCCATATATTCTAATGGGCTCTACTGGGTTGCGTAACAGGAACCCGTCCGTCCAAGTTGCATATTGTTTCATTGAAAACAGTTTCCTGGACCGTATATAAATTGATCCAGAAAAAAGGTTCCTGCACCGTATTTAAATTGATCCGGAAAAAAGGTTCCTGCACCGTATTTAAATAGATCCGGAAAGAAGGTTCCTGGACCGTATTTAATCTTGCTGATTTTCTCTCCTGGACCGGAATTGAATTTATTTAAAATTCATGTACCTTTAACAACCCTACTTGAAGGCTGTAAAGAAATCTCCCGGAATTTTCTTTAAAGTTGGCAAGCCTACGCTTGACCAAGAAGGTGTTTGCGTTTGGTGCAATAAGTGAGGCCTCTACCCAGCCCATCGTATCAACCGCTAACAAGAGGGCTGGTTATCGCCTTCCAGGTGTCGGGTATAAACAGAAAACACACGAATCTTGCCAAAGGAGACCCATTATCTCTCACTTTTAGCGATAGGACCTTGTTAGCGCGGCTGGCACGTAGCTCCAAGGCTTCCTGCGTGCAACCGAAACCTATTATTTAATGGTGAAAAAGTTTATTTAAGCCATTCTTGTACAAACACATCTCGAAGCATGTGCGTGTAATTTTAACCTCTCTTTGTCCCCTCAATTTCAGCAGGTGTCAAATTGGCAAAGAAGAGGGAAAGGTGTCGTGTTGGCGTCATGTGGATGATGCCTGGTTATGAAGGTATGGTTGCATATTTCTTGATTTTTAAGATACAACCACGAAATTGGACTGGTCGTAATGCATGTAAGAAAGCAACCTTTGCGTGACAGAATACAGCCTGGAGTATTTTCACCTACCGTTAAAACTAAAACCCAGGTGCTTTGTAGACACTATGTAAAACGTATATAATATTGCAGCGAGAAAATAGCTTCTGTATTTTAGTTACTAACATTGTTGGAAAGAGTGGGTTTGTGAATAAACAATATGTGGTCCAAACACTTACAAACGTCTTGCTTGCGGGGGTTAAACAAGAAATGCAAACGTGTACATATATAAGTGTAAAGTGCTCCCTGTCCTTAGCACCACGCCATGAAGGTGTATATGGGGTGTAGAGTTAGGACCTCACACTTTCTTGATCACGACCGAGGGTGGGGGTGATGTGATCAGCACCACGCCTCTGGCCGCCTTTACCCCCACCCCGTGAGTTTCCTCCAGGTACCCACTTTATACGACGCTAGGAGGGCGCCGGAGCCGCATGAACAAATGGAAATAATCCCGGTTCTTCCCCAGTCGGGAATCGAACCCGGGTCTCTTGCATGGTAGTCAGACGGCATAACGACTTTTTTTTTTGTAGATAAAAGGAATGCCCCTATGCGGTAGAATACTCCGTCAATTACCTTCTCCTTGCCTTTCACACATATCAATTTGTACTCTATTCTCGGTTTTGTCATTACGGACAAACACAAACATCCATGTGCTAGTCGGGATTTGAACCCGGGACCCCAAGACTCCGCCACGGAGACCGACCACAACTGAGCTACCCCGGCTACTAAACGTGAACGTATATTTATAAGGAAATCTACTCTATTTTTGACTGACACCCGAATGCTTTCAGCGAAGGTCATCCTTAAAATATGAAATTTATGAAAGTGACTGTTGCCGAACCAATGTCTAAAAGAAAATTGTATGCCCTGAATCGATATTTTCTCGACTTCCGTGTATCGATATATACAAAATTCACGACGAGACATCCTTTCAGAACCAACTAGGAACTTACCACAGCAGCTTAACCTCTTTTTTTTCGAGGCTCATGTAGAGAATAAATAAAAATTAGAGGATAAAGGAGGCAGGGATTCGCTGCGCAGATAAAATAGGTTGGATAAAGGGGCTTTCCAGGACATTGTCGATACTGCGTCAACCATCCACCATTCTCGCGGCAGCCTTCCGTTCCCAGATATGAAACATTAATGACCATCGTCATAAGAGCTGGAAGCTGCCACGCTGGTTTTAAGCCTCTCGTCACCATGAATGTTACATGAACCTCCCCTCTCGGCTCTCAACCCTTTCCTTTTCTCGTCTTAAATCTGCAAATTGGGACAGGCGATCTGTAGCTGAAATAGCTTTGCTCTTTCTATCCTTTTAGAATTTTATTGGTTACATATTTTCTTTTGTTTTTTGCTCTCTGGATTAATCTGAGAAAGTACTTCGCTGCAATGTAAATCGCAATGTAAGAAATTTGAAATTATACGAGGGTAGTGACTTAAGTCGTGGTAATCTGGTGGTAAAAGTAAGCGAAGAAACAAGACTTGTCATTTTGCGGGATTGAAGTCTCTAGCATGTAAAAATGAGTCTATATAATTGTAGATCACATACCATTTAATAAACCGCTTAAAATAAGATTTTTTTTAGTCCTAACATTTCCAACGCCCCAGACAAGGCAATTATGTGAAATATGAAGTATATGTGAAATATGAGTAATATGCACTCTATTGACATCAACGAAAGTAAGCAGTAGGCCAACCTAAAGGAAGCAAAAGTGTGGATAATATTGATCGATCTTCGTATATAGAATGATTTTCCCAAACTTTCAGCATCGGCATTTTGGATTTGAGTTGTCCTAATATTGGGGAATATTCCCAGACAATTTTTTTTCTGTACCATTTAATTCCGGGTTAGGATAACATTTTCGCGGATTCCACCCTACTAATTAGGCCTAAGTGTTTTTAATGAAAGTCATCGTTATGTATTTGGTAGTATTTAAGTACTTTTTCGATCTAGAAGCTACACACAGATACGCACAGAGAATAAAATTCATTAAATTAACCACATATGTGTATGTGTGTGTGTGTGGTGGTGGTGGTGTGTGTGTGTGAATTTATATATATAGTTTTTTGGTAACCATAAAAAATCATGGTTGCCTATACAAAGTTTAGTAAAATTAGGTAATTTATATATAATAATAATAATAATAATAATAATCCTTTGCGCAACAGCCCTGAAGGGCCTTGGCTTACCTACCGACTGCCGGTCTCCCTCCCACGCTTTCCTTCGTCACCTCTAAGTGTGGAGATCTGCAACCAGTATTGGAATAGTCGGGGGGTCAGCCCGACGTATCCCCAGCCGTTATAGGAGGTTTCCGGGACCTTAAGTAATTTATATACTAACTCTAAACAAACTGTCCCTATACGGTCAGAATTGCTCAAAACAAGTTGGTCCTGGTGGACAGTCAATTGTCTTCACATGTGTAAACATATGCTTTCATATCTCGTGTGTTGACTTGTAGTTTAGTTTTAAAATTGTATGATGTATTCGGTCTTGTGGACTCTTGTGACATGCCCGATTTTTGAAAGGGGAAATAAAAAGGGCAAGGGGGTGGTGTGGCCTTCTTTATAATAAGTGTTGTATTTTCTCATCCCATTCATGTATATACACTCGTCATAAAAAGTTTCGAATATTGTTACGTTAGACAATACGTAGGTGATAGACACGGCTTTGGAATGCAACAACACATGGTATCTGTCTGGTGGACGTTGTCGTCTTTTCGCCGACATATGCCACCTATCACCTATTGCCTAATGAAATAATATTCCAAACTTGTTGTGCCTAATATAACAATATTACAAACTTTTTGTGAGGATTGTATATATGAATGAGATATTTACATACCAGGAGCGTAGATTCCAGGCTAGCTGGGCTATCTGCGAAGCCTGAAGCCTAGAAAGTAAAATACTGAAGAGAAATCTCTTAGAAACTGTGAATTAACCTGATTTCAAGAAGAAGATAATGCGATTCTGAAGTTGGCAACCTGAATTCTTAGGAGTTGGCAACCTAAATTTCTTAGGAGTTGGCAACCTGAATTCTTATAAGTTGGCAATCTGAATTTTTAGGAATGGGAATGTAACCACCGTCAACCAACGAGTGATCTGGCTGAAAAAAAAAAACAACTGCAAAATGAAATATTTTACCATACTAAATCAGTTTGATTGAATTGTATTCTTGGAAAGTTTAATAAGGGATGAAAACAAAACGTTTATTTCAACATATAAGTGTATCGTCCACTTTTCGAAAGTTTTGAGATTATTTATATTGTTACATATTTACCTATGTATAAATATCTTTAACGTAGTAAATATAATCAATACTGAGGTTTATAAGGGTGATTCTGTGGATCAAAAATCAGAAAATTTGAAGAGAAGAGCGATTTTTCAAATTTCAAAATGTATACTAAAAATTTGATGGTTACCAATTTTTGTAAAGGAAAATTAAAAACACAAACAATAAAATTAAAAAAAATTGTAAAAATATTTTAAGAACTATACATTAAATTTTTAAAGAATTTGATGTTTCCAAAAAACTTTAGTTCTCGTGCCATTTTCCTACAACAATAAATAAAGACTAGACCTATGTGCTATTCTGACTTTTCCTTCCTCATCACAATTAACTACTACCGTCAAAGGTCCGTCCATTTGTGGTAATACTCGTATAAGAGCATATTAAAACTTCATTTTGGATAGCGACACTAGCGCCATGGTGTTTGTTAATTTTGAATTACCTTTCTTACTCCTTTTTTCCCAATATTCGAGAAGTTACTTTATTGGACATTTCTATAAATGTGTAAGTTACCCAGCACATCATATTGACAGGAAAAATACATCAAATTCGGCAAATAAACCGTGATTATCGTGTATTGATATACCTGACAACCAATAATTGACAACTCATTGTAATTGGGTTTAGCCACCGATATAATGCACCAAATTAAATCGATCAATTCGTATTACTTGAAAAGAAGCATAAACTCATTATTCAATCAATTAACGTTTAATTGCGTAATGCATAATTCGTAATGCGATTTGGTTATTTCCATACGTCCATGCAACCAGACGGTAATGTTCATGATTGAAATTAATGACGAAGTGACAATCGCGAAGATTGTGACTTGCGAAGCGTTGTTATTGCTTTCTGTACATTGACACAACATTTATCTGAGGCATGAAATTAGTTCGTTTCTGATATGGTCATTGACAACGAACATTTCGATTAAAATTAGCGGAGAGTCTACCTGATGGTGTAGTGGTATTGTCGTAGCCTTGTATTGTAATCAATGAGTTTCGGGATCACAGTGGAGGCAAGTAGTGGTTCGGATCCTAGTCCCATTTTAAACAACCCAAAACTGCAGAAGAATGAACATCGACTTCAATTCGATTCAGCAGAAATCATCACTTTTTATTCCTTTAATGGGAAATATATCAATATAAGGCGCCGAACTCTGTGCCGAAATGGTTAGCACAGGCAGAAGGTCCCGAGTTCGAATCCCGGCCTGGTCATGGGTGTCTCTTCATAAATTTCATCACTCATATTCATCGACGCGATTAGCCAAAAGTAGCAGATAAGCGATGATAAATAACAAAAACGAAATCGAATGTAATATAAGGCTATAAAACTTGAAAGCGTATACCACATGAGAGCAGAGATGCATACTTACTCATATGTGCGTAAGTATGTTGAAAATGCAATTTGTTTTGTACTCTGTCTCAAATAGCTACAAATAATTTGAAATTATGAAGAAAATACCGATCCTGAACTGGTCTGTTGCAGACTAACGATAGACTGGCGTCTGAATCCACAGCCACTATAATCCTCTCTAAGGCTTGTGTCCCGGTTTCTTTGTTACATCAATTTAATCTTATCATCATTCATCCACATCGTCGCGATTAGCCACCAAAGTGACAGAAAAAAATTATATAAAATAACCCATTCAAACAATCAATCAAAATAGATATAATATTAAAAAAAAAATTATGAATTACATAAACTCCACGAAGTATTTGCTTCATTGTATAGTGCGTAAAGCTAATGTTTGTACTTGCAATTTCCTTATCTTGTCCAGTTTTTCTACCGCAATTCTTAAATCGTTACGTTGAGGATGAAACTGATGAAAGGACATACAAATTACATGTGTTCATTTTAGGACTCGAACCCGTGACCTTCGGTAGCGAAATCCTGAGTCGAAACGACAACTCAAAGCCGTGGGCCGCAGAGACGACAAGCTATTCGCATTGAACGTAGCACAACTGAGGCGCTTTGGTGTATAACCTGACATAAGTTTGTTTGCGAAATCGAGAGATGGTGCTCTCTTTATGTGTATTAATTGGAATTAAAATCACAAATACGTACATATCACAATTCTAGCTTCACCGTGTACAAATTGCGAGTCAACAAGATCTAGTTGAAAATAAATCAAATTTATATCTTTCTAATTTATTTTTCTCCATTTCTAACCACACACTAACACTAACTAACGCAAACTGTTCAATAAGAATATCTACTTTAATTCCTTTAATGTATTAAAAATAGCATGATTTAACAATAATCACTATGCATGTATCTTGTTATATTTTAACTAATTCACTCACCAGTTAAAAAATCGCCAGTTTAAAGAAAGTTAATACTAAAGGAGATTTATTGCACAACGTGTGGTAAAAATATTACTGGTAATATTTTAACTATTTCACATCATCAGTTAAGAAACTACAGATATGAACAAATATTTTTACTTTATTTCCTACTATTTGTACAATGCACAAGTACATGTGGTTACTCTTGGCCTGTAGCACTCTCTTCATTATTAAAATTAAATGAAAAACATATATTTTTTGCAGAGTGTGCAAAGTTGGTGTTTGTTTTTGCTTTTTTTTTAAAAGGAGAACCAAAATTGGCCCAAAAATTAATAATCCTTGCCACACACAACACCCAAAATGTGTCAAGTGGTACAAATATGTATTTTCTTTTTTTCTCCAGTAAAACATTTAAGTGCTAATGAAGCACTTAATTTACAACTTGACTCTTGAGCTGTGTCAAATTGGTACAAAAAAATTCAACAACCTTGATTGGATGTATTTATACATGTGATCAAATATAAAAAGGAACGACGGCTTACTGCAACGTGAACTGTGGAAACTGCGAGCTGTTACTGCGAGACGGGTAGCGACAGCGCGTGCGGTGCCGCCACCTCCAACGTAACATATCTTTATTCCGTTGAGTAAAAATCTGTATAGAATTGGTTTCGTAATGTCAGTTTACAGTGGTCGTAATTGGTTTTAAAAATAGCTGTAAAGAGCTTCTAGATCGCATTTATAGGGTGTTTTTTTTTAGTGATAGAACTTTGAATTGAAATAAAACACATAAAAAATTAAGTTCGAAGCCAATTGTGTTTTTATTTGAAAGATAACTTTCTCACATTTACTTTTTGAAAATAATTTCCGGCATATGTCCACCACGACTAGCTGTGATGAACTGGATTCGATCAGTCCAATTTTGAACCACTTTTTCAAGTAATTGCGAACTTATGTCGTTAATAACACGAGTTATGTTGGCTTCCAAAGCGTCAATTTTTGCTGGTTTATCAGCATAAACCAGAGACTTTACTTATCCCCAAAGAAAATAATCTAGTGGCGTTAGGTCACATGATCTTGGAGGCCAATTCACTGGACCATTTCTGGAAATAATTTTGTCGCCAAATTGTTCTTTCAATAAATCGATTGTTACGTGTTGAAACCAAAACTGTTGCAGGTCGATGTCATGCAAATTTGGAAACAAATAATCACTGATCATTGATCTGTAACGACAACCATTGACATTAACACGCGCGCCGGCCTCATTTTTAAAGAAATAAGGACCGACGATGCCTCCAGCATGTAACCGACACCAGACAGTGCATTTTTCAGGATGCAATGGAGCCTCGTGTAATTCCTGAGTATTGGTCTTACTCCATATAAGGCAATTGTGCTTGTTGACAATGAGTACCCAATGTTAAGGAAAAGTTGTTTCATAAAAATTGATAAGAATCTTTCATTGGCCGATTTAAAACATCTCAAAATTGAAAATTATATTTCAAACCTTTCTACCTCCACTGTATTTTAATTTCACCGATCGGACCGCAAGTTTCTTATTGATAGTATTTCAACGGTCTTTGGAAAACACAAAAAACACGGATTTTTTTTGTTCCCAGAGCGGTAAAAACTTGAAGACATGCTCGAAACAAATTTGGTTGTCTTAGTTCAACACAGAACCGAATGAGCTAAATTCTGATGTAACTCGTTTTTATGTAGGGCTACTGGTTAATCTTTAATTGGAGTCCGAACTAGAGAATCCGTAATATTTAACCCGAAAATAGGCTCACAACTAACACGCCACAGAGGCCAACCCCTTTTCTTTATTTCTATTCTTACCGGAGATCGTTGAAAGACCAATGAAGTTCTGGCCCCCACGACTAACGGAAAACAGGAGGGGGTAAGGGGGGGGGGGTGATTTCCATGGTGTAAATTATCAAGAGCCTAAGCTCCTGTAGCTTTAGCTTATCGTACTGTATAATAAGGCAACGATACGCATACATTACGGGAACATTTCAACACCTGCGTGTCAGAGCGGGGTGTATAATATGTGAAAGAAATTGATACCTTGCCTGAGCACCGAAGGCGATGGAGTGAAGTCTTCTTTCCTGCATCGGAGGGGGAATATCTTGATAAGGTAACGGTGATCTCTTTACGCTCCTCCCTTAAGTGAAAAGTGGTGGTTGAGTTACGACTTCAACGGACCAACAGGTGGTGGTCTTGCTGTTACGGGTTTCACCCTTCTGAATTCATTAAGAGAGCAAGCGCCATTGACCGTTATATTGTGTCTTGCATTGGAAATGCATTGCCAAAACTTCATTTCATTTTTAGGAATGTAAAGGGGTCCTTCCGAAGACATTCAAATGTCAACCTTCTTTCCACATAGTATTTATTTATTTAGTGAAATTTCCAGTTCTAAGCTATTTCAAACCGGACATAAAGAATAACAATAAAACAAAACAGTACCAAGATAAACAGAGCTCACAATATCATTACTTGCGTACAATTTTTTGTAGTGTGGTGGTAAATGACGAATAACAGCCGAAAATATATATTTGGTATGAGATGTTGAACTGATTATGAAGCCTATGGAATTATGAACGTTGAACGAGTGAGAGTCTGGGAGTTGCAGTGTGGAAAGCTTCCTTGCTCCGTGTTTTATGTCCACGCACTCTGTGGGAGAGTTCGTGGAGTGGGATGCTGCATCTTAAGGTTCAATTTATGACCTTACATAGAAATTTTATATCTGCAATGTATCTACGTGATTCTGGACTGCATTTCGTAGCCAGGCTCTGGCGTCCGACTCCGGGACGGCATGGGTTACAGTCCTCCTGGGTCCAGTGTCTGGGTTTTCGGCGTGTTTATAGAACCGGTGGTAATCCACCATCGTGAGGAAATCGGGGAGCTACGAGTGAGTAGCGTAACCCGGTGTGGGAAATCTCCTGCAACGGCTGAGGGTTCGATGAAGATCTCCACACCTCTAGGTAGGATTGTGGGAGGGAGACTGGCAGTCGAGAGATCTGCCTAGGCCCTTCAAGGGCTGTCGAGCCACGGGTTATTATTATTATCATTGTATTCCTCCATGAGGCTCGTGTTTTGTGCTGTCCTTTTGTGTTATTGTGTGCGTGTGATTGTCCTTTTATCGATTTCATCTTATCACCTGACCATCCTTATCTCCGTCATTAGCCAAAAGTGGTAGAAACGAGAAGTAAAATAAACTAAAATCAATCAATTCATTTTTAATATCGTGTCTTACCTATAGTGTGTTATTGCCTGCTCCTTATACACTTACACACAGTATACTTTACTACGTTAAAGATATTTATAGGCTACATAGGTGATGCAAGTTAGTATTTCTTTCTATGCGTTTTTTTATGCAACTTCCTGCAGATTTCACCTAAACATTTAGTCTGAGCTACAGACATAATGCATTCTTTTCTGTTTCAGATGATGTCTTTACTTTTTGTGTGTTAAAGAAAAGATATTTAGTGTGCGAATAAAATCTTTCCTTTGAGGGAGCAGGTTGCGATATGGTGCTGGATTCAGGTGTGAACAGGAAATAACACACATAAACATGCACAAGTTCACACAGAGAGGACTCGAAATGCATCAAATCAAGCTTTGAAAGGATCTTCATGAATTTTTAGTTCATCATACGGAACCAGCAGTTGATAGAAATCACCCTTTCATGCATTACTGAAACTTGATGCACCGAAAATGCATCATTAGCAGTTTATGCATTTTAATTTGTTTTTGAAGTGTGTATATTTGTGTCAATATACACATTTTGGTTTCAATGTATATTTCGCAATAAAATCCACTCGTCTCTGGGGCAATATTATTCTTATGATTGACTGCTCATCTGTATTTCATTCTATATGCAGATTTATATTGTGGCTCTAATGCGGTAGATTGTACAATCTAGTGTCACTATCGCATTATATGAAATAAATTATTATTATTTACATTTTACAATTATTTTAACTAGGAAAATAACATTAAAATAATATCAAATTACATGACGAATCAATCGTTTCCTTCTTCGGTAAGGTGTCCCGGGTTCGATACCCGGTGGATGCACATAGTGGTTCGGACCCCACTTTAAACTGTAGGTCCAGAAACGATTAGCCTTACTGTGCATAAAGTGGACTTAAAACACCAAATCAACCAATGCTTCTTCGATATACCTCCCGGGGCGTGAGGGGGTGACCTTCTGATAAGACACACCAAAATTAAACCTCACTTTCCCCTTTTACACCCCGGTAACTGCTTCTTGTAGGGCAACGAGGCTCTGGTGTCTGGACCTACGGCCAGAATAATTCTCTGTAGATAACAGTGCGGCGCCCTTTTTAACCGGCTACCACGGAACCCGGCTCTTGCCAGATAACGAAATGGCCGGTTAAACCGAATTATGTAATGCAATACAGTAAACATCACTTCACAAAATAAACAGGAAAAAAAAATACAGAAAATACTGTCGCATCACTGTACAGTATGTACACGTCTTTTAAAGAAAACAACTGTTGACTACATCTTTAAAAATTCACACAGTGCTACGCGTATTTAAAGAAGGCTGTACTATATTCGGGAAGAAATCATTATTTTTTGCCTAAGCTGAGCGCCCGGTTAAACCGAGGCCAGCTGTATGTGCCGAGTGGCACTTTACAGCCTCAGCTTTTAAATTGGATAAGGAAACAATTACCAAAAAGTAGTTTCGCTACAGATACTCCTGTGGACAACTCGCTATTTCCGCTACTTTTGCATACGGATATTCAAAAGAAGTTCTCAAGAGTACCTAGTTAATATATTTTGTTATTTAGTAGAATAAAAGTGTTCTGTGACAGAATTCAAATTTTATATGTGAGTAATACAATTAGGATGTTAACCAAATTAATGCTTACAACTTTACATAAATACTGGTAAGATTATTTAAGTTTACATATAAATATATTTTTATTAGGAATAATTACTTCATTTTTTAATAGATGAATATGAAGGCAGTACTTTTAAAGAAAAATACCAACAGCAACTTTCTCTCACTGACTCCATCTAGGATGATAATTGTCGTGAATATGATAGACATCCAGATATCAGAATTGTTGAGATATCTGTCATTAAGATAAAATAATTCTTCACTATATGCTGAATATCCTCAACTTGGATATCTAGATAACTTCGTATATTTTTTTCTGAGTAATCTGTCTGACAGTTGGATGTTCGATATACTGATATATAATTATCCGGGTATCTGAATATATCCGATTCAAATAGTCTGATATCCATTGTTTGCGTATTAGTTAGATGTCAAACAATGTATCCAGATAACCCTTAACCGAATTATATTGATATATATCAGTTGATTATCTGGATATCCCAGTTATTGAGATATTAATGAACCCAATTAATGGCACGCACATGTATAATCTAGATTATCCGTATTGCAATTATCTTGCTTATTATAAACAGACTTGCTTATTATGGAGATCCTGCGCAAGAAAGTGTTATCATTGACAATTTTTTGACATTGTTGCCACGTAAAAATTTTTTACCTCAAAACGTCGAGAAAAAAATGGAACGCTACCGGAATTTTCGCTCCAAGCATGAATTTTATAATGAAGCTACCGCTTCAATATTAAAAATGTAGCGCAGTTACAACTATAGCAGTATACAAATTCTATACAAATATTATAGCTAGCTACAGCAGCGTCACTACAAGTGGTGCACTATTTTATGATTTACAATTTTTTTTATAAATAATTTGGAGGCGTTTTTACAAGTGCAATTTCCTTTAAGCCACGGAAAATTTCGTGGAAGTTTTGGAAAGGCTAGTAACCCCCCTCCCCTTAGTGACGTCCCTTCATTCATTGTTCCATGGCTGTATGTACCGATTTCTATTTTTTCCTACGTGTATTTGTTTTTCGTTGCACACACAATTAGTTGTTTGTTGTCCGATCTGCTACAAAATAACTAATCATGTGCTGTAACTTTATATTTAATCTTCCCTTCCTATGTTCAATCTCCTTGCACAAAATTCTTGATATAATGTTTATCAAACAGTAATGAAAAACTTGAAATATTTAGTATTCACTGGTGGCTATATTGACATGAATATATAAAATCACTATAGTCGAACATAAAATCATATAGTACAAGAAAAGTGTATTTATTTGTGTACAGAAATATGAATTGATTTCAAATACTGATTTTGTTTAAAATGAAAAATATAAGAAACTAGGCTGTTAAGAACAAGCATTAATCTAGCAACAGAAAGCGCCCTCTCTTGGACTACTACACAATTATCTCTCTCTCTCTCTCTTTTTCTTCTCTATACACACATACACATGCGGATTTTTACTGGGTGACGCGTGGTCAGCGCATCGAGTGCCATCGCCGCTGTTTTCTGGATTTCGAGACCGGAGACCGCTACTTCTTTTCAAGTACCTCCCCAATTGTTCTCAAATTGCTGAGTCAACACCGAAATTTTGGTAGCTTGGGAATCGAACCCGAGACCACTCGCACCGAAGACGGAAGGCCTATCCACGCATACACTCGCAACTCATGAAGAAAGAAATGAATAAACGCAACTTATTTCTTTCACTGGAATTTTCTCTAGTTCTATTCTTAAAATTACAACTATAAATTGAACATTGCTCCACGAGATTGCAATGGACCAACCACATGCGTTTTATAGAGTAGTGCACAAGAATATGAAATGGATAAATCGTGCAAAATCAGCAAGCTGATATTTTTTCTATCGCTAAAGTATCGCGAAATTACAAAACACATTGCATATTAAGCTCAACTTACAAATAATTTTAGTCCACTTTTTGAGTTCAGATTAATCATTCTGAAAAAAAATAAAAACCGGCCACAAATCAAAAACGTTGGACACGTAGGGATACGCGTAATTTCAATTTTCTACGTTTCTCGAAAAATAAAAATCAGACAAAAGCAAAAAAAATCGTGAACTTATTTTACAGTTCAGCAAATGATTGTATACATTTCTTTACGTCCCTGTGCGAAATTTCCGTTCGCGATTTTGTCATGTTATTTTTGTTTGTAGTATTCTGGGCTCTAACAAACGTCCGTGCCTAGTAGGAACGGTAGAGACCTACATTTATCTCGCCTCGCATCTCGAAATTCAAGACGAGAACGACCTCTGTAACAATCGAGACGAGACAGAGACTCTTGATCTCCTTCGAGACTTTTGGTATTACATTGGAAAAATATACTTAAAACAACTCTGCGACTTCTTCAGATAGAACAAGCGTATACAGGGTGTTTGCGTGACTTTGAATCAAACTGGCAGGGTTGATGAAGACGGACTGACAAAAGGACCAATATGAGATTCCACGACTCTACTTTTCATTATACGTAGTCATCGCCTTGGGGTGGGGCACGTCCCCTCATAGGCCCCCTGCTAAAGCCGGCTGGTGGTCCTTGCGTATTTTGTTATTTAGAGTCGCTCTTCAGCACGTCTTTCAAATCCAGACGATGAAGATGATTAAATGGAATTAATGATGAACACCCATACCCAGACCAGGATTCGAACCAGGGAACTGCGGCAGAGAGATCAAATGTCAACCACTTAACATTCCATCACCGAGCCGGCTATTTACGAAGTTTGCGTTCTTGAATATTACATTCCACAAAACAAGATACATAAATGTGGTATTGGACTCTATGTACACAAGTAAGCTTTGAACTTGATTTTAAACTTAATTTTTTGGCATAACTTTTCAAGTAAGTTAACTTCAAATTAGGGATAGTTTTGTGGTTCTACCCACCTGCTTACGTCATGCTAACGGTGACTTAGCTACAATATCTGTTTGCTGCGTCCTCTTTTTTTCAGCTGCTAAAATCCTGACTCACTATGTTCAAGACCAAGACCAGAAGTTGCTATCATAAAAAAAGAAACCGCAAAATGCCCACTACAAAAGAACATGAGAATTTATTGCAGCCAAGAAAATACTGCCTGCCACTCAAATAATTAAAAGCAATAAACATAAATAAAGCTAACACTAATAAAAGCATATTAGCATTATACACACACACACACAAGAAAACGGCCTCGCAGTCAGGAAAATAAACCCACAAATCATTTCGTCGTTAAAACTAGCTCTGAAAGGCGGCGGAGGGGGGAGAGCAACAATGACTTTTTTCCGGTCACGTGATTATCATGAGGGCGACAGTGTTCCCGTAAAAGCTCAAGTACATCTTATTGGCCGGCGTAGTGCACGGGAGGGGCCTAAGGGGCTCAAAGCATGCAGAGAAAGGCGGAGTTTGTCGGCCATGCGAGCAGATGGCAGCACAAAACGTGCCCGAATGGCCGCCAGGTACTCGCTCACACAAGGTTAAACACGAAGAAAAGAAATGCAGGAAAAAATTATCAGGAATGCGATCCAGTGTATCCAACTGCCAAATTTAATCTGTAAGTCTAGCACTCTTTCTATCGAGCTGTAATTTTAATTTATTGCAAATAATTACACTGTCTTTTCTTATTTGAAGCATATGCATTCAAAAAAACGCGAATTGCGGAAATGGGTGCAAATGGTGGTATTAGTATTATTTGAAATGCACTTTGGAAATTGATATTGTAACTTATCATCCAACCGTCGACATTTAACGGAATGATTGTATTAGTTATGAAAATTGGGCACCTTTACATTTGTTCAGGGGCACACAAATCTACAGTCTTGTAGTCTCATAGACGAAATGGTAATACCAACAATAAAAGTTGTTCAGGCTGAAGCTGCTCTGTCACTCAACCCTTGTCATTGTGATATTACATATAATAATAATAATGTACTACATGCAGAACGGTTCCATAAAAAATAATTCATAGAAATATAAATATCAAAATCCACTATCGAAATTAACTGAATCAAACAAAATGGATACTGATGCAAAAGAAAACAAATTTAAACACACACACACACACTCTATATGCACACAGAGATGAACGCGTGTCTGTCTAACCCCGTGGCAGAGTGTCCAGCTCGCTACGACGCCAGAGGTCCTGGGTTCGAATCCCGGCCCGTGCATGGATGTCAGACTGGCCTGGCCAAATTTCTTTGTGTGAAGATGCCAGACTTAACCTATCACCATCTTGCATTGCTATCATCGTTCATTTCAAAGAATATCCCCGTGGCGGAGTGGTTAGCACATCGCGCTACGACGCCAGGAGTCCCTGGTTCAAATCCCGGACTGGGCATGGATGTTTGTGAGTGTCCATTCATCAATTTCATCATTCATCCCAACCTTCGCAATTAGCCAAAAGGGACACAAAAGCGAAGTAAAATAAAGTAAACCAATCAATCAATTTCAAAGATTATTTTCTTGAAAACCAATGAACTGAGTTTATCATTTTGGGGTTTAAAATAGCTGGCTTAGAAGTGAGTCATTATAAAAAATACAGTATTTCCTGTATTTATTATTATTGCTTTTTAAAGGAATAATTTTAATTATAGTTTTAAATTGATTCACGTTGTCAGTAAATGACGTCATGTAGGAATGAAATATGAAATTTAGTTTGGGAAATCAATCGTTTTGATTGATTGATTTTCTTTATTTAACTTCGCTTTTATTTACGCTAATTTGCGAAGATGGGGATGAGTGATGATATGATGAAATTGATGAATGGACACTCACAAACATCCATGCAGAGGCCTGGATTCGAACCCGGGGCCCCTGGTGTCGTAGCGCCATGTGCTAACCACTCCGCCACGGGGGCCGGCTATGGAAATGAATCGTGTCTCGTTTAGTGAGCAAGAGGGGACACAACACTCCCCACTTCCCCTAATTGACTTTCTATAGAGGAAATATCTTGTTTCCTTTGACTTCCCTTGAATTTAAGAATACTACGCGTAAATCTACCCGTGCAGACGATGAGCGTGTATTGAAATATCGCCAATTCAAGAAATAGATGCCATTTTACGTAGCATATGCGATTTTATTACACTGAAGTATTAAAAAAAACGATTATGACATCCGGTCTGCATTTTACGTATTTCATATTTTTTTTGTTGAATATTTATTACAATTCGGGTAATGTTGCCAATAGGACCGAATAACCAGATTTGACTAACAGATGGCAGTTTATTTTGTGTTCACAGTGATTACCTCGATCTCGTATTATTGTTGTATTCCACACCGCACATTATAAAATTTAAGACAAACACATTACATCTATTTTACTTGATTTAGAAGACTGTGCTATTGCTTGCTTCTTTTCGCATTTCTCAGTCCGAATCACTAAGTAACAGATATAATAAAATGTTAACATATATTAATTTATTTGCCTTCAATCGATATATTTAGTGTCTCAATTTCACATGGTTTGATAACTGACATCGCAGCCTTCATATTAACTGATCTTGTTACTTCATGAGAATTTTACAAATACTATTAATTTAACAAATTGACGTAAATTCGGAAGTTAAGAGGTCCCGATTGCGAGGAGTTTGACTTGACTACTCTGTCTTGATTATATTATTATTATTATTTGTAGGATCGTTATCTACATAAATTATTATGAAACACTGGAAGAGATAATTGAGGTCCAGAAACAGTACTGAAACGCTTTCAAACAGGACCTCAAATTCATATACGTGCGTGTGCGTGTGTATGTGTGTGTTAGGTAAAGTTACTCTCTGCATTCCAACATGCTGTAAAAGCATACGGGGGATGTGGGGGTAGCGTCCCCACACAAAATATCACATCATATCACAATCTCCGGCCATTGTGAAGGTGATATGATATTAGAACCGCACTCTGGCCTGAAGGTTGCCCCCTTGTACCCATGTATTGGAGGCTGGGTGAGCCCCAGAGCCGCACCACGCATGGACATTGGTTGAATAAATTTCCATTGATATCATCCAACCCGGGAATCGAATCCGAGTATCCCGTGTAACAGTCAGACGCCCCGAGATCGAATTACAGATGAATTAGCAATAAAGTGTTAAAACTAGGGTTGACCCGATACTACTTTGAAACGATACTCTCAACGATTTCTACCGATTGGGTTCCAAAACCGGGGGGAGGGGCAAGGTGACAAAACTTGTGGGGGGGGCAAAATATCCCTTTGTAGATAAGATCTAGCACAGTGCGGGGGCAAAAGTGGGGAAAATTAGTGGGCGACTGCCCCTCCTCGCCCCTTCAAATCGCCGCCACTGCCCATACCGATACTTGACAATTATAATAAAATATAAGTTTCTCAAGATATTAATTACTATTAGTGTAGGTATAAGTATTGCACTCTAATTGTTTACAATTTACCAAGGGTTTTGCTTCAAAATATTCCAATAAATACATGTTACGTTATCACAAAATTAAGTTTCTCACACAAAACTGGTGCAAAATAAAAATAAACTTCGAAATTTGCATAATTTAAAGGATAATTATGCTCCGCGAACGTGTCTCGCGTTATTTTTGTAAAAACCGTGAAATACCAAAATGTCGGAAATGTTATCGGCCGGCATTGGTACATAAATTCAAACCGATACTTTCCGATACGGATACCACATCGAATACCAATACACCAGCACTAGTTAAAACTGTACAGTTAGACGGAAATCTAAAAAAAGGGGTGGAAAGTACAGGGTGTCCAAAAAATCGTGCAAGCGATATATTGAACGTACGTGATTTTTGTACAAAAAGCGATAACCATATGAATCTTGGCACTGGGTATAACCTAACAAAAAACTTACCTACTTATCTTTTTGTACGATAAATTTCAAATATTTTATTTCATCTGCGCATTGATTGAATAACGTAACCAGATATGTGGCGCACCTGGTACTGCCCTCTGACACGACCAAGGTTGCCAGCACACCTCGTAATTTCGAAAAAGAAAATATGAATATGTCATAATTATCCCTTAAATCGTCCTGTAATTCACAAAATGCGTAAAAAATTATCGTTCTTTCATCAATTCCGTATATATCCCGGAGACCATCGATACACATTGAAAATTATTGCAAGCTACTCCACAGCTGTCTTTTATTCATGCTTGTTTTTACGTCGTACAAAAACTTTCTTTTACACCTTAGTAACTGAACGTTTATGTAGAGAATAATTTTCTTGTTCAATGTTTAAAAACAGCCACATAGACAAAGTCATGTTTCTATCGCTTCTTGTACTTTCAAAATCTAGGTTACGTGACTTTTTTGACACCCTGTACATGGTTTAACCCTTCTCGTTCCCTATTTTTGGACTTCACGCAGCATAAAAATCAGCTTTGATACCCCACGTTTGGGGAGCGGGACAATCCGCGCGGACAATCGTTAAAGGTGAGCGGTCACTACTCTTTTTTTTTTCAAAGGATTTCGCTAATCCGCTAAAAACATGATACTCACACTCTACCGACTAACTTTAATCAGTAGCGCCACCGCCTCTTTTTTTTCTGCAATCGGAGCAGATTTCGCTCAGTTAAGTGTTATCTAATTTCTCTCCGTCGCTCCAATTGCGGCAGGGGCGAACTGGAGGACGGGAGATTTAGTCCTTTGTCCCAAAACGCCGTGCTCTAATCCCGCAGCTAAAGGGTACAATTGGTGCGGAGATAACCTAAGCAGACAACAACACAGGACCAAGGCTACTATGCTAATTACTCCTCGGTCCAGATCTTCGAAGGTGCGGCGTTAATTTATCACTTAAAGAGGACCGTCCGTTTTCCCCCAGCGAAAGCGATGCATTCGATTGCACCTTTATTGTACAGAGTGTATCCCGAAAAATGTACAAACTTTTTGATTGAACCGCTTTGCAAAGATTATGTCCCGTTTCGCCTGATGGCTTGTAAGCACCAGATTATCTAATTTAGCACCATTTTAAGCGAAACAGGAATTCCCATTTCGCCTAATGAAGTTGAAACGGAAATACTTAAAATGAGGGCAATTCGCAGTGCCGTTGTAGGTTTTCTTCATTAATCATACAAGAGTAATTTGTTTTATTTCAATAGGTGTTCGGTGCCCAACAAAGAGAAAGAGGATGTTATTGAATCTGTTTACATACACAATACACACAAACATTGGTTCACATGATAAAGGCTACTAAATAAATTATAGACTAATAGTAGTAAACCTAAAGTGACCTAACCAATCATAACTTAACCTAAACTCGCACCGTCATGCATCAGTTTGTAAACTTTAATTCAGTGTAGCCATCTCACGGAATAGATTTGCGAAAAAAATGGGTTATATCATTGTACCATGGTACTGCCCTATTGACGCTGGGTTCACCAAATTTGCAGGAAAGTACGAGAAAATACCACTATTCAAGGATGTATAATGCCGTCGTACAATTTAAAACACGAAAACTGAAAATATACACGTAATTTTAAATTTTCGCCAGACCACTAATTGTTGCATGTTGTGAACAAGTTTGTTTTTAATTTTTGTCATTAAAAGATGTAAATGTAAAACGAATAAACAATAAACGGTGGTTGAAAAGTAATATCGCATTCATATCTTAAGTTTTAAAGAAACAATGCACATTTACTCTTGAAAAAATTGACATTTTTTAAATGAGTTTGTTGAAAATAGTAACAATAAATATATTGTCCTATCATTCCAGTACGTCATACATCGATATGTATATAAATGATCAGAAAAGACAACTGAAGCTCTCAAGAAATGTATTAATTGCTGTAGCGAGGTGCTGGGTTGGTTTGAAAATAGCCGTCCCGAATTTTCTACACACCTTTCTGACGATTTAAATAGGTACTTGTATTGGATTAAATGGTGAAATTCCTCTTGGTGGCAATATTATTCCTAAATCTATTGTTGGGGTATAGTAGATAGAAATAATAATCCCAATATATCTTTGAATATAGGCTCTTCAAATCATATTCAAAATTAGCACCAACTATATAGTTAATCCAGATAATACTCCATAATTTTTGTTACTGAAAACATTTCAAAAACATTAAGTTTAGATCTCAAATCTCATAATTTTAATGTTCGTACTATCCGTGGGCATATATTAAAAGTTAATATCCTTCTAATTGATCCAGAGCTAAAGGAAGGTAAGGAAGTTTGATACATATTTTTTTTGTGCAAAATTATGGAATAACTAAATGGATGATGCCACTGTTAAACACTACTCCAAAACTACGGTCTCGTGTAAATTTAAAGCAACCTTCAAACTGCACTTCTAACAAATATATTGAAAATTCCCAGAAACAAGTATGTGTCCGACGGATCCACCTATATTAAATCCATTTGTCTAATTTTAAAACAAGACAAGTAAAGGACAAAGCTATTAATCTAAGGTTAGGGATCTGATATATATATATATATATATATATATATATATATATATATATATATATATATATAAACACATATACATAGACATAGAATTGGAAATTCATCAAATCAAGGTTGATGCACTATCAGTGCATCAATTGACACAGTTAAATTTGTAATTTTAGTTTCTTTGAAATGATCTTGTCTGTTCTCCTATAAGTGATCCATATTTAGTGCATAACATGGATCAGCAGCTGATAAAAGTGCCTTTTGAGGTATAAATGTGAGAATTTGGATGCACCAAAATGCATCATTAGCAGCAAATGCATCAAAGCAGTTTATGCCCTTTAATGTGTGTCAACATATTTGTGTCAGTTGACACATTTTGGGTTCTCTGTGTACGAATGTATATATACATGGCCGAAACTTGGGAGCTAACTTTAGGGGGGGGGAGGGGCAGAATGGAACTTGAGGCTTAACTTTGCGGAGGCAGAATCAAAAAGGTTATCTATCCCATAAAAATAGCGCACAGAAATATTTTACTAAATAGACTAACTGTTAAATTTGCAAAATCATAAACAAATACCAATTAATTTGCTTCTCAGGTCCGAGAAGATTATCAAAGTAGCTTTAATAAAAACTTTAATAATTTTAATAAAGCTGAAAATTTTGTAACCCACAAGTTACGCATATTTATCGTATATTTTATAACTCTAGAATTTCATAATATAGATCTGCTTTATAATGCAAGATACGCGTAAATTGTCTGTTAATATTCCTAAATTGATGAAGTGAAAAACGGCGTATGCTCTGTTTCATGGTCCCCTCTTTTGTTTTAATAAAATTACAATTAAAATTTCAACGTGTATTTGAACAGTTTGTAAATGGAAAATATTGAACGAAAAAGTAAGAAAGTATTGCTCTGGTGTCTTCCCGTTCCATTGCTTCGCGATCCATCGCTTCTCGAAAAGTGGGCGTGGTTTGTCCCGATCCATCGCTCCTGATAACGAAAGTGTTTTTTCCGAGCCAGGTGTTCCCTATGCATCGCCCATCGTGTGTTGTTAGATTCTGTTCTCGTTGAATTAAGTAAGTAATCTTAATAGGTTAGGTTAGGTTAGAAATTTATAGATATCAGTGATCAGAACGGTACATTTTAAAAGTAGCTTCCCTACAGCTTCAGCTACATTTTCCAAAACGTAGCTGCGCTACTCACGTTCGCTACTCGCTACTTCGCTACTTTTGCATAAAAAAAATAAATTAAGCAACCACATGGATATTCCAAAGAAGGCCCTAGTGGCAAAAAGCGACTCTAGATAAGAGAATTACTAATTAAAACATTCATCTTCATTGTCATGATTAGCGAAAGTAACAGAAAAGCGAAACAGAAAAATATTGAGGAAAGTGATGTGTAAATCCGAGTGTTCTAAACACATTGTAATTTGAAAATTTGTGAACAAATATTATGACAAAACTAAACTAAAACTAAAACTTCAAGATAAACATCTAAGTAAATTTCAAGCAATAGAGATGAAATATCTTAGAAGAACAGTGGGGAAAACTCGAAGAGACAGAATAAAAAATGAAAGAATAAGAGAAGAGGTAAAACAAAAGAAGACAATGACTGAAGTAGTAGAGGAACGGCAGCTGAAGTGGTATGGGCATGTAAATAGAATGAATGAAGATAGGAAAGCCAAGCAAGTGATGGAGATGAGGGTTGAGGGTAAAGTAGGAAGAGGCAGGCCAAGAAATACATGGGAAGATAGAATAGAAGAGATAGGATTAAAATATGGAAAAACTAAGAACGAAATTAGAAGAATGAGTCGAGACCGGACGGAGTGGATGAGATGGACAGAACGATGTACCCGACGCTTAACGGCATAAGGGAATGGAAGAGAAGAAGAAGAACTAATTGTAATTCCAGAAAGTGTATGTGTATTGTTCTTGTAACAATAATTTCTTGCTGGTGAGATCCTATATCCTGTCAAATGTCAATTCTGTTAACAAACTGAGGCATTGATTGCTGGCATTATTGCTGTCATTCTAGTGGAAAATGGATCGCTCGCTGTTGCACTTCAAGTTTTACACAGTAATTAATAACATGTTGCTGCCTTCTACACTAGGGATATCCACAGGATTCGTCCCAGGGGTGGTGCAAACGAGGCATTTATTTTCCAGTGGTGTCACACACGAGGTACAATTTTCCTCAAAATAGTGATGCAGCTCAGAAAACGTAGCTGTCAGCCGGAATATATTCATATATGTCATTTAGTATTCTGGATATTAGAATTATTCAGATACTAATGAAATAAATTACGCCGGTATCTATAATCTACGATCAAGATTTTTATAATCTAGATTATCCGTATTTCCATGTAAATAATAGACTTTCTCTTTATGAACTTACTACAAAAGTAAGCGTTATTGTCCAGTTCTTTTTTACGCTGTTGCCACATTCAAAATTTACCTCAAAATGCTGAGAAGAATGTAGCTGTAGCGAATTTTCGGTACAACTACAGGAATTTTGTAGCTTCGCTACTGCAACAGTTACAATTTTCAAATTGTAGCACCGCTACAGCTACAAATTTTATAGCTAGCTACAGTAGCGCCGCTACAAGTAGCGCCGCTACCAGTACGGCGGTACTTCCGACCACTGATAGATATATAGTAGGGGTGGCCAGATCCGGATCCGGCGGATCCGAAATCCGGATCCGGTTGGTTCCGGATCCTTAGGATCCGGATCCTAAAATTTTTCGGATCCGGATCTGCGGATCCGGAATTTTCAGATCCGGATCCGGATCCAGAACTTTCGGATCCGGATCCGCGGATCCGGAATTTTCAGATCCGGATCCAGAACTTTCGGATCCGGATCCGGATCCGTGGATCCGGAATTTTCAGATTCGGATCCGGATCCAGAACTTTCGGATCCGGATCCAGAACTTTCGGATCCGGATTCAGAACTTTCGGATCCGGATCCAGAATTTTCGGATCCGGATCCAGAATTTTCGGATCCGGATCCAAAACTTTCGGATCCGGTACTTTCAGATCCGGATCAGGTACTTTTGGATCCGGATCCGGAATTTTCGGATCCGGATCCGTTTTGCCATCCCACATGCGCTTCTTTGGAAAGTAAGAATGTGCTTATAACATATTGTTACCTGCTAATATACATATATATATAATATACATACACATATATATATATAGTGTGTGTGCTCGCGTGCGCGATTTGTAATTAATTAATACACTTACTTACTAGGGAGGTCTAAGTCTCCCCCTCCGATTTCCATGAAACTTGGCAGGTGTATAGAGCCCCCCCTCAAATGTCAAGATGAGGAGAAATTGAAGTGGGGATCCGTCCCCGAAACCACGTAAATATGGCATAGGAAGAAACAGGGGGCATACGGCCTCTCTATACACCTGTCAAATTTCATGGGAATCGGAGGGGGACACAGGGGTCAGATGATTCCCACGGCAATTTGTCCTAATCTTGACATTTGAGGCGGGTTTTGCCCCCTAAAACAGTATTTTAGCCGAAACAAAAAAACACGTATTTCTTCCTTTGGGCCCCTCTATACACCTGCGAAGTTTCATGAAAATCGGAGGGGAACACAGGGGTCAGATCCTTACTTCAATTTGTCCTCATCTTGACATTTGAGGGGATTTTGCCCCCTGAAACAGTTTTTAGCTCAAACAAAAAAACACGTAATTCTTCCTTCGGGCCCCTCTATACACCTGCCACGTTTCATGGAAATCGGAGGGGAACTCAGGGGTCAGATCCCCACTTCAATTTGTCCTCATCTTGACATTTGAGAGGAGGTTGCCCCCTAGAACAAATTTTTTTCCGAAACAAAAAAACACGTATTTCTTCATTTGGGCCCGTTCATACACACACCTGCCAAGTTTCATGGAAATCTGAGGGGGACACATGGGTCAGATCCCCACTTCAATTTGTCCTCATCTTGACAATTCAGTGGGTTTCGCACTGTAAAACCGTTTTTTAGCTGAAACAAAAAAAAAAAACATGTATTTCTTCCTTTGGGCCCCACTATACACCTGCCAAGTTTCATGGAAATCGGAGGGGGACACACAAATCAAATGCCCACTTAAATTTGTCCTCATATTGACATTTGAGGGGGGGTTGCCCCCTAAAATCGTTTTTTAGCCGAAACAAAAAAAAAATTTCTTCATTTGGACCCGTTTATACACACACCTACCAAGTATCATGGAAATCGGAAGGGGACACAGGGGTCCGATCCTCACTTCAATTTGTCCTCATCTTGACATTTGAGGGGGTTTTGCCCCCTAAAACCGTTTTTTAGCTGAAACAAAAAAAAACAATTATTTCTTCCATTGGGCCCCACTATACACCTGCCAAGTTTTATGGAAATGGGAGGGACATAGGGGTCAGATCCTTACTTCAATTTGTCCTCATCTTGACATTTGAGGGGGTTTTGCCCCCTAAAACAGTTTTTTTATCTGAAACAAAAAAACACGTATTTCTTCCATTGGGCCCCACTATACACCTGCCAAGTTTCATGGAAATCGGAAAGACACAGGGGTCAGATCCTCACTTCAATTTGTCCTCATCTTGACATTTGAGGGGGTTTTGCCCCCTAAAACAGTTTTTTAGCTGAAAAAAAAACACGTATTTCTTCATTTGGGCCCGTTTATACACACACCTGCCAAGTATCATGGAAATCGGAGGGGGACACAGGGTCAGATACTCACTTCAATTTGTCCTGATCTTGACATTTGAGGGGGTTTTGCCCCCTAAAACCGTTTTTTAGCTGAAACAAAAAAACACGTAATTCTTCCTTTGGGCCCCACTATACTGCCAAGTTTCATGGAAATCGGAAAGACACAGGGGTCAGATCCTCACTTCAATTTGTCCTCATCTTGACATTTGAGGGGGTTTTGCCCCCTAAAACAGTTTTTTAGCTGAAAAAAAAAACACGTATTTCTTCATTTGGGCCCGTTTATACACACACCTGCCAAGTATCATGGAAATCGGAGGGGGACACAGGGTCAGATACTCACTTCAATTTGTCCTGATCTTGACATTTGAGGGGGTTTTGCCCCCTAAAACCGTTTTTTAGCTGAAACAAAAAAACACGCATTTCTTCCTTTAGGCCCCACTATACGCCTGCCAAGTTTCATGGAAATCGGAGGGGGACACTTAGATAACCTCCCTTGTTAGTCTTACACTTTGTAATTATATAACACTGCATATATTATAATGTTTTATTTTAATTTGTAAAACTGTAACTGTAGAACAATTGTATAATTTTTGTATAACATTTCTATCTTGTTATATGTGTTAAAGGTTTCATCCTGGAATGGAATGTCTCACATTTATGTGTGTTTTCATTTCCAATACATTCGAATGAATACATATTCGTTTCAATGGCATTTACAAAATCACTTCGGACATTTGTGCACGAGTGTGTTAGCCGATGCGTAGCAAAGTATTTTAGGAACAACACTTGAAAAAAATTCTTGTAGGACTAAGGTGTGGTAATATTATAATGGGATTGAGATACGAAACTCTTGGATCCGGATCCGCGGATCCGGAACTCTCGGATCCGGATCCAGATCCGAAACTTTCAGATCCGGATCCGGATCCGGAATTTTCGGATCCGGATCCAGATCCGTAACTTTTGGATCCGGATCCGGATCCGTTTGGCCATCCCTAATATATAGATCTTGATGGAAGAATTGCTGCTGCTGTAAGTGATTATGAACGACACAGACTTAGACCTTATTTTCGGAAGCGATTAATCGGGAACATCTGACCCGGAAAAAACACTTCCGTTATCAGGAGCGATGGATCGGGAGAAAACCGGTGTCGTGTCGTTTGCGCCGAGGCTTCTTATCGGTTCATTTCCGCCGTGACATATGTTAAGGCCTTCCTTGGCTGGTTTTCTCACAATCCAGAGTGTCATCACCGCCGGGCGCACGTGTGTTTATGGGCACATGGTGCATAGTGCATAAAGTGGACTTAAAACATAAAATCAAATGTGTGTTTATGACGATGCACAGCTGTGTTGTTTACACTGAAATGTTAAACCTATCCAGAGAGTCAAGTATGACTTTTCTTTACTTATTTCAAAAGACGTTACACAGGATTACTTGTATCAATTTTATTCCACAACAGAAAATACATAAATCAGTATCAGCCTATTAACTATTAATCATTTATTGTTAATCGTAAAAAAAAACATTGTAAATACAGTATTGTTAAAATTTTGAAAGCATTCTACAAATACTACGTAAATGTACACTTTGGAATCAGCATAAATGTGCCAGTCTATTACACTTAATTATTATACACTACATAAAATCGTCAAAAAATTATAAATACAGTGTAATTTTTTGCAAATATTATATAAGTAATAGCTACGTATATATAAACACAATATTTCGATACACTTGCACAACAACAATTCAAACGTTATTTGAATTCTTTCCATGCGTTGTTTCTATCATTTCCATATTCTCAGTCATCTTGTCGTCTCTCAAGTCTCAGTTTTACATAAATACTAATTTCCCAATGTAGATCCCTCATATATACTTTCATCTTACATTCATTTACCAATCACCTTCCTTTTCAATAGAAGATAAACACAGCTGGAGCTGGGCAACGTCATAAACACACATGCGCGCGGCGGTAATGACACTCCGGATTGTGGGAAAACCCACCAAGGAAGGTCTTGACATATGTCGCCGCGGAAATGAACCGATAAGAACCCAAGGCGGAAATGACTCGGCGCAAGCGACACGGACTCGAGAAAACCATGCCCATTTTTCGAGAAGCGATGGACCGGGAGTAAATCATTGCGTTTCCCAGTTATAAAAAAAAGTACAGATGGGGTAATTAGTTAATTTAGAATCATTTGACAATGGAATATAGTTCGAATTTATTAAAATTTTAACTGTAGTTTCTTTTATGACATTGTTACCGAAACTCTTATAAGTATATGGAATTGTTCAAAAGAACGCTTCACTTTTGTACGCAGAGAATATTAAGCTTAGCACTTACACAAGAAAAAATATATGGAGATAAAGTAATTGGTGGAATAAAAGTAATTTAATATATACCAAGAATTAGATATGTTTTGTGCCTCTTGGCTAATTTGCGTAGATGGGGATAAGAGATAAAATGATGAAATTGATGAATGGATATTCACAAACAACGAAGCCCGAGCGGGATTCGAACCCGGGACCGTTGGCGTCACAGCACGATGTGCTAACAACAGGGTGCGGCCGGTGTGTCATTTTGCACGGTACGTTATACGTCTCCAATAACAATTGTTAAATTTGCTATTTAAATTATACGCATTTTTCAACTTCAGCGTTTTCATGTTCAAAATTCACATCTATGAGACAATATCATTGACATTCTAATCGAAGGAATTCAACAAGTATTTATTTATCTGCGAGTGTCAAACGAATAGTTTTCACCCATAAAAAAATAACAATATTTTGCAAATTCTACGTTAACCAGTGCAAAGTATATACTGGTACAAACAAGAGTCTCCGCTCCGTAAGGTTGGCAGTATAGCGTCGAAAGTACAAAAGTCAAAGCTTGGGTTTAAGTCCGCTTTATGACCAAATGGGCTAATCGGTACTGGATCTGCAGTTTAAAGTGGGATCCGATTTACTCTGCAATGTGTCTGCACCAGTACGCTATCGGAGAGGCCTACGTAGAATCGACGATCAATGTTTTAGCATATTATTATTATTAGATTTTTCTTGCATATTAATGGCGATTTTTGAGCATTGAAATATCGTCAAAACCTTACGTAATGGAACTCCATTTATATAGCGCCATTTATTCAGAGAAGCCCAGGGGTGTAAGGAGCGACCTTTTCTGAGGACGCCAACATGTCAACCTCCCTTCCACGTAGTACACCCTCAACTAACGCAGGCTAACGAGGCTCTGGAATCTGGACTCGCGGCCAGTATAATCCTCCGTGAGGCTAGTGTTGTTTATGATTGTCCCTTCATTAGTCTCATCTTATGGCCATTCATCCTGAGCTTCGAGATTAGCCAAAAGTAGGCTGGATAAAAAAATCATGATTTTTAAATTTAAATCGGATTTCTTAAAATTTAAATCGTTTTTTTATTTATTTAAAAAACACTCAAAATTGCTTGTGTTGTTTTGGCATCCTATAGGCTACTAGCTGATTGCCCGGCGTTGCCCGGTATTTATTTATCCCAATTAGGCAGGAAAATAATGAATTCTAACTATAGTGTAAAATGTAACTAATTTTATTTACAGGTATTTAAAAGTATAAGTACAGTAAAAATATATAAAGTAAAATCTTTTACAAATTCACTATAATATTAATTTCACTCAAAACTTGATTATAAACAACATTTTTAGTTTCACCTCCAGGAGCGAGAATATATACACCCTATGGGTGTCAGGGGTGTCTTGCCCCCACAGTATTTCATTCCAGATTGTAAGTCATATGTGTGCCAAGTTTGGTTGAAATTGCTCCAGGCGTTCGAGAGTTATGCCGGAACGTACATACATACATACATACATTTTTATACAAAGAATAGATAGATATACACAGTATATGTATGTTTCTTTATAGAAAGGCATTTTCTAGTAAATGGCCCTGTAAAATATCTGAACAGTTTGATCAAAGCAAAATATATATATATATATATATATATATATATATATATATATAAATACACATTTTTCTGTTTCTGATACCTGAACCTACTATGGAAATGTTTGTTGAGTGTGTTAATTAAACTATAATAATTTCAGTAAGTTTCCTTCCAGTGAAAATCAAACATTCTCGATGTACGCTATAAGTGTATTTTTTAAATAGGACTTTGCAAAATATCAGCTTCCCGTGTATATTTACAGTTTAATGATAATGACACTATTTTTGGTTTAACATGATAAGTATTTTGCATATTTTTCAACACAAGATGTTTGCTATTTTCCTATAATAATTATTGAATTTTAAATCAAAGAAAATTTAAGTATATTTACATATACATCTTACATTTCCTTTTGTATGAGCTTCACCCCATCAGTACATATATTTTGTTTCGTTTATTTTCCTTTCTTAGAGTGTAATAAACACCATTGCATAGTCAAGAGATTAATTTACTTTTTTATAAACATGTTCACATGAGAAAAACCGAAAAGTAAGATGTGGCGAATTGAGGTCGTGGTGTTTAGTGACATTTAGAAAGTATGAGTTGGCACCACTGTTATCTGAGGCCACCACCTAGGGAAGAACTGGTCACGCGTGAGGTAGAGTGCAGCACGCAACAGCTGTTTTCGTGGAGTTCGATGCAGGCGAATGAAATTGCCCTGTTTGAAAGGCAAAGGAGGTGACGAGTTGTTATATAGCCTCATGTGGCCTCTTTTTTTTAAATTTATTTTTGCGTTGTGGATTTAATATTCGCCGAGACAAACCATTCTCTTCATTGTCGTGATTCGAGGTCGAGATCATTAATGGTGGAAAAAAAAAACTAACACGGGAGAAAATTTCCATGAAACTGTTCATGTCCTATTTACATGGACACGACTTGAACATTTCAGAATTTGATTATTTCAAAGTTTATTATGGGCCTGACATCTAGCATTGCTATTTGTGTCCATTAACATTACATTATCTCTCATCTATTTCTTACAATATATCTACACATACTTCATATACTTATGATCCTTCTCATCTAGTGTACAGTTTATATTCTTTGCTTTTTTTCGTGATTGTCCAAAATCGACATTCACAATTATTATGAACTTATTTAGTGAGGAATTTTTAAAAAGTATTTGCAACGTTGATGCATATTTCTTTTGATTTATCAAAACGTTGTTGATAAAAATGCAACATCTAGAAATGGATGATAAAAAGTAATGCTCTCAAAGTTATTTCGATTGTTATAAGTTATGATGTGTTAATATTTTTATTTGTGAAATCTGTGAACTTAACTAAAATATACTTTGGGATTGGGTAATAGCCTGGGTTCTCATGTATTACAATTTTTATTACTGTTTTTAAAGAGATAATAATATAGCTATCATTGTCGACGAATTTTCTGGGTATTTAACATTCTTGATATTTTTACTTTTTATGTTAACAAAGAGGATGACTTACGTTCACAATGAGAACACTACTCTTTGCTTTAATGCCTTTTTTAAATGATAGATTTGATTTAAACCGACAACAATATTGTATTTCTAATTGTTCTTTTATATCAAAGAGCTGCAGTAATCCAGTCCACGTCGATCTCCGTGGCGAAGGACGCCAGGAGTTCAGAGTTCGATTCCCGAGTAAGTTTGTGTAAGAAAAATGGAGAATTGAGGAAAATTGACATGTGTGAAAGAGTGAGAAATAGAATGACGGGGGAAGCTATCGATTAGGAGTCTCCCCTTAATAAAAAACAGAAGTCGGTAGTGTGCTTGACTGGTACGAGGAAGATCCGGGTTTGATTTCCGGGATGGGCGATTTCAGCTGGGAATTTTTTCAGGAATACTAAATACTAGAGCTGAGCCCATACCGCTTTTCACCGATACCGATAAACTCACCGATTCCCACAGATACCGATACTTGAAAATTATAATAATTAAAATTTGTTCGAAATATTAATTAATATTTGTGGTTATGTATTCCACTCTAATTATAAGCATAAATTTACCAAGAATTTTGCTTTAAAATACAGTAAAACCTCGGTAATCCGGACCCAGATAAGCCGGATTCGCTTAATCCGGACAGACAAAAGGCCAAAAAATGAGTATCGCGTATGTACGTACTTCATTGTATGCACAGTATTGCTTTACATTTTACTGTACTGTATAGTGTATTCAGGCCTATGCCTTTAAATACACCATAATAAACGAGTTTTATTCCTATAAACGGAGTCTTAATGCATTTTCTACTGTTAGGTTATTTCAGTTAATCCGGACTTTCGTTAAACCGGTCAACTTATCCCCCTCATTAGTGCGGATTAACGAGGCTTTACTGTATTCATATATGGGAATATTAAACTACATGTCGTAACAAAATTTAGTTTTTCACACAAACATTGATGCAAAATAAAAATAAACTGTGATTATTGCATAATTTTCAGGATAATTACAAGGGTTGGATAAAAAGTAATGGCAACACTGGTATAATTGCTACTTGACTGTATTGGCAGAGGAGCACGTGTTACATTCCTTCAATGTAATCGCCCCCCCCCCATCTCTACGACCTTCTGCCACACGTATGGCAGGCGTCGTACACCGTCAGCGCGTCCATCTCTGTCGATGTCCCGCAGTGACCGCCCTATAGCACGTATGATGGCTTCGCGCGTGTCGTAGTGCTTCCCGCCCAGTGGTTCCTTCATTTTGGCAAAAAGGTCGTAATCACACGGTCTCATACCGGTGAATACGGCGGATGTTCCAGTACCTCCCACTACCAGTTATGCAGGAGCGCCGTCACAGTGTTCGCAGTGTGACACCTTGCATTGTCAAGCAGGATGATGGGACACCGTGCCGTCGCTGCCTTCTTAATGCGAGACGAAGGTGGTGTTGCAAGAAGGTGCAGAAGTAGGCTGCGTTGACCGTCTGCCTAAGAGACGTTGTTCTTCTTGCCTAAACATATTGTTAGGGCGCTTGCACTCTCGTCCTCTGCTTCAGAGCACTGCTGTTTTTGACTGAATAACATACAATCGCTCCCACTTACTATACTTCCTCGTCTGACATTCCTTTATCAGCCACGAAACGCTTGTGGCGCTGTGACTCGCCCCTTTCACGGGACAGCAGTGTTGCCATTACTTTTTATCCAACCCCTGTAGATCCGTCGAAAATGTGTCACGGCATTTTTGAGGAGTCCGTGAAAGACCAAAATGCCGGGAAAGTATCGGCCGATATCGATAAATTCCAATCGATACCGACACATTGGCATCGGCTGAGTACTAAAATATACAAACCCAGCAGTTATCCTCCACTCCTGTGTTGTTTGAAAAAACTGAAAGTCTTGGTGTGTTTCAGCTATCAGAGATCTACCCCTCAGCACCCAAAACCACTCTTGCACCAACCGCTTCTTCATCTCCGGAAGGTAACTTTTCCATTATCGTGGTGTTGCGCTCGGATGCTGGCTTCGGGGTACAAAGATTCATCTTTTTTTTTTCTCGTTCCTTCTTTTCGGGGTGAAAACCTCCCAAAAAACAAAGCAACATCGCATGAACAGTCAAGATTTTATTTTCAATTAACCTTGTCACTTCCAGCCTACCGACCGGGATGCGAATTCGATTTTATCACAAGCACACACACACACACGCACGTGTTTTTCGTCACGTGATACGGGAGGAATACATCCCCCGTGGGTGCCCGTCTTGTTATGTGGAATTTCAGATGTTGCCATTGCCCGACGGCAGTACGGTAAGGGATTCTGACGTGAGCGAATCAAAAGGTGTTCGATTGTGGATCAACCTTCTTCTTGTTCATCCTCGTGCCCCGGCTCTCGCCCACTCAGGCGCCCAGAGGCGTAGCTAAGATATTTTCTGGAGGGGGGGGCAATCTGATTAAAAAAAGACGCGTGTTTTGGACATGTGCGCCCGCAGTAAGCTTTCCAAGATGTGGGAGTGGGGGAGTCGTGCCTAGGTTCAAAATCAAATAGGTACGTTCTGGAGTGAGATATCCCCATATTGAAACTAGTGTGACGCCATATTTACGGATCGTCGTAAAATAGTAATAGTTAAGAGAGAGAGACAAAAGAGCGACAGAGAGAGAGAGAAATCAAATGAGAACAGGAACAGATGTAAAGGCGAATGAATGTCAAAGGAACAAAGAGATAAAGATATGGATTGAGAGAGAGAGAGAGAGAGAGAGAGAGAGAGAGAGAGAGAGAGAGAGATGGAGAGAGAGAGAGAGGATAGAAGAAAAACTGAGGTAACACAGTTTGCTGTAGACTTCCTATTTAATATTGCAGACAAATTTGCAAGAATATTTAACACTCAAATATTTCATAACTTGCCAACCTCTAAAACATATTTTGACACTGAGATGACCATTCTATGTAAATTTTAAACACATGTCCATCATCTTGAAAATAGCGCTTCTCAATTATTCTCACTCCAATGTTCCAGAGAGACAGAGAAAAGAGAGAGAATTAAGAGAGGAAAGGAGTGAAGAGAAAGAGAAGAGGAACAAAAACAGAGAGAATGAAGAGAGGAAAGAAGTGAAGAGAAATTACAGAGGGGAGAGGGATAGGGAGGTAAGGGTAGGTAGGTAGAGAGAGAGAGACCTGAAAAGGAAAAGAGAAAAACAAGAGAGGGAATGAGAAAGAGAGAGAAGGGGAGGAAGAGAGAGAAGAAGGAAGGGATAGAGAATGAAGAGAGAGAGAGAGACAGCGCGAAGAAGGGAGAGAGAAGGAAGAGAGAGAGAGAGCGAAGAATGGAGAGAGAGAGAGAGCGAAAGTATTAATGATCACTAAGAAAACATGTGCAAAGCCATTTCCTGCACACATAAATTTTACAGAGGTATGTGGTGGATCCTTCACACACACCCTCACGCCGCACTCTACCTTCACCTTCACAGATCCTCGCACATCCAAAACCTCACATTCCTTCGTGAGGGTGAAGTCTGTCTCCTCGAAAGGGTCGGCCTTTCACCATAGTGGCCTGTCCCTTTGCCAACTCCGGCCTAGAAAACATAAAATAAAAATTATCTGATTGGTTCTCGACTTCGGAGAGGGTAAAGAAGGGGGAGTTAATCAAAGTTGCTCTTAATTACATCCCCTCCCCTTCTCCCTCTCTTTGTTCCTGCTTTCCTCGCGAAATAATTCAATTTGCACGTCTTTGATTTCATGCTAAGCTTTTGTAATGAATATAAACTGACTCTGCGATGGGATTTAAGAGGAACATGTGTAAATTTTAATCACCTTTTTTTAAGGTGAGGTACGTTTATTTTGGAGTCAATGTGCTGCTCAGGTTTCAAGCATCAAATAATTGTACGGTCAAGTACAAAAGTAAGTCTGGAAAATATATAATCTGAATCCTTATAAGCAGGCAACTCAAATTACATTGCAATATACCTGGCAGTATACCATTTAAGGATAATATATTTCCTTGGCAGTTTTCTTAACATTTCTGCTACGATCGAGCGAAGAAATTTTATACTTTTTATTCCATGACATACTTCACAAATAGAACCGGTGTTATTTTTCCTAGCACCTCGCGTAGCATAACCAATCAGAAGCGAGCTCTACGTCACCAGTGCAGATATAATGGCGGCCGAGTGTGATGTAAATAATGTATTACTTCACATTTTTAAGAGCCGATAACTATTTAACCGAGAGGAAAACGTTCCTTACGAAACTGTTTTAGGCATAAATCAATTGCCCTGCTTAAACGCATACCTTATAGCTCCTACATTACATATATGGAGAATACATTAGTTGTTTCAATTGTAAACAGCTGGCACTGGCTCATGGACAGAAATATCTCGATATATGGGTGAAGTTGATGATTCGTTTTAATGTTACAAAATATGTGTGAAGTTACGGTTTGTTTACACGATATCCCATTTATTAAATAACCATTTCTTCTTTTCAAGTATATCACTTCCTCTTCAAATTTATATTAGTTATTATTAAATTAAAAACGCGTAACTCTGCATTACTTTCATGCTGTATATATTATCTAATGTTATCTAAACGCTTCGCATCGGAATCGAAAATGCTAATTGGAATGTTTGCTAAAAAGTGTCCCTGAATCTTAATTTTTCAAATAAAATTATACGCTGTAACTTTATTCTATGTTGTAAGTCAATGATCTAAAATTGTTATTTGGACAAAGATTCAAGTATTATACATAATTAAATTAGAAGGTAGAAGGTATATTAACATATTGTTCGTTTATTCTAACTTTTTATTTACTTTTGTTTATCTCCTTAAAGATTTACATTTCCCCTTCAACTGCAGTCTGTGCGTGCGTGTGTGTCTGTGTGTGTGTATAATTACAGAAATATATGGAACTTTATTCACTGTCCTTCATATGGACTCTGTAATTTGATATGTACCTGTTGAGTTCAATAAAATAAAAATAGTTAATTGCCTTCTCACAGAAATTAAAATAAATTACGTAAAGAGGCAGTGCTTTATCTGTCCTACCCGTAACACAAAATTCTTCACTTATAAGCTATTAATCTGGGAAAGTACTTTAAGTGTAGTCAACAGTGTTTAGTTTCATAATTCACTGCATAGAAGATGTTATAAAATTGTTATAACTAGCTACCAAAAATGTCAAAGGGAATGCTTCCGTCTAACGTGTACTTTACTGTACACAATTCTCAATTAAAACACATGTACTTGAAAATCATGCGGATGTACTGGAGAACTTCTCTCAAAATATGAACAATTCTACTTCTACCTGCAGTATTGTTCTATCCCGGGGGATGAATGATGATGGAAACTCAGCTTAGTAGGGAAGTCGCTTCTGATATTTCAGATTTACATCCAGGAAACGTACCAGAGTATATGTCACTTCATTAAGCCAGAACAGGACGGAGTGAAAACTTGAGGTCGGTTGCGTATGCTAATTCTGACAGGTGGAAACTCGGATAGAGTTTTCAACTTTACTAACGAGAGCCTGGGGGGCAGCCTCCGTTGGCCAATAAGATACAAAAGACGTCGGCTACACACTGCCTATTAAGATACATTGAAATGCACACGCTAGATCACGAAGAACAATGGTAATGTGTTAGGACACCACGTGCTCCACTAACACTGGCAGCTTCAAGCACCTTGGGCAAGATTGTAGACAATGGACTCTGCTTTGTCACTTAAGAGGAATAGCGTGAAATTTTTGCTTTTACTGCGCTATAAAAATCCTTAAAGAAAATGCCATGTGTAATGAAAACCAAATGTTACTTGTGACTCGAGGTATCAACACGAAAATGTTCTGCGTTTCTCTTTCAATGATTCACATGCTACTATTTTATAGCTTTCATGAGGATAGAATGTGGAAGGAAATAAAGTCCAAAGGGTGTCTCCTGGGTACAATATATTTTTCTTATTATGTTCGCTCAACCGAATCACTTCATATTTGCTTTTTGAAAGAACTGGTCAGAAAAGCGCCAATAAAACTTTAAAAGAACTTTGCATCTGGAACAAACACGTCGATGTTTTCAAAGTGAATTATTATTATAGGTGGCTGCAGGCTTGTTTAAGAGATATTTGGAGACATACAAGGTTCTTCTGTTAAGGTGCTCTAGATAACATTTTTATTACGCACGATTGGTTCTTCTCAGAAAGGATGGCCAGCATGGGATTTCCGATTTATCCAGACGAATCAATCTGAGGAATATGCACATACGTTGGCTACGTGTTTGTAGAACTCAGAAACATATAAGATAGTTTGTTGCTATAATGTGATACCAGATGTCGCGTTATTTTCATTAATAGATAATATGAAACAGCAACTCTGATGACTCCAGCATAATTCTTCTATCGAGTCAAATATACAATGAACATTTACAACTTCCTATTTGCTTTTCAGTAAACCTAGTGGAGTGTGTAATTCATCATGTATATACCACTGTGTCTTAAATCCATTTGTGTACATTAAATAGGTGGATCGATAAGAACTATAAAAAATAGTGAGGCGATACCATGTTCAACTCCCTTTTTTTGCATTTCGTACGCCTTCAGTTGAAATAGACTTCCTGAAAAACGACAAGGACCGCCTACTCTTTTAAAAGAATATAAGTTGTTAACCAATTGTTACGAATGCTAGCTACAAAGCACGATGTCGATTGAATTTCCTATTTGAAAGACATTCACATAAATTAACTGTGCCTGCTTACTAGACCATAAATCTTCGTTACACTTAATATCGCACTGGGTAGAACACACGTAAAACAACTTTGAACTAATCGGGACTGGATATATAGTTTAAAGTGTGATTCGAACCAACGTGCCTCCGGGGATCGAACCCGGTAGCACTTGATTACAAGGCGACAGCGCTGTCGCTACATCATGGAGGTCCCGTTTTTCATGCAACATAGAGTGGGTGAGTTTCATAAGTCCACTTTTATGCTCAGATAGGTTAACCGGACCCACAGTTTAAAGTCGGATCAGAACCACTACGTGCCTTCACCGGGAATCGAAACTATTGCCTGTAATACAAGTACGCGCGTTTGGCCATTTTTGTCACGTGATAGGTTCATAATCATAGAGAGTTTTAGTTCGATTGTGTCTAGGCTTATTGACGAATATAAAGTTTGGATTAAATTAGTCGACTGGGCCTAATGAATTATTCTATGTTCCTCTGACCAATACCCTTAAATTAATTTGGCAACTGCTGATTTTCATTGCCATGTTCCATTTTGGACACCTAAAAATTCAAATTAATCAGAATATTTCCACTTAAAATATATTTGTTAATGAAAATTTCAGCGAAAACTATATAAACTATGGTGCCCGTCCGTCAACCTCCAAAGAACGCAACGCGCTCCGGTAACATTGTTTGATTTCTCACCAGCGCTGGCAACAAATATACATATTTTTCTTTATCGCAGTGAAAACTCGAATGAAAGGTCAGTTGGTTGCCAGCTCGGGATGCAAGTCGCAAACTTTAGGATAAACTCTCGCAGCCAGGTATAATTGCCCCCACTGTCCGGTACCGGGTATATGCAGGACCAGAGGTATATAATGCTTTCTTATTGGCTGTGAGCACCGGAAGTGTTAATGTTCCGTGTCCGTCGTTTCTTGCTTGGTCGTTTACAGGACAATTAGGCTCGTGATTATCTAGTAATAAAGTTTGTAATCAAATTGTCGAAATTATGTTAAGAAATATATAAATGTATGGAAAATATGGAAAATGTTAAAATTACAATGAATCCTTTTTTGGCGATAAAAATCAATATTAGGCCCTAAGCCATCGAAAAACAATAATGTTCAATATTTCAGAAAGCGTTTGTAATGTATGTGAAGTAATTACTACATTATTGGAGAAATTTCACAACGTGACATGTGCTAAATATTACCATGTTTGTGTAATGATTTTAAAAATGTGCTCAAAAATCAACCTCAGTTTGGAGTTTCTCATCTTGTTGGGATGGAGGTTTGAAATCTACAATTTCAACTGGGGCCCTGCCATCTAGCGTTACTTTGAAGGAACACTGCATTAACTTCCGGAAGACAGCCAATCAGGAGCCAAATATGGGTGGAGGTTCTGCAGCACTATAGGGTTTATAAATACGCTACCGGTCCGCAGCTCGGCGGGTGAGAAACGTTGATGTAAGGTATGATCAAGTCAGTGCTCGAAGTGGAAATTCCTACGTGAGGGGATACTTTGTCCCGTTTGGGGGTGGGTGAGGGGATGCTTGTATGGATTTACATGGATTGATTGATTGATTTGTTGTTGTAAGTCCACTTTATGCACAGATAGGCTAATTAGGACTGGACCTATAGTTTAAAGTGGGATCAGGAGACACTGCAGTAGGTTTGGGGATGCTTATGAAATTTATCCTAGCTTAGGGGATGGTTTATGAAAATTCTGAGTAGTATTCTCCGGTAAGCCATCAACACTATGCCATCCCAGACACCTGGCGACCCTTTGGGTAACAATGAGGGAGGAAGATAATTATTTCCTGCTCCCCCACAAAAAAAGGCAATTGTTAGGCAGGATAGTTCAAGAAACTAAAAGACTTTCTATAAATAAGTACTGTCGCGCATATTAAGCTATTCCAAGCCCAGGTATAAAGTGCACAAAACGAAATCAATAGAACTACGTGAAGTGTACAATATATATTATCCTAGAGAGTTAATCTACACTCTGCACTCAATTTGCAGGTAACTCTTATCCCTCTTTTTATCTTCAAATTCTTTAATCCTGAGCCAACATATGTTATTCGTGTATTTCTATTTTCTAATTTGTATTCTAATAAAAATTTCTGCCATCTCGTGACAATTAACTCTTTCAGTACTGTAATTATTTTTATGTAAGTGCAGTTTACAGCCTTTTGAAACTGCAGTAATAAATTAATAGACTTGTTAACTTGTCATATACATTTGGAGGGCAGCACATTGTGTTTAAACTATAGCGATATCTTTAATGCACAATGGCATGCAAACCGTGCACCCTTATCTTCAAGATAAATGGCTCTGATATTAAAAAAGGCAATCCCGCCGAAGAAATATTGATTTTCCACCAAAAAAGGGGAAGTGTTGAGTTTCTAGCCATATTTCAGAGCAGCTTTCGCATGAATTCATATTATGTACAGTACAATGCATGTTGCTTGTGTGCCAAACTATTCTTACGTTAGGATTTAAGAGAAGCATGTAGTTTTTCAAAGGAACTCGTACGTATTTATAATTGACACCGGTATTCTCAACTTCATTTTGCATTTGTTTTCCTCTATCTGTGATTATGTTGCATTGAAGATGGCAGTAGCGTACGCAGAATTTCATCAGGGGGGGTTATATCTAAAACTTTCTCCAAATTCACATTACCATTGTTTTATTATACTTTAATTAAATAATAATTCTCATAATTAATTAGTTGAATTACTAATAATAATACTACTAATACCACTACTACTATTAAGTAGTAGAGATCTACATAAATATAGTATTTATGAAAGCAATAAAACGAAATTATTTCTAGTAATTCGATTTTTAACAAATTCTAGAACATTTTTACTTTCTTACGAAATAATTGTCTACTCAACGAGACGAGACATTTTAAGTGTGAAGAAAATCCATAAAAACAAGAAAATATATTTAAAAAAATTGAAATAATGAAATCACGGAACTCATCCAAGAAGCTGCGGGTGTCTGGTCAGTAGGCCATCTGACAACCATGCGGGAGATCCGGATTCGATTCCCCGAATTGGTTGTAATTTTTCCGGCTTTGTCGCCGCATAAATATCCCCGATAATTCACATCTGGATTGTCTCACTGTTGTTACCAACAAAACATTTTACAATAGTTAAGCTTATTGTCGTTTGAATTCAGAAATTCAAACGTGCAGCCGAGATACAAAACAACTTTTTTGCTCTTTAAAATCATAATTGCCCTTATATATTATTTTCAAGAATTCGTGTTTATTTTCAAGGCATTCACTCTTAAAGACGCGTGTTTGGAATACTGTGCTTTTCTCCGTGCCGCATGGGAATAATAATTCAAATTATTATTATATTTTTATTATTAGTAGTAGTAGTAGTAGTACTGCCGCAGGTCCTTGACAGTGATAAATTGGTCATTTTTATTTTTTCCACAGCATTTTTCATAATATTTCAAAAGCTCAAGGGGGGTTTAAACCCCGTAACCCCCCCTTGCGTACGCCACTGGAAGATGGTCAGGTAACATTTCCAGCAGCATATCTTTTAGAAATTTTTAAAATTGTTCTACATGCAGTAATATTAATAGAAAATGCGAAAAAAAACGGCAAAATGTGCACTTAAAATTCCAAAATTGCATTCATTATGCACTGAAAGTTTGAAAATATTCCGAAATATATATTAAAACAGAATTATTAAGAAACCAGGGAAATTAACAAGGGATTCATGAAACACTGTATGAACATTATTTTACATGTTTCATGTTATTGTGCTACCTAAATGGTAGTACTGCAACTACAATTGCCATAATAAGGGCATCTCATTTGTGTGCGTGTGTATGAGAGAGAACGAGCAGGACCAGACACTTTTTACAATTTCAATACATGCAGTACAGTGGCGTATACTGAGTCCAAGGTCTGGGCTATCTCACTATGTCACATGGTCCTAGGCTATGGATAGAAATAAATTTACCAACTCCTAAGAAATCAGGTTGCCAACTCATAAGATATCAGGTTGCCAACTCATAAGATATCAGGTTGCCAACTCATAAGATATCAGGTTGCCAACTCATAAGAAATCAGGTTGCCAACTCATAAGAAATCAGGTTGCCAACTCATAAGAAATCAGGTTGCCAACTCATAAGAAATCAGCTTGCCAACTCCTAAGAAATCAGGTTGCCAACTCATAAGAAATCAGGTTGCCAACTCATAAGAAATCAGGTTGCCAACTCATAGGAAATAAGTTTCCCAACTCATAAGAAATCAGGTTGCCAACTCATAAGAAATCAGTTTGCCAACTCATAACAAATCAGGTTGCCAACTCATAAGAAATCAGGTTGCCAACTCATAAGAAATCAGGTTGCCAACTCATAAGAAATAAGTTTACCAACTCCTAAGAAATCAGGTTGCCAACTCATAAGAAATCAGGTTGCCAACTCATAGGAAATCAGGTTGCCAACTCATAGGAAATCAGGTTGCCAACTCCTAGGAAATCAGGTTGCCAACTCATAGGAAATCACGTTGCCAACTCATAGGAAATCAGGTTGCCAACTCATACGAAATCAGGTTGCCAACTCCTAGGAAATCAGGTTGCCAACTCATACGAAATCAGGTTGCCAACTCCTAAGAAATCAGGTTGCCAACTCATAAGAAATCAGGTTGCCAACTCATAAGAAATCAGGTTGCCAACTCATAGGAAATCAGGTTGCCAACTCATAGGAAATCAGGTTGCCAACTCCTAGGAAATCAGGTTGCCAACTCATAGGAAATCACGTTGCCAACTCATAGGGAATCAGGTTGCCAACTCATACGAAATCAGGTTGCCAACTCCTAAGAAATCAGGTTGCCAACTCATAAGAAATCAGGTTGCCAACTCATAAGAAATCAGGTTGCCAACTCATAGGAAATCACGTTGCCAACTCATAAGAAATCAGGTTGCCAACTCATAAGAAATCAGGTTGCCAACTCATAGGAAATTACGTTGCCAACTCACAAGAAATCAGGTTGCCAACTCCAGAATCGCCATCCAGGGGGAGATTTGAGGCAGGTTTTGTAACCAGGTGGTATACTAACTGCTAGAGGTTTGTAACAAGTCTATTAATTTTATCTCCATTATTTGAAATCACAACCAAAGTGAAACAATAACCGTGTCTGTCACATATTGGTATTTTCATTTATTAATAGAGAGTTACTAGGTTTAATATTTTAGTTTCGAAAAGTGGTAGACATGCAGACGTAGACATTTCTAGCTAAAGAGCTATGTATCAAGTGCGTTACTCGTACAACTTCGTGAAGAATACCAATGGTTTATTACTTCATTGATTGATTGAGATGGTGATTTAAGTCCACTTTATGCACAGTAAGGCTAAACGAGACTGGACCTACAGTTTAAACTGGGATCCGAACCACAATGTCAGGGTTGGTAAAGGTCCCGGAACCCATAAATTCTAATGGGTTCTATTGGGTTCCTCTGCAGGACCGGAACGTTTTTTCTCGCACAATTTAAATTCGGTCCAAGTTGCGTATTGTTTCAATGAAAAAGGTCCCTCTTCCGTATTTAAATTGAGCCGGAAAAAAGGTTCCTGGACCGAATTTAAATACTTTACAGATAAAAAGGTTCTTTCCGGTCCAGAACCCATTCACGCTTGCTGATTTTCTCTCCTGGACCGGAATTGAATATATTTAAAATTCCTGGACTTTTAACAACCCTGCACAATGTACCTCCACCGGGTATCGATCCCGGAACCTCTTGATCAGAAGTCGACGACGCTACCACTGCGCCATCGTGGAGGCCCTGCTTTATTACTTCAGTTCCGAACTCTAGAATTTTCACTCCAAGGAAGTTACAGAAGATAATTTAAGTACACAAAGAAAAGTACCTACGCCCAAATAGCTGCACAATAGAGAAAATGTTTCTGCATGTACAGTCACGGACACTTCTGGGTTGTAACTATAGCATTTGTTTTCAATAGAATAATTACAACTGTCCATGACTGTACATGATTGGCTTGAATTACCTGCCAGATAAGATAATGCTTTGATTGACCTATTGGTTGATTTGGTTGAGGATGAGTGATGATATTATGATTTTGATGGACACTCACAAACATTACCTATGCCCAGACCAGGATTCGAACCCGGGAGCCCTGGCGTCACAGCACGCTGTGCCAACCACTCCGCAAAGGAGATTGGCTCTTGCTTGTTGTAAGCCAAGGGCGAGATTGCATTCGCCCTTCCTAGCAAAGATTATGATAAATTTTTACTCCAAGCTATCAAGTTAGGCAGGAAGGAGACTTAATATCAAGCCATCTTGACGAAAAAATTACCCGCAAGGAAGAGAATTCAAAATTTCGTCTCGATAACCTCCCCGAGGCGAGTCTTGTTTGATTTAAGAGCACCTGAAATTTAGGAGAAAAGAGGCGTGGGGGTGGGGACGCATCTGCCACTGTGAATTCCAGCACTAATGGTGTTAAATTGCCCGTCTTTCCTTCAAAGATCCTTTCCGATCCCCCTCTACATTTCGGAACTCTTATTGAAGTACGAGAGAAGGGGGAAGCACGAATACGCCGTAACAATCTGTTCTAAATTTCGAAAATTACCCAGGATCGTAATGATTGGTTTGTATAGAGAACGGATCAGGGGGCAATCATCGTTGGCTTGTTTGTTTTGTCCCTCGGAAGGCAACAGATGTTAAATTGAGCGAACGGCAGTACAGGTGGAGCCACTGAAACAAATTAGATCAAGTTACCCCTTGTTGTCCACCTGACTCCCTTCATTGGACAAAGCTGCATTGTTTTATCTGACGTAAATTTGACTCAAACATCCTGATTATGCTTGTATAAGAGCGCCCTTTGGAAGGGAACAAACGCCCTTTTAAATCCTTGGAATCGTCGGTGGAGGATGTTTAGCAGACGGGAAAATTCCCTAATTCCCAAGCGACAACTTACAAGGAAATATTAATATTGGCCAATGAGCGGCGCTGTCGTAATTTTGGGTGGATCTTATTCAACTGTCACTGCATTATATGTCAAGAATAGTTACTATCAGGATACAAAATGATAAGTTAAATTGCTCTGTCTTTGGTATGGCAAGCAATAGATGGCGAAATTAGAGTTTATTTACTCAAATTAATCCTTCGTTTCCAACATGTCTGAAGGAATTGCCTCCCATTGACATCAATTTCCTAAATTTTCGATGCTGAAGATGCGAAAGGGATATTTTTTTGAAGAGGTTAGATAGAAACAAGCTATTAAGTTTATTAATCAAGCGAGAGGAGGACATTTTTTATGTACAAATACATTATACGTCACCATATATCAACATTTTTCGGAGCTAATAAGTAATGGAATTTTGCTTATAACTCCAAGCAGCACTTTTTTTTTCTAGGAAGAAAGGTTCCAGTACTCTTCAAGTTATTTTCTTGTGTTGTTCATCATACATAAGAACTACTCGAAATGTTGTGATATGTTCATAAATAGTCACTTACAAAAAGGTGCCTGTACGGCGTACCGTCGCCAACCACTTTAATTTCCGCCTTCCCACTTATGCTACTCTTCTTCTATTCTCGCCAATAGAAGGTAGTACACTTATTGGCCGCTGTGGCGCTCATAGCGTGTCATTTAACATTATTCAGTTTACAGAGCATAGCAGAATGCGATGGCTTGCCCGACCAGCCTGTCTATTTTCCTCTCGGAAAATAAGTCATACTAGAAGGTTTAAGTAAGTTTGTGTGTTAAAAAATTACCTATTTTCGAAAAGCTTCTTTAGGGAACGGCTTTCTTACGTTGAAGTGGACATGGAATCATTTCGAAATTAAAAGAGATACAAAGCTGTATCTTCGAAAATAAGCACCGTTGGATAAAATTTGCTCATTAAACCTGTAAAATATGTAATTTCCTAGACTTACCCGTGAAAGTGCACAGTTAAATGGTATCCACCTCAGACAATATTTGATTGATCGATTGAAATTAAATTTATGGGTGGGTCAGCACTAGGGATGGACGATATCGGAAATTTGATATCGCGATATATCGTCAAGAAAATATCGTCACAGATGATACGATACGATATTTTTTTCCGTATCGTGATATCAGCGATATATCGTCTCCACGAAATATATTGCCAAATATCGTGACGATAAATCGCCTACACGATATATATCGCCAAATATCGTGACCATATGTCGCCGACACGATATATATCGCCAAATATCGTGACGATATGTCGCCGACACGATATATATATATCACTAAAACACCGTGACGATATATCATCTAGTTGATATCGCCTGGACGATATTTTTTCTAGTCAGCACTTAGGCTATACTGCACACGTCACATTAAACGGGGCACAGACCCTTATCATATCCAAAATCAACACGTCTCTGAGGAACAAAATCTCCTTACCTAATTAAAAAGTAAGGCTGTAAAGGAGCACTCAGCACATACGTCAAAACACAGAAAACACACACAGCCCTACAGATGGTCGTAGGTTCAGAGCCTCTGACAATATATACATGCATTCATATTGTATATACAACGTTGTATATACACACATACATGTATGTATACGTGTGTGTGGAAGGAGGAAGTGGGGCTCCCGCTTAGCTAAATAGTTAATGCTCTCGCCTCGCTCTTGATGGGAGCGGTCCGGGGTTCGATACCCGATGTGACCCCGAAAATGCGCTCTCGAAAGCCAGAAGGCAGCGGCGATGGGACTGGGTGTGATGATCACGCGTCACCCAATGAAAAAAGCCGCCGCTCCACAGGCCCAGTCCGTCAGAGGGCTGTTGCGTCGCAGAAAAACAATCTCTATTTTCGTACCAACATTTACATTAGCATCACGTTTACTTTCGCACGTAATTTCCCAGATAAGGCTGTCTATAGCGAAAGGATGTGAAGAATTCGTACACTGCTCTCCAGAGAGAATCTTCACATCCAAACCAAACACCATGGGGATTATTACCATCTAAAGTTACCTCCATGGGAGTAAAACCCTCATTTTCTCATCTCCTTATATCTCAGGATTCTCATCCGAAGAAAGAAAGGGTTGGAAGAAACTCGCAGATAACAAGACAGGTGATGGATTAAGGATGACAGGTGTAACAAGAAGAATGAAGTGAGGGGAAAAAACTAAAAAAAGAATTCCACACACACAAGGGAGCAACAAAGAACAAAAAAGGAAAAGGGCAAGAAGAAGAAGAGGAAGAAATGCATATGCAAAGATAGAGAGCAGAGAGAAAGAGGGGGAGGAACAACACAGGCCGTCCCGGAAGAGGGGAATAAATATTTCCTAACAAGAAACAAGTGACACGCGGGCGGCAAATGTAACACACAGAAAGGAAACAAAAGCTGTGGAAGTGTATGCTTTGAGAGTTAATACCCAGCTGTCAGGAGGATGGGGACAAGTGAATGACGGGAAGCGGGGCCGGCTCCGTTGGCAGACTGTTTGTTTAGCTAACAAGCTGCCTGCGGTTCACGTTGGTTTCGCCTCCCGAAAAGGAGGGCGAAATGGGTATATCTTATAATCGTGATATTTCGGACACGCAATTGCATGTCGGACCCCCACCACCGTATATTGCCCCCACGCTGGCTGTACCCATATTCACCTGGCGTCGCATTCGATGCCAGTGTTGCCAATTTTGGAACTCAATTTATTTCCAAAAAACAGTTGCATTTCTTTGGCTTGCGTCGCTTTTCTGCCTCTTTTGGCTAATCACGACGACGAAGGTGAGTCATAACGAGATAAAATTGATGAAGAGGCACAGAGGAATATCAGACCAGGAGACGAACCCAGAACCTTCGGTCGCACCAAACAAAACGTCAACGTTCATTTTATGCTAAAACAGGCCAATCGGGATCTTGTAAGGATCCGGGTTTGATTTCCTGTGGGAACAGTGATTCGACTCCCACTTAAAACTGTAGGTCAAGTCCCGTTTATCAGGCTGGATATAGGAGGGGGGGGCGAACTTATGGAGCCTCCACTGGTGAAACTCTGCTCTTGAAGGGCTACAAAATGGGGGGGGGGGATATTTGAAATTTGGTAAAAATATTAAAACAATATAATTAGCCATCTAAAAGTTAAAACTGAGATTGTCTATGGAGGGACTTGACACTAGCCTAAATATGGACCTCCCAATTAGCCTACTAGCCATAAAGCGGGTTTAAATAAACTTTACTAACGGGAACTTAGTACCCCCGTCCCCACATTGATAAAATCGAACCCGGTATCCCTTGGTTACAAGGCGACAAAATTAAGGAAAATTCCGAATTTAACGTACAGCTTATGGAACATTTTGGAATTATGCTATAAAAAATATATATATTTAAGTTAAAAGCTAGTGCTCATTAATAAATTTAGCATCTGCTACTTAGTTAGATACCTTGATCGGCCGACCTCGAATGCAAATCCTATCACAGTCATTTCGTAGTCGAGGTGTCCGGAGAGGGATGCCTGTTAATGGCATATTTAAGTGATTCCGGATCTTAATGGATTCGAAACTTTCATTCCTTATCTGAGTCCAGAATCGAAGATTAGTTACTCAATTAGTAGAATTTAGGATTTTAATCCCAAATTTTGGGTATCAAATCTTGTAAACCCGAATTTTAGAAAGCTCACGTGAACCCAGGATGCGTTAAGTGTTTCCTCAATCCTATTTTATAAAAAAAACAACAAAAAAAAAACAGAATTTTTTATGTGGGATAGAAAAATTGAAACACAAATTTGTATTGTATTCTATTACACAGTGCATTCGTTTTGCTCTGGGTCGAGACATGGGCGTCCGGAAGGGGGTCAAGGGAGGGGGCGCCCCCTGGAAAATAAAAGTTAACCAAAAATTATGTATTTCACACATATAATTTCATTTTAGCCACAATGATATGTGTTAATTATTGCATGAACACCATAAATTCAAATTTAAGCAATGTTTTTTAGGGAACAACACTATTTTGAGGGAATATGTGCCTTGTTTGCACCCTGGAAAAAATACCTTCTTTGCCCCATGGGCATCCATGGGCCGAGATAGCGCGTGAACAACTTTGAACAACTCATAAAACAGGTTAGTTCTCGTTATGCAATATAAATATAATTCTCTACATGCTAAAGATATATGCGTAAATAAGCGAGAAGTTACGGGACGAAAATGCCGGCATCTGCGCCATGACAGAGCCAAACCGAACGCACTGTATTAACGCTGTATAGGTTCACACTTCTTACCAATGGATTAAGTTTACAGAATACTAAAGCAAATTTGTTTATCAAATGTTATACATTTATAAGCCATGATACACCTTGCGGAAATTACAAAGGACGGACAAGAGTGTATTGATCTTGAGCAGAAAAGTGATAGGCGGAAAAAATACGTTGCCGCGGGAATTAACCTTCGGGTTTAGAGGGTGAGTTAGTTAGTTATAGAGAAAATGTGTCTGAATCTAAGACACGTTTCGAATTTACAGAAGTTTGTCTCGTTCTCGGTAACATACTGAATTTGAATGCGCTATAAAAATCTTGAACGAGACTAGATCATTGTTGCCAACTCCATACAAAAAATACTGGGTGAAATGAAATATTTGCCTAGGAATAGAAGGAAATGAACAATCGAGAGAGTGATATTATGAAAATGAATAAAGAGTTAAAGAAACCGAGGAGCGAAAAGAAAAAGGAGAAAGTGAGAGTGATATGAATTAAAGGAGAGAGAATTTAAGGAAAAGAAATACTCTAAAAAAGGAAGCAGATCCATTTGCATCGCATCTACTCTTGTGACTAAAAGAAAAAGAAAAAAAAAGGAATTCCTCCCACACGGAACATGTAGAAGTTGAAATGCACTAAGTTTCAAACTGTGACAGCAACGGATGAAAACTTCCTGCAGACAGAATCAGGGGCATAGATATGCTGATGTGTTTTGAGAGGGTGGGAAGGATATTTGCACATACAGAGCGATCCATTGAAGTGTAGACCGCCGCATCAGTGTTTGCGCTATCGGCAAGCAAGGCGCTCTGTACACCAACGCGGCGATCTCCACTTCAATCGATCACTCTGTATATATCTTTATAGTTCTAACTTAATATGATATGTCATCTGCATATCAATAATATTCATTACATTATACTGTATATTCATTACACACATACACACATATACAACTTCTGTGCCGTATTAAGATTTCGTTAAGGCGAAGAGGGACAATTACGCACCAGTTGTGCATTTATTTCAATAAAGTCAGATTGGGCACTGCTATTTAAAAAAGGGTTTAGTATGCAAAAGACTATGAATTTCTTTCCATGTTGCAAGTGGAGACTGTTTTTCAAGTTGATTAGTAAGCTAGACACGATGTTTGAAAAATATGATTAATAAGTATTTACAGAATCCCATGTATTCCTTATGGGAAATCGACTTCAACTTCAAGTTACGGCTAATCAAATGGGAGTTTCGACTTTTCCTACTACTATGACATAGTTCAACGTGTCCTTTTCCTTCCATATACTTTTCTACGTCATTGATGTTTGATATTCCCGAGAGAACGAATAAAATAATGGTCCCATAAACCTAATGCATTTCTCCTTGCCATCCTGGCAGTGTTGCCAAACCTGATGTGCATTAAAGAGCTAAATTTCACCATTAATAGAGCTAAAGATGACTTTCAAGGAGCTAGATTAACGAAGGTTGCATAAAATGCCTCCTAGGGTAATTTTTGGTGTCAGAGGGGTGAGGGGGGCGCTGCTATTACCGTCAGCTTTAAAGTGATGGCAATTTATTCTTAGTTTTCACCGCCTAGATTTGGCGGCATCACCCATCTCAATAATACAATGATATTCATATGAAATCGAAAATAAAGGATTCCCGGATAACATTATTGTCATCTTCACCTTATGCACTGCGCAATATATAAAAATACCTGGGGAGGAAAGAGGGTGTGGGTAACGCAGCCTATATATGAATATCACGTCACGGCAAAATATACACTCATGGCAAAAGTTGGCCTATATGGGCCGGAACCAGTGGTGGCATCGTAGTGGGGCAGAGGGCGGGTGTCACAGTTCACAGTCAAACGAGTACACGAAAGAGCCAGATCTGGCTCCAAACAAGCGAAGTTTGCAACAGTGATCGGCAGCTGCCCCAACTACAAAGACCATGGGGAAATTGTCCCTCTCCCCCTTAATTAAGTGCTGGAAATGACTACCGTTTTGTTCTTCACACAAGTGGACATGACGAACCATGTTGTTGAACATAATAACATAGCTGTGTAATAAGAAATGCTTTCCCATAAGGTTGCGTAACTTTTGGTATACCCTGTATAATATCATTATGCACTTTAATAAATTTAAGAACATTTTAAATTTCGAAAGGTTTCTGCAATAACGGCCTAAATCTCACCAACAACAAATTCTTAACGTTTATTTGACATTTTCCAGATGAAGTTAATTTTTCTATCTAATTTTGTTAATGTTAAGTCTAAATGCATTTCTACCTTATGGATACAAACACACACACATCAAAGACCCTCTTGTTGTTTATTTATACATGAACAAGAAGAGAACAAGAGGGTGTCTCAATGATTTCAACAAGATATAACTGGAACAGCGAAGTGTACAGATGCGGGTCAATAATGTTTATTATTTTTTCAAATACTTGCAAGATGCACATTATTATATTTATATTTAACTTAGTATTTACCAAACGCGTCCATTAATTGTGACCTACATGCAAAGTTTTCTAAAATAATCATAATTAGGCATTTAAAAGGAACCACGTGGATGTTTCATGGGGCCAGTGACACTCCAGGCCCTTTTTAACAACTTGCCCGAAGAGAATGCTAAATAGGTGTGTTGCGCTAACTTTTCACCAGTTCTCATACCATTTAATTTAATTTGTGTTATTTAGTGTCGTTTTCCAGTCACCTTTTGCTAATGACGATGATGATATGATGAAATTGATGAAGGGACATCACAAAGTATATCACCATTCATCCTTATCTTCGCGATTAGCCAAATGTGACAGAAAAACGAAAAGCAAATCAATAAATTAACCTTGCATGTTTAATCGTGGAAATAATGACGCAAGGGAACTCAAAGTAAGTTTTATACCGGAAATGTTATGTCATAGAAAACATTTGCTCGTAATTACAATGCGAATATCTGCCGACTATTTTGCACCCCTCCAGCCTCCACGATGCTACCGTCAGGTTATCCTCACTCTACGAATTCTTAACCTTACTTGCAGGATAAGGAAACGGACTCGGTGGCTCAGTGGTTAGCGTTTCAGGTGACGATAAACTGTTATTTCCAAAACCTTGCACTTACTCGTTGAGTTAGCATGGGCTGTCTATTTAGTACACCATAGGTTTGTTAATTCCTGTTTAAAAAACCGAAAAGTAATAGCTTTCCGATCGTAGCTACTCATTTAAAGAAGTAACTAACCGTCACTTGTATCTGCGTTATAACTCGTTACTTCCAAACACTGATTCTTTGAAGTAATGTGCGGTTGAGAACAATGGAGGAAAAAATAACCAAATCTCGTAACAAAAAAGATCAGTTGGCACACTGTCAATTCCAGCGCCAGTCCCCCTCACCCTTTCCTTTCAGCCTTGCCGAACCCTGTGGGCCGAGTCTGCCAACTGCTAACAAGGTGGACTGGAAAATGGGAGCAAGAAGAAGAGATGATAGCAGGGGCGTGAGAGCCTTTACGGAAAGGCATGGTTGACTTTGGGGCATAATCCAGAAAGGAGCAAGACCTCGATGCACGAGAAAACGCAGTTGGGACCCTTTCTTTTTTCAGTTCCTTCCCCGCTCTTTCCCCCCCCCCCCCATTTTCCACTCGGTTTAAAGGTCATAAGAACCAAGTTCATGATCAAGGAGCATTTGGGAAATTGCTTGAGAGAGGAGGGGAGAGGGAGATTTTTGCCCAACGTGCACACGAATTGCTTTGATGTCCGTTTCACTGAATATGAGATGCGTAAACTTGGCGTTCAGCTAGAGGGCAATCAACAGGAGAGCAAGACAAAGGGGTGTGCCCTAAGAACAGCGCCGTGGAAGTACAAGAAAAAGCAACATACGAGCATTAAGAATAAGGCAGCGAGAACGAGAAAAACTTTTACGAATCGGGCCGAACACGAACTTAATAATTGTAACATCGCCAGTAGTCTGTCTGTTACGGATGTCGGTGTTCACTCGGTATTTTACGTCGTGTCCGAAAGGTTGCAAGACTACTTGAAGCGAACATCCTTCGAGAAGGTCTCGCAGACACCGTTTTCTTTGGGGATTGGCCACTAGTGTTGGTCGATATACCGTCCAGTCGATATATCGCGATATTGAAAAAAAATATCGTCCAGGCGAAATGAACTAGACGATATATCGTCACGATATTTTGGCGATATATATTATGTCGGCGATATATTGTCACGATATTTGGCGATACATATCGTGTAGGCGATATATCGTTAGGATATTTTGGCGATACATATCGTGTCGGCGATATATAGTCAGAAAATTTTGGCGATACATATTGTGTCGGCGTTATGTCGTCACGATATTTTGGCGATATATATCGCGTCGGCGATTATATCGTCACGAAATTTTAGCGACATACAGGGTGTTTCGTAAGTTCGTTTACAACGCTTGGGAGGTGATTGTACGAGTTAAAATTGGTGGAAAGTTCATGTAACGAAATTCCGGGAACGGCTTTCTTGCCGAGTTATTGACGTTTGAAAACGTGGGTAAATGATCTTCCGAAGTGAATAATGGCAAAACGGGTGGAGAGAAGTCGTCGGTGTTAGGCGGTCCACTAAGAAATTGGGTACGCTCTTGTCAAACAATCACGCGGCAATGTTGTGCAATGTCGGCGCAAGGGATTCCCCAAAGGACGCGAACGAAGATATTGACGGGAGTGGGGGTGGGTGTGCGTTCTGCGTGAGCTGGTATCGACGAAAATTGGCATGTGTTGAATGGCACCAAAAAAACAAAGAAAATTTCCTGAGCGAAGGGCATCATGACATATAGACGAAAAAAAAATGCCATTATTTACTTCGGAAAATCATTTTCCCACGTTTTCAAACGTCAATAACTCGGCAACAAAGCCGTTTCCGGAATTTCGTTACATGAACTTTCCACCTTATTTTCACTCGTAGAATCACCTGCCAAGCGTTGTAAACGAACTTACGAAACACCCTGTATATCGTGGCGATGATACATCGGCGATATGGTGCTACGGAAAAAAATATCGTATCGTATCGTCTATGACGATATTTTCTTGACGATATCAAATTTCCGATATCGTCCATTCTAATGCCTACTCAGTGGCGTATTTGTGCTTTTATTTCGGTTCCTAGGTTTTTTGGGTGTGCAAATTTCTATGTGGTACAAGTCATTAAACTAAACTATTGCCTCGAAGTTCTAAGTACCTTGAAACAGTGGTTCCAACTTAGGGCATTAAATCTTATGATAACATTTACACGTAATTTAGAAACACTTACTCTATTTAGATTCTAAGGAAACGCAAAAAAGAGCTATCAAACTAGTAACTGAACACTTGACCAAATTTATATTGCCAAGTTGAAATTTAATTTCCATCTAAACTACCTCCAAGTTTCATATGAACACTTACATGTAATAACACTTACACGTAATATATCAGCACTACACCTTGAAAACTAAAGTGGAAAAGAGCTTGCTGTGTCTCGATTCGGTGATGTTGGTCAGTTGCAGAATGGTGTAGATCCTTTAATTCAAGCCGGCCCCAGTGGCGGAGTGGTTAGCACATGACGACAGGGGTCCCTGGTTCGAATCACGGCCTGGGCATGGATGTTCGTGAATGTCCATTCATCAATTTCATCATATCATCACTCATCCCCATCTTCGCAAATTAGCCAAAAGTGGCACAAAAATGTGAAGTAAAATAAAACAAATCAATGAATCTGTCTTTTATTTCAAAAGGCTGCATACGTTTCAACAGGGGAAATCTCTTGATGAACGGACCATTAATGGACACCAACCTTTGTTACTGTAGTTAAGAAATACTTCCAGTTCCATTTTCTTTGAGGGGGATAATAATACTCCTGGCCCGGATAAAAATAATTTTCATTTGCCAGGATACAGTATTCAGTCATAAAGCCTGGATTGGAAGAGAAAATCTTTCGAATTACACTGAGATTGCAGCGTCTAATGTGTTCAGTACATAAGATTAAGAACACATTGTTTCCCCCCGAAAGATAAACACTTATTTTACACTACAGAAATCACATAGAAGTTTCAAAAGTTCTGACACAATTCCCAAACAATAGAAGAACTACAACTAGGGACATTGAATTTTCTGGAAGTAACTATACCCCCAATGATGAAATATGCATGAGTTTTATTCGCGAAGTAATGCGAAATGTGTGCTTTTTCGCGAAATAACCGTGAAATATCATCAAATTAAGTAGAAAATACACAAAAACCGGCTATCAAGGTTGTGTGCGCAAACTGTCAATTTCAAACGAAACGTTTCCCTAAAGTTTCCTACCATTTGCAGCTGAAGAACGTTATATCTTCGATCACATCAGGAAGACCCTGCTATTGGGATTTCCCATGCACATAATCTCAGTTCGAAAACTTCGCTCCCTGTCAAGCTGCATTCCTTTCTTCCCCCGAATATGCATTTTAGAAATGAAGTAATTTGGTGTTGATGTTTTCTTTTTGGTTGGACAGCTAAGTACTTGTGTATGTGTACAGTATATAAAAATGAAGAAATAGTTTATCAATTTATAGCTCTTTTGTATGTTTTTCCTCTCATGATGAAAAAGTGTGTACCAATTTTTTTTTTCCACCGCTGGTATATACCGCTGATCTAACATTTTATTTACCGCTCTCCTCAGTTTTTAATGTGTGTTCCTAACTACAACCAACAGCTGACTGACTTCGGTGATTTCAAACAAGCGAACGGGTGTAATAAACAAGCGTGCAATGCAGCGTACTGCATGCTGCAGGGTCCAATTATTGCGCTTTTGAACTGCACTCGGTGACATCACTTCCGACAAGACCGTACTTCCAGTCTGCTATTTCGACCTTTCAGACAGAGCCATAGTTAAAGCCCAGATGGTCGCCACGCCATTGCAGGACACTATATACAGGGTGATTCATAAGTCCCTTGACATTTCAATTAAAAAGCATTTTATTGACAAAATTGGCAGTACTGCTCAAAAGTACTCTAGAATAGAAGATAAACTCAGTACATTTCAATGTGGTGGTCCTGTAAGTCTAGGACGTATCTTGCGTAGACCGGAACACATGCTCCAACATAGCTGGCATGATCTCCCCTGTCGCTGTGTCAGTTGCTCTATGATGTTGATCTTTACTTGCTCCATCCTAGACTTAATGAAACCCCAGACAAAAAAGTCTAAGGGAGTCAGGTCTGTGAGCGACTCTAAAAAAGACTTGGTCGGCCACAATCGATCTTCCTATAGGGGAAGGTGTCCTGAAGGTAGTCCTGAACGATTCCGACGAAATGAGGTGGTGCACCATCTTGCTGGAAAACAACACTCTTTTATCCCATTCTGAACACCATTCATTAGCGATATAAGGAAAATGTCAAGACACTTTTGAATCACCCTGTTATTGTGTAACGTATGTCTAGTAAGTAGGATGTGCAAATTGTAGATCGACGTTACAAGATGTATGCTAGATCTGTACAATTTCTGTACAGAAGCAACCAATGTAATAAGAAAATAAAACTTTCATAATATAGGAAGAATCTAAATACATTTCTGTGATAGTTAGGGCTAAGAACTTGTTGACATAAATATTCTCAAAACATGACCTAAAATTTATAAGAAAATGACCTTCTTTGAAAAAATGGTATAACCTTACTTTTCACAAATACCTAAATGTCATATAGATGTGAGTGTCATTAAATTATTCAATGATCGGATATTTGTTAGATTAAACTACATACTTTTGGGGGGAGGTCCAATTTCATCTTTACCAGGATGATTAAAAACCCGGTAAACTCACGAACTAATGTACACAGTCATTTCTTTAACTCTTCTCCTAGTCGTTTGATTGATTGATGATTTGTTGTTTTAAGTCAACTTTATGCACAGTAAGGCTAATCGGGACTGGACCTACAGTTCAAACCCTTGATTACAAGGCGACGACGCTAAAACTGCACCATCGGAGAATTTTTCCTTTGGTGCGTGTGCGGTATTAGCGTTGTTTGGAGCTTATAAACGAAAATGAAGTTATTGAATCAATTTTAATCAGATGTGTCTATATTTTAAAGTTTGCAAGCGCTATTAATACAAGTGGGCGTAAAATGCAATTCAGAAATCTAAAACAAGGGGAAAAAAGAATAAAGAACGGAAAAAAACAACTGAAACATAACTAGGAACCCAAAAAGGTTGAAGTGCAAAAAATGCAACGTTTTCTGTTACCCACGGGTGCACTAAGAATACTGATAGAGTCCTTGAAATTTCATTAATAGGGCGTGTTTCAAAAAGGTTAGTCTGATATAAAACGGTAGTATCGCATTATAATTGCTCTGGAGTAATGTATGCCCGGATAGAAACAAGGTCATGGACTCCTGTGACTGGGTAATGTACAGCAAGGTACCAGGTACAGTTCCGGAAACAAAAAATTGGACACCTACATCCTGAAATACCCGCTTCCGTGCATGTATTTACGTTGCATAACTCCTCGGCAATAGCCCAACTTCTTATTGAAAAGTTGCAATTAATGTTGGTTTATAGCCGTAGAGTTAGGCAACACACACAACGCATTGCAAGGAAGCCGGTGGTATTTCGGGATGTAGGTGTCACATTTTTATTGCTGGTGACTGTACCTAGAAATTTCTTTCAGAGGACGAGGCAATGATAAATTGCTACTGGCCAACCGATTGACTTTCTGGGTATTTTTCTACACATGAAGTCCTTTGTAATTGCGAAAAGCTTGAACTCTTTTTATAAATATGTGAATAAGTTGTCCATTTACAAGAGCTCTAATTATTCTGTACATCATTATTAACAAATTACCCACACGTTATATATGGTTCTCAAATACTTACTGCTCAAATGTATGATTAGAAATTTGTAAAAGGGTGGTCAATTTCCACCTTTCACATAAGTTTTATAATCAGGAAGAAATCAATAATATTGTGCTACCCTCTGTGAACGAAATGTGCAAGCTTGGTATTTGTAAAGTGTCATTCTATTGTAATCAAGACGTGTAAAAGTTACAAGAGCTTTTGTGACATGGGTGCACAGTAGAGTACTGCCCTTTCGCTCGCTCGTCCTCGTTCGAGTCTCCCACGCTCGAGCATTTACAATGAAATATCATTTTAATCTAACAATACTCGTAGACATGTATTTAAAATAACCGCCCTGGCAGTTTCAGCCCACAATAATCTATTTTCATTTTATATATCACTGTATTTGTAAGATAAACTACATTTTAACATATACCTAGGTAACTAGTTTACTTAAGTTTCAATTTCACTCCGCCTTTCATTTCACGATCCACATTTGAGAGCCACTACGCAGACTACGGTTAGGCTATATGTGTACTACTGGGCTTCGAGTGTATGTCGCTCCTTTAGCCTGTTCGAGCGTTATTCACTCGAGCGAAGAAATTCTCGATTCCGTACGCTATCTAGTGCCATCCGTGCGAACTATTTGGCGTTCGAACGAAATCCTCACTGCAGCACTAGTGCACAGTGTATGCATCTTTCTGGGGTTCTAACGGATGCCGGGGCACATGGACAGAGAGCGCATGTTCAGTAGTTCAATCTGGGTCTCCTGCTCGGGGAATATTCTACTATTTCATTCTCAAAGTATCAGAGAAGAATATTTTTCATTAGTGCCCGACCCTTAGTGAGAATATTGCATCCCCTGGTTGTAACACAAAAATAACATTTTGCAATTATTCGTTGATATTTTTTCAATATCTATCTCAATGTTAAATTGATCTAGAAATTTGATAACAACGCATCTACTTTTTACTCTGTTGAACAATTGGCTCTTATCGTGTGGTAGGATAAAGGGGCAAAAAACAAAACAAAAAAAAGTTAAACAGAAGTACAACCACGGGAATATCAAGTCAATTTCCTCCACGCATGGCTTCCAGTAGTGAGGAACCCAGCGTTGCATAACTTTTAATTTCATAATTTCTCGATAAGCTTACGTTTTTCTTTTCGCCTGGCATGTGATCCTTTCGCGATTAAGTCAATGGCGTGCTCTCAGGGTATTGTTATGTGAGACGTTAAGTGGTCTCATATGACAGGTGTTATGTTTCTTGCCACTTGCAGTAATTTACAACTTCCCTTCTTTAATGATACGTCTTGAAATTAATCATTATCTGCATGATCAGAATCAGAAGCAAGATAAATCTCGCGACTTTTTCCTTTGGCGCTCGTCAAAGAAAAGTTACCAAAAAAACACCTTCCATGTCAGCCAGCACGGCACTGCATCAGATTATCACGGGCCATGGGAGCTTGGATTTCAATACAAAGAATTGCACACGAATTAATTAAATTTTTTGCACAAGCATGCAACTGTACGTTTAATTACAACGATACGATTGTTCATACGATATGCGAAGGATGACTTTTATACAATTTAAAATTTGAATTTCAAGTCCTCTGGGTTTCCATAATTGACGTTACAATAATTAAAACACCACAATTTATACATCGTCGTTGTCATTTTGTTGGCTCACACCTCTTATTTCTTACCGATTTCTAGCCAAAGGTGCCAAGATCTAGTATTATTATAAATGTTCCAACACATGGATATCGTTCGCTTTCTTCATGAAGTTGTGTCTTTCATTATCACTTATAAATGCTGCTGTCCTTTCTGCGTCTATGGTATTACAAGGTCTTGTACTTCCCAAGGTATTATTTCACTTTACAAACCCAGTTGCATTTTTTAAAAACGAGACATTTGAAATCCGTCTTCATACATAATCAAATCGAAATCAACAACTTTAAATGTTATTTGCGAGTATAGAAGACAGTAACAAGTAGGAGGAAGAGAGAACTTGTTTCCGCCCTTATTTTTATCACATTTCAAGCTAACCTAACAACCATATTTATGCTGCATATTTATCATATTTCAAGCTAACTTAACCATATTTATGCTGAAAAAACATTATTTTAAGAGAAATTAACCACTTTTTAATTCCCAAATTAACATCTCTTCTCACAGCTTTTAATAATACATATAAGTACCGTAAATATCAGTCCAATATCAATATCGCCGAGTGGTTAGCACAGTCCGGGAGTCGAATTCCAGCTTGTGAGTGTCTCTTCATCAATGTCATCATATCATCACTCATTCTCATCTTCACGATTAGCCCAAAGTGGCAGAAAGCGAAGTAAAATAAACCAAATCAATCAATTAAAAATCCTAAACGCACGGCAATGAAGATAGGCGGTTGGGCAGGAGAATTGCGCTGGCGCCACATATGCGAAAAGCAAAGAGAGAGCGATACAAAAGTCGCTGGTTCCCCACGCACTGTGCGACAACGTCAACCGGGCTGCGTTGCCTAGTTTCGAGCGTCAGACCGACCTCTCTCCAGGCCACTTTCGAGTCCCATTCGATACAGAGCTGGTGATCGTATGAATTGAAAGTTCGTTACAGGCCCCAGAAATGAAATCCCATATCTACACGTCGGACTGCTCTTTAGCCTCCGACGTGGCAACAGCGCGAACAACTGCCACCCGTCTAATTTCATGGTTGTGCGTTTAGTTCTAATGATTATATGATTGCATTGAACATTAGGAGATATATATTTTACAAAACGTCGTGGTATATAATGGAAACTCAGCGACTCGGTGTTGTTATGCGCATGTGCAGTTACGTGCTTAAACCCTGAAGTAAATTTCTGAACGCCAAATCTGGCAGGAAATGAAAGTTGAAAAAGATAAGAAAAATGTATAATTGAAATATGTTTGCGTGACTGGTGTATTTTTCTTGTTATATTTTTTTGTTCATAAAATCTGGAAAATTCAGCGAACAGCTAGGTTTGTTTAATTTCTTTGTAATTTGGGAAATAATTTTAAAATTAACTGCATGTACTACTCCAAATATTTTTACTTTTTTTCTGGAGAAGGAACACACATGCTTTGGCAAGGAAATCTGTAGATGAACTATTTTCCTTGCCTTATACTTCGTGTTGGCTTTAATACAAATTAACGGGAGGGTTTTGGGACTTTACACACAGAGGTGTACACAGAAGTAACCCAGAACACCCTCCACTTAATATGAACCGCCAAACAAGAAAACTTCTGATACGTAAACAACGGCAAAATTCAACTCGACTGCAAGAATAATCAGTTGCTGTTATTTCCTAATAACAGTATGATTAAAATATTTCGGACGTAATATTTTTGCGTGACGGGCATAAATCTTTTGCTGACATCACAGCGGCAAGGAAAATTTATGCTAAAGTGTTCCAATGAAATAATTTCGCTTGAGCACCAAATAGTTCGCTCAGACGATGCTAGATAGAGTACGGAATTTAGCGGATATATTATATACGATTATTGTCACATTAAAATGATATTCGATTGTAAATGCTCGAGCATGGAAGACTCGAACGAGTTCGAACGAGTGAAAGTTGTCCCATGCAATACTTTAATGTATATACGTACATCACTTGTAATACCCTGAGCATTACTCTTCAGTTGAGCACTTCACATTTTTGTTATTAAGAAATTCATTAAATGTTCTGATACAGATAACCAGTTTGAGAAGCAATATCCATTATTTAATCTATTTCTGATTTAATTTTCAAATTGCGTCATAATCTCTAGTGACCCATCGCACCAATTACTCGATAGACCAAGTGGATGGACCGACCTGGATATATCAACTTGAGATGAGAATTACAAAATAATAAAGTTGTCAACATTCTGACTATCTTCAGGTCAACGAAGAAACAGGTTTCATCAGGACGCAGACGATAAGTGAAGATTATATTTCCTCCTTCGGCCTTTATGGCTTGTTCGAAAAGAAAATATCAACCTTATATTATACCTTGTATATCTAGTGTACGAGGAATAAAGTTTTTAGTAAGGTTAATATTAGGCGGTGGTTTTACTACAACCTGAAGGAGCTGACTGCCGCTTCTGAGTTTCTTGCTCGCTGTTACAGGATCAGGTTAACGATTCATATTTTTGCCTTTTTGACTCAATTCAACATAACAGTTGGGCTGAAAAGTTCGTAGGCTGACTCATAGATGGCGTTACTAGAATTAAATCCATGTGATTTTTACTTAGTACTAACCTTCAAAAGATACGTGTATAAATTTCACAGCTGCCGGATAATTAGTTCGTGAGATATAGCATTGTGAGTGAAGCAGCTTTTGTCATTGTGAAAAAATGGATAAAAAAGAATTTCGTGTGTTAATAAAGCATTGCTTTTTGGCGAAAAAAAATACTGTTGAAGCCAAGGCTTGGCTTGATAAACATTATTCGGACTCTGCACCAGGAAAATCAACCGTTGAGAAGTGGTTTGCTAAATTTAAACGAGGCGAAATGAGCATCGAAGACGATGCACGCAGTGGACGCCCCAAAGAGGCTGTTATCGACGAAAACATCAAAAAAGTCCACAAAATAATTTTAAATGATCGTAAAGTGAAGTTGATCGAGATAGCTGAAACTTTAAAAATATCAAAGGAACGTGTTGGACATATTGTGCATGAATATTTGAACATGCGAAAGCTGTGTGCAAAATGGGTGCCGCGCGTGCTCACAATCGATCAAAAGCAACAACGTTTTGATGATTCGGAGCAATGTTTAGCGATATTCAACCGTAATAAAATTGCTTCCCCATCCACCATATTCTCCAGATCTGGCCCCCAGTGACTTTTTCCTGTTTGCAGACCTTAAAAGAATGCTCGGTGGAAAGAAATTTAGCACTGATGAAGAGGTAATCGCCGAAACTGAGGCCTATTTTGAGGCTAAAGAGAAATCGTACTATAAAAATGGCATCGAAAAATTGTATGACCGCTATAATCGTTGTATCGCCTTCGAAGGCAACTATATTGAATAATAAAATCGAATTTTGTCAAAAAAATATTTTTTACTATGTTAGCCTACGAACTTTTCAGCCCAACTGTTATATTATTTCGTTATTTTGTGACGCAGACAACCAGTTTAAGAAGGAAGATCCATTATTAAATCTATTCCGTATTTACTTTCAAAATTGCGTCACATACTCGCATTGGTGACATCGCACTCATTACATTTATTACAATAAATAAATAATAATTACCCATGGCGCAACTGCCCGTTGCCAGGGCCTACCTACCGACTGCCGGCCTCATTCAATCATCCAACCAGTTACGGGGTGACATGTGGTCAGTACGACGAACCCGCAGTCGTTGAAGATTTCCGTGACCGAGTTACGCTACTCGTCCGTAGCTCCCCAATTTCTTCTCGATGGTGGGTGGCCACCGGTCCCATACGCGGGCCGAAATCTCAGGAGAAAAGTTGTTACGCTTTCCCCAGGAGACCGGAACCCAGGTGCGGGACGACTGAATACAATACCTCTGAGAATTTGATGTTTTGGTTTCATTCAATTTCAAAACTAGTGCTAATGGAAAAAAAAAAGAAAAAAAAAGTAAGTCAGTCAAATTATGTGGTAAATAAGCCACTGGTGTCTCAGAGATGACACGAATGGACGACGGATGATGCGTAAGGGCAGAGGCGCTAACTTAAGATAATTTTTATGGGGAGCAAGGTTGGCATAAACAATATTCTATAAAATGTGTTCTACGTGAATTTTGGAGGGCAGAAAGTGCTTTAGCCCCCCCCCCCCCCCCCGCCTTACCAAGTCGGAGCCTATGAGTAGAGGTACCTTTTCCTTTCATCCTAGCTTATTTGTACACTAATGCACTAGGCCCAATTCCACCCTGACAGTGCCCCTGCAGGAAAGAAGCAATCCACTTCTCGCCTTGAAGTCGCACGTCGCTCTCATCCAGGGACCATCAACAAAGGCATTCGCAGCAGCGCTTGTGACAGGCGACAGAAGAGACTATCGCTCCGCAATTTATTCTTGAGGCGTTTGTCTTCGCATTGTCAGGACTTCGAAGTCTTACAGAAACAAGCACGAGTGAGGCCCAAAAAAAACACGAGAAAAGAAGACACGCGAAGAATGGAAGAGAGGCGGGGGAGGGAGAAGGAGGAAGAACCAGAGCGAAAGTCTTCAGGAGTTGTTTTTGAAGAAACACATGAATACTTCATGAGGGCGATTCTCCAGCACAAGAGCTTCAATCTCGGAGCCATAGAGACAGGAAGACGAAACAAAGCAAAAACACGAATCAGACACGCACAGCGACCGAAAGAGAGAAAAAGAGAGAAATGTGTGATACTGACGACACTGGAGAACATAGAAGAGGAGGAGAATTTCGTTCTCAAAGATTTCTGATTCTTGAGGGAGAAAAATGTATCCTATGTCGTCAAATCACGATTGTGATATATGTCTGTGACCAGGTTGCTAAGAAATTCGAAATGATATGGACGATGTATTCTCCCTGTTCGTATCTGGTATGCATCGCTGCAAATACTATGGTGCAGGTTGGGTACTGAGGGGTAAGAAGTAACTTTCTCTTGAGGCACTCAAATCTGGACTTCTTTTACACAGAGTATACTCTGACATTACTTGAATTCTTTCCTTAACGTTCTTGACCCAGCCGAATGGATAATTTACCTGGTAATATTTGTGCACTCCGCCTTACGTGCATTCGTTTCACTCAATGGAACGACAGCGTTTGCGATAGATAATAATTGGTTGTGCTTAAGTAGGTGTTTATAAAAAAAATGTCTCCTGAATCGCCAAATGTGCCTGTGGTGAGGTTTTGAGCACATCTCTTACAATATACTCAAAATAATATCACTAACACCAAGGCATGTAAAAATTATTAAACCTTGCCAACCTTTGCCAGACGATGAATGATGAAATGATTCTCTCGGGCTATCGAAATTATGGAAAAGATTCCAAGCTTTCGAAAGCTAATGTCACTCTCATCTTCAGGGTAGAAACATCAGAAATTGCTAGCAAAGGAAAGAAAACCAGTAACACTGGCCAGAAACTTCACTATAGGTGGTGTGGCTCACAGAGCAGAACACAAGACGCTCCACAACAATGAACGATTAGGCAAATCTGATATCAAACCACGGATTTCTTTCTTTTTTGTTTCAATTTCGTAAAACCCTTGTTATTGTAATACAAATAAAAACAATGCATAATATTTTATGAATGCCGTATTTATAATAAGACAGTTTTTGAACTTTGCTTTGGGGGGGGGGGCAGACTCTGGGAGAAGCATATGAAGTACAGTGAGATCCATGAGTATTACCGTGCAAATTGTGCATGACTAATTTCATTAACTTTTCTCTTATATCCTGTGTGTTTTTAAGCAAGGGATTTTTAGGTGTCCGGTAAAAATGGCGAAGGAAAAAATGGCAACGGAAAAATGGAGAAAGTAGAAATCACAAACAGAAAGCAAAAGCAAATGATAAATAATTGATATAAATAATTCATATGTAAATTGTACAGAAGAAAAATATTGATGCTGTGTTTAACAAAATCAATATTTATTCACCTATGATTTCGTCACTTTACAATACTGTATTTAACCAGGACAATATAGCTATTCACCTTTGATATCGTCACTTTACATGCATTGCAACTTTAGGTTATGTGCTACTCCTCGTAAGAAATCCTGCATTGTTCTTTTGTTATATAGCACTGTCGGTATAAATTACCCTAGTTTTTCTTCTCTGGCAATTCTCAAGTATATAGTATGAAATGTTCTCTTACACCGTCCAAAATCGAACCTAGTGTTTTAGGTTCACTTGGATTGCACGGATGTTGATTTCGAATCTTCATATCATTAGGACATTTGGCTATCATTACAGCATCGTAATCAGGTGGATGATAATGGTCGTAAGAACACACATGATTTTGTTTCAATAAATTTAATAAAAGTAAACATCTTCGTCTCTCTGAGAGAAATTAGTGACACAAATTAGTGCGAGGGTAGTTAAGAGATGGCTTCAGGTCCTGCTAGTAACAAGCACGTGTGATTGGTCAGCAGGCGTTCACAAGACGTAAACGTGTTTTCAGTCAAGATGAAAACCATGCTGCATCTCCCCTTAAGTTTCATGAAACACACATGCTTCAAATTATTTACAAAGGTTACCTTTTATTAACATGTGATTCTATAGCGACAGGAACTTCTGTCAGAAGAAATAAAGAAATAAACGGCATTATAATTATTTTTGGAAACATCAAATAAAGGGTATCAATTCAAAGACAAATTAGTGATAATGACACCAAAATTATATTATCTTTAAATTTTAAACTGTGAAATGCAAGACACATGATTTCTCAATTTTCATTTAAATCGTAATTTATTGTAATTGCCATTTTTTCCGTTGCCATTTTTACCTAAATTCGATTTTTATGTATGCTTGTGCAGAAGTTGTCAACAGCTTGTTTTGAGTTTTCCTTTAATTGTTGAAGCTCTTATTGGGTCAAATAAAGTGCACGAGCATGGTGATGGACAATTTGCACAGTAATACTCATGGATCCCCCTTTTGATGCCCCAGAAGTAACTGTCGACTCAACACAAAGTTATTTTACGTTTTTCTTTCTTCAAACTGTACACATCATTCAAATTGTCTAAGACCCGCTAGTGCGGCGCAATACGAGCACTGCTACATCATTTGTTGCGGTTGTTAGGTTTTCAATGGTAACTTACTCATAAGATTTTTTTCTGCACAAGAGCGACAATTAACAATCAAGAATTGTTAGCAAACGAAACAAGAACCAGTAACACTGGCCAGAAACTTCACTATAGGAGGTGTGAGCCACAGAACAGAACACAAGACGCTCCAAAACATTAGGGAAATCTGATATCAAACTATGAATTTCTTTGCACAAAACAAGATTTTACCCTGTCAAACTGAAGGAGACATTAAAGTAGTATTTTTTGTCATCTGCCCTCCAAACCACGAGAAAATTAACCTGGCACAACTGTCATCGTTAACTGGAAGCTCCTAAAGCTGCAGAACCGTCACAGATGTTCCATCACCAAACGACAATTTCTGGTTGTTAAGTTAAATGCATCAAAATTCCACCCTGCGGTCTTCAAACAAACGAGTCTGAAATGAAGGTTTGACTTCTTGAAGACATTCCACTTAAAAAAAAAAAGACAACGATTCTAATGGTTTTAAGTGGAGGTTTGCGTGATGATAGCTAATTATCTGGCAACACTGTCTAGACGGCTGTGATGTGTATTTGGATTTCAAGCACCTTTTCTCTTTTTTGGGAAGATTAAGAAGGGGGTGCAGAGTTTCGTGTATATTTGTTTGTCTTTGAGTGCGTAGACGTGTGCGTGCGTGCGTTTTGTATAATAAAGCTCGCACATGCATGCCTGGGTATTGAAGAAACTCACCGTTGAAGTTGTTCCTTGAAGGTTGTTGAGATTTCCAAAGTATTGTAGCGGCAAAATTAGATCTTTTTTGCTTATTCAGAAAGTAAATTTATTCCGATATGTGACTGGCCCAAAGATGTTCATTTGTTAAATTTAATACCTACTGCTTACTTCTTGTATCACGCACGTGTTGTATACCTACTCCCTCTGTCCCATAATTATAGTCCGGTATGCCAAAATGGTAGTACAGGAATGACAGACGAAGAGGCAGATGGAAAGCACAATTTGTACTGATCCTTGAGTAATAAAGTTGTATGACTCATTCCCGTGTTTCATGTTCTTCTTCTGCATACACCAGTGTCACAGTTTGAATATCGGGCAATTATTATGAGACAACAAACAAAGCTGTACCGGACAATAATTATGGGACAGAGGGAGTAATACGTTTTGTTGTTAATTTCACTTTTTGTTGTATTTCGCAAAGATGTGTGTGTAAAAAATTACTTCATCGTTATTTCACTAACTTTGATTCAGATAATCCACATTCATTGGTTGCCAATTGTGTCAATCTGTTAACTTTAAATATATTCCTATATAATGCTGGCAAAATACATTTGAAGAAATTTCGCTATGCAAATGAACATTTCCTAGAATATATTTTTTCATTAGGCTACATGTTTCATTAATCACAAATAAATTAAACATAAATTAAAACTGTTGCTGCAATGTCAGTCTGTTACCTCTGGAATTTGTCTCTTACACATTGTTATGCTCACTTTGCAAGTTTATTTTGAATGTGACAAAAGAAAAGGAACAAATGAATGTTGATGTATAAGTGTTTGACACATGAAACTTTACAATAATTGCATCCGAGTTCTCATTCAACTTTATCAAATATAAGCAGCTGTTTGATGTAAGAAGACAACAGAATGATACGTTAGGAAAGGAGCTTCCTTCAAATGTTCCATTCTTTGTAGGAAATTCATATGCTTTCAGTAGGTAATTTCGTTTCAATGTTTCTGAATTACTCTAACGGTACATGAACTGTATTAGATTTCTGTATTTTTCACGTTGTTCTTTAAAACTACTGAGGTTACTTGGGACTGTGAGGAACACTGGCGAATGCAAAGGGGACTGATGGGGATACAGCCCCTCTCGAAATTTTGAGAAAAATCAGTATTTTCAAATGAAACAGAAAAACGGAAGTGGTAAATACCAATTACCATTCTTGTCTTAGAAACACTTTTAAATCGAAGATTAAAAATGGTAATTATGAATTATATTATATATAGTTATTTTGAAAACACATTACAGAAACGGGGTGTGTTATGCAGAGACAGTTCGTAAACTGTCGACTATGCGGTAGCTATGCATTGTTTGCTTAACGGATGTTTGTTCCTGGCACCCTGACAACAATAGAAAAGTGCGGGAAATCACATATTCACGGTATCGAGTTCATCCAGAGCAGGCCACTCCCCGTTTCTGTAATGTGTCTTCAAAATAACTACGCGTTGCTCGATAGTGAACCGCTCCATGGCAACTCAACTGAATATCAGAAGAGAAACAACAATTGCTCAATTAATAATCGGAATGTTAAGAGATAACGAAATTCATAAGAACAGTGTTGCTAACCTTCAAACAAAAAAAATGACCAGCAATTTAAAACCTGCATACTTTATGAAACACCCTTTATAACAACATTTATTATATTTAGATATAATAGAAATGAAACACCAATGAAGGTGTTGGTAAAAGTAAAACGAAAAGAAGTTGACAACTTCAAAATTTCCTGCAATTTATATACTTTCCATACAAATTTCCATTTTTACCTAAAATTGGACCTTAATTTCACAGCATCAAGGGAAATTTCCCTTTATGTAGCAACACTGCCTGTGTTCTCCCTCTACGCTGTATGGAGCGATGGCAAGTCACTTTTTTGTCAGAAGGGTGCGTCGAAGTACGAATCGTTAATGCACGTTCAATTCACTATACTGGCGGGTTTTACCAGCATGGGTGCACATCCCCCCCAAGGCCAATAGCGCCCCCCCAAATCATGTGATGCACCCTATAAATCATATCGTGCCCACCGCCCAAAATCACGTCATAATCCCCATAAAGTATTTAATTAGGACAGCCTGTCTACTAAAAGTAACTTTTTTTTCTAATTAACGGAAAGCTAGCACATTGATTGGTTAAAAGCTTGACAATCTCAAATGTCATGAACTAAATTACATGAATATGCATTTAAAAAGTGTTTGAGCAGTTAACAGAGATTGTTACACAACATAAGCTAGAAAATTCATCCCGGGCAAACCAAACAACAAATGCTGCAGTTTTCTGTTAACCACAACTGGCTTCTATTGTGTCATCGATTCAATTATTGTTTCACGAGACATGCATAGAACCCTACACAGAACCCTACCGAGAATTATCTAGTGCCGGTGTTACAATATAGGCTAATAAGGTGCCTTCTTCGAAGAACTAGCCCCCTTCCCCCTCTGCTTGTAATCCGTAGCAATAATTACATTGATTTTATCTTAAGTCCAATTTTCCTTTGCTGAAGTAAAACTGTCCTGCGACAAGAAGTTAGAAATTAGAATAGGTATATGTTCGTATTTCTCCGTTTTATCGGGTAATTATTGCGCAAGGTCTTACTATAAAGTATACTAAGTGCAACCGTTACAGCATACGGGTACAGCGCCTTGGATAACGTAGTGTGGAAAACGACCCAAGAAACTGGTTCCCCGAGACGATGACAAGTAGATGACAGTGCGATCGACCCAGGTGCTAATTTTGTTATGAAAGTAATGCGGCTTAGTTAGTTTTTGGAATATATTGTGTAGATTTGTTTCTATAGAAAGGCGGTAAGTGAATTTGATGGAAACAGTTATATTTGTGGAGTGATTTGCAGTCACGAAATGGCATTAATTTGGAAAGAAAAGTAAAATAAAATTAATAAATAAATAGTATGCGTAACACAAGAAGAAACATCGCAATGTGATTCCGGACGTCAGGTCTTGGGCTGTGTATTAGAGTTTATTCTTCTATGTTATTAGAATATAAATAGTATCCTGAGAGATATTTCATACCGAGGCGACAAACCACAAGTGTCGCTTGAAAGCGAGCAGTCGGAAATCAATGCAGCCTTTCGAACCGTAGGGACACAAGCTCTGACTGCACCGTTTCCTCAAGGAGATTTTAGACCAAAGCGACATGCGACAAACGATAGGAGGATTTCACACCAAAGCGACACGGGTCATTCGGTCCAAGGCAACTTTCACACCGAAGCCACACACATTGCTTGGAAACGAGCCAATCAAGAGCAACATTTCACATCGTAGCGGAATGACGGGAAGCACAGGCCAGCGTTCGGTTGGTGAAATCCTCAAGCGATAAGTGTCGCGGGCCGCTTGTCGCTTTGGTACGCAATCTCACTAAAGCAAGACACTCATTGCATCGCGTATGCGCGAACAACAAACCACGGCAACATGTTGCAAGCTATTGAGAAAATGGCCCAGTTTGAGGGACGCAGAAGCGACAAAGCGACACGTGTGGCTTATCGTGTCGCCTAGATCTGTTGTTGTAATGTGCGGTTTATCGTGTCGCCTATCGCAACGCTTGCTAATAGACTGAAGGCACCATGTCGCTTGTCACTTAATTGGGAACTCCCCCTGTAGCGCGTCGCTTCGGTCTGAGCACCCTTCCTTTAAGGAGCTTTCCGACCGAAGTAACAAGTAGCACGCGAATACGCCGTATGAACGTGTCATTTGCTGTTTGGACCCTCATGTGCAATGAATGCTATTTTACAGTCTGGAAGTGTGTGTCACTAGTGTGACAGTGTGAACATCCCGTGTCGCTTGTCCCATTGGTTTGAAAGTTGCCTTACACTCATGTCGATGGCACTAAGAAAGGTTTGTGGGGTTCCCCTTGTCGTTTCATGCAATCATCATTATCATAATCGCCGCGATTAGTATAAAGCGGAAGAAAAGAGACAGTAAATATCAAAAATACAAATGCTTCAGTGTGTATATCTTTAAAAGAAATGATGATGATGATGATAATAATAAACCTAATTCATACACAAAAATTTAGTTGCCAAGAGCATTCCACGCGTATTTTTTTCTCCCTTTATTATTAACGAAAGTATGACGATAACAGGACGTGGTCGACTGTCTAGAATGTTCTTTAATATCTTCGCGACCACTGTACCAAATATCATAGCAATTATCACATTCATAGAAATGCTTCATGTAAAAGAATCAGACGTTGCAGCGAAAACTCCATTTACTTCCATTATAAGCAGTCGAACACCAAGCACCGGGGTCAACACCAGCGCCTCTAGCGGATCATTTTCGAGTGGAACCAGCCAGATAGCGCAGAAGCATGCCGTTTTCCACACTACGTTATTCTAGGCGCTGTAATACGGGTAATCAATAATACAATAGTATTGTTAATATAACTACTCCATCAAAATTGAAGCAGGTGCTTTAAATAAAGTAGTATACCAACACAGCATTATAGTGTAAGAAATTATATTATCAACCTACACTGAGAATACTGTGTGATTCTTAAAGCATCTCTGGTATAATTCTTCACGATCATCTCATCAAAACGCCAAACATGCATTTTTGTTATGCTACATTGCGAGCAAGAAAATTTTTACACCCATTTCTTTGCAGCCTTGCAAGAATATTAATTTAATGGGGTGTCAATATTTTCAGAAGTTCCCGCGCTATTTACTGTTTTCCAGCTTCTGGTTTGACGCTTCGACGCCGAAAATTTGTACATACCATATCGCTGAATATAGTACCAAAAATATAATGTTCGAACCTCTTGGGACCTCCTATATGGCGCAGTGGTAGCGTCGTAGCCTTGTAATCAAGTGGTCCCGGGTTTGATTCCCGGTGGAGGCACATAGTGGTTAGGATCCTACTTTAAACTGTAGGTTCAGTCCCGATTAGCCTTACTGTGCATAAAGTGGACTTAAAACACTAACTCAATCAATCGAACCTCCCTCCCTCCCCCTACTGAAATATTTTGACAATCTAAGATTTAACACTTTATCAAGTGTTCGTGTATAATATAATAGCTAATGTATAATTTTATGTGTATGGTTGAGTGCAAGAAAAAGCTTTGTACGGCCTTAATTCCGCCATTTAAAATAAGGCGTTAATAAATAAATAAATAAATAAATAAGAGCTTCATATCATTCATCTCTCAAATTTAATACTCAATCCTCCCACTAAAATGTCCATGCCACTTTTAGACTTACTGTTCATATTGAAGAGTGGATAAATTGCCTCCTCTAAAAACAAATAATTCTTAGCCCCCGCATCAGAATTTTCGCAGCAGTCTAAGCCGTAATAGTAATACAAAATAATTGGATGTCCTCCAATTTCATTCTCAATCTTCCTTACTAAATTCCCATCATAATCTAAGACTTAACTGATATTCAAGAGTTGTAGAGTAAGGTGGGGTAAGACTGCGCGGCGGGTAAGACTGCGCACCGGTTTTTCGAGGTGAAAATCACACACAGTTGGCACCACTGCGCCACCGTTACTTCGTCCAAGATGGTAGTTAGCTGTGGACAGTGGTGAAGATACGTTTGAAATTCGTTGTGCTGAGAGAGGTAAGTGAAAAGATTTTGAGGGTGTTTGCTATTTATTTTTGTACTTCGTGTTTTGAGTACTACGTCACTGTGAATGTATACAATATTACGATTTTCATGGATAGAAGAAGCTGTGTTAATGCCGAGCCCACCTGTGTATTAGTTTCCATTGCTTTGTGCAATGGCTGGGCAGCATCACTTGATTTGTTCAGGAAAGCAGCACGGGGCAAGACTGCGCACGTGCACAATTTTACCCCACAAGTGTGTGGCTTGCAGGTGCAAGTGTGTGGCTTACAAGGCCCAGCCATTAGATCATTTTTTGGTCCACTGAAGTCGTTTCATTCATCTGAGTGTGATAAGTGGATGAGTAACCATCCGGGTCGCCCAATCACAGTTTTCCAAGTGGCATCCATTTTTACAAAGGAATATGGGAAGGCAGCTACAGTTGGGAATGCCATGAAGGGCTTTGAAGTGACTGGATTATGCCCATTCAATCAAGACATCTTCACTGAGGACGAGTTTCTTCCCTCTACTGTGATAAATGTATCAGATCCAACTCCATTTGAGCAGCCTTCAACAAGTGGGGTTAACAATACTGGATCATACGGGCACATTTCCGTTAACCAGATATCACCACTTCCACGTGCAGAGCATATTCAGCACCGCCGACGAAAGGGAAGGCAGTCTCAGGTGTTAACTGGATCTCCATTCAAAGTCAACTTGTAAGCCTCCTTGGCTGAGAAGAGTAAGAAGAAAGTTCAGGGGAAACAGAAACGGAACATCATTGTTGAAGCAATGTAGCAAGCAGAAAAAGCCAGAAGAAAGAGTACAATTGCTCAGGTTGTAATGAGAAGTACAGCGATCCTCCAGTAGAGGATTGGATCCAGTGTTCCACATGTGACGAGTGGCGGCATGAAAATTGCACCTCGTATGAAACAGGAACCTTTATTTGTGATTTGTGTTAGCGATTCCTAACCCAAGTGAAGGACGGAATTCACTGTGCCTACTGTGAGAATGCCACGAGAAATGTATCCGATATGATAGAAGAACTTTTTTAGGTGATTTGTGTTTCTTTTTATACAAATGTGACTCTGTGTAGAAAGTGCGCATTCTTACCCCAACTTGATCGCAGTCTTACCCCGCGGTGCGGGTAAGACTGCGCATTTGCATGGTCACGGTTTTGTAATTGTTTCATGCAGAAATATTGTTCATTCAGCTTTCGGAAATTTACTGTGAGTCAGCAAAGGATAGTGCAATGTGTATTGCATTTTTCATGTGTGTCTGTAGTTTCATAGCTTGAATATAAAATCATGAACTCAAACTGCGCAGTCTTGCCCCACCTTACTCTATATTTCCCCTCCCCCCCAAGTTTAATTCTCAATCCCCTACCAGAACTCACTTGTGAATCTAAGGCCTAATACGTAAGAGATGGATATTTCCCCTCCCCTCCTGTAATAATTATTATCCGTTACAATTCCCTTGGCAGTGTACAAATTGATATTTATGTGACAGCAATGGTAAATTGGTAACGTAATTCAACTTATGTCCAATGATGTACTGTTCACTGAAAATTTTCATTACAAAATACTCCCCCCCCCCCCAAAAAAAAGGCTGGATGTACGTATGTCCACAAAATGCTTTTTCTTCATCTAATGTATTAAATAAGGTGTACCTAAGGTGTAAACTTTTTTAGGTATATTTTTGAAAAATATATACAAGTAAATGTTGAATTTTATATTAAATTAAGAAACCCTATCCTCCCAAATGTGATGGCGCAGTCTGCGCCATAATCTTTCTTGTGGGCATCCCTGTTTGGCAGGACACTGTATTTCGTCTTCTGACGTCACGCTAAATGCTTTCGTTGTTAGGCTAAATGAAGTGTAGTTATGCTAAGAGATTTGAACCTAACAAGCCTAAACTAAGCACGAAAGCATTACGTGCTTACGTCAGAAGATGAAGCATGGCGCTTGACCAAGAAGGGGTTTGAGTTTGGTGCGATGAGTCATACACATTTTCTTCGTGAGGAGCTGGTTAACTTTAACTTCTTGACGGTTTTTCACAACTTGGTGGTTTGCTCTCGCCGCACAACCACAGAGTAGCACAACTGTGTCGGGCGATGAATGGGTACTTCTTCAAAGAGATTCTAACTAAATGACTTATTCAAATATTTTTCATGAACAGTAGCATATTACAGTTCTACTTAATACTATAAACCTTTTTCGAGCAGGCCTCATCTCCAGGAAGCTAACAACTCGGGGCAAGCCCCAGCACCTAACGACCTGTTGGGTGAGATGAGTCTAGGCAAGGATATTATTAACCTTTTCCTGCTCCCCCAAAATAGGAAATAGTTAGGTTGGATAGTTCGATGAACTAACCGATCTCTAAATATGCACTTACTTATGTGATAAGACATTTAAGTATACAATGGATATGGAATTCAACCAACAGTCAACTGTTTATTATAAAAATCATTCAGAAAATACGATGCTATGTCTTGGGATCATCACCTTCTAAGACGATGCAAATCGAGAGATATTCGTGGGAACTACAAAGCATTAGGCTCTTCGGCCAACGCCTCGGGAGACGTTAGAGAAGATGAGCTGTAAGAAGCGCCATCTTTGAAGGACTTTCTCCGAGAATATTGGAAAAAAAGGGACGTTATCGGAGAATTCTGGAGCTTTCATCGGAAGGCGTAAGTGGGTGTTCTGGATTTTCCACGCAAAAGCTGCTTGGGTTGGGGGATTTCGTCTTTCCCTCTTCCAGCAAATCCCCCTATATCCGTGGAATTTCCTTTCCTTCTTCTGGCCTGCAGACCTACGCCTGCCTGCCTTCGAAGATGGTCACTTTTCTGTCCCCGGGATCAAATCTCTCCTTGTTACTTCCAAATGTAATGTGTTTTCATTCATTTTTGCACCACCGAACCAGACTCTCTCTCATTGTCGTGGCATAGTCGTTGTTGCCCAACGGAATGCTCCTCAACTTGCATCCAAAGGCGATAAAGGGAACAAGACATATCTACCGGTCTCGAGAAGCATCATATGCAACTTTAGTAGTTTAGCACCAGCCCAACAGATGTCTCTTATCTTAGACATTGTTCTTTCGTCTTTCAAATGCATTAAAAAAAAAAAACCTGCGCTGAGCCTCCTAGATACTCTCAATCTGCGCCATTTTGAAGAAAAATGTATGAGCTGATCGCATTTAAATGGTTAGGAGCCAATCAGAAACAGCCTTCCGCGTACAGCTTAGAAGTAGTTTGACACTTGACGAGAGGTGGCAGGACTGCACATGCGATAAGCTTCGAAAAAGGGGGATTCGATAATCGAGACGTCTCGTCTCGTCCATAGTTTTTGATTGCATTCTAGTAGGAAAACAACTGGCATTGCCCGTCAGATACCGGTTGCATATCAGGTAAAAACATGTCTTCCTACTAACAAACCAGGTTTGGGCAACCGGTTGTATTTGTGAAAGAGAGCTCTCGTATACACGTGTGGACCAGAGAGGGAGCAGCGGTACTGTAGCCTTGCAAGAGAGGGCGGAAACGAGAGAGTGGACTAGGCAGAAGGCTTCGCCGGTCGCTTTCGTGCAACGGTAAACCTTTCGACATCTGAGTAAAAGTGCAGTGTGGCATTGTAATCAAGGCAGAAGAAGAGATAGCCAAGATAACAACAGTTGGTCGTGGAGAGAAAAATATGGGTGACATGCAATAATGCCATCGGAAATTACCGCAAAATTGAGCTGCCTGTCTCCAGCACGTCACTCTTACAGGTGATACTAAAGTCAGTCCCCTCATTTTTATTTCTCAGTACACCATTCTCTCCCTCTTTTCCTATCTCTCTATTTCCTCTGCTTCTTTCATACCTTTCAGGCCTGCCCGATGGCGCAGTGGTAGCGTCGTCGCCTTGTAATGAAGGGGTCCCGGTTTCCGGTACCCGGCGGAGGCAAATAGTGGTTCGGATCTCACTTTAAACTGTAGGTCCAGTCCCGATTAGCCTTACTGTGCATAAAGGGGACTTAAAACACCAAATCAATCTTTCATTGGTCTCTATTTCATTCGTTCCTGCTTCTCTCTATCTCTCTTTTTCTTCCTCTCCTATTTCTCTCTTCCTGTCCTTCTTCCGTTATTGATTTGGTTTAACTTACTTCGCTGTTCTACCACTTTTGGCTAATTGCGAAGATAAGGATGATGATAATATGATGAAATTGATGAAGGGACACTCACAAAGAATACCCACCCGACCAGTAGCGTCGTAGCGCCATGACATTAACCACAACATCTTCTTTCTCCCTCTTCTGATTTCCATTCTGAATTTCTTTTCCTCTTCATTTCTCTTTTATTTCTTTTCCCCGATTATCTATTTCTTTCTTTACATTTTTCTTTACGTCTCTCATTCTCTCTTTTTTTTCTATCCTTCTGTGTTCATATTTGGGTGTCCTTGAGAATAGGCTAGGACAATTTCAGGATGGCCTAGAAACCGCTCCACCCCCCGATGGCGCCGCCTTGTTGTGTATTTATACCTTTCCATAAGTGTCCTTCAAAAACTATACAGTGACTTTTCAATCACCCTATCTGTTTACATGAGATATCTCTGTATGTTCTCCCTTTAAGAGAGGTGTCACCACCACTGTTTTAGAAGATAAATCGCTCACTGTCCGCGAATGAAACTAGAATGAGTAAGTACATAAAACTTGATGTGCAAGACGATCCAGAATATGGGCCACCGTGATAACGAATTCTCCATCCTCCTGCCCCACTATGCAACCTACAAGGTAGGAAAACACCAGAGAAATTTATGGCTTTCGTCCTGTGAAGCAATATATATCGCGTTTTTCTTACCCTTCTACCTCTGTGTAAATTACGAAACTTTACGCAAGACGATACATCAAAGTCAACAAAATCAAACTTAACAGGCCCCCCACGTAATCGCTACCCCTCCGATGATACGCCGACACCAATATCAGTGTCAACCCGTCCGTAAGTGTGGGTGTGTCACTTTTTTTTCTTTAACCCCTCCCTCACTTCGGTACAAAAGCTGGTTCCGGCCCTCAAGGGGAAGTTAGGCCCAACCATGGTGATTCAGTTCTGCACTACGTCACTCGAATGAGTCCCATGGGTACTTTATAAAGCGTTACAATGCTTCGCGGCATCTTTCACTACCAGAAAAACAAGTATCTGGGATGCCTTCTCGGAAGAAGAGATGTTTCGCTTTTGCCACAAAGTTGACGTTCGCTAAGGTTAAACTGGGGATTTCTTTCCTTGCTTGAAGTCGAAAGACTGTTATTGTGCTTCACCATAACAGTTTCGTAAAGCCCTACCAATACATTCACATATTTTTATAGAGTTAACGATTACGTACCTAGCAACCCTGATTTAATAAACCCTGCCACCCTGATATGGGATCGGCACGTCTAACTTCTCTCATTACAACTTGTCAATTTGTGGCTATGTTCACTCCTTACTGAATGACAGCGAATTTAAGCTAAATTCACACTCGTGAATTTTTACCAGCCTTTACTTTATCAATAAATTTACTTTTTTAATAGTTTGCAACAATGCTCTATATTCTGGTAACTTTATAGTACTTCCTTACCACTCTTGGATAACAGTGAAGGTGAAGAATAAAATGCATGTTTGTAAAATCCAAGCCAAGCACGTTCAATATTCGACTTTCGATATTGTCACCAAAGTTCCCTGTTTAGAGTCCCGGCTGGATGCTTTTTGTGAACATCCCTTCATCAATTTCATCTATTCATCACTCATATTTAGGGAGCGGAAGTTAATGACCTAAAAAATATAGGTATATGACCTATAGAATGTCCTAAAAAATGGGGAAAAATGACGTAACAAATGCAAAAAATGACCATTAGTTTCAGGTTAAAAATTGAAATGAAAAGGAAATTAAACAAAATGCAATCTTGCTTTTTTTAAAAAAAGGCACCAAATGATACCACATGCACATTCAGTTAAAATATGCAACGAGGATTTACAATGGGAACAACCGAATAAGTTTAAAACAATTTAACGTAAAAGTCGTATACATTGAATGAATTGGTGTAAAATGCATTAATTTCCCACATCTTTGCTTGTAAATTGCAATCCTGCGAGATATATATAGGTCTATGTTCACCTTGGTGAAAAGACTCAAAAATATTACCAAAATGAAAGAAGTGACAAAATATGAGGAGACAATACACCGAATATTCCGAAAAATGCCGAAAATCGGGGAAAATGACCTAAACCCTGAAAATTGGCAAAAATGAAAAAAAAAATGCTCTTTAAAATTACATTTTTGGGGTTCTAGACGAAGTGTATATTTAATGGGCATCATGTCCGAGATGTCAGAAAAAATACGATATTTCATCAACTTCCGCTCCCTACTCATCTTCATCGTCGCAATTAACCAAAAGTGCCAAAAAAGCGAAACTTGCCCTATCTCTACATGTCTCTCTCCCCCTCTCCCTTTCTCTCTCTCTCTCTCTCTCTCTCTCTCTCTCTCTCTCTGTGTGTGTGTGTGTGTGTGTGTGTGTGTGTATGTGTGTGTGTGTGCGTGTGTGTGTGTGTGAGAGAGAGAGAGAGAATCAGTATACATTTATTTACATATTTTGTACATCAAGCTAAAATTCCAGTCCAACGTTTTTATTTTTATCATAGAGAATCCTCCCTAGACACATAATATGTGCATAGTTAGCAAACGTCACCTCAACATACTGATGTAACGTTATATCTTTATTTATACAACAGCGCCAGAACAGCAATATCAATACAAATTCTACATAGTTCGTGTGGTTTGCCTGTGTACGTTTTTTTTAATGTGTTCCAATTCGCCGTAATGTGATATGCTTCGCTGCGGCAACGAGATAAGGTTTCATACATGCGAACACAAGCACTGGCAACCATTAAGGAAATACACATACGCGGTCGAAAACCGCCCACTTAAAAAAAAAAATCTACATGAACCGCACGTTATGATTTCCTCCAGGGTACTAGCAATTCTCCTACGCCGCCAGAGTTTCGTTTGTTTTGTGGATGATGAGTTTACACTCTTGCAGAAATTAACGTAATCCTCCCCCTCCCTCCTTCCATGAACCCCAACGTAAAGAATCCTCCCCTAGGATGGTGGTAGAAACGATTGTGGGGGGATGTTTGTCTCTGTTTCACCCACCCACCCCCATTCACGTTTTAATTACATTCCAGCTATTGAATTTCCTCCGGCAAATATTTAACAAACTTTTTTTTAATGAAAAGAGAACAAGAGAGTAACGTTTTACCTACGCTGCTGCTATCTTTTGGCTGGATGTTTGTTATTACCACACCCAGCCGTATTTCCTTGTTGTAATAACTCGTTCGCGAATTCAATGTTGTGAATCGTTTCAACATGTAACGCTGCCTTCAAGCAAGTCTAAACTGCGTCTCCACGTAAAACACCTTTAACAATAATGATGTTTAGAGACACGTGCAATACGACCTTACTAATATTTGGATATGGTCTATTTTAAATGTAATTATTTACTTGGTTACTTTATTCTTCTACGTTACGGTGGGTAAGGGGAGGTGTGCAATTGTGGTACAATTTGCATACCCCACGAGGACTTTACAGTTGTCATAGTTAACAAAAGATGAACGTATTCATTTTTGTTCCCGGGTGGACGAAAGTGGGCTCTTGCCCCATCTTTTTTACCAATCCAAGCAGCGTATGTGGAAACTACTAAATAAATTATAGTAGAGAGAGAGAGAGAGAGAGTTATACCCGGAAATAAAGACAGGAAGAGACGGGAAAAACCATAAAGAACGGAAGAAATTTTAAAAAAGACGGGGAAACAAATGAAACGATACCCAGTGGAGGCACATAGCGGTTCGGATCCTACTTGAAACTGGAGGTCCAGTCCCGATTAGCCTATCTGTGCATAAAATGGACTTTAAAAATTCAAACCTAATGAACGAAGGAGATAGATAAATATAGGAAGAAAAAGAGGGAAAGAAAGAAAGATGGAATGTTCTAGAAAAAAAAAAAAACACCTCAAATTATTTCCTCCACCCTTCAGCGTACTCAAATCTAAATTCTTTGGCCGCGCTACAGTAGATTTGGTCCACAAAGCTTCACGACGAAATCTACTTCTTAACATTTTCTAAAAATTCAAAAGTGCTCTTTATGGAAGAGCTGTAGCATCTCAAATGTATGTGAACCAGTTGCCCTCACTCTGAATTTTCTTCGAATCTTACCTATCAAAGCCATGATGGATGGAAAAAGTTTTGCGCATGCACGTCATCTTAAATGAAAAAAAATACACAAATAGTTGCTACCTTTTGATGCACATGAACTTATTTTTTATTCGGCAGAAATGCATGAAATATTGGGATTTGAATGCATTTTATGCATCCATTCAACTAAAAATAATACGAAATCTAATCGGTCTTCCAATTCTGTTTATGCTAGATATGGCATGTCATCGCCTCATCAACGATATCATTTTCTGTATGTGGAGGAAAAAATCCGGAGGTGGTGGTGGAATATCAGGCGACCTAAGTGAGTCAGTCTATTTATGTCAATCTAGGACTGGACTGGCCAACCTCGCTTTCTGACCTTGCACCCTGTTTCAGTGTGCATACACTATCTATCCATTCTACCCGTGTCACATACGAACAGCCGAATTTATAATATTATCTCTGAGAGATGGAAATTTCACACCCTTTGACACGCTCTTGATTATAATTAAATTACACTTTAAAAATATCAAGATTCTAGGTGTGCTTCACCTACGTCACAATCACAAACTGAGCAGCCATGATTGAGGCCAGTTCTTGTAAGCATACGGAATTCAAGCGGGCTGGCGGGAGATACGAACACGGACAAATGAAATCCACCTGTACTTTCCGTTCATTGAAATGGCAGATTATTCACGCTAAGCTAGAATATTGATCACTAATTCATACCTTTTCAAAGATGATAATAGAGTTCTAAAACATCTGAGAAATATACAGTGTGTGATAAATTTGATATTAATAATAATTTACCAGTCTAAATTCAAGTCATCTAAATGGTAAACCCAGTGGCGTAGCAACATATGGCAAGGCCCTGGGCGAGATTAGAATTCGAGGTCCCCATTCGTTCTGTAAATTCCAAATCTCAATGTGATTTTCTGAAATCTCATCTTTTTTTACATTTATATATTCGAAAGAACAAAAGACAAATCCTTACTTATCCCCTCCCCGTCCCTCTTAACAGAAAACTACGTCTGGGCTGCGAATGACACTTTTACTTCACATCATAAGATCTTGCCCTTTCACGTTCAACAGTGAGAATTCTGAGTTCTCGAAATTTGGCCTGAATCATACCACTCTTCACCAGCTTCCAGGAGTTTCTCGTAAGCTTTAATTTTAAGATAGTTCTTCTGTCGTGACTGTTACTGGAAGAGTAAGAAACAAACAGACGGCGGTGCAGAGAACACTGGAAGCTAAACTAGTGTAGAGTTATCAAGAAGAAATTTTGCCAAAGCACTTATGGATGTTGTTGAGGTGGTTTCAGATTTAAGCACAGTCTTGGAACTTAGAACTTGATCAGGAAATTCAAAGGATAAGTCATATTCGTACTCGTTACATAGGGCAACCTCTGCATCTGAAGATGCAAGATGGAAGCAAAGACTTACAATATTATCGGTGTCCTCCTTGTGTTGAAAACAACGCAAGCATTTAAATGCCTCACACCTTGCTCCGTGGCAGTTGGACGTACTTTATTGTTTACATTAAAATTGTCCGTAAAAATTAGCCTTTTCCATTTATTTCTCTCAGTTCTATTTATTGAATTTTTCGTATCAACACCATGGGTCGTGAGGCCCCGAGCGATCGACCACCGCTTGCTACGCTACTGGGTAAACCTTCCCACAACTTCATAATGAAGATATTGACTGAAGGAACTTTCTAGCACGTCGGCCCAGTTCTGTGGAAAAGAACGATCTAAAGGCTAACTACATTTTCTTTCAAAGGAATGTTAGATACCGGGGCTTGTCCAAAGTTGAGTGAGCTCTAGCGTGAAAAACAATTTTACTCAATGCTCCCTACTAATGACATTTTACCGCCATATTAGTGTACCCTGTTCAGTCCTGTGGCAATCTAATGTCTTGGTAAGTTTGGTCTATTTTCAAACCCAACTATTCCTATCAACTGGATCAGAAAAGGCGAATTGATCAATAGCTGGCACTTTAACCTGTATTTCTTGACAAGAATTCAAATGTAACTGACATAAAATATATATCGGTATATTTTGGGTGTACAAACGAGTATCATTCTTTTTTAACGACATACGGAAATATTTCTTTTCAAAATTATTAATAAGCAGTATCGTAGTCGGGGAAATGCCAAAGCTCGCGTCAACAGAGATAAGTTGAGCTGATTTACCGCCAGCAAAGAAGAGCGCTGCCATCGCCTTGTTGAAAAATGAAATATGTGCGTGTCTTGTTAGCGGTTTCTATTAGCAGATGGTTTTCGACAGCGTCTGTAAGAGGCTCAAATGGCCTCTTCGCTATCTTCCTTTTCCACTTAGCCTATGCACTTTTCCCTCGGGGGAGATTCTGCTTTTGTCTGCTAAACCAGAAGGTTTCCATCACAAAACAGTACCTAATAAATTTTTATTATCGTCCTTGGGGCAGTTTTGTTTTATAACGAGACCTCCTTCTTTGCATCCCCACCACAAATCACGAAGTTATTCAGGTCGTGTGTTTCAGAATTGGTACATAAAAGAAAAAAAGGCACCCAAGGTTGGTCCCTAAATTCGTACAATTCCATCAAATCATCTCTCTAAGTTGATAAAAGCCAACAAAATGGGTTGGGTTTACGTTTGCGCTGCAGCAGCGCCAATACTGGTGGGCGAAAGAAGTATATTTACATATATCTTTAGAAGTCTAGCACGGGAGATAGCAAAATGGCCATTAAAATTTATTGGAAGAAGAGTTCGCTTGAATTCTGGTGAATGTTTGCCCTTGCACACTCTCACTACCACAGACTCAAACCGAATGGTGAATCCTTTCGCTGTGAAAGATAAGCTTTAGAATCGTGCAAAGGGCTAAAGCCACTCTCCTCTCATCCCCTTGAATTTAAGCCTAATTGTATGGGTAATTGAAAAATGGCCATAAACCTGGGTGTTTTTATTGTTCTTTCGTTAAGCTGAAACACAGCCAAGCTAAAGTCAAAGAAGACTTTTGATGCCTTGCCGCAGGGAGGCGCTTGTGATGCTAGGGTACACTCTTTTGTTTTTTTTTCGGAGGTATATTTCGATAACGTTATCTTCTGTGAACCAGGCGTTTTTACAGCCTGGCCAGATCATCACAGTCTCTTTTATGTTTGTGTCTTGTAAGCTTTACGAGGTCCAGAGTTGTGAAATGGCCTGATGAAACTCAGTTATGCCAACTGCCCTCCAAAAAAAAAAGAAGAGTAGGTCCGCTTTCGCATATGCTTGCACACACGCGTGAATGCGTTTGTACGTCGTTTCGAACTTCGGAAAAAAAGTAGGGGGGAAAACAGTAACAACGGCTTGACCAAAAGGGTAAAGGAATATTACAGGCCACTCATACGTTGCCAACATTTCCTGTGCGTACTTGAACATCCATTCGACTCGCACCGTCCCCTTTAATTAATTGCTGGCATTAATAGGTCACATATTCTGGAATTCAGTTCCAATATTGCCCGCAGTTAACCAGAAACCAATTAGCAAGGGGGATATCGGAGAAAAAAATGTTTTCATGTGTGCTTTTAATTACTACCAAAACTTTCATATTCCAAACCACAAGCATTTTTTTGTCTAGTTGGAGAGTTGTTTGTCGAAGGTTGTGTGGACATTTCTTAATTGATATTATAGGAAAGAGCAGTTGGCAGAAAGTTTCGCTCTCTCTAATAATAAACCATTTTATCTATGGACAATAGTAATATTTAATGTGTCTGTAAGTTAATATTAGCGTTTCAGTTAACTAATTACAATGAAAACCCATTTCCAGTTTATGCGAGAAGAAGATACTCTGTGCAACCTAATCAAACTACGATGTAAAATAATACTAAATCACACGATGTGCAATAATAATAATAATAATAATAATAGCACTACATTATAAACATTAAATTTTACATTATATTAATATACAATAAAGTTAAACTACTACACGCATTGCACTCTATTCAAAAATATCTAAAACCTTTTAAAATAATTTAATTCGGATTGAAGGAAAAACAGGTAGGTCATTGATCATGCCCACAGTGAATTGTTGTAAAGTTGTAATACTGTCGTTCCAATGTGCTAAATCATACTTTGTGAGGTGAAAACATTTTAAGATTCAATATCCAGGAAAAAACAAGCTTTACATTTGGATAAATGTTGTCATCGGTAGAATATGTATCTACTTATGAGTGTTCATAAGGTCATAAGAGTTAGGATGTGAATCTATCAACAAGAAATAGCCAGAAACTGAACTAAGTGAAAAGTCAAAATGTGTACATTCGTGGTTTGGGTTATATAGTTGATATATTAAAAACTAAGCTTCCATTCTAGGAAGTTGATCTCAGGAAATGTATATTTCTCGAAGAACGGGAAGGCACCAACCAGTGAAAAATTGCTATATACGTAAATAAATCTAGCTTACAATCACCTGCACATGGAAACATGCCACGGAGGCATACGGGAATGTGAAAGTAGGGCTCTACACATACACGATCTCAGCAGATTTGTGCGGGTGACGTGATGAGCATTATGTTTCGGCCATCTTTCCTCTCCCAGCCACACAATCCCAGGTTTGTCCACGGGTACCCATTTGTTACAGGTTGGATGAACACCCCCAGGGCCGCTCTATGCAAGGATATTTCTAGAAAAATTCTGAACTGCAATCACCAACCCCAGGCCAGGGTATAGAAGCCGGATCTACCGAATTGTAGTCGGACACACAAACTACTGGACTACCGCGGGACTCTCTGACTCTCTCTCTCTCTCTCTGTCTTACACACACACACACCATCATTGTCCTGTGACAATTATTGGGTAGGCCCCTTTCCTTAACGCATTTCAGCACAATTACCTCTCCAATATTTTCTGAGTCTCTTTTGTCATACAGTTCCTGTTCACACACACACACGAGAATTTGCGACAAGGTCTTCTAGAACTGCAAGATCCCTGAGCAGAAAAAGCTCTCGCAGCACAAAGTTCCAGAGTAAAAAAAAGCTCTCCTCTTTATTACAAAGTAATATAACTTTTCCCTACTCCACCCGTTTCCAATGTCTACATTCCAGGGAAGAATAATCTCACAAAGTAATCTATCCACTCCGGTGGATTCTGTATACATTTTTAAAGATATTCCGGAAGAAATTGTTTGTAGATTGGGGGGATGGTCTCGGGCGGGACTTTTAGAGAACTTTTTCATCATATAATGCTGAGTTGTTTCCATAAAAAGGAAAAGAAATACCACTCGGAAAGATGTTAGCTTGCGAGGAGGGGGGAAGATTCTGTGAAGAGAAGAAAGGTAGGATTGCTTTTTTGAGCTTTCTTCCTCAGACTTTGACTTTTCTCTTTGGAGTGATTTTTTTCTTCTCTTCTTCCGGATTTACTCTTAATTGTCAGTTGATGAGGGGTTTGTTTTCCACCTTACGCGAATACGATTTGCAAGTTTTTTTGTTTCAGGAGATGAAAGTAAGAAAAGAAGCTCTGGTTCCAAGAAAAATAAAAAACGGTGGGTTTATTACACGTTTACCACTTGATGCTTAGATAATTACTATTCTCAGTAAGGCAAAGAATTTCTTTTACTTTCGTGAGTATTTTACTGTTAACGTTCTGTAAGGAAATATCAATTTGAAATTTACGTTCTTGGACTGTTCCATAAAATTGACTGGAGTATTGTATCTTGGATATATTTTGAATAGTGCACCAACAGCTTTAATTGCTGCCATCTTGAAGTCAATCTCTCAGAAACCTTTCAAAATTTTACCCAAGTGGATTCTGAGCAATAATTACAAGCATCAAGTCGGTGGAGGGGGGGGGGGGGCGTGAAGGGCAGTTGCCCACAGTTTTTTCCACTTTTGTCCCCGCACTATGCTAAACTTTATCTACCAAGCGAAAGTAAACTGCCCTTGCCCCTCAGTTTTGAAACTCAATCGCCGCCACTGTCGGTAGGTAAGCATTTCCTTGTTTATAAAATATTGATGGATATTATTGCAATATTTAGAACCAAATGAATTTACGGGGGATACAGTCACGGACACTTACGGGTTCTAACAATACCATTAATCTGAATGTAATCGTACACACCAGACGTGTCCGTGACTGTACATTACAGTGCATGCCTGAGAACTCTGTTTAAATATGTATAATTGATTTTCCTTATCTCGCAAGGAGTATTTTAAGTATTCCTAGTTCAATGATTTAATATGGGGCACATCTAATATGCATTTTGGATTTTCTATAGTTTGTGAGCTACACACACTTTTGCACGATTTCGGCAATGATTTTTTTTTTTTTTTTTTTACGATACAGAAAAGCGAAATAAGACAAGAGAAACCGAGATATTGTTTAGTAACAAGAATCTTAACGTTATGGCTTATGTACAGTTTCGAGAAAATGTAGTTTCGATTCAAATGTCATTGAATCAACCCCACACCCCTAAAGACAAGCAAACTAAATCACACAACCAACTTAATAGGGTTTCTTATTTGTAGGATAGGCACATCGAAGCGAACAAAAATATCCGTCGCAGGGTTACCCACAATCCTTTGCCTTCTTATGCAACACACAAGTTATTCCTCCTAGTGAACGCTGATTACTATCTACCATCACTTCTCGTAAGTTGTTCGCAATGATTTTTGGAAATGTGGAAGGATTTAAAAGTTACACATGTACAGAATTCTAACATCTGTTACAGTCTATGAAGTGCTAAGGAAACTAAAATCATAAATGTATTGATGTACTTACTACTTGTACGGTGGCATCAGCTCCTGCAAAAGCTTCAATACTTCTTCCTGAAATAAATTAAATAGAGAATCAAACACAATGGACGGAAATAGACAAGAGTTATTTTTTTGTTGTTTATGAATTTTCGCTTGACGTACATTGGAAACCTTCATAAATATGCACATAACCCAATTCTGGAAACTTACATCACAAACAAACTGTTAAAAGTATTATATTATTAGTCTATTGTTATGAATGTTAAGGGTGCCCCTCTCAACCTACACCGCAACTTCATGTAATTGTATTAGTGTACAATTCAGGACTATTGAACATAGATAACTTTAAATTATTTTTATTAAATGTATAATTATCACTGTGCCATGTGACCCCAGAAGGACCCGTGATAGGGAACGACAGTACCGGGTAATGACCAATGATTACTTGACTGGTGAACACATACTGGAATGTCGATAGCAGAGACTGATCTCCCAAATGTGAGGAAACATAGTACAATGAAGATGAAGTCAATTATGTTATGACATTTGCGTTCTTGTTTGTATGTATTTTTGCATATTTGTTATTTAGCGTCCCTTTTCTGCCACCATCGCGACAATGAAATTGAGTGATGATATAAATAAATTGCCACCCATGTCCGCGCTGGGATTTGAACCGGAAACTTCAGTGATGCGATCGAAATTTGACTACTTAAAGTACTCGTCCACTGAGCCGGTTTATGATCTTCGTAAAACAAGTTACCCATATTCTGGAATAAATAATAACATCATTTCACAACCAATGAAGTTAACTGACTTATGTGTACAATCATAGCAACATTGATATTTCTTTTCTTTGGTAAAATGTTCATATTTCACTTTTTTTTGTCATTGTCTATATCTGAATGCAATCTTATTCTTGGTTTCTGGTGTTTTATAATTGGTTCAGAGCAGTACGAGCATTAAGCAAGTTAACTTTTCAAATCAACTTCATGCACAGAAAGAAATAAAACGAGTTTCATCAGCAGGAGAAAACTACTAAGCAGAAATAATGAATTGAAAAAGAAAGTTTAAAAAAGGAACTTCTTTATCAAAAAAGATAATAAGCAATATTCCCACAGAAGAGACAAAAAATTGCCCCCACTTTACTGAAAACTTTCGGCTACATCGAAAGCCGGAGCAATATCTCCAAATCCATTAATACTCTTATCTCGTAATTAGATCCTTTAAATGGATTCTTGAATATTAATTAAGTGATATGGATATTTCGGGGCGTTCTTATTTAATTAGATCTTCCACGCGCCCATGCAAAATTGCTTCTCAAACTAAAGTCTAATCGACATTGGCTTCTTCTTAATTGGGCAATAAAATGAGTTGAGTTGGGCTATTTTTTATCTCATCGTGCACGTGTTGAAGATAAAGACTAACTTTCCCTAGCACCATACTTTCGACATTCAATATATTGTAATGTTGTACACAAACAATATATTGTAATCTTGTACACAGAACCGTATGCAGACATGATCATGCTCTAACATACAAAATTTAGCTGACTTGATCATATTGAGAAATATCATAACTTCACATGGATGTAGAAAGGAATTATTGATGTGTCAAACCGTTGATGCATAATTGACTGTGTACCATTATGATTGTTATTCATCAAGTTTAGTTACTACTGTACAATCAAGAACAGGTCTGAAATTTTAAACTTTAATAGAGTGATATATTTACATAGAGAAATAGATGGTAAATTGCCCACTAGTAAGCAAATTGGAAATTCCAAGTACCTTTTGAAAGCAACCCAAAAGTTACTTTTAACTCAAGTTAGAATATGGCTGAAGCAAATAAAGGTTATTGAAAATATGCAAAGAAAATCCATTAAGGAATTTATACTCTCAATACCATCTTAACCAACACTATGAAAATCTTTGGTGCATAACCGAAACTGTCATAAATAATTGCTTGTCAGACTAGAAATTTCCTCCCTTGCAAACAGAACGATACATAATTTTTTCTCTTTTCAAACTTCTTAACAACAAATTGGATTGAAAGTTAGGGCACATCAAATTCTCTCTCATTGAAACGTTTACTCGTATCAAAGCCTTCCTTTCATATTTTCAGAGGGGCCCACCTGTCAGGATTAGTTTTAATGCTGAAAAACGAACTAGATGAATATTATTTACTATATGAATTATACGTACCAGCATAAGTTTTTCACACATTCCAACAATCAAGGAAACTTTCTTAATATTAAAGGTTTGTACACTGTAATATTTAAATTACGCTGATGATGTGGTTTTTTACGAAACATGAGCAATCCTAATCATTGGGGATCAGGTCTGTTACCCTGCCCCCGTGTCAGGGCAACAGTGTTTTTTTCCTTATTTAAATATTTTATTAATATGTTAATTAATTAGGTAATTACGTGTATAAACATATATATGTGTGATTAGTGTAAATCAATTTATTATGCATTTTTTTTAGGTTCGTATTATTCGATGTATAAATACCATGTAGCTCTCTGTTCTTGCTTCGTGTTTCGAACGTTCGAGGAAAAGGCGGGCAGGTTAGCTGTTAACGATTAAAAATTTTGAAAGAAGGGCGGTTGGCAACAGACGCCAACCAAACGTATATAAACTCCCAGATGAGAGTAGGGGAGGTCGGCTGTTGGAACTGAGACTTGGAAGGGAGAGGCTGTTTTTTGCTTCGGTTAGCTAGGACCGGAGGACAGGTCTCCCGAAACGGATGCTGTAAGAGATTGGATTGCCGGGCAAGCTAGTGCCTTGGTATCCAGTTTACAAGTAAAAAGGTAGTTTGTACTGGATGTTATTTTGAAGTAATTACGGTGCGCCGGGCAGCCTAGTGCCTTGTCACCGTAGAGGTTGAGAAATGTACACGTCGGGCGGCCTCGCGCCTGTTAAGACGTTTCTTGGAGTAACGCGAGTCTACCTTGTGACAAGCGTACTCCACATGTAATTCATGAAATGTAAAGCATCCAGGTACAAACAATAGAGATTCCAACATCAAAAATTAGAGTTTTGGCCCGATAAATAATTAGAGAAATGAACGTTCGGATACGACATGTATATATTTCAAATTTTGCGTTAATTAAACTTATAGAAAATACCAAAAATTTCCGTTTATAATTTCACAGATGCTGGACAAGGTAATTTATCCCCTATAGCAATAAGGCTTCGCAAAGGTTTTCCGTTGTTTCTTGTAGTTAATTATATAATTATGTTGACTTGTAGCAACCCACGTGCATTGTCGTACAAAGAAAGATACCCCTAGACAAATCTGAGCCGAGTACGAAGTGCACCGAACCTCGAGTGCGGAGGTAAAGTGTGGGGGGGCCAGACTAGTAACATATTTATTTGGGGGCTCTGTCCGCGATTGAACTTAGTTATTTGAGGTCTTGTCGCAGGATATTGAACAAGATTTTTGCTTTGAAAGTTAAGGAGAGAAACGGACGAGGATCGAACCGATGATCTTGCGAAACAGAAAAGGGGAAGTTACAAGAATGTCGCTTGGTAACTCGAGTAGGTCCAGCCCGACCGCGTCAGAACTTTCTGTTGTTGAGGAACAAAGGTGCGTTCCAAGAGTGACAATGGAGGAAATTCGTTTGCCGCTTCCGACATTTGAGGGAAATGTAGGGAAGGAAGATGCTTTTTCGTATCTGGATAGGATTCAAGATTACGCGAGAACGCTGAAAATTTCTGAAGATGATCTTCTGAAGCAGTTTATCCCTCTTTCGTTGCGAAATGAAGCGAGGGAGTGGTTTTTGTTCACGGAACCGTTCGGTGATTTTTCACAATTCAGGCATAAATTCTTGCAGGCTTTTCATGGATTGGATTATCAGAGAGAAGCAGAGTTATTTTTGTCGCAAAGGTTTCAAATTGCTAACGAGGGATTGGCGGAATATGTTCGCAAAGTTGACAGGCATTTTAGTAGGATAAGGAATTCGGCTTCTGCACAGGAGAGAATTGACTTTGTGAAATCGCACTGCAATCCGGTATTTAGGGATTATTTGTACAACAAGACATTCACTTCTATGAGAGAAATGAGCGAGTACGCGCTAGAACTACAAACGGAGTTTTTGGAAAGGCAGAGATTCAAATCTTTCGTTTCAGAAGATGAAATTCGCAGCTGGTCTTTGAGAAAGTCATTTAACCAGGAATGCGAAGAGGAGAGGGGGAGAAAGAAATCTGATATTTTCTTGGACCCTCTGAGCATTGGTTTTGACCGCCCAAAAGTCGAGCGCTTGAGGGCTGGACATGTGGTTTCACGCCCTCCACCCTCGCGGCTTGCGGTGAGGGATGAAAACAAACAGAACCGCTTTTCGAAGGAAGATTGCCAGAGAAATAAATTATGCTACACTTGTGGACAGAAAGGTTGCAGAGCTTCAAATCACCGTAGGGAAAACAAGATAAATGAACGTGGGAATGAAGTAACAAAAAACTCGTAGAGTCGCCACGGATTTGTCAAGTTCATGGCGTGGAATCTGCAAATTTTACGCGGAAGGAAAATTTTTCACCTCACAATGTAAATGTAAAAGATGTTAGGGAACCTATCGTTTTATGCAACGTGGCTAATGTGGAAGTACACGCATGTATTGATACGGCGTCGTCCAATAACTTTGTGTCTTTGGAGGTCTTCGAGAAGATGAAGACAAATGGAGTAAAATTGAAGGGTTGCAAAACAAAAGTAATACTTGCGGAAGGAAATGTGGAATCTTTGGGGAGCGCTTACGTGAATATCAAGTTTCACGGACACAAGGCTCGGGATCAGATATTTGTGTTATCTAATGCTAGTCATGAAATGTTAATGGGAAGGACATTAATGGCTAAGCTGGGACTTGTACCCATGATTCATCGTAACGGGTGGGCAATTGAGCCTGATCTTTCGAAAATCGTGCCTTTTGATTCGCCGCCGACACGTAACAGCGTTGATGCTGTTGGTTCAAGGGGACTGGGTTCGACCACGGATGGAGTCGAAGGAGTCCGAGAGAACGTTTCTGCTTGCGGAGCGGAGACACGTAGGAGCGACATCAAGGAGGAAGGGGTTGACGAAGAGAGAAGGATTGCCATGCTGATGGAGGGTACCGATATCTCAGAGAAAAACAAGCCGAAATTGATTGCCATACTGAGAAGGCATATTGATGTTTTTCAAGATAAACCAGGATTAGCAAAGGATTACGAGGTTCGTTTGGATGTGGATAACGAGAAGCCGTTCCGAGCGAAACCTAGGCCACTTTCTGAGCAAAAGAAGAAATTCGACCGGAAGCAGAAAAGGAAAACGGAAGCGATGTTTACAGATGCAGCTGGCAACACTGTAAACGGAAGACAGACGGACGGACAGAAAGAAACTTCGCCGCCCGTAGATCTTAACGATAAAGAAATGTGGAAAGGAGAACAACAGAGTGATCCTTACTTGTCGAAATTAATTGGATGTTTAAATGGAGAAGAAGTTGAAATAAAGGATTCTCGAGAGAAGAGAAAATTTGACTTTTATCTCCAACATTCCTGTCTCGATGATGATGGACTGCTTTACCGTTTCGTTGACGCAAACACTGGACTTTATGCACCGTTTAGCTCCAGATTGAAGCTGTGGGTACCAGAGAAGTTAAAGAATGAAGTACTTAAATCTTCGCATGATGATTTATTATCTGCGCACTTAGGACATGGAAAGACATTGTTTAAGGTCCTAGAGAATTATACTTGGGACGGAGTAGTCAAAGATGTCAGTAACTATTGCAAAAGTTGTATCACTTGTCTTCAGTATAATCCTGACAACAGCAGAAAGATGGGCTTTATGAACTCGAGGAAAGCTACTGCGCCTGGATACAAAGTGTTTCTGGACATTTTTGGACCACTGCCTACAAGTACGAAGGGGAGATACAAGTACTGTTTAGTCATTCAAGACGAGTTCTCAAGACACATTAGCTTAACACCACTTAGAACTACAACGGCGAGGACGATCTCGCAAGCATTCTTGAAGTACTGTTTTCAATCAGGATTCCCGAAATACGTTGTCAGTGACAACCAGAGTGTATTTCGAAGCAAACTGTATTCACAGATGTTGCGTTCTGTGAATTGCAAGCCTGTCTATATTACGCCATATAGACCGAAGGGAAATAAATCAGAAGCAGCTATTAAGATAATCAAGCAAGCACTGGGAAAGTTTTGCAAGGAACACTCGTCGTGGGCTGAAAATTTGGACGCGATAAGTTTTGCCATCAATAATGCAACGAATTCGATGACTGGATTGAAGCCGTCATTCTTGTTCTTTGGACGTGATTTGTACACACCGCATGACACTCGGAAAATGGAACTTCAGAGGGAAGATGGAACCGGGGAGGACGTCACGGCGGAGGGACAGATGGATTACGTCATAAAGTTAAAGGAAAGAATTTCGAATTTGCAAGAGGAAAAGAAGAAAAGACGAGGCAAAAGGCGTCAAAGGCCTACAATAAGGGCAGAAGAAGGGTTAATCTTCGTGTCGGAGATCGAGTATTGCTTCAAGAGCATAGAATTTCGTCTGCTTTTAACAAGCAAACTGCGTGCTTTTTCCCGAAATTCAAAGGGATCTACAGATTCTGAATTTCACTACTCCAAATAATGTTGTTTTGGAAAAGGAAGGTGAGGGGAAGAGAGTTCTGGCTAACGTTGACCAGCTGAAGGTCATTCCGAGAAGAAATTTGAGAAGTGTGAGGGAAAGCACTCGTCCCTAAATTCTACCCTGAGAATCCATCTCGAGGGGAGGGGGTAGAAGGGCATTGTCGCTACACATTAGAGTCCTGGTAAATTTATTTCATGTGAATATAAGATTTAAATTACGGACTGTTGGATTTTATGTTATGTAACCAAGTACCGCAGAAGTCCCAGACGCAAGGACTAGGGGACTAAGGAGCCGGGAGTTCTTCGAATGGACCGAGAAGGAGGCTGAGTCGACCCTAGAGCGGGAGCCGGACATGTTCTTTGGAAGGTGGAGGAGCTGAATCCGTCTGCACCTGTGAGCAGTCCTGATGACCAGATGGCCCAGATGACCGGAAGATTCCAGGATTCCCGGAGGAAGAATCCATGTGGAAATAGGACATTTAGTGCAGTGAAATCGAGACTCTTCTTTTTCAGAGAGACGGTTGTGATGTGTAGTGAAAAATAACATTTTCAGTGAACTTTCTTTTCAGATACAGTGCTTAACTTTTCTCAGTGACTTTAAGACAATTCACACAGACTGAAATTTAAATTTCAGACTGAATTGTAACGCTGGGGAGGGGGAATCTGTTAGCCTGCCCCCGTGTCAGGGCAACAGTGTTTTTTTCCTTATTTAAATATTTTATTAATATGTTAATTAATTAGGTAATTACGTGTATAAACATATATATGTGTGATTAGTGTAAATCAATTTATTATGCATTTTTTTAGGTTCGTATTATTCGATGTATAAATACCATGTAGCTCTCTGTTCTTGCTTCGTGTTTCGAACGTTCGAGGAAAAGGCGGGCAGGTTAGCTGTTAAAGATTAAAAATTTTGAAAGAAGGGCGGTTGGCAACAGACGCCAACCAAACGTATATAAACTCCCAGATGAGAGTAGGGGAGGTCGGCTGTTGGAACTGAGACTTGGAAGGGAGAGGCTGTTTTTTGCTTCGGTTAGCTAGGACCGGAGGACAGGTCTCCCGAAACGGATGCTGTAAGAGATTGGATTGCCGGGCAAGCTAGTGCCTTGGTATCCAGTTTACAAGTAAAAAGGTAGTTTGTACTGGATGTTATTTTGAAGTAATTACGGTGCGCCGGGCAGCCTAGTGCCTTGTCACCGTAGAGGTTGAGAAATGTACACGTCGGGCGGCCTCGCGCCTGTTAAGACGTTTCTTGGAGTAACGCGAGTCTACCTTGTGACAAGCGTACTCCACATGTAATTCATGAAATGTAAAGCATCCAGGTACAAACAATAGAGATTCCAACATCAAAAATTAGAGTTTTGGCCCGATAAATAATTAGAGAAATGAACGTTCGGATACGACATGTATATATTTCAAATTTTGCGTTAATTAAACTTATAGAAAATACCAAAAATTTCCGTTTATAATTTCACAGATGCTGGACAAGGTAATTTATCCCCTATAGCAATAAGGCTTCGCAAAGGTTTTCCGTTGTTTCTTGTAGTTAATTATATAATTATGTTGACTTGTAGCAACCCACGTGCATTGTCGTACAAAGAAAGATACCCCTAGACAAATCTGAGCCGAGTACGAAGTGCACCGAACCTCGAGTGCGGAGGTAAATTGTGGGGGGCCAGACTAGTAACAGGTCTGACTCAAAACACGCCACTGGAGATAATGATGTTGCCAGAACCTACCATAATCAACCAGTTGGGGACATTCTTCACGAATCCAAATTCTTCAAGCTCCGATTCTAACCCAAACAACGAAAGATTTGCTTATTATCAAAAGAAAATACACCCCAAAACCTTAATTTCTCTTCATCAAAGGACACGAAATCGCAAGGAATTCTTGTTTATCTTCCGTCTATTGTTAAGCTCTAAGAGGAAATTGAGGCAGAGTGAAAGGAAGAAGACGAGGATGAAATATGAGAATTCATTTGCACCTCCTGCTCATCTGTCGCAAACTTAAGCGAGATTTTCCAATATTAAGCTGTCGCTGAAATTCCTCATGAAGTTTCAAGGTGGAGTGCTCTCGCTCGTAAATCAACCAGTGCAGTGTGTGCTCTAGTTTTCCTCTCCCCATCTTTTCTTCTCAAGAAAAATGAAGAGGGGTATGCTGAAGGTGCGGACAGAAAGGGTGGAGAAGGAAGGCGTTAATCGTAAAAGGAAAAGGAGGATGATAAAGTACGTGATCTGCTTAAAGGGACAAGAATTCTTCTTCCATCTGAATTCTTTAAAAGAACAGCGGAGTATTGCTCAAATACCTGTTTCCGTCCTCAACTCTGTCAGTCGATTAGGTGTCACAGTGATGCATAACCTACAGTAGGTTAGGTATGGACACATCAGATTATTTGGGAATTCGGATATCTGATCGTAATGGACTTGGATATTGTAGACGTGAATATTGTGTCCAGGATTCGAGAATCAGATATTGGATAACGCAAGGGCGTTTCGTTTGTTTCTGGCTCATGCGTAGCCAAATGGTGTTGGATTCCAGGTGCGATTCCCCAAAACTTCGGCATTGACCCAGCGTCGAATGAAGTAATGGGAGTACTTTAACTAATTATAACACCATTAAGCCTTGTTTCCATGATATGAAAAACTCAATATGCTGAGCAAGGCAGAAATTTATTTTATTATAAAGAACAAACTAAACGTAACGCTTCAACCTTCTAGCAAGGTCTTCATCAGACTATGTACCAAGTACAAATGTAACAAGGTACAAGAACAGGACGATATATATACACAAAAATACTCCCCTTCAGACTATTAGAAAGTTGTTCTGGAACATTCTAGCAGGTGGCTTTCCCTTGTCAACTTTACTTTCACCTGAAAGTGAATGTGGTTGGACTTTATCTCACGCTCTATTTCCTTCATTCTTCTTCCTTCTTATCTCCTCTTTCTCTCTTGTCCTTTCCACTATTTCTAACACCTTCCTCCATTCTTTGTTTATCATCAGTCCCCCATTCCAGTTCATTGTGTCTTCTTCACCTTTCTTCTCTATTTCCTTGGCCTCTTTCCATTCTCTCACTAGCATTCTCTTCTCCTTTCCTATCTGCTTAGTCTCATCCCACTCTATGTCATATCCTGTTTCTCTCGTGTGTTTAAATATCGCATTTCTCTCTCTCTTAAGTCGTACATCATCCCTATGTTGTTTCAACCTGTCTTTCAGCCTCTTTTTCGTTTCTCAAAGAATGTTCCACAACTTTCTAATAGTCTGGAGGGGAGTATTTTTGTGTATATATATCGTCCTGTTCTTGTACCTTGTTACATTTGTACTTGGTACATAGTCTGATGAAGACTAGAAGGTTGAAACGTTACGTTTAGTTTATGTTTTTTATAATAAAATAAATTTCTGCCTTGGTCAGCATATTGAGATTTTCATACTTTAACCATACTCATATTACATTATGCGATATTGTACAAAGTTTCAGTAAATATAAATCTGTCTCTCGGGACAACAGAAGTATTTTGACTTGATTTTTGTTAATTAACGTTGTTGTCTGCCACTTTTGGCTGAGGATGAGTGATGATTACGTGATAAAATTGATGAAGGGACGCTCAAAAAGAACACTCATACCCAGGCCTGGATTTGAACCTGTGATCCTTGGAGTCGTAGCGTGCTGTGCTAACCACAGTTCCCCCCCCCCCACAATTTATGCCATTTTTGCTCCCGCAGTGTGATAAACCTTATCTACCAAGGGAAAGTAAACTGTTGTCACTCCCCCTCAGTTTTGGAATCCAGTCGCCGCCACTGGCAGAAGATGCAACGCTTCCCCTCTGTCTCTCTCTCTATACAGGGTTTCTATAAATCAGTTATACAAAAGTAACCGTTAATTGTGAAGAAAATGTATGTGTAACAGAAATGGTTTATACATCAATGAAGACAGCATATCTTCAAGTTTATTTTCGCACGTTGTTAGTTTCAGACGCCGCCACTGGAGGCGTGAGAGTTTGTTTGGGTTCCAATCAGGCGAACGAGGTAGCCACGGAATCGTTCCACCACGACCAATCCAAGTCGGTACTTGTGTAAGATAAACAAACGCTCACGCCTCCAGTGGCGGCGTCTGAAAGTAACAACGCGCGACAATAAACTTGAAGATATGCTGTCTTCATTGATGTATAAACCATTTCTGTTACACATACACTTTCTTCACAATTAACGGTTACTTTTGAATAACTAATTTATAGAAACCCTGTATTGTATTTTTGTAAACTGTGCATATACCTACACACACCCACACATTTCGTCGATTTCTACACCCGCATGCTGACAATATGGCGTTGTAAGTTGGAAAGAACCAAAGAGCTTGATTCGAAAAGAGACGATAGAGATAGCATTTTGCAAAGGCCCTAAATTATATGTGGGACCGAACGCTTCATCTCGTTTCTGCAATTCATTGACGACCGCAGATGGAGCCATGTTAGCGCTTTACGACTGGTTAACCATATACGTCAGGTCTTTTGAAGACTTTACGAGAGTGGGTGCACTGTAAAATATCACCCAAGTATGCTGTCATGTACCCGACGCATATTCTTACGACCTCCGAGGAATATTTTCGGTCGCCGTCGGTTGTAAATTCCAAGAGAACAAGATGATTACTGACGTCATTTCAAAGAATTTATCTTTCCCCGGACACTTCTTGTACTGTGGCGTATGTTAGTTTTGGTTATGGTGTGTGTGTGTGTGTGTGTGTGTGTGTGGATATTATTGTTCAAGTTTCATTTTCTTTACTTGAACTTCTAATTGTTGGAAGACCCTAATTAGCTCACAGATGAAAGAAGATAAATCTAATTAGAAAATCTTGTGACGTTTCTTCAGCTTTCGGTCACGTAGAATTGCTCTTCGCTTTCTTAGCAGTGAACAATGAGATTTAAATAATATTCTATGAGACCACCTAAGACGTGGGGTCAAACACAAAAATAAAGATCCAATATCATGATTAGGTCTCGGAAGTTGAAGACCTATAAATTGCGAAAAAAAAGACCTATAAAAAGACCTAAAAATATAAAAAATACAAAATTCTGGTGGCATGGAACACACAGTGCGAAAAACAATATGAATGAAATGCATCTTCTTTCCGACATTATATATTTTTTAGATTAACAATAATTTGAAAAATCATATTTGAAGAATCATATTTGGCCTAACCACACTAGGGTTACAGAAATAGGACTTCGGAAACCTTACCTCAGTTGGGTAAATATATATTTTTATTTCCTTACTATAGAAAGAATGTTTAAGAGGTGATTAACTGATGATGATTCGAATTGAGAATGGGCAGTAAAAACGAAGTCGAAAGAAGGTGAAGTTGCAAAAAAAGCCATTTAGACCTAAAAAAGGCTAAAAAAGGACCAATAAGCCAAAAAACGCCGAAAAGGGCAAAAGGGCAAAAAAGGACAAATAAAACCAACCTTTTTTGGCCTACAATGGCTCAAAATGAACACATATTATGTTGGGCCTCGTCTTCGGACACGAAAAAAAAAAGGATATTTCCTCAACTTCCGAACCCATAGTACATAAAGTGTAAAAACAAGATGTTGCTAAAGCCACACAGACAGTAGTCCAGACGGCTCACATCACAACGTTTAGTTTAACCTCAAGTAGTGTAATTGATGCTATAACCAGCACCACTTATAGGTGTAGAAAAGAAGAGCTCATATGATTAAACAGCCCGATTTGCCTACACTTAAAATTATGCCAAGATCCTCTTATTCCCCATTTCTTCAAGTGTGATATGCTCTTAATCCCCAAGAATTTTGAATCCTAGTGTAGAAAAGAAGAGTTCATATGCCCCGATTTGCCCACACTTAAAATTATGTCAAGAGGGGGCATATAGCCCAATCGGCCATGTGTGTACATATTTAAATCTAAAGAATTTTGAATTCTAGTGTAGAAAAGAAGAACTCCCCTCAGACAGATTTGCCCATGTGTGTAAAAGCTACATCTCTCAGTTTGTTGTCCATAAACTTGTCAAAAATATGCCCTCCCTTGATATAGTTTTGGCTACACTTAAAACTAAGGCAAAAATGCTCATAAGAGCTTTTGCTTACACAATAATATAATGTAATATATGCTTAAATACTTGTTGCTGTTATGTTAATATGTTACCTGGAATATGCTCAATGTTTTAATTGGACACCAGCCTCAACTTGCATTTCTAGTATTAAGACAATGCATTCTGCAAAAATCTTCTAGAATTGTTCTGTGACTCTCTCATTTCTTACATCATAAACATATGATTTTTCACCTATGAGAATAACACTACATATGGTGTCATCGGGGTGTGTATCGTGGAATTCACAGATAATTTTAATGTTTGTCCTGTCATTAACCACAACTTGTTTCCTTTTTGAAGTGATGATTACAAACATGGGTCTCTGTGCTTTGAATTCATCTGGTGTGTAATACATGTCAGTATTGCCAGTAGTGACCCTTTTGTATGCTGTAAATGCTTCATATAATTTAAGGAAATCATCCTTAGACATGTCTAAATTATAATTTTCTCTAGGGAATACCTCATTTCTGCCATTTTTAAGATATATGTTCTTGATGTTGCAGTTATCAAATCTACTTGAATTTTTTTCCTGATTATTGTGTCTTCCAGTCTGAAACAATACCACCACAAAATCCGGGATGTAGTCATATTGTATACTGGAGAATGAATTTGTAGCATCAAACTCATAATAAGTACCAGCGGCAGGCTTCTGTACACATTGATATGTATAAAATTGTAAGGGTACTTGTGGATTTTTTATTATATCTGCTTTGTATTTAAGAGCATAACTGGCTTCATATTCAACAACTGGGATTCTTAGGTCCATAGTCTGAATAATGCATTTGCCTTCATCAGGTAGGGTATTGGGCAAAGCTTCCCCTGTAGAGTTTAATGTGCTGTACCTCATCAAAGCATTATTATCATTGGCAGCTCTTCTAAATGTGATTCTTAAACCACCCTTCCACATAATATCTTTGTAATCTGAGAAGAATCCTGGCAACAGGCGCATAGGAAACAGCACTGTGTGGCTCTTAGATATAATTTTATCACCAGCCTCAAATCCACCTATTTTGTAGTAAGAAGCCTCGGTTTTGGATAATTTTAGTGTGGCCAAAGCTGTGGAGGTAATGCCGGGATAATCCACTCTGTTTATAACAACACCATGCTTTCTGATCTCAATTTTAGAGAACAGATGCGGCACAAAATTATCTACCAATCTTATATTTGAATTTGCCGGATAATCTGTTAAATCGAGCTTTACAACATCAAATTTGATGTATAGATCTGCTCTGTGGGGGTGTATAAAGCCATCCCCTACATCAAGATCAACCTCAATCTCTGTGTTGGGTTGATTTAAATTTGCAAATGTCCTCCTGTTTGGGGGGAATGATTGTACCTCATAACTCTCAATATTTTCCATTTTTTTGTATGTATTTTTATTTAAATATTAATCTCTATGATTGCTGTTGTTGTGGCTCCAGCAAAATCAACTAATTCTTCTTTTTCATTAGTGACCATCAACTCAATGTTATCTATTCTATTATGGCACACAGGAAAATATAATGTTGGGGATGGAGTGTAGATGATGGGCTCCATAAATTCAGAATTAGGTTTAAATGTTGCAATGATGCCAGTTTGTTTGTGAGTGCCTATGCCATTTGATTTGGTGATCATACCCTCGGCCACATTACAGTGAATATTCAGAGTCTCTATGGCTAAGAATTTGGGTATATTAATAGCAGTGTGTTTGATGGCTGGTTCAAGTTTTGTGTTGTTCTCAAAGCCTAACAGCTCTCCTATAGTACCCAGATCCACTGTTTCTGTAGCAGATACAATCTCTACTCTGTGAGTGACAGAATTTTGAGTTAATACTATACCTCAGGGTAATTGAGCATTTAGAGTGGACAGATTATACTGCCCTGGAGTGATGACAATTTTTTGATCCCCTACTGCAATTTTGTTGTTGTGGTGTGTAATATTAGGGATCAAGTACATGCCATAAAATGCTCTGAGAGCTATTGTTTTGGGATACACTATATCATCATGTAATTTGAGTTTCAATATTGAATTTTGGCTGGTGAGATGGAATACCCCCATGATGTTTTAAATACCACAAGGCCTTTTAAAAATTTTCAATTGATGGTTTATTTATTTGAGACATATATCTAAGAACAGATAAACACAAATGTCCACAATTAACATCTTTGAAATTTTGAACACGGGCATTATTGTAATAAAGATTAGCTGATTTTAGATATTTTACTAAATTTTCAGGTGGAATACCTCCAAATGAATCAAACACAAATGCCTCATTGTTTAAATATTTAAGATAACAAATCCAGTGAGTGCCCTGATTTTTGTACTTATCCAAATTAACAATGCCACACTCTTTGTTGAGTGGTTGTTCTGGTAAAGAATCAGCCATGTACACACCTCTAAAATTTTTGATGCCCAGTGGGTTGATTAAAGCTTCAATATCTTGGTTTGTAAGCGGCTCTTGTTTTTTTTAAACTTATTAATGGCTCTCTTAACACCTTTGCCTTGTTTCTCCATGGCCAGGTTATGGCGCTTCAATTCATCTAATTCTGCCCTATTCTTCTTGGCATCTATTACTGTTTTTGCTATGGCAGCTGATCCCCCAGCCAAGCTCCCCACAGCCCCAAGTGCTGCTAAGATGGCCGGGATAGTAAATATGAAACCCCCCACATGTGTTTTTTTCTAGATTGCTGTAATTTTTTTAATTGGGGGGTACTAAGCAACAATTTCATACCATGGCCCTTGGCAATACAAGAGCTTTTTTTCTTGCGCTGCTTTTTGGTTAAAAGACTATCAATAGTTTTAAGAGATTTAAGACCTGCATAAGGTATTTGATACATAACACCCTTGGCCTTCATTGTAGGTTTATTATATACATATTCACAGCCCCCACCCCAGTTTTTGCTTGGTGTTCATAGCTATGGTGGTTCCCAATGCTGATATTTTTTCACTCAAAGAAGCATCTTTGCTTACAAATCTACCAAATGCAGCCTCTTCTAATTACTTGTCTGCAACATGTCTCTTGTCAAGATCAGAATGTGTGTTGTATGCTATGTCATGGTCTCTACAAGCAGCATCTAGGGGATTAACACCAGGATCCCCTCTGTTTAATCTATGGTCCAATTTTGTGCCTGGACCACAATACTGATAGCCTGGAATGTGTAGTTCAAATGGCAGCTTGTTTATAATGTCATTAACCAACCCCCGACCCTCAGAAATATTCCAAAATTTAGGTGGTAGAGTATTAATAATTTTTATAACATATCCAATCCCCTTAGTGTCATTCACTATAAAATTAGACAATTTGGTGCTTATCATGTCCATAATTCCAAACTTTTCATTGTAAAAATTGTGGTTGCCAGCATTTTCCTCCCCAGCTATCACCAGCAACCTATCTACAAGTTTCCTGACATCATCAACCCACACAAATTCTTTAGGCAGGGTGTTGTATTGTTTGATTCCACTGCCAGTCTTGATCTGTGACCATATGGGCTTGATTAAATTGTTGTATTTTGCTCCACTGCTAGACTTGACTCTTTTTTTTGTGTGGGATCATTGTTCTGGTATAGAGCATCTGATTTTATTAATATTTCTTTGTAATGCTCATAATCGTGATCTGTATAGCTGCCAGGTCTTTTCCTAGTCATCAGTTCCCACAATCCAGGTGTGCCGGGATATTTAACAAAACCACCTTTTTCTCCAAGATGAGATTCTGAATATACAATGAGATCATCTCCCATAAATGTTACTCTGAAATTGCCAATTCTATGTATGATGCTACCATCACGCTCTGTGTCAGCATATAAGCCAAAGACCTCATCTTTGTTGTCTTTAGGTGTGCTTAAATATTTTTGAGCAAGAAGACCCAATTCAATAGGATCCAGAGTAGCTTCAATTCTTCGAGGAGCAACAGGACTAGGTGTATGAATACTGGAAAGTGGAGTGATTGGATAATCTAATATGTTCCTTGCAGCTACAGGTACAAGCTCTGTGATCAAATTTTGATTTTGCTCTGTAACAGTTTTGATATTTTTACCTAATTCACTAATAGCATCAATAATAGGCTGTTCTGTTTGTTTGTGTTGTTCATAAATTCCTCGGTTCTCTGATTTCCATCCCTTAAATCTTTTTACAAGATAATCTCTTAATTTAAGATCATCAATGATTGGCCTTTTCATGGTTATTTATATATGTTTCAATGTCTAGAAAATTGTTAATTTTATTTCTGTATTTGCCACTATTGGGTTTTCTTGTCATATCAATTGTGACAAACCCATAACTGTCCTGGTTCCAGCACCTACTGCAAAACTTGGAAAAATCATTGTAGCTCAAGTCCCCACCTACATATTCATCATGTATGTGTTTGAGGTTGGTATGATCTTGATGAAACACACATATAAAATTGCTGTTGTCTAGGATCAGCTGCTTGGGTATTTTTGAAAAAGTCTGTGCCAGGTAGAAGCAATCAATGTTTTTGTGTCGGCCCTGTGTAAAGAAATTTCTAACCTTGTTTTGATTATCCAGTATAATGTCATCAAACACAACAACAGAATCATCGAGACATTCATGGAGTGGCTTAACATCTGGTTCAAAAGTCGCTATATCCAATCCATTATATAGCTTCATCAGCTGCTGATATTTTAATTGTTCCAAGCTCTTAGAGAAGACATACAAGTGCCTGTTTTTCCAGTCTAACCAGTTGGGTGCCAATAAAAAATTATCAATCATTAGTGTAGTTTTACCACAAGCTGATGGCCCAACAATAAGACATCTAATATTATCAGGCAGCAACTTGCCATTTCTCTTAATCTGCTGTTCAGGTTCTGGCAGCCTTTTTATAACATCCCAGGTGCTCATATTATCACATTGTCTGCATCGATCCAGCTGTGTTCTGGAAGTCCTAGCCATTTGACAAATAACTTGCTGCCTTTTCTGCGGATGATTTTTTCTATGAGATATGTGTCAGGCTGTTTAGTTTTGCTGAGTTCTTCTTCATAGAACCGGCCTTTGAGAATTTCTCCTCGGTGATCTTTTATTATATGTGTGTTAAGGGTCCCAGGTTTAACTTGAACCACTGTAAATAATTCAGTGCTCCAGTTTCTTGTAAAGCCTCTTTTGAATAAGTGCTTATATTTGCTGATTCTTACTTGATCACCCACCTTGTATTTGGCTTTTCTTGTTGTTGGCTGGTATCTAGGATAATAAACAGTCCTGATCAATTTTTGCTCATCAGATGAAGTTACTTCAGAGGGTTTCATGTTGATTGTGGAATGGACCGAGTTGTTATATTTATGTAGAAGTTCTGGAAGAATATTAAGCCATTTATAATTACCTTGAAGTGTAAATTGTTTATACATAAGATTTTTTAGGGTTTTGTTGAATCTCTCTACAATTGAGGCTTTGAGATCACTGTAACTCGAATAATGTTTTATTGACTGGCTTTTGATAAATTGTTGGAACACAGAATTATAAAATTCTTTGCCATTATCTGTTTGCAAATAGCGCGGTGATCTTCCACTCTGATTGATGATTGTCCTGAAGGCTTCTGTAACACATTTTCCAGTCTTGGATTTGAGTGGCACAGCCCAGGCAAATTTTGAAAATGTGTCTATTACAGTAAGTAGATACTTGTAGCCCTTGTTGATTTTGTCTAAGTTTTTCAGCTGTCCACTTGCCATCTCAATCAAGTCGCTCTGCCATAAATCATCTATGCCTTTTGTGACTACTGGCAGTCTCTTATAATTATGTCTGGCTTGTCTGTGTAATTCATCAACAATAATTTGTCTAGACATAATATGAAAACAAGAATATTGCAACTATGGGGTGTTCAGCAGCTGATACTACAGGATTTTCTAAATATAATTTGTCTCCTATTTGTATATGAAATTCCAGAGAGCCATCATCTTCAGCATAAGATGTTTCTAATGTATTGGGACCTGTAAAATCCTCTAACTCTACACTGGTGATTTTTGGTTTGTTGTCAGCATTTGTTATTGATAAGGTGGGGTAGTGGTGTGCCTGTGGTTGAAGCCTATATTTGATCTTGATTGGTCTCAGTGTGCCCCCAACAAAAAACTGGTAAAAAAATTGTGCAGGGGACAGCATATATATTTTGCCACCTGGTGTAAATGGTGAATCATATTCTTTGTTGGGGATGCTGTACAATTCAAGAATTACTGTATGTTTAGGATTCTCGATTATGCCTGTTATTTCTTTTTCTGCTGTAAGCAATCTGCTTGTTACAGATTCAAGGTGCTCATTAATAGTCCTAACAACATCATCATGGCCTGGCTTGATTTTTATGTCAACAACAAGTTTCTTGTATTGTTGCACAATCTCTTGAAGCTGGGTGGCAAAAACAGACAGAGCATTTGCTTGATTGGATTTCATGGTCCCTAGCTGTTGCTTGATATTAGCTACAATTTGTTGCAAATTTTCAAGAACTGCCAATTTTGAATTTTGAGCAGTAAGATCATGGACCTGTCTTCTGATATCCTCAAACAGGGCATGCAGTTCATTAATATGTTGATTAGTTGGTAGAGTGGCCACTGTCTGAGTAAGTTGTTTGATCTCTGTCTGGATATTCTTGATATCTTCTGATTTCAATATGCGATTCACTGCTCTCTTAATATTTTTAAGTTCCTGTGATGTAGGCAGATTTGTTACAGTATTTTGCAAAGATTCAAGTGCCAATTTCACATTATTTAATTCAGATGCATCAGCCACATTTTGCATAGCATTTTGGAGCAGGGCTATATCTGCCTGAGTGGGTGTTGATTGTTGTAAAATTTCAAGTTTTGTTTGGATATCATCGATCAAGTGATGAAAATGAGATAGCTCAGATTCAGTGTTGAGGTTTTCAAGCTTTGTGATCTGTTGCTGGACACTGACAAGTGTGTCTACAATACCAGGCAGGCGGGATTCTAGAGATTCTTGTACATTTGTCAAATCACTTTGCACTGCTGCTATTGTACCCTCAAGATGGGTTATGGTACTTCGAATTTTTCCAAAATCTTCATATGTTTCAAGTTGCAGCTTAATGTTGGCAACACTCCGAGTTATTGCACTCAAAGCATCAGAAGATGGCAAGCTGTTCATAAAATTTTCAAGTGTCTCAATTTTTTCTTTAACCTCGGCTATGGCATTGTTCAGAGGGTCCAGATTAGGTATCTGGAGTGATTGAATCTGTTCCTCTAGAGTGGAAATCACTAGATCAAAATCTTCTTGTGATTTTATGCTTTTGACAATTGTTTGGAGCTGTGTCTGGACATTATTTATCTGCTTCTCCAATTGCTGTTTCAATTGCTCAGAGTTGGTGGCCTAGGTCTTAAATTTGGCTTGAAGAGCTGCTACAGCTTCTTCTAAACTTTGAAAATTATCCAATGTGGCCAAGTCAGAATATTTTTGAAGCAGCAATTTGAGTTCAGAATCAATTTTAAGAAGAGGGTCCATGCATTGTGATTGCAAATTTGTAATTTCTAGTTGAAGACTGGCATTCAGTGTGGTTTGTAAAGCTTGCAAATCACTTCTTAATTTCTTGACTCTCACATCAAGCATCAGAATCTCATCACTGTGATCTTCATGCCTTGTATGGTCAAATATATCATTAGGCATTTTTGTTTTACTGGTTATTTATTATTGAATATCTAATTCTTAATTCTATAAAAAAGGTATAAGCTTGTCATATGATCCCGGGACCTCAATATATAAGCAGTCACCAGCAGAAACAGTATATACAGTGCCAGAAATCATGTTTGAGTGCTTAATTCTATAAATATTTCTCCCTACTGAAATCTTGACATTACCCTCAGGGGTTGTAATAAATTGCAATTGACCACCTACAGGTAATTGGTAATGATTTAAATTATTGTTAAATATGTACAATGTTTTACCTGTTTCATCATCAAAATCTGTAAGTATGCTGTTCAGATGAATAATTAACAAAGCACTTAGTTTAGATATCATATCAAAAGAGGGTTGTGGTGTTGGCAGGTCCATAACAGCCTGTTTTTTGAACCCAAATAAGTTCATAGGCATGTTTATTTATTTCAAATCATGCTCTGTAATTGGGCATTGATTACCACTTTTGAAATCACAATGACCCCATGGTAGAGTATGTATGCCACATGATAAAATGCATCTCTTATCATCATGTGGGTCCAGAGCCACTTTTCTTACAATATTTGTAGTCAACAAGTGATCCACACTCTGAATTCTGGATTCTGATGTTCTGATTGTGCTACATGATTTGAGGCAATTTTTGTAATCTTCAAATTCAAGCTCTTTGTCTACAGTCACTCTGCCAATGCCCTTGGCCTTTTTGGCAACAGCGCCACTACATGTTTCAAAACTGTACATCTTGGCTCTTAACCCAGCAAATGCCACAATAACATCACCAAGTGTCTCATCTTTTAACTTGCCAGGCACCTTTTTGTTGTGGTGTTTAATTTTTGAATGTTCAGTGGTATCAAAATATTTAAACAATTCAGGCTGTGCTATATCTTGATAAACATCTTCTGTTTGAATATCAAGAACAAAACTATCTGTGTCCATGTACATCAGTTTTACACGATCCTTATAAAAAGGCTTCAACACATCATAATACAATTTTAACATGTGTAATTTGGCCAATTGCAATATCAGAGCCCCTACATAAATAGGCTTATCAAACTTAATCTTTGTTTTTTTCATGTTGAAGAGTGCCATATTTTCATCATAAATTCTTCTATAATTGAAATTAGGCTTTGCAATCAATTTTTTGTTCAGGCTGGGGTCAGTAATTATTTTAACATCAGTATGTTTTCTGACATTTTCTATGATTTTGCCATACACTGAATTTACCATCAATTTAAACAAAGATTTATCAAATTGGCTCATTGCAGATGTTCGAAGCTCTGTGTTTGTATCAATATATGGCTTCAACCATCTTGAGTGCCTGAACCTCAAAACTTTTCCAACTTTGGTCACTTGAACACCATGATGCATCAGGAACTGGAGGTTTTTGTAATATATGACATAGCCCTGTTTTGGCTCTAGAGTCATCATCAATTTCTTCTGTTTAGAGCCAGATGAGCATTCAACCTCAGGAATTGGGGGCAGATCAGAAAATGTGTTGTGTAAATCATCAGGAATTGTCAGATCAACCTCTAAGAACAGGCCATAGTTACTGTCATCAAAATCCTTAAGATCTTCAATATTAAAATCTTCAAGCCACTCAAGCCCTGCATATGGCAATTTATCCATCATAGCATAACCATAAAGGCTATTGGCATCTACATACAGTATATAATTTGATGGCAGTGCTGGATCATAATCAGGAATATATTTGTTATTTGCTCTGGTATATCTCTGAGAACATTGCACCATGCCTCCTCTTATACATTGTTCCATAAACAGATACATATCTTGATCCTGGATCAGATCCAATTGCATTTTAGTGTTTAAAAACATTGCAGACCATGCTAGGCCCGGAGCACTGTAAAAATACATTGGATCCAGCTTATAATTTTGCATGGAAGATTTTCTAAATGCTTGAAGTATATCAGCTAAGAGAGTGACATCAAGTTTTAAATAAGCCTTGTGATAATCACCAAATGTCTGGCATTTTAAATTGTTCCACATCAACTGGGCATGGTGATAATCATCATCAGTGATTCCAGATGCTCTGATTTTGCTGTAAAACTCTTGTTGTGGTGGCAGAGAACACTCATCAAATTTAGAAAAATCTGTAACATAATCATATGGATATACACCCTTCCGCCTAATTAATATCAACTCCTGATTTGGAAACAAAGCACATGTGATTTTGAATTGATCATCAGATAATTGAGTGGCCAGTGTAGCCAGGCTTGCAGACAGAATTCTGTATGAATCAAGAAATCTTAAGTGAATAGGAACACCATTAACTTTAATTATTTTGCTAATGGCAATATATTTCTCATTATTTTCAGCTAAAATATTTAAATTCTGCTTGTCAAACCCCTCGTACCTGATCAAATGATGAAAATCATAATTGGATGCACCATGGCAAAATATAGGGATAAATTTTGGTCTCTGGATCTTAATATTACAGCTATTACACAGGGCCATTAAGAATTTACCATCTGTATGAGAATGGTGATGTACCTTGATATTTGTATCTGAAAATTCAGAATCACATACCGGGCATTTTTCTGCTTTGTTGAAATCTTCAATCTGTTTCTCTGTTAAAGGCAACATAGGTTTTGATTTTAATAAGACATTAGATGCTATGTTATGGCACTCATTTTCTATTGTAAGTGCAAATTTTTTGATGGCATCTGATCCCATGTATAAATATTCTTTACTAACAACCCCATCCTGTACAACCACATAATAAAAACTAGAAGGTTCATGTAGCTGGTATGGTGTAATTGAAGATTCCTCAGGATCTGGACTGCAGAATGCAAGGGGTTTGAGGTTTGATTCAAAATCACAGACTATATATGCTGGGTGTTCCAACAAGGCTTCAAATTTTTTGAATTTGCATTTTCACTTGGATTAGGCATCACCATATGAACAGGTTTATGGTTGCCACAGTATTTCAGATGCTTAATTAACTTGTTTTTAGCAATTTCTGCATTTTTTTCACGAACCCCATTTATTATTTTTTTACCATCAAATACAATTAAACATCTTCTACACAACTTGAATATTGTATTGGATTTGTCTAGTTGTGTTCTCACTAAAGCTTCAAGATTATGTATCAGAGTATAATGGTGTGTATCATCCCCTTCAATTAAGAGCAGATCAATCGGAACAGCAGAATCATCATCAAATGTACTGATTCTGAGAGGTGCTATCAAGCAATTGCCACGGCCAGTAGAACAAATAAATACATTAATAGATAATTGTTTGCCATTGATGTGCCTGGCCTTTTTTTCAAATGTATCAATATTCTTTAATTTGATATTGGCAGGTAATGGCAAATATGTAGATCCTTGTAATGGGCTGAATTCAGAAATATTAACATAGAGCTTGTGTGGAGATCCGCATAGGCTCCATCCAGACTCTTTTGCTGCAAATTCAGAGTGTTTAATATTCAATTGATCTATCAAACTGCTTATTATTTTGTCTGAATTTGCATTTGAATATACCGGTACAGTTTCTGTTATGTGGGGCTGTGTAAATTTTGTGCCATTTGGCTTCTTATATTGTGTAAACAATTTGAGGGACAGCTTATAAGAGCCATTTTGTGCATTTAGAATTGCCTGCACATATGGATTTATACTGTTCAAAAAATTCTTAATGTCACATCTTGGCTCTGATACAAAACGGTGATCCCTTAATTGGCCGTTAAAACTGCTATGGATGGGTTCATAGCGTGGCTGCTTTGCCGGTCCAGCATTAACAGGTGTTTCATGCTTCCTTTTCAGACCAGATGTAGATGGTTGTGGGGGCAATGTTGATGACTGTTCATAACAAATACACTTATGCCATTTGTAATAAGCCTTGCTTAATATTTTATGGCATCTTGGACACATTTTTGTGGCCCTTCTGCATTTCTTACGGTCACAAATAAACCGGTGCCTAGACCAATTAGAACTATATATATTTTTATTACATTGATTGCAATATTTTTGATTTGGCATTTTTGTTGTTTGTTTATATAAAATTTATTGGTCCAAAAAAAACAGAACTATGGACAATATGCCAAAACAATTATAACAGCAGCTAGTGGCTGAGCTGGTGCTTTTATACCCAAACAACAGCATTAACTAGGCTCTGGTGATCCCCAATATAAAATAATTTTGCTCTTTTATGCTGTTGTACAACACACTTTACCAGGTTTCAAACCTCAGCTGTATATCAACTAGCAGTGAATATTCTCAAAATCTCACGTGTGGGGATATTATTCTGCCACATGTATTTCAATCTTACACATTTTATCAGGACTCAAACCCAGAGTTCTTGTTTACAAGGCAAAAATATTAATACTTTGCCATCAGAGAAGACCTCACATTTTACCAGGATTCAAATCCAGAGCTCTTGTTTACAAGGCAAAAATATTAACACTTTGCCATCAGGGGAGACCTCACATTTTACCAGGACTCAAACCCAGAGCTTTTGTTTACAAGACAACAATATTAACACTTTGCCATCAGGGGAGGCCTCACATTTTATCAGGCCTCAAACACAGAAGCCTCTTGATTACAAAGCATATAAGCCATGGGACTATGTCCACATGCAATACACATTGAATATCAGAACCCAGAAGTTATGAGCTCTATATCAGCTAAATACAATTCAAAGTTGTACTTTGAACTATGCAATGAATATCTGTAAGTCTCACTAGGGTATATATTATCTGAACAAGGCAAAACCTGAATCCAATTCATGCATACATGCAAGAGGCCAATGTTCTTTTTACTAAGAATTTCCCTTGGAGTCAATAACATGATGGCATGTATGGGGAATTTTCCCTGAAAGAGCACAGTGTAGATTTTATCTCATGCATGCAAGCATATTAAATCTCCCAGGCGTGGATAATTTATTGCTGGCCGAGACATGAAACTGATCAAAGATTAGAAAAAACATGAAACAATTTGCAGCCTGACCTTGTCCTATTGTATTGATCTGTAAGTTGAAGAGCATGAGAATATGAGCATTTTTGCCTTAGTTTTAAGTGTAGCCAAAACAATATCAAGGGAGGGCATATTTTTAACAAGTTTATGGACAACAAACTGAGAGATGTAGCTTTTACACACATGGGCAAATCTGTCTGAGGGGAGTTCTTCTTTTCTACACTAGAATTCAAAATTCTTTAGATTTAAATATGTACACACATGGCCGATTGGGCTATATGCCCCCTCTTGACATAATTTTAAGTGTGGGCAAATCGGGGCATATGAACTCTTCTTTTCTACACTAGGATTCAAAATTCTTGGGGATTAAGAGCATATCACACTTGAAGAAATGGGGAATAAGAGGATCTTGGCATAATTTTAAGTGTAGGCAAATCGGGCTGTTTAATCATTTGAGCTCTTCTTTTCTACACTTATAAGTGGTGCTGGTTATAGCATCAATTACACTACTACCTCAGTGACGTCAATACATATAATGGCTGCAACCAAAACAATTTTAACACCACTGAACAAGACTATTAGAAGTATAGATGTTGGACAGACGAATTGTTTTCTTCGTGATGACATAACGACTGTTAAAGGTGAATTTATCCATGAAACGAATAAGAAAACATTGCACTAGTGTAGCACTATGCAGTAAAAAACGAACACACGAAATCAAGCACACACAAGCGCTTTTTTCTGATATAAGATGCTGTCTTCTTTATAAGCCACAAACCCATTTACAGTTTCTGGCTTCAGTACTTGTCATGCATAACATGAAATTGAAACTATTGTCCGATGCTATATTGTTTCAATATTTTACAATATAAACACAAAATGTAATACCAATAATACGCTCTACAATGTAATTTGATGAAATTTATCACTTTATGAGTCATATATCGACCTCGGACTAATCGTAAAAGCCTGATACTTGTCGATGATATTTTAAGTTAAAGTTACAATCCAACTGTTTGATGGCGTTACTGACTTTCACATTCGCTCTTCCATAGGCTGTTGTAAACATCCTCAATTCAAGAGCTACATATTTTGTCGCCCTAGGCAGGATTGTGGTTTCCGCTACCCTCCCCCCCCCCCCCGCCGCCTCAAACTACCAAGTACCGACATTTTATGTGCACCCTTAGATATTTTCTTATTACACCATGGTCTGTGATTTTATATGGAAATAAGGAAACAAAGATTAAAGTTATATTTGGAGATTCGTGCTTTGCGTTTTGATTGGACTCTTATTTGTCATCGCTGATTTAATTGCTAAATTTGACGCGCGAGAGAGAGAGAGAGAGAGAGAGAGAGAGAGAAGAATATACGTACCAACAATCTCGTGGTAGAAAAGTCAGCGAATGGCAAAATTTCATGAAACTAATAACAATAACAGGGGCTCGACGTAGCCAGGGTTTTATCTTTCGGAAAGGGATCACACAGAAAAATAATTACTGGGTAAATTTAGAATGTTGCTAATTAAGCATAATGCAAAATATATGTCTATATACAGGGTAACCTCATAAAACGAAAGGGTTTTATGACAGATCTTTCATGGCGTGGTCGAACAATGAACGTCATGTACCGAGTTGAATGGTGACATCTATATTCATGTAGTGACTCCCCGAAAGGTCACTTTAACATTTGAAAATCTTCAATGTGAACAGGGATCAAGAAACAGAGTAAAACCGTTTTCCCTTTCCCTTAACCTCTGCCAAGTGTAAATTCCTCCGTCACATATTCTGACTTTGTTGCGTTTTACTTTTAAAAATAATTCAAAAAGCTTTGAATGGCGCTCTCTGTGTATTGCACTCTAGGAGGCTTCAGCCGCGTAGCCTACCCCTTACTACAGGCCTGAAAAGCCTTATCTAGACATTGTTCTTGCTGAGATGTTTAAAATCTGCATATTTCGACTCTGTTGTTTCATTGTTTCCCATTCTAGTGATACGTTAACATGAACACCAATGCGTCATTGCGGACAACAAGCTGTCACCTTGGAGACAAACCGGGGTTGCCACTGAGGTTAAATATTGACCAAAGTGTGGTGTGGGCCGCCTGGGATAATATTCTGTGTTGCTTTAACACCAATGCTTTATTATCCCTCATTCAGGTCTAATCACTAAAACAACAGATATTCGTTCTACAATATATACCTCACAGATTAAAAGAAACCCTGAAGGAAATAATAATTCATTCATTCATTCATTCCTTTATTTGGAACCTAATAGCTTGTATGCAGTTTTTTGTCCATAACAATACACATATAAAATGTACACAATTGTTTTACATTAAAATTATCAGTCCTACCCCCTATTTAACAGATATTCGATTTTTTTTTTTTTTAAAAAAAAAGAACATTTGCCTTTTACAATTGTATGTTACACTTACTTAAAAATAATAACAAACTATAACCAATCCGCACATCTGGATTAAAAACTAAACTTAACAAATTTGTTGGAAATTGAACCTTTAGATTATTTAAAGTTTTATACACGATATTTCTCTCTCTATTATAATTTGAGCATTCCAGTATTATGTTGTGAAACTGCATTTTCCCAGCCACATTCACATTTCTTATTGTTCGTTTTTCCAATTTTGGATAAATATTGCCTAGTACACAAATGGCCCGTTCTCAGTCTATTAATTAATACAATTTCATTTCTTGTAGCACTTACATGAAACCATGGTTTGTGTGTTTTGAATTCAGCAAATGGTCTGTATGATTCTCCAACTGTTGTAAGTTCATTTCGACACCAATCAAACCATTCATTCAGAACTTTCTTCTTTACTCTAGGGAGAAGATCCGTATAGTATAATGATAAGTTCGTAATATTTGGAAGACACACTGCTTTCTTTGCACATTCATCTACATGAGAATTACCTGTAATATTAATATGAGCTTTAACCCAAGAAAACTCAATGGTTTTTCCAGATTTTTGTATTGTTTGAACTATGTATACAATTTATAATATAAGAGGATAATTTGTAAAGACTCTTGTAAGAAGATTTAAGCGCCTGTAATACACTTTGCGAGTCAGTAAGTATTAAGAACTTTCGTAAATTTAATTTTTGGACATATATTAAAGCTTGGTAAATTGCGTAAGATTCTGCTGTAAATATTGAACAGTCTTGTGGATGCCGAAATAATAGGTCTGTTTTATATTGTGGATCGTACACTGCACATCCAACTCCTGACTCACTTTTAGATCCATCTGTGTATATGAAATAAAAATTTGGCCATTGAGTAAAATATTCCGATATGTGCGAATAACGAGGGAAATGAATATTATCCATAGACTGTTGAGGATAATCTAATGAAAAAACAGACCGTGAACGCATCTGTAGTACATCCTCGTATTCTTGACAAAACGAATTATACAATTCTATCCACATAGCAGCTTTTCTGTTGGTTATTTTTCCTGTTTCATATAAGTGTATCATATTTGTTAGTACATTGTTGAAAGGATGCTCACAATATGATTTCACCTTGAAGAGCATATTTGCTGCTAACATCTTCTGTCTACATGAAATGAACATTCACCCGCTTCCATGTATACTACTACGTTTGGAGTACTGTTCATAACGCCTAAACATCTTCTCAAGAATTTCCTTTGTATGACATCAATGGAATTCAATTTTCCTTCTGTCAAGTTACACATTGCCAATAGAGAATAATCTATCATAGGCCGGAAATAATTCTTGTAAAATAAAAGCATAACTCGAGGATGACATCCCCACTGAGTATTTGCTATTGCTTTGAACAAATTAAACACTTTTTCTGATTTGACTTGTATTGCTTTAATTTGGTCCCTCCAAGTTAGTTTTTCATCCAAGATGACACCTAAATATTTTACTCTGGATGTAATGGGAATTCTTGTTTTTCGAGACATTGAGTGTGTTCCCTTTTTACTAAAAATTGTAATATTAGATTTTTCCATTGAAATCGAGAGTTTTTTACTTTCAAACCACTTTTGCACTTCCAATATTTGTTCCTCTAAAACAGGAAAATCAGTATGAATTTGTATCGTGGACATATAGATACAGATATCATCTGCATATTGAAGATAATTGACTGTTGGAATTAATTTCCTTTTCATCCCAATCATATATATGTTGAATAACAAATGAATATGGTCCTCTACTTTCACTGAAAAAGTGGAAATATACACATCTTTTACTCAGTAACTTCCATAATATCAAAACATAGTTGTGAGGTATTTTTAACTGTTGTATTGTTTTGATTAGGATACAAATATCTACATTATCATAAGCTGTGCTTACATCTAAGAATGCAGCTAATACAATTCTGTTTCTTTTCAGTGAGTCGAAAACATACGAGGAAAGAGTGATTAATTCGTCCTGGCATCCTAATCCCTTTCGAAATCCTATTTGTTCGAACTGAAATATGTTTTGACTTTCTAAAAACCATTCTATTCTTTTTTGTATCACTTTTTCAAATATCTTTCCTATAACTGACGTCAAAGCTATAGGTCTATATGATTTACCTAAGTAACAACAGGATCCTTGCATGTTTTTAAAATTGGAATAATCAACTGTTTGGACCAATCTTCTGGTACTTTTCCATTATTTAAGAATTTATTAAAAAATGTGCACATCGCCGTTGACGCTACATCTGGAAGATGATTAATCATCGAATAAGTAATTCCATTCATCCCTGGAGAGATTCTTTACTGTTGCCGATAATTTCATAGATTTCCTCTTTTGAAATTGGAGTTGCAAAACCTTTCGGCGAACGTAGTTTTGAGGTGTAACTACATAATTCATTTGGTGTTTCAATAACTCCGTCTGACACTGTAGGTATGAGTTTCTGAATAAATTCAGTCTTCCAATGTGATTTCAAAGGGACTACATTTGCAGTACGAGGATTTTTGAGCGACCTAAACTTTTTCCACACATATCGTAATTTCATGCTTGGGTGTAAATTTTCACAAAATAGTTTCCATGATTTTCTTTTTGCTTTTATGCACAATCTCTTTGATTTGGCCATAGAACGTCTGAATGCTATCCAGTTCACCGGATTTGGTTGACGTGAGTATATTCTTGCTAATTCGACTGTATGTAGTTTTGCTTCAGCACACTCTTCTGTCCACCAATATATATTTGGAAAGTATTGCTGATTACTTTTTATCACCCTGGGACAACTCAAGTCCATAGCAGCCGAAATGATTTTCACAAACTCCTCATATGTAATATTATCAGGTTTTAATCCATCATCCTCTGAGAAATAAATATTTAAAACTTTAGGATAATTAGACCAATTAGCGTGGAATATTTTCCATTTACGAATAGTTAATATTCTTTCGTTTGTTGCATGGCAATAAGCCAGATAAAAAAACATGGATAATGATCGCTTGTTCTCAAGTCCATATCGGCCTCCCATGTAAAGTCTGCACAATACTTTTCTGAAATTAATGTTAAGTCTATAGATGACGGATTATTTCCATTTCTAGGGATATGAGTAGGTGAACCATCATTTATTATAGTTAACTGCTCCGCCTCCATCCATTCAACAACTTTTCGACCCAACTTATCTGCTGCCTGTCGACCCCACAATGGGTGGTGGCAATTGAAATCTCCAGTTATGATGAATGGAGTCTTGAATGAACTAATCATAGACCTTAAATGCTTCACTGCAATTTTTTGTGATGTATAGGAAGATGGTATAAAGATCGAGATAACGGTAGATATTTCATTCAAAATTTGCACTTGTATTCCCACTACTTCCAACCGATATTCTCGAAGAATCACTAAATTGGGATTAAATGATATTGGTTGGAATGCCAGACTTTCATGTACAAATATACCCACTCCTTTTCCGCATTTTTGATTAATTACTGCGTGATAATTTTTTTTTTCAATTGAAACTCTTCCATCCTCCATACTTAACACACACATATAATGAGAGGATGATGCTCTTCTATCAGTTTCATGAGTTCAAGTTTTCTTATGAAACTGATAGAAGAGCATCATCCTCTTGAAGGAAACGAGCATAAATTCCATTGCACAAACAAAAACATATTTTGCATGTGATAACTTACTGATTATTATATTTAATGTTGAGCATCTTCATATGATTCAAGCTCTTCAATTAGTTTCAATAACTGTAAAGTAATATTTGCACAATCGACTAGAATATTTTTAATTCTCTGAAGATTATCATCCACAGTTATGTTCGACGATAGTTTTGCTATAACTTGTAATAAACTAATCATTATTTGCTTTTGAGAGTCATATTGTGGGATGCTAGTCCGTAATTCTCGTTTTTCCGTTGTTGTCACTAAGGTTGGACTGCTTTGGGAATTTAGTAAAATATAATCTGGTCTTTCTTGTTCGTTTGGGTTTTAGTTTGTCAAGCGACTTTAGATTTTGCATACATTTATTCATCATAACTTCTTTACTTTTAAATATCTTCCCAAGTCTTCAATCAGCATAATTATTGTTCATGTTGTAAAGGTGAAGTTGAGAAGATTTCCAAGAATATAAGTTTCTTGATGTCCCTGATTCCTCATCTCTTAGAGTGACCAGCACCTCATATATGTTACCTGTTGTTATTGTTGAACTTGGAGCTTGTACAAAGAAAGACTCTGCTTTAGTCGTTTTTAACACTGGGAAATCTTGTAGTATGGTTGCATAAGAATAATCGTCTCTTTCGGTCATAAATGAACTACTAGAACTAACTTTTCTCTTTGCTTCTTGATATGAACAGCCCTCATACGCTATCACCTTCTGAATATCTCTTTCATCCTCCAACTTACTGCACGACCTCTCAGTTGCAAGATGATTTCCTGAGCATTGATGTACTGCAGCACATGTATCATCATGTTCATAATCACCGCACCTTGGACATATCGCTTTGGACTTACAAACATCCTTTGTATGGAGAAACGAAAACAATTCCTGCACTGCATCACAGATTCTATTTTAGGTTGTACCTGAAATATGTTACTGAGTAGCTTTACATGCGAGGGCAACCTTTGTGATTGAAACGTTACCCTGATCAATTTGGTCGGTTTGAACACAAATTCCCCATTTCTTGATAAATCTTCTTCATTCTTTCCATTTTGATTATTGGAATATTTCTCTCAGCCTCTGCTTCATCTTGTATTTCTTCTAAATTTATATGTAACGGTAACCCATATATTAGTCCCATTCTGTGTAAAAGACTCTTTGGGATTTTGACATTTACCTTATACTTCTTCTGAAACTCTTTGTTCAAGTAAAAGTCATTTGCATCATTGGATGTTAAAAAGTAAACCATTGCACGATTAGGACCCGATACCTTAACATAATTAGTAGTGTAATTGGTGATACAACCAGTGCCGGAAAGTATGAACCCCCTTCTGGCAGATTTGTCTACACTTAAAACTTGCTCAACATGCCCATATGAGCTTTTTGCTCAAGTGTGGAACCCTGTCTAATCCAAGATTTTTGTAAAAATGCCCTCGGGAATTTCCTGAGAAAGTATGACCCCCCTCAGATTGATTTGTCCACACTTACAAAAGGCACTTCTGTGAGATTGTTGTCCATAAATTTGTTAAAAATATGCCCCTCTTGATATTTTTTTTGGCTACACCTAAAACTACGCCAAACGTATTAACACACACACACCCACACACACACACATATTTACTTCCGGTCCACTTCTGGCTTATTTCTGGCCATTTCTACCCACTTCCGGTCCACTTCCGGTCTATGTTTGGCCATTTCTACCCATTTCTGCCCACTTCCGGTCTATTTTTGGCTATTTCTACCCATTTCTGCCCACTTCCGGTCTATTTTTGGCCATTTCTACCCATTTCTGCCCACTTCCGGTCCACTTCCGGTCTATTTTCGGCCATTTCTACCCATTTCTGCCCACTTCCGGTTCACTTCCGGTCTATTTTCGGCCATTTCTACCCATTTCTGCCCACTTCCGGTCCATTTCCGGCCCACTTGTGGCCTATTTTTGGTTTATTTATATTGCATCATGTTTTGCAACAAATTATTACCTAATATTATTCAAAAAATTATTAGACGTGTTGTTTTCTGATTGGTTGCTTATGACATAATGTAATGATGTGGTGTTTTCTGATTGGTTGCTTATGACATAATGTGATGATGTGGTGTTTTCTGAATGGTTTAAATAAGCAGGGTTTCTATTGGCTCTATAAATCTATATAAGCCAGAGCACAGTGCAGATTCTTCACCATTGCTGGATCGGCAGTGGAACCCACATCGCGGGGGATAGAACCTGAACAGGCTCCACCGAAGTATAGGAGACTTGAAGCATATAATTTGGCGGAATAACCCAAGTAAGGTCATAGAAACAATATACACTGATGCAATAAAAGCCAATTTTTGGCAGGGGGGCCAAAGTGGTTCCTAAATACAAAATAATTAATATCTCAAGAACTAATTGACATAGAGCTATGCAGTTTTTTTGTCTGCACTGAACCCAACTGATATTTTTTATTAAGCATAGAATTTTGATTTGAATCCCAAGAAATTTTATATAATAAACAAACAACAAAAATACCAAAGCCAAAAATATTAATACACACACATACACATACACACATACAAATCACACTGCTGAACCCAACTGATATTTTTTATTAAGCATAGAATTTTGATTTGGACCCCACGAAATTGTATATAATAAACAACAACAAAAATGCCAAATCAAAAACATTGTAATCAATGCAATAAGAATATATCCAGCCCCAATTGGGCTAAGCACCAAAAGATTTGTAATCCAGACAAAAGCAGAACTCCCACAAAAATATGCCCAAAATGCCATAGAGAATATAGTATGCAATACTTCACATATACACATAAAGGTACTTGCTCTGCACAGTCATCAATATTGCCCCCTCAACCATCTACATCTGGTTTAAAAAGGAAGCATGAAACACCTGTTAATGCTGGACCGGCAAAGCAGCCACGCTATGAACCCATCCATAGCAGTTTTAACGGCCAATTAAGGGATCACCGTTTTGTATCAGAGCCAAGATGTGGTATTAAGACTTTTTTGAACAGTATAAATCCTGATGTGCAGGCAATTCTAAATGCACAAAATGGGTCTTATAAGCTGTCCCTCAAATTGTTTACACAATATAAGAAGCCAAATGGCACAAAATTTACACAGCCCCACATAACAGAAACTGTACCTGTATATTCAAATGCAAATTCAGACAAAATAAAAACAGTTTGATAGATCAATTGAATATTAAACACTCTGAATTTCCTGCAAAAGAGTCTGGATGGAGCCTATGCGGATCTCCACACAAGTTATATGTTAATATTTCTGAATTCAGCCCATTACAAGGATCTACATATCTGCCATTACCTGCCAATATAAAAAACAAAACAGCCGTGGTTAATATAAAAAATAATGACCAGAAATGCTTTTTGTGGTGTATTTTAGCTGCTTTGTATCCAGTTTCAAGAAATCCTGAGAGAATAACTTATTATAAGCAACATGAGCACAATTTCGATGAGGCAATGGAGGGTTTAGAATATCCAATGTCTGTTCAGAATATTGATACATTTGAAAAAAAGGCCAGGCACATCAATGGCAAACAATTATCTATTAATGTATTTATTTGTTCTACTGGCCGTGACAATTGCTTGATAGATCCTCTCAGAATCAGTACACTTGATGATGAATCTGCTGTTCCGATTGATCTGCTCTTAATTAAAGGGGATGGCACAAATCATTACACTCTGATACATAATCTTGAAGCTTTAGTCAGAACACAACTAGACAAAACTCATAGAATATTCAAGTTGTGCAGAAGATGTTTAACTGTTTTTGATGGTAGAAAAATGGTGAATGGGGTTCGGGAAGAAAATGCAGAAATTGCTAAAAGCAAGTTAATTGAGCATCTGAAATACTGTGGCAACCATAAACCTGTTCATATGGTGATGCCAAAGCCAAGTGAAAATGCAAAATTCAAAACATTTGAAGCCCTGTTGGAACACCCAGCATATATAGTCTGTGATTTTGAATCAAATCTCAAACCTCTTGCATTCTGTAGCCCAGATCCTGATGAACCTTCAATTACACCATACCAGTTACATGAACCTTCCAGTTTTTATTATGTGGTTGTACAGGTTGGTGTTGTTTGTAAAAAATATTTATACATGGGACCAGATGCCATCAAAGAATTTGCACATAGAATAGAAAATGAGTGCCATGACATAGCATCTAATATTTTATTAAAATCAAAACCTATGTTGCCTTTAACAGAGAAACAGATTGAAGATTTCAACAAAGCAGAAAAATGCCCGGTATGTGATTCTGAATTTTCAGATGCAAATATCAAGGTTCATCACCATTCTCATACAGATGGTAAATTCTTAATGGCCCTGTGTAAAAGCTGTAATATTGAGATCCAGAGACCAAAATTTGTCCCCATATTTTGCCATGGAGCATCCAATTATGATTTTCATCATTTGATCAGGTACGAGGGGTTTAACAAGCAGAATTTAAATATTGTAGCAGAAAATGATGAGAAATATATTGCCATTAGCAAAATAATTAAAGTTAATGGTGTTCATATTCACATAAGATTTCTTGATTCTTACAGAATTTTATCGGCTAGCCTGGCTACACTGGCCACTCAATTATCTGATGATCAATTCAAAATCACATGTGCTTTGTTTCCAAATCAGGACCTCAAATTAATTAGGCGGAAGGGTGTATATCCATATGATTATGTTACAGATTTTTCTAAATTTGATGAGTGTTCTCTGCCACCAAACCAACAGTTTTACAGCAAAATCAGAGGATCTGGAATCACTGATGATGATTATCACCATACCCAGTTGATGTGGAACAATTTAAAATGCCAGACATTTGGTGATTATCACATGGCATATTTAAAACTTGATGTGACCCTCTTAGCTGATATATTGCAGGCATTCAGAAAATCTTCCATGAAAAATTATGAACTGGATCCAATGTATTTTTACAGTGCTCCGGGCCTAGCATGGTCTGCAATGCTTTTAAACACTAAAATACAATTGGATCTGATCCAGGATCAAGATATGTATCTGTTTATGGAGCAATGTATAAGAGGAGGCATGGTGGAATGTTCTCAGAGATATGCCAGAGCAAATAACAAGTATATTCCTGATTATGATCCAGCACTGCCATCAAATTATATACTGTATGTAGATGCAAACAGGCTCTATGGTTATGCTATGATGGATAAATTGCCATATGCAGGGCTTGAATGGGTTGAAGATTTTAATATTGAAGATCTTAAGGATTTTGATGACGGTAACTATAGCCTCTTCTTAGAGGTTGATCTGACAATTCCAGATAATTTACACAATAACTTTTCTGATCTGCCCCCAATTCCTGAGGTTAAGTGCTCACCTGGCTCTAAACAGAAGGAATTGATGATGACTCTGGAGCCAAAACAGAATTATGTCATATATTACAAAAACCTCCAGTTCCTGATGAAACATGGTGTTCAAGTGACCAAAATTGGAAAAGTTTTGAGGTTCAGGCACTCAAAATGGTTGAAGTCATATATTGATACAAACACAGAGCTTCGAACATCTGCAATGAGCAAATTTGATAAATCTTTGTTTAAATTGATGGTCAATTCAGTGTATGGCAAAACAATTGAAAATGTCAGAAAACATATTGATGTTAAAATAATTACTGACCCCAGCCGGAGCAAAAAATTGATTGCAAAGCCCAACTTCAATTACAGAAGAATTTATGATGAAAATATGGCACTTTTCAACATGAAAAAAACAAATATTAAGTTTGATAATCCTATTTTTGTAGGGGCTGTGATATTGGAATTGGCCAAATTACACATGTTAAAATTGTATTATTATGTGTTGAAGCCTTTTTATGGTGATTGTGTAAAATTGATGTACATGGATACAGATAGTTTTGTTCTTGATATTCAAACAGAAGATGTTTATCAAGATATTGCACAGCCTGAATTGTTTAAATATTTTGATACCACTGAACATTCAAAAATTAAACACCACAACAAAAAGGTGCCTGGCAAGTTAAAAGATGAGACACTTGGTGATGTTATTGTGGCATTTGCTGGGTTAATAGCCAAGATGTATAGTTTTGAAACATGTAGTGGTGTTGTTGCCAAAAAGGCCAAGGGCATTGGCAGAGTAACTGTTGACAAACAGCTTGAATTTGAGGATTACAAAAATTGTCTCAAATCCCAGAGTTTAATCAGAACATCAGAAAATAGAATTCAGAGTGTGGATCACTTATTGACTAGCAATATTGTAAGAAAAGTGGCTCTGGACCCACATGATGATAAGAGATGCATTTTGTCATGTTGCATACATACCCTACCATGGGGGCATTGTGATTTGAAAAATGGCAATCAATGCCCAATTACAGAGCATGATTTGAAATAAATAAACATGCCTATGAACTTATTTGGGTTCAAAAAACAGGCTATTATGGACCTGCCAACACCACAACCCTCTTTTGATATGATATCTAAACTGAGTGCTTTGTTAATTATAAACATCTGAACAGCATATTTACAGATGTTGATGATGAAACAGGTAAAATATTGTACATATTTAACAATAAATTAAATCATTTCCAATTTCCTGTAGGTGGTCAATTGCAATTTATTACAACCCCTGAGGGTGATGTCAAGATTTCAGTGGGGAGAAATATTTATAGAATTAAGCACTCAAACATGATTTCTGGCACTGTACATACTGTTTCTGCTGGTGACTGCTTATATATTGAGGTCCCTGGGTCATATGACAAGCTTATACCCTTTTTTATAGAATTAAGAATCAGATACTCTATAATAAATAACCACTAAAACAAAAAATGCCTATTTTATGAACAATTTGCCATCTTCTGATGCTTTGAGTGCAATAACTCGGAGTGTTGCAAATATCAAGCTGCAACTTGAAACATATGAAGATTTTGGAAAAATTCAAAGTACCATAACCCATCTTGAGGGTACAATAGCAGCAGTGCAAAGTGATTTGACAAATATACAAGAATCTCTAGAATCCCGCCTGCCCGGTATTGTAGATACACTTGTCAGTGTCCAGGAACAGATCACAAAGCTTGAAAACCTCAACACTGAATCTGAGCTATCTCATTTTCATCACTTGATCGATGATATCCAAACAAAACTTGAAATTTTACAACAATCAACACCCACTCAGGCAGATATAACTCTGCTCCAAAATGCTATGCAAAATGTGGCTGATGCTTCTGAATTAAATAATGTGAAATTGGCACTTGAATCTTTGCAAAATACTGTATCAAATCTGCCCACATCACAGGAACTTAAAAATATTAAGAGAGCTGTGAATAGGATATTGAAATCAGAAGATATCAAGAATATCCAGACAGAGATCAAACAACTCACTCAGACAGTGGCCACTCTACCAACTAATCAACATATTAATGAACTGCATGCCCTGTTTGAGGATATCAGAAGACAGGTCCATGATCTTACTGCTCAAAATTCAAAATTGGCAGTTGTTGAAAATTTGCAACAAATTGTAGCTAATATCAAGCAACAGCTAGGGACCATGGAATCCAATCAAGCAAATGCTCTGTCTGTTTTTGCCACCCAGCTTCAAGAGATTGTGCAACAATACAAGAAACTTGTTGTGGACATAAAGATCAAGCCAGGCCATGATGATGTTGTTAGGACCATCAATGAGCATCTTGAATCTGTAACAAGCAGATTGCTTACAGCAGAAAAAGAAATAACAGGCATAATCGAGAATCCAAAACATACAGTAATTCTTGAATTGTACAGCATCCCCAACAAAGAATATGATTCACCATTTACACCAGGTGGCAAAATATATATGCTGTCCCCTGCACAATTTTATTACCAGTTTTTTTGTTGGGGGCACATTGAGACCAATCAAGATCAAATATTGGCTACAACCACAGGCACATCACTACCCTACCTTATCAAAAACAAATGCTGATAACAAAGCAAAAATCACCAGTGTAGAGTTAGAGGATTTTACAGATCCCAATACATTAGAAACAGCCTATGCTGAAGATGATGGATCTCTGGAATTTAAAATACAAAAAGGACACAAATTATATTTAGAAAATCCTGTAGTATCAGCTGCTGAACACCCCATAGTTGCAATATTCTTGTTTTCATATTATGTCTAGACAAATTATTGTTGATGAATTACACAGACAAGCCAGACATAATTATAAGAGACTGCCAGTAGTCACAAAAGGCATAGATGATTTATGGCAGAGCGACTTGATTGAGATGGCAAGTGGACAGTTGAAAAACTTAGATAAAATCAACAAGGGCTACAAGTATCTACTTACTGTCATAGACACATTTTCAAAATTTGCCTGGGCTGTGCCACTCAAATCCAAGACTGGAAAATGTGTTACAGAAGCCATCATGACAATCATCAATCAGAGGGGAAGATCACCGCGCTATTTGCAAACAGATAATGGCAAAGAATTTTATAATTCTGTGTTCCAACAATTTATTAAAAGCCAGTCAATAAAACATTATTCGAGTTACAGTGATCTCAAAGCCTCAATTGTAGAGAGATTCAACAAAACCCTAAAAAATCTTATGTATAAACAATTTACACTTCAAGGTAATTATAAATGGCTTAATATTCTTCCAGAACTTCTACATAAATATAACAACTCAGTCCATTCCACAATCAACATGAAACCCTCTGAAGTAACTTCATCTGATGAGCAAAAATTGATCAGGACTGTTTATTTTCCTAGATACCAGCCAACAACAAGAAAGGCCAAATACAAGGTGGGTGATCAAGTAAGAATCAGCAAATATAAGCACTTATTCAAAAGAGGCTTTACAAGAAACTGGAGCACTGAATTATTTACAGTGGTTCAAGTTAAACCTGGGACCCTTAACACATATATAATAAAAGATCACCGAGGAGAAATTCTCAAAGGCAGATTCTATGAAGAAGAACTCAGCAAAACTAAACAGCCTGACACATATCTCATAGAAAAAATCATCCGAAGAAAAGGCAGCAAGTTATTTGTCAAATGGCTAGGACTTCCAGAACACAGCTGGATCGATGCAGACAAAGTGATAATATGAGCACCTGGGATGTTATAAAAAGGCTGCCAGAACCTGAACAGCAGATTAAGAGAAATGGCAAGTTGCTGCCTGATAATATTAGATGTCTTATTGTTGAGCCATCAGCTTGTGGTAAAACTACACTAATGGTTGATAATTTTTTATTGGCACCCAACTGGTTAGACTGGAAAAACAGGCACTTGTATGTCTTTTCTAAGAGCTTGGAACAATTAAAATATCAACAGCTGATGAAACTATATGATGGATTGGATATAGCCACTTTTGAACCAGATGTTAAGCCACTTCATGAATGTCTCGATAATTCTGTTGTTGTGTTTGATGACATTATACTGGATAATCAAAAAAAGGTTAGAAATTTCTTTACACAGGGCCGGCACAAAAACATTGATTGTTTCTACCTGGCACAGACTTTTTCAAAAATACCCAAGCAGCTGATCCGAGACAACAGCAATTTTATATGTGTGTTTCATCAAGATCATACCAACCTCAAACACATACATGATGAATATGTAGGTGGGGACTTGAGCTACAATGATTTTTCCAAGTTTTGCAGTAGGTGCTGGAACCAGGACAGTTATGGGTTTGTCACAATTGATATGACAAGAAAACCCAATAGTGGCAAATACAGAAATAAAATCAACAATTTTCTAGACATTGAAACATATATAAATAACCATGAAAAGGCCAATCATTGATGATCTTAAATTAAGAGATTATCTTGTAAAAAGATTTAAGGGATGGAAATCACAGAACCGAGGAATTTATGAACAACACAAACAAACAGAACAGCCTATTATTGATGCTATTAGTGAATTAGGTAAAAATATCAAAACTGTTACAGAGCAAAATCAAAATTTGATCACAGAGCTTGTACCTGTAGCTGCAAGGAACATATTAGATTATCCAATCACCCCACTTTCCAGTATTCATACACCTAGTCCTATTGCTCCTCGAAGAATTGAAGCTACTCTGGATCCTATTGAATTGGGTCTTCTTGCTCAAAAATATTTAAGCACACCTAAAGACAACAAAGATGAGGTCTTTGGCTTATATGCTGACACAGAGCGTGATGGTAGCATCATACATAGAATTGGCAATTTCAGAGTAACATTTATGGGAGATGATATAATTGTATATTCAGAATCTCATCTTGGACAAAGAGGTGGTTTTGTTAAATATCCCGGCACACCTGGATTGTGGGAACTGATGACTAGGAAGAGGCCTGGCAGCTATACAGATCAAGATTATGAACATTACAAAGAAATATTAATAAAATCAGATGCTCTATACCAGAACAATGATCCCACACAAAAAAGAGTCAAGTCTAGCAGTGGAGCAAAATACAACAATTTAATCAAGCCCATATGGTCACAAATCAAGACAGGTAGTGGAATCAAACAATACAACACCCTGCCTAAAGACTTTGTCTGGGTTGATGATGTCAGGAAACTTGTAGATAGGTTATTGGTGATATCTGGGGAGGAAAATGCTGGCAACCACAATTTTTACAATGAAAAAGTTGGAATTATGGACATGATAAGCACAAAATTGTCTAATTTTATAGTGAATGACACTAAGGGGATTGGATATGTTATAAAAATTATTAATACTCTACCACCTAAATTTTGGAATATTTCTGAGGGTCGGGGGTTGGTTAATGACATTATAAACAAGCTGCCATTTGAACTACATATTCCAGGCTATCAGTATTGTGGTCCAGGCACAAAATTGGACCATAGATTAACCAGAGGGGATCCTGGTGTTAATCCCCTAGATGCTGCTTGTAGAGACCATGACATAGCATACAACACACATTCTGATCTTGACAAGAGACATGTTGCAGACAAGAAATTAGAAGAGGCTGCATTTGGTAGATTTGTAAGCAAAGATGTTTCTTTGAGTGAGAGAATAGCAGCATTGGGAACCACCATAGCTATGAACACCAAACAAAAACTGGGGTGGGGGCTGTGAATATGTATATAATAAACCTACAATGAAGGCCAAGGGTGTTATGTATCAAATACCTTATGCAGGTCTTAAATCTCTTAAAACTATTGATAGCCTTTTAACCAAAAAGCAGCGCAAGAAAAAAATTCTTGTATTGCAAAGGGCCATGGTATGAAATTGTTGCTTAGTACCCCCCATTAAAAAAATTACAACAATCCCGAAAAAAAATCACATGTGGGGGGTTTCATATTTACTATCCCGGCCATCTTAGCAGCACTTGGGGCTGTTGGGAGCTTGGCTGGGAGATCAGCTGCTATAGCAAAAACAGTAATAGATGCCAAGAAAAATAAGGCAGAATTAGATGAAATAAAGCGCCATAACCTGGCCATGGAGAAACAAGGTAAAAGTGTTAAGAGAGCCATGAATAAGTTTAAAAAAAACAAGAGCCGCTTACAAACCAAGATATTGAAGCTTTAATCAAGCCACTGGGCATCAAAAATTTTAGAGGAGTGTACATGTCTGATTCTTTACCAGAACAACCACTCAACAAAGAGTGTGGTATTGTTAATTTGGATAAGTACAAAAATCAGGGCACACACTGGATGTGTTATCTTAAATATTTAAACAATGAGGCATTTGTGTTTGATTCATTTGGAGGTGTTCCACCTGAAAATTTAATAAAATATCTAAAATCAGCTAATCTTTATTACAATAATGCCCGTGTTCAAAATTTCAAAGATGTTAATTGTGGACATTTGTGTTTATCTGTTCTTAGATATATGTCTCAAATAAATAAACCATCAATTGAAGATTTTCAAAAAGCCTTGTGGTATTTAAAACATCATGGGGGTATTCCATCTCACCAGCCAAAATTCAATATTGAAACTCAAATTGCATGATGACATAGTGTATCCCAAAACAATAGCTCTCAGAGCATTTTATGGCATGTACTTAATCCCTAATATTACTCACCACAACAACAAAATTGCAGTAGGGGATCAAAAAATTGTCATCACTCCAGGGCAGTATAATCTGTCCACTCTAAATGCTCAATTACCCAGAGGTATAGTGTTAAGTCAAAATTCTGTCACTCACAGAGTAGAGATTGTATCTGCTACAGAAACAGTGGATCTGGGTACTATAGGAGAGCTGTTAGGCTTTGAGAACAACATAAAACTTGAACCAGCCATCAAACACACTGCTATTAATATACCTAAATTCTTAGCCATAGAGACTCTGAATATTCACTGTAATGTGGCTGAGGGTATGATCACCAAATCAAATGGCATAGGCACTCACAAACAAACTGGCATCATTGCAACATTTAAACCTAATTCTGAATTTATGGAGCCCATCATCTACACTCCATCCCCAACATTATATTTTCCTGTGTGCCATAATAGAATAGATAACATTGATTTGATGGTCACTAATGAAAAAGAAGAATTAGTTGATTTTGCTGGAGCCACAACAACTGCAATCACAGAGATTAATATTTAAATAAAAATACATACAAAAAAAATGGAAAATATTGAGAGTTATGAGCTACAATCATTCCCCCCAAACAGGAGGACATTTGCAAATTTAAATCAACCCAACACAGAGATTGAGGTTGATCTTGATGTAGGGGATGGCTTTATACACCCTCACAGAGCAGATCTATACATCAAATTTGATGTTGTAAAGCTCGATGGAACAGATTATCCGGCAAATTCAAATATAAGATTGGTGGATAATTTTGTGCCTACATCTGTTCTCTGAAATTGAGATCAGAAAGCATGGTGTTGTTATAAACAGAGTGGATTATCCCGGCATTACCTCCACAGCTTTGGCCACACTAAAATTATCCAAAACCGAGGCTTCTTACTACAAAATAGGTGGATTTGAGGCTGGTGATAAAATAATATCTAAAAGCCACACAGTGCTGTTCCCTATGCGCCTGTTGCCAGGATTCTTCTCAGATTACAAAGATATTATGTGGAAGGGTGGTTTAAGAATCACATTTAGAAGAGCTGCCAATGATAATAATGCTTTGATGAGGTACAGCACATTAAACTCTACAGGGGAAGCTCTGCTCAATACCCTACCTGATGAAGGCAAATGCATTATTCAGACTATGGACCTAAGAATCCCAGTTGTTGAATATCAAGCCAGTTATGCTCTTAAATACAAAGCAGATATAATAAAAAATCCACAAATTCCTTTACAATTTTATACATATCAATGTGTACAGAAGCCCGCATCTGGTACTTATTATGAGTTTGATGCTACAAATTCATTCTCCAGTATACAATATGACATGCCGGATTTTGTGGTGGTATTGTTTCAGACTGGAAGACACAATAATCAGGAAAAAAATTCAAGTAGATTTGATAACTGCAACATCAAGAACATATATCTTAAAAATGGCAGAAATGAGGTATTTCCTAGAGAAAATTATAATTTAGACATTTCCAAGGATGATTTTCTTAAATTATATGAAGCATTTACAGCATACAAAAGGGTCACTACTGGCAATACTGACATGTATTACACACCAGATGAATTCAAAGCACAGAGACCCATGTTTGTAATCAACACTTCAAAAAGAAAACAAGTTGTGGTTAATGATAGGACAAATATTAAAATTATCTGTGAATTCCATGAGGCATTACCTGATGACACCATATGTAGTGTTATTCTCATAGGGGAAAAATCATATGTTTATGATGTAAGAAATGAGAGAGTCACAGAACAATTCTAGAAAATCTCTGCACAATACATTGTTTTAATAATAGATAAACAAATTGAACCTGGTATCCAATTGAACTTAAACCGGAAGTAAATATGTGTGTGAATATGTGTGTGTGTGTGTGTGGGTGGGTGGGTGTGGGTGTGTTAATACGTTTGGCGTAGTTTTAGGTGTGGCCAAAAAAAATATCAAGAGGTTCATATTTTTGACAGGTTTATGGACAACAATCTCACAGAAGTGCCTTTTATAAGTGTAGGCAAATCAATCTGAGGGGGTCATACTTTCTCAGGAAATTCCCGAGGGCATTTTTACAAAAATCTTGGATTAGACAGGGGTTCCACACTTGAGCAAAAAGCTCATATGGGCATGTTGAGCAAGTTTTAAGTGTAGACAAATCTGCCAGAAGGGGGTTCATACTTTCCGGCACTGGTTGTATCACCAATTACACTACTATAATTCACCTTAATTCTAGCTTCTCTTAAGTGACTACCTAACATAATAACACTAAAGCTACCAACATTGTGTTCCACGCCTTGAACAAGAACAATATATGGGCCATCGTGTCCAGGATAGTATAAGTCATTTTTTATTCACTTTATCCTTTGATTGCATTGTACGCTTTAATACGTTTGCTTTGAAAATTTTTGGAGCATTTATAGATTCCTTCTTTCCACTAACTTTTGCTCGATTTCGTTTTGTGTTCTGACTTTTTGGTTGCTTAGCAACCGATTCAACATCCATATTTTCTCCGTCTTTATTTGAAGACGTATCCTTTTTTACTTACACTATTTCATTCATCTCCATTTGCACGTCCTCTCTGCTTTGATTAATAATTTCGTCGCTAGACATTTCCCTCACTTGAATGAAATTTATTGAATTTCTTACAAGCAGGAAACTTTATCTGGATGGCCCAGAGCCTTCCATGATATCTACATTTTAACACTGATTTATCTTCTAAATCACAAGATTATTTAATATTAACTTATGTTTCAATAAATTTACTGTCTAGTAATGACACAGAACACTTATACAATAAAAACGATGATTAAATCCAGGGGGTGCTCGTTGCTATGTGAAGTACGTATGCATTACGTCATCTGGGAGGATCGGGTTTGACGGTGCTCGTTGCTATGTGCAGTAAGTTTGGTGCGGGATACATTTAGCTACTAACACGTCGCAAAAATCGGAACAAGCAGGTTATTGATTTTGTAGCGTTCGATTTATTTTTATTGTATTTTTGTACTTGTAGACTGCAATTATGCCTAATTGTGCTGTAGCAAGCTATGAAAACTATAACCAGAAAACTAAAGGAACTGACATAAAATATAATACATTTCCAGTCGATAATTGCGTAAGTAAACAGTGGATTCATGCTTGTAGACGAAATGTAAAAAATGCAAGTGTGCAGTGCCAATTATTGTGAAGAAGACTATGTGCGAGATCTAAATGCAGAATTTCTGTACTTTCCACCAAAGAACGTGCTGAAGCCAACTGCAGTGCCATCGCTAGAATTACACCCAATTACTTTAGTACCAAATAATCGAGAAAATGGTGTAGCTCTCCTAAACATTTATCTTCGCAATATGATTCGCTTGTAGGACGTGTTGATAAGATTTGCAGATATGTACGCTACGAAAGATAAGCAATAAGGAGACGTGCCCTAAACAAGCTAAAGACTATGCTGCCAGAAAAGAGAAAAATATATAGACGAAGGTATATGCACAAACTGCAAGCAATGGTTCGTTGTTGGAAAACATATTCAATCGTTTACAAAGGAGAAACACACGTCTGCATAATGAAGCAAATAAATTAAAGATTACAAACAACCTCTATCAAACCTGCTTTAACTGAATAAATAAGTTCAAAATCTACAACGTAACCTAACCGACAGTACCACAAGAAAAGTCATCAATATCTTGAAAATGTGTTCAACTAGTGCAAAGTACGTAGTGAGCCTAACTGATTTGTTATGTACATTTTATGTAAGTCGGATTTATAATTATTAACAATTTCATTTAACACAGACCGATGTTGATTGTGATTTGTATGTTCACATTATTGTGAAAAACGTTGTCGGAAATGGGCATTTCGAAGATCGCGTACTAACTTTCACGCTATTCGGAATGAAATTCACTTAGTACATCTTCAATTCGAGTTACATAGCGTTGTATGCACGATGGTAAATATTGCATGAGTGAATATTACACCCATCAATGAAATTTTTGCAACTTTGTTCAATTTTGGTATTTCACAAATATATTGTGAATAATTTTGTACCCTTGTACTCAATATAAACCAATGGATGTTACATTATTTCTTTGTAGTACATTTCTGTCAAAAAGAACAAGATGTAAGATTAGTGTAATGCAAGTTACTTCGTTAATGTACAAATGTGTGTCGCATATCAGCCTTGGAGTATATTTTCCGGTTATACAACTCAGACACACATGGAAATGGAAATGGAAAATCTGCGGACAAAGTCCTTTAACGAATAATGATTCGTACAGTTGCACGGTCAATCATTGTGAGTTCATGTAACTTTTCTCCTTTATTGTTTAATCAAACAAAGAACTAAGACATTTTCCAAAGCGTTTCATTTACCGTGTGATCATAAATCTATTTATATAGGCTTGAATCAGTAGGTTAGGACATTTAAGTTTGATGTTCCTAGCACTCATCAAGTTTTTCGAGTAGGTTAAGTTAGTTAAATTAGTACTTGTACACTTTGGCTCGTCTCCTGCACACATGTGTATGTAAAGTTCTTAATACGAAAAATACTTTTTAGAACTATGACAACGATAACTTGCAGCCAATTTTGAACTAAAGAAATTAAAAATATCTGCAAATTACAAACTGGAATTGAGTTTTCAAAGTCTGAAACTACTATCTTACAAACTATTTCATCGTTCTTCCTCCATATAAAACTTTCCAAAAAAATCGTGCATCCGTACGTAAATTATTGTACAGTAAATAAATATATGAAGAAGGTTGGGAATTCTTGCGAATTTAGAGTAAGTTTCAAATGCAGAGTAAAATTTTATCTAGATTGTATATTGCTTCTTTCACTTGATAATTTGAAAAATAAAGTTACATTATGGAGAATGGTAAAGATTGGATTTTAAGTATATCAGTATAATTTTAATACTTTCTGATGTTATGTAAAATTTGAAATGTTCCTGGAAATGATTGCAACGTTCTGAATGAATACGAAGGAACTAACTATTCAGTCAGAAAACTAAATATTACGCTTTTGTACTGCGTTGTATTAAATGTTGTAAATATATTACACTGGACTACTATCGGATTAAAAATTACGGATATTCAAGTTTGGACTCCAATTAAAAGTTAATCAGTACAGCCACATAAAAACGAGTTACATCAAAATTCAGCTTATTCAATTCTGTGTCAATCTATATTTACCAATTTATTTTTTATTATGCCTTCTATTTTTATCATCGTGAGAACAAAATAGGATTATTTTTTAGTTTGGCAAACTATCGCTCTCTTTGAGATTCTATATCTAAATAAAGAACGGGTATTTTTTTATTTATATATTATATATTATATAATTTATTTACTTATTATCCAAACTCTCATATCCATAATTTATAATCCGATAGTAATCCTGTGACGTTCTCTGAGGCCCGTAGTACCTCAGAGGCCTCTGTCGATCTTCTTGTCGTAGTGGTTAGCACATCGCGCTTCGAACGCCAGGGATCCCGGATTCGAATCCAATCGGGTAAGACATTGATTTGTCCTTAATGAGAAAATTGAGAATTTAGTAAATGTGATAGTATATGTGAAAACAAATATTGATTGATTAATTTGCTTTATTTTACTTCGCTTCTTGTGCCACTTTTGGCTAATTTGCGAAGATATGGATGAGTGATGAAATGATGAATGAACACTCACAAACATCCATGCCCAAGCCAGGATTCGAACCCAAACCTCTGGCGTTGAAGTGCGATGTGCTAACCACTACGCCAAGGAGGCCGGCTTGTGGAAACAAAGAAAGAGAACGACGGGGGGGGGGGGACTACTTCTTATGGGTTTTCCTTTCATATTTAAAAAAGACAGAAAAGCAAAAATAAACCAAATCTGGCAATCAATTCTTTCTTTGTAACTCTTTCACTATGCAATTCTTCTTTAGCATGCAGCGTTTCTTATTAAAATCATAATACGATTTATGAAATGATGAAATCTGAAATTCTAATGAGAACATGGACAACCTTCTTTGTAATATATCGATCAGGTTTCAGAAACATAAATTTTTACAATACGTTTGCATATGCAATTTTTCCTCTTTTAAAAGTAGCATGTTTTAATTATGTTACTAATCATTAAAGGAATACCTCAATACCATCCCGCAGTATGATAATTAATATTTACCCCTCAAAGTAATGAAACACTTTCCCTCTCTGAAACTCGCATAGAAATGATAGCGGCCGTTTGCTTCGGCCAAGCCCCGAACGAACATAACCGAAGGGGCACCGAGCATAACCGATCCTCCCACATGACGTCACACGCTCGTGTATGATCGGCAATTTTCGGATGGCGCTACCTTATATATTAAGTTACCTTGGATTAAATCCACAATTTAAGCTTGAATTTGTCTGTAACTATATATTACGCAACTAGCTAATATTTCACCACAGACTATTCCTCCAAAGGAAATAATAATGTTAATATTGAACAATCTCTCTCCAGTTACATTTGTCAAAATTCCAAAAACACAATAAAACAACACCGAATGAGAAAACACGAACTTAATAATGTACAAATATTCCCTCGGCATTAACTGAAAATCTACAGGTTAGTCTATTAGTTTATAAAATTACACAATTGATCATATACTCTGACGTCACAACACAAGAATAATATTATATTTTAATCCTAGCATTTTTAATTATGCTGAGGCGAAAGAACGTTCTATGATTCAAATCCTAAAAATATATGTCAAGTGAAAATGAGATGAAATATAATTAGAGCGGGAATTCTAATCACTAAAGAGCTATTCAAAAGGCATTAAAACATTGTAATTGTGTTTGGTACAAATTATACAAATTTTCATGTAAATAAATAAATAATGGCATTAACGTTTTAACATTGTGAACAATGATATGTCTTAAATTGAAAATTTCTCTTCTGGTATCAGCGTTTGAAGTAGAAAATGTTAGATGGGGAAAAGGGGGGGGGTGTTTGAGGGTTAGCTGGATAGCTGGATGGAAGCTCTTATGGTTTAATATCGTGACAATGAGACAGCTAGGGGGGATGTTTTGCAAAAATTTCGTTAGCTGGGGAGATACAAAGACCTACTTCAGGAATTCAATTTCGAAACACTTAGTAATTCATTGTAGTTGTATTGTAATTTTGTAAATATTATTCATTATTATTAGTATTATTATTTTGATGTACGCCTTCTGTAATTGAAGGTTTTTAACGATGGTCCGCTATCTGATGCGAGGTGCCTAACCCTCATGTCGCCCGAAAAACCAGATCTCGAACCTCAAACCCAACTTAAGTCCAACTTTTCTTAAAAACAACCATTCAAACTGGAATTCGTGCGACCACCATCCGGCAGCGAGAGATGCACCGTTTGGAGTTTCATAATGTAGACGACTTATCCAATCTAGATCATTAAAGCCAAAGATTTAACTGAAATTACTGTATTCAAGAAAATGACAATTAAACAATATTAAGTGCAAACCCTCTATTTTGCATACATCCTGTACTAGTTATTCATAAAGGCATCAATGATTGCAGCTGAGAATTTCAGCTACACATGGAAGGAACCTGCAATCGGTGGAATCACAATCCAAGCCCAAGAATCTGCTCACAATTTTCAGGACACCCTGTATCGCAGTAATGAGTTTGATATGAGTTTACATTGACAATCACCTATCCTATATACAGAAGATATAGTATGTGCTGTTACTTGTACTTAAAATAATTTCAACACCCCCTTTTACTTTTCTTCACTTGTCAAACCGAGACGCATGGGGTGAGGAGAGGAATTCAACACTCCTACTGATGCAGATTAACATATCTCATGATCCCTTCCCCAGGCATTACCCAACGATACCCCACTTCCAAGCATGCACTTGGCTAACCATTTGCTGAAAAATAGAGAAGTCGATTATGCAAGTCAATACAGAACAACTTTATATACAAATAAGGTGTCAAAGTGAAGAATTTAGAGTTGTAATAATATTACGGTTTTTATTGATTTGATTTGATTTGATTTTAAAATTTTGGGTGCCTCAGCACTTAGGCTATTTTGCACCCATCACATTATACGGGGTTCAGCCCCTTATCTTTACAAAGAACAACTCTAACGTTGCATAAGTAAAATCTTAAAAGCTTAAAATGTTCTGACTTTCGTTAAAAGCTGAGGCTGTAAAGGGGCACTCAGCACACACAAGGACAAAAATTTTGATTTAATTTTGAATTTAAAATTGTGGGTGCGTCAGCACTAAGGCTATTTTGCACCCGTCACATTATACGGGGTCCAGCCCCTTATCGTTACAAATAGCAATTCTATCGTTGCAGAACTAAAATCATAAAATATTAAAATGTTCTGACTTTCATTAAAAGCTGAGGCTGTAAAGGGGCACACAGCACACATAAGGACAAAAGAACAGGACAATACAAACAAAATTATACTGGCCGTGGGGCCAGTCGCCAGAGCCTCGTTAGTCTTCAGTCCAGGGTGCACTAACGTGGAAGTGTGGTTGACATTTGGGTGTACTACGTGGAAGGTCACCCCTTACACCCCCGGTTTTTATTACAAGTGAAAACAAGAAAATATGACATAACCGTGAAAGACAAGTACCAATGGCCTTAATTCTTAATCTTTTCTCACTTTTACTAATATAGGTATATAATAGTGTACATATGACCCAAATAGATTGATTGTTAATAAAACAGCCTTTTTTGTGAATTACAAATGACAAAGTTCTTTACAATATGGCCTCTACTGGCCTGTATTCAATACGTGAACGCTTTGAAATTTCTATTTAATAAAACAGCCATTTGTGAATTACAACAGCCTCATCTGGCTTGTATTCAATACGTGAACGCTTTGAAATTTCTATATTGATATGTGCCGCGATTACTTCATCCGGCCAATCCAGAAATAGTTATTTGACAATTCACTTCATTACATGAAAGTCTGAACACCTGTATGCTCGATACCACATAATAATACGTGTATTATATTTCAATTCAACTATCATCCACCAAAGAGAATGTCACGACAAACAATTTGCGATGTGACCACCAGGTCGACTGAAAAGTACTCAAGAGACAATCAGGTGATCTCGATTTGCATCGTGTTGAGTGCACTTGCACTCAAGATGTATGTTAATTGATGCAACATATTAATTCCACACTGATCAATTAAGATGCGAAAACGTTACATTCTCTTGTGCATATACATATATATATAACAGAGCCCGAGCGTTGTATGTTCTCACTTTCACTGGAAACTACTCCATGTAGCTTGTTTCGGTCACAAGGGTAAATTTACATCTTACCTTGCGCGACCATACCTACTGCATCCAGTTACGTCGCGATCAACTCTTTTCTTCCTACTAGATGGAAACTCGCTAGACGTGATATACGCCCCATTCCATTCTGACGGGCGTTAACTATGTTTCGGCCATAGGCGCCGACTCCATGGGGCTTGGGGGCTCGAGCCCTCCAATGTTAATGATGTGGGGGCAGAGCCCCTCAAATAATATTGCTTAAGAGGATCTAATGTATTATTTTGCTTCTCTTGTAAAGTTTACTCTGAATTGTGCAACATGAACTTAACTTTAAATACACATTTGAAATGTTCTAGACCACCAAATTTGGGGGGCTGAAACCGCTAAACCATCAACTTTGGGGGGCGGGGCTATGAACGGAGACAGCAAAACACATGACTTATTACTATATACTAAGTACCTAAATTATTATGAGTATTGTTAACATTTTTACTAAAAAGAATTTCAAAATAACGAGGTGATATAACAATTATACCAGTAGGTAAGTTGTTTAGTGAATTATGAAAAATTTGAGGTCGTAAACACAACTTTTTATATTGATATGTACGATATTTAGTTATCTTCGAAATCTCTTCCTCTAGTCCAAAGAATAAGAATAAGGAGAAAATAATTCTAAAGTCTTTGAGTTTATTTAACACTGGCTTGCAGTAAAGTACGCAAGGAAAGCTTACGAAAAGCTTATGCGAAAGCGGGAACGGCTATGATCAAAGCACGGCGTGCTATGTGTTTATTTATTATTGCAAAATTAAATTTAAAAAGTAAAATATTGTAGCAAGAACAAAAAAGTAAAACTATTTGCCTGCGATTTGTGTTAGCATTTATGTAAATAATTAAATAAAACTGTTATATATTGTAAACGTCAACACTAAGGTTCTTTGCACCCGTCACATGTCCTTTCTTTACAAGTCTGTTGCGGACATTAAAACACACACCCATGCCCTCGCCGGGACTCGAACCCTAGACCTCCGGATCAAAGCGAGTTGAGACGACCACCCAACACGCTCGGGTACCGAGGCCGGCATAAAACTGTTATGTTGGCCTCTTAATGTAAATACATAGCCTACTTTTAAATAAAAATGTTAATTGTTATCTAAAAAAACAAATGAGCAGACACACGTTTTTCATGTTACATTTCATTTGCATGAGGAATATAGTAGCTGCTTAAAAACTGCTATACGAAGACGTAAGTTTTATTTTTAAAAAAGGGAGGGAGTGAGTCATTCATTCATTTATTTCAGTGATCAGAGCCCCCCCCCCCAATAATTTTTACAAGTCGGCTCCCCTGGCTTCGGCTGACATATCTTTTTCGATATGAGACACACTGTAACCCTTTGAAACTTTGAGATTTTTTGCAGGCTTTTTTCGATTCACGCGAAAACCATTGTTTTTCGTACGCGGAACCTTTTTCACTCCCGACGCACCGACCTTCCGCGACACATGTAGCACTGTTTTCTCCGAAATTGGACGAATTGAGTATTCACATACACTCCAATGTGTGCTAAGGATCTGTAGTCACATTAGGTATAACAATGTCGAGATTAATTACTAAGCACCATAAAAAAGAAAGCGGGAAACAAGGGATTAAATTTTGATAAACTTACGCCGAACTCATTTTTTCATTTTTCTCCCGCGTTCCGCAGGTTACGGTACATCAAATGAGAAAAAAACAGCAGAGATTGATATTCGTACAACGAAGAGAGATTTTTAGTCCTACTTTTCAGAAATTTTAAATGAGACTTTGAACCACAACAATTGAATACTCAAGCCTGTGTTAAATTTTGAAAAATAACTTTCATTGTTATACCGAAACAAACCTTTCAAATAATACTTTAACCTTTGGTTATTGACGACAAAACCGAATGTGCATAAAATCAACCTTCACCGCTACGTGTCCATTAAGCGAGGTATTTACTATCCCGCGCACATTCAACAGCGAGCAATTAAACCAACATATAAGGGCCTATGACCAATACGTCACAGGTTATACCTCTGTTGAAGGTAATAATAAATAAATACCCCCCCCCCCCACGCACCCTCCTTCACTTCTAGCACCGCATAGCACCCCAAACTGAATTTTAATAAATTACATCTCTTCCTGTTATCCTTATCGAAAAACCTTGCAGAATATCACCGAAATTGCAAGCCTACGTTAGGAAATTTTATCAATGGAAGGAGAAGCCGTTTCTTGCTGTTGAGAGAAACATCCAGCCGAGACTTAACAACCAGGAATTGAGAAATATTAAGAATTTTTAATTAATAGAAACACTAAATGTTAATAGTTGATTTTCCAAACTTCATTTTCCTAAACTTCTTAAATCAAAAGAGTTATGGTGAGTGCTCCATTAACAGTTGCTGCAGTAAAATCTTTATTTTTTCAGAAAAAAATATTATATTCAGAAGAAAAATAATGTCACTTATTTTGTAAGTTGGAGGGGGATGGAGTTACCTAGGAAGGGCTAAGAGGAGGGTCACCGGGGGTGGGTAGGGGTGTATGCGACACTGTATCTGTGAAGAAATGTGGGTTAATATTTTTGTTGGCACGTTTACGATTACCCAAAACGAGTTTTTTTAAAAAAAAGTTTCGACAGAAACTTTTGCATAAAATTTTTCCTATTTACTATCGTTCCAATTAGTGACATCTGTATTTTATGCTATATTTTTCTGCCCGAGTCACTTTTTTGCTAATTGCAACTGAAAAGATAAATGATTTGATGAATTCGATGAAGGGACATCTACAAAGTAACTAATATCAATGCCCAAGCCGGGACTCGAATATGTAACCTTCGAGGACAAGATTGTCAGTCGGCCACTCGAAAGAAACTGATTTAATTAATAACACCTGTCGAAACACAACGAAAATCACTATTGCTGTGTCCATTGGTATTTTTACCACGAATAAGTTGTTACACCAGGGAATTTCTTAATTATTACAATAATCTGACAACCTATTCATGTCACTATGGTGACATTTATTACTTTGGGAAGTAGGATAAAGGCCAGTAGAAACCACTGATCTAAATTTAGAAACCTCCCTGCTTCTGGAAACAGTTCATTGTTCCATTCTCTAAATTCACTTGCCTCATGATATAATTTAATTCCTGACACAACACTACATAAAACATCGCTTTAAAGCGAAATATAACCTCGATAAGAGACATGCACAGAGCTAATATAATTACTCTTAATCACTAGTAATAATCATCTTGAAAGTTTCACTATTTCCAATTAGCATGTTGGCCCTTTTACAGGCAGTCTTATCTAAATGACACGTGTTTCTCTCGCGTCACATAACCTGTCCGTCAGCCGGCTAGTGCTGGCATAGCGAATAGAGTGGTCACTCTTTCTTTCATTGCGTATGCACGCATGTGCGAAATAATTACAAGGCTGAAGGCAATTCCATCGTAATTGCAATGTTTGTTCTGGCCCTTGCAGCAATGTTGTTATTTTTGGTCTGAAGCAAGATAAACAGGGTAGGCAATTGAAAGATTGCGGGACCAAAGTGTAATGACCTGAAGGGATATTGCTACAAGCGCGTGCAGTTCATTAGTGAAATGAGTGCGTGCAAAATGGTGGAAAGGGAAAACCATGGAGAAGAAGCAAAGGGGTGTTATCACTTGGAAACGGTACCCTTGAAGCTCCGTTTTTGCCCAAATAGCATCAACATTTCCCACGTTACACACGAGCAGGCACGTATCTAGAAATATATTTCCGGAGGAGTCCGAACCAAGGGTCTCGCTAATAATTATAACAACAACAACACTAATATAAATGTTGAAATTAAAAACAAAATAATTTATAATTAAATTAAATATTAATTGAAATAGGTAAATTTATTAACATTGCATTTTTATTATCACATGAATACGTAAAAATATGGTATAAAAATTAAAAAAATAATTAGATATAACATATATTTATTATCTAGGTTGCGTGTACTTAAGTTCGCCAAAATTTGTACAAAGACAAGAAAATTAATGCCAAATACGTAAAGAATTGAATATTTATCGAATGTTAGATCCAGTTGAAAAGTAAAGTTCCTGATTAATATTTTATGCATTCAAACATGAGTAGTAGTCTGCATAAATCTTCTTTTGTACTGCCCTTCAAAGTAATATGATCCAAATATAATAATAATACATATAAAAATAACCCTTGTCTTCCAAGTTCATAGGAAATAAATAGCCATCGATTATAGTACAATCGAGTACAGTATTATGATGAAAAGTACATGTTCATTATTTTATTTTAGTACTTGGTAAGTCTTTCGGGGGGGCGTCCGGACCCCCTAGACACCCCCTAAATAGGTCCTTGACACGGAGCTACGTTTGTGTAGAATAAATAGCAATTAGATACATTACACATGGTCAAATGCTCTAAAACAGTGCCGCCAACTTATATGGGCCAGTGGGGCCCGAGCCCAACCAATAATTTGTCCTGTTATTATTATTATTATTATTACATATTTGTTATCGTTATTGTTGATGGATCGCATATTGATATCAGTAAATAACAGATTTAAAAAATAAGGATGCATTGTTAGTATGCTATGCATTAATATAATGATACATGGAAGGGTGGAATTATGAGATTTCTTTTGTCCACTTATAACTCAAGTGTTAGATCCCACCAATGATATATAACTAGCTAGATAGATGACTCGCCGCGAACAAGTGAAGCCACACAGGAGGTATTCGTGTACGGCAAGAACCCGTCGGCTGTATGCGCGGTATCCGTAATTATGGTTATTTCATGCAGTGCATATCACTGCATAACCCTGGGAAAGCCAGGATGTTTCGGATGTTTCCTTTCATAGATACGTATTTTTTTAATTGTGTACCTACATTTCTACTGTGAAATAAGTGACTATTTTATGTTATTGGAAATGTGAGAATGCGTGAAAGGAAGCCATTTCATGTTTCGCTCTACATATTTTTATACTTTTATATTATTTGTGGGACAAGCATAGGCGCTGACTTAGGAGGGTGAGGCACTTTCTGCCCCCTCAATTCCTCAAGAACTATATACATTATGCGTAAAAAATTATTGTCAATCTTGCCCCCCATTCCTCCCAAATATTTATATGAAGTTGCGGCTTCTGGGGACAAACCACGTATATGTTATGGAGGTATTAATATTTCCCAACACATTACACTTGAGATCGATTTTTTTTTGGTGTGTGTGTAGCCTCAACACAGTTTGAAAACTTCTTATAGAAAAAGGCAAGGAAGACAAATTTATTTTTAATTCATGCCATGGCATTTTTTCATGGCGACTTATTTCTTTATAAGTGCTACGCAGTTTGATAGCTCCTGGAATAGTCTGTTAACTTGTCAAACAAAATGCAACTGATTTTTTTTAAGAGGAATGAATGTGACAACATTTTTCATAGCTGCTGCGCAATTAAAAAAATCCCTGGAATTATCCGTTACAAGTTATTTAAAAAAGGTAAGGGAGGTTATTTTCTTTGGAAAATGTCCAATTAACATGTTTTATTGTACAGTTTCAAAGAATTTTAGATGTACAAAACCTGTTAACATTACAAACGTTTCTATTATTATTTATTAATAAATTAAGCGAACTGAATAGAATATTTTATGTTCAGGCACGGTTCCAGAAATAGTAGAGAGGCTGAAAGTCGGAACCAAATAATAACAATAACGTTTAAAATTATACATCAATATAATTTATAGGTTTATTCATAATTATGTGAAAATAATATAATATTGTATTGTTATTATTACATGAAAAGATAAAAAGAGTATATTTAAGAATAGAGATACTAAGTATAACAGCTTGTATTCATTATCTAGCTTGCGCATAGTTAAGATCGACAAAATTTATGCTAAACCAATTTTTCTGGCAAGGAACAAAAAATTAAGAATGGAATATTTTTAAAAAAGATACAGAATGGAATATTTATTTAAAAGCAAAAAAACTGTTAGATTCAATTAACGAAAAGTAAAGTTGGTGAATAATATCTTATGCATATTATTATAAAATAGCAGTGTGTATAAATCTTCTTTGGTAATGCCATACAAAGCTGTATGATTGCAATATAAACCTTGCCTTCCAGTAAGTTCTGTGGAAAGAAATGAACAAGTGGTAAACAAGCACATTTTCATTATTTTTAGTACTTGTTAAGTCGTTAGGGAAGTCCGGACCCCCTGGACGACCCTAAATTTAGCTTGCTAATTATAATCTTTCCGATTACTTTCTGTAACAAAAAAATAGATACTTTACATGGTACGCTAAGAATTTTTGCCTGAATTTATATTAATTTGATAGCAATGAATGAATTACATTGCATAAAAGCAACTCACAATGTGTTACGAATTCATTTTTGATTGTTACACCATTCTTCTTAACACAAAAACTGTAAAAAACTGGAAATTAACATTCGTAAGCATTGCTGCTAATGGAGGGTCCCGCTCTTCCAGCCGTACATGGCTGTGCGCATGAGTGGCTTCACCCGCGACCGTTGTGGAGAGGCGGAGTTAGCTATCTTATCTACCTTATAGGTATATATCAGCCCAGTCTAGTTGGCTGCACTTTTTGACTCGCTTTGACTCTCTTTGCACCGACTCGTCTAACTTAGTTCGTTGATTTCGAGTCAAGTAGTGTATGTTGTGTCTGCACCGTCTGCACTACCTTCCGGACTAGTATATATGGTGTATGGTCACGTGGTGCGTGCTAACTAATCAAATGACCGTTTAAAGCAGCAGACAGGCATTTGTTGAATCTTCTGAACTTGAACACTGCTTTCCGTCTACTTGGTTGAACATCATTTCCTTACACCACCCTGACACTGGATACACCTGCACTGCACCGAGTGTCAAAAAGTGCAGCCAACTAGACGGAGCTATCATTGGAGCCCACCCAATGTTTTCCAAATGTTGGCGTCCCTGTTCTGAACGCACGTTACACACGCTTTTATACGTATTTAGGGGCTGTTTACTCACCGTACCCCCTCGACAATTACGTTGAAATTTATATTAATCGACAGATTTTGATGTTTTGCGTAATGTAAAATAAGTTCCAGCGCGCGGAAAACACAAATAACGGAGACATTCGATCACGAAGTATGACCAGCGTAAGCAAAAACCTGCCATTTCGGAGTGCTTTCGCAGCTTTTTATTATTTAAACCCTTTGTATGCACACTCAAACAGCGAAAGAACACGTCGATAATAATTATTGGTACCAATAATAGCAATCCTAACCTAACTACGTAAAATTTAGTTGCTGTTGTGGAATGTAGTTTTGGGTGCTAGATTCACGCGAAGCCTTCAGGCTGCTCTTCACGGTAAAGTAACACGCTAAGGTAACAGACGTACTTTACTTCACAATAACACATTTCCGCGAGCTAAAATCAACTGAAAACGTTCATAAACAACAAAATATTCATATACCATGCAAAATATTTCACTTTCTCTAGGGGGTACAGAGGGTCAAGGGTACCTGCATTTACACAAATATAATTAGACTTTACGCAGCGTTATATTTCCATTAAATAAGTTTCAATTACAAATGTTTAGCGGGTTCACTACACTTGCTGCAAACATACAGAGTTGAGTTTTAATAAAATATTTCACACACACACACACACACACACACACACAAACCTACAAAACGTCTCACACGTTTGTCATACGGAGCTAGGCTTCCATCAATTAAAAAAACAACAAAAAAACTCATTTTAAACGTGTGATATGCGGAATTGAATTTCCATGAAATAAACAAAAATTATTAAATCTTTTACACGGTATTATGTTTTCAGCGAATCAATAAATATACCAATTATAAACACATGACGAACTTGGATTTTGATGAAACATATTAAAAACGTCACACGGAGTTGTGAGTTCCATTGAATAAATTAATAATGTGTCAGAGAAGAAGTTAAATTTCAATAAAATAAATACATTTCTATCGAATGAATTAATAGCGTGTTACAGAAGAAGTTAAATGTCCATAAAAATCAATTATAAACACGTTTTGCAGATAAAGTCGAATTTTATTAACTACATATAACCAAATACCAATTTCAAACGTTACACGAAATTGTTTCCAACAAGTAAATAAATTGCAACTACACAAAGGCTACCCACGAAGTTGAACCTCTATTCAATACATCAATAACAATTACCTTCAGTTGTTTGATGAAAACTCGAGCTCTTGTGTGCAAGTATTACAGGAAAAGGTCTAATATGGGCCTCCCTTTTTATGTTGTCATTTTCGGAGGAAAAAAATAATATACTGCTGGACAATGAAAACCGGACACTTTAATATTTGACATCTGAATTGCAATAACAGCTCGCAGGTATATTACAGAATGTTCGGCAGATCATGTAGTACCATATGCACCATTCATAGGCTCGGACTTTGTTTATGCATTCGTACTTAATTCAGTTTCTGCAACATTTAGTTAGCCCTTGTACCAGAGCTTTTATCGACCCATTGCGTTATCACAAAAAATGCAAGTGTCCGGTTTTTTTTTGTCCAGCAGTATATATGAAGCACCTGCCTTTAAAATGCATACCTATGAAATATATACTTAAATGTAATAGCAAGCTAAAGTATAGAAGGTCTCTATTTTTTTTAAATGCAATTTCCAAAAATTGTAAAATGATATATTTCAAAATTGTGGTCTAAATATGTGCTACTAGTGGCAATATCACAAAAAGCAATAAAAATTTTAAAAAAATTAATTTATCACTAAAACATTATAAAATTCATATTTATGAATAATAATAATAATAATCTGTTGTTTTGAAAATCACGCGGAATGAGAAAAATTGAAATTAAGAAAAACATCCAAATATTTGTTGAAAATGTGATCTCAACATTAGACCTCATGTCATAGCCCATATTTAGACCATCACGCTATATTTATTCTTCAATTTATTTTCGCTCTCTGTGGTACAAATTTCACAAACAAATCATGGCATTAAAAAACCCACATTTGTTTTATGTACCGCTAATATCATAACCTATACAAAGAAGATGAGAATTCATAAAACGTTGAGTTAAAACATACCTGCAAAAAGTTTTCGGAGCTCGCAATTCTATGGCAGCGTCCAAGGCCGAAGGCCACCATTTTCTCTTGCGAATTGGCGCCGCAACCTTTGTCCTTGACAGATAACCAGTTCCCATAGCCTCCGTCAGGCTGCAGTACCCGGTAGCGCTGATAACCCCAAAACCCATATTTAAACCTTCGCCCATATTTAGAGCTTCTCCTCTATATTTTCGTCGATTATAATTCGTATATTGAAGTAAAGGCTACTTTTCTTTTCATATTGTGCGTTTTTCTATAGATGCATATTTAATTCCATATTTCATGTATTCTACCCGCGAAGTAAAATAATTTTCAATAAATAAAATAAACCTGTAGGCGATACGTAAAATGTTGTAATCCTCATTGCAAGTAAACTTTTTTACTTGAAAAACTAGCGTCTATTGTTAATATTTGTAAAACATTTGCTGGTTGAATAACAATTGCTGCACTCCAACGGTTCGTGACAGCATATGTTGGCATTATCAGTACTGATAAAGACAATTTTTAGAAAGTGGGTTTTGGTTATTGTTGTAATTTTGTTGCGTAAAATTTCACAGCCCTATCGCGTGCAAAATAAATAAAATTTCAATGATTATTTCTTTATTAAAATTTTTATGATTGCACTTTACGGTTGGTATACTATGCTGCTAGTTTCACACTCCCAGGTGATAAAATGGCTGTTGGCAAATATTCCAGTACATGCTTCTCCAATTATCCGTTGCTATTCCATTAGATTACATGTACAGATAGGATTCCTCTAATGTCAATATCCTTTGGTACGTTATCCGATTGCTATACCCTAGGGGTTGCGCTTGTTATCTACCCTCTAATATAGCCAGTCATATTTTCATTACATTCTGGTCAAATGGTGGTTGGCTTGATTGGTTGTTCATTTCTTGTTTACAGTTGGATACATTGCTTGCTTCTTGCAGTACGTTATGGCGTACAGTAGGAACGCTCTGGGAAAATAACCCATTAATGTTGGACGAAAATATGGACAAAGGTGCCGTCCCCGGAGTCAGAGTAGTTAGCACATCGCCCTACGAATCCCGGCCTGGGCATGGATGTTTGCGAGTGTCCATTCATCAAACTTCATCATTTCACCTCTCATCCTCATCTTCGCAAATTAGCCAAAAGTGGCACAAAATGCGAAGTAAAATAAAGCAAATCAACAACATAGACAATGGTATACAGACCAGAACAACTGCAATAAGCTACATACTGGTTTCCGAACGTGTAAGAAAAAATCATTACTTTGTTTGTACTTTTCTAATTTCACGTTGCCTCTCTTGCATTGTTCGCTAATCGCGACGATGAGGATGCAAATGATGAAGCGTGTTTCGGTAACGAGATGGTAAGTTATCATCATCCCCTGTTCCGGTTAACTTATGTGTATAAGTAGTGTGAGAAATAATTCAACTTATAGTACAATTCGCAATTAAGCACCATGTACCGGTTGGAAAGGGGCTAGGTAAACTCGAAATAGAGTAATATGGTGATTTTAATGCTAATGACTAATAATATTATGAATGAATAAAAATGCATTGAAAGAAAAATGTAATATGGTTTTCGAAGATTACTTTCTTGTAACATAAACAGGGAGTTTACACTTTTGTACGTAAATTAAATAACCTCCTATTTCTTCTTGTCTTACACCTCATAAATGCTCTCTTTCAAATTGAATACTTGAAAGGAGAAACGGGATACTTATCTAGTGTATCTCCTAACAGTAACCACTCCACCATGTTCTACTTAATATGACCTCATAGTAACTAAACACTGCTTTACAATGGGATCATAACAGTAGGAAATGGGGTGGAACAGGACTTGTACACACTCTGAAATTTTTGGGAGGAAGCATGAAATCAAATTGTTGTCTAAGAAATGCAAAAAGAAAGAGCTGGGACGTTTGTTTTCGTCTACATTATCTCCAGAGTTACACAAGTCGCAGTATATGTCAATTAGAAAATATTATACACATTTCCTTTTCAAATTACAGTCCCAGGTGAAGGCACATAGTGGTTCCGGTCTCACCTTAAAGTGTAGATATAGTCTGGATTAGCTTATCTGTGTATAAAGTCAAGATTAAACAAAAACTCAAATTAGTATTTGCAATACAATGATTTTTGCGCAAGATAATTCAAGAAATTAATATCATTTCCGTACGTAGTTGCCGATTCTTTCGTGTACATAAACTAGCTATTTTAACAAGCAATTCTGTTACCCTTGCCTTTCAAGGTCAAAGCTGCAAGTTAGGTTTGTTATCGATGTGTAAATTTGCCCTTGCACACTGCACGATCAGCTGCTTAACAAAAAAAAATCGTGTCAGACACTACGTTGTTTCAAACGAATGAAACACGTGATTCCGTCATTAAAATTTCGGTAACCACCAAACGTCTCTAATTCCCTTATTTTCGTATTTTTCACATTGATACTTACATATTCTGCATTCGTAAGGATTCTTCTATTTCGCGTTTCGTTTTTTGCAGGCAAATAATCTCAATTTTCGAAATATGGAGTATTTTTATTTTCTTCGCTTTTGCTTGCGTTACACGCGATATGGCGGAGAAATCTTGACTAGCGTAGTCCATGATCAGTGGTTATGCAGTGTTGCGACCTTCTTCATAGCAAAATATCTAGGTACTAGTATGGAGAATACGTAAGTACGAATGTCAAAAATTGACGAAACTCGGAAGTTATAGGTGTCGTGTGGTGGGTGTGTTGTGAAATTGGTGCCGGGTGTTGAGGATCCGGTGGAGTTTTTTGTTGCACACGGGGTGGTGAAGAGAGGAAAGGAATGTGCAAAGTGTGAATTTGGAAATAATTGCGAATCATTGGCGCTAGCCCCACGAACCATTGGCGCTAGCCCCACGAACCATTGGCGCGTGGATAGGTTAGTAGGGCCACGCAAAGGTTTCAATAGTGAAAAAGATAGCCCCACGAACCATTGGCGCTAGCCCCACGAACCATTGGCGCGTGGATAGGTTAGTAGGGCCACGCAAAGGTTTCAATAGTGAAAAAGATAGCCCCACGAACCATTGGCGCTAGCCCCACGAACCATTGGCGCGTGGATAGGTTAGTAGGGCCACGCAAAGGTTTCAATAGTGAAAAAGATAGCCCCACGAACCATTGGCGCGTGGATAGGTTAGTAGGGCCACGCAAAGGTTTCAATAGTGAAAAAGATAGCCCCACGAACCATTGGCGCGTGGATAGGTTAGTAGGGCCACGCAAAGGTTTCAATAGTGAAAAAGATAGCCCCACGAACCATTGGCGCGTGGATAGGTTAGTAGGGCCACGCAAAGGTTTCAATAGTGAAAAAGATAGCCCCACGAACCATTGGCCCTAGCCCCACGAACCATTGGCGCTAGCCCCACGAACCATTGGCGCGTGGATAGGTTAGTAGGGCCACGCAAAGGTTTCAATAGTGAAAAAGATAGCCCCACGAACCATTGGCGCTAGCCCCACGAACCATTGGCGCGTGGATAGGTTAGTAGGGCCACGCAAAGGTTACAATAGTTAAAAATTGGTTTCGAAAAAAATATTCGTAGCCCCACACACCATTCTCGGATAGCCCCACGAACCATTGGCGCTAGCCCCACGAACGATTCACGGATAGCCCCACGAACCATTCACGGATAGCCCCACGAACCATTCGTAAATAGCCCCGCAAACCATTCACGGATAGCCCCACGAACCATTCATGGATAGCCCCACGAACCATTCACGGATAGCCCCATGAACCATTCACAGATAGCCCCACGAACCATTCACGGATAGCCCCACGAACCATACATAAATAGCCCACGAACCATTCATAAATAGCCTTAGAGATACTGGGCGAAAGGGGGGGGTTATAGCCCCCATCAACCTCACATTGAGCACGCCACTGATCCTGTGCACGTCATGTTGTCGCAAGTTCGTAATCAGAAATGATGAACAGTAACTCACGTTTATTTACGTTCTAGAACTGTTACACAGTTACAAAACCGCGTATTTGGAAACACTGACCGGTTGTTACGTCATGAAACGCTCGCAAATATTTGGTTCACGTAGTAGACGGACATCAAGGGAACAGCTTTCGTGCATTGGAGTGACATTAATGTCGAAAATTACATGATTTACCGGCAAAAAAATTTCAACGAGGTGAAAACAAACTTCCAAGACCTTCCTAAAGTATAAATAAACCCATTTCGGTAAGTACTTTCTCCTGTAAAATTGAAGAAATACGTTTTGGAGATACGAAAATTTTACCCAACCTTACAAAACAGAGCACATCATTTTATTTATTATTATGTTGTTATGAACATCGTACCCGGAGATACGACGAAACTCACCACCAAGGACGAAGCAATCTTTAGCTACACAATTCCGTCAACAGGTGGCATTGGTGTATCAAAATACATTCTTTACGGCGTGCAAGCAGTGGTAGCAGCACTACGTGAACATGAACCTATGCGCAGCAGTGATCAAATACAGTAATACTAACGCGTTAAGTTTCATGACATGTGGAACTAACTAATTTTGATAAAGGTATCATGTTCCCTTCTTCCTTACAGAAAGGTGACAGCAACACGTTTACTTAAAAAAGGGAAAGCAACGAAATAATGTTGCAAAATGAATCTCCAATAAACAGTCTGTGTAAGACGTAAGCGAGTTACTAAAGATATATCCGCGAAACTTACCTGTAAATGTTCTATTAATTTCGGTGGCCTCTGCCACCATCCACTTGGGAACTCGATGCTTTATTGTTAGGTTGACTTCCGGTTCCTGTTGTTGTTTCCTAGACTATCGCTAGGGGTGCTGGTGTAGCCATTTCGTCTGCTGCGAATGATGGGTTTGAGCTGTTGTAATAGCGGGAGCCAAACATGAAATTAATAGAACATTACAAGTAAGTTTCGCGGATATATCTTTAGTAACTCGCTTACGTGTTATCAACCGCGTGGTTTATTCCCCTCAACATGAAAACAATTTATATTTTCAGTTATATCTTGCTACTTACAAACTACCCAGGTACGTTTCTTAGAAACATATTTCGGGCGATGGTGGTCTGAACGAAGTGTTTCGGAAATACTAATAACAATAAAAAAGTCGAAAATAATGCGTTAATATAATTTATAGTCTATTAATATGTAAATTAATTAATATTGCATTGTTATATATCACACGAATAGGTAAAAATACGGTATAGAATAGAGAAATAATGGCACGTATACATTATCTAGCTTACGTGTAGTTAAGATCATCAAAATTTGTATAGAAAACTGCCCTGATAACGATATGTCAAAAAAGATAAAGAATTGAATATTTTTTGAATAACAAAATTGATGTTAGATCCAGCTGACGAAAAGTAACTTCCTGATTAATATTTATGCATATTTTTATAAATATTAGCGTGCATAAATCTTCTTTGGTACTGTCATTCAAAGCCGTATGATATCAATCTAATCCTTGTCTCCCAGTACGTTCTGTGGAAATAAATGACTCTATTATGGAACAAATGCTAAAACAAGTAATTCTTATTATTTAATTATAATTACTAGATAAGTCTTTCGGAGGGTATTCGATTCCTCCCAACATCACGTAAATACGTTTTTGACCAGGGCATGATACTGATTAGAAGTGATTTATTAACTTGTTATTCGATAATAAATTCGAAAGTTCTTCTAAACAGCCTTATTTCAAAGCTCCGGTCATCTAACAGACCATCTGCAGTATTTTGAGAAGGAAAATAACATCAATGAGTGTGATGAAATGTTACTTGCCAATTATAACAATTGCAATTAGTTGCATCTAGTTTTGAATTAATTCTATCAACCAGGGAAAAAGAGAGAAATACGTACAAGAGAGGGAAAGTCGAGAGAGATAGAAACAAGGAGATAAGAAGGGTGAGAGAGAGAGAAAGATAGAAACAAAAGGATAAGAAGGAAGAGACAGAGAGAAACAAGGGGATAAGAAGGGAGAGAGAGAGATAGAAACAAGGGGATAAGAAGGAAGAGAGAGAGAGATAGAAACAAGGAAATAACAAGGAAGAGAGAGAGATAGAAACAAGGGGATAAGAAGGAAGAGAGAGAGAGAAATAGAAACAAGGGATAAAAAGGTAGAGATAGAGATAGAAACAAGGGATAAAAAGGGAAAGAGAGAGATAGAAACAAGGTGATAAGAAGGAAGATAGAGATAGAAACAAGGGGATAAGAAAGAAGAGAGAGATAGGAACAAGGGATAAAAAGGGAGAGAGAGACAGAAACAAGGTGATAAGAAGGGAGAGAGAGAGAAAGATAGAAACAAAGGGACTAGAAGGAAGAGAGAAACAAGGGGATAAGAAGAGAGAGAGATAGAAACAAGGGGATAAGAAGGGGAGAGAGATATAGAAACAAGGGGATAAGAAGAAAGAGAGAGATAGAAACAAAGGGATAAGAAGGGAGAGAGATAGCAACAAGGGGATAAGGAGAGAGACATAGCAACAAGGAGGGGATAAGAAGGAGAGAGAAATGATGAGAACAGGTACGGAGAAAATAAAAGAAAGAGAAAAGTACGAGAAAGTTATGTTAAAAATAGAAAGGAATGAAAAAGCGATAAGGGAAAAGGAGCAACAAAGAAAGAGATAAGAGAGACAAGAAAACAAGAGAGACCAGAGTGAAAGAAAGACTGATTGATTTGATTTATTTTATTTCGCTTTTCTGCAACTTTTGGCCGATCGAGGAGATGAGGATGAGTGATGATATGATAAAATTGATGAAGGGACGCTCACAAGGAGCACCCATGCCTAGGCAGGTACTCGAAACCAGGACCCTTGGTGTCGTAGTGCTCTATGCTAACCACTCTGCCACGGAGATTGGCACAGGGTGAAAGAGAGATATTTGCTGACAGAACAGGAGACAAATTTTCTAGTATACATACTTCAAAAGTAGTCTAAGGCACATCTCACGTCGCAGCGACAGCAAACCAAGCAACAGCAGCGTTTCCAAGGGGTCACGGGTTCGAAGCACATAGTGGTTCGGATCCAACTTTAAACTGTAGGTCCAGTCCTGGTTTCAAAACTCAAATAACAGCGTTTCACACAGCAGTGGCATGACAAGCCTCAGAGGTCTGTGTTTAATTGGTGAAATCGTTAAGTGTCGCTTCTATCTGAAAGCTCCTTTAGAAAGACACGCATAGACGAAAGAGAAACAAAGAGAGGGGAGAAAAAGAGGAGGACGAGGGGAGAGAGAGAGAAAGAGGTTTTCAGCGATAAAAGATGAGACACAATTGTGTAATATACATACCTCAAAAGCCATCTTAAAGAAAAGATATATTTACTTACAGAAGATGACACAAGATGGTAGCATACATAATTCACAAAGTCAACCTAAGAGCCTTACATTAAGCTGCCCAACACACTTTATTCCTAATTTGGTTATAATTAACGTGCACAATAGCGAAGCCTTTAACGCATTGTGTGGAGGCAAATATAAGCTTTACAGACACTTGGGTGTTCGCTACCAAAACCCATAGTGATTTAAACACACAGAAGTAATTATATCACAAAAGAAACGAATCTTCATAACGTTATTAATTTCTTATAAGTGGAGCGTCGATAGGGTGGAAGTACCGCTTTTGTGATGCCCTGAACGGGGAGGGAATTCATTTAAGGAATTGAATTCGCCGAACACAAAGAAGGCTTTGAAGCTTTTGTGCCTTCTATCTCCTCAAATTCTTTCTTTCACTATTCTCTTTCCTTTTGTTTCGTTACGGAAGAGAGAGGGATTATTTTTTGACTTGTTTTTCCTTTGGAATTTTTCTCGAAACTACAAGAGACAGCGTAATGTTAAAGGTAAAATGTGCATCCGCCAAAAAAAAAAAGTTCTGAATTCCTTGATTTCTCAGATTCCTTCCTTTCATGGAGGTTTTCGTTAAAATCGTAAAGAAGAGGGTTGCAAGGACGAGAAGCTCGATGGAAGAATGAAAGAGGAAGAAGATACAGAACAGGAAAACGAGAGGTTGTGGCGCTGGGACACTGCGACAGAGATCCGTCAACCTCTGCTAGGCTTTCTTTACTTGTCAAGCTGTTTGTTCCCATTGAAGCCCTTGCACTATGCTCGCGACCTATGATTGTTCTTTATTCATTATCGTTTTTTCAAAGGTTAATGTTTGTTTTGGACGACAACCTTTTTTTGCTTGTCTTTTTACCAGAAGGTCCATTGCTGTCAATTTAGATTCGAGCGAGCAGAAAGGACAGAAAGAACGAACCAGGGCTAAGAAGGGGGGGACTGGATAAAGGAGTAAACTGCAAATGGAAAAGCGACCAAGAAAGGACCCCAGAAATGTCCCATTGGTTTACAAAGGCATTGATTCGACCCAAACCAGAAGCACGGCCGCTCAACAGTGATCCTCAAGTACCTGCATTGAGGATAATGAGGAAATTCACCGAAGCATGCAGGAAATAGAATATATTCCCGTGTCTGGAATGGACAGATTCGGGAACGAGGGACGTTTTTTTGATGCTTTGTCGGCAATGCAATTAGTCAACGTCCGCGAGCTCGACAAAGGTTACGGGGACGTTCAGAAACTTCTTTTTCGAATTCGCTGGCAGATGTCACTGGATGATTCGATGAGCAAACAAAGGAACATCTGTAAAGAGGGACTCTTCCTCTTGTTCTGTGACAATCTATCCGGAGGACATATTTGCCTTTTGGATTTTGCGAGGTTTTATTCGCCAACGAAAGTCGCTGAAATTCGCAGTAACTGTTGGATCCTTCTCTCCCTGCTGCTCATAGATTATCCTGAGGTACTTCAATCGGCATTAGACTGCCTTGATATAACAGCTGTTCTCACAAACTATGTCAAACATCAAGTGGAGAAATGAGAGACGTAATAACAATTGCAAATAAAACAAGAATGCACACAACTTACTTTCCTAACTGTTCCGTGTCCTACCAACACAAAGAAGGGCATATATTTTTAGTATATAAAATTGTGCATTCTGTTTCCAGTTTTCGCAGTTTTACAACTCCTTGCAATGAAAATTAAAAGATATCGATCTAGGAAAATTTGAAATTTAATCTGGTCGTTAAGAATAATTCTCGCGTTTTGCAAGGAGTTTCGTTTTGTATCGCGACATCGAAATATTAATACAGAGCATTTCCTGACATTCGCTACGAGACTTGGCGGCAAGCGGCCCGGCATCAGCGCTTGTCTTTCCCGGTGAACGGGTCCGCGACAGTCGCTTATATTAAACCTCGTAAAAAGGTTTAGAGTAACAGGGTCAGTTCTGAATATAAGTGGAAAGAAAAATGGAGAACTAAAGTATACAAAGACAACCCGCATACCATCCGTGAGTTAAAAGAGAGTATTGTACGAGAAATCGGGAGAATTACAGTAGACGAACTTGCAAGTGTAAATGCCAATTTCCTTCGGAGATGCCAGGAATGTGTTGCAGCAGAGGGACATCATTTTCAACACCTTCTGTAGTCAAGGTTAGTACACAATATGAAAACTGTAATTTTAATAGCCGACTCTAGCGACTGTAGCTGACCCGTTCACAGGGAAAGACAAGCGCTGATGCCGAGTAGCTTGCCGCCGAGTCTCGTAGCGAATGTCAGGGAATACTCTGTATATGAAGAAGTGATGATTTGTCAAGATGCAAAGGAAAATTGTCGTTTGTGTTGCAAAACTTCGAGCCTATAAGGATATAGCCTGCAATTAAGTGCAGAGAAGAAAAGTCGTCGTAATAAATGAGTAAAAAGGAACATAATATTATATGAAATATAATTTTGTTATATTTTTTAAAATATATATATATATTTCTTAAGCGTGATGTGATAGTGACATCATTCTCAGAATTTTGTATAATAATAGGTCGTTTCTTAGTCTTAAATCACGGTGACACTTCAAATGTTGGTAAGATTTTGTTAGTAATTCGTTTTTAGGCATTTTTTCATTTTAGACGAGGGGAGATCTGTAATATCTTTTTTATTTCAATTTGTCTAATGTTAATTGTAAATTATATGAGGCATATGTGGTAACATATATTGCATTAATTTACAGTACTTTATAATCGCTCTTTATTGGAACAACGAACGACGTTAAATGACAGTGACATTTATTACCAATAAGTAATAATGCAATTTTATTTATATTTCAGGCAAAACAGTTCGCACAGTCTCGTATCGACTCGCGAAAAGGGATGCTCCATCTTTTGTGCCTCGCTATCATCTCGAGCTTGAAGTGAATGTTCCGATCTGGTCTTGAAACAATATGAGTAATTGCAAAAATGTTAAATTTACAAACTAAAAACGTGTATTCGAACATTTAACAATATTAACAAACACTACTCAGACAGCAACTATATGTCTAAACAAAGTATCTTAAATTATAATATGGTGTATTTTATTTGGTGTACAGATTGTACATTATGGATCAATGGTGATTTTTAACTTTTGCTTTAAAAATAGGTAAACTTACAGTAAATAAAGCTGAGAAAGATTTCGGCCATAATTATTAGGGTTTCAGCACTTGATAATGAGACATTGTAAGCATAAAACGCTGTGTAAACTTTACACCACTAAGCTTATTTTGTAAAAATGTGTGAAAGTGTCGGCCCCCCCTATCCCTCGTTTCTATCCGGCCCTCTGGATTACTTCCTGTCTTAATCCCTCAATCTCTCCTTTCACCTCACCCTGGGTGCCAAGCGAGCAGATTATATTTGCGCCGGAATTACAAAAGGGGGGGTTTCACATAACAATTTATATTTTTATGTCCCTGGTTCGTTTACACATATACAGCAAGTGAATATACAACTGGTTAAATGGACAGTACCGTAGTTCTTGAAATTATAACATTCTCGTAGGATATATTGGTTTATTATACGTAGTTATATATATACATATTTTACGGAGAGTTTCCATGAGTGCTTTGCATAGACCAAAATTACCAAATCTCTAAATCAATATAATTGCGCACCTATGGCATAACCATCGGCACTTCCCTTACCACCGAGTTAGCATAACTATCTCGGTGGGCCTATCCTCAGCTTAAATGATATTCCGTTAAAAATGCGTTTCCTTACGCCTTCACTCCTTCTTTTGGGCATCAATTAATCAAATACGGAAATATCCACATAATCAAAGCTTTTTCTAAAAGGGGACTTGGGACAGCAACAGGGGCTGGCATAACCAGATGCTACATTATTATATCCAGTTTAGCCACCATAAGTGGACTAAACTTGAGGAGACGTTCCTCTCTCGTCGATCAATGGGGAACACTGTTTTTTTGCTAAAGCCCACTGGCTCTTTTTATAGTCGGGGTAAACGTCCGTGGACGTGGACCCCGTAGAGTTGGAAAATTCCACTGCCACTTTGTACTTTTGTATGACAGCTAGCTCCCCCAACCGGGGAGATAAAAAAAACAGGGGAATCTAACATCCAGCAAAGCACAATCCAATAATATACACTTACATGCAATAATAACATAAAAGTACACTCATGGAAACATATTACTTAACCCTACACCTTGTAGCTGGCCAGCAATTAATTATTACAATATACCAAAACCAGTAATGGTCAATCTGACCGTTACAAATGTAACTCTGTCTAATTTACAATACAATACTATGGTTTAATAGTGTCGTAGAAATTTGATTATCAATATGAGCTGAAGAGCACAGTTTATAGTGATTAGTGACTTGAAGTAAAAACAGTCTTTTAAAAGACGAGAGAGAGCTCGAAAATATCTTCCAGGTTTAATTACTTTAGATGTCTTTATGACCGTACTGTTACCTTTTTTTAAATAAAAATTTATAGTCCCAGACGTCTTTCAGCAACTAAAGACTGAATTTAATTGGTTCAGAGACAATGACGAAACTTCTTTTTCTTGAACCGTACATAGCTAACGGTAAAAAGAGTCCATTTTTACATTGTTCTTCGATACTGATTTCTGTTGACAGTAAATGTGGATATTTCGAGCGCGCATTTCTCTTGCAATGAAGACTTTGGAGAGCTTCCATACTGGAGCCTCCAGCCATAGTTTTTTGTCTTCCATCCACGGACAACAACCGGTGTTTGGCGTCCGATGAAGTCATTAAGCCGTAAACGGATATAAAGCAACCCCTTCCACTCCCCCACCACAAAAACTCAGAATGTCACGATTAATAGTAGCCAACAATGCGTACACACAACTGCCCTAGAGTGTGTGTGTGCTGTTGTTGAAGTTGTGAGGGTTGAACGAGTACCGGACCATTGTAAACCGGGGCTTCATGATGACTGTAAAACTGGGCCGTGTCCAAGTAACACATCTCTCTCTCTCTCGTTATTTTAGTCCATTCAAGCGAAATGTTTGTCACAAATCACATTCAATATAATTTCCTGAGAGTTTTCGGTGAAACAACCACGTACTACAATGTGGTGCCTACGAAAAGAAGGGTAATTTTCATACACGGTGGAAAATGCCACAGAAATAATCCCGAAAGCACCATCGTTGCATATACATACTACATCACGTCTCCTACCTTATTAAGTCGATGTTTGTGAGGTTGAATGGGCCACAATTGCAGTTTATGGGCATAGATGAAGAAGGAGCCTCAAAAAGCCCTCGGGTTTGGAATCAACATTTCGAAAAGTGACCATAAAGAAACGTGGGCGAAATAGGTTTATAGTTACGCCCGTATTGTCTGCAGTATAAAACTCTCAGGAGTATATGAACGTAGACCCCAACCCTTTTACCAGACGCTATCAACTTTCCATTTAAAGGATGACCCACTCACCCGAAACGTTACTGACTAGACACAACTTCAATAGCAGTTTAGAAGAACATTTCAGAATCAGTTTTAACATGTCATTACGGCACAAGATGAGAAAAGTGCAATATGCTGAACAATAAGTTTTATATGAGGTAGGTCATATCCACAATCGACAGTAGTGTGTGGCATGAGCTGCATTTGAACCCGTGGCCTCCAGATCACTATGGGCGTAAGAAACCCAAATCTCAACCTTCCTTCCACGTAGTACACCCTGTATGCATTTTGCAAACTAACGAGGCTCTGGCGATTGGACTCACAGCTCTGCGGGGCTTGTGTTGTTTGCAGTCCACGGGATTGTTCTTTCAACTATTTAATATGATATATATATATGCATTAACCGAGACAAGGATATATGAAGATAAGAGTTATTTTGATAACTTAACCAGTGAATACAGACTTATAAGAAGGGACAGGTCTCCCTCTACTAGTTCTTAAAAAAAAGGTGGTGGATGCGCTTTAATAATATCGTCTAGAATTCCGTGTGAATTACTGGATTTTAATTCTGATGTTATCGAATGTCTATGGGTCAAACATACCATTAATTCATGTACGAACAATATTATTGGTTTGCATTATGCACCGCCTGACATAAACACGGCAAGGTATACTGGTTATATTGATCTAGTTATTAATAATTTCTTGTGTTGTAGGGACAAATTAATAATTTTAGGTGATTTCAATGTAAGTGTAAACTGGGGATATTATGATAATGACATTCCTCAGGCCAAGTATTCGCACAAAGCATTCAAAATCATGGAATCATGTGACATTCTACGTACATTGTAAACAATATAATGCTACATACAACCTCCATAATCCTTTATCTACGCTTGATCTTGTGCTCAGCAATCTGCCAGTAGTTCAAGTTGACACGAAGATTCCTGATATATTCAAAGTTGACGTTTACCACCCACCTCTTTTACTTGTACTAAGTTTTACTGATAGTAATGTTCATAAAACTGAAAATTTATCATTTGATCAGTCATCTTTGAGATATAATTTTAGCAAATGCGACTTTTTACAGCTTTACTATGAATTAAAGAGTAACCTTGAAAGTATTGATTTTTCTAATGATCTGGATACTATTGTCGAGTCCTTGCACTCTTCTGTACTAATAGCTGTAAACAGAAATGTTCCTAAGATGGTGTATCATAAGAAAAAAAGTTGTTCTCCTTGGATAACACGTAGGGTAAAACGTATACTTAACAAGAAGAAAAGGTTTTATTATAAGTACAGGGTGTTCCAAAATTAATATCGGGGTTTCAATGAAGTGTATCTTCTATTACATATACATTACAGAAATGAAACATACCTTTAAAGGAAAGGTAACTCAAACAGTTTTTGTTTCTACTTCGCAGGTGATGTTTCGTAACTCCGCCGCAGCACGCGCTAGTAGTAAAGATGGAGATGACTCCTGAGCGTAAAGCCTTTGTCTCTTGGAATTCGCAAGGTGTAACTCAGCAATTGGAGCGCAACGTACTTTTCGGCGGGAATATGGATGTGATCCCCCATCGGATAATAACATCCGAAGATGGTACAACCAATTTAAGAATACGGGATGCCTGTGCAAAGGTAAGAGCTCCGGAAGACCACGTCTACCAGATGAGCAAGTGGAACAGGTCAGAGCAAGTTTCGGTCGGAGTCCCAGGAAATCTGGCCAGTCGAGAACTGTCAATACCGTCCACCACTGTTTGGAGGGTGTTACGAAAGAGATTGCACATGAGGCCGTACCGTCTACATCTGTTACAGGCCCTAAAGCCTGAAGATAATGTGACCCGTGCCAACTTCTGCGAGAATGTACTGGACATGGAAGATGATTTTCTTACAAGTGTGATCTTTAGTGATGAAGCCTCATTTCATCTTAGTGGACGAGTGAATACGAAAATCCACACCAAACAGTGCAGCACATGAGGGATTCGCCAAAAGTGAACGTCTTTTGTGCTCTATCCAAAGAACAAGTGTATGGACCTTTCTTCTTTGTGGAAAACACTATCACTGGTACTGCGTATTTGGACATGCTCCAGCAATGGTTCTACCCTCAACTGGATCGTTAGCAAAAAAGAAACATCATCTGGCATCCGCCCCCACACTTTCATCATGAAGTAAGGAATTGGTTGAATGCTGTTTTTCCCCAACGATGGATCTGTCGTCATTGTGAGGATGCCGTGGCTCTTCTGCAATGGTCCCCAAGATCTCCCGACCTCACCCCCTGCGATTTCTTTTTGTGGGGGTATGTAAAGGATAGTGTATAAGTGCCACCGCTACCTGCTGACCTCCCTGAATTGCAACGCGGGATTGATGCAGCTGTGGAGTCTGTTACAACAGACATGCTAGCTTCAGTGTGGGAAGAAATTGCCTACAGACTAGATGTGTGCCGTGTCACAAGGGGATCCCACATTGAACACTTGTAACTTGTGACAAAAAACTGTTTGAGTTACCCTTCCTTTTAAGGTATGTTTCATTTCTGTAATGTATATGTAATAGAATATACACTTAATTAAAACCCCGATATTCATTTTGGAACACGGTGTACATTAAAACCAATAAACTTACTTGGTATGCCAAATTGTATTTATTAAGGAAAGAAATTAAGAGGAAGATCAAATATGCTAAGTGTAGATATTATAATTATTTAAATTCTTGTTTCGCTAGTGACAAAACTCGTTTTTGGATACTAATGAATGGGTCACTTCCTAAGCTGTCTACTCTTGTCACATCTGATGATAACATATTGCATGATGAGAAGGAAATTGCTGATGCATTTATGAGTCATTTTGAGGGTAATTTTTCTAAACCGCAAGACACTGATCTTCAGGAATCTGATTGGTATTTCAATCCTATATTTCCTCCTGTAATCTGTAAGAAAAATATAATTGATGTATTTAAGAAAATTAAGGCTAGAAGTAATTCTGGTCTCTACAATATACCTAACTATATTTTCAAAGGATGTAGTGATATACTTGCACCTGTCTTGTGTTTAATTTTTAACAAATCATTAAAAACTGGCATCTTCCCAAATTATGGAAGGAAGTAACTGTGGTGCCAATTCAGAAGATAACTGGAAAAAGCAAAATTTCTAATTACAGACCGATTACTATTGTTAATATTTTAAGTAAGATCTTCGAATCTCTTATACACAAATCTTTATATTTTAATACTAAGAGTATAATTAATGAATGTCAACATGGGTTTATACCAGGAAGATCTACAAGCACTAATCTATCAGTTCTGATAACTGATACTTTTCAATCTTTCTGTAACACGAGTCAACTAGATGTTATATACCGTGATATATCCAAAGCTTTTGATAGTGTCAATCATAATTTATTAGTGCAGAAACTTAACAATTATGGATGTGTTCCTAGATATTGTGCTTGGTTCATGAATTATCTTTGTAATAGAACTTTCTGTGTAAGGATTAAATCAACATTTTCAACTCCAGGTAAAATACACAAAGGAGTGCCCGAAGGATCTCCAGTGGGACCTCTTCTCTTTGCTATCTATTTGAATGATATTTCTAAAGTAATCAAGCATGCTAAATATATATTTTACGCTGATGATATCAAGATATACACTGAAATAGACACTGATGATAGACATTTTCAGTTGCAATCTGATCTTAATGCAGTCAATAACTGGGTGGCTAATAATCAACTTGTAATTAATACAGATAAATCCTTTATTATCACTCTTACAAGTAAAATTGAGTGGTGTAGTTATAATTATAAATTAGACTCATGTGTAGTTAGAAGAGTTGAAGTTATTAAAGATTTGGGTGTCGTTTTAGACATGAGGCTTGCTTTTAAAGATCATGTATATGAAATTGCAAGGAAAGCTAGAAAGAAAAGCGGCTACTTAAGTAACAAATGGTCGAATTCAAACAATCTATTATTGATAATTCAGTTATTCACTTTGTATGTAAGGCCAATTTTGGAATACAGTACATCAACATGGAATTTTGCATGTAATAATAATATGAAAGACATACTGGGAAAATATACAGAAAAGATTTGTCTCATTTCTATATTTTAAATTCAGACTTTATAGGTTTTATTATGAATATTATATTTTGTTAGACAAACTTAATATTTCGTGTCTCTTTGAAAGAAGAAATATCAACGATTACAATTACATTTCCAAATTAATTAATGGAAAACTTGATGTACCATATTTATTATTTAAAATTACATTAAAGACACGTCATTATATATTCCGAAACAACTGATCTGCAATTTCTGTCACTTCTTATTTTAAACATAACAGGTATTTTAATTTTCTTATATCCCAATACGGCCATAATCCACTGGAGCCTAGTAACCTTTTATTGTGATAATAACATGTGTAATTTTACTTTTAACTGTTTCCTTAACATATGTGATTACATTGTACTTTTCAAATTTGTATTTTCCTTTATTTTAACGAGATTGGTCTTCTCACTATATTTTTCATGTAGTACACATTTTAATTTTATTTATTTTTAATTGTAATATTGTGTATATGTCATATGTCATCACAAACTGCTGTATTAGGCATGTATGCTGTTTTTCAGCAGTAAAATCAAATACATCATAAATAAATCATAATTTTAATACCATTCAACCTCATCTTCGCAATTAGCCAAAAGAGGCAGAAACTCGATTTAACATAAATCATATCAATTAAACAAAATACAGATCACATGCACACTAGCATATTCTACGTAAGGAAAATAGGGTTGAATGTTGCGTTTAACTGATTGACGTACTGCCCCTATACAACTTTTCTACTAGAAATCAAAAGACAATAATACTCTATTGATATTCATCGCCAGTTCCAGTTTGTGTGAAAAGGAACATTAGTATCTCTTGTTGAAAACATCATGAATACTTGGTAGCCCAATCTAATTGTCAACATGAGCATAAAATATACCGACTAACAAAGCAGAGGTGACATTTAATGAAAAATGCCTAAGTCGTTGTGTTTCAGATGTGTCTTTCAATATTCCTGTAATTTCATATTTCCAATAGTGATGATGGTACCAAGATGAGACAAGGCTTGGTACAGTGGGATCCATTGGTATTATCGTACAAATTGTCCATGACTATTTTCATTAATTTTTCTCTTACATGCTATATGTTTTTAAGTTATGGATTTTTATGTATGCTGGTGCAGATTTTGTCCACACCTTGTTTTGAGTTTTCATTTAATTCTTGAAGCTCTTATTGGGTCAAATAAGGTGCACGAACATGGTGACGGACAATTTGCACGGTAATACTCATGGATCCCACTGTACAGTCTCGCCTCCTCACAGAACAGTCGTCATTTGATAGAAAGCTGACATGTCTGAATAAGTCGCATTGTAGACAGAGACCTTTGAGGAATTTTGGGGATGAGGACAGAAAGTGCCTTGCCCTTCTGAAGTTGGCGCCTATGATTGCAGAGAAATTGTGATTTTATACACTACTTTACCAATGTTTTGAACGGGATGAGATCATCGCACCGTAAGACTCTGTCTTGTCTCGATTTTTCACGTCTATTTTGTTCTCGTCAATTCCCGAACTGCCTGAGCTCGTTCATATCTCAACTTTCTATCTGAATAAGTAAGCTATCTGGGATATGTATTGCTGACACCGGGTAGACATAGCCATTACAAGAGTCGTCATAGCAATAGCTATTGAAAGAACTTAATTAAACATCATTATCAAAGCGTTAAGTTGTTGGAACAATCACAAGGCTACTCTGGAATGGACGACATGAAACACTTGAAAAAAGAGGAACATCAGATATCAGAGCGCAGTGCCTCTAGCGGCGGGAGCTAATCTATCCTGAAATCAGACGGCACCAAGAATACCAAGGCAAGAATTAATGGCGAACAAACGAAAAGGTGGAAAGAATTACAACCATTCTTTTTCCTGCTCTTTCCTTAAGCCTTATTTAGCTTCTTTCTCGTTGGAAATGAGTTAATGAGACTTTAGGAGGATCCGACGCCCATATAACATCCAGTTATTGAGAAGGTGGAATGCGCTGACATCTACCGAGGCAAAATTAAAATTCCACCTGTCGCCGTTGAAACTTAAGCAAAGCACTTAAACGGAGATAAAATGGCAAATGGGTTCTGTCGGTTACAACCCAGACTACAGATGAGCTCCAGGTTCCTTTTTTTGTTTTCTACGAGGCCCAGGCTTTCCAAGAAAGATCGCCCCAATTCTGAGTACCCAAAAAAACCTCATTGGCCCAAAACTCAAAGACAGTTCAGAGTTACAGTTGTAATTTGTCTTATTTGAAGCTAACTCAAGTTAATTTATATGCACACTACATGTGTCGTATTTGCATAGGGTCTTTGCGAACTAAATGAGGGGAGAGAGACACTTCAGTGTGCCAGAAACAGTCAGTCGGCTGTTAATTTATTGGTTGGATGGGGATTCCAGGCTACTGTTAATGGGTTTTCCAGAACCGAGGTTTTCCAGTACAGCGTGCTTCCCTTGTCTTGATGGAGACTCCAATTTTGTCAACATGAACTGGAGGAACTGGAAATGAATTCCAGCTTCAGGCACCTGGAAAGGAGTTGTTTTATTTATTGAGTATCACTAGGCTTGGATTCATACATGTGGAACCCTGGGGTAAATACCATAGTGAGGCCCACCTATAGACAATTTAATTTGTAACTTTTAGCCCAGTTATGCTGAGGACCCCTGATAGAATTCTGAAGGCTTGAGATAATAAATTGAAGATGGGTAATGTGTGGTACACTTCTGTTCAGGTAAAGTGGCACATACTGAAAACTGTCCAACCTTATAAAATGCGCCACTTTAGGTGAACAGGACTGTACATGTGGCTTTGCTAATTATGCAGGCCGCACCTTTATTACCATTTAAACATTTCCCACGGTCGGAATTCCATTGGTAATCTAATCACGAAAGTTGCAACTCTTAACCCATTTCAATTTCTATGTGTATATTCATCTCAATTACTTTAAAATCGTGGACGTAGCAAGCAAATAACCTCTGAAAGTTATACACTATGAATTCATATGTGCACGCACGCACACACACACACACACACACATCCACACACACACACACACTTACATACATACATACATACATACATGAATACGTGGGTCATTATGAAATTCATGGCAACTAATTATCCTGCTAAACAGGTGGCAACACTGCCATGTCAGAACTACATCTTTGAAAGCCCATTAGTTGTGCTTCTGAATGGCATCAACGTGCTTCACAACATATATTCTGACACTGCAGTGTTGCCACCTGTTAGTCAGAAGAAAATATTTGCCAATAATTCCATGATGACACTCGTATACTAAACAGTTCCAAAACATCAGTCGATCTTTTAATCATAATCATAAACGTTCTGACATCGTTAAGTCCATATCGATAGAATACCCATATTTGTACAGAATATCAGGCCCATAGCACACACAAATCTGTAATCTAGATGGCCTGAGTCATCAAAAAGGTCGTATTTTGCACACAGCTTCGATTCTCAGTTCTAATTGAACATCAGTTTAGTTTCTTGCAAAAGGTTTGACCCCAAAATTTCTAATATTTTGGATGATACATGTGGTTGCAAATTCTCCAATTGTTAGTTTGTGAATTTGAAGGGTCTTCTTTCTTTCGTCAAAGGTCTGGAGAATTATGAACGAAGTGCAAATTCTAAGGAAGTTTGCCACAAGTCAGTTTGCACTTTAACCAACACTCTTGCTTTTGTCGCTGTATATATTTTAAGACAGAATCTACAATCAACATAAGTCAGAATTCATTGAAGGTTTTATGATTAATAAAGAACAAAAAAAATATTGATATCGTGAAAATTCACTCATAGTTTGAATAACATACCTATTCTAAAAACAATACTACTGTATTACTCAAACACTTCTGAACAATACCGAGAAGTGAAGAATATAATTCTAGTATCTTCCAAGGAAACGTATCTTTCGTGCATAAAGTTTCTTTCCAGTATATATATCTTTATTTTTTAAAAAAATGCTACAGCTTCTTATCAATAAGAGAGAAACAATTATTCAAACACTTCTGAACATTACCGAAAAGTGAAGAATATAATTTTATTGTATTTTCCAATGAAACGCATCTTCCGCGTTTCAAAGGGCAACGAGTATTTCTTTCCAAAATTTTGTTAAGGTAGCAAAGGAAATTAGAGACATCTAGCGGATACAATAGAAGCTCTAATTTTGTGAGGAGAACGTGGTTAAAAATGGCGATATGACACGCCCCTTCTCAACTTCAACCACGTAACATATTTCAAAGCTTTTATTACCAATTTGAAAAAAATAGAATAAAAATTACCATCATATGCATGGAATTCGGTGGCCCCTTTGTTTCAGGGAATCAGGGAAAAATGCGCCCGGGAAAAATGCGCTCTCGCAATAAAAGTGGGAAAAATGCGCCCTCCCAAGAGTAACCACATTAGAAAGTGGGAAAAATGCGCCCAGCACACATGACCAGTCAGCAGAAGAAACTAACAGCGTTTCTTGACTACTTTGTGCAACAATGGCTGCAAAATCCAAATCTACCAGTTGATGTGTGGCACTGTGGAGATGCAATGCACCGCACGAACAATGCTGTCGAAGGGTGGAACAATAAGCTGCAAGAGAAAGTTCGACTTCATCCCAACTTCTACACCCTTCTGAAGACGCTGAAGCAGGAAGCGGAACAGCGGATACAAATATGACAGGGCTAGCATCGGTTTGGAAGGAACGAAGAGGAAACGAACGTACATAAAACTGGATGAACAGATTAGCAAAATTTTACATACTGTACGTACAAAACAAGCACACCCCGAAATTATTCTTACCCGCATGCGTCTAGGACACAGCCGTCTAACGCACGGTCACCTGCTCCAAGGGCTGGACCCTCCGTTGTGTCGTGTTTGCAATGTTTTTTTCCGCATTCGACACATTCTCGTTGGATGTGTCGATCTTGCTTACCTCCGGCAGACTTTTAACCTTTCTGGCTGTTTGTCATCCCTCTTGGGTGATGACAGCAGTATTTTAACAAGTGTTTTTAGTTTTTTGCGAAGAGCTGGACTCTTCCACCGTCTGTAAGGAGGTTTTTAGTTTGTTTGTTCTGACTTTCTAATGTGTCGTGTTTGTCTCGTGCAGGTCTCTTTACAACCTTGCACTTTTAGTTTTTCCCAAGGGGCTATCTACACCCCTTTTTTAAATTTTCAGTCAGAATTTTAGATAAGGTGACATTTCCCCGTATACATAGAAGGGTGCGAAATGGCCTTACGTGCCGACGCACCCACAAATTTTAATTCAATCAATCAACACCCAAGGACCTTACCAAGTGCCTGAGAAGTCTGGCGTACACCCAAAAAATGGAGTAAAAGATCGTCAACGGAGGTCACAAGAAATGGAAATACAAATGTAAATAAAAACTTTAATGAAATAAAATAAAAATTATAACATAGTAAATAAAAATTACAAAAGTAAAATTTAAAAAAAAATTATGACAACGGATATCATCTCCAGCTTCTAACCACGCCAGAAAAATGAATATTTTTACTGTACTTTAAAAACAAAATTATCTTTCCTGACAGTCCCAAGCCTGTGTTAAGTGTGAGGGGAAGCTGCGTAAAGGTTGTTTTAATCAACATATTATAATGTTGGTGAAGGTTGTGTGTGCTGGGCGCATTTTTCCCACTTTTCATTGTGGTTACTCTTGGGAGGGCGCATTTTTCCCACTTTTATTGCGAGAGCGCAATTTTCCCGGGCGCATTTTTCCCGACACCGTTTCAGGTGCGCACGCTCTATTTCAACAATTTTTTTACTATAGCGAAGTTCACTTAATAAGATAAAATTGTCCTGAGAGAAGAATTTCCAAATGTACTCTTGGCATTACTTACATTCTGTTCTATGGGTAATTTGCAATGCCTTACTGTGCATTGTAAAAATAATATGTGTGTTCTGAATATTGCACCATGATTCATTTTAAACTGAAATTAATAAGGAATGCGGAGAATATTTTTATGTCTAGTTACGAAGCTGTCGTATATAACTTCACATAAACAACAAACATATATTTTCCAAATCTGTCAGTTTTGAAAACGCCCCTGCGTATGTTATTTATAATCACTCACACACAATGACTATTTTAAACAATGCATATAAATTCGATGTAACTTTCACAGAAATGGTTGAATTACGAGCGAACCAAGCCAGAAAATTTTAAGCGACATTTACTCTTTTTTGACTTTGGGGGCCCGGACCAAATTGCCCTGTTTTCGTTATCCTCTCGACGTTCCTGGTTATGCCAGGTGATTAGTTATATTTTTAATATTTTTACATTTCAAATATCTCCGCGGTGACTCAGTCGGTAACGCGTCTGACTACCATGCTAAAGGTCCCGGGTTCGATCCCCGGCCGGTTCAAATCCGGGAACTTTTCTAACGGTGGAAGCGGCCCCGACGCCTACCCAGCGTCGAATAACATGGGTACCTGGGGGAAACCCTGGGGGGTAAAGGCAGTCAGGGGCGTGATGCTGATCACATCACCCCCACTCACGACCGGATCAAGAAAGTGTGGGGCGTTACCCCCACACCCCCTATACGCCTTCATGGCGTGGTTCTATGCACAGGGGAACACTTTACCTTTTTTATCTTCTTTTTTAATTTTACCCCGTTTTGTGATCATTTTCAAAGGTATTTTCCCCCGCGGAAATAGATGGAGGCCTGGAGCTGCAGCCCCCCCAAGCCTCCTTCTAGATTCGGGTCTGCGTAATTTTTATACATTATAGATCACTCTTCATTCGTCTTTTCAGAACAAACCTGTAATAAAAGAACGAACTGCAGCATATAATTTGTAATAGAATAATTATTAATTAGAATTAATCATTTATGCAACCGAACTTTAATATGACGAAGCCTGTAATAAAGATTTCACGACTTTATTTTCGAATAGACCGGAGCCCCATGTGGAAAGAGTTTACAAGAAGTAACTTTTAAGGGCATATCTTAGGAGGAGAGTGAACTGGAGTTATAGAATACATGACAAAACGTACCACTTGATGTGACGGCATCAAAAATCGTGCCGTTTGGAAACAACTATTCACAAAGTAATCAAAGGAGAGAGTTAGCTTCGCTGATTCTGGGGCTTGAGAGTGTATCTCCAGCCATCCATCATAAACTTCCTCCGTTTTTAAGAAGGTCAGAACGGTACACATGCGTATATACAAACGGATCAGACTAAGTAGGTAAATATGGTTTTAATATGTCACTGACTTCTTCGTATATCAACTACTAGTTGACTGGCTATTGATAGATAGTTCGTATTATATGTTGTTTAACGTGATAAAACATGTATTTTTGTGTTAATAGTTTTTGTAGAAATTTTGTATCACCTATTTCGGGACTTGTATGGGCGTGGAACGCTGGAAAACAAGGGCGTCGCCACTGGTTGGGTGAAGGTGGGATTTAGCTTAATTTGAAACAGTTCTAGCTACCCAACCAAAAAGATTGCGAAAAGAAATGAAACAAAAAAAGACACACGGAGGAACGAATAAGAAATATGAGTAAAAAAAAAGGAATTACGAGAAACAGAAAACGATAAAAGAAAGGGAAAAGCAAGAGATGAAAAGAGTGGGTAATCTGAGTTATTTTAAGTCCATTTTTATGCGTAGATATGCTAGTCGGGACTGGACCTACAGTTTAAAGTGAGATCCGAACCACTATGTACCTCCACTGGGTATCGAACGCATTGATAACAAGGCGGCGACATTACCACTGCGCCATAGGGGAAATAACGGAAAGCATGAGATATAATAAGAGAAAAAGGATAAAGGAACAGTTTTAGAAGTAGTTAGAGAGAGACCAAAAAAGAGGAAAAGAAAGGGAAGAATATATAAAGAGAGACAAAGGATAAAATTTCGAGAAAATATAAAAGAGTAGATGGAAAGAGAAAGAGAAGAGCCAAGAAGGAGTAAAATACAAGAAAAGAGAGAATAATATAAGGAAATAATGAGATAAAAAGAGACAAAGGATATGAGTAAGGGAATAGGGGGAAAAGTAGAAAAGAAGAGTGGGTAAAAGGAAAGAGTGGAAGAGAGAGGAAAGAAAACGCAGTACGGAAGAAATGAAAGAGAGGAAAAGAAGGAGGGAGAAAGAAAATCTCAGCAAACTTGAAAATATGAGGCGTTTCGAATATTAGGGGCGAACTCGTCTATTTTTCTTTTATTGTTGGTTGGATCATGTAAATTCAAGACTGTAGGAACTCGTGCAACGTCTGACAGGAGTCTACTTCGCCTTTATTACTCTGAAATTTGCTCTCGAATAGAACAGAGCACTTGCAACGAGATATAAGTGATTCTCGCAACTTGCATTCTGCGAGTTCGTCCATAATATCAGCATCGCCTCATACGTTGTCCGCCCTTGATATCACCCGAGCAAAATTTTCTGACACCACTAACTGGAAAGTAGAAAAATGGTGTATAAAAAAACAAACGCTGAAGCCCCAATATTTCGCACCTTTGCACACAATGTTGCATGCGAATATCATCCTCAGTACAGCTGGGGTCTTTTACCACGCACGGAAATCATCTGTTCCCTAACAAGAAAATGAACACCTATACTAATTCGGCGAGAAGGTGTCGAAAGGAAATCTCAACACCTTCTCATGCAAGCTCCTGAGGGCAGGACAAGAAAAAGGCGATAACAAGACAGTCGTCAAACAGAAACTGCAGGTGCTGCATGCAGAGGGGGATGTACTGTAAAGTTTCCAGATATGTCCTAAGGTAATGCAGCCGCTTCTTATTACCCGAATAGGCTCTGAGTAAAGGGGGTGGTGGATACAATCTGATACGAAAGCAGGCAGGGGCTTAAGAGTGATGTAATTGGAGAGGTCAGGGGAACATGAACCCACCCCCTTTCCTCCCCTAGCTCCCTAGAGCACCGCCAAAAAACTTCAGGATGTTAACTCCTAACTTGTCCTAGCTTCCCCCTTCTCTTCGAGCAAGTGCTTGATAATTATAGCTTTGCGGACCTTGTTTGAAATTTGATACCTGTCATGTCCCTCGGCTTTCGGAGTGAATTTTAATCGCCCTCGCGGTAACCTTGAGTACCTCTGGAGGCAAGAGTCTTGCTAATGGCCAACTCTGGAGAGACAACACCTGGACATTCTTGTTATCTTATTGGTTGCGATTGTTGCGATAACATAGCGAAATGGGCGCAAAGGAAGGAGGTGCTGCTTCAGATATACGCTACTACAGAACATGCAGACCGACTTGCAGATAGCATCCAGTTTTTGATTGGACGCTTAAGTCAGATTAGAGGTGGTATTATGAAGAAAGCTTATGCATGAATTATTTATAAGAATGGTTCAGATGTATACATGACGTCTCAGGAAGCATGGATATATTGCTCTCAGTATAAGGAACAGAAACAATATCCAGCCATATAAAGCAGCATGATATTTAATAAAATAATTAATTTATAATCTTACTATTATTACAATACTACTTTTTCTCTCAAGTACAGGTGTCGACTTGGTGGTACAGAGCACTTAATGTCCGTCCAACATTCACTCCTAGATCCGAATTATTATAGAGATAAATACAGTGTGTGTGTGTGTGTGTGTGTGTAGTTAATTATCGTTGCTTCTCTGCCACTTTTGGCCAATAGCAACGATGAGGATGAGTGATGATATGATGAAATTGATGAAGGGACACACTCAAAGAACACCAATGCCCAGGCCGGTATTCGAACCCGGGAACCCCAGGTATCGTAACGTGATGTGCTAACCATTCCGCCACGTAGGCTGGCTAGTCTGGTTTTGGGTCACCTGTGAACATTTCTGCGCCCAGTGCAATTGAAATATACAAAGGTAAGTTTAAAAAATAAGGTGGATTTAGCTGTACAATCGATTGTTTTGCATGTGTGTAATTATAATTTTTGTATGTTGTAGGTGTTGAGTGTAGTAGTACGTCTGACATCCACCAGAGGGCAGCACGTTGTTTCTTCAGTTGAATAGGCCAGTCGAAACATGGCGCAGCAACTGGAACATTACACAAAAGTGGGGGTGCGTAGTGTCATGCCACAGGGTACAACAATTACAGCCGAGAGGTACTGCCAAACTATGGACAGACTTAAAACCGCCATACACCAAAAACGCAGAGGAGCACTACGACAGGGTGTGGTGTTCTTGCATGACAATGCGAGACCGCATACAGCCGAACGCACCCGTGCGCACATAGGTGGTTTCGAGTGGGATTCTCGAACACCCTGCGTACAGTCCTGATTTCGTCCCCTGGGACTACCATCTGTTTGGACCCTTGAAGAAACATCTCCGTGGAAAACGTTTTGACACAATTCAAGCAGTGGAAGAGGCTACCGTTACCTGGCTCAACAGTTTGGAGCAAGATTTTTTTTGCGACCTGGTTGGACGATTTGGTCTCCCGCTGGAATAAATGTTTGGACCGCAGTGGGGACTATGTGGAATTGTAGTGTGCATAACATACTGCAGTTTCATATTTGCACTCATTCACGTTTCGGAATAAATTCAATATTCACCTTACTTTTCGATTCTCCTTTGTAATAAGGGGCCTGTTATTTTCCCCAACATTGGTTCACTTCTCGGTGTTGATTTCCTCAGATTTCGAATTTTCATAAACATGTTGTACTTACACTGTAAAACATTTCGATAACTTTACACTGCTGATACCGTAAAATTTACTGATGCTTCGCAGTAGTATAAAAGTATATACTATAAACCCGAGAAATGATGAACCCCCCTCAGGCAGATTTGGCTACACTTAAAACTTGCTCAACATGCCCATATGAGCTTTTTGCTCAAGTGTGGTACTCCGTCTAATCCAAGATTTTTGTAAAAATGCCCTCGGGAAGTTTCTGTGAAATGATGAGCCCCCTCAGATTGATTTGTCCACACTTACAAAAGCAGGGTGGCTACAAACAAGCAGAAATGAAATTCCCTGACTTTTCCAGGTTTTCCAGGACAAAATTTACATTTTTCCATGACAATTACAAACTAAACTAAATCGATGTTTTTGCAAATAGAAATAATAACCTCATACAGATCCACGTATGGTTTTGTTAAGTACCAATATTATCTTCTATGAAATTGACTCAATTTCTCTATTCTCTATGATTTGAATTCAAACTGCAAAATAGTGAATTTGGAAAATTATTACAATTCACAAGCTAGGGAAGGATTACGGAATTTTGTCATACGCAGTAAGTTTAAAGTAAAATACTTGATTATTTTTAAAGTTACGACTAAATGAGATAAGAGTGAAGATTGATCTATTAAGAAATACAATTTCTAATTTATCAGTCTCCTTATACATTCTCGGTATTATATGTTGATATTTCCACTGAGGTTTGGAACCCTCTGCTTGCAAGAACCATGAGTGCGGACTCATTTCTCAATTCACTCACGTTCAGTTGGTGTTTTAAGTCCACTTTATGCACAGTAAGGCTAATCGGGACTGGACCTACAGTTTAAAGTGGGATCCGAACCACTTGTGCTTCCACCGGGTATCGAACCCGGGACCCCTTCATTACAAGGCAATGACGCTACTACTGCGCCATGGGGGAGGCCCATTTCTCAATGCATAAAGCTCTCTTCTCTGTAAAGCAAACAACTTAACTCTTGCATATAAGTGAAACAACTGAATCGAACAAAATAAAGTGTCATATTTCCTTACATTATCAATGGGATTTCTGCTTCAGTACAGTATATCCAAGTGAAGTACTGTGAAACTGACAACATGCAGTTATACCTTTAATGCTGCCGAAAAGGGTATGTAGGTATTAGAAATTTAACGCAAGGAATTTATAGAATTGCATTGTATAGGTACCTGATTTAGCTAAACATACATTAAAACAGGAACACTCTAATAATAAAAGCTTCTGAAAGTTCATATATACGAGGGGCATCCTGAAAAAGCTCCAATGGTGCCTATACGCAGCACTGGTGGTCAGAGATAGACACACACCCATGCAGGCAGGAAGAAGTGGCATGTAGCAGTAATCTGGTACAGTTGCAATGAAGCCGTTTTAGGACAGTTCTAGGTTAAAGACTGCAGCTGTCATACAGTCTCCCACCGAGCCTAGCCTACAATGCACACTCAGAATTTGGCACAGAGCCACAGGCAATTGTGTGAGGTGTGAGTGATAGTATGGTCAGACGATGGTGCAGACAATTCATGGAAGGCCAATCGAATGTGCACAACCCCATACAGCTGAGTACCCACGGGCCCTTTGCATCACTTCAGGTGAGAGATCTTGGACCACTCCCTGTACAGCCCTGGCCTTGAATGTACTGACTTTCATCTCTTTGTTTAACTGAAGAGGTTTCAGGCAGGGAAAGGATTTGACAGCTACACTGCGGTAGAGATAGTTCCAGTCTTTGCTGTCAGACACATACACCATGGGCATACAAAATTTAGTGCCTTGCTACGACAAATGCCAGAATAATGGTGGTGATTATGCTGAAAATTAGGTTAAGACTCACTGTTACTAATGCAATAAATTACGTACAACTGATATTCATGTTTTATTTATGCCTAATCGGTAGGGACCTTGATATTTTTTTTTTCAAATTGGTGTATTTTCTTATTTTTTATTTTTTACTATACGGTGTTATTTTTCTCAAAATTCACATTTTCATTTTAGCGCATTTTCTGGCAAATATCTGAAATTATTCCCTCATGGTGTTTTTAAACTACTGCTTCAAATTGTAAGTCACATGGCTTACGCCTCTTCGTGAGAGTTTGGTATCTTGAAAGTTCTTTTGGGAAAGTTATTTTCCATACCCCTTTTTTTAAATTTAAGGTAAGGATTTTAGATAATGGAATTTTCCCCGTATATACTGAAGGGTGCATAATGACCATAAGTGGCAACGCAAATTAAAATCAATCAATCTCACGTGACAGATACCGATATATTATGGCACCAAAAATTGGCATTATCTTTTTTTGACTTGTCAGTATTACGTTTCCCAAAATTCGCGTTTTTGTTTTAGAACATTTATCTGCCAAATATACCGAAACTTAATACTCCATTGTGCTTTTAAACGATTATTTTAAATTCTAGATCACATGGTCTAGGTATTTTCGCGACAGTTTGATATGTTGGAACAGATTTTTGAGGAAGTAAAAGTAAAGTGCTCCCCTGAACTTTTCCATGAAGGTGCATAAGGGTGTGGAGTTAGGGCCCCACACTTTCATGATCACGGCTAAAGGTGGGGGTGATGTGATCAGCACCACACTCCTGGCTACCTTGATCCCTCAAAGTTTCCTCAAGGTACCAGCTTCATATGATGCTGGGTGGGTGCCAGAGCAGTTTGAATAGGTGGAAAACATCCCGGTTCTCCCCCGTAGGGGATCGACCCCGGGTCTCTTGCATAGTAGTCAGACGCCCTAACGACTGAGTTCCATTATTACTCGCTCGACAAATGCCGATGGTGCGCACTTAGCTTGGTAATTCAAAACATATGTCGTGCGACAAATATGAAAATGTGGCTCTCGTGTGATGGTAAATATGCACTCGATCTCCTGTTAGAACCCTGCCACTTTGCTCTGTGATGCAAATGGTTTTGATAGAAGTTGAAAAAATCATGGGAAATACATGATTTAATGTGCCTGTCGAAAATATTCCATGTACGTATAACTCTATAGTTTACTCTTGAGTAAAATGTTGGAAAACTTGCATGTTCTATGTACACAAACATGGCCTAAAAAAGACAAGAATGTTGGATTTCATGGAATGTTTTGTTGTTTTAGGTCATTTCTTTTAAAAAAATCGCTAAAAACGCCAACAATTCACATTTTATACCAAATTTGCATTATTTCGATATTTAGAAAGGGCAAAAAATGTGTCCAGACATCACTGCACATTCCTAAACATAACTTAGCAGCAATTACCATTTTTCACGGTTTTGGCGTTTGCGAAAAATCAATCGAAAATTACTTTCTGGGCACCCCTCGTATAAATCAGTAGATGGAAAGTGAACATTTAGCAGGGCTGGCAGAAATTAGTATTTTATTTCATTATATTGGACATTAACCTTACTCGGTGAGAGATTAATGACCATCTCTCACGAGTTTAATCAGACAGGACAGAGAATGGTGTTAATTTCATTGCAATACTAGTGTTGCAGTAAATTTGAGGTTGGGAGCATGCACTTTCCAATTTTTATAACGTTCACCAATGCAGATTTATGTTTCACTTTTTTGTGATAGTATTCAATATAGCCTATATCCAGTTTTGTTGGATTCTTCTTGATATCTAAGAATAGTGCAATGTGATTGTAAACGTATGTTAACTTGTGTGAAACCAGTAATACGTCAGGATGATGAAGGAAAACCTTTGTAAACACTGCTACATTAAATAAGGTGAAGTGAGCCAGAAGAGTAATAAAATTCCAGCAGCAAATTTTTAGTCTAAAGCTCTTCTTGTTTATGCATACGATTTTTGTTGGATGTTGTAGTCCAAAGACATCGAACAAAAATCATAGAGAGTCCCATGCATGCAATTTTTGTTACATGTTGTAGTGAGATACTTTGTCGGGTGGCGATATTCGATAAAATTCGTATGTATCAATGGAACCTATTTGTTTCCATGTTCCTTCAGTTTGCCCAACAAAATGCCTTACTACGACGTCCGACAACTATCGGACTGCGCCACCCACTCCCATCCCCTCCATCAGTTGACAGTTCTGTCTCCTTACTACTCCCATACGGACAAGAAAAAATTATAATTCAATGCATTTTCCACGTAATATTTAGAGGCTTAACCTTTACTCCCCCGATGATATTATAGCTATGGTATCATCAGAGTAAGGTCGTTCTGGCCCGATGAAACCATATGGTATCATGGTGCTGATTACGAAATGAATGTGCTTTTTGGACCCTCATACTCTTCTGTTTAGGTTGAAACTCTGAAACAGGTCTAGAGCAAGGCTGGGTAAATTCATATTGATGACCAACCCCCCCCCCCCTCCGCAAGATATCCATGACACATTTCCGAATAGTTTCACATTTTGGCTCATTATTCAACTTGTATGGCACCCAGGAACATGAAACAAGTTTAAATCTCTTTGGAATCGTCCATTCTTTGAAGAGAATACTAAGGTTTTCGCCGTCTCCCGAAAATAGCGAGAGAAGAGGGGGGCAAACTCCAGATTTTTGTTCGTTTTTTTCATTGAAAATCGGTGGTCACGCCCCCAAACCCCCCTTCCTAGGTTCGGCGATCTTAATTGTAAACGGTTGTATGCTATGATGTTCTAGCTGAAAAATAAAACTTATCCGAAGTAGATTACTCCCATAGTGCCCGAGTTATAACAATTTTCCTCCATAAATGCTAATTACCTATTTTTCGTAAAAAAAAAAAAAAAGAAATCACATTTTGGCTTATTATTCAACTTGTATGACACCCAAGAACATGAAACATGTCTCATTCTCTTGAGAAATGTCCATTCTTTAAAAAGAATACTAAAGTTCGCGCCTTCTTCCCAAATTGCGGGAGAAGAGGGGGCAAACTCCAGATTTTTATGTTTTTTTTCATTGAAATTCGGGGGTCGCGCCCCCCAAACCCCCTTTCTCGGTTCGGCGATCTGAATTGTGCACGGTTGCATGCGCTGATGTTGTAGCTGCAAAACAAAACTTATCCGAAGTAGATTTCTCCCATAGTGCCCGAGTTAGAACAATTTTCCTCCAAAAATGCAAATTACCTATTTTTCGTTAAAAAATCACACTTGGGCTTATTATTCAACTTGTATGGCACGCAACAACATGAAATATGTTTCATTCTCTTGAGAAATGTCCATTCTTTAAAAATAATATTAAAGTTCGCGCCTTCTTCCCAAATAGCGGAAGAAGTGGGGGCAAACTCCAGATTTTTATGTTTTTTTCATTGACATTCGGGGGTCGTGCCCCCCAAACCCCCTTCCTCTGTTCGGCGATATGAATTGTGCACGGTTGCATGTTATGTTGTTTTAGCTGCAAAACAAAACTTATCCGAAGTAGATTGCTCCCATAGTGCCAGAGTTATAACAATTTTCGTCAAAGAGTGTTTGAAGTCAATGAAGACGATATTCCCTGACATTTCCCTGACTTTTTTTGACACCTCAAATTCCCTGACTTTTCCCGGTTTTCCAGGTTTTCCAGGTCTGTCGCCACCCTGAAAAGGCACTTCTGTCAGATTGTTGTCCATAAGCTTGTTAAAAATATGCCCCTCTTGATATTTTTTTTGCCCACACCTAAAACTAGGCCAAGATGCTCATAAAACACACACACACACACACTAAATATACAAAACACACTGCTGAACCCAACTGATATTTTTTTATTAAGCATAGAATTTTGATTTGAACCCCAAGAAATTTTATATAATAAACATAACAAAATTCTAATATTTATTTTTGTTTAACAGGCACAACAAGTTCTGAGCACATAAGCAGTTTCTGAGGAATACAAGGCAGCAGCAGCAGCAAGCAAATAACTTATAGAAGGCAGTGTGTATCATATCTAATTGCATGGATAATCTTGACACAGGATTTTTTGAGAGAAGATGTATTTCAAAATACATAAAATCTAAGTCACTTGTTGATGATTTAAAGCTTAGATTGTTTGGCCTGTCCGAGTATGACCTGTTTACAGTGCAAAATGAAACTGAAATGCAGTGGGTGCTTGCCAGTGACAGGCCATTCCAATGCCTATTTCTCAATTTTATCACCAAGTTTGAAAGGCTTGTATACAACAAGTACAAGAGAATTGTTGGATTGTTTGTTAATATTTATACAGACAGGTGCCATTATTATTTAAGGTTGAAATTGTTTGACAATTATTGGTTCGACAATTGCTATGAGCATTGTTTTGAGTATAGGATGCCCATGATTGCATCTCAGAGTTTAAATTGGAGACATTATAAATATTCAAATATAATTATTAACAGGATATCTAAAGATAAGAAGATTGAATTTGTTACAACTGATAATGGGAATTTGTACAGTGGTGAAGATTTCAATCCAGAGTTTGTATCTTATTCCAACTATATATATTTGAATGAGCTTGTCATGTATTTTATAAGGCAAAAATTTAGAGATTGCACTTATGATTGTATTGTTGAGGCACTGGGGCAGAATAATTTGCATGACATATGCAACTGTGGGAGAGTTTTGTCCAGCCTCTCAGTGTGATTTCAGGCACAGGAATCTGGCAGTTGGGAATCAACCCGCAGCAGGCAGCCCTGATTATTTCAGCAGAGACAGCAATCAAGGTAAATAAATATTTGCTGCAAGTGTAATTTAATTCTCTTCTCATCAGTGTAACACATTTCCTGTCTTATGCAGTTCCAAATCCCTGCCCCATCAGTGCTGTAGAAATATCAGCCAGGCTCGGGTCTGTATGCAGGAAGAGGCAAGACATTTGATTGAAATCTGTTTTGAAGCCTGTACCTAATCACAGCACAGCTCTGTCAGAGATAGGGACAATGAGTAATATCTGTAATTAATAATTCAGTAATCATTTCTAACAAGTTTAATTTTCAATAGGCTCTTCTCATCAGTGTAACACATTTCCTGTCTTATGCAGTTCCAAATCCCTGCATAGCAGTGCTGTAGACAGGCTCGGGTCGTATGTAGGAAGAGGCATAGTTGAAATCTGCTTGGCTATAATTTTTTGAAGCCTGTACCTCATCACAGCATAGCTCTGTCAGAGGATAGGGACATTGAGTATAAAATCTGTAATCAATAAGTCAGTAATCAATTCTAACAAGTTTAATTTTTAATAGGATCTTCTCATCAGTGTAACACATTTCCTGTCTTATGCAGTTCCAAATCCCTGCCCCATCAGTGCTGTAGAAATATCAGCCAGGCTCGGGTCTGTATGCAGGAAGAGGCAAGACATTTGTTTGAAATCTGTTTTGAAGCCTGTACCTAATCACAGCACAGCTCTGTCAGAGATAGGGACATTGAGTATAAAATCTGTAATCAATATTGTCAGTAATCAATTCTAACAAGTTTAATTCTCTTCTCATCAGTGTAACAAATTTCCTGTCTTGTTTCACATGCAAATCCCTGCTCATCAGTGCTGCATCCAGGCTTGGGTCTGTATGCAGGAAGAGGCAAGATATTTGTTTGAAATCTGCTTGGGTATAATTTTCTGAAGCCTGTATCCATCACAGCATAGCTCTGTCAGAGATAGGGACATTGAGTAATAATTAATAATTATTCTTGTCAGTAATCAATTCTAACAAGTTTAATTTTTAATAGGTTCTTCTCATCAGTGTAACAAATTTCCTGTCTCATGCAGTTCCAAATCCCTACCCATCATCAGTGCTGTAGAAATATCAGCCAGGCTCGGGTCTGTATGTAGGAAGAGGCAAGATATTTGTTTGAAATCTGCTTGGGTATAATTTTCTGAAGCCTGTACCTAATCACAGCACAGCTCTGTCAGAGTGTAACAAATTTCCTGTCTTGTTTCACATGCAGTTCCAAATCCCTGCCCAGCAGTGCTGCAGCCAGGCTCGGGTCTGTATGCAGGAACAGGCATGATATTTGTGAAATCTGCTTGGGTATAATTTTCTGAAGCCTGTACCCATCACAGCACAGCTCTGTCAGAGATAGGGACATTGAGTAATATCTGTAATCAATAATTAATAATTATTCTTGTCAGTAATCAATTCTAACAAGTTTAATTTTTAATAGGCTCTTCTCCTGTCTTGTTTCACATGCAGTTCCAAATCCCTGCCCATCAGTCCTGTAGAAATATCTTCCAGGCTCGGTCTGTGTGTAGGAACAGGCAAGATATCTGCTTGGGCATAATTTTTTGAAGCCTGTACCCATCACAGCATAGCTCTGTCAGAGATAGGGACATTGAGTATGTATTATTACTGCACCTGCCCCATCTAACATGTTGCTGTGTTTCTTCAATACATTAGTCATAATCAATAAAATATTCAGAACAAACCTCTATAAGATATGACAACCTGCAACAATCTGAATGTATGAGATGTTTTATTTTCTGTATTTTTCAGGCTCTCTTGTTACAATCTTGTTTCTCTCTCCAACATTGCCATCACTATAATTCCACATGTTCTATGCTAACAACTTCAAACCTGAAAACATATCTGTAATCAATAATTAATAATTATTCTTGTCAGTAATCAATTCTAATATTTAATTTTTAATAGGTTCTTCTCATCAGTGTCCTGTCTTGTTTCACATGCAGTTCCAAATCCCTGCCCATCAGTGCTGCAGCCAGGCTCTGGGTCTGTGTGCAGGAAGTTTGTAGTTGAAATCTGCTTGGGTATAATTTTCTGAAGCCTGTATCCATCACAGCATAGCTCTGTCAGAGATAGGGACATTGAGTAATAATTAATAATTATTCTTGTCAGTAATCAATTCTAACAAGTTTAATTTTTAATAGGTTCTTCTCATCAGTGTAACAAATTTCCTGTCTAATGCAGTTCCAAATCCCTACCCATCATCAGTGCTGTAGAAATATCAGCCAGGCTCGGGTCTGTATGTAGGAAGAGGCAAGATATTTGTTTGAAATCTGCTTGGGTATAATTTTCTGAAGCCTGTACCTCATCACAGCATTGCTCTGTCAGAGATAGGGACATTGAGTAATCAACAATTAATAATTATTCTTGTCAGTAATCAATTCTAACAAGTTTAATTCTTCTCATCAGTGTAACAAATTTCCTGTCTTATGCAGTTCCAAATCCCTGCCCATCAGTGCTCAGCCAGGCTCGGGTCTGTATGTAGGAAGAGGCAAGATATCTGCTTGGGTATAATTTTCTGAAGCCTGTACCTCATCACAGCACAGCTCTGTCAGAGATATGGACATCTGTCTTGTTTTATATGCAGTTCCAAATCCCTGCCCATCCGTGCTGTAGAAATATCAGAGCTATGCTGTGATGCTGTTATTAGGTACAGGCTTCAAAAATTATACCCAAGCAGATATCTTGCCTCTTCCTACATACAGACCAGAGCCTGGCTGATCAGAAATAGGGACATTGTACTATTACTGCAAAACCTGTCCCATCTAACATGTTGCTGTGTTTCAATCTGGATGTATGAGATGTTTTATTGTTCTGTATTTTTCAGGCTCTCTTGTTACAATCTTGTTTCTCTCTGCAACATTGCCCTGCCACATGTTCTATGATTATATGCTCTAACAACTTCATATGAAAACATATCTATAATCAAGTAATCAATTCTAACAAGTTTAATTCTTAATAGGCTCTTCTCATCAGTGTAACAAATTTCCTGTCTTGTTTTACATTCAGTTCCTGCCCATCAGTGCTCAGCCAGGCTCGGATCTGTATGCAGAAAAAATCAAAATATTTGTTTGAAATCTGCTTGGGTATAATTTTTCTGAAGCATCACAGCATAGCTCTGTCAGAAATAGAGACATTGGGTATTCCCTCATTATCCTGTATTTTTTGTTTTATTGCAGTGACAGTGACCCTGGAGGTAAATCCAGAGGACACTGTTGCTGCTATAAAACAAAAAATACAGGATAAGGAGGGAATACCCAATGTCTCTATTTCTGACAGAGCTATGATGTGATGCTTCAGAAAAATTATACCCAAGCAGATTTCAAACAAATATTTTGCTTTTTTCTGCATACAGACCCGAGCCTGGCTGAGCACAGATGGGCAGGAACTGCATGTAAAACAAGACAGGAAATTTGTTACACTGATGAGAACAGCCTATTAAGAATTAAACTTGTTAGAATTGATTTCTTGATTATAGATATGTTTTCATATGAAGTTGTTAGAGCATATAATCATAGAATATGTGGCAGGGCAATGTTGCAGAGAGAAACAAGATTATAACAAGAGAGCCTGAAAAATACAGAAAATAAAACATCTCATACATCCAGATTGTTGCAGGTTGTCATATCTTATAGAGGTTTGTTCTGAATATTTTATTGATTATGAAGAAACACAGCAATGTTAGATGGGGCAGGTTTTAAAATATAGTGCAGTAATAATTTTATACTCAATGTCCCTATCTCTGACAGAGCTATGCTGTGATGAGGTACAGGCTTCAAAAAATTATACCCAAGCAGATTTCAACTACAAACTTCCTGCACACAGACCCAGAGCCTGGCTGCAGCACTGATGGGCAGGGATTTGGAACTGCATGTGAAACAAGACAGGACACTGATGAGAAGAACCTATTAAAAATTAAATATTAGAATTGATTACTGACAAGAATAATTATTAATTATTGATTACAGATATGTTTTCAGGTTTGAAGTTGTTAGCATAGAACATGTGTGGAATTATAGTGATGGCAATGTTGGAGAGAGAAACAAGATTGTAACAAGAGAGCCTGAAAAATACAGAAAATAAAACATCTCATACATTCAGATTGTTGCAGGTTGTCATATCTTATACAGGTTTGTTCTGAATATTTTATTGATTATGACTAATGTATTGAAGAAACACAGCAACATGTTAGATGGGGCAGGTGCAGTAATAATACATACTCAATGTCCCTATCTCTGACAGAGCTATGCTGTGATGGGTACAGGCTTCAAAAAATTATGCCCAAGCAGATATCTTGCCTGTTCCTACACACAGACCCGAGCCTGGAAGATATTTCTACAGGACTGATGGGCAGGGATTTGGAACTGCATGTGAAACAAGACAGGAGAAGAGCCTATTAAAAATTAAACTTGTTAGAATTGATTACTGACAAGAATAATTATTAATTATTGATTACAGATATTACTCAATGTCCCTATCTCTGACAGAGCTGTGCTGTGATGGGTACAGGCTTCAGAAAATTATACCCAAGCAGATTTCACAAATATCATGCCTGTTCCTGCATACAGACCCGAGCCTGGCTGCAGCACTGCTGGGCAGGGATTTGGAACTGCATGTGAAACAAGACAGGAAATTTGTTACACTCTGACAGAGCTGTGCTGTGATTAGGTACAGGCTTCAGAAAATTATACCCAAGCAGATTTCAAACAAATATCTTGCCTCTTCCTACATACAGACCCGAGCCTGGCTGATATTTCTACAGCACTGATGATGGGTAGGGATTTGGAACTGCATGAGACAGGAAATTTGTTACACTGATGAGAAGAACCTATTAAAAATTAAACTTGTTAGAATTGATTACTGACAAGAATAATTATTAATTATTACTCAATGTCCCTATCTCTGACAGAGCTATGCTGTGATGGATACAGGCTTCAGAAAATTATACCCAAGCAGATTTCAAACAAATATCTTGCCTCTTCCTGCATACAGACCCAAGCCTGGCTGCAGCACTGATGAGCAGGGATTTGCATGTGAAACAAGACAGGAAATTTGTTACACTGATGAGAAGAGAATTAAACTTGTTAGAATTGATTACTGACAATATTGATTACAGATTTTATACTCAATGTCCCTATCTCTGACAGAGCTGTGCTGTGATTAGGTACAGGCTTCAAAACAGATTTCAAACAAATGTCTTGCCTCTTCCTGCATACAGACCCGAGCCTGGCTGATATTTCTACAGCACTGATGGGGCAGGGATTTGGAACTGCATAAGACAGGAAATGTGTTACACTGATGAGAAGAGCCTATTGAAAATTAAACTTGTTAGAAATGATTACTGAATTATTAATTACAGATATTACTCATTGTCCCTATCTCTGACAGAGCTGTGCTGTGATTAGGTACAGGCTTCAAAACAGATTTCAATCAAATGTCTTGCCTCTTCCTGCATACAGACCCGAGCCTGGCTGATATTTCTACAGCACTGATGGGGCAGGGATTTGGAACTGCATAAGACAGGAAATGTGTTACACTGATGAGAAGAGAATTAAATTACACTTGCAGCAAATATTTATTTACCTTGATTGCTGTCTCTGCTGAAATAATCAGGGCTGCCTGCTGCGGGTTGATTCCCAACTGCCAGATTCCTGTGCCTGAAATCACACTGAGAGGCTGGACAAAACTCTCCCACAGTTGCATATGTCATGCAAATTATTCTGCCCCAGTGCCTCAACAATACAATCATAAGTGCAATCTCTAAATTTTTGCCTTATAAAATACATGACAAGCTCATTCAAATATATATAGTTGGAATAAGATACAAACTCTGGATTGAAATCTTCACCACTGTACAAATTCCCATTATCAGTTGTAACAAATTCAATCTTCTTATCTTTAGATATCCTGTTAATAATTATATTTGAATATTTATAATGTCTCCAATTTAAACTCTGAGATGCAATCATGGGCATCCTATACTCAAAACAATGCTCATAGCAATTGTCGAACCAATAATTGTCAAACAATTTCAACCTTAAATAATAATGGCACCTGTCTGTATAAATATTAACAAACAATCCAACAATTCTCTTGTACTTGTTGTATACAAGCCTTTCAAACTTGGTGATAAAATTGAGAAATAGGCATTGGAATGGCCTGTCACTGGCAAGCACCCACTGCATTTCAGTTTCATTTTGCACTGTAAACAGGTCATACTCGGACAGGCCAAACAATCTAAGCTTTAAATCATCAACAAGTGACTTAGATTTTATGTATTTTGAAATACATCTTCTCTCAAAAAATCCTGTGTCAAGATTATCCATGCAATTAGATAGGATACACACTGCCTTCTATAAGTTAATTGCTTGCTGCTGCTGCTGCCTTGTATTCCTCAGAAACTGCTTATGTGCTCAGAACTTGTTGTGCCTGTTAAACAAAAATAAATATTAGAATTTTGTTATGTTTATTATATAAAATTTCTTGGGGTTCAAATCAAAATTCTATGCTTAATAAAAAAATATCAGTTGGGTTCAGCAGTGTGTTTTGTATATTTAGTGTGTGTGTGAATTGTTATCGTGAGGGTTGCAGATTGACATTAAATTGTAAAATATCTTTCCTGAAAGTACATACAAGTTGGAAGTACCAACATGTTGACAATACCACCACTGTAGGGCATCGCATGCAAACAAATGAAAGACGAAGAATTCTGATGCTCCTTTTTTTTCTGTTCTTATGACATTGTTTCTTGTTTCTGCCGTTAATGCTTTTCTAATGTAGAACAGCTGCAATTTCACGGAGACATCACTTGTGCCCTAGATGCTTCTGATTTCATAGCAAAATTACGGTCAATTTCGTACAATATAGCGCTAAAATCATAGGCACTCACTACACAACATTATGCGATAGAATTCTTACAATAAGCCATGTTGGAGGATGACAATTAATATTTACCCCCCCTCCTAAAAGTAATAATATACTTTGGCTCTCTGAATCTCCCATATAAATGCTAGGGGCCGTCTGCTTCAGCCGAGCTCACTCCCTCTCTGGTGACGTTACGCGTTCGTGCAAGATCGGCAATCTTCGGATGGCTTTACCTAATCTCTATGTACCTTGAGAATAGGCAACACACACAGAAAGCTAGCTATATCTTAACCAGGTGTGAAGAGGAGTGTTGCATCGATGGTTGTAAATTCTTAAGGACACACCCATGTCCATGTGGTCGGGGAAGAATTCATTTTCCAAGGGAAAGTTCGAAAGGGGGAATCATAAACATGTAGCAACGCATTATATTATACAAAGTTCCGAGCTATGTTCCCCTGTGGGGTAAAAAAACAACTTTATGTGCGCTTCTGTAAATGTCTGGGGCTTCAAATAGCTCTGTTAATTACATAGAAAAAATTGTCAAAAGAAACTTTGTTCTCATTGAAACATAATTGATATTACATAACATTAAGCAAGAAAGATGCGACATTTCGTCCCTGCATTGCAATATCAATAAGTCCGAGAAATGACAATTAACAGAGCGAAAAATTAGTCATAAGCAACTTTTTATTGCATATCACGGGCCGAAAGGCTTAATGCAACAAATGAAATTACTTGACAAAGTTTTCTTTTTTAAGAGTCCACACACACTTTATGCATGGATATGCTAATCGGGACTAGACCTACAGTTTAAAATGGGATCCAAACCACAGAGCAATGTGCCTCTATCAGGGACTGAACCTGTAACACCTTGATTATAAGGCGGCAGGAGAACTACTGCTTCATCGGCGAGGCCCGGAATGAATTTGAGTTAATTAATGAAGACAATTTAAAATATTCTGAACACCCCGAAATGAATTTGAGTGAAAAAGTTTTCAAATACTTTGAACATCTTGTATTCTAATATAGCCTAAAGGGAAATTCAAAACATGTATAAAAATGGTACTGTACACCCAGCAACAAAAGTAATAATAGGCGAAATGTACACATCAACACAACCAACAGAGTGAAATGGTCAACATTTTGCTCTGTTGTGATTTACAGAGCTGTCCTGTCACGGCTCTATGAGTGTCCCACAATCGGCAGAAGTGGGGTATGGTTGGTGGACTACAATGTGATCCTCCCAGCTAGATCCGAGGGATCCGCTGACCAACGACAGGTGCGGTCCTCCATTCATATTGGGGGTTAGGCGTAGAGCTGACAACTCTGCACTGTAAAAAGACATGTCAAGAAACAGCAATATGAGGCCATGGATGTTCCCAAGGTAAAATATTCCGGAGGTAAAATAGTCCCCCATTCGGATCTCCGGGTGGGGACTACTTTGGGAGGTCCCTGGACTAAGGATAAGATCTACATTAGGAATAAGGATATTAAATTAGGCACCTGGAATGTTCTGAGCCTTTACCGGCCTGGGGCATTTCAGTGTACAGTTAATGAGATAGTTAAGTATAAATTAGATATAGTAGCTGTCCAGGAAGTTAGGTGGCCAGGAGAAGGGAATTGTAAAACTAAAAATTATACTTTTTTCTATGGTGGTACTGAAAATCATAATTTTGGAACAGGCCTTTTTCATAAATAATAGAATTATCTCGGCTCTTAAAACAGTAGAATTTATTAATGATAGGATATCATATGCAGTTTTACAGGGTAGGTGGTGTAAAATTATTTTAATAAACATACATGCACTAACGGAAGATAAAGATGATAATACTAAAGATGATTTTTATGCAGAGTTAGAACAGATCTTTGATAAATTTTCTCAGTATGATATATATGAATATAGGATGCCAGTAGTGTCCCCCTGTTTAGCACCAAAACTTTATTTCTGATTACACAAGCGTGGCTATTTCTTTGTTTGAGATAGTATTTTGGTCCACTTTATGCACAGAAAATCTACTCGTGAGTGTGACTGGCACTGAACGTAGTTTAAAGTGGGATCTGAACATGTGCCTTCATGACTAAGACAGTTGGATTAATTGGAATTTTTGCTGCATAACATATTAAGTATACTGAAAATCATGTAGCAATTTGAGCTAAGAGATTCTTGTTATTTTGATGTCATTAATCAGGTGTTAAATAAGCACATACATGTAATAAAAGTGTTCATTAACAGTAACCCTTTAAGTATTTTAAAAAGAAGGCTATTATTTTTTTGTCCTTAAAATCATAAATATATAATATGGTCATTTATTATTATTATTATTATTATTATTATTATTGGAGGAAGGTGAAAAGTAGAAGGACCAGGTAGAAAGATGGGAGCGCTAAAAATCCACTTCACCCGGTTGAAAATTTTATCTTGAGCCTCCTCTGGACTTAAATAAAGTAGAACTTAAACGGCCTGGCGCCTACTAAACAGAATCAATTACCCAAGAGGATTAGTAATAAAGAACACACATATACAGCGAGAACATTTCCGAAATTCAGCTAGGGACGTCCGCCCCCTTCACCTACTCATCCTCTGGCGTCGTCAAGCGAGGATCGAGTATAGTTGTAATATAAAATCGCTTTATATGTGAAATTATTGTTCCTGTAGATTAACAACGGCACAAGAAATTCCTGTAAGCATTGTGGTATTTGAAAAATTTCGTGTAAGAGAATTTCCAGTAGGTGTGTAGCATCCCCAAGGCAGTGGCGCAACCACAGGAGGGGCCATTCCCTCCAAAACTTGGACGGAAATCAATTCTAGGGGGGCAAGGGGGCAAACATTGACGGCTAAGGACACCTGCAGGGGGGTACAGAGGGGCAATTGCCCCCACGATTTCAAATTCTATGCAAATGAAAATACATTTCGTAAAATTTTCTTGCTCGCTTCATCTCACTAAGGTCAGAGCCTTTGCTAGGGGGAGGCGGAACTCGGCCCTGGGCGCCGAACGATATAAATGAAAAAAATTGCAAAAGGGAGAACATCATGGTGCCTCGTGAAATGATTTGCGTTCTATTCTAAATCAATATTGTTTTCAGTTTGCCAAAAATTGGATCTCAAAATTTTATTTCACGCTTCGCTCGCAGTAGTATGTGATTGTTTTCTGTAATCATTGTAAATTAACAGAGAGAGAGAAAAGTAAAACTTATCTTCATTGATTTTCTCCTAAATGCATGAACAATTGTTTGGAGGAAAAGCGTGTACAGTCACGGACACTGCCGGCTTGTAACGATTCCATTGAAAGTCAATGTATTCATTACAAGCCGGCAGTGTCCGTGACGATACGTGCATTGAGAAAAAAATTTACGTCATTTTTGCTGTTGGTTTATTATGAAGTGGATAAATTGATTATGGAATGTGTTTAAATAATATATGTTGTACACATATGTATTAAAGAAACTTTGAATACGTACACAATTTAAAGTTAACATGTTGCATTTTCTTATTTTACGCCGCTCCACGTTCCATATGTGTAAAACATATATTGTACATGAAAGTTATAATGTCATAATTATATTCAGAATGTATTTATCGTGCATTTTCTGCCTTTCAAAAATACTGTTAGTGTGCTTGTTTTCCATTATTAGTTAATGTGAAATTGAACGTTTGGAAAAAATATTTCAAAACTTTTGTTTCAACAGAAATGTTTTAGCACAGTCAACCCCCTTCTTGAGTAATTTTCGAGGAACGTATTTGATACTACTACTACTGTCAAAAATTCGCGGTTGCGTCTCTGCCCTAAGAGCCAAAGATTTACGATCTATGAGGGGGATGCAGTAATGAGAGTAAGGAATCCTCCATACAAATCCCACTCTGCTCATAAGTCACGGAAAAGCATTTCTTTTTCATGAATTGAAAAACTTACTGAAATTATTCCATAACAGATCAACAGATGGTGCTATGCTCCTGTTCTGTTTTGGTAACAAACAATCTGTTGAATCTCTTATGGCTACCTTCAATAGACCCTATATAAATAAATGTATGTGTCTATTTATCCAAATGATAGAGTAATCAGCGATTTCTTGCGGTGCTCTCTTTAGGAAAATTGCCACCGATCTCTTGGCAGTCCCAGTCTGGCCCTGGAGTATATATATAATAGCCCCATTCGGCGGGCCAGACAATTTCAAGTCGGCTTGAAGATCTTGCACGTTTAGCATTCGGTGGGCGGAAGTTGACGTCACAGAGTGAAAGCGTCCGGCCATTCAGACGGGTTACATCCATCTTGCAGCCGGAGGAAGTCAAGGAAAAGTTGACTCATTTCGTCTGCACAAGATCTTGCAAGATGGCGGCGTCCGTGGCTATATATGCGATTTGGGATAATGTTATTGCGGAGATGGCTATAGTTATACTTGGCGATGTCTGACAACATTCTTTGTACTCAAGATAAATAAATGATACTTTGAAAATATTGAAATATTGGTTTGAAGTGATAGAATACATTGTTTTATATGAAGACCACGTTCACTGAATATCTCGTCTGCTTCAAAGAATGAAGAGCGTGACTTCAACACAAGATTTGAACAATACAATCTACTTTAATGAATGCTAAGTAATATATCCATAATGAGACCTAAAGTGGTAACATTTTTTTCTATTTAGAACAAATATTTTGATTGAACTGAAGATGAAGCTGAATATGAAAATGAACTCAAAATTGATTTTAATTACTTAAATACAATTAATCGTATGACCAAAGATGATCCATATTTACCCCTTTCCGAGAATAGTACCTACTTCTTTCATTGTTTCCTAAATCAGGGTGGCTACAAATAAGCAGAAATGAAATTCCCTGACTTTTACAGGTTTTCCAGGACAATATTTACATTTTTCCCTGACAATTACAAACTAAACTAAATCGATGTTTTTGCAAATAGAAAAATAAACTCACACAGATCCACGTATGGTTTTGTTAAGTACCAATATTATCTTCTATGAAATTGACTTAATTTCTCTATTCTCTATGATTTGAATTCAAACTGCAAAATAGTGAATTTGGAAAATTATTACAATTCACAAGCAGTGGGAAGGATTACGGAATTTTGTCATACGCAGTAAGTTTAAAATAAAATACTTGATTATTTTTAAAGTTACAACTAAATGGGATAAGAGTGAAGAGTGAATGGTTAAGAAATACAATTTGTAATTTATCAGTCTCCTTATACATTCTCGGTATTATATGTTGATATTTCCACTGAGGTTTGGAACCCTCTGCTTGCAAGAACCATGAGTGCGGCCTCATTTTCAATGCATAAAGCAACTTCTCTCTTCTCTGTAAAGCAAACAACTTAACTCTTGCATATAAGTGAAACAATTGAATCGAACAAAATAAAGTGTCATATTTCCTTACATTATCAATGGGATTTCTGCTTCAGTACAGTATATCCAACTGAAGTACTCTGCAACTGACAACATGCAGATATACCATTATTGCTGACGAAAAGGGTATGTAGGTATTAGAAATTTAACGCAAGGATTTTATAGAATTGCATTGTATAGGTATCTGATTTAGCTAACCACACATTAAAACAGGAACACTCTAATAATAAAAGCTTCTGAAAGTTCATATACGAGGGGAATCCTGAAAAAAGCTCCAATGGTGCCTATACGCAGCACTAGTGGTCGGACAGCGACACACACACATGCAGGCAGGAAGAAGTGGAATGTAACTGTAATCTGGTACAGTTGCAATGCAGCCGTTTTAGGACAGTTCTAGGTTGAAGATTGCAGCTCTCCTACAGTCTCCCACCGACTGCGATGTAGCCTACATTGCACGCTCAGAATTTGGCACAGAGCCACCAGCAATCGTGTGAGGTGTGCAGACCGGACGTCGTGAGTGATAGTATGGTCAGACGATGGTGCAGACAATTCACTGAAGGCCAATCGAATGTGCACAACCCCATACAGCTGAGTACACACGGGCCCTTTGCATCACTTCAGGTGAGAGATCTTGGACCACTACCTGTACAGTCCTGGCCTTGAATGTACAGACTTTCATCTCTTCGCTTAACTGAAGAGGTTTCTGGCAGGACAAGGATTTGACAGCTACACTGCGGTAGAGATAGTTCCAGTCTTTGCTGTCAGACACATATACCATGGGCATACAAAAATTTAGTGCCATGCTACGACACATGCCAGAACAACGGTGGTGATTATGCCGAAAATTAGGTTAGGGACTCACTGTTACTAATGCAATAAATTACAACTGATATTCTTGTTTTATTTATGCCTAATCGGTAGGGACCTTGATATTTTGTTATTTTTTTTAAAATTGGTTTATTTTCTTATTTTTTGTTTTTTACTATACGGTGTTATTTTTCCCAAAATTCACATTTTCATTTTAGCGCATTTTCTAGCAAATATCTGAAATTATACCTTCATGGTGTTTTTAAACTACTATTTCAAATTGTAACTCACATGGCTTATGCCTCTTCGTGAGAGTTTGATATGTTGAAAGTTATTTTGGAAAAGTTATTTTCCATACCTCTTTTTTTAATTTTAAGGTAAGGATTTTAGATAATGGAATTCTCCCCGTTTATACTTAAGGGTGTATAATGACCATAAGTGGCGACGCACCCAAAAAATTAAAATCAATCAATCTCACGTGACAGATACCGATATATTATGGCACCAAAAATTGGCATTATCTTTTTTTGAATTGTTAGTGTTACGTTTTTCAAAATTCGCGTTTTTGTTTTAGAACATTTATCTGCCAAATATATCGAAACGTAATACTCCATTGTGGTTTTAAACTATTATTTTAAATTGTAGGTCCCATGGTCTACGTATTCTTGTGACGGTTTGATATGTTGGAACAGATTTTTGAGGAAGTAAAAGTAAAGTGCTCCCCTGCACTTTTCCATGAAGGTGTATAGTAGGGGTGTGGAGTTAGAGCCCCACACTTACTTGATCACGGCTGAAGGTAGGGGTGATGTGATCAGCACCACGCTCCTGGCTACCTTTATCCCTCAAAGTTTCCTCAAGGTACCAGCTTCATATGATGCTGGATGGGCGCCGGAACAGTTTGAATAGGTGGAAAACATCCCGGTTCTCCCCCACAGGGGATCGACCCCGGGTCTCTCGCATAGTAGTCAGACGCCCTAATGACTGAGCTCCATTATTACTCGCTCGACAAATGCCGATGTGCGCACTTAGCTTGGTAATTCAAAACATATCTCGTGCAACAAATACGAAGATGTGGCTCCCGTGTGACGGTAGATACGCACTCGATCTCCTGTTAGAACCCTGCCACTTTGATCTGTGATGCAAATGGTTTTGATAGAAGTTGAAAAAATCGTGGGAAATACATGATTTAATGTGGCTGTTGGAATTATTCCATGTACGTATAACACTATAGTTTACTCTTGAGTAAAATGTTGGAAAACTTGCATGTTCTATGTACACAAACATGGCCTAGAAAAGACAAGAATGTTGGATTTCATGGAATTTTTCGTTGTTTTAGGACATTTCTTTTTAAAAAAATCGCTAAAAACGCCAATAATTCGCATTTTATGCCAAATTCGTATTATTTCGATATTTCGAACGGGCGAAAAATTACAATTTTTCACGGTTTGGGCCTTTGCGAAAAATCAATGTCCCTACTAATTGGAAATTACTTTTTGGCCACCCCTCGTATAAATCAGTAGATGGAAAGTGAAAATTTAGCAGGGCTGAAAGAGAAAAGTCAATTCTTGAAGAAAGTGATTTGCTTTTATGATTGAATGATTTGAGTAAATATAATATTAAAATATTTATGTATTTATTATTAGTATTTTATTTCATAATATTGGACATTAACCTTACTCAGTGAGAGATTAATGACCATCTCTCACGAGTTTAAACAGACAGGACAGTGTGTGGCGTTAATTTCATTGCAATACTAGTGTTGCAGTAAATTTGAAGTTGGGAGCATGCACTTGCCAATTTTTATAACGTTCAACAATGCAGATTTTATGTTTCACTTTTTCGTGGCTATTCAATATATATCCCATTTGGTTGGATTCTTTTTGTTACCTAAGAATAGTGCAATGTCATTGTAAACATATGTTAACTTGTGCGAAACCAGTAATACGTCAGGATGATGAAAGAAAACCTTCGTAAGCACTGCTACATTAAATAAGGTGAAGTGAGCCAGAAGAGTAATAAAATTCCAGCAGCATATTTTCAGTCTAAAGCTCTTCTTGTTTATGCATGCGATTTTTGTTGGATGTTGCAGTCCATGCAATTTCTGTCGCATGTTGTAGTGAGGTACTTTGTCGGGTGGCGATATTCGACAAAAATTGTATGTATCAATGGAACCTATTTGTTTCGATGTTCCTTCAGTTTGACCAACAAAATGCCTTACTACGACTTCCGACAACTATCGGACGGCCCCACCCGCTCGTATCCCCTCCATCTGTTTACAAGTCCCTTTACTACTCCCATACGATCTGACACAGTTCTGGAGCAAGCCTGGGAAATTCATATTGATGACCAACCTCCTCCCTCTCCGCAACATATCCATGCCACATTTCCGAACAGAGTTTCACATTTTGGCTCATTATTCAACTTGTATGGCACCCAGGAACATGAAACATGTTTCACTCTCTTTGGAAACGTCCATTCTTTGAAGAGAATACTAAGGTTTGCGCCTTCTCACCAAAATAGCGGGAGAAGAGGGGTCAAACTCCAGATTTTTGTGGGTTTTTTCATTGAAATTCGGGGGTCGCCCCCCAAGCCCCTCTTCCTTGGTCCGGCGTTCTGAATTGTACACGGTTGCATGCTCTGATGTTCTAGCTGCAAAACAAAACTTATCCGAAGTAGATTGCTTCCATAGTACCAGAGTTATAACAATTTTCCTCGAAAATGGAAATTACTATTTTTCGTAAAAAAAATCCCATTTTGGCTTATTATTCAACTTGTATGGCACCCAAGAACATGAAACATGTTAAGATCTCTTGAGAAATGTCCATTCTTTGAAAATAAAACTAAAGTTCACGCAATCTCCCCAAAATAGCGGAGAAGAAGGGGCAAACTCCAGATTTTTGTTTTTTTCATTGAAATTCGGGGGTTGTGCCCCCAAACCCCCTTCCTCGGTCCGGCGTTCTGAATTGTACACGTTTGCATGCTATGATGTTTTAGCTGAAAAACAAAACTGATCCGAAGTAGATTGCTCCCATAGTGTCCGAGTTATAACAATTTTCCTCCAAAAATGCAAATTACCTATTTTTCGTAAAAATCACATTTTGGCTTATTTCAACTTGTATGGCACCCAAGAACATGAAACATGTTTCATTCTCTTGAGAAATATCCATTCTTTGAAGAGAATACTGAAGTTCGCGGCTTCTCTCCAAAATAGTGGGAGAAGAGGGGCAAACTCCAGATTATTATGTTTTTTTCCCATTGAAATTCGAGTTTCGCGCCCCCCCCCCCAAACCCCCTTTCTCCGTTCGGCGTTCTTAATTTTACACATGCGCTGATGTTTTAGCTGCAAAACAAAAGTTATCCGAAGTAGATTGCTCCCATAGTGCCAGAGTTTTAACAATTTTCCTACAAAGAGTGTTCGTATTTAAAATTCCCGCCGAGAAGCCAGAACGAGAGAAATTTCTCTCTCTCTCTCTCTCTCCTCCTGCCATCACTGGTTTCTGGCGCCGTGGTTGTGTTGCGCATAAAAGGGGCCTAAAAGCTGAGGCCGAATCTTACGAACGAGATTTCCTGTTCCCATGCAGAGTTCCATAACGATATCTTTAAATAAATAAATAAATAAAAAAATTTAAAAAAGTCAATCAAGACGAAATTCCCTGACATTTCCCTGACTTTTTTGACACCTCAAATTCCCTGACTTTTCCCGGTTTTCCAGATTTTCCAGGTCTGTCGCCACCCTGTAAATATATTTATTCTCCGTAATTTTCCCCTTTGCAGCTTCTATGCTAGTTGTTGTTGCATTGACTAGTTTCATCCACAGACCGCGTGTGACTTTTTTTTGTCGTCCGGGGATTCAGCTAAGATGATCTTAAGCTGGAAGTTGGTAGTCACGTGTTTCCTCTCAGATGCATCTTGCAGTTGTCTGGCTCGCCGAATGGGGCTACTGACTGGCAGCCAGAAAGATGTAGCATTATGCACAAACAAAGCGTTTAACATATCTCTCTATCCACTTCTAAGCCCTTTCTGTCAACAATTTAGGCTTCCTAATTTAATATACTAAATTTGCCTAACATAAACATCTGCACAATAATTTACAAATTTGATTACTTGGTTACTATCCCCCACAGATCTGTGCACCATCTATACTACAGGGTGTCCCACGAACGGCGCAACTGGGAATTAAGAGTGGCGTTACTTTGTAACCGAAACCTGTACATACATAAGTCATACACCAAATGTTAGCCCTGTCCAAGTAGATATTTTAAAACATAGAAACAACAAACGGGGTGCAGTGTTGTTCATGCAGTGTTGCCAAATGTAAGTGAAAGTGTAAATTTATTTTTCCACAAAGCATGGAAAATTGCATGTCAAACATTCGTACGGAAATTTGGACGTCAATTTCCACCTTGGGTAGGTGGACTATTTCGCCATCTATAGTTCAGAGAAGAAAACCGATCGTTTTCGCGTATAGCCAATCCTGAAATGCCTCGTAAAGGCGTACCGGTCCAAATGGGTGTTTTAAAAAAAATTATGAGGTACAGTGGCAACACTGTTGATGTTTGAAGGCAACAAAAGGTGTGTTTAGTGATGGCCTATGGCATGGAAATACTGGAAACAGGAAAAAAAGAAAATGAAAATTATGGTGAAAAAAAGTGTTACTTACCTACTCCTGGCAACCATGCAATGCGATAAGAGCGCCCACCGAACGAGAACAAAAGAATCAGTTAATTGTGTACTCAGAACTGTTTGAGCCGTGCATTTCGCATTGTTCGTAGGGGAAGATTAGAATTGTTCTGTGAAATGAAGTACTCTTTGGAAGAGAGGGTGTTCATTGTGGAACATTATTTTTGTTCAAAATTGTACGCTAGTGTAAAAACTGTGTTTCGCGAGAAATATCCGAATAACAGTGTTCCAGAAAATTCGACGATATATCGACTTGTTTCCAGATTTCGTGAAACAGGATCAGTTAATGACAAACCCTACCACAGACAACCACCAGTTTTGACACAAGGTGTGCTGCAGGATGTGGAGCAGAGAATATCACAATCTCCCAGGAAATCTGTTCGTAAACTTGCTGCACAGTCAGGTGTATCAAAAACAACAACTCACCGAGCGTTAAAACAATTGCACCTACGTGCGTATAAGGTACAGGCTGTGCAAGAACTGAAGGAAGCAGACAAAGGTGCACGTGTAAGATACTGCCAGTGGTTTAGAAATTTTATTAGAGAGAATGGTGTGAATATTTTGGATAAGATTTTTTTCACGGATGAATCATGGTTCCACTTAAATGGATATGTCAACAGTCAAAATTCTCGACACTGGTCAAGTAACAATCCCCATTTGTTACCTGAACAATCACTTCATCCACAAAAGATCGGTGTGTGGTGCGCGATTTCGCGGATAAAAATAATCGGTCCATTCTTTTTCAACACAACAGTTGACGGAATAGTTTATCGTGACCTTATTACACAGTTTATTTCTCTGTTGGAACGTGATGAACGTGATTGTTGGTTTCAACAAGACTCCGCAACATGTCACACGTCTAATGAAACTTTAGACATGTTGGCAGAGTTTTTTGGCGATCACATTATAAGCAAAATCTTATGGCCCAGTCGCTCCCCGGATCTGACGTCTCCAGATTTTTTTCTGTGGGGTTATTTGAAACAAACAGTTTACATTAATAACCCAAGAACACTTGATGATCTAAAAATAAACATTTGCACAGCCATTAACAATATAAACCAATCAACCTTGCATAAAGTTGCTTCCAACATGATAAAACGTGTTGATGAATGCCTCAGGGAAAATGGTTGTCATTTTCAACATCTTTTGTAAAGCTACACTGCCTGTTACGCGCATTGCATGGTTGCCAGGAGTAGGTAAGTAACACTTTTTTCACCATAATTTTCATTTTCTTTTTTTTCCTGTTTCCAGTATTTCCATGTCATAGACCATCACTAAACACACCTTTTGTTGCCTTCAAACATTAACAGTGTTGCCACTGTACCTCATAATTTTTTTTAAAACACCCATTTGGACCGGTACGCCTTTACGAGGCATTTCAGGATTGGCTATACGCGAAAACGATCGGTTTTCTTCTCTGAACTATAGATGGCGAAATAGTCCACCTACCCAAGGTGGAAATTGACGTCCAAATTTCCGTACGAATGTTTGACATGCAATTTTCCATGCTTTGTGGAAAAATAAATTTACACTTTCACTTACATTTGGCAACACTGCATGAACAACACTGCACCCCGTTTGTTGTTTCTATGTTTAAAAATATCTACTTGGACAGGGCTAACATTTGGTGTATGACTTATGTATGTACAGGTTTCGGTTACAAAGTAACGCCACTCTTAATTCCCAGTTGCGCCGTTCGTGGGACACCCTGTAGCTTTAACTTACTAACACTCAAATGTCTTGTAACAATTACGGGAAATCAATAAAAAACTTCAAAGACCAGCCAGAGCGCATTAGTTCCTCGCAATTGGAGCTTCCACAGCCGAACACGTGGAAATTCCTTTCTAGATGTTTGAACCCAAAATCCCTTTGTGTATAAAGTCTAAATGGCGCGACATTATATTTCCTCCCGAAACAACTCGCTTCGTTTCCGTGTCTTTATGAATTGACTGTACTTAAAACAGAAGTGTGATTTATAGACCGGAGTCGGGCGTGTCAGAGCAATCGCCAGCAACACAGATCCAATTTTCCGGAGAATTCACCACAACAAATGGGGCTTTCCCTGAGACGATTGTGACAGTGTTGCCATCCGACTTGGTAGAAAAAGTTACTACATCTTGACAAAAGTTAAAGGGGTGATCCTTTATCGCGTTAAAGACTAGAAACAGTGTTTGTAGAGATGTGCTTGCGAGAAATTCTGTAAATTCGAATTTATTAATATATATATATATATATATATATATATATATATATATATATATATATATATATATATGTGTGTGTGTGTGTGTGTGTGTGTGTGTGTGTGTGTGTGTGTGTGTGTGTGTGTGTGTGTGTGTGTGTGTGTGTATTTCTATGATCTTGTGTTAATTTCTCGTTTATCCTTTATTAAAGTTCTTTATTGTGTTTTGGGGGAGATTCATACTTCATCATATACGGGGTGTAGCAGTACAATGCCGACATGATATACATGGTGTAGCTGTGCAATGCCAACACATCTTTTAGAGGTCAAGGCGAACAGCCTGTGTTCCTCGATAGAAAATATAACTGTTAGTCGCATTGTCCCAACCGTGAGTTCGTACCGCAAATCTATATACATACAGGATAGAAAATTCAGTTTTTCGATGACTCGTGGCATGGACAAGAAACTTTCACAACCAAAACGTTATCAAGAAAAGTGCGCCGTAGAAAAATTGTCGCTGTTGTCCGGGTACACACTGAATATACTTCTGTTATATACTCACGGGAACTCACGACCCAGAAATGTTACATTCTTGTAGTCTTACATGTGATCTTTTGATTACGGCCCGTTTGCCTTATCCCGTTTCGCCATATTGCGTTTTCACTTCCTTCCCCCCAATACAATTTCGCATGATTTACGTGACACGAACTTTCTAGGGCGAAACGCGACATCCCATTTCGCCTTACCACAAAAAAATTCCCAGCAGGGAAGATTATCGACATGAAGGGTCATTATTATTAATGTATTACTAACCTAACCTAACCTAACCGACAGGACAATAGGAACCAAGGTAGGCAACATCACAAGCTCTGCGTTTCCATTATGAAGTCGATAATATTCCCAGGTGGGAAATTTTTTGTGTGTAAGGCGAAATGGGATGTCCCGTTTCGCCTTAGAAAGTTCGTGTCACATAAATCATTTGAAATTGTATTGGGGAGGTGAAAACGCAATAAGGCGAAACGGGATAAGGCGAAATGGGATAAGGCGAAGCGGGAGAACACGGATCTTTTGAATGTATCAATAGAACAAACTTTAAGCAAAAGTTGTACAATAATGAACACAGCCTTAACTTTTCCATGGGAAGTGAGACAAAATAAATAAAGGATGGGTACAACTTCTGTTGCAGAGTAATTCAGAGGTTATTATTGCCTCCAATAATTTGATTCACATCCAACAGATGGCACTCATAAATGAAAGAAAATAAATGTATATTATATTTTTCTCGTCGGATTTGAACTTGGTGGACATAGAAACAGTTCGTAATACTTAATGAAACAAACTGTAAACTTGCATACGTTTATCGTTCAGAATTAGATCTTCGTCGGTTTTGCATGATCTCAAGTGAAGCAAACAGACGAGTTACAGACATTTAATAATTTGTACAGGCAAAAAATTTATGGAGAATATATAATACACTCTAGTCACTTGAATTTGAATTAAAATATTTTGGGTGCGTCAACAGTGAGGTTATTTGCACCCGTCACACTATACGGGGTCCAGCCCCATATCATAATAAAAATAAAGGCGTGTCTGAAAACTAAAATTTCCTTACCTTGGTTAAAAGCTAAGGCTAAAAAGGGCGCTCAGCACAAATAAGGACGACACAGAATTATACTGGCCATGGGACCAGTCGCCAGAGCCTCGTTAGTCTGCAGCCCAGGGTGTGCTACGTGGAAGCTACACTAGTAATATTTAAGCATAAATAGTGTCATTATGATTAATCTGTAAATAAACATGGAAGCTGATATTTGGCTAATTAAAAATCACCAAAATTCAGCTAAAAGTCTATAAAAAATATATAAAGTTACAATTATATAGTACATCCATAATGTTTTATTTTCACTGGAAGAAAAGTTACTGAAATTATTATAGTATCATTAACCACTCAACAAACATTTCCATGGTAGGCTTATACATACAGTATCGGTAGCAGAAAAATGTATGTTTATCTATTTTTTTTATTTGCATTAATCAAACTGTTCAAATATTTTACAGGGTTGTCTAACAGAAAATGCTCTTCTATAAAGAATGATATGTCTGTATCTACCGTGTCAAAAACCATGCAAGCAATTTAAGCGTATTTTTTAAATATAAAAATTCTGATTTAAATTTTAAAAAATAAAAAATATTTTTAAAACAAAAATAATTATTTTTATCCACCCTGGCACCGACATCTACCCCCTTTTTGAGTAATTTACGAGGATAATAACGTCTTTGATACTGCTACTACTACAAATAATAATATTGTCGGGGTGTAAGGGGTGACCTTCCACGTAGTACACCCAAATGTCAACGTCACTTCCACGTTAGTGCACCCTGGACTGAAGACTAACGAGGCTCTGGCGACTGGCCCCATAGCCAGTATAATTTGTTTGTATTGTCCTGTTGTCCTTATGTGTGCTGAGTGCCCGTATACAGCCTCAGCTTTTAACAGAAGTCAGAACATTTTAAGATTTTTAATTATGCAACGTTCGAGTTGTTCTTTGTAATGGTCAGGTGCTGGCCCCCGTATAATGTGACGGGAGCAAAATAGCCTAAGTGCTGACGCTCCCACAATTTTAAATTCAAAATCAAATAATAATGTCACTATTATTATTGTTATTATTCTTATTAGCAGGTTCATCCTGGTACTTAGCCCCAAACAAAAATTCGTGGTTGCGCCTCTGATGCTATTTTAGCAGTGTGAAATGAAAAAAAACTGAAGAAAAACAGGCCACTGGGTATACATTGATCTGACATTGAGTAGAAGAGTCTCCCCGCGGTTATAACAACATTAACAATAGTTTGACAACAAAATTATTAGTATATAATAACTATTATAGTCAGTTATTCTTCTTTCTAGGCAGAAAGGTTCCGACAATCTTAAAGTTCGTTTGTTATTGTTATGTTATTGTCTTCATCATAAGAACTACCCCAATTATTGTGGTATGTTCATAAATGTTCGTGCATCCATGTTTCTTTTGTCAATTTTTTTTTGTTCTCAGCTACAAAAAAGTTGCAGGTACGTGTGCCGTTGCGCAATGCCAGAAAATAGCAATTTTATTTTAAATCAAAGATCTGATATCTCTTACAAAAGAATTCTGGCGAATGAATGTTAGAAAAAAATAAAGTAACGGGACGAATTTCACAGCTGCAATTATTTTTCTGAAATATTTCATGCTAATATTTACGGCGGCACAACTCCTTCCTACAAAATGAAATATAGGTGGCAGTAGTACACGGCAATAGCTCATAGGTGCAAGCTTAGTTCTGATATAAAAATATCATAAAAAATACTTTTATTTTACCTGTGTTTTAACACATTTCGGTAACTCCTATATTTTTACTCGCTCTGCAATATAACTACTGGAAATATTTATATTTCCAAACCAATTCCTGACTACAAGTAGATTATGAGTTCAGTACTAGTAAACTGCACATTATATGTAGAAGGTGTTATCGGAAACTTTGTTTTAGATAAATATCACCAAGATGTGAGTGTGACATTCCTTACTGTATTACATCAGCATAGAATTCGGCGAGAAGTGTGAGCTTAAACTACATGCATCCATGTCAAACAATGGAAGAGGAAATAATTTTGTCGTGTCATCAATGAGGAAGCAACACTACATATGCTGACCAAAGCAGTCTATATTTCAGTAAAAAAAATAATAAAACACTTAATAATGTGTCGTTTCAACCGTCTATCAATCTTCCTCAGACTTGAAACCAAACCAAGGTGGATAAAAATTGTGTTTTTTATTTTAAAAAATCATTTTTTTAAATTATTTTTATTTCAATCGAATTTTTAAATTCAAATCGATTATTTTAAAAACCACGCTTAAAATTGCTAGTATGGTTTCTGGAACCATACATATAGATATGTTTTTATAGAAAGGCTTTTCTTAATAAACGGCCCTGTAAAATATTTGAACAGTTTGATTAAAGCAAATAAAAAAAATATGTAAACATACATTTATCTGCTTCTCATACTGCATATATGAACCTACTAGGAAAATATTTGTCGAGTGCGTTAGTGAAATTATAATAATTTCAGTAACTTTTCTTCTAATGAAAATAAAACATTCTGGATATACTCTATGATTGTAACATAAAATGTTTTGACAGTCTTTGTAGCTGAATTTTGGCAATTTCTTTAATGATAGTTTGGAAAATATCAGCTGCCATGTTTATAGTTTAGTGGTAATGACACTATTTACGGTTTAAAATGATTAGTATTTTGTATATTTTTCTACACCAAATGTTTGCTCTTTTTACCCATAAAAATTATTAAAATTTATTTCAAGATAAATTTACGTGTGTTTACAGTACATTTCCTTCCGTATAAGCTTTATAGCATCAGTACATATATTTTCTTTCTTCTTCTTTCTTAGAGCCTAATAAACACAAAATAAACACCATTAAATGATTACAAGATTAATGTACTTTCACCAAAAGTGATTCTGATATCTACAAAATCCTTACGTACATTGTTCTGTAAATTATTTATCTGAAGTGATTTAAATTGGTGATTTTAAAAAATCACCTGATCACCAAAAGTGATTCTGATATCTACAAAATCCTTACGAACATTGTTCTTTAAATTATTTATATGAAGTGATTTATATCAGTGATTTAAAAAATCACCTGATCACCAAAAGTGATTCTGATATCTACAAAATCCTTACGTACATTGTTCTGTAAATTATTGATATGAAGTGATTTAAATCAGTGATTGTAAAAAAATCACCTGATTTAAATCTCGATTCAAATCAATCCACTTGGAACGAAACTTCTTTTTTTAATTTTTTTTAGTTGTGTTTCAAGTCTGAGGATGACCCTGATAGAGGATTGAAACGTCACGTTGTTAAGTGTATTTTTTTTTTACTGAAATATAGATTGCCTTGATCAGCATATGCAGTGGTTCTTTTTCTGTCATAGAAACAAAACTTAATCGTGTTGTCATACCGGAACGTGACCAAAATATTAGGGAAACGTATTGATGGACTGGTTTATTTTACTTCGCTTTTCAGCCACTTCCGGCAAATCGTGAAGATGAGTGATGATGATTGTAAATTTAAGCCAATCACCACTCATCTTCATCGTCGCGATTAGCCAAAAGTGACGGAAAGAAGCGGCGCTAAATAATTAAAAGATGCAAATTGCACAGTAAAAAATAGTAGGAACGCACACACACCCACATGTGTGTGACATGAAACGTAAGGCATAAAAGATGGGAAAACCTGAAGGTTAACGAAGTGTGTGTGTGTGTGTGTGTGTGTGTGGGTGTGTGTGTGTGTGTTTGCCTATTAGTAGATATCGGGAACTAGATATGTTTACCCATCTTTTTGTGGGTAACCAAAACTGCTCTGCCCGTCCAGAGAGGTTGCTGCCCCATTTCACGGCCCCCACGTTTTAGAAAAACAAATTTATAATGGCATCATTATCGTCAAGTCTAATATTCTGTATTAATTTATTAAGTTCTGACAAATTTGATGTACACTGGTGTCGGTAGTATTATACATACAGTCGAACTTCTCTCAGTTTAAATCTGAATACGGAGTTAATGATAATACATTGTGATTAATAAAAATGTTAACACTATATGGGAAATAGAAAATGTACTACTCACCGTCTACGTCTATTACGTCTAATGAATATTATGGTAACTAAATATACTGTATAATAGACGAAATTCGTGTCATTGCACAAAGTTTCCATCTTTAAGCAAATTAAGCATTTTTTTATCACCCTGTATATCCGAGTTGGAAACACTGAACGTTTGACTGGTGAAGTAAAGCGAACAGTCTGACGAAAAGAACGAGAAATTGAGGGAGACAGAGAAAAAGAGAGATGGAGCGAGAGAGAGAGAAAGAATACCAGATTAATGATAATAGGTCTGGGTTGGAAACACTGAACTTCTAGCTGGTGAAGTAAAGCGAACGGTCTGACGAAAAAGAACGAGAGAATGAGGGAGACAGAAATGGGGGGGGGGGGAGGTAGAGAAAACTGAAGGAAGAGAGTTCAGGTTAAAACGTAACAGAATCGAAAACCCAAGTTCAGTCCTCCCGCAGCCGGTTCAAGTAGGAAATGTTCCGACTGGAGAAATGTTCCAAGATAAGCGTCTTATCTGCTTCGCTGAGTAGACACAAGAGGCGCTGCATGCTCTGCAGAGATCAGTAGCAAGCGTGTCTGCTTGTCTCCGACTACGAGCGAGCAAGAGTGACATTTCGAGACCAAGAAGGAGAGATTTCTCTCTGGCGTGGATAAGCAACTTAATGTTATAGTCAGTGGTTAATAAGATAATAATTTTGATTGATTTAGTTTATTTTACTTCGCGTTTTGTGCCTCTTGGCTAATTTGCGAAGATGGGGATGAGTTATGAAATGATGAAATTCATGAATGGACGGACATTCACAAACAACCAAGCCCGAGCGGGATTCGAACCCGGGACCCTTTGGCGTCGCAGCGCGATGTGCTAACCACTCGGCCACATAATAAGATAATAACTTTGCACCTTTAACATAAAGGTTACGACCCACCCCCTCGGCCTGCACTGCCTCAGGATTCTAAAATAGCAAAATTGTAAAGTGCAAGTACATAACTGGGTCAAGTGAGAGGCACATTCAGCTACTAACACGTCGCGAAAATGCGGTTGCTAACAGCCCTAAACCTTGTCTCCTAACCTAAAAACGTAGCCATTATTAGAATTCTAATTGTGAAAATAATGCGTATAAGCTGGTTAGGAGGGTTAAATTTGGTGCTATCAGAACGATGAGAAACCTAGTTTCGACAAGTGATAGCAGCTGGACGTGTACCGCACCAAATCCGTACGAATTAGGTGTGAGGAAAAGTTCGAGCTATGTTTAGCTTACGTGATTATTCTTACGTTATTGGCTCTTGAAACAACTGTCCAATAAGAATAATGCACATGATAATATACTAGTATTTGATATTTATTTTAGGGATGTAAGGGGACTGCATTTTGCAGACGAACGAGGCTCTGGCGACTGGCACTATGGCCAGTATAATTTTGTATGTGTTGTCCTGTTTTTTGTCTTTGTGTGTGTTGAGTGCCCCTTTAGAGCCTCAGCTTTTAACGAAAGTCAGAATACTTTAATATTTTAGTAATACGACACTGCAATTATGTATAATGTGAAGGGTTCAAAATAACATAAGTCCTGACGTACCCAAAATTTCAAATTCAAATTATAATTTTAAAAAATATATATTTATTTTAGTACATTATTTTCCCCCCTGGCTCCATAGTCTGGTTGATTCAAACTGAAAAATAAACGAACTATGAAGTTCTTATTTTGTGTTTCCTCTTAAACAGTTTAATTTCTTGAAGTCTGTGTCGGACTTGTTAAAAGTAAATACATTTATTTATTTATCAAAGGATTACAAATTCAGCATTAAGCATTGAATTTACCTACAGCAGAAAATAACAACATGAAGTAGAAATTACATGCATGTAAAGTGAGAGCCCTCCAAAAGGTTCCTGATATTCAAAAGAATGTTCTTTTGATTTGGTAAATTATTGCATTGGTTAGGTAGTCTGTTGAACAGGAAACCCTGGATGAGGCATAATCTTGGCTTCTGATAAGCGAAGAGGTGGTTCAAGCCTACAGGCCTCATAGTCTCCAATTTTCATTTTTTTAAAAAAATGAACTTATCCATGAAAATCCAAGCTACTTCTCACTTTTCTCCAAGAACTGAAACGCACAATTCTATATCACTCCTGTAAGGCCAGTTGTTAAGCCCACGCTTGTCGCTATCTTGTTTACTTAGATTACACTTGTTACACGTTTTTATGTAGTTCACATTGTCGTCGCTTAGATGCAGCCTATTGTCTTTACGCTAGGAAATTAATACACGTGGTGTCGTAGAAAACCCATATAGCATTCTGGTGCCAACAATAGGTGATACAATGTCTGTAGTTGAATGTCAATCGCCGCAACATCTCTGGCAGTTACGGAGTTGCAACTTGAGAAAGAGTCACAATTTTCGAAGCTTCCAATCAGCAAGTGAGCCGCTGACATCAACTCAACTAACCACCAATTCCTATCCCTTTTGCTGACGATCTGCACTTCTTGTAGGCTCGCTAACTGGACTCGCGCAATTAGCTGGAGAATGTTGCGAAAACAATGACTTTTGTTAGGCGGTTACCAACCAACTGGTATCCTCGAACGAACATATTCTGACCTGCTGCAGTGTTGATTTAAATCCAAATCTATTGCTGCAGACGCAGAAGAGTGGGTTCGACCTTCGATGGTCCCGGTTAGCTGAACTGTAGGTTTGGAAAGGATTCCTATCTTCCTCCACATCTAGACGGCGCTGTCTTAACAATACTTTAGCCAGAAATTACTTTAAACATTTTAGTCAGGCGGCAATTCCTGATAGTGATAATGCCATGAAACATCCTCTCCCGTGACTTCATCCAGGTAACTTGTATTTTCAAAGATATATATGTGAGACATAGCAGTTTGTTTATCGAACCTGGCGAGAATCAGCTATCAACTCCCCTTTTTCATATTTGAGCAGATAAAACGTCAAAAGTCGAAAAAGCGTTCAATTTTTTTCCGAATTATACCGGAACAAGAAAAACAAAAAAGGGACGATGAGAACAACAGACTAAACAGCTCGCCATCTGTCTTTTCCTGTCGGTGAAAAATTGCCTCACAAAGCTAGAAAAGAATTGCCCTGTTGTGTATCGACCACAAATCTTCAAAAATGTCAAAAGTTGATGACAAAGCATATAATATATCATACTGTTCCATTCTCTCTATCTTCTTCGAAAGCCTTTGACTACTTCAATTTTTATGACGGCCAAAGAAAGAGCAACCGTAGGGGAGGAGTTTTGTAGACAACAGGTCATTTGATCAAAACAGCAGTGATCCCTTTTCGCTGCCGAGAACGTCAAAGGAATTCTACGTTCTGAAATTCAGCTATTTTTTTTATATCAGACGCTTTTGGAATGAGAATTACTTGATGCAAGTGCTTGTTACTGTTTATCTCCATGCTAAAATCTTACGTCTAATGGATGCTTTTTGACTTGAAGAGGGATGTCACGGATATCAAATGGATGTATAAATGAGTAGGAGCGCCAGTAGGATCACTAGATGTCACTATTCGCCATAAATTATTACAAATGACATTACGTACGTATCGAAAAACCAAATAAAGAAAAATGAACAGAAAGAAATGGAAATAAATTGAAGAAACAAAACATATGGTTTAATCTGAATGATTTCCGTAACAGACTCTGTATCTTTGACAAGGATCTTCTATTAAGTCTGGAGGTTTTTTTTATCAAATTTCAAAACTCTCTCTCATTAGTTGCTATTGCAATAAGATCGCCACACGATAAAATTCTTAATGTCCTGAAAAGTAGAAACGAGCCTCAAATCGAGTCTTACCGGCGTAGTGGATATTCAGCACAATATCCGATAACTCTTATCGGATGTCATCCAAGGCAGTGACGTACTGAAGGCCAGGTTCTATTGGCTTTAACCACAGATAAGGGCATGTAAGCAGCTCTGTTGAAATTTATGAGTGCCATCTCTTGTTCTGTTTGTCAGAATTAGTGGAAGCAAGATTGCGAGTGGTGCCTCTCAGCAGATTATTACAAAACTTCTTGCGAATTGGGATTCTCAGCGAGAGGTCAGTGCACCGGTTTCCTGCCTTCGTACCAGATCTGCTTATATACCCTTATCTGTGGTTTAACTCACATCGAAATGTACTCGCCACGAGAACGTTTCCTATAGCTATTAATTTTTTGACTGTAAATCATTTACTTAAACATAATCATTCCTGTTTGCTATACATATAATTGTAATGTACACATGTTAGGCAAAACGGCACACTGGCTAAAAATGCAACGGTTGCAATAAATTTGTAAATATGTATTGCGAGCTATTTGAAAATTGCTGTACCCTTAGTAGGTACTGTACGAGTTTAACTTAAAAAAGTGTGAAAAAAAACATAAGATAACAACCAGTGCCACAATTGGGTCATAACCTAGCTACGCGCCTATTTTGGTAATGTCGTTCGGTGGCTCAGTCGGTAATGCGTCTGACTACCATGCTCAAGGTCCCGGGTTCGATCCCCGGCCGGTTCAAATCCGGGAACTTTTCTAACGGTGGAAGCGGCCCCAGCGCCTACCCAGCGTCGAATAACATGGGTACCTGGGGGAAACCCTGGGGGGTAAAGGCGGTCAGGGGCGTGATGCTGATCACATCACCCCCACTCACGACCGGATCAAGAAAGTGTGGGGCGTTACCCCCACACCCCCTATACGCCTTCATGGCGTGGTGCTATGCACAGGGGAATACTTTACTTTTTTTTTTTTTACTTTACGTTGTCTTGCAATCGAAAGGTCCCGGGTTCGATACCCACTAGAGGCTCATCGTGGTTCACATTTCTTTAAACTGTAGATTCAGTCCCGATTAACCTCTCTGTGCATAAAGTGGACTTAGAAACAAACAAGCGCCTATTTTGGAGGAGCAGGAGTGTTAAATTACAATCCCTTAAGTCATTCTCACTCAACAGATCGCCAGGCCTGGTCTTTCTCAATGTATTCCTCCAAAAGCTTCCTGGAATTAAGCCATTAATCATGTTTGAATTCACCGTGAATCGAAGGTATATTACCGCCACCATTATTGAAAAAATCCCGATGGTACAAACAAATTAGAAAGGTCAGATAACATTGACTGTAATTTTTTGCTAGGTTTAATTTTATCTGTAATACACAGAGAAAAATGTTTGTTTGGATTAACCAAAAAAATGGTAGTGGTGAACAAATCGTTTGTTTCAATAGGCATCAACCGAACAATTGTTCACCAGTACCAAAAGATTTGGCCAAGTTCTATTTGCTTGTCGTAAACAATTTTTGGTTACCAAATCCAAATATTATTTTGGTAAATCTAACAAAATATAACCCATTTGTTTAGGAAAATCAAATAATTTAGTCAAAATTACCAAACGATTTGTTAAATAATTTATTCATAATTACTTACGTTATAACTTTAGCTAGGGTGGATAGTTTGAAGAAACTAACTGATCTCAAAATACCCAAAAACTTATGTTTCTTCTAGACGTTTTGACAGAACCATCTAGCGACCGGTGTAGGAAACTCAGTATAAAGTAAGTATATTCTGAGCTTTTTTCAGAATATTAAGTTACACAACAACATAAAGACTCGCTTCGAGTAATTATCTATCTACATGAGTTTCAATTTTCGACGAAGGGTTTTCATACTACACTCGACGAAACTGGACAATCGTTATTTCAAATTCGAAAGCACGCTCACGTACATATAGTAAATTTAACCAAACGTTTTGTTTCTCTTTACTTACATGTGTATCATTTTGTTTACGAGTACCATATTTCGTCTGACCAAATTGTTTTGATATTCTTAAACAAAATTATTTAGTAATTACAAACAACATTTGGTTATCGGAAACAAAAAGCATAACCAAACAGCTCAACCAAACTTTTTTGGTAATTCCAAACAAACCCGTTTTTTCTGTGTATGTACACAGAATTTGGAAAAATTATTACATTTATTGACTACCTGTTTTTCTGCAAAAACTTAGATGGATATATTGACTTGCATTCTAAGATATTGCAATTGCGAGTATATAAGTGCATATAGGATTTCAGAATTTGCTTTTTCACTTGCTTATTCATTTACCAAATTTTGATCCATTAAAAATAACCAATGACAGGGTCTTAATTTCATATCTAGGACCTCCCCTCGTCGTCTTGTAATCAAGGGGTTTCCGGGTTTGATCCCCGGGTGAGGCACAGTGTAGAGCGGTTCGAATCCCACTTTAAACTGTAGGTCTAGGCCCGGTTACCCTACATGGCATAAACCGGACTTAAATTTCAACAACCTTTAATCTAATGTCCTCAAGACTGGTTATAAAGGTAACAACGTCATTGTACCAGAGCCTATGATATCTTTGGAGATATCTTTGGGCTTTTTACTTAGCATATTAATCAGATACATTAGAAAAAATATTTGCAAAACGCAAGCTAAACAATTCGCCCATTCATTTGGCATGAACCTGATATCTACCTTCTTATTTTAAAATCAACATGATTGAACATAAAAATATATTTTGCTAAAGGTAAAAACATACATTTGGAAACACACCGTTATCTATTCCCCCCTTGACAATATTAGGATGCACCCACGGTAACAATTATATTCGCAAGAATGAGATGATGTTAACATAATGGAAAGTACACAAAACTTTAATTACATCTTGCTGGAAGAAATGGGGATACAGCTCTTCTTTGATGTTTTAATAACATTTATTACATAATTGCTTCTTGCTCTCCAAGGGACAACATTTTCTCCACGTCTGAACATGGAAGTGAGTGGGAGGGAGGAAGAGAAAGTGTGAAGGGATGGACGCGTTTTCATAGTTGAAACCTTGGGGACCAAATACGGTATGCTTAGGGAGGCACAATTATAATTGTTGTGCAACGCAATACTTCCTTTTCCATCTTGTCTGCAATTGGATAGAACAAGAAATTATTTATTTATTGCGCAACAGAAGTAATATTTTATTCCCCTTAGAATAAGGGAATGGGTCATTCCATGTCAAATCAACCAATAAAAATATATTTTTGAACCTTTAGGAATCAGATTTTTAAGATTTTTTTGTTTATTCATTGCACCTATCAAGAGGACAAAAACTGTCAAATTTCAGATATCTTGCGCTTATAGTTTTTGAGTTATTGACTTTCAATAAAGGGGCCTCCCCCATGGCGCAGTGGTAGCGTCATTGCCTTGTAATCAAGGGGTCCCGGGTTCGATACCCGGTAGAGGCACAAGTGGTTCGGATCCCACTTTAAACTGTAGGTCCAGTCCCGATTAGCCTTACTTCGCATAAAGTGGACTTAAAACACCAAATCAAACAAACAAACTTTCAATAAAGCAAAAATCCCAAAATTTGACGACATTTTGAAATATTTAAACAGCCGTAGAACAAAAACTATTTGACCTAGAGAACTCAAATTGGTGTCATTCTCTTCTTCTTCTAAAGGGTTTTAATTTGAAATGCAACATGGCTGTGCTATTTCAATTTTGTAATTTTTATAAAACTCGATTTTTTAAAATAAATCTCAAAAACACCCCTTTTATTTTTTTAAAAAAAAACATGTCTCTTGAAGACGTCAATTGACTATTTGTGCTAAAGCCCTTTAAAAAGAAGAGAATGACACCAATTTGAGCTCTCTAGGTCAAATAGGTTTTGATCTACGGCTGTTTAAATATTTCAAAATGTCGTCAAATTTTGGGATTTTTGCTTTATTGAAAGTAAATAACTCAAAAACTACAAGATAAAACAATCTGAAATTTGATAGTTTTCATGAACTTCACTGGTACTACCACTGTACCAAAAATTATCAATTTCTGAGATGTCAAGGTTCAGACCATTGGTTGATTTAACATCGAATGAAGTCGCCATTGAATGAACAAATTACACGGTTTTGTGGAATAACTTGAGCTGTAACAGGGTAACAAATTTGGTAAGATAAAGTGGCACAACTGTTCAACATAATGTTCTACTTTATGTTGTTTAAACTCCACTTGAAGCACAGTCCAATCTTACTGTATTTTTTAATGTTTGTTAATATTGATTTAACACACTACGCCCCTCTCTGAATCAGAATATTATTTCCCTAGAAAATATCGTCATCTGATTGACAGACCTACATTACTTCCATACAATGTTGTTTTATGTCAAAAATCACACGGCAAAGATCAAGGTAGATTGTGTGTTTTGTTCTTCACTACTGCGATATTTCGGAAAAAAAATCCTTATTAATTCTGGGAATATTGGCATAGATGGAATGACAGAGAAACGCACCCGTATGCCAAAAAAAACTATAAAAAACCCTAAAAATGTCAAAAAAGGACCTATAAACGAAAAAAAAAAGACTTATAAATGTGATCCAAATTAATTAATAACTTCAGTTTTAATTACATATTTAATTAATTAAAAAAATACAAAATTCTGGTGGTATGGAACACACAGTGCGAGAAAACTGAAAGCTTCAAAACAAGAGAAAGTTGCCACTTACATGGCGACCTTCCAGACAAGTTACGGTTAAAGGGCCTTGTACCGTACATGCTTCAGTAGTCCAAAAATGATTTTCTCTCGTTTCAGGGATGGTTCAAATATATTTATGTATTTCGTTACTACAGAAAGGATGTTTAAGAGGTGATGAACTGATGATGATTCGAATTGAGAATGAGTAGTAAAAACGTAGTCGAAAGAAGGTCAAGTTGCAAAAAAAAGCCGTTAAGACCGAAAAAAGCTAAAAAAGGACCCATATGCCAAAAAAACGCCGAAAAAGGCAAAAAAGGACAAATAAAACCCACCTTTTTCTGGCCTACAATGAACCGAAATGAACATATATTATGTTGGGCCTCGTTTCGGACACTAGGAAGAAAAAGGATTTTTCCTCAACTTGCGAGCCCGAGCATATTTCACTAATCTTTTCTACATATTTTCAGTTTTGGCTAGATAAAAATAAGTGCCTTACTGATAACATCTATTCTAATCGGTTACAATAAGTAATTTCTACCTCGGTGCAAAGTTTATGGGTATACAGTGGTGCCGATTAAGGGGGCGTGGGAGGGCAGTTGCCCCCCTACTTTTGCCGCTACGCTAAACCTTATCTACCAAGAAAAAGTAAACTGCCCTTTCTCCCCCGCTCTACTTTTAGGAATTTGTGCCTTCAGTTTTGGAACTGGGTACGAAACTTGATATGAGTTCTTCGTGTCTGCCCCTTGGTCAGTGTCTTCATATCATTCATTCTTAATGTCGTAGTCATGCTAAGGAAGAAGGAAAACTACATCTTCGAGCAAATGCATATAAACGTTAAGCCATTACAAACACGTATATTACCATAAGAATTAAAATATGCTTCCATTCAAACTACATTTTTATAATCCATCATTGAAAAAAAAAATCCCACGGAGGGACCTTCGTCCCCTTCCCCTTTCGTGGATGCTACTTTATTTTTAAAGATCGTCTGAGTTGTCTGCAGAGGTCATCCTCACCGAGGAATGCGCATGCGCCAAGAAAACTAACAAAATAAATGTTACAACAATACAGGGACTTTGTACGCCCGCACAAGAAAACACTTCGTCAACGTTGGAAAAGTCTTGAGGAAAATTTAATGCAGGACTGGAAATTAGCTTTCCATTTCCAATTAGGAGCAGAAGTCAACGGGCAACTTTAAAATTATCTGAACTCTATTTTGGGGTCTTTGCCCCCTTTCCTCCCCCCCTTTCTCGTGCCGATTTCGTGTCATTAACAAGGCGCTATCAAGTTAATTAAAAGTTAGGATCTTACTGCTACACAAATTAAATGCTATGCTCGGCAGTCGATTTTAAACAAAGGATAGCAAGTAAAAAATCTTTTCTCCGGATTTTGATTATTTTCTCTATCTTTTTCCTTTTTTTTGGTACTGAGAAAGTTGCTCTGGAAAAAAAAGTAAACAGAAGAAGTATATAATGATTGGAAGTCACGGTATCTGTGAATTAAATTCCCCAGTTTTGCCTGTTTCTAACTTTTACCTGTCAGCAAGCATTTACGGAAAGAATGAAGAAATTGGGACAATTTCAAAAGGGTAACGGACGAAACTAAAGTGCTATACTTAAGTATAGTTAGTAGTTACTTATTTAAGTAAAAGAGTTGTGTATTTTTTTTTATTGTGAGCAAATTACTTATGACTAAGTAACTGTAAGACGTAAGTAACTGTAAGTTGCGTGTTCTTGCTGTGAAGATATCACTTGTGGCCAAGTAAAAGTAAGACATTACATAATTAATATTTGAATTGTGTTTTTATTGTGAACAAATCAGTTCTGGCTAATTGTCTATAATTTACTATTTGAGTTTTTTTATTGTTTGTGTGAACAAATCACTTGTTTCCAAGTACAGTTAAGGTTTTCAGCAATCAACTAAAGATTGGACCTTCAACAATTTAGTAACTGTGTTGTGTTTCTAATTTTGAACAAATTACATAATAATAATTAAAGATAAGACTTTCCCTAATTTAGTAATTAAGTTTTGTATTTTTATTGTGAAGAAATAACTTATTGTCAAGCGAGTTAAGATTTTGAACAATTTAGTAACTGAGTTGTGTATTCCTCTTGTGAGCAAATCACTTGTAAGTAAGTAAACATAACTTTCCATAATTTAGTAATTGAGCTGTGTATTCTTATGAACAAATAACTTGATGTCAAGTAAAAGGTACACTTTCAACAATTGAATAACTGAGTTGTGTTTTCTTGTTGTGAGCAAGTCACTTGTGGGTTACTAAAGATAAGACTTTCAACAATTGAATAACTGAGTTGAGTATTCTTGTTGTGAGCAAATCACTTGTGGGTTAGACCTACTAAAGATAAGACTTTCAACAACTGAATAACCAAGTTGTGTGTTCTTATTGTGAGCAAATCACTTGTAGGTTACTAAAGATAAGACTTTCAAGAATTGAATAACAGAGTTGTGTGTTCTTGTTGTGAGCAAATCACTTGTGGGTTACTAAAGATAAGACTTTCGACAATTGAATAACCAAGTTGTGTGTTCTTGTTGTGAACAAATCACTTGTGGGTTACTAAAGATAAGACTTTCGACAATTGAATAACCGAGTTGTGTGTTCTTGTTGTGAGCAAATCACTTGTGGGTTACTAAAGATAAGACTTTTAACAATTGAATAACTGAGTTGTGTATTCTTGTTGTGAACAAATCACTTGTTGCCCGTCTCTTTATAAAGGCAAAATTATATACAATTTATTAACTGAATTGTGGAAAACGTACCGGATCGCTCCTACTGTTATTTTAAAGTTTATTACAAGGTTACGTACATCTGCAGCATGAAGCAGGAATTTTCTTTATATCCTCCGAAATTCCGAAAGCCATTTCTAATAGGCGCGCGAACAGGATTACCCAGAATCCACCTCGCACGAGCAAAGATGGAAATGAGTACGTGCGGAGAACTTACCCTTTAGATTGCATCTCGAAGCACTTTCAGCCGAGAGAATGAACCATCCAGCGTCCCAGATCTTGTATCCCGTTTTCAAGCAAATGCCCTGGGAGACAATGGTTATTGTTATCACTTAACGAGCAAAACAGGACGCTCTCCCGGCTTCCAGGACGTGGAGCCTGGCAACGGCTTAACAACAATGACGTCCTAAAGACAATAGGGAGTGAGTGTTGCTTTCAAAGAGAATGGACAAGGGACGTACATGTTGATGGTCGGTGTTTCTGGGAGGTGGAATTTCCTTCATTTTTCATGAAAAATGAGCTTGTATCTTTTTTGTCACTGTTGCTGATTCAATGATTTTTCTTTAGTACACGTTAAATCTCAATTTTGTTCAAATGTGAGAAAGGGCAAAATTTCTGTACATTGTAAATTCTGTCGTTAATAAGTCATTCTGTCCAAATGCGAATGGGAGAGTAGGTACAAACATTGTGAAACTAACGTCAGGTTAGTACTTAGGTTGTTTATCATCTCTCGCCTATCACTACGTTTCGAACTCCATTGTTGTCAGAAGTAGACGATTTTCACGGAACATGCTTCCCCATATGTGTTCCACTTGCAGCGGTCACCCCTATTTTTCCACTGGACTCGTTCAGTTTGCGCATGTGCAGCAGCAAAGGATTTTCACGGAACATGCTTCCCCTTATACGTTCAACTTGCAGTTGCCACCCCTATTTTGCCAGTGGAGTCTCCCCTTTTTTAGTGCATGCGCAGCAGCAGATAATTATCACTGAACCGGCTTCCCAGTCTACGTTCCACTTGAAGCTGTCACACTTGGACTCGTCCAGTTTGCGCATGCGTACTTGTGTCGGCGGCAGGGTTGCCAACTGCACGGTCCTGACCTTACGCTAAAATTACGATCCTGGGGAGATTCTTAAATACGTATATCGAAGAGAATGAGCAACCGCAACGTCATGCCAAAATCAGAAATTTCCACAGTCTTCAAACAATATCCAAAAATTAAGTGATTTGAACACAAAACACTTTAAACACCGAATAGAAACACCCTCAAAGCAAAGAAACGATTGTCTTTCTGGAAACAACAACAATATCACAATGTTACTATGAACTGAAATAATCAGAAAGCAGAGATAAAAATATCGGAACATACTCTGCATTTACAAGATATTTATTTTACAAGACGTATTTATATATTCAGGTCCCTGCTGAATAATAAAGTTAAAAATAACCGTCACCATAATCAACTACGTTTTCCAAAACTCGGAAACAGAATATTTCCATGACATTTTCATGACTTTCCAAGAAAACCTAAATCCCCTGACATGTGTCGCGTGTTGCTTTTGCCTGAATCTCCAGGTTCTCCAGACTGGTAGGCACCGTGACAACACAGTTACTAAATCGCTTGGGAATGAGAAAATCAACAACATCGTTTTCCACAGTACCGGCATGGCACATTATGTATTATAGGTATTGTTAGTGACACACATACGGAGGGAAACACCTAAAACGGAAGGGAGATATCGTCCTAGAAACAAAAATATGGCTCATTTGGCATACGTAACGCTATCCCCCCATTTAAGAAAATGTCCATAAAGCATCCCTCCCTCTCTAGAAATTTCCACACCGAGTTGTTTCTGATTTCACTTCGCTTTTCTGCCACTTTCGAATAATAGAAGAAGAATAGGATGAGTGGTGATGTAAAGAAATTGATGAACGGACACTCACAGAGAACACCCATCCCCAAGCCGTGATTCGAACCTGGGACCGTTGGCGTCTTAGCGCGCTGTGTTGAACACTCCGTCACGGAGATTGGTAATTTCCACATCGAGCACTGGTCTGCAATACCTACCGCAGTACACGTAGGAAAAAAGTTTGTAAAAAAAAGTTTCCGTAAACAAATGTTCAAATAGGCGTACTAGTACCAAATGGACATTTCCACTCAATTTTTTTTACAACAATTTTAAAAACTACACCCTGGAAAAATGACCCCTGCAAGTTCTCGCGTTTCTCTGCGTCCAGTTTAAGGCAGAAACGAGACTTCCAAAGTTGGGAGGCTAGCGTTGCGCTGAAAACACGCCGCCGCCATGTTACTACGTCACTCCTTAGGGAAAGCTCGTTTGTCGTCTGCTTCGAGCGTCCAGTTCCGGATGGGTAGCCCACGGTGAGCGAACACGTGCAGCAGTTTTACAATCTGTACCGATTTAAATAATGGAAGAAGGAGCGATAGGAGAAAGGAAAGCTATGCTTTGTAATGATCATTCTTCTATGAAATATCCGTGCTGCTCACGTGCAATGATAAATGGAAGGGTTCAGTTGCGTGTGTGTTCTCAGGCCATGCGAAATATATTGCTTATAAAATTGGTTGCTGACCAGACACTCAAAAATATTTTTTAAACTTATATTTATCGATATTTACCGTAACCTATGTAGTGCAAAATAGGAATTTTCACATTCTTCACTTTATTTATAAAGCCTATTTAACTTTCTTTTCCATAAAGCAATTTCAGTTTGTGTTCCATTTCTGTTGCGCAAATTATGATAAAATATTTTTGTGCAGATAAGAGAAAATACACTGAGAAGATTACATTAGTTGCACAGTACATATCTATACTTAGTTTATGTATAATTATTACAAGGAAATAATGTGTATAACCATGGGCGTATTTAAGGGGGATTCAACGGGTCCAACCCCTCTCTTTTTTTGGTTCACTAAAATTACCAGTTTCCTTGTTCTATCCGCTTGTTCATGAAAAATTCCTTAAATTAGAGACGTATAGGACGGGATACGGATGGGAAGGAAATTTCGTAATTCCACACACCAGATGGGACTGCAGACCAATATCTGCAATTTCCTGATAGTTTCGGAATTTCTGCGATAAGAAACTACATTGAGACTGTCAAATCAGTTATTTTTCCCCCCTCGAATCATATTAAAGAAATTTGGTTCTTAAAAACGTAGTGACATAAGATGAAGAGGAAAGTATCAATATTGATAAGTAGTGTGACTACATACACACAACTTTGTCGGGACCAGCACCCCCTTCCCCCCCCCTGCTCCCCAACAAGCTTCCGGCCAGCAGTGTCCTGGATTTTCACTTACGAAATAAAGCAACCCTAATCATACCAAAAGTTGATCCATCCCTCCCCCACGTGAACTATATATACGCCCATGTGTATAACAATATCCCATACTGAAATGGTACGATATAATTATTTTGAATTTTGTACTGCGAAAAAAGCCGCCTCATCTCGTTACCTCGCATTAATTGGTTGGTTCACAACTTCACCACTAAGGATCCTATCGAGACGAGACATGGCAGCCTTGGTCTCGTTCTCGTTGAGAGTTGAAAATGTCTGTCTCGTGTTTATTTGTAAATGTCTCATTGACAGTCTCGTCTCAATTTATAAACATCCGTCTCGGTTTGGGAGGGCAATTCTCGTTCTCGTCTCAAGTCTAGAAAAATATAGAATTAACAACGTATGCAAAGGCTTATCATTATAAATACAAAAAAAAACTTTCATATATATATATATATATATATAATTTTTTGACTCCTCGTTTCGACGGTACAGCCCTCGAAAACTAAATATTATCCTGCTCATATATGCAAACCAAACTGCAGATTCAGAATTACCAGGAATGAACTGGCGTTGTAATTATTATACACAAAATTCATGCCTATCTGAGGAAGTCGCATGTTCCAGGTTTGACTCGACCTGGGCATGACTGTTTCCTTGTGAGTGACATTTCATTGAACTGGAAATTGTTACATGGGAGGATGTTTGCTTGAGACTTTGGGGACAGCTAGGGGGATGCTTCTATTGTTGATGTTAGTGTTGATCAGGAGACGAGGCATGTTCCATCTCGTCTCATAAAAGGAGATGGGACAAGTGAATGATTTCGAAATGAGATGGGACAGAAGAAAAAGTTCGTCTCTTATCATGGCAGGTTGGGTGATACTTAGATTGTGCAGTTGGTGGTAGTGTGTGTGTGTTGGGAGGGGGGGGGGGTGTACTCCTGCACTCCGACTTCGAATACTGCTTGTAGTTATTCATCTTCATTGTAGCGATTAGCCAAAAGTGGGAAGAAATGTGATGTTAGAGATGATACATAATAAATTAACCATGCGTTCTCATCGTTGCGGTTAAACAAAGTGAATGGAAAAGCGACGTAAAAGTAGGCTAAATACAAAAATTTGCAATATATATTAACTGAAGAAAACTGTCATTTACTGCAGGAAATTTAAAAACTCACCGTACCTTTTTATACCGTATCACCTCTTATATTGCAGAAATTGGCGTGTAAACCAGTGTGTTCTAAAAGTATTATCTTAAAATTTGTGAAGAAAATATTATGACGAAAATAATTGTAATTCCAGAAAAGGCATTCCTATAACATAAGTTCTTGCCAGTCAGAACTAACCTATGTATTCGCAATGAACAAGGCTGTTCACGTGTTCAGCCATTGACTGTTACAAGGTTTGCTTTGTCAGCCTAATGGGAAAACCCTCTACCGAGTGGCTGAATTATAGTAAATACTACTATACTGCTAGGGCATAATTCATCTCCAAGAAATGGAGCACAGATTTTTGCACTGGAAGTTGTAAGATTCTTGTTTTACACAGTAACAAGTGAATTTTCTGTCGCTTCCGCGGCTCAAGCTAAGTTGACGGGACGAGCAGAAGCCCCGCCTCCACGCATTTCTAAGTGATGACGTCAGAGGACCTCCTGTCTGTGGAGAGAACGTTTTCAAATCTGTGACGTAGTAGGTGAATTTCAGCGGTGTTTGAAGGCGTGTTTCTCGAGAACCGAAACAAATATCGCCGAGATATTTTGCACATCTCATGTTTGTGTCATTATCTGTAAAATGAATGGATTTAAAACGTTTTTCATGTCAAAGTGGAAATGTCCATTATTTTAGTAACAGTGTACATATGTTTAATTACCAAATTTAGTAAAAATTACAAAGAAGCTTAACTAAATGTGTGCCATTAATTAAGAGAAACCAGTCTCGACTCGAGAAATGACTGTCTAAATGTACAGCTTTTAAAGTGTTAAATGGTATTGCATAAATAATGCAATTCTAATTTTTCAATTTTTAAAGATATATTTACTGTACGCTTAACTGTAATTTATAAGCATTAACTACGTTTATGTAAGATGAAATATTGAAAATTAAATTTGAAAGTTTTGTTATATTTCTCAATGCTGTACTATTGGCCTATAAATTTGTAACATATATTATCACCCTGCGCCATCTATATTTCTAATTCTAGCCACGACGTCACGAATTGGAGTGCACTCACGAAAAGATGGTTACGTTCCCTTTTCGTAACAGGCCGACTGTCAATTTTAACGGTGGATTTTTGCAGTAACAGCGAACAGTGTATGCATACATGGATGTTTTGTATTCTTCGCCTAATTATTGCCTTTAAACTGAGAGAGGAAATTGTGTTTGGGTATTCTTTCTCTGGAGAATTCGCTCTTCGTCCACGTTATTTTCCCTTCGGCAACTTTACCTTCCGGATCAAACGAAGCATTTAAGAGATTTCTCCAGAGATACGCAAGGTTTCGAAGTCAGGGAAACGTAAAGAACCGCATCGATCTTCAGTTGTTTCGAAGTTGCTTGACCACAGTGTTTGTTTACCCGGATAGCATCCTTTCTCTCCCGACTCCCTCTGGTGGAAGAGAGTGTTGGTAAATACCAAGAGCCCCCTTTCCAATAGCATAGTGGTTAAAGTTATCGGGTACTAATCCAAGGGTATAAATTCAGTGATTTAGGTCCCTTTAAGAGAGCTTCCAGACCGAATCGGCAAACGACAATTGGAAATGAACCTTTACGAATAAATGCAACCTTTCCTATCAGAGCTTCACGACAAGCCGCATATGTCGCTAGTGTGCTCGGACTGGGACGTTTTCTCGATATCGTTCATCATGTCGCCTCGGCCTGGTGGTCGAGCGTGCACATTTGCAAACACTGGAGGTGTTCCTGTCGCTTGTCACTCGGTTTTTAGAGCCTCCCCGATGGCGTAGTGGTATCGTCACCGCCCAATCAAGTGGTTCGATACCCGGTGGAGGCACATTGCACAGTGGTTTGGATCTTACTTTAAACTGAAGGTCCCGATTAGCCTATCTGTGCAGAAAATGGACTTACAACAACAATTCAAACAGTCGTCGGTTTTGAGTTGTTTCACTTCGATGGGCCTTCCAGGAGGCGTAGTTGTAACTTTGTTGCCTTATAATCAGGAGGTCCTGGATTCTATATTGAGGCATATAGTAGGGATGGCCAAAGGGATCCGGATCCCAAATATCCAGATCCGTTTGGATCCTGATCCGAAAATTCCGGAATCTGACCCGGATCCGAAAGTTCCAGATCTGGATCCGAAAGTTTCGGATCCGAAAATCTGGATCCGGGAGTTTCGTATCTCAATCCCATTATAATATTACCTCACCTTAAAAGATATTATGATCTTCGATTACAAAGAAATTTTTCATTAGTTAGTCCTACAAGAATTTTTATCAAGTGTTGTTCCTAAAATACTTTGCTACTACGCATTGCCTAGCATAAAAATAATCTCGTGCACAAAAATAATCTAACTTGTTTAACATAAAATGTCAGAGGTGATTTTGTAAATGCCATTGAAACGAATATGTATTCATTCGAATATATTGGAAATGGAAACACACATAAATGTGAGACATTCCATTCCAGGATGAAACCTTTAACGCATTTAACAAGATAGAAATATTATACAAAATTATACAACTGTTCTACAGTTAACAGTTTTAAAAATTAGGGGTGTCAGGGGTACCTTCCACGTAGGCGCCCAAAAGTCAACCTCACTTCCACGTAGTACACCCTGGACTGCGTTTTGCAGACGAACGAGGCTCTGGCGACTGGCACTCTGGCCAGTATAATTTTGTGTGTGTTGTCCTGTTTTTTGTCCTTGTGTGTGCTGAGTGCCCGTTTACAGCCTCAGCTTTTAACAGAAGTCAGAACATTTTAAGATTTTTAGTTACGCAACGCTAGAGTTGTTATTTGTAATGGTAAGGGGCTGGCCCCCGTATAATGTGACGGGAGCAAAATAGCCTAAGTGCTGACGCTCCCAAAATTTTAAATTCAAATTCAAATTCAATTTTAAAAATTAAAATAAAACATTATAATATATGCAGTGTTATATAATTACAAAGTGTAAGACTAAGTAAGGGTATTAATTACAAATCGCGCACGCGCTCACACACACACTTTATATATATATATATATATATACATATTAGCAGGTAACAATATGTTATAAACACATTCTTACTTTCCAAATAAGCGCTCATGTGGGATGGCCCAACGGATCCGAACCCGAAAATTCCGGAACCAACCGGATCCGTCAAATATATATATATATATATTTTTTTTTTTGCAAAACTAGTTTCACTGTAGATCACGCTTGAGCATATCGTGAGCCCTTGTTAAGGCAAGCGAGCGTTCCGTACAGTACGAACTTCTCACCTGCACCTCACGACAAGTATGTAAGCAGCAAAGGATTAGGAGAACCGCTTGAAAGGAAAATACTGTGGGTGAGGGGAGGTGCTCTTTTCACGACCCACCTCCCGTGTCTTCTGCCACATTGCACTGTTACACACGAATCGAACGGCGAGAGGATTCACACTGTACGAACGCGACCGACGAAGACTCGCTCACTTTCTCCTCCTACAAAGCTACATTATCGCTGCTCGCTCTGCAGTCTATGCGTGTATAAGAGAGCGCTCTTTCACAAATACGGCGAGTTGCCCAGGCCTGCCGTAAATAGTAACCGTGAATATGTTTTCTTTACCTTCATCAACTTTGACACGCACCTTCTGCCTTTAGGGCTTTATGTTAGTCGGTTACAACCCTTTTATCGGATTTCTCAAAGGCTTCTAAGGGTTGGTAGGACCAAGCCCTTGCGAGGTCTGTGGTGCAGGATTTATTTTTAATTATCACCTATGTAGGTTTGAAATGAAAGATCATTAAGATCTTTTATTCGAAGATACATTTAAACTTCCGATGATATATAAACACTTTTCAAACAGACAATTCACCCGGTACAACTTGCAGGCCTAAACCTATTAGTTGTACCGAAGTTTATAACCCTGGTCTTTTTGATGATGCAGGAGAACACCTTATTCAGAGTTGGGTTTGTGCAATATCTGCCAAATGGAGTAGACCTACAAGTACACCAGCCAATCCGAAGATTGAAGCAAGATATTACCCAACGTCCCCTGAACCATCAGCCTTTCGGCAACCAGGAGAATGTCCCGTAGGCTTACAAAAGTCTAGCTCTTTTATATCATAATTTTGTTTACAATTTACCATGGTTACTACATAGTTGTTTTATATTTCCATAGTTTCAGCATTTTCTTTATATTTAAGTTAAACAGTTGATTACCTATTTTAACATTAACAATAACATTTCTATAGCAAGAAATCTAACAATCTTTATAGAAAAAATTCAACACTAATTCTTAACAACATAGATTTTTATAACAGACTGAATAGTTTAGTGCTTAAAAGGCATGTATAGACAGGGGCGACACAACTTACGGCATCGTTACTTGGATTTAAAGAGGAAACTTCAATGAAGACAACAAACTTGGGATATTCAATGATTATCCAACACACCCCCAACATCCTCCTAACACCCACTCAAAATTTCCTCAGCACCCCCTAATTTTTTAACAAAGGGCTAATTTATGTTCATTTTGGCTTTGAATTCAGCCTTACACACCCTAAATACGAACTCACCCCCCCCCCCCGATGAAAAATTCCGTATAAACCCCTGGGTGTAATTGTACATTTTGTTGTGTCACACGTGCTGATAATCTCGACCACTGACAACTTCAATAACATCCTTATACACGCACACTTTCCAGATCTCTGCCGACTACGTAGCAATGCTTTCTCTATATCTCTCCAGCTTCTCATATTCTCTTGGAAATCAACCCCCACCCCTCCTTCGCCCCTTTGGCTTGTATCTCCTCTCTATTTTTGCCCGAAGCGTTGTCTTTCCCATGCAGAATGCAATTTCTTTGGACAACAAAATAAGAGGAAATTGGAAAAGGGGGGTGGGGGACTGGCCAGAAGACAAGAGAGAGGGGGGTAGGAAGGCATTGTATCAGAAGAAATACCATTGTCTTTCGAGCCAGGGAAGCTATTTCTTTCCCTCGGATTCCCGCTTGTCAAAGCATAGCTTGGAGGGTGCCAATGTCACAGACAACCAGGTCTGACAGACAATCATACTAGCCGGGCAAACCCCGGAATCAAAATGTTACTAGAAAATTCTGAGTTCAATGGGATCCATGGTGGAAAAAAATATATCTGCTTTTTCCTTCCTCTGCAGAGAAGGGGGGGGAGGGGAGTGACTTCGCGTTGTATCTTCCGTTCCTTCCTTCTTCTGTCAACGACTTTTCTGTCTTGCTTTTTCTTTCTTCTCTTTTCTGCAGCTTTTATTTGATTCTTCTCCGTTTCGAGGAATCTTGACTCAAGCGTGTTTGATGCCCATTCATGTCAATGGAGGAAACGCATGAATTCGCTGGCTTGATCAAAAATGGCAGCGCGAGAAGGGGGCAGGGGAGGGGGTTGTCAAACAACGGTTGCTATCTTGTCTGTTTTATGTGTCCATGCAGAAACACTTTGTGCAGTATCGGGAACGCAGTTTCATTGGACAGATAAGTAAGTAGGTGGTTGATGGATTTTTCTCGGCGACTTTATAAGAAATTCCATCCTGTTGGTAGGGTTGAAAGGGGAAGGGGGGGAGACACGATACGTTATATTCCGAAGTCAAATGGCTAAACTTCCTCGGAGAAGTTGAGAGGGCGCTGTACGTTACATTGAACTTACAAGTCAATGAAAAACAAAATGTACTGTATTGTGCACTGGCAGTACTGCGCTTTCAAGCACAGAGAAATAAGCGCTTCAAATTGAATTTATATACCTTTGATGCACCATCAAAAGTATGTTTTAGGCTTTTTACAAGATTGGCGTTCACAGTTTTATCATTTTTTTGCATGCTTGTACATGTGCAGGGGCATTAGACCGCATTAATTTAAATCATCTGATCTTTCGTTTTCAAATAAAGTTGTTACATCAGCACGTGGACCGTCCATCATATTTTCACAACAACCATGTCACAGAATATAAACTCATCTGCTCCAATTCAGCTCGCCTCTTAAAGTGCATCACACATATCTTTGCCGTTGCGCACATACCAATTTTCGCTTCGTCTCCCTCTCTCTTAACATCACGTGTTCTACGCTGCTCGCCAACCTTCGCCGTTGTTGCCATTCCATTCCTGGACACACTCGCGCAAACATCATTGCAAACAATTGAATAGCGCTCCAGCTCGCGGTTCACACCGTTCGGCAGGGACGGTAATGTGGCAATATAGAATGACGAACTGGTTGCTTTTTATGCAGTGCATGTTCATTGGCTAGCTATTAACTAGTGTTGCCAACTGTAATAATGAAGTACTATTTCTGTCACTGAAGGAGAAAGGCAATTAAAGTGACGGTTAGTTTTGTTGGATTCGAAGCACCATATTTTTATTTCATACTAAGTATTTGACCGGTTTGACGTTGTGCGCGTTAATTGCGTGTGTGTATGTGAAAGTGTGTGTTTCTTAATGAACGTTAAATTCCATAATGCCTCCAGTTCTGCCAAAGTTGAAATCAAAAACCTTGCATAGCCAAGCTCGAAAAATTCACAAATTGTTCATATTTCATAATTTTAGAATTGTTCAAAAGAATTAAATTATGTGGCTCCAAGCATTTCAACTCTTGACTCCGACACGTGTTCTTGTAGAAATTGCATAGAGGAGGCTGTCATTTTTGCTGCTTAAAGCGATGCATATTGTTTTCTGTGTTAAAATTGCCATGCTTTGATGGGTGACAAGTTCATAGAAAAAAAAGACGCGCAGCTTATCGTCTAGAGTTGACGAGCTGTATCTCTGCGGGTGACCTTGACTAATTCGCGCAGATACATGTCCGTAGATGCTACCTACTCGCCGTTGAGTGGTCGACAGCTCTTACAAAGTTAGAGGAGAATGATACCCATTGGCTAAGGCAGAGGTAGCTCCTCCCTTTGCTACTGCGCAACCAGTCGTGGTCAAGGTTCACCCGCAAAGATACAACTCGTCCACTCTAGTGGCAGTATATGCACTTGTTATTGTTGTGGAAGCCGGCATCGTTTGTAAATGTACAACAAAGGCAACCGACTGTCGCTGATCACAGAGAGGCAATAATACTGCCTGAGGAGGAGTGTTGTGGTCCAATTGTCGAGGTTTAACACGTTCGCATGTTATTAGTTGCTCAAAGCAGTGGTAGTGTCGGTCGTGTATTATCTTCGTTGCTGTTCCGTACCACTGTAGACTGGTTTTGGGAGTGAACAGTTAGAACGCCACCAGTGCATTAATGCAATGGAAAATAATAAAGTGTTTATTTTGTTTGAAATCACTCAAATAAGGAATCACTATGAAGAATTGCAGCATTTTTGGTAATTTTACGTATGTGTTAGTCCATATTTTGCGAATTTTTAGTCCATATGTATGTAGCTACATACAAAGCCACTTGTTAGTACATATTAATAATCCTAGTCCTGGTATAATGCATGACGTTTAAAATTCAACGTTAGATAGACCTAAATTCTCTTGTTGTACGTAACAGCTGTGCATCGGTGCACTCCAGCGATTTTTCTATCTGCTCCATTAGCAACACTGCTTCTTGAGTTGTGTTGCGCATCGCACGGCAGAAATATATGTGTTGGGCTCTACAACATCAGGCCATCCCTAATCCCGACAGTTACTGTTAATCGTGTTCGTGTTTACTAGTAATGCAAATCAAATAATTACAAGAATTGAAACACTCAATAAATTGGTATATTCTGCAAAGGATGACTTCGAGAAACGCTTCACACACATTAATTATTTGAATTTTATTGTCGAAAAGTTTTTTTTAGGACCAGATAGTACCCTTAAATCGATTAAAGATAACAACTACCTTGATTGTTGGCCCGTTAGTTTCTTAATATATTCCGATTTATTTATTAAATATTCGTTCGTACGTTTTATTACATAACTTGTATTTGTAAAATCGTTTTTTCTTGCATAGCTTTTGCTGTAAGAGTGTATTTTACACCTCAAGGGAATTGCAATTTGCCCGTATACATTAATTAATTATTCATTGCTGATTTTAGAAGTGTCACAGTGAACACGGGGGCAGGGGTGGATCATCTCCATCGCCTTAATCCGCCCATGATTAATAGTGGGTTATCAAGATGTACCCAAGGTGTATGGTAGTCACAGTGGAGTTAAGCTTTTTGCTTTGGGAGGATGCGCTTTGTAATTTCACTTCGGAGGGTAGATTTTTTGAGGGTATGTAAATTTGTATATGTTCAGCCAGTGAAATAACCTAAAGGGGAATAAAAACATCCTTGACAGGGATAAAATTCTTCTTGGGATGGAATCCATGGCATGCGCCACCCTTAATTTGTACACTGGTGGTAGTGGAGGTATTACACCAATTTCGTTAAACTTTCAAACTTACATTTCTGGACTGACTACTACCAGAGCAAGTCAGAACACCCCTTCAAGAGTCAGTCAGGGTCGACTTTGTTATTGAATCCACTTTATGCAATGATTGATTTGGTTTATTTTACTTCGCTTTCCTGCCACTTTTGGCTAATCGCGAAGATGACCAGTGATTAAATTATGAAATTGATGAATGGACACTCACAAAGGACACCCTTGTCAGGTCGGGATTCGAATCCTGGACATCTGGCATCGTAGCGCGGTGTGCTAACCACTCCGCCACGGATATTGCCAGTTTAAAATGCTATCTGTGTCAATGTTCAATGTGCTTCCTCGATGGCGCAGTGGTAGCGTCATTGCCTTGTAATCAAGGGGTCCCGGGTTCGATACCCGGTGGAGGCACATAGTGGTTCGGATCCAACTTTAAACTGTAGGCCCAGTCCCGATTAACCTTACTGTACAACAAAGTGGACTTAAAACACCAAACCTCGATTACAAGGCGACGACGTTACCACTACGCCACCCAGGAGGGCCGTAACGTTCCTTTACAAAAGTTTATCAAAAAATGTATAAGTCTACTTTTATGCTCAGATCTATAGGCTGAACCTACAGTTGAGTCCGAACCACCGTGCAAAGTGACTCCAGGGGAATCGAACCCCTGGCCTAACCTTTACAAAATACCCAAGGTGTGTCTTGCAAGCCTAACTTAAAAGGATCGTTCTTTTTATTCACTTTAAAAGCGGTAAATTGACCTTTGTAGTCTGCTAGTTTTAATTTACTTTGTGCCTAGACAGGAAAGAGGAAAGGGGAGGAATAAATTTGCATGTCGGGAAAGTTGTAATCATAATATACCCTAGGCCTGTTAACAGCCAATACGAGGGAATGGCTAAAAAGCTATCAGCACGGTCTTAAATGTCTTTGGCAAGATTAGGCTATGAGAGCATATTAACTTCATACACACACACGAAAGATAAACAGCCTTTGCGTGCGTGGAGTTGATGTATGGGTCTTCCCGCTCGCATGTGTGCAATTTCAGCTATTATCGAACACGAGACGGAGCAATAATTCTTTTGATAAGCTCGATGCCATTTCAAAATCTACAGGGTAATGTTGTTTTCTTTTGACCTCCCCTATTACCATATCTCTTCGTACGGCGCTTTGTTTCAGCAAGGGGTACGCCCCCTCCCCCTCTCTTCCCGTGCTTCAAATTGAAATTGAACGGCCCATTACGCACGGGACAAGGGTCCGTCCACGCAGAAAACGCACACAAACACACACACGAGCTTGATGCAAAATGCTTTGGAAAATTGATTCGACTAGCGCATAACACGTTTAAGAGGGGTCAATCCGGCCGGTCTCTTTTGAGCCCTCTGGCCACGCTTAAATCTTACTCAAGCGGAGATTTGCCATTGAAAGTACAAACACAAAGAGGGGGGTTGACTTACACACGGATAAATTGACGCTTTTGGTCCAGAGAGCGAGGGGGGAGAAACTGACCTCCTTTGCCCCTTTTACTTCTAGCGGTCTTAGCATTTTTAATGCTGTGTACACACACACGCACTTTTCTGCATGCGTGTACGCACACAATTTTATTCTCTTTGAGGACTGGAAAGCATATGGATGGCTCTCCCCGCGTCCACAGACGATACTCCTAGCTAAATAGCGCGTGAGTAATTTTTAGTGACGTTTGCAAGTGAGTCATGTGTGTATTGTCCTGCGAGTTTTAAAGAGGACCATGTGTCTATTTCACGCCAAGATTTACCATTCAACATCTGCTCTGAGGTTCAAAATTGTACGACTCTTAGACGCACTGTACTATGACACGGAAATGTTACTAGGGAACTGTCATATCTAAGCAGCAGTTGCGTACTTTCAGGAAACACATTGGATGTAGCTACCTCGGTGCGAGGGGTCTGCTGCGGGGCAGTCGCTAACACTCACTAAAACTAATTGTTAAGGGCTCTAAAACTTGCCCTCCTAACCTAAAACCACCCATGCATTATTAGAACTAAGCTAATTGTAGGTTAGCAACTATTAGGAATCAACACCGGGTGTGGGAGCACCCTTAGAAACATAAGCATATTCAATGGAATATTTCACAGATAAATCTGCCCTAACTCTCTCAGCATTTAACATGACCAGGAATGATCTCTGAGAGCCACATAGATAATGGCATAGTGCGATGTAAGCAATGAATCACTTCATCATCATCATAAGCATATTCTATGGAATATTTACTTACAGAATCTGACAAAATTTTCTCAGCATTTCACATAACATACCAATCATGGTGGCACAGTGCGACTTGGCACATTCAGAGTAACCACTCTCGCATTATGTTAGTGAATTATCTGAGCACATTCTCATCCTAACCTTGGTCGCTTCGCTTTAACCTCCCCTTTTCACCTAGATTATCAAGTAATATAAAGTTAGAAGTTTAGCTAAGCATTATATAGATACAGTGTCAATTTCATTTCAGTCTCATTTATACAAACTACACAGTTCCTTAATTAATATATAAAACTACATATTTCTGAGAGCCAATCATTACTCAACCGGAAGGCAAAAAGAGCTTCCTCTAGGAGTCTCCATCTATTGACAAGATATTGAATAATATCATGATATTAATGTACACCAACAATGCAATGCATTCTTATTTTTCTTTATGTTGTTTACTGATTTCAATAAGCAATCTACCACGAATCACGAAAACAAATATATAATAAAATCACATATTATTGGGTGGGCTCGGGACCATATAAGTTGGAGCCACTGAACAATATAGTAATTTTTAGACAATTGCAGTCACATTACAAGTGTTCTGGACCACAAGAGAATGTGTGCTTGGGAATGACAAAAGCTTACGTGTCATACTGAGAGTTGGACCACCATTATAAAGTCGTCGACTTGAAACTCTGCAGTAAGCCTACCAATGTTACACCATGAGTAAACTAAGACGATTACTACTTTGGAATTATCACGAATCTTGCTTTAGAAGTTAAATTCTATCTTTGGCAATAAATCGTAAAATAACATAGGAGTTTAAGGCCGCACTAAAGCCGATTTTACGGTAACTTTTCGATAACAGATGGCAGCACCGTTTGTCATGGCAACCGTTGGCAATGTTGCCAGATCTCCGCGTAAATATAACCCAGGTAGATACATACAGGTTGGTCGATTAGGAAACTCGTTGTGAGATGACGCCATATTGGTGAGTTAGTGGATCTCTTTTGACGCTTACAAATCACGGTAAATCTTCATGATCGTATGAACATACTAAAATAGGGGTGGCAACAACAGATACATTCCTTCATCCACAAGAGAAGGTAATTTACAATTACATCAAAACAAGCTGGTTACTTCATACAAGAGTTACATACACGCCAACAGCAACGAATTACTTCGAAATTAAATATAATTACCATCTGACTGAAAAGGAAATTAACAATATAGCTTTTTCTAATATTTTTTTAATAATAGAATGGAAGAACGGCTCCAAAAGCTATCTTTTGGCAACAGTAGAACCATTGAGACCTTTCTGGAGAATTAATTACTGGATATATGGCTCATGCCCATTCCTGCTATTGGAAAAATTGTTTTCGCTTTAATTCACTCGCAAATAGGTTATTTAGAACAGGGCCTACAGTTTAAAGTAGTATGTGAGTTACTGAAATTTATTTGTATCCTACGAAACTAATTGGGTTTGTATTCAGAGTGCTGCAAAGTGTAGCTTTTGCCTACCCGTGCTTCTTGCCCCGTGAGAACAGGTTTACCTGCTCGCCTGCCCACGGCAACGAGTCGACTTGCGTCTTTACCCGGGTTCTTCGTCTTCCAGCCGCTCTGCGCTTACAAGGTACCTGGGCATTCAACAAGACCCGGACGCATGCAAAACCTGCTGGAAGGAAACAGCCCTCCGGCAGCGTGTCGCTCCAGGCGTTTCTTCACCACGTGGACAGCTACAGCCAGTGTTGCCTACTTATGTAGCTCCTAAATCCTACGAAGTCCTAGGAGGAGCTCTCTGATTTAAGGAGAATTTACAGTAAATACTTAACGATTTCAGTTCATTGTAAGCAGTTTTTATCTTATTGCCAGGAAATGCACGCAATATTACAGCTTCATTTATTTAAATGAATGATCGGGCAAACAAAAAACTCCTCATCGAAAACTAATTGTTTTTCATTACATGGTGTCTTAACCAGGCACGCAATGGCGCAACCACAGGGGGCAGGGGGCATTGCTCATTAACTTTCGACGAAAATTAAGTCTAGCGGGGTTGGGCAAGGGGGGCAAACATTAAAGTACAAGAAAAACTAGGATAAAGGCTACTCAAGATGGAATTAGTTTTCATATATTTGTTGTATTATTCCTTCCAGACGACAAAGGGCACCTGCAGAGGGGAACAGAGGGGCAATTGCTCCCCTGATTTCAAATTTTATGACAGTAGAAATATATTAAAGTATATTATACAGTCAAATCAAGTTCAATGCCGTAGCTAGGGGGTAGCTGAGGTCGGCCCTGGGAGCCGAACGATCTAAATGAAAAACTTTTTTAAAACAGAGAATGCCATGGCGGCCCAATGCCAACATTGCTATCAATGTTGGTTTGTTATTAGATTGATTAATTGATTATGTAATGTATTTAAATATGCATTAAAGAAACTTTGAATACGTACACAATTTAGTGTTAACATGTTGCATATTCTCTTATTTTACGTCGCTCCATGTTTCATATGTCTTCCACGTAGTACACCCTGGACTGCAGAATAACGAGGCTCTGGCGACTGGCCCCATGGCCAGTATAATTTTTTTTGTGTTGTCCTGTGTTTTGTCCTTATCCGTGCGAGTGCTCCTTTACAGCCTCAGCTTTTAACGAAAGTCAGAAGATTTTAATATTTTATGATTTTAGTTCTGCAACGTTAGAGTTATGTGTAACGATAAGGGGCTGGACCCCGTATAATGTGACGGGTCCAAAATAGCCTTAGTGTTGACGCACCCAAAATTTTAAATTCAAATTCAAATTCATGTTTCATACGTGAAAAGAAAATATTTTACATGAAAATTTTACATGCCATATGAACATTCGGAAAGCATTTTTCATGCACTTCCTTTCTTTCAAAAACAGTTTGTGTGCTTGTTTTCCATTATTAGCTAATGTGAAATTAAGGTGTTCAAAAAAAATGTTTCAAATTCTTTGTTTCAACACAAATGCGTTAGAACCGACTTCTACCCACCCCCTTTTTGCATGATTTATGAGAATAATAATGCCTTTGATGTTACTTTATTACTATTATTGTTATTGTTGGCATGTTTATCCAGGTACTTGCCCCTCCAAAAGAAAATTCGTGGTCGCGCCTCTGCAGGCCCGTAGTCAGAATTGGTTGGCAGGGGGGGGGGTCTCATGGGTTATCAGGGAGGGCTTCATAAACCAAGTCCATTTTCAAAGGTTTAATAGTATTATATGAAAGTAAATTATATATGTGTGTAGTCTAATCATTAAGTTAATATAGGACACAGAAAATCTAGAAATATTGTTCAAATACTTACAATATATTTTCAATATCTTCCCATTCATAGCTGAAGCCGAGAGAAAATATTCTAATTACTACCTGCTACTTTTACTTCGGCTCGTAAATCAAATGAAATCATTTTTCGCCTATCTGTTCTTTGTATTCTGTGAATTTAACCTTTATCAAGTTTTGAGTAAAATAATTTCTACAGTCTACATTTTCACTCGTCGCTGCAAACAAATTTTACAAAGTAGTTTACCAAATTTCAGAAAGGGGGGGGGGAGGATAACGGCAATGCCCCTGGACCCTGTCTGGCTACGGGTCTGGTGTTCGCAGTAGAACAGTGTGTTGCTATACTCGCGACCTCGGCGTCGAACGTGACATGTTCCAGCAGTGCCCTGGATTATTGGTTGTTTACGACATATTCTTATGGAGCCTATACCACGGAAAACCTATTTCAATGTGTAGGGGGGGGGGGGCAAAACTAGCAACATTCTGAAATCTCATTTCATTGGCGATGTGGCTTTCAGTTCCCTTCCTAAGTAGTGGAAATCTATTGCAGTTGGCAACACTTGCAGACAGGTGTGCGACCGGTGGAGTTCCTACTCGAAGCAACTACGTCATGCAGAAGGAGGGGTCTGCAGTTGATGGAAAGAACGAACTGAGACCTACTAGGTATCGTAAGATTGCGGGTACCCGCCGGGTCTACAATGCCTGCCAGGAACGATCTGTGCAGGTGGGCATACAAGCTGCTCAAGCGAGGGTGTTGCGCAGGTTGCATGGTATTTTAGGAGCGATGTCTCGCGAACGGGTCTGCTCCAGGTCTTGTGCAGGCCTCTGTTTGTATTCTGTTGTAAAAATTAGTTTCTAAGCTCAGTCAATCAGTCGGAAATGATATTAGGGGTTGAATTTTCCGCTATATAAACATTGCGTTCGGTGATTCTAAAATTATCGCAAATATTTACTGACAATAACAGGACTCCTTATCTAAGCAACTCTATGGTATTCCTAAATCAGAAGCTTTATTTTCGCAGCAACGTATGTTTTCCACATGTCCCTACCCAGGACAATCCACCCCTGTTGATTCATCACTTTTAAATTCAAATAACTCTATTGAGAATTTCATAAACAAAATTTTTAAAAAAACTTATTTTATGTTGCTCTTTTAGCATAAGGTACCATGTTTTACATCCAACAAAGCAAATTTATCACATCTTACCAATCCTTTCAAGATGTTACAATTTTGTTCATATTATCTTTCTTGGGAAAGGTTTTTGAAAACATAGTTCCACATGCTGATCCAACGGAGCCAGAGTTCAACCTTGGAACCTTCCACCGAGAACCAAGCAAGCGATATCGTCGTTTCCAAAGCTACTGATGAAGTATGCTAGCCACAAGTGTACGACGCCCCTCAAATGTTTTGTGGATGAGAGAGAAGTTAATCTGAACACAAAGGAATGTGTAACCTCTCGAAACAGGTTGTGAATATAGGAAAACAAACAACGGATAATGTCCAAATGAACTGCATATTGTGATTTTACAAGAACCTGAAATGTGGTCAATTAATTTGGGACGCCCTGTATGTATATTTCCTCAATGTATTAAGCTTATGCGGATTTTTCGGTATTGGTTATAATGAGACATTATATGCAAAAGTAACTGTACCCAGTGGTGTGTACGTTATGCCTTCCTGCACTCTATCTTCCTTTTTATAACGAATATTTGGGCGAAAATGTGACCTTCTTTAGACACACTGCTAACTGTACTCCGCAAAATATTATCCGACTCAAGCAATGCCACCCACCTCTTTGACCTAATTCCGTTCGTTCTCTCAAACTTACAGGAAAGTGAAGGGAGGATTCAACGACATCCGATGCAAAGCCGTTCCTGCTGCCTGAATGGGAAGGTTCCGAGTTCAAAGGTGACGTCACCAGGTGGCAGCACAGATCCTCGACTTCCGACCATCTAATTCTGAGCGCAGATTCGAATTTCTAGTAATGAACCGGTGCGACCGAATTAGTTTTGAGTGTCAAACGGAATCCTCTGGGCCCGCTTCTAATGAAACGGAAGTGAAAACTAAGTGCGCCTCCCCCTTATGCCCCCGCTCCGTCCTGTCTAGAACAAAGGAAACCGAAAGTCGGAAGCAATTACAGGAACTCTCTGCGGGGCATGAAGATGGGTAGTAGGGGGTTGCGGGGGGAGGGAGACCCCTTACCAATTACTGCTATTCTTTCAGCGTGGAAACTGGCATTCTAAATCGTTAATTGTACTTTTGGGAACAGGTAGCGAGCAACCTATTCGTAATCCCACCAGGAGGCGCTGGGGTAGAATTTCACAGATCCGAATCTGGTAGCGTCAGAAAACAGACCTTAGTTTAGTTGGAGAAGAATCTATAACATAGTAATATCACGCTCTAATGGACACTAAATTAGCAGTTAGAAGATAACTCTAGGAAAGATTGCCCAGGCAAACTTTCTACCTTCCCACAAGGTCGAAGCATGATTATACTCATATTTCGAACAGTTTTGTAAATAGTAGATAATTATTGATAACTCGAGATCAAACTTATTTTGCACCCACCCCTCAAAGCTCATATCTTATCCACATATTCTTCTATTATTGACCAAAACGTTTGTCATTAAAATAGTTTTGTTCAAATAAAACTGGTAGGGAGCTGTAAAATTCGATGCCGTATGCAATTAGGCATTAGGCAAAATAGTATTAGGTGAAACGGGAAGTAGCCATTTAGGAGTTTATGACGAAATAAATCATATGAAAAACTTTTTTTTTCATTAAATATGACTAACGATCTTTATTTACCTAATATTAAGACAGCTTAGAGTTTTAAAATATTTCATATGAATTCTCCACAGTAACTATACCAGAAAAATAGAGGGGGGCAGGAATATCAGAATTCAGAGAGTACTAGCAATTCATCTCTTCACTGACTAGCACCTGACTAGAGAAGTAGCTATTTCAGGTTACATTGTTAGTGGGTGTACACAAGTATCTTCTTTGTAATACATATTGTCTGGACGTTTAAGATAAAGAATAAAACGTGCTTGCATCAATAATACATTTTTACTAACTGGCTTATGGGCCAACTTGCTACACCCCTCAATGATTATACGGTACAAAGAATGCAAGTCTGTCCGGAGAGCTGGTCTCCCATCCTGAAGTTTACAAACAAATCATTGCACACCAGTGTCTATACCCGACATAATTGCCCACCTTAAAGTTTACAAATTGTTGAACACCACTGTTCACCCAATTACCCGACATAATTGCCCCCTTAAAATAATTAGGGAGCGAATTTACAATACAGGACACCTACCCGATTTTCGTAATATTTCACATACTCACTAATTGAGGCCTCCTAATCACGAATTCGAAGTTAAAATTTGGCGGTCACGTCTAGAAATTGCAAAATAACCGAAATTGAGTGATCTGCGATCGGCACAATTGCTCATTATTTACCGGAAAATTTGGTAAATAATGAGCAATCGTGCCTACCGCACATCATTCAATTTCGCTTATTTTGCAATTTCTAGACGTGACCGCCAAATTTTAACTTCGAATTCGTGATTAGGAGGCCTCAATTAGGGAGTATGCGAACTTCGAAGCACCCGTACCGAAAATGTCATGAAAATTGCTGTCAAAATTTCCCGCCGATTTCGGGCTCCGCGCCTGGGGTAATAACCTGCCGTCTGCAACCGCTATCGCGGCAACGCCTCCGCTTCGCTCCACTCCGCTCCGGCTACCCGCCTGTCTCTATAGATATGTTGGTAAGGAATTTAAATGTAAGTTTCGTAGCACGTAGAACTCCAAAAATTAATTTCCTTTCTACACGTGACCGCCAAATATCCAAACATAACGTAACCTTACCTGGGGCTATTCGTCAATGGTATCTCGGGTAATTGCGATCAACAACCGTCAAGAAATCTTACTTTCGTAGCACTATCACGGCAAAGGTTTGTTACAAAAGACGCCATTTTCGAAAATTCAATGCAATGTTGTCAAACCTACCTCTAAAACATTCCGCATTGTACATGGTCTTCTCCCTCCTCATTCACACTTTCACTGTCCTCTTCTTCTTCATCCTCGACGCATTTCCGTGTTGGATCGTATAGTTTACCCGCTAGGCCAAAAAATTCTAAGGTACGATCTGATTGTAATTGAATGCACCTCTTGATGAACATATACTTTGCCAGGTTTGGAGAAAAAATATATTTTCTTTGTTCCGGAAGAATTTAAAGTTAATTTGGCCTGTCTCCATGTTGATTCTATGCTATTTGTATGTGCACCAGTTTCCTCATCCACAAAGCTAACACTGTGGTTTACCTTCAGGTGCTGGTAACCTTCCTCCTGAAGGTGATCATAAGCTTTCCAGAAGTCCGAAATTATAGTTGTTCCTGGCAGAATCCATTCCTTTATTAGAGTAATTAAAGTTTCGGAGTCTCTTTTGTCGACAGGTACAAGAAAGCACCGTCCGGTTCCTCTCTCAATGCCACCGAACTCCCATTGTCCTTCAACATGGTGACCCCGATGATATTTCATTTTCCTGAATTTTGATTCATCAATCTCTACTATCTTCCCAACGCCTCCAATCTTTTCACTGTGTTTGTAAAAGAAATGCTCGAAAACCTTGCGACAGAATGAATCCCAATCCACATCAGTCTTGTAGGAAATGTCAACTTCATCGCAAATCATTTTTAATGCACAATTGGAAACCCATAGCCTAACAAAAATACACACTTATTAATTAAGATTTTGCAAAGAAAGTACCTTTCCTGATAGACACTGAATAATTACATCTCTTTGATTTTTGCTTTGAGAGAACTACACTTTTCTTGCATTTCCATGAATATTTATCAATTGCAGCACTGTCTTTGCTTAAGTTTAAAACATGCTCGCGTGGACACTTGTAAACACCTTGTTTGGGCAAGACACCGAAATCCATCAGTTACTTAATTAGCCCAACACCATCCTCCTCCATACTCCATTTCACGATCTGTACCACGTTAACAACTTTTTTACTATCACCGTCCGCCATTCTCTCACGATACTTACGATCCATGCTCTCCAAGTATGAAATGAACAGTGTTGCAACGCTGTAGACAGCGTAACTACAGCGCCTAGAATAACGCAGTGTGGAAAACGGCATGGTTTTGCTCTCTCTCGCTGGTTCCACTCGAAAATGAAATCCGCTAGAGGCGCTGGTGTTGACACCGGGGTACAGCGCTCGACTGCTTATAATGGAAGTAAATGGGGTTTTTGCTGCAACGTCTGATTCTTTTCTTTGTAACGTTTCTTTGCATCAGAAAATTGTTATGATATTTGGTACAGTAGTCGCGAAAATATTAAAGAATATTATGAACCGTCTATCATGACCTGTCCTTGAGTTTTTTATTAACAATACGGAAAAAACATAGGTATGGATTGTAACACGTAACATGACAATTGCTGCGAGAATTAGCATTGTGTATGCATTATCCTGAAAGGTTCATTAATATTGTCATTGTCACAAATATTATTTTATGGAAATTCACACAGACAATAATCGTTTATTTTAATTAATTAATTTATTTTATTATTAATTAATTTAATTAAGTTGCGGTTTATTTTCATCAAGTACAAGGTAGACATTTTACAGCCAAGTCACGAGTAAAAATGCACAGTCCTTAACACCAAAGTTCTACTTACCAATCGACACGAATGTAAAGCAATTTGTTGATAGAGATGACAAGGTACATCGTAATCGGCTATTTCAACTCCATGGAATATGAAATTAAATTCTTTCGAATATCTGCATTTCGGGAAAATGACTTCATAATATGTACGCCACGAAACATTTTTTCCCCTTCATGACACTATTTCAATTTTATTAGTATACAAAAATAAACTTGTGTACACAATCCAACGTTTGACGTCCAGCCTCACATGCGATATGTTGATGCTCGTGTTGCGTTGCACATAAAACGTATTTATGTTACTTTTCTGTGTAAATTAATACCATTTCGTGACTGCAAATCACTCCACAAATATAACTGTTTCCATCAATTCACTTACCGCCTTTCTAGAGAAACAAATCTACACAATATATTCCAAAAACTAACTAAGCCGCATTACTTTCATAACAAAATTAGCCGCTGTGTCGATCGCACTGCCATCTACTTGTCATCGTCTCGGGGAACCAGTTTCTTGGGTCGTTTTCCACACTACGTTATTCAAGGCGCTGTAGCGTAACTCATCACGAACGTCAATTGTTCGTGTCAACAAAGATGGTTTCTGTTCTTATATACCGAGAATATTTGCGAAAATCAAGAACGTTATTTAGAAACTTGTACACGTTAATGATCAATTTCTGCACTTGACCGCAACATCTGAAACTTAGAAGAACCACCGCGACTAAGTATTTCTTGAGTATAATTAGTATTATGGAAATTACAGAAGGGTCTGGTATTGTAAATTCTAGCCATAATTAGTCGTTCAAATACCTCTAGAATTCTGACTATGACTCTCCTAACGGCTCCCTCGCATCTTCACTGATTATTTCCAATCTACAGGGTGGCTCAATAAGTCACTTAACACCCTCAGTACAAGGCCACTGCGGCATGGAATGTGAAAATGGCGATGACCAATCATTGCCTGGCCAAGGGGGAACCACATTGACGCCACCCACACGGTCGGCGGCCATCTTGATGTCCGCCAACTTGAATTCAACTTCAGAATTTTAAATGGGAAGGGGGTCGTGCGACATATCAAAATGGGCTAGAATTTCACGAGAAATGCAATGCTGAAGGTTTTTTCGACGTATCTTTAACCAGTAAAACGTTATGACTGAATTCTTGTACCAATTTGCTCCTTTTCGAGGTGTTAGAAAAATGCCTTAAAATTTGTTTAGCGCTTCGGAAATGCATCGAGATCAAAGTGACGTCTAGGGAGAGAAGTTCGCATGCCATTGCACACGATTTTAATCGGATACATCCATGAAGAGCTGCGCATTATAAATGGCTGTCGCGAGCAATTTACAGTGTGGCGCTTCCATTGAATTAAAAGTCCTTCACAGTGACAAGGCTAATGTTTATGTTCATAAGGAAGTTCATAAACAGAATATGCGACCCTTGTCATCTGATAACTAACTTTGGACAAAAACAGGTTCATAACGTTCCCATAAGTGTTCTGGTGTTCTTCCCTATTGATAAAATTCTGTAAAAAGTACCTTCTTCCATAAGCAAGGATGAAAAAAAACTGTTTATTTAACGAATTCAAGTAGCCCTAAGCATTTAAGGTTCCGTTGATGGAAAATTGACTAACCAATCGTGTTCCACACAACACGCCACACCATTAACTTACCAACACTAACCATTCAGCTTTGATCTGTCGAAAATGGGTTATCAGATAAAAAGCATCGAATATTCTGTTTATGAACTTCCTTATGAACATAAACATTAGCCTTGTCACTGTGAAGGACTTTTAATTCAATGGAAGCGTCACATTGTAAATTGTTCGCGACAACCATTTATAATGCGCAGCTCTTCATGGATGTATCCGATTAAAATCGTGTGCAATGGCATGGGAACTTCTCTTCCTAGACGTCACTTTGATCTCGATGCGTTACCGATGCGCTAAATAAATTTTAAGGCATTTTTCTAACACCTCGAAAAGGAGCAAATTGGTACAAGAATTCAGTCATAACGTTTTACTGGTTAAAGATACGTCGAAAAAACCTTCAGCATTGCATTTCTCGTGAAATTCTAGCCCATTTTGTTATGTCGCACGACCCCCTTCCCATTTAAAATTCTGAAGTTGAATTCAAGATGGCGGACATCAAGATGGCCGCCGACCGTGTGGGTGGCGTCAATATGGTTCCCCCTTGGCCAGGCAATGATTGGTCATCGCCATTTTCACATTCCATGCCGCAGTGGCCTTGTACTGAGGGTGTTAAGTGACTTATTGAGCCACCCTGTATATTTGTGCTTTCCAATTTATTATAATCACTACATTCATGAACTCATATGCTCAATTAGTGTTTTATGGAAGAAGTTATGAGTTGTTACCATTCCCAGTAAAGTACATCAGTTAAATAAAAAAATCAATTATTCACTATTTAAATGCTAACGTATCAAATTTTTCCAGTTATTTTATAATTAAAATTCCCTTAAGATTTTATTAATCTAGAATCCAGGTTAAGTAGCAGTTTTCAAAATTACTTTAGTACTGAAATGAAAAATAATCTCAGTAGGGTCTACTAATTGTTATAACAAAATCCTGGGTACTCCCGCTAGCCCCTCCATCGGCTATTTCAGTGCTGTGAGCCTAAATAGCCTTATGATTAAAGTAAGGATTAATTTATAACAAAATATTCGAAATAAGTACACAAATATGTAGAAAAATTCACTAAAATGTGTAGAAAATACGTACGTATTATTAAATTCTGTAATATTTTCCATGGTCTTCGGTCATAGGAGTAATGCAATTGTAATGTTCTCAGTAACACTAAAATGTTCATAATAGTATGAAGGACAATAGTTTGGGTACAGTTCAGCAGCCTTGTGTAACCAGATATTTTTAATCGCCAGAGAGGAATTTCGTTCATAGTGAAGAGACTGCTATAATCAGATTAAAATTTGAATGTTTGTTCCACAAACATGTCTACATTGAGATATGGAGCAAATACGACATTTAATGCGTACAATTGCATATGTACTCTAAACGAAAAGTGTGTGTGTGTGGGGGGGGGAGGCCTTGACTGATTGTATATCGGCGAAAATTACGTCGAATATTTTTCGGTTAATAAATTTCGATGTCTTAGGTAACATAAAATTTTGTTTCACAGCGCGGAAACCAGTAATAACAGAGATACTTGATCCCAAATTATGTAGAAGTAAAAATCCTCCTATCTTAAACTACATTCACAGATCTTACGCAGTATAATTACTAAGACTCTACGTAAGGTATGTGTTAACAGACTTAATTAGAAATCGAACCATGTTAAAAAAAATGCCTGTGCACCATGATAAACTCGAAATTAAACATACGTAACTTGGGCCAGAGAATCTTAATCACAGAAGCTGACTCCACTGAAAATATTTCGTCCCCCCTTGATATCCAACCAAAACAAAATTCTATGATGACGTCATTGATTATGAAGAAGAAAATATTTTTTCGACCGGTTAAACTTACGAGTGGCAGAAAAAAATTCGAATATGGGTCATATGTAAAGTGTGACATAAGTAATTCTTATGTAGTAGCAGTATTCGGAATGTTACTTTTTAAGGTACTAATTTACTATCCTTCGGACACATTTATTTATTTTTACACAAGAAACTACTTACCGTAATTAGTTCCTGTAGCATTGTCGAACATCAGGAAGGTGTTTTGTGTGATTTGGGAATGTTTCAGAGCTGAAATTCATGTTGTTCGTTGAAAATTAATTCTCCGACGGAGATAGCGTTTGGCGCGTACATCTGCGTATACCATGAAGTTCGTACACCTTCATACACCATCACCTTCATACACCGTCGTGACTATCATGACGTATCGTGATTGTGTTTTGTTGGTATCCAGTGTTTCGAACTCCCTGCGTTTGCGACGAGAGTTAGAACTGTGGATCGAGGGTTTGGAGAATGACGTGTGGTGGGTGTGTTGTAAAGTTTGTGCCGGGTGTGGACAAACCATTGGCGCTAGCCGCACGAACCATTGGCGCGTGGATAGGTTAGTAGGGCAACGCAAAGGTTTCAATAGTTAAAAAGATAGCCCCACGAACCATTGGCGCTAGCCCCACAAACCATTGGCGCGTGGATAGGTTAGTAGGCCACGCAAAGGTTTCAATAGTGAAAAAGATAGCCCCACGAACCATTGGCGCTAGCCCCACAAACCATTGGCGCGTGGATAGGTTAGTAGGCCACGCAAAGGTTTCAATAGTGAAAAAGATAGCCCCACGGACCATTGGCGCTAGCCCCACAAACCATTGGCGCGTGGATAGGTTAGTAGGCCACGCAAAGGTTTCAATAGTGAAAAAGATAGCCCCACGAACCATTGGCGCTAGCCCCACAAACCATTGGCACGTGGATAGGTTAGTAGGCCACGCAAAGGTTTCAATAGTGAAAAAGATAGCCCCACGAACCATTGGCGCTAGCCCCACGAACCATTGGCGCGTGGATAGGTTAGTAGGCCACGCAAAGGTTTCAATAGTGAAAAAGATAGCCCCACGAACCATTGGCGCTAGCCCCACAAACCATTGGCACGTGGATAGGTTAGTAGGCCACGCAAAGGTTTCAATAGTTAAAAATATAGCCCCACGAACCATTGGCGCTAGCCCCACAAACCATTGGCGCGTGGATAGGTTAGCAGGCCACGCAAAGGTTTCAATAGTGAAAAAGATAGCCCCACGAACCATTGGCGCTAGCCCCACAAACCATTGGCGCGTGGATAGGTTAGTAGGCCACGCAAAGGTTTCAATAGTGAAAAAGATAGCCCCACGAACCATTGGCGCGTGGATAGGTTAGTAGGCCACGCAAAGGTTTCAATAGTGAAAAAGATAGCCCCACGAACCATTGGCGCTAGCCCCACGAACCATTGGTGCGTGGATAGGTTAGTTGATTAGGTTCGGATACATAGTTAAAATTTGGTGTCAGAACGCGAAAAATAAAGTTAAAAAGAAATAGATTTGATTAAGTTTGTCGACGGGCTTTTCTTGGGTTCCGAAGGTTGAAACACTGTATAACAATTGAAAATCGAGAAAAAACAAGGCCGATGCGTCATTCCTACGCGTTATTATTTACGAAGGTGTGCGCGCCATGTTGTGTGTGAGGCAAACGGAGAGGTAGGAGGAAGAAGTAGTCGTAAGGTGAAAAATTGCTCTTACTTTCATCAAACCAACGTCAATACACGTTCAGGAGTGTTCCGCGAAGCAGATACGTAAGTTTGAATGTCAAAAATTTGGCAAAAGAGAAGCCGGACGCGCAATTATGTAGGAAGGTGTACTCGCGATATTGTGTCTCAGGCAAGGGAAAACACCTACCAGAAAGACGTTCTGGTAATGTGAAAAATTGCAATTAATTTCATCAAAACAACGTTAATACACCTTCAGGAATGTTCCGCGAAGCAGATACGTAAGTATCAATGTCAAAAATTGACGAAACCAAAAAAATAGAGGTGTCCGAAGGATAGTAAATTTTTACCCTTTTTAAAAGTAAATGAGTTACAATTATTTTGCTCAAAGAGTAACTCTGTTACAGTTATTCTTTTTTTGAATATAATTCGGGGCAGTTAAAAAAATAACAAGCTACTGTATTCCATAAAAGCTACAATTCTTAGAATGTGCTGCACATATTTGCACACGGATTGTCTAGTGTAAAAGTTATGCTAATTTTCATGAAATATAATACTGTTTCATGTGTTGAATATGAAAATGTATGGCAAGAAAATGCAAAGTGGACTTACGTTAAGGAAAACATTTGCTATGAAGATTAAAACTGTGGTTGTAATTTTGTCGTTGTTGAAACGTACGCAAAAGTAATTGTTTCTTTCGTTACTGGTCACGTGAAGTAAGTAATTGAGTTACAGTTACTCAGTTTGAAAAGTTACTTACAAACACTGGATAATGAACACGAAAAACTAGGTCGCAGAAACGAGAACAAAGCGTTGTACTTACCGGAAACGGTAGAAAATTCCGTTCAGTGCACACAACTGCAACGTTCAGTTTCCTTTTGAAGTCAACTAGGGTACAGCGAACTGCACGAAGAAGCAACGAAACACACAGATTTCAGCACACAATTTCACGATCTTGTATACTGCAGCACTACAGAGCACACTTGTTGTGTGGAAATGACAATCTACAACTAGGTGAACAGAAGCATTCAATTCCATTGCCACGCATATTGTAAGCAGCAGACAGGCAGCAGCTCACAAGCGATAAGAGAATCGCGCACACAGGCTTTGCACTTACCTCTTGCTTAGCACGAAGAAATACATTGTTATCTGCACAACATCTAGACTTTAAAATCTCAACACTGAAATCCACTACAATACACAAATAAATTACACCAAAATACGAGAGAGCAGGCAGGCTTCCTGCTGCAAAGTCAAGAAGCCACTCTCACAGTGGTACCAGATGTTAAAAGTTATCAACAAACCAGTTTCACAATGAAAAGTTCCCAATCGAAGCATTTTCTTCAACTGAAAATGGGCAACACAAGGACTAGAAGGTAACAAAAATGGATGAATATTGCAATATGCAATATCGAACGGTTAATCCAAAACAAAAAAATGCTTGAATTAATTGTAAATGTAGCGGGAAAAGAAACTTGGGAATATTTTAGAACTTTTGAATTTTTCATCGTGGTAGGCCAATGCTTATTTTATATAATTTGTGATTATCTGTACATTATCATTAGTGTACGGATTTATTTCATGGTAGTTGACTTTTATTGACAAAGGGTAAATAACATAATGATAACGTCGAGTATTTCTGTCTGGATTTTATATTTTGAACCTATAAAGAAGTTACTACTTTGGCGTTAACACACCAACTTTACGGTTACATTTGGACCCTGACGAACGTTTTACCTTACTGCAGAAAACAACGGAACAAACAGTACAGTGGGATCAGTGATGTGCCGTAGACTATAACTTTACGTCTACATGCGTTGTCTACACGTAATCTACACGTAGATTACATTGGGTTGTAGTTTACATATACTATGTAGACAATCTAAAGTGCATTAAAATTAATTTTCAAGGGTTTCATGAAAGGAAAGTGACATTTGCAACTGTATTGGTTCCTAACGAAATGAAAAGAATCCTATTTACAACAAAATTCCTCTTCTCTACTATTATAACTGGAGGAAGATAAATAATATGCAAAAAACAACATCAGATGGCAGTCGTGAGGCAAGAGTGACCTTTTCCCCATAAAGGACTAGAATATTTCCTATATTAGGTTTCTTCCTAAGTGAGAAATTGTTCGAATTTGGAGGAAAGAGTATGAAAAGTTCTCCTCACACATCAGTAACTGATACGCAGTATAATTTTGTTTTACTTCCACGGCACGCTTTGCTAAGTTATCACCTTTCGTCATTTTGTTTACATAGATTACGTAATCTACGTGTATAAAATAGTCTACTTGTAGAATGTAGACTATCGTTGTTTATTCGTAGACGCACATCACTGAATGGGATCCATGAGTAATACCGTACATATTGTCCATCACCATGTTCGCACACTTTATTTGACCCAATAAGAACTTCAAGAATTAAAAATAAAACTCAAAACAAGCTGTTGACAACTTCTGCACCAGTATACATAAAAGTCCATCGCTTAAAAACACATAGGATGTAGGAGACAAATGAATGAAAACGGTCATGGACAATTTGCCCTACTCATGGATCCCACTGTACCATGTAAATGGGTTGAGGTGGTCACACTGGCACCGAGCCACTATGGGTGTGGCTGTTTTTCACAGATTCGAACCAAATCATTTCGATTTTGTTCTTCTCTGTCGAGTTAGCCAGTGCTGTGGACTCTTTACAGTTGATTTCTTGCGTTTGGTAACAATAGTGAACAATAAAAGGTTTATTGAGTTGGTTTACGAACGTAAGCCATTAGATGACACACATGAAAACAATTACAATCAGGAGCCAGAAAACTGCAGCTTAAAATTGCAAGCGAATTGCAAAGCATTGACTAAATTTTTCGGTATTAAAATTATATCGAAACAATAAAGAACTTCCAAAATCTCATTTGCCCAGTCCTTTTACTTTATTCAATAATATTTTCAGCAAAGGGTTTCCCACAAATTTCGTCGGCCGTTTCGGTATTTCGTCTCTCCCCGGCAGTGCTTAAAGTGACTTCAATCAATAGCCTGAACACCAACCACAAATGAGTATACACTAGTACTAAGTACTACTACTACTAACAAATATTTGGTGTATTAATATAAAAATGGTTATTATTATTATTATTATTATAAGTGAATCGAAAGTAAATATATAAACACAAGATCTCTCACGCTTGTCATTTCAGGAAGTTGCGTTCTCATTTACATCTTAAACGACTAGCACTTATCAAAATACATTATTATTTGTACCAGGGAACACATTTAGTGCAAGAACTTTCTCTTTTCCTCTTCATTAACTGTTTATAAGAATTAATGCAACAAAGGATGGACCTTTGTGTAGTGTATTAAATAAATAAAACGATGTTTAGTGTCCGGCGTCAAACTGAATTAGTCCCGGTGCGTTCCGGCTCACTTTAATCCCTGCTTCCCGATAGCGTGGTGGTAACGTTGTCGAATTGTAATTAAGAGGTCCCGGGTCCGATACTTAATGGAGTGGTTTGAACTGTAGGTCCAGTACGGATTACCCCATCTCTGCATAAAGTGGACTTCAAAACAAATTCAAACAGACAATATCTCGCACATCCAACTTTACCAGCACGCTGTAAATTGAATGTGACCACCATATCGCTAGAACGTCCGTCAGTCGAACTCGTCAGAGTGAAAGTTTGGCAGAAAGCGAATCCAACGTGAATAAAAGGTTACACGGCCGGACTGACGAATGTTCTGGTGATATGGTGGTCGCAGTGCATAAGATAGTATGTTGTTAGGGAGAATTCACACCGAAGCGACAGGCGACACTTTTCGCTTGGGAATTTTACCAATCGAACTGAGGCTTGTGGGTGCTATGTAATCTGCGAAGTCTTTATGTCACGTAAAACACACATTTCTAGGGAAATAACATAAAAGGTACATGTTTATGCTTTCTAGGTAAAATAAACTCATTTCTGTTACATATAATACTGAATATTGGAAACATGAATTTTCTAACAAATACTATAAACCAGTGTATCTCAATCAGCGGTCAGCGATCGGGCATCAACCGGACTGCGAGAGGTTCTGAAATTTCATCAGGGATGTAAGGAATGGTCTTTGACAAGACACCAAATTGTCACACTTCCACTTAGTACGGCCTGGACAGCATTTTGCAGACTAACGAGGCTCTGGCGTCTGGACGTACAGGCTCGTGTTGTCTTCTATGGATATTTGTGATTATTCCTTCATCCATCTCGTCTTTTCACCGTTCATCCCCGTCGTCGCGATTTGCAAAAGTGGAAGAAAGGCGACGTAAAATCTAAATGAATCTATCATTCAACTGGTTTCAACGAACTTAAACCTAATATTATACGTATTTGTCATCAAATCTAGACATAAGCGAACTCTTTACGATTATACCATAATTTATTTCTAGGCCGTTCGGGGAAAAGCACTTAAATAAAAAAAAATACAATTATACAGCAGTTTATTCTTTTAATTGCAGACATGTTGGATCATTACCGTTTAAACTCTTTACACATGCCCAATACCAAACCATTCTTATTACATTATTATTATTGGGCCTGCCCCAGTGGTAGCGTCGTCGCCTTGTGATCAAGGGGTCCCGGGTTCGATAACCGGTGGAGGCACATAGTGGTTCGGATCCCACTTTAAAACTGTAGGTCCAGTCCCAATTAGCCTTATTGTGGACTTAAAACACGAAATCAAATCAAATCAAAACATTATTATTATTAATTGATTCAGTGTGACTTAGACGAAAGCAATAGAAAAATCGCAGTTTGTGCCTTTTCCAGAACACCCTAGATTCATTAATATTTAATTTCAAGGGTACATAGTAATTAATGGACAATGTGAAGAAAGAAATGTATTTATCAGCAAAATTATTAGAATTGCGAGCAAACATAATAACATATTTAGAATACTATAAATAAGCAAGAACTAGCGTTTGAATTATAAAGCTTCGCTCCCTTATACTCAATTCTCAAGCTCGCCGTCTTTCGAGCACAAAACACCGGCTTGTTGCTTTTCTCGTCCCAACAGAAGGTATGATTGATGACAGCACGCACCGTCTGCTGCATTCAAGGTGAGCTTTGTATGGTGCTTCCATCTACCGGGGAAGCAACAAACTCGGATATTTGGTACGACTCAATCCCGAATGGGTTGCTTGCCAGTTCCGTTTGTGTTGGTGCTCTTTAATAACGGTTTCTCGCGTCTTTGCGTATCGAAATTCCATAAATTCCTTCTTGTAGCGTCTCATTGTACTTCGGAGTTCCTCGTTCCACATCTTTTTAACGTCGTGGGATGAATGAATTGAGGTTGTGAAAAGGCTTCTTGTTGAATGAGGTTTTCCGCGTTGTGAATGGCGTTTGCTTTCCGTTGGTAGTCAAAGTGGACTTTATACATTTGCTATACCCTGTCCTCACTATCTCTGGAGCAAGGCGGCGCATAGCGTCAGAGAAATGGGGGGAAATCGAGTGGGCGGACTGGTAACTGCAGGCGCTTCCCCCCCCCATGCAATCCCGTTCCCTCTCACGTGTTCATTGTTGGAGCCGTCTCGCGTCACTATTTGCGCAGAGACTTGTTTTCGTTCGCTTACTCCAGAGATAGACGGTACAGGGTATAGTGATCGTTGCATTTTGTAATCGTTACAACATTTCGATAGCAAATGTAATTTAGAATCTCGTTAAATTATTGTGAACAGTTTAAAAATAATTTTTAGTGCAAGGTATTTCTAGTATCCTTCGGCCCGCTTTAGACAAAAACATTTTCCTTAGCATTTTTTGTAACATTTACGCCATGACCAAAATGCTACCGTGTAAAGTGAGAAATCTTATGGCATTTCAGATGCCATGGCATATTTCATGGCATATCTCACAGATAGGCTCGGTCCGTAGCATTTTTCCTAGCGTAACCAATCAGAAGCGACCTCTAGGTCACGAGTGCAGTGATAATGGCGGCCGCGTGAGATGTAAACAATGTATCACTTCACTTTTTAAAAACACGATAACTATTCAACCGAGAGGAATAACGTTTGGTATTAAATGGTGTTAGGTACAAAAGAATGGCGCCGCTTAAATACATACTTTATAGCGTTTACTGTATATAAGCGTAGAAGAATATTTTACTTGTTTCAATTTTAAACAACGTGCACTCAACATAGATGGTGTAACTCGAAGTGCCTTTCGTGCTGTATATATTATACATTGTAATCGCAAAGCTAACCGAAATGTTCCATGAAATGCTTTCATATAAAGTACTTGAAAGCATATGCATTTATGCTAGCAAAAATGTTAAAGGAAATGCTTTTGACTAAAAACGGCCTTAGTTTTTAAACTGCTGTAGTGTTTAAACACATGGGAGGTGCGTTTACGTGCATGCGCGACATGGGTAAAGATCAGAACAGGGCCAGTGGCGTTCGGCAGGAAATGAGCGGGCTCAAAAGGCGGAATATTTTCATGACGGCCTTTTCTCTCTCTCGTCTCCTTGCGCTGTTTCTATATTTCCTAATTTCTACCTCTTCTTTATTCCTCTTTCCTCCTCTTTTTTCTTCTGTTCCATTCTTCTTTTTTCTATCTTCCTATACATTTTTTCTTTATTCCTGTTTCTCTTTTTCTTTCTTCTCCCATTTGTCCTGTATCTTCCTTTCTTCCTGCTTTGCATCAGTCTTGTCTACCTTCGTGGCGGAGCGGTTAGCACAGCACGCTACGACGCCAGGGGACCCGGGTTCGAATCCTGGCCGTGGCATGGGGCGTTCTTTGTGAGTGTCTCTTCATCAATTTCATCACTCATCCTCGTGTGGAACCCTTCTCACCTTGTAAAAAGATTCCTTAAGAAGAAGAACATCAAAATCGGAAAAAAGATATGACAAAATATGGAACTGACTCACAACAACCACAACAAAACATAAATTTCTTTCAAAGATTGAGTATTTAAAATGTAAAGAGAAATTGCCACCCCTAATATCTTCTTAGAACTCTCAATTTTTTAAAGAAAGCCAACAGGACGGTAAACTACACAAAACATATTATGTACATCCTATTTTGAAACTAAACAATACGGGATTAGGGCACCTTGCCTCCCCCCAAGTTTTGGAACCCAATCGCCGCCACTGCGCCAATCTATGTAGTTTCCACAAAGTAAAGGATTTTCGCCTGATCCCTTTGAAATTTTACATGCATGTCTTAGTGTCATTGCGGGTCGTGTGTGGAGCACATTCAGCTGCTAACACGTCTTGAAAATGTGTTGCTAACTGCCCTAAACCGGGCTTACTAACCTTACAACGTAGGCTTTATTAGAATTGTAATTGTGGAAATAATGCATGTAAGTTTGTTAGGAGGGTTAAGTTTTGTGCTATCAGCATGTTTAAGAAACCCGGACGTGATAGCAGCTGGATGTGTACCGCACCAAACCCGTATGATTGCCTTTTTAGGTTCGTTTTCACATTTGTAATAACTGTTACGTGCGTAAAACTACGCAACAACACAACAACGCAGAATCGCTCCCCGTGACACACCTGCCACTCTAATTAAACATTACATGAATTATAAGACGGTCAGGATAAGTGCCTACAGTCGGAGTTACCGAGAATAAACCTAGGAGGATTTGTTTTCAAGCACCTGAAATGACGTGACATTGTACTACGGTGGTTCAGAATATACACATATATTAAAACACATATAAATAGACAGTACATCTTGCCCTCTTTCACTCGATCTCTCATTCATTCATACATTCCATGGCATATTGAGACAATGTGACAATTACAAATGTTAGATTAATTAATATTTTGACTATACTCATGCTATTTCTTGGCTACATTGCCTTTTACAATTTACCGTTTAGGGTTTTAAGTATAATGTGAATAATTGTTCTTTGTGCGAACCCTTTTATGTTTTCTGAAGGTACAAATATATTTCAATGAATATTGTTTGGCTGTTAACATATACTTTGATCTATAACGTTGATTAGTCCGCCGGAATAAGGATGTCTAGTTATGCCATAGCACTGAGTTAAGTTATGAAATGATTTGATTTACGCAGATTCGCGGTAGATTGGCGTCATCTCTCTCACACACGCACATGATTGGATCTTATCTTCGCTGCATTCCCTCTGACCTGGGTAGTGGTCCTACAGTTTTGGAAGGCGTCCACACTCCGGCGTTGTACTTTGCGGTTATCCTGGTCGGCGAAAGTGGATCACTCGGCAGTTCCATATGACATCATCGGATCCTGGCTTCACTCGTTCACTTCGCTGGCACGTCCATGACGGTACACGTACACTGTCCAGTCCATACGACAACTAGCGCAGTAATAGGTCAGTCCTTCGCTGTCACTTGTACGTAGATACGTGACTTAGGCAATGAGACGTACATACGCAATGAGCCATTCGCGGTTTCACATGGACACACATGGATATTAAATGTTATTAACTTTCGTATTGACTGTTATGCCCTTCGGTATTAACTTTGTTATCAATGGTTATTAACTTCTATTAACTTAGGACGTTGCTCGGACGATTGACACAGGTGAACGTGTCTGGCGTTATTCTCACATAACCACACGTATGTGCACGGATGCGTTGACGGCGAGGGGGAAACGACCCCCTGGGTCTACTCTGCTCTACTCCATGGCTCTAAACACTCACTCGAGTCAAAAGACAAATCCAGACCACGGGTCAGATCGCGACTCGGAGCTAGATCGCGCGTAGCTCACACTCCGGTGTCGATTCTAGGCAAACTGTCTTCTCGCTATCCTCAAAAATCCCTTTTATGCAAGATTTGAACGTGGTGACGCTCTAGCCTCTGTGTTTATGTGCCTATTTATTGTTTTCGGTGCTTTGACCGTTGTCCTCCTATCCTGGTCGAAGCTCTGGCCGGTCCTTAACCTCTGCTAGCAGCCCCTCGTGCAGAGATTAGTCCAAGTCGTGTGGTATTGTGTTGGGCACGTTCAGCTAGGACTATCTCAACCGGGCATCGTCTTCCATTGTATCCAGCGATGGATCTTTAATAATTTATAACTCCCGTAGTTCTGTTCTGATTAGGCTGTAATTCTGGAATCTGTACTTTCATAATGCGTTCTTCCGCTGGTTAAAATCTCATCCAATTCGGTACATTAGTTTAGAAGTTGCTCTTTTCCTGCTATTCTTCATATGAATGCATGTAAATCCGGATTCGGATGAAAACCGGTGGTTGAGCAAGCTCGCATTGGCTAAGGCAGTCGCTAGACACCTTTATTCGCGACGGATTTTAATATTACCAATTGTAATTAATTCTTAATAACGGGCTATTAGATCAATTACCTGTTATTCAATATTTGACCGTTATATAACCATCAATTCAATGCATTGTATCACCGTTTCAATAATAATCTACTAAGTTGTTGATTCAGTGGCGACACTAAACCACTCTATTAATTGTAAACTAAACAAAATTCACGCATTGTTACACGACTGTAATCGCCTTGTGATTGTTGACGAATGTTTAATTTAATCTGACGGAGAATAATATATTCACATGTAATGAACCGAAACAATAGCGTGGTTGATATAAACAAACACATTAAATCTGTTGCATCTATGAATGTTCCGAATGTTTTAAATCAGCAGCAAAATACATGTAAAGTGATATTAACTCTGGCAATTAAACCACTTTGTTCGATACCCGGTTGAGGCACATAGTGGTTCGCTTGATTGAATGATTTGGTGCTTGAATTCCACTTTGTGCACAGAAAGGCTAATCGGGACTGGTCATACAGTTTAAAGTGGATTCCGAACCACTATGTGCTTCCACCCGGTATCGAATCCGGGTTTCCACTTTAAACTGTAGGACCACTCCCGATTAGCCTTACTGTGCATAAAGTGGACATAAAGCAGCAAATCAATTAATCAATCAAACACACCACTTTGAGTGACTCAGTGACGCCTTGTATTTTAAGTCCACGTCATGTAAAATATACCGATGCCAAAGGTCCCGGGTTCGAGTCCCGATCTGGCATGGGTGTTCGTTTTGATTGTCCCTTCATCAATATCATCATTCATCCTCATTTTCACGATTAGCCAAAATGGGCAAAAACGTGAAGTAAAATAAACCAAATCTATCAATTAGAATCAAGCCAACAACATTTACAACTTTCGAACCACCTTAATGCTAATTGACAAGAAATATACTAATTTCAATTTACCGTCCCTCGCGTAATGTCCAACTTATGCATCTTTAATCGCCTGCATTGTGAAAAGAATAACCGTCGATTTGAACTAACACATCAAGTTAAAGACTTACCATAAATACATAACCCACCAGGAGCAATATCCAATATTTAAAACCCATTTAACAGATGGCTTTACTGTTCTTAAAGCTGGTTTTGCTCGTACCTCGCCGTAACTGACTCAATTTATCTCTTGCTTGCGTTTCCCTTGTGATCTACAGCATCCTTGGAGGGTGCCTAAGGCTACAGGTCACGTATAAGACATTCCTCACTTGTCACTATAGTCACTGGGATGGGAGTTATGTAAGAAATTCGTCGTTCCATATAACAGCAAGAGGTTATACACTGTTACAGAAGGATAAAGAGAAAGCCTAGAAGCAACAACAGGATTAAAACAGTACTGTACATGTTTTTTTATAGCACTAATTGTGATGTAAGTACAGTTTGTCTAAGTTAGTGATGACCATTGACACTAGTGCGCATGTGTTATAAGAACCGCCACCCCATCTGGTGGTAGCAATTCAGTTAGGATGTGAACCCTAGTTTACTAATTTTTTCATTACTTAATTTGTATCCCTTTCTGTTAATTGCTCTTAAAACAATTGAAGACTAAAATTGGTAAACGCTGTAAGTGCCACAATAATTCAAACACCGTTTTCCACGTTAAACTGTGAAATGTGCCATGCTTTATAATGTGGTAAACGTGAAATGTGTCTGGTAGCTCTCTAAGTAGTTCAAAGGGCGTATAAAGAGGTCACTAGTGTGAACGTTCTTATGAGCGGATGTGCTGAACGATGCGATTTCCAAACTTTCGCTTTTGGCACTTACAACGTAGACCACTTTCAGTCCTCAATTCCTTCTGGCTTATTTCCTTTCGTTCGCTCTACGACGTCAGGAGTCCCGGGTTCGAATACTGGCCTGAGCGTGGGTATTCTTTGCGAGTGCCCTATCATCGATTTCAGCATATCTCATCACTCATCCTCATCTTCACGATTAGGCAAAGTGGAAGAAGAGCGAAGTAAAATAAACTAAATAAATATTTTTCTGCCTTTTCTCTTCAGTTCTCTGTCGATAAACAGAGAGGGAGGAAGGGACAGAGAGAGAGAGGGGAGAGAGAGAGAGAGAGAGAGAGAAGAAAAAACGAGCAAGAGTGAAACAAGAGAGAGAGAGAGAGAAAGAAGGATAAAATAGAGAGAATAAGAGAGAAAGCCAGAGGGAAAGACAAAAAAGAGAGAGTGAGTGAAGAAAGAAAGAAAGAGAGGAGGATAAAATAGAGAGACTAAGAGAGAAAGCCAGAGGGAAAGACAAACAAAGAGATAGTGAAAAAGAAAGAAAGAAGGATAAAATAGAGAGAATAAGAGAGAAAGCCAGAGGGAAAGATAAACAGAGAGAGAGATTGAAGAAAGATAGAAAGAAAGAGAGAAGGATAAAATAGAGAGAATAAGAGAGAAAGGCAGAGGGAAAGACAAACAAAGAGATAGTGAAAAAGAAAGAAAGAAGGATAAAATAGAGAGAATAAGAGAGAAAGCCAGAGGGATAGACAAACAGAGAGAGAGTGAAGAAAAAAGAAAGAAATAGAGAAGGATAAAATAGAGAGAATAAGAGAGAAAGCCAGAGGGAAAGACAACCAAAGAGATAGTGAAGAAAGAAAGAAAGAAGGATAAAATAGAGAGAAAGCCAGAGGGAAAGACAAAGAGAGAGTGAAGAAAGAAAGAAAGAAAGAAAGAGAAAAAGATGAAAAGAGAGAATAAGAGAGAAAGCCAGAGGGAAAGACAAACAGAGAGAGAGTGAAAAAGAAAGAAAGAAAGAAAGAAGGATAAAATAGAGAGAATAAGAGAGAAAGCCAGAAGGAAAGACAAACAAAGAGAGAGTGAAGAAGGAAAGAAAGAAAGATAAAATAGAGAGAATAAGAGAGAAAGCCAGAGGGAAAGACAAACAAAGAGAGAGTGAAGAAAGAAAGAAAGAAGGATAAAATAGAGAGAATAAGAGAGAAAGCCAGAGGGAAAGACAAACAAAGAGAGAGTGAAGAAAGAAAGAGAGAAGGATAAAATAGAGAGAATAAGAGAGAAAGCCAGAGGGAAAGACAACCAAAGAGATAGTGAAGAAAGAAAGAAAGAAGGATAAAATAGAGAGAATACGAGAGAAAGCCAGAGGGAAAGACAAACAGAGAGAGAGTGAAGAAAGAAAGAAAGAATGTAGGATAAAGAGACTGAGAAATGCAGAGAAGGAAAGATGGAGGTAGGGAAAGATATGGAGAGAAGCAGAGAGGGAAACAGAGAGAAACTTATCGTTGTTCACCGATAGAGAACCCTTTTGAAAACATTTTTCTACTTGACTTGCTTTATTTTACTTCGCTTCTTGTGCCACTTTTGTCTAATTTGCGAAGATGGGGATGAGTGATGATATGATAAAATTGATGAATGGACACTCACAAGGCCAGGATTCTAACACGAGACCCCTGGCATCGTAGCGCGATGTGCTAACCACTTCGCCACGGTGGCCGATTTTTTTTTCTATTTGCACACGTTTCGAACGCAGGAAACATTTCATTCTTCAGCATCTATCGTAAATAACTTATATATAATGCGAAAGCTGAACATCGTCACCTGAACATATCACACGTGCAAATCATTAACCGAAAAGACGAAACCTCCCTCCCAAGCTTTCAGCGCTCGATAACATCACCCTACACTACCGCCCCTCTCTCTTCCCCCGAACTCGTTTATATTCAAAAACTATCCATCCACACGCACCGGGAAAATCTGTGGTGATTGTACCGTACCTAACCTTATCGCCAACTTAATTATAGGCCTGCTAAAATTATGACCCGTCAATGACCCGGCAAAGTTTAATCTCCATCGCATATCTTTCGTTTCCTACTGACATTTATTTACGAAATTGGCCGACAGATGGTGTTCACACGTAATACGGCGAACGGCATAGCGATTGCATGTAGAAGAAAATCGTTACGGAAGAGTAGCCATTATTTAAAATATCGTATATAATACTCTAGTATGTTTGCTACAGAATAGACAAGATGTCTTTCTTGCTGAGATGCCTCCAGGGGACATTACGGCGCAGGCTGCGCCATCGAGATTTTTTGTGGGGACTTTTTCCCCTTCAAATAATATAAAATTCAACATTTATATATATTTCCAATATATATATGTAAACATTTTACACCTTAAATGCGCCATTTTTAACCCATTAGATGAAGAAAACAAAGTGTTTAAGGGTATTATGGAACGGGGGGGGGGGGCAAATATCCAACTCCTACAAATTAGGCCTTAATTGACGCGTGGGTTCTGGGGGAGAATTCTGAATTAAACGTTGGGGGGGGGGGGAACAGTATCCAATTCTAGGTCTTAGATTATTGCGGGTATTTTAGTTGGGGGATTGAGCATTTAATTGAGTGGGTATCCAATTCTTGTGTATTAGACTGTTGCGGAAATTCTGGTGTGGAGACTGAGAATTAATTTTTTGGAGGAGGCAATATCCACTCTTCAATATCAACAGTAAGTCTAAAATTGGCATGGAAATTTTGGTGGTAGGATTGAGTATTAAATTTAAAGTGGGAGATAGGAAGCTCTTGATAAAGTGTTAAAAAGATTGTCAAGGGATTTCTGTAGTGGAGAGAGAGTTCGAAAATTAAATTTTGGAGACTGTATTTAGCGATATGGTATCTACACGTTTTAGACCTCGAACGTGTCAAAAGAGAAGCTGGAAAAGACTAAATATCTCGGGATCCTAAGAAAGTATTAACACCCCATTAAATTAATATTCTTGAAAGCCTGGAATGAAATGGATGTAAGAAATGGTTGTGCTATGAAGGCACAATCGAGGCACCATCGCACACATTCATGTCTTTCTAACCCAGGTCTCCCGCGTGGCAGTCAGACACCTAGGGGATTGTTCGTAATAAGATCTTATACATATAAGATCTTCGTTCCCCACTTTGTAAACACATCTATAACTTTTCCTCCTGTGCTCTTTAGTTATTTTACGTTGCTTTTCTCCCTTCCACTTTTAATCTCTAAGATAATGAGTAAAGAATTATTGTTCCTGTTGTGTGACGTCAGACGATAGCTTCGCACCGTAGCTGCCCAGAGCTGTTCGCTCTACTTCTCAGTGGCAAGCAGTGATGTGCGTCTACGCGTAAACAACGATAGTCTAAATTCTACACGTAGACTATTTTATATACGTAGATGACGTAATCTATGTAAACAACATGGCGAAAGGTGATAACTTATCAAAGGGCTACGTGGAATTAAAATAAAATTATACTGCGCATCAGTTGCTGATGTGTAAGAAGAACTCTTCACGATCTTCCTTACAAATTTGAACAATTTCTCACCTAGGAAGAAACCTAATATAGGAAATATTCTAGTGTTTTATGGGGAAAAGACCACTCTTGCCTCACAGCTGCCATCTGTTGTTGTTTTTTCATACTATTTATCTTCTTCCGTAGTTGAATAGAAGAGAATATAAAGTTTGTTGTAAATAGGATTCTTTTCATTTCGTTAGGAACCAATACAGTTGAAAGTGTCATTTTCCTTTCATGAAACCCTTGAAAAAATAATTTTAATGCACTTTAGATTGTCTACGTAGTCTATGTAAACTACAACCCAATGTAATCTACGTGTAGATTACGTGTAGACAACGCATGTAGACGTAAACTTATAGTCTACGGCACATCACTGGTGGCAAGTCTAGTGCAGCAGCAACAACAGACCAAGTTTCCATTCTTTTACTAGATCTCTGTGCTCCCATACAAAAAAGCCAATATAGAATTCATTGCATGCGTGATTCTCTTTTTATTTATTTTACAGAGCACAAGACAAATAACACAATACGAATATGAAAAGAGAAAAGTTATGGAACGAGCCTTCGTTCCTTCAACCATAAATAAGATGGCGCGTGTGTAACGCTTGCTCAATATACTGAACTGTCTCGGAATGCCTTTCCTTTCCTGGGGTTGAGGGGGGCGGAATGTGTATCGGAATGCAGCATTTTGGAAATTCATAGGAGAAAGATAGCGGGGAAGAATGGAATCCGCCCCAGGCACCTTGTTATCTTTGATCTTTGCCGTTCAATATTACTGTCAAAGGCATATTGCGAGGGAGGAGGAAGGTCGGGGGGAATGTCCGAAGAAGATAGAGTTCACTACGTGGAGTCTATTTTGGATCATTTTCGTTCCCTCGTTATGTACCTCTTTCGAAAAGGCCTAAAAAAATGTGGATCTCTTCTAAAAGCGTATGAATTTTCAAAACCCATCGCAATATAATAATTTGTTAACTAGGTTATGTATATATATTGTGCATCAAAATTGCTATTGAGCAAGAAAAGAGAGAGGTAAAATGAGATATGTAGCAAAAGAGAGAGAAGGAGAAAGAAAGAAGAGTAGTAAGAAAATAGATAACAAGAGAAAGAGAGATATAGGGCTTTCATTTGATTTGCTTTATTATACTTCGCTTTTCTGTCACTTTTGACTAATCGCGCCGATGAGGATGCATGATGATATGATAAAATTGATGAAGGGACACTCATAGTGAACACTCATGCTCAGGCCGAAATAACTGGCGTCGTAGCGCGCTGTGCTAACCACTTTGCACGGACGTCGGCGCATTGAACAAGAAAAGAGAGAGGTATGCAGTGGCAGATAAAAGATAGAGAGAGAGATATGCAGCAAGACAAAGAAGAAGAGAGAAATAGGGTGAGATAGAGCGATGACTGTAAAGAAGAGAGAGAGAGAGAGAGAGAGAGAGAGAGAGAGAGGCAGAGAGAGAGAAATGTAACGGAGAAAGTGATGGAACTGAAGAATAACAGTGTAAAATAATACACTTTTTAGTCTGTCTACCATTTCACTTAGCAGAGACACAAAAATATGCATTTTATGTGAAATAGAACAACAAACATACTTTTCTCCCCTTAAGATTATATTTCTTTCCAGTAAAAAGTGCTAAATTTCATAAAAATTGGACGGAGAACCGAATCAACCTTTAGATTAATCGCAACGATGAGGATGAAACAATTAGTCACCAATAATAGTTTCCATTACACATGGTTTTACTCCGGGATGCTGGAAAAGTACCACACAGCCCAAATCTCTAATGAATATCGAATGTATGTCCAGATAGACTCGTACATTGTGGACATCCAATTAGATATCCAGTTTTGAAAATTTCTAGGACGTTCATGGGATCTTCAGCACTTGTTTTGACGAAATTGTACCTACCTTCCATTCAAAGTTTAAGTCCACTTTATACTCATCTAGGCTAAACGGTGCTAGTCGTACAGACAGTCATATGCTATCCAATTATCTTAAAAAAACGACCATTGCTGTTTTCTTAAAGTATTAACGGCCATCAAATAGTTAATAAGTTATCCTAATTAATGTAATTTGAATGGTTCGGTTTGTGAACGTACATTTGTAGTGCAGGAAACTGGATTTTCAATCATTATCTATCTTTACGCATGAAACATTCAAACCTAATTAACAGACTGCGAAATGTTAACGGTAGAATAATGTAAATTTAAGGTAACAGTGCACCTAGTTTCGAACCGGAACAGCATTATAACAACTCCAACGGGAGGCCTTCCCGACAATGCAAAGTGGACTATATTGGCAAATACAACACAGATACAACTTAAATTGAATGGTGTAAGTGGCTCGTCAAAGGGAAGGGTGTGCAGGAATTTATAATCCTCCTTTGCCCAATATTCCTTCAAAAATGACAAAATGATGACTGACTATTACAAAAAGTATAAGGAACCAACCCTTAGAAAATCTTGGGCACGCCACTCTTCTGTATTCCAGAATCTACTCCAATCTTTTTCAACGGACCCACATAACAACATAACCAGAAATTAAAGGAGAAACATTATTGCCTGCCACCTAAACAATGGCTGTCCTGTCCAGGAAAATTGCTGGAGAACAATTTGAAAATAAAAGTAGGGAGGAAAGCAGTCTTTCTCAGAGATTTAATATTTGTGAACGAAGAGAAAGCACAGGAATAGAATCAATTTTTGCCCTCTGGCACATTTGAATTGTTCTTCTTCTTTCAGGCCAACATTTTCCTCCAATTTCTTCATTTTTTTTTTTGTTCTGCCGGATTTCATTTCTCTCATGTTGCAGACCTGACGTTATGTTTTCAGTTTTAATTTTTCTACGTTTCTCCTCTTCCGAGCTTTGTTTGCATTCAAACGTTGCTTTTTCCTATTCCCCCTTCCCCACTCCCCTCCGCTTTCCCTTCTGCCACACTACCCTTTGCTCACGGGTAGAGGAAACAAACCTATCCGTTTACTTAGAAGAAAGTGCACACAACTATTTTCTCCGGTCTTCAACCGTTTTCTTATACTTAATTAAATTTCCTTGAACGCGACTTCGAATGTTGCACGACCAGTTTCTTTTTCTTCTATCCGCCGGCGAATTTCGTGTAGTACAAGGGGAAATTTCTTTTTGAAATTGGGAAAAATATACTTTTGTAAATTAAACGAAAATTCAGCTTCTCTTCCTTTCTCTCTCTCCTCTCTGGTGAGCTTAACAACAGACTTAGACAATAGTCACCAAAACATAGTTTCCATCATACATGGCTTTACTTCGAGGTGTTAGAAAAGCCCAATAAATCCAATACTATATGCAATGGATATGAACATAGACTCATGGATATTATGGAAGCTTATTAGATACCAAGGTTTGGATATCTATTCGACGTTTATGGGATCTCGAATCTTGGATATCCATAGGACATCTATGGGATCACCAACCTTGGATATCCATAGGATCTCCTTTTCGGGATATCCATTACCCGATTCGTAAATCCAGTAGTACAGTACTTGCCCAGTTCTAGAATGAATAAATCGTTACCTATTCATAAATCCAGTATTCGTTGAATAGAAGCTAGAATTCAGTAGAATCGATTACCCGATTCATATATGCAACATTCATTTGCCCAATTGTAGAATCTGAATCATTACCCGATTCATAAATCCAGCATTCGTTTCCCGATACTAAGATCAATGATTCATTGCCAGATTCATAAATCCAGCATGCAATGCCAAATTCCAGAATTTATAAATCGGTACCTGATTCATCCATTGCTCGATTCTAGAGTCAATGATTCATTGCCCGATTCACATGTTGAGGAAATGTTGCCCGATTCCAGAAGAAATGATTTATTATTGATCTAGTTTTGGATATTGGACGTCCATGGGATCTCCAATCTTAGATATCCCTAGGACATCCATGTTACCATAGAATCTTCATTTCAGAATATCTATTGGACGTCCATGAAATTCGACGATTCGCTACCCGGTTCATAAATCCCGATTCTAGAATCAGGCATTCAATACCCGATTCACAAATTCAAAATTATTTACTCGTTTTCAGAATCAACGATTCATTACGCGATTCAGAAAACCAGGATTCGTAATCCGATACTCGCAGCCTCGGTGACAGAGAATGAGCGACTATCTTCCCTCTCGAAGATTCAGGGTTCTAGCCGTGTCTGGTATGGGTATTCTTTGTGAGTATTCAATCGAGTCATTAGTGTTGCCCACGGGACGAGACGGGACAGGCTTTTAAAAATTCGAGACGAGACGAGATTGATCATGTATCCCTTTGACAAACGAATATTTTCGAGACGAGACAGCATTTCACAGCATTTCCACGAGACGAGACAGGCCAAAGTCTCGTCTCGTGGGCAACACTACGAGTCATCACTCATCCTCATTAGTCAGAAGTTGCAGATTGATTGTTTGATTTGTTTCTTTTTTACTTCGCTTCTTGTGCCACTTTTGGCTAATTTGCGAACATGGGGATGAATGATGACACGATGAAATTGATGAATCGACACTCACAAACATCCATTCCCAGGCCGGGATTCGAACCCGGGCAGAAGTGGCAAAGAAGAGACTCCAAATGAGAAAAAAATGCAAGTGAGTCGTTACTCGAATCCAGGATTCCTCACCCGAATTTTCAGGGTGAAATTCACCCATCGCTACTTTAAACATCTTCAACAGAAACAGAAGTATCCACTGTGAACCATAGGATAATGAAACACCATTGCTTATACAATGAAAATAAGAGAGACTCGGAAATGCAAACCATTCTGAATTTGTTCCACGAGAATTTGCCAGCGTGGTAGACAATTAGAGAAGTTTGCATACTGCATCAGCAGGTTTGAAAGAAACGAAAGAGCAACGTTACAGATTCTTCCCTTTCCTTTTTTCAGTGTACAGGATAATTACTCAAACGAAAGGCAGGATTTGCAAGTAAGTTCAGACTTATTACGCACAAATTAACAGATATGAAAAGGCTTTGTTGCCTTAAGCCTCGGAAAACCAGACATGATTATTAAGTACCTCGGAACTGTGGCTTCGAAGGCTCGTTTATTCTCAAGTACGAGAAGTGAAGAAGAGATTAGAGGGAAGAAAGGAAAGGGATGAGGTGCATGCTGAGAATGAGAGACAATGTGATGCAGGAAATATGAAGATGAAAGAGATAGAAATATACGTTAAAGATGTAATGATAGAATCGCTTATGATCCTTTTTTATTATTAGTTTTTATTTGTTTAATGTTATTTCTTGTTTAGTGAAAGTAAGGTGAAAGCCAGTTTAAGAAGGAGGTTAGTTTCAAGATCTTGCCCAGATAGCACACAAGTTTGCGGCAAACTTACGATAGCTTCCTTGTTCCTTGTCAGAGCAAGCTTGATATGGCAAGCTGGACGCAAGCTTGAAGTATGTGGTACTTAGCGTGGGTGGATACATTTTTTAAGAAATATTAACGATAGAGACACCCAATAATATAAGAATAGATATACTCATTAAACAGAAACAATAGTGACAAAATGAAATAAAACCGAAATATAGTGTAATAAAGTGAAATATGAATATTTATGTTTCCTGTAGACGCCGCTAGATGTGTAAAAAATGTGCCAAAAATGTGTAAAGGAAACTTAAGTTTTTGTAACACAAATAATGATATGTTTGATTGTATATTTAGTGATAAATTGTGTTTTAACACCTTTTGAAAGATGTATGAACGTTAAGCCACAAGGGTGAGAAGAAAATTAAATGCAGTGAATGAAAGTGCATCTTCTATGACCAACCTTTTTGATTCATGACTAGATAAACAAGGAGCTATGTGTGGCGAATTAAAATTGACACACTTACTCAGGAATCGGTTAGTTCATATGAACTTTCCAGCCTGGTCATTACCAGGAGATCGGTTAGTTCATTGAATTGAACAATACAGCAAAACTATTGCCTATTTTAGGGGGAGTAGGAAAATTTCCTTAAAAAACAAAAACAAAAAAAACCTCACATAACAAACATTGGTGGCTGACTGTTGCATATCCCCCAATTGCTCTTTATTTTTCTGTACGATGTGCATTATAGCCATATTTTTGCTAACAATGAAGAGAAAAATCATTTTAGCTTAAAGGTGCAAGTCAGAATGTGGCTTACTTCGAGCATTCTGTAAGCATATAGGTAGTTATGGCAAGCTTGATGCATGCTTACCTTCGTAAGATTGCTGCAACTTCCAATTCTGGTAACTAGATTGCTGGATGCAAGCTTTCATCCAGCTAACAGCTTGCAGTGGCGAGCTTGCTTCATGCTTTCAGTAAGCTGTCTGTGCTATCTGGATGTCCTTTCAAACCTAAAGGGGGGTGGAAAAGTCCTGTTTACTGGCATTTTTCAAATCGCCTATATAAGGGAACCGATTGAGTAACGGGCGTTGACAGTCTTACGTTCTTTTGGGCGCGAGGGGATACCTTGGAAGGTTCTCTCGGTGCCGGCACAGTGACTGTGGCTAGTCTCAAGGTCTAGCGGTCACGGTTCAACAATTTTTTCATAGAAAAGTCGTTTTGTGTCAAGCCATTGCTTAGTTTTCGTTGGACATTGTAATTGTTCTTAGAGAAACGTCGTATCAGAGGTGATTAAGGGACACTTTTATTTTCAAGTATATATCTATCCGTTGGTGAAAAGCCAAGTACCCTTGTTGCGAGAAATTATTAGTATAAAATTGTAGATTCGACACTGTCAAGGTGACTGGTTTTTATTTAATCTGGGAATAAAGGTACAGTGAGAGGGTGAATAAAGAATCACCACAGTTTTGTTTCATATAATTTCAAGAATAGCGCATAATTAGTTGTAATTTCCATCAAGTTTAGTCTCCTTTTGCGTGGCAATTTATAGAAGAAACAAGAAGGGGAGGGAATTAGAGAACCATGTCATGTATACAAGTGTCAAGCTTGATACATTTTTGAAATAGTACTGATGGTCTAGACCAACGTACGAACCTCTCATATATATAGATGAGATAGGGGAGAAGAGGAAGTCAAAGAAAAAGAGAGGTAGTGGAATAAAGAGTTTGGGAAAGGCCACAGAAAAGATATGAAAAGTGCTTAGGAAAGCGGTCATTAAAACTTACAGGAAGTAGGGCGAGGCATCTTAAGAATACCGAAGAATGCAAACAAGAAAAGGGAAAACAGAGAAGAAGAAGAGGAAGCGATTAGCTACGACGTGAAGTGTAAAGATTGTCAGAGTGTGTCATAGGAGAAACAAAAAAGAGGCTGAAAGACAGGTTGAAGCAACATAGGGATGATGTACGACTTAAGAGAGAGAGAAATACGATATTTAAACACACGAGAGAAACAGGACATGACATAGAGTGGGATGAGGCTAAGCAGATAGGAAGGGAGAAGAGAGTACTAGTGAGAAAATGGAAGGATGCCAAGGAAATAGAGAAGAAAGGAGAAGAAGACACAATGAACTGGAATGGGGGACCTAAGATAAACCAAGAAGCAAGAAGGTGTTAGAAAGAGTGGAAAGAACAAGAGAGAAAGAGAAGAGAAGAAGGAAGAGGAATGAAGAAAGAAAGGAAAAAGAGAGTGAGATAAAGAGTCTAACCACTTTCCAGATGAAAGAAAATGTTTATCTAAATCGCCTGTAAGGTGAAAGTACAGTTGACAAGGGAAGGCCAAATGCTGGAATGTTCCAGAAACAACTGATTTTTGTGTTTATATATCTGCCTGTTTTGTACCTACTTTCAATTGTACTTGGTACAGAGTCTGATGAAGACGTTGCTAGAAGGTTAAAACGTTACGTTTAGTTTATGTTTAAAATAAAATAAATTCCTGCCTTGGTCAGCATATTGAGTTTTTCATGAGAATTTCAGTGTTTTAATTAAAGAGGATGATGTTTATTTTTATGTGGGGGTTATTTCGTATGTAATTCTTTGTAGCCCTATATATTAAATCAACGAAATAAATAGTCTTGTTATATATTTCTAAACTGAACGTCTGGACTATCATTCAAGATAAAAGAACTGAGTTTTCCTCTAATATCCATGGTAAAGAATATGGTAGTTATTCAATGTATTTAATTCGATTGAAACGTATTGTTAGTTTTTTAAGTGTAATGCTAACTATTAGCCTGGGGAAGTAACGAAAACAAGTAACAGGTCGAGCCAAGGCAGGTTACTCTCCACCAGAAGAAATAAAGCATAACAAGAAAGCGAGATAGAGAGAGATTTAAAAATGATGTGGGAAAAGACAAGAAAAATGATAAAAATAAAGTTGAGTTTTTTGAGGCCCACTTTATCTTCAGATAGTGTAACCGGGAATGGACCTGCACTATAAAGTGGGAACATAACCACTACGTACCTGACACCGGGTATTGAAATCAGGATCCATTGATTACAAAGCGATGACGTGCCACTACGACAACGGAGAGGCCCAGATAAAAATTAGTGAGGGGTAATAGGTTGAGAGAGTTTAATAGAAAACAGCTACACAAAGAGAGTGAGAGGGAGGAAAAAGTTGAAGGAAAGAGAGAGAGATAGAGAAAGAAATGATTAGACAAACGAGAAACTCAGATGGAGATTGACAGAGAGTGAGAGAGATTGAGAGAGATGCCAGGCAGAGAAAGGAACAAAAGGAGAAAAAGAGAGAGAGACCGAGAGAAAGATAAACAAGAAAAAGACAAAAGAGAGAGAGTGTGAGAGAGAGAGAAAAGAGACAGCTAGTGAACAACACACGCACACACTCACATACACACAGAGAGATATAGAGAGAGGGAGGGGAGGAATTGAGAAAGAGGGAGAGAAGTAGACAAGAGGGAGCGAGAGAAAGAAAAACAGAAATAGAGAAACAACAAAAGAGTGTGTGTGTGTGTGTGTGTGAGAGAGAGAGAGAGAGAAATATGTAGAGAGATAGAGGAAGAAAAGTAGATAAATGGAAGAGCGAAGATAGGGAGAGAGAGGAGCGAAAATGAGAAAGAGAGAGAAATGTAGACAGGAGCAAGACAGAGAGAAAAGGGAAAATTTGCAAGATGGAGAGAGAAAGCGGGAGAATAGTAGACAAGAAGAAGCGAGAGAGAAAGAGAAATAGAGATAAGGTAAATGACAAAGTTGGAGAGAAGGTAAATGAAAAAGTTGGAGAGAAAGTGGGAGAATAGTAGACAAGACCGAGCGAGCGAGAAAGAGAGAGATTGAGAGAAGGAGAAGGCAGGATTTGAGGCAGATGAGGGGAGATCCTCAGAAACCTTTCTCTGACGTCACCGGTGATGAATGATCTCAATTAAAACCTGACTGCCCTGACGTAATACAATTCAAGATAAATTATCCATTAAGATGTAAAAGAGGACTTGAGAATGTCAGAGGAGCCAGGTTCACGACTCTGCGCTTTAGAGGAGACGATTCGCTGCGAAGAAGGGATACTGGAAAAGTTATTTGATGAAGGAGGTTGGGGATATCTGAATAAAGTAAATGATGTCTTGATCGACGTGGAGTTCCTTTTCTCATCAAGGTCATGTGACGTAACTTTAATCAAGTGTAATACCGTTATGTTTCAAGTCAAGATGGACCTACAGTTTAAAGTTGGACCCGAACCACTGTGTAACGTACCTCTAATGAGAATCGAACCCAAAATCCAGAAAATCTTTAGGATTAATTAGAATCAAAATCACAACAGTATCTTTTCCTTCGTGTTTGTCTGAGACTGAAACTGCACTTTAGGAAGGGTTCATCAACTCTAAAAATGCTGTTGCTCGTTTAAAATCATATGAATAATCTTGTTTCCATAAAATATATAAAACATGTCAAAAAGGTAAAGTTATTGAACAGTGGGATGCAGAAGTATTGACAAAATGGCATGTTTTCATTCTCAACACACTGTCAAGAGGGTTTTGGCCGAGCACAAGATCCCAGTAATGAAACGCCTACAGTATTCACTTAACCTGGACCTGTGTGAGTCACAGGTGTGACTTATCTCTATTACCAAAGGTGAATTGATTTCGTTATTTTCCTTAGCCTTTCTGCCCCTTCTTGCTGATTGCAAATATGAGGATGAATGGTGATATGATGAAGGAACAGTCACAAAGAACACTTATGCCCATGCCGGGATTCGAACCCGGGACCCCCTGGAATCATAGCGCGCTTTGTTAACCACGTTACCAAAGGTTAAACCTGAACTAAATAGGAACCCGTTTCGGTTCCGTGGTGATGCAGTGAAAGTCAAAGCGACTGGACTAATGAGCAGACTTGCAACACTGCTTCCAACAGTGGAACATTCGCATGTAGCGGTGTATTGATTGATTGATCATTTCAGTTTATTTTATGTCACTTTTCTGCCACTATTTAGCAAATCGCGATGATGGGGATGAATGGCGGATGAAGGGACAAGGACGACAAGACACGAGTTCCACATATGATTACACTGGCTGTGAGTCCAGACGCCAGACCCTCGTTAGTCTGCAAATACAGGATGCACTACGTGTAAGAGAGGTTGACATTTGGTTACCCCGTGTAAGGATCGGAAAGGCGAGTATATTCATGGAGATAACATTTCCAATGTCTAATTCGGAATAAAAATGTTTACGTATCAGTCTGATTATTTTCTAGCCACACCTCGTATATTTACATATTGCACCAAATAAGAATACCCATTCCAATAGCACAGTATATCCTTAACAGAAGCTCCCGTTCCATTTAAAGATAAAATTAATCAAATACTTTACGTATTTGCGGAGATAAACTAAGCATAAACTTCTAACCGATTTCTACCAATAAGGATACTTGTGCATTTCTTAGAAACTTACATTTATATATATATTGCATACTTTGTACATCGATATAGAAGAGTTTCGTTGCCTTAATATGAGTAGACCAAAAGTAGGCATGCAGTGTACGTAGAGTACGTTTGCCATGGGATAATGTATACCTACTTTTGGCCCACCCTCATGGACGTCCGCAGGATTTTTTCCAGGGAGGGGCAAGGAAGGTATTTTTTTTCCGGGGGGCAACATGGCATATTTTCCCCAATAATAGTGTTCATCCCTCAAAAAACATGGCTTAAATTTGAATTTATCATGTTCGTACAATAATTAACACACATTATTGTGGCTGAAATTAAATTATATGTGTGAAATATGTAATTTTTGGTTGACTTTCGTTTTCCAGGGGGGAGGGCACGGCCCCCCTTGCCCCCCTTCCGGATTCACATATTAGAATCACGTCGTTTCATCCTGTTTAAAGAAGTAGATTTTCAGTTTTGCGGTAGAATCGATCTATATTCTGTGGATTTGCACCATTTACGGGATATTTTCAGACTTCCGAAAGCGTTGTGGCAATATATAAACTGTGTGTTTATCTCATTCTTTCATCATGAATTGATATGGTGGGTCTTTAAATATTTTAAATAGTATTTTAAACAGGAATCAATTTAAATAGTAGCGAGTACTTATTTTCTTAACTTCTCTCACAAAGGTCTTTAACAAAAAGAAGATCAAGAGACAAACAAGACGGGACAGAAAAGACAAGACTACTACTTATATGTCCACATGCTCTTAAATCAGCACGAGTTCAAGGTCGCTTCGATACTGTAGAGACTTTGATACACGCTGACCTCTACCGAAGACTTTTCGAATTACTCAGTCCATAGGCGAGTGCTGCTTGAACACCTGTTTTACATCTAGTGATTTCGTCAGGAGATAATGCAGAGCTTGTAAGTAGAATTCCATTATAAATTTGCAGTCTAACATGTAGTCCAATGCAGCATTGATGATAAACATTTACAATTATCGAAGGAAATATGCGTTGTAAAAGACTTGTAGTGTTTTAACCTACCGAATTTAACGTGTATTGGTGCAGTATGAGACAACGTAGTTCATTAAGTAGACCATTCCTGCCAACAAAATATGGAGCTAGTTTTAAAGTTATTAGGTGTTATGTTTATCTTTCCTATGAGCGAATAGAGAATATTGTCATAGCCAAACATAACTTGGTACCTTTGACCCTCTGTACCGCCGCTAAAAAGTGAAAATCGTTTTATGGTTTACGAACATAATGTTTGTGTTGACTGTTAGTTTTAACTTGCGATGTTGACAGTCATAAGGCTTCGCGCAAGTAAATATAGGTGGCACTCAAAACGACCATTAAAAATAACAGACTGTTTCATAAACATAAAATATTGATGACAAAAGTCGATAAAATTTCCACGAATATGAATTATCTTTACATTACCATGTATTTTAAAATAATGTAAATCAAACACAAAGGACTGAGAACCAAAATAGAAGTGAAACAATCGTTAATAATATAGATTTATTAGTGATTACAGTTTTACGTTTTCAGGTCGGGAATCAATTGTGACAGTTGTAAGTTACACAAGCTGACTGTCTTGACACACCCGCCATGACATAAGACAACTTTTAACGAATGACGAAATACGAAGGCAGAGTTTACGTAGACTGGAACTTTGAGACACAGCAAACCGCCAGCAAACAGAATGCAGGAGACTTGGATTTAACGCTGATTGCAATTTTCGAAGTTTCTGTTGGGTTAGGAGTGCTGAGTTAGGTAGCGTTATCATTTGCACGTGTTTTTTCCCTGTTTGAGTGTTCGTATAACCGGTTTTAACGAAGAAAGGAACTGCGAAAGAACTCCAAGGTAAGAGGTTTTTATCTTACGGTGCTTTGGGGATCAAATATATATATATATGTTATGTGTGGTTTCCATTTTATATTGTATAAAACAACGAAATCTATCAATTAAAAAAGAATTCAACATAATTATTGAGGGATTACAGTTGGTGAAGGGCACCCCATAGCTTAGGCCGACGATCTAAAAATGTTTATGCTATCACGGAGCCAATTTGATTTAATGTTTTGCAGTGGCGTAGCATGGACATTTCGGGTGGGAACGCCAAGTTCGAAGGAAGGGTCGGCCCTTTCTTGCTTAATAATTTACGTATGGTATCAGTCGCCACAGGTATTGTTTATTTGCCTGACGTCATCTGGGTTTTCAATAAAACATCATCCATGCATGTTTTAGCTAGAAAATTAGATGCCTCAAATGTTTTGAACTCTGGTGTTTTTATACCTTTTTTAATACCTTTCTGCATGACGCAAGTCATTAAAAACCTACCTGAATCACAAGCGCCTCTGCACAACAGTAGACGTCATTGTTGTGGAGGATCCAACTACTGATTGATTTGGTTTATTTTACTTCGCTTTTCTACCACTTTTGGTTAATTTCGAATATGAATATGAGTGATGATATTGATGAAGGGACACTGACAAGAACACCCGTGCTCACGCCGGGATTCGAACCAGGGACTTCTGTCGTCTTGTCGCACTGTGCAAAGCACTCTGACACGGAGGTGGGTGGATGATCCAACTATCGTACACACTACTAACGTAACAGTGCCGATTAGTAATTCAGACCACTGTTTATTACATCTTGAGAATGCTGATAAATATTTAAAAATAATTTTGTCCAGAGACAATTCGATGTTAAGAGTTTTCAAATGAATGCTAAACATTTCCATTCACACAATATTAAGCAGTTAGATAATAACGAAAAAATAATAACAATAAAAAAATAGTTTTGCGGGTTAAGTGGTAGAGCAGCCACAGGCTGAATTTCTACCACGAGGAGTTCACCAACTTATTTGACAAAAACTGTGTTGATCTTTTAGTTTCTAATGCACATCGCTGTTCGTGCGATAAATTATACAATGCAGTGGCCATTAAGAAGCGGTATGTTTGAGATTGGAAAAGTTACGTCAGTCAATATTGCGTATTGTATGTAACATCACATAGCACGAGTGGCATGAGCGCGAAGAACCGGGTAGGATTTCTACCGCTGTCGTCTGCTTCAGAAGGCAGGAAGGGTCACATGAACCAATCACGGTAGACCTCTGCTCCGTACGCTGGCGTACGAGAGAGCATTTACGCGCGTGCTGTAGAGATCCAAGCTTTCCCTCAAGAAAGGCAGCAAGGAATATAGAGTCCTTTACGCCGAACCTGCTCGGCGTACGGCCAGGAAAGGCATTGAAAAAATATGCTAGAACGAGTGTTGAGAGTGGAGCGTTGCAAGTGGATCGCGAAAAATAGCTATTATAATGCCATGAAGGTCAAATATATACTTTCGCGAGTTAGGCTGTTTTTCTCAGAAATGATTACGTATATTTATGCCAAATTACAAATAAGGAAAAATGATGTAAATATTAACTCAAATTCGAACAACGAAAACCACCTCCCTCCCCGATAGCGTAGTGGCTAATGCTGACGCTTTGCCCCGTGTTCAATTCCCGTTAGGAGCACCTTTCAGTGCTTCGTATCTTGATTCAAACTGTAGGTTTAGTACCGATTAGTCTGTATGTGCTTAAAGTAGACATGAAACACAAAACTTACGAAACTAACATTATCAAACCTAACTGGTCTGACCTCCTCTAAGCGTATTGATATCATGAGTACGAATAAAATAACATGAACACGTATTCAGGAATGCATGTACATTTGTGACCTATTTCCTGCTCAGATCTCGTAAAGTTTTCCCCAACTCATTAAAATGCCCTATCTGGTGATGACGTAATTGTAATTAAGAGGCCCCGGATTTGATGCGCAGTGGACGCCCAAAGCGTTCGGATCCAATTTTAAACTGCAAATCCAGTCCCGATTATGAACATAAGACTGGGCTGAAAACTTTATCTTGTGAATAAAATATTTCGACATCGCCTTGTAATAAAGGGGTCCCGGGTTCGATACCTGGTTGAGGCCCTTAGTGTTTGGATACTTAAGCCTGTCTGTGCACAAAAGTGGACTTAAAACTCTCTCTTGTAACTAAGCATTTACATTTTACGATGACCAGTAAACAAAACATCACATCACAAAATTTTTGAGTTTGTCTCCGCTTAGAAAACTATTTATTATTTAATTACAAAAATAGCATTACGTCTCGATGTTATTGCTGCGTCTATAATCCAGACCTCAGATTTTTGTTGAAAGGAAATTGGTACATTAGATTCTTGGGCTTGATGCTGCAGAGGCATGGTTGCGCAATTTCGGAACAAAGGCGTGACGTCATTTCTATGGCGACTTGACACTGCTTCTCTGTGGCTAATTCTCAAACTTCTGTGAGTCATAACGTCCCCTCATCTGGTCGGTCTGGTAGGGGGTCTACGTGGGGGACGTATGTTCGTTCACTGGGGAATGGATATTGTTCGCAAGAGGCATGTGGGGACACTGTTAATAATAATGGATACTTCACGTATTGCTACATGTACCAGTAATGAAGGATGGAATTGATTACCTCATACGGATATACTGTGGCCGAAATAACATTTTTTTTTTTTTTAGTTTGAGAGGAAAAGGGGGAGTTGGAAAATCCACTATGTTTTAGCGGGCCGATATGTGCACGAACTTACTAGTATTAAGGATTACTAATGGATAACATTTAGATACGCAATGCCTTAATAACAGATCATTCTTTCTCACACAGTAATTGTTTTCCTATGTATTCATTGCTGTACTGTTGGCTATATTGATTTTTCATCAGGGCCATCCCGATCGCGCAGTGGTAGCGTCGCCGCCTTGTAATCAAGGAGTTCCTGGTTCGATACCCGGTGGAGCAACATAGTGGTTCGGATCCAACTTTAAACTGTAGGTCCAGTCCCGATTAGCCTTACCGTGCATGAAGTGGACTTAAAACACCAAATCAATGATTTTTCATCCATTATTGCATTTTTAGAACTTATTATACATGGCTCTTTATACCGGAAAGTATTATTTATTTATTGATCTTCAACAGAGATTAACCTTCAATTACAGAATCGGTATGTATGTATGTATGTATATGTCGTCACCTTGTAATCAAGGGGTCCCTGGTTCGATACCCGGTGGAGCAACATAGTGGTTCGGATCCAACTTTAAACTGTAGGTCCAGTCCCAATTAGCCTTACTGTGCACAAAGTGGACTTAAAACGCCAATTCAATCAAATCATATCGACCATATATATTCTCCCTCTCTCTTCCCTATTTTTCCTTCTCCCCTTACACACATATTTATATATACAGGATGTACCAAAAGTACCATTACCCCCTCCTTTGAATTGTAGATAAACCTGCAAAATGTTATTTTAACAGCATGCGTATGATGTGAGGATGCTATACCATTAAATCAGACCAATGACCACCATTTACTCCAGAGGATCTGTGTGCACACCGCCATTTTCATGGCACAGTATCTATTATTACGTGAAATCCTCCGTAACATGGCTGGTGTGAGGCAAACGCACTGCGAACAGCTTCTTGAAGTTCCCCAGTTGTCTGGTAACGATTATGGGCGACTTTCTGTTTGATGTGCCCCCATAACGCATTATCGCAAGAATTCATATTTGGACTTTGGGGTGGCCATTTTAGAGGTGCTGGTAAATTTGGCGATCCTCGTCCAATCCATTTGTCTCTGAACACATCATTGAGGTATTCTCTTAAAATGGCCACCTGAAATCCAGATCTGACATCTTATGTTACGGAGGATTTCACATCACACCTGGAGGCGAATAATACTGTGCCATGAAAATGGCGGTGTGCACACAGATCCTCTGGAGTAAATGGTGGTCATTGGTCTGATTTAATGGTATACCATCCTCACATCATACGCATGCTGTTAAAATAATATTTTGCAGGTTTGTCTACAATTCAATGGGACTTTTGGTACACCCTGTACATAAATTACATAGTACATAGATATATTGCTGTACAAAACAAGTTTACTGGGGCCATCCCGATGGGTTATTGGTAAAATTGTCGCCTTGTAGTCAAGTGGTTCCTTTTAATCGTGTTCGTTATATTGTACTTGTGAATTAACGAATTATTGTATTTCGTTTGCAATGCTTGATGGATTTTGGCTTACTATTATGATAACTGACGTGAATGTTAATAGTAAAAAAAAAAGGTAAAGTGCTCCCCTGTGCTTAGCACCACGCCATGAAGGCGTGTAGGGGGTGTGGGGGTAATGCCCCACACTTTCTTGATCCGGTCCTGAGTGGGGGGTGATGTGATCAGAATCACGCCCCTGACCGGCTTTACCCCCCAGGGTTTCCCTCAGGTACCCATGTCATTCGACGCTGCGTTGGCGCCGCACTGTGGGATAAAATTCGAAAAAGGTGGTCATCATCAAATAACTCGAGACAGAATTGAAAAATCGTGACAATAATCGTTACTCGGGGGTTTTTGGGGTCGCTGATTACGAATCTGACAATATTTTCCCCAAAAACAAAATGGCGGATCCAATATGGCGGCCAAAAATTCACAAATGTTGATAAATATTAATGAAAATCGTTACCTGGGGGTTTTCGGGACCGCTGATTACGGATCTGACAATATTTTTCCCAAAAACAAAATGGCGGATCCAATATGGCGGCCAAAAATTCACAAATGTTGATAAATATTAATGAAAATCGTTACCCGGGGGTTTTCGGGGCCGCTGATTACGAATCTGACAATATTTTTCCCCAAAACAAAATGGCGGATCCAATATGGCGGCCAAAAATTCACAAATGTTGATAAATATTAACGAAAATCGTTACTCGTGGGTTTTAAAAGTGTATAAATTTAAAAATAATTTTTTAAAAACAATTTTTATTGTAGTATACAGTTTCTACCGTGAAAATTTATTTAAGCGAAAGGTTTTATTACATAAGAGTATAAAAAGATCACCTCTTGTTAAAGATATAACTTCCTCTGTGTTCATGTCTGAAAATAAAAATTGATATTAGTATTTATTATGATAGTATTTGTAAAAGTTATAAATTTTTGTCACCAATTAACTTAACAAAATTTTATTTAAGTTATTCACTTAATTTAATCGTCATAAACGATATCAGCATTAATATTAATTTTTAAATAATGTAATTAGTCCAAACGTTCCCTTCAGTAAATTTGAATATAATTATTTCAATTTATTATTTGATTATAAATAATTATAATCAAAATTAATATTTATCAACATTTGTGAATTTTTGGCCGCCATATTGGATCCGCCATTTTGTTTTTGGGGAAAAAAATTGTCAGATTCGTAATCAGTAGTCCTGAAAACCCCCGTGTAACAATTTTCGTTAATATTTATCAACATTTGTGAATTTTTGGCCGCCATATTGGATCCGCCATTTTGTTTTCGGGAAAAATATTGTCAGATTCGTAATCAGCGACCTCAAAAACCCCCGAGTATCCATTTTCAACAACATTCATTAATATCTAACCGATTATCCACCCACGTACGTTCTCTTTATATTTTGTTTATGACTGCACATTGTTTAAACAATTAGTCTTAATATTAGGGTAGCAGGTTGTAGCAGCCAATTCTTTGAAATATTGAAAGTTAAGGGTTCAAAAAACATTTTCCAGTGAGAATCATCGATCGAGTGAAGTCGAGTGGTTAAATTTTTGCTCAATGTTTATAAAAATGTTCTCAATAAAATGAAAAAAACGTGAGTCTTTAATTATTAATAACTAATTTACAGTTAATTATGAATAAACTTGGATTTAATTACACATACCTTGCAGAAAAGAATCCGAAACAATTTATACTAATATCATATATTATGCCGATAATAGCGCACTATTTCTCCGGCACTTTATATACGCGCTGTATTTTTGTTAGACGCGTCCGCTTGCACGTTGAACTTTGAAATGACCTGACTCACTGCTGAGTGGCATCAAACACTTGAAAACCGGTTTTCCTTGTGTTTTGGGGTTCCAACTAACGGTCGGTACACAAGGCAACGTTAAAATGGGACTTTCGATTTTTCCCCAATGGCCAGCTTTTTTCGATTCTATCCCACTGTGCGCCGGGACCGCTTCCAACGTTAGAAAAGTTCCCGGATATGAACTGGCCGGGGATCGAGCCCGGGACCTTGAGCATGGTAGTCAGACGCGTTACCGACTGAGCCACCGCAGGTATATCAATTAACTACAGAGTGCTGTTTGAAAAATTATTTTGTCATGATGTATCTTTTCTGGAATTTTTATAAGCAATTGCACATACTGCTGAGAATAGACTGCCTAATTGAGAGACAATTTTTCATACGTTTATTGTTCTTTTAATTCATGTTATTTATATAAAGTGATTAATTATCAATAATGGAGTATAATATTGTGTAGCAGTCACTGATTTACGAGCAATATTCTACTTTAAAGAAACTGAAATATGTTCATGTAGTAGAATCGCTCATGAATACCGGAGAGGTGGTTTTGTGTAGAACGAAACGAATTTCTTTTCTTACTGTTTTTGGCATGGATTTTCAGCCGATACCTTGTATGTTGTTCGTTTGGAAGAATTTGTATCCATGTCGCGTTAATTGTTATGCAGTTAATTACTACTCCACATTCAGTCTTCCTCGGTCATTATTCCAGTGTGCCAGTACTAACAAAGGATTACAGATGATAGTCGAGAACGAGAGGAACTTGTAAATATCGAGACAGTAACGAGATCATACTTCCGTAACATCAAGACTAGACCGAGAGTCTCGATTTCGTTCGATACTTTGGTACGATATTTGAAAATTTTACCTACAGCAAGTTTTCATTACTAGGCGATTTATTCAGACATTCCCAGTGGATTTCTAAAAAAACAAGTTCGTATATTCTTGTATATTTTTTGTTTATAGTAATTGCAAAGGCAGGTAATGTCAGCCTTTTAGTGGCAATTATGATGCTGTGGTACGTGGTTTCATACATACGAGGGCTTGCTGAAATGTAATGCCTCCTATTTTTTTGTTACGGTATAAACGCATTTTGGATTTTGAGCAAGGTCGCCCGCACTTGTCCCCCTGAGATATTTGGAAAAACTTCATATAATTCAAATTTTGAAATTGTAGCGTGAAGACATGGACGAGGGTTCCCGTGAAAGACAGCAGATTAAGTTCCTATGTAAATTATCATAATGCTGGGGATGCTTTATGAGAATTCTCTTAACCTGGGGAAAGCATCACCCCACGTTTCCTCCACTTTAAGCATTGCTGCCCCCCTTAAGAAAAATCCTGCAGGCGGCCTTGATTTTGAGCGAACATGCATTTTTCTCGTCAGATTTTTCTTTTCTCCATTGCAAGTTTCAAACTTCTATCACCAAGTTGTGCTGAACTATAGCAAGGAAAATGGCAGCAAGTATAGTCCACGCGTTTACTTCGTTAACGTCCAAGAACTGAAGAATGCCGCCGCCACGAACGTGGGTGGGGATATATAGCGGGCGAGTTGTTTTTGTCCAATTACACTCAACCTTCAGCCAATGGGCGTGGAGTCTCAGTCACATGACTGCGGATACGCTGTTGCCGTAATTTGCAACTTCAATGTGGAGAGCGTGCGAAGGTGCTAGTGCGGGGTAAAGACAAAGTGGCGTAGAGTAGATGTGTGGCAACACTGTGTTTTGAATGTGACTGTTGCAACTGGTGGGCGCGCTCCGTGGACTCCAAAGACAGCCAGTCGTTAACGAAGCTAGCGCGTCGACTATAATCATACTATGTCAGTGTGCCTGAAGCAGCGTGCGGTGATCGAGTTTCTAACCGCAGGAAATGTGCCCAATTGACAATCATCGGAGAATGGAGGTTTCTTGTGGGGATGAGTATCTAGACATCAGTACTGCACAACGTTTGGCTGTTCGGGCTCGTAATGAAAGCCCCAGCTGTAGAACTCTCAATGTGTGTGACAAATAATGGAGTGGAAGGCCGCGTACTGCAACTGATGAAGGTAATCGGAATCGATAGAACCAATGCATAACCCAAGCAGAGCTTGCATGCAAGAGTGGCATATCACTGGAACAAGTGCAGGCAGTAATCGCAGATCTGGGATACCAAAAACTTTGTGCCCGGTGGGCGCCTCTGAAGCTCACTCCTGACGTGAAACAGATGAGACAGGACATTAGACAACAGTTGCTTCAGCACTACTCTGGCTCCGTCACATCATCTGTTTCCAAAGCTCAAGTACCACTTGAGAGGAGTTCACTTTCATTCTGATGATACAGTGCAAGCAGATGTGAGGCTGTGGCTTTGTCGTCAAGATCAACAATTCTACATTGACAGAATTAAGAAACTAGACTCTCTTTGGCACACGTGTGTTGATCCCCAGGGCGATTATGTTGGAAAAGTAATTGTGTAGATATGGACGATAAAGTTCTAAAACGTTACCTGCATTTCTTTTATTGAAATAAATTCAACTGTTTTCCAATAAAACAAAATAGAGGGCATTACTTTACAGCATGCCCTCGTATCAAATATAAAATTCCTTTTTACCACAGTGGTGACACGTCGTTATTGAGACGATGCGAGATTTGCTATTCGAGAATGAGGCGGTTGTTTATGAATCGAAACGATTGGTTGAGTTGGTGTTTTAAGTCCACTTTATGCACAGTAAGGCTAATCGGGACTGGACCTACAATTTAAATTGGAATCCGAACCACTATGTGCTTCCACCGGGTATCGAACCCGGGACCCCTTGATCGAAACGAGAACGAGAGACTGACAGATCTCGTCTCGTCAGATCCCTACAAAACATATCGAGATTATACTACCTTTGACCACCTTCTATTTCCCTAGGTATTGTGTTGCTGTAATTCATTTCGAATGGCTTGAAACTTCTCTTCCAGATTTTCATTATTTTGTTGCATATCCTTTTGCAACTCCTTTTGAAACATTTCATTATTTTGTTGCATATCCTTTTGCAACTCCTTTTGCAACATTTCATTATTTTGTTGCATATCCCTTTGCAACTCCTTCTGTAACTCCTTTTGCAACATTTCATTATTTTGTTGCATATGCTCTTGCAACTCCTTTTGCAACATTTCATTATTTTGTTGCATATCCTTTTGCAACATTTCATTATTTTGTTGCACATCCTTTTGCAACTCCTTTTGTAACTCCTTTTGCAACATTTCATTATTTTGTTGCATATCCTTTTGCAACTCCTTTTGTAACTCCTTTTGCAACATTTCATTATTTTTTTGCAATTCACAGCGAATGTTCTATTGCAACCTTTCTTGAAGATTTTCATTATTTTGTTGCAAACTTTGGGTAACCGTAACTTGAAATGCTGCAATAATCTTGTCCAAGTTGGAATTCACTGTACTTGTATAAGATTTTAACAAAAATTGATCAAAATCTGGTTTACAAGATTTACAGAAATAGCTTTCATTAGAAGAACTAAATATTACCCAGTGCATTACAGTCAAACCTCTGCACTCCAAATGTTCTCATTTATTGCAGCCATTGCACTTCACAAGACGGGAATCTGCTTCAATGTTACTGCAACAAATAATATTCTTCATTGGGTCAGCATTTTCTTCAATAGTTTCATTTTCCCTGAAACTATCGACGACATCGGATCTTAAGAAAACTCCCGTTCTTAAGTTGTAAGAATGTTGCTTCCGATCCATTATTTAAAGTAATCCAATATATATATAGCCCCAATCCCACCACTCACTCACTGACTCACTGACATAAATGTTCTCCGTGAAGGAAGCCCCGGAGGCGAAAAACGCCCGATTACGACCCCCCATGAAATCGTCCCAAAAGGCCGAGAAAATTAAGAAATCGCTCAATTGGCCCTTCCTTAAGGGTGAAAATGCCCTTTTTTCACGTCCTTAGCAACCGTTGCCACGGGCATTTCTTTTGCACACATTGTTTCCTTCAATTCTTAATTGTCGAGATACATTATATTTCTCACAGATCAACAAAAGATGAATCAACTTTTGGTTAGAAAAGGTGCTTCAAACAAGGGTGACATCTACTACATAAGCAGTTTCAGCCCAGGTACAATTACGTATAGGTACTTATATTAGTAAACTCAATGCGAATATATTTACATCGTGGTTGTTTTAATTAAATGTTTAGAGGTATAATAACAAACAAATATTTAGAGAGTTTCCGGTACTTGTTGTTCACCATGGAAACGGACGTTGCTAAGGAACTTAAAGAAAGTGTATTAACACCCCGAAAACTACTGTAAGTGAAATATGCTAGACTTTTCGTATTTTAAAATTCAAGCGTCAGAATTTATTAGAGAGGCAAGGCAGGAATTTGAGGGAAATAAAGGAAGACAATAATTTTCCAATTAAGTTTAAAAATGTGAAAATGACAAAAGACGTAAATATTGCATTTCCAATTTAGTGTCGCTATTGAATTCGTTTATGCAAGACATCCAGCTAATAATCTTGAAACGGTTATTACTTACTCAGTTTATTATTAAGAAAATAGACAATAATGCTTTGAATATTTGTGCCTTATTAGAGCCCATACACACACAAAGTTACTTTCTAAACTTTTAAAATTAGTGAACTTATACACTTGTCCCCCTACATCCAATAAAACATGCAGACATTTTATCCCATCTATAATATGATTACGCCCACAAAGTGGCCGAAGGTCACGCATGCGAGCGTACAAGACGTGGCCTTGGCCACGTCGAAAGTACGCGAGTCAGAATATAACTTCCACACTATATATTCACGAATCCTGGCTGAAGGTCGCCATAATTGTTGCTGTTAGTTTTGTATTAGCAACTAGTACAAATATATTATTTGTTTTAAGAAAGAAAATACAGAAATCTACTTACGAATTGGTATATTGCACTATATCCCATAATACATAATTAGAACAGTAACAGTGATAATGAAATGTCTTTCTTCTTATCAAAGATTTTTATCATTAATACAACTTAATTGTGAATGTTATAAAAAGATGACAGTCACAATTGATATTAGGTTCACTATGCATACATAGGCTAATCGGGACTGGACCTACAGTTTAAAGTGGGTACCGAACCCACCATGTACTCCAGCGGGTATCGAACTCGGGACCACTTGATTACAAGGCGCTACCCAATCGGGGAGGCCCGTTTCTCCAAGACTCTTCAATCCCAAAAAAACGAAGACCCACCAACCTAATATTACCCAATCAGTGCTCCCAAGACGTAGAAAAAAAAGCAGTATTACGTGAAGTTTCATTCAGCTTGCGATATCGATTATCGACAAATCAATTTAACAGTCCCGAGGAAGGGCGTGGGGGGCAGAATCCAGGAACAAAATACTTCGTTAATTCGGTAAAAAAAAAAAAGAGTCCGGATTGACTGTGTTTCCCTGAGATTTCGAATCTGTCTGACAATTACTGGTTTTCCTCCGTCCAACTGGCTTGGTATTGGTGTACGTGTTACGGCGGTCCACTAATAAATCTATCCTGCAGTCTCATTCAATTAGCCCCGGCCACTCAATTTCCAGGAACAATTCCTTCGTGCACGTTGGAGTGGAATTGGAAAGAAGCCTTGATCAAGGAAATCGCATTTCTGAAGAATAATCAAATAGAGGTTCTTTGCCTTTCTTAACGAGAAATTCTGTTGGTGAACAAATTTCTTTGCCAACGTTCATGAGGCTCAATGATTGTAATACCTGCCTTTATGTTAATTCTTTTATCGAATAATTAGTGTTTCATGAAAATTGGATCAGAGATTTTGCTGTACCGTACACAGACATCATACATCTGTAATTTTTTCATCAATCGCATCAGTGTCTGGCTTCTACACCTCTCCGTCTTCACTCTTCTGCTTCCAATTTCCCTCACTTCCGTTCCTCTGCCAAATTCCTAGGACCTTCGCGATTACGTCGTTGCCTCGTAAGCAAGGGGTTCCGAGTTCGATACCAGGTGAAGGAAGTTAGTTGTTCGGCTCCTGCTTTATAAGCCCAGTCCCGATTAGCCTATCTGTGCATAACGTGGACTTAAAGGCTAGCTCAAACTCTTCTTGCCGACTTTGGTGGCGGAGTGGTTAGCATAACGCGCTACGACGCCAGGGGTTCAAAGTACGAATCCAGTCCTTGGCTTTGTTGGCCTTTGTGAGTGTACCTTCATCCATTTCATCATGTCATGAGCAGAAGCGAGGCGTCCGGTCATCTGGAGATGAGGCGATGACCAAGCAAAATATAAAAAAATATTGCATTTTAAATATTTTAGAGAAGAACTAATAATAATAATAATAATGTCAGGATATTTGCATATTTGTGCGAAATAAGCCAAGCAACAGCATGAAACAGCTCGAACTACGCAAGAGATTTGCTAAAGTTTAGCGCATCGAAATGAGGGCCTGGTACTACCCTTCGCACCGAACCCTCCCGCGAAGTTTGCTATTGAAGGCAATGATTTTTGATTGATTGATTTGGTGTTTTAAGTCCACTTTATGCACAGTAACGCTAATTGGGACTGGACCTACAGTTTAAAGTGGGATCCGAACCACTATGTGCCTCCACCGGGTATCGAAACCGGGATCCTTGATTACAAACAATGGTGTTCGACGGCTCAGCTTATCGCAGAATGGTGCGAATCTCTCTGGTCTCAGCCGGAGCCGACAACAACCAACAACAAGGTCCAACAACCTCTACTTTTCCCCACTCTTGAAGGTCTGTGTCATAACAGGCCTTTCCTCAACCCCCATCCCCATGTTTACAGCCACACGGCAGGGTTTCTCTGAAGTCATCAATATTCTTCCGCGTGCTTAGTGGCGTGCTCTAGGAGGGATTGGTGAGGGTCATAATCTCTGCTTAGGTTCATTATAAAAATATGAACGTCAAAGGTATAGAAAAAGATGGCAAAAAAGAGGAAATTATTACTATGGAAAAGTACACGTAACAACCCCTGTCGAAAAGCCTGGGCACGCCACTGCTATTTCCACATGTTAAAAGGAAAGACACATATTGAACGATATAATCATATTTAATAATTCTCATCGTATGGGATAGAATTATGTATTTTGTAATATAAGATCTGTGGTATGAACTTTTACGTTGAACTGGCAATAACCTTGACGTTTATCGCAGAGAAATATTGTACCCCGCCCGCCCTTGAAATTCGACCGATTACCTATCTGTGCATAAAGTGATCTTTAAAAAAAAGAGAGACTTGTATAGTGTGTGTGTGGCAGTCAGACCCCTACCAACTAGATAACCGCGACTCTATATAATTTTAGGGTGACATCAATTTTCCGGCATCCATACCAATGATATTCATTGACTGTCTCGCCTAAATTCCCTACTATTATCCTAAGTACAAAGACAGGGCAGGGAAAAGAGAAGCATGATTACAAAGAAGAAATGGAAAGCAGAGAGGGAGAGAGAGATAAATAGGGAAAAAGAAACAGAATAAGGAATATCTATTGAAAGAAAGAGAAAACTGGAATAAAGCGGAGGGAAGATAGAATTAAAGAGGAAAAGTAGAAGAGAGAGAAGATGCAAAAACAAAAGGAAGAAATATTGAAAGAAAGAGGAATGGAAGATTGAGAAAAAGAAAGGAAAAGGAAGAGAGAGGAATAGATAAACAAAGAGAGGAAGAACTTTTGAAAGAATAGAAAAAAGGAGAAAGAAGAAGAAAAATATAACCGGTGGAAGAGAGAAACAAAGGAAGGAAGAACCGTGGAAAGAAAGGAAGTAATGGGAACAAAAGCAAGGAAGAAACAGGAAAAGAGAGAGACATGGAGGAACAGCGTGAGAGATTTGATTTGATTGATTGATTTAGTTTATTTTACTTCGCGTTTTGTGCCTCTTGGCTAATTTGCGAAGATGGGGATGAGTGATGAAATGATGAAATTGATGAATGGACATTCACAAACAACCAAGCCCGACCAGGATTCGAACCCGGGACCCTTGGCGTCGCAGCGCGATGTGCTAACCACTAGGCCACAGGGTCGGGCCAGCGTGAGAGAGAATACATTCTTATCACGTGATAATTTTGTTGTTCATACTCAAGCGAACCTGATCAGAATCGTCAGGCGCGATGGGTAAAATCGCCTAAAACTGAAAACCGAAGCTAAATCCTTCTTCTCAAACACAATCACAGACGAAGAGGAATAGATATTCATTTGGGCATCGCAGAGAAAGTTGGCAAATAAGCCACACGGTTCGAGGAACTCTGAGCTGTTCATCACCGCTGTTGTAATTGCTTCTTGCAGAAGAGACACGATCCCGAGCACCCCCTGGCAGCAACTTCTGTAAACTTGGATAACGCTGGGAGCTAGGAAGTGCTTCTATCATTGTCATTCCTCTGAGCGGAGTCAAATTGTTCCAGGGAGAACTTCAGCTTCGTCTTCTTGAGGTTTTCCTCGACGTGTAAGTACCAGTGGCGGCGATTGGGTGCCAAAACTTGAGGGGAAGGGGTAAGGGTACTTTCTCTTGGTAGACAAGGCTTATCATTTAGATGCCATACAGAGGGGGCAAAAGTGACGATTTTGGGGGGGGGGGCAACTTTGCCCTCTCGCCCTCCTAATCGCCGCCACTCATAAGGAGCACGGCCAGTATGAAAAGTATTCGTAGACATATACAGGGGATGGACAAAAGTATTGAAACACCACGACATCGGAACGGATGTTATCGACCCTTTTTTTCCACTTGAAATCGGACGCGGTGCGACATTCTTTTGTTTTGCGCCTTGAGATAGGACCCTATCGGACTGGTAGGAGTCGACAGTTGCATACTCCTTGGACAGTTGCACTGTACATGGCGTGCAGTGCAGTTGATACTGAATCATGTCCGAGCTGACAGTGTTTCAAATAGGGCAAATTGTTGATGCCCGCCTTGCAGGCGGCTCTGTTACCAAAGCAGCCATGTTGTTTGGCGTATCGAGAGGGACTCTATCCAAGATCATGACGACAATAGTGTGTCCGGAAAGACATCATCAAATAAACACCTGCGTGGGCGAAAATGTACACTGTGTGACAGAGACAGACGGACACTGAGAAGGATTGTGGCCTTGTTTTGCATGAAGAATGGTGCAAGATCCCATTATCAACCATCCAGGACTTGTATTTGTCCATTCCTCGGAGACTGCAGGCCGTTTTGGAAGATAAAGGCGGTCCTGCACCTTATTAGCTACAGCATTCCGGCTTTCTTCGCAGGTGTTTCCATATGTTTTGTCCATCCCCTGTATGTCCGCAGGATTTTCCCTGGTTGAGGGAAATTACTGTCACCGAAATAAATTGTGTGTGTGTAAAAAAATAACGTAGAGTTATCTCATGTGCACTGCAGCGGTGGTAGATGTTGCCATTAAATTTGCTATTAAAATCCACTTATCGCCGTAGAGTTAGGCAGCACACACAACGCCTTTCAGGGAAAAGGGTATTTCAAGGATATAGGTGTCCCATTTTTATTGCCGATGACCGTATAAGGCGCCGTGGAGGTAGGACTTCCAACATTCTCAATCTCGGCCATAAGATTATGTTACCACAACACGGTATCTCCCAGGTACACATTTATCGAAGGCATTCATCCATGCTGAAAGAAAAATCCAACACACCCCCTCTCAGGAAACCGAACCTGGACCTCCAGAGTGGCAGTCATACCCCCTACCGTCGGAACCAGATCGTCTCCATATAATTTTAGCTTGGTATTTATTTTCCGTCATTCATGACAATGACCGTCTCGCCTTAATTCTAGCTACAATGTCAAAACTACAATTAAATATGATGGCAGACAATACTCAATGTATCACAATGTCATTTTTATTCTAATCGGCATAAACATTCAAAATTCCAAATCATTTTCCTTTCCTTCTTGGACTTAATAATACTCGATTTGTTTTAGATGTTCAAACTTTATTTACTCCTGCCATGAAGCGTCAAATGGTATGTTCGAGATGTTGTACTGAGGATGCACGAAACTCATGAATATTAAGATTCATAACCAATATAAATAATCAGAAGATTGATCAAGTTTAAAAGTACCATCAAGAATTTATCATCGCCTTCATCAACGTAGAAAATAACCCAAGTATTAAGTACACTGAAATTTTTCACGGAAGTGTCTCACTCTGTTCCAGAGCAGTATTGTCACTGGAAGGGGAATTCAGGTAAAAATTACGGTGAAAATGTGCAAGAGAAATTTTATGAAAATATAAAAATTGCTGGGAATTTTGAAGATAATTCTCTTAACGTTAGGGTCATTCAATGTCAAATCATCAAGAATTTTGTGAAAATATCACCCACCATCCCCTATTTTGATGAAATTCGGTGTACTTATAGAATTTTTAATGATGATTACAAAAATGACAATTTTGTTTAGATTGGTCAAGGGGTTCAGAAGTTACGCGCTTTTTAAAATCTCCGTGTACGCCACTTTAAATGACACGCATTAGGTTATAAATGATGGTATCTTCCCTCTGGTTTGCCGTAGAAACTTCAAGTTTCTTTTCTTTTGTTCAAAATAGTGTAAACTTTCATTTAAATAAGGTTTCAGATTATTGTATTAATAACCATGTATTTTTATGTATAGTTTCATGTATTTTCTTAGAATAAAAATGACTAACTTCAAGAGCGAATTTCGTGCAATGCCCCCCTTCAATTTTCCCCCAATTTTATATGTAGGTAGCTCAAAGTATATACTAATACCTGATGAAAAAATTGTGATGGACTGTTCAGAGACAGGGTGATAAAAAATCATTTGCATCAAATGACATTAAAAGTTAATATTATTAAAAATGCATATGTATTTAGCACAAAACCTGAATTACAGTATGTTTAAGGTAATATTCAAAATTTCTGTTCACTGTGTGAAGGTAAGCATAGGCGTAACCTGGCGGAGAAAGGGAGCATTTGATCCCTCCAAAATTTATAGATTAATTAAAATTTACAAGTTAAATATATATTGTGAACCTCCTGGCACTAGAGGAACAAACAAATAAAGAGTAATAATTGTGATTTTTCAAATGTATTTAGCAAACAATCTTAGACACTATTATTATTGTATGGAAAACTTTGTGATTCTTTCAACGCAAAGATAGTTCCCAAGTTACGCCCATGAAGATAGTACTTATAATACTTACACTATTGTACTCTATGCATTGCTAAAGTTTCATGTACTATCAATTGTGCCCTTCACATTTTAGAAGAATATTTTGACCATTTCGAAAACACTAAAGTATTTGACTTATCACTAAGTACATATGTCATTCCATTTGTGTTGTTTATGTCCACTGGACACAGAATATTTTGTGGCCAGTAGTAGGAAGTTGATGGACCAAGTGGATGCAAAAATTTAATTGCTGCATTTCCTTTATTTTCCATGGACTTTTGAAGCATTCTTACAAACAAGTTTTAGTCACACACACACTCAAGCTACTACATAACTGTTTAGAGTTGGAATTCAGAAAGACAAAACTTATTTCATCAGCTCTTATTATTTGTGCATTGACTGTTAAACAACTAGTGTTTTGAAGTAACTGGCTGCAAGTAACATTTACTTTTTATTTAGGAATTCTAACTGTAACTAGCAACTGGAATTGCTGACCTGGCAAGGAAGCTATGCTTTGTTGCATGCTAACTTTAGAACATCCATGCTTCAGTTCAATTCATTTTTAATTACATGTGAACACTTCAGTGTTTTTAGTGGTCTGCTGCGTTTGTTTGGAATGTGGTTCTCAAGCTAGGAAAAAGTCATTGTCAAAGGAGTGGACCTTGTTGATCTTGGAATGGAGGAGAAAGAAATAGGTGCAAGTGGAATCAATGACACCATATTCAATATACCGTGGTTAGCATACTAATGATTTCTTAATTAAAATCGTTCAAGCAAAGCTGACTCTGTGTTTCATCATTTACTTGCAGTAGTAATGTAAATACTTATATGAAGGCATATTATGTACTAGAAACATAAATAAAACACTCAAGTCTTCATGATCATTGATTTTGTGTAATTTTTACAAAAATCAATGATCATTAACTTTAAGTTACTTTCACAGTAATTGTAAAGTAACTCACAATTACTTTCGAAGTACCAGTAACTGTAACTGAGTTAGTTTTTAAATGAGTAACTGTAACTCGGTTACTTGTAAAGAGTAACTTACCGAACCTGTAGCCTAAGTTCAAAATAGTGCATACTTAATTTTCCTGGTTCTGTTGTTTAGTACTTTGCAATCGCTGACACATCGTACAGGGCGTTTTTTCATTTCACCTTACATGATTAATAAGAAATTTATGCCTTGAATACTATTTCTAATTGGTACATCATTTGCCGCACTTATTACTTGATACTGTAGAAGTCTATACAAGTGTTTTAACTGACCCAACCACCCCGTCACAAGAGTTTCTGTGGTATATGGCAAAATCTCCATGGAAAAACTTCAATCAGCATAAATGTGTATTATTAATTCAAACTTCATATTACGTATCCCCGTGAAAAGTAGCCAAAAATGAACTTCCATATTGAGATAAAATGTACAAAAAGAATGTTCTCGAAGATAATTTGCTAAACTTGGGAATGCTAATAATGATGATTATATATTTTAAAAATTGAAGACAGTTGAAACTGACTTAGATACAGTGGAACCTCGATTTTGTTATTCAGGCGACCAAGCTGAGAAACTTAGAATGCGAGAAAATGTAAAACGGAGGAAAATCTCTTAGCAATTTGCTATGTTGGGACCACCAAGATTGAATATAAAATGCAGGACAATGTAAAATCAAGGAATTTGAAATCGGGGTTCCGCTGCAATTATTATTTGTAAATTTTAATTAATCTATGAATTTTGGAGGGGACAAATGCTTCCCTTTGCCCCCACCAGGTTACGCCTATGCTTACCTTCACACATAGTGAACAGAAATTTTGGATATTACCTTAAAACATATTGTACTTCAGGCTTTGTGCTAAATACATAAGCATTTTAAACAAGATTAACTTTTAATGTCATTTGATGCAAATAATTTTTTATCACCCTGTCTCTGACCCGCCCATCCCAATTTTTTCATCAGGCATTAGTGCACACTTTGAGCTACCAACATATAAAGTTGGGGGGAAATTGAAGGGGGGCATTGCACGAAATTCGCTCTTGAAGTTAGTCATTTCTTCTTCTAAAAAAAATACATGAAACTATACATAAAAATACATGGTTATTAATACAATAATCTGAAACCTTATTTAAATGAAAGTTTACACTATTTTGAACAAATGAAAAGAAACTTGAAGTTTCTACGGCAAACCTGAGGGAAGATACCATCAATTATAACCTAATGCATGTCATTTAAAGTGGCGTACACGGAGATTTTAAAAAGCGCGTAACTTCTGAACCCCTTGACCAATCTAAACAAAATTGTCATTTTTGTAATCAGCATTAAAAATTCTATAAGTGTACCGAATTTCATCAAAATCGGTCATGGTGGGTGACATGGCCTGGATGAATTGACGTGGTTACCCGTTAGTTACAATGGTTCTACATTTGCACGCATGTTAATTGGACATTATCCATTTAACAAATTCTAACACTATGTTTCAAGATAGCACTTCTCTCGTCTTCAGGTGAACAAATCTCTCTTTATCGGTGGTAGGGATCGAAACTACCACAGAACTCAGATTTTTCTACAAATCTGGTGCGATAACCAACTACTCCACGCCCCCCCCCCCCCCCCCATGACATTGTTTATTATCGCTCGCTTTGTTGTGTTTGTGATTGTTTTTACAATTTGTATCATCCTCTGTTAACGTATTTTGTTGGCGACGTTATTGTGTAAAATGTCAATGTTGTTTCAGCGGCAACGATTTTCCCAGAACCGGTTTTCCTTATTCTTTCCACCCCTATTTTGCCAGTGGACTCGTTCAGTCTGCACATGCGTATTTGAATCGATAGAATGAACTGAAGCAGACGGACTGTACCAACCAAACACTTTCGTCTCTGATCTATTTACTTATAATCATATTTTAATGTTGAAAGCTGGAGTAAAACAGGAAACATTTCTACAGTATAATATATTCAACTTCTCATTACCTTTTCTGAAATTAGTCTGTCAGCAACTTAGTTTTCTGGTTGCACAATTTGAGAATTTTATTACCTCCACTGCTGCTTCCACGTCGTATCGTACTTGGTTCTTGGGGAAGCTATTTCTCTGTACAAAAAAGAAACTCTATGGTTTCGTAAGCTTACAGTGTATTTTACACGCGATATTAATTCTTCCTTGAGGCTTTGAAGAAAATGGAGTTTACAAAGAGGGCACTGTGTACACTGCAAATTAATTTACAAGACCTGAAACGTTTTCTTTCAGTGTGTGCTTTCTTAGTTCCGGAATTTTATGAGAAGGTTATTACTGGTAATTTATCTTTTAATTACTTCGCAAAATTTTCTTAATTGGAGTTTAATGAATGCTATGTTATCAATTAGGGAAAAGAAGTGGATTCGTCGCACCACTATTATTTACAAAAGACTGAAGACGGTGGATGAAGTTTGCTGGTTGAAGAAAGCTACAGAACCAAATTTTCTACTAGGAAGTCGAAAAATATCCGAATCCTGCAGGATATCCAAAATCTCATCCAGGATCCGAATACCGAATCTGGTATCAGAGTCCAGGACCGAGTTAAAAATGTCGCCTTTATGTTTCTTCCTTAGCGTCGCTTTTCTGCAAACTTTTGGCTAATCGCGACAATGAGGATGATTGGTGATTAGATATGATGAAAGACACACCCATGACTCAAATCTGCGACCATCAGTAGTGAGATCTCAAGTCTTTCATTAGGCTCAATGCACTTGCATAATGCGTAACAATTCTTATATTTTTCTAGTGTTTTATATTGAAATATGTAATACAAATGTCTGAAATATACTGAAATTACACAACAGTGTTCTCATTGAAGGTTCGGCTAGTAAAACAAGATCGGGAAAGTGATCGCATTTTCAGTGTGTGCACTGCGGTGTGTTCAAGGGAGGTTGTTGTGGTTACAACACCGCTTATCGCACCCAACCTCGACCCCCCACGCAAAGAACATTGTACATGAAAATATATCACTGACTACCAAAAAACTAAACCACAACTCCACATTATCATTCCAAATTTCTCCCTTATTAAATTCCTGTCTCCTTGATTCTCAAGTGATGTCCAGTGACAGTGATGACAGTACGCTAATTCACAAATAGTCGTTGTCTCTTTCAGCATAGAGCCTTAATTGTTTCTTTTGCCAGAAATAATAATAATTACGAGCGATGAGGACCCCTTTCCGAACCACATCAATATACTGCAACTTACTTTATATAATCATATATTAAAAACTTATCTAATTGAATAACAAAGCAAAGCTATCATAATAATGAATAAACTAATTCCATATAAGTTAGTACGTAGAATACTAGAAATATTCTGTGACAGACTATGTTTATCCCAAACTTGTCTTCTAAATGATTGTAATCTGATTAAAGGTAAAGAAGTATTGTCTTTTTTAAATAAAGAGTACATCAGCGACATCTCGTATTAAAATATTAATTCGGATCATCAATACAGGAAATACTGAAACCTTATATTTATGTATTTTATACACTGATTCATTTGCTTCTTCATAGATGGTTCTATGTTTTCTATGACATAAAAACATTAATGTTCTAAAACGTAAAAATAGTACATTAATTTTGTGGAGCAAGATAGAACAGATGATTTTGAAACCAAAACAAATCTTATTATTGGTTGGTATCATTTGTTCAAATTTAATTGACTAATTAATATCCATAAGTTCAACGTAATTAAATAAAGAGAATTGGTTAGTTTACTAAACTGACCAGCTTAGTTTTTACCTTTTGGATGGTCTGCTGAACAGTGATCTCTGCTCTTTGTAATTAAGCAAGATGGTAACATGTAAAGATTACATTTTCAATTTTCAACAGCCCTTAGGAAAGTATTGTCTTCAATTCAGACATAAAATTGCCTGAAAATGTCGATAGACACATTCTCAAAAGTAAGCACATAGGGTTAAATACGATAATCTTCAAAAGAAACGAAACATTCATCTTATCTCTATTGAATATATGTTTGCGGTCGGTATTGTGCTTAGTTCATTATTTATGAATTCAGGATTTAAAATGACCCTTGAGATTCTGCGTATTGAAGCTACACAGTGGCGGCTGGCCAAGTGCAACAAGTGCAGATGTTTTCACCTAATTTTCAAATTAATATTGACATTTTTCATTTGCTTGTAAAATTTAACTATTTCCCAGCAGAACGCACACGATAATACTCAAATAACACGCCGCTCGGCGCTACGCACGTATTGAGTTCGTCCCAACCCAAGAGCAAACACCGCTAGGTTGCGGAAAACTTAGCCGGTTGTCATGGCAACGGTGACGTCACCTAGCGTTGGCCTTGAACGGGTGTCGCCTTATAGATGAAGCAGTTCTCTCGTCGGAGAAAACATCGCATCCAGTGCTTGTGGCAAAATCTTCGCGTTCTCGCGAGATCTTGTTCCGCGTGTGTGTTTCGCGTTTCCTATCGTGTGTTGTGTTCATGTGTTGAGCTGTGGTTTCTACAATGAACCCAGTAAATGACTTAGTGTGTAATTTGTTGCAGACACCATTTTCCAGATGGACGGATGAAGACAAAAAAGACGTTTTAAATGGGGGGAGGGGGCACTGGCACTTACTATTTGTTTTCATTGCCTATAAATATACTTCTTCACCTGTTATTTTAGGCACGAGCCGCTACTACACGCAACAAAAATCTGATGTGGACACCATAAAGACGTGTCTAATCAATATTTATAACTCATTTCCAACTTTCATGCATTTGTAATGTCTGCCGGTAGAGCTAAAAGTAATGAGATTTTTAATATTTTATGACGTCATTCAAAATGCTTCTGAAACTTCCAGACTTTTCTATAACATCTCGTTGTTATTTTCTATTTTTCCTCCGCTTTGGTAAAACGAACGCTCATTTCTGGGCGAGAAGTGGTGTTAGCGCGTTTGCGATCCATCAAGATTGGTTGAACTGTGGTTTAATGGTGAAGGTCCATTGAGGCCGTCGTACGTTTTATGTTCTTGTTTTAAGGGCGCCCCCAAGGCTCGATCCTCCTTTGTTGAAGGGATGTGCAGTTGCGCCGTTGTAACTCTCAACAGTCAAGCAGCGTGCTGATAGTTTAAACATCACGTTCCTTTGATCACTTATATAGCGATTGGCCGCCAAATAATCGGTAGCGTGGTAACAGATTAAACTTTCCTTTTCTCCCAACCGATCTCATTCGAAATAACTCTTACCAGCTGGTAACAATTTAAACGCTACTATCATTTCAACAATGATGTAAAGATTAGCAGCCAAATAACTTGCAGCTTGATAAGCGTTTAAATTTTGCCACCTACTGATCTATTTCCATGATCGAAATAACTCTTACAAGTGCTCTTGGGAGAAAATAACTCTTTAACTCAGTGCAGCTGGTAACAGTTTAAATGTTACGTCCCTTTGAGCAATGATATAACGCTTGGCACCCAAATTAATTCCAGCGTAGAAACAGTTTAAACATCACGTCCTTTCATCACCGATATAAGTCATTGCGTCTAAATGAACTACATCGTGGTAAAAGTTTGAAACTTTCATTCTTTGACTGCTTACTTATAGAACTGAACAGTCAAATGCATTGTAACCTGGTAACATTTTAAACGTTAAGATTTTTCATCACGTTAATAACTCTGAACAGCCAACTATCTCCAGCTGGTAACATCCGTAAAATGCCACTCTTAAACGTGGTCTATCATCACGAATAGCACGAACTTAGGGTGCCTCGACATCACCTTAATGTCATCGGGATCGAACCTTGGGATGCGTTACTTCCCAACCAGTAGCTTAGGCTTCCGTAGTGCATGCGAAGGATGTACAACTAACACAATTTAAACAAACACAGAAATGAAAGGTGGCACACACAATTTGACATTTATACCTTTACGATGGAACCGACACGTTCATGATTAATGAAAAGGGATTACCTGTCTCCTCCAGTAGATGTCATAGGTGTTCCTTAACCTCGTACGCACAGAAAGTATTTTTAACAGATTATCGATAAGTTCACTCCGAATGACATCTCCCTGGTCTGGAAATCGTTAAGAGTCCAAAAACTGAGCGTTCTCCTGAACTTTGATCAACAGACTCGCACCCAAATTGGAGCCAAGATCAACCCTTTCTTCCCAAATCCAAAACTCAACTCTCTTCACTCGCTCTCCAAAACAACAACTGCCCTCACTCCAAAAAACCACCAACTCTCAACCTCTCTCCTGCTCTAAGCATTAGTTCATTAATGATACGCATTAAAGCTACACTCATTTGGCCACCGATATAATGATGAGCAGCCAAATAATCTGCAGTGTGATAGTTTAAATGACATATTTCTTTCACCACCGATATAAGTAATTGCAGCCAAACCGTTTCTTTCACTGCCGATATAAGTCTTGTGTTATGCAGAAACGAATGCTGATATACAGACAAAACTTGCTATCCCGACAGACCTGTAATATGCAAGTTCATTGCAATATAAACAAATAAGATTGATTTGATTGTTCAAGAATATGCGAACAATGAAGTGAAGATTTACGAGTCTCCGATTAGTGTACATCGAGGTATTGCACAATATAGGTTGGGTGTAGGGAGTGAGTGACCTTCTACGAAGATACTTGAACATGTGGCTGCATGTTGGCAGGTTCTAACGCCAGGACTCACGATCAGGAGAATCCTTTGTGCAGAAGTTAACCCAGAATTTTCAATGGGGGTAAGGTGGTTTTTATGGGAGAGAGTTAGGTCATTTTTATGGGGGTGTAAAGGGAAATTTAGACCCGAAGTGGCCAAAATTGGAGTTTTGTGAACAATGTTAATGGGCGTTGTGGAAATTTTGGGAAGGTGTTAAGGGTGTGTCCCTTTGTAAACACACCCAAATGTCGACCTCCTTTCCATGGGCGCCGACAGAAATTTTGGGATTAGGGGACAAACTCAGGGAAAAGCAGGTAAGTTTCATTTATGAAACACTGAACACAAAGCTAAATAATGTGAACACATTATAAGAAATAAGAGCACTTAAAGCTTCCTTCATCTGTACAAGGCGACACAACACAGCTATTTCCGGAACAATCACAACAGCGACGGGCATTGTTACATCAAGGGCAATTGTCTTTTATGGAAGGAAATACGGAGCAAATGAGGCTGTTCATTGCCAAACTTTTTTGGTGCCGTGTCGCTAAAGAATTTCATTCGTCACTTGGTTGCCCTATGATTTACATTGCTGTGCGATGGGATGGCTATTCAAACGTTCTTTTCAACGAACACAACAAGCAAGCGAACGAAAACTAGTCTCTGGGCAAGTAGTCGAGAGGTCTCAACCAAGGGAAGGTACACGCGAGAGAATGGGGCTACATGGAGAGTGGTAACGTGACTGCAGCGTTTGCGTTTCGCCCATTTCTACCGTTATGCACGGCCTTGTTCCTTCGATTCTCGAGACAGCCAGCACCAGGATTAGTCTTTCTTTCATGCTCACAAGTGGATAATTGTTTTTATTCAGGTCCGTAATTAGAAGCAGGGTTGTTGAAGGTCAATGAACCCTTATATTGTATTGGGTTCATCAAGAGGACAGGAACCTTTTTCCTCGCACAATTTAAAATTCGATCCGAGTTGCGTATTGTTTCATTTTAATACGAAACTTAGACCCTATTTAAACTGACCCGGAAGAGAGGTTCCTGGACCGAATTTAAATTGATTTGGAAAAAAAAAAGGTTCCTGGACCGTATTTAAATTGAGCTGGAAAAAAGGTTCCTTGACAGTATTTAAATTCAGCCGGGAAAAAAGGTTCCTTGACAGTATTTAAATTCAGCCGGGAAAAAAGGTTCCTGGACCGAATTGAAATACTTTAAAGATAAAAAAGGTTCTTTACGGTTTAGAACCCATTCACATTTGCTGATTTTCTCTCCTGGACCGGAATTGAATTTATTTAAAATTCCTGGACCTTTAATAACCCTACCCTGGACTGCATTTTGAAGACTAGTCAGGCTCAAGGGTGTGAATTTACGGCCAGTATAATTCTCTGTGAGGCTCTTGTTGTCCATATGCTATCTCAGTGTTCCTTTACAACGTCAGCTTTTAAGAGGTCAGGAGATTTCTTAGCCCTCAGAAGAGACAAACGTTGATTTTACTTCCTATAAGGGGCTGGGCGGGTATAATGCGGCGGTTGCAAAATAACCCAAGTGTTGACGCACCAAAAGTTTTTAGTTGAATCAATCAATCAATCTCATCCCCATTGACAGTCTTCGTTGCGATTAGCCAAAAGTGACAGAAAAGCGACTTTATCATCGTACCAACATAAATAAATATAGCTTGTCGAGTTTTTAATACCCGAGTAGTGGTGTTCATCGGCGTTGCTGAATTCTGCCGCTCTGTCTGATGGCGTCAATTCCAAAGTTGAAATTCCAATGCCAAGAGATTCGAAGGCATTGCGAAGTTTCCGGTGCCATTATATGGAAATCAATATGTGACGAGGGAACACAAAGACTGTCGATATGCACAAATCTTAGCACCATTACCATATTTATTACCGGCGAACCCTTTAAGGGGTGGGAAAGAGAGAAAAAGGAAGAAGAAGAAAAAAAGGTGAATCCACGGTGCGACGTTGCGCGGATGGATTTATATGAAGCACTTTCGGGATATCTTCATTCTTCCGCGGATTGCCTTCCGACGGGATGGACGTTTAGCTCGGGGGAAGAGGGGGAGGAAATTGAAGGAGAACAGTGGATTGGTCCCTTAAAAATCTCTCCGTGGGTGGTTTTCCGAATGCGTTGGCAGGATGCCACGAGGCCCGAAAGGACCATCAGTGGGTCCAGCGTATCCCGGCCCATTCGTTCGATCAAATCAGGTAACGATCATTGACTGCAAGCGCTGGGGCTGTGGAAATTATTCTGGAAGTCGTCAATTCTGGTGCGCGGAGGAGAAACCGTTTTTCCCTTCCACATTTGTACTAGTTTATTTCTTTTTCTTCCCTTTTCCGCTATATTGTACAGCATTCGCTTCTCTTCGATTTCGTTTCATCTCGAAATAGGTCCGAACACGCATTTATCTTGCAGTGCGAGTTGTTTTTTTAAACTTATTTCTCTCTCTTTATCCCCGCCCCTCTCCCTCATTCTATAGGGGTACTATAGAATTTGCTGAGCTCCGTGGCGGAGTGGTTAGCACAGTCTGCTAAGACAGCAGGGATCGCGGGTTTGAATCGCGACCTGGGCGTGGGTATTCTTTGTAAGTGTCCCTTCATCAATTTCATGATATCATCAGTAGTGTTGGGCGATATATCGTCCAGTTGATATCAACTAGACGATATATCGTCACAATATTTTGGTGATATATATCATGTCGGCGATATATCGTCACGATATTTCGCGATATATATCGTGTTGGCGATATATCGTCACGATATTTTAGCGATATATGTCGTGTCAGGGTGGCAGTATATCGTGGAGATATATCTGCGATATCACGATATGGAAAAATATCGTATCATATCGTTTGTGACGATATCTTCTTTACGATATATCACCATGTCAAATTTACGATATCGTCCATCCCTAAATCAGTCGTCCTCATCGTCGCGATTAGCCAAAAATGGCAGAAAAGCGATGCCAAATAACAAATAAACAAGCACAATCAATCAATCAAAATGATTGAGGCAAAAAAGAAAATTCTATGCCGAACCAGGTATTTCAGATGCGAAAGGAAAAGATTTTGCCCTCTAAGTACCTGAATAACTCAATTATATTGATTGCTTGCCCTTTCGAAGGACCCGTTCAACAGCACCGTCAGTAGCCATACATGTTTACACCAAACATACGTTTGGCAACAATGGGAAGCAGACTACGTAATAGCGGGAACTGCGTCTAGATATGAAACAGGTGTGCAAGATGGCGACATGCAGAAGAAGGCATTTCATGTTATGGGATTGAAACAGGGGTTGTGATGATTCCAACCTGAGATCACCCACCCGTGTGAATCGAACACGGGCTCCACATGTGACAGTCGGATGCCCTACCGATTGAACCACAGAGGTTTTCACGCTTGTGTATTTTCTCCGATACTCGTAGTGTTACAGGCAAGGAACCAAAATAGGCTTTTTACACCAATGTAAATTGAAATTCTGTTCAATACATTCTAAAATATCAAAAATAAACTATTGACACACAACTGCTTATCAAAGAAAATTACTATAGATTGTATGTCTTTGTCGAGAATTTCAACTGTTCTTCAACACATTATTATATATACACATTATTCCTTTTGCATTCTTGTTTCTGCTTTAAGGAGGTACGATTTGCTCCACAATGGAAACAATTTCGCTACTCTACTGATATCTATACTCTTTAATTTCATCTAATCGTTATTCATGAGATAAGAAATGTCATAGAAGTGACCCTCCCTAAATAACGTAATAATGAATTTGCATAAGTACAGGTATCACCCCACGTACGGTATTATAACCATGTTGAGTCACACATGCATCCCCCCCTCCTATCTCCACACTCGACGACCGCCCCCCCCCTCAGCTAGGCATTTCCAAAATTTCATGTTTCTCACCATAATGGATTGAGACTTTGTAATCACCCTGTATTTCCTAGTCCAAACGCATTTTGTTAAATCCACTAGTGGCGTCTGAACGTCCCGATGCAGTAAATGAGTCATCACCAGCCATTTCTTTGATTTACAACCTCCATAATTGTGGTCCATCGGCAAGAAGGGACGCTACAACCACACATTTGATGACACAATCTTGGAAAAATTTCCGCAGAACCACCGCGACAATAAAAACACAAATTTCGAGGGCAAGGGAGAGACGACGAGGTCGAATAAATATAAAGTTTATTATCGCAGTCGTAACATTTGTTGCAGGAATCATCCTCCGGTACATCATCCAAGATGTTATCTCAACTCCCACGAGATTGGATGCATCACGTCTCGTAGAATTTCTCTCCAGAGGAACAACAATGAGATATGGCAGTATGGGGTGTTCTTATTATAGTCCCGATGCCTCCACACCGACCACATGACATCCAGGGTTAATCTGATTGGATTCCTTTCATGTCCCAGCGATTGGCCACTTCCTATAGTTAACCGACATTCCTTGCTTATAAAGCGAAGACACCAGGGTGACATAAATGTTACCATATCTGCCCGAAATACTATTAGCCATCCTCAGATTTCTATTTCCTTAACTTTCCCCGACGTCAATAACCGGAGTTACCCGGAATGGGCCAGCCGAGGATTCCAGAATGCCGTACGTGTTTCCGGTGGCTTGAATATCTCCCGCCTCGAAGCATCAAATTACCCTCGCCGCTATTTCCGAATGGCCAGCACGGAGGGGCATAAACGAATCATCTGCAGTCACTCCCTCCTCCCCTACCTTCAGTGGCAGTAATTCGATTTTCCCGAGGACAATTTCGAAAATAGACAGCGAGCGGTCAAGCAATCATCGTTATCATCAAGATTGCCTCCGGATGAAAGGCGGCTACGGGCTTCTCCCCCTTCTCAACCCCGGAACCGCAAAACTCGAATCCTGAAATTCGTTTCCTCCTCGACAAAGGAACTGTATCGTCATGACTGACCTCACGAGATGAAATCTTACTGGTGGGGAGGCACACTGAAATGGTGCACATGGACAATTTTTCTTATCTGATTTTGACCTTCAAGGAAAGAATAATCTAATCTATTGCTTTTATCTTCAAGTTACCAAATGCTAGATTTAGACCTATCGGCTAGATGTAAATGAAGCATTCGATAGGTTGACACTCAGCCGTTATGTTAACGTATAGCAGAAGAGGATTCATTTGTTTTACGTTACTTGTCTTTTCTCCCGGTTTTGGCTAGTCGCTAAGGTGAAACAAAAGCACAATAGCTATAATGCTAATAATAATTTATTAGTATTTGAATTACATACACTTAAGACTCCCATTTACTTGCATTTAGGGTGTAAGGACTGGCCGGCCTTTTGAAAGAGGGCTCAAATATGAACCTCAACATCCTGGACAGCATTTTTGCAGACTAACGACGCTCTGGCGTCTGGAGTCGTAGCCAGTATAATCCTCTCTGGGGCTCGTGTTGTCGTCCATATAAGTTTATGGTTGTCCCTTCATCTATCCCCATCTTCGCGGTTAGCCAAAGTGGCAGAAAAACTAAGTAAAATAAATGAATGAATCAATCAGTCAATCAAAGAAATATAATTACATTCTATTTTCCCTCATGATAAACATATATTTGTTAGTAGTTGAATAGAACGTGTGATATGTTCAGGTTGTTACGTGTACAATTTGTTTTGACTAATTTCCTTCGAAAGAACTGCCAAGGAAAATGAAGTTAAAGTGAAACCAGTTTTGTTGTACGCTTGTAAAACACAGAGAGGAACAATGAAAAACATGAGTGAATATATGCCGAAAGGAAAAGAGAGAGAGAGAGAGAGAGAGAGAGAGAGAGAACTGCTTCCAGTAAAACGCATTACATTGGAATCATGGAGGAAAACGAAAAAGAGGACAACCTAGGAAATTCCAGAAAAGGACTGTGAAAAGAGAGTGTAGTTGGAAACAGGCAAAGGCGTTGGCCCAAAACTGATCACGATGGAAAAGTTTCTTGTAGGAAACACAATATTAAATTACAGGGTGGCTCAAAAAGTAACTTAACACCCTCGGTACAAGGCCAATGCAGTGCGCAACGCGGAAATGGTGATGACCAATCGTTGACAGGCCAAGGGGGAACCACAGCTCTTTGTGGATGTATCCGATTAAAATCGTGTGCAATGGCATGCGAACTTCTCTCCCTAGACATCACTTCGATGCATTACCGATGCGCTAAACAAATTTTAAGGCATATTTCTAACACCTCGAAAAGGAGCCAATTGGTACAAGAATTCAGTCATAACGTATTACTAGTTAAAGATATGTCGAAAAAAAACCTTCACCATTGCATTTCTCGTGAAATTCTAGCCTGATTTGATATATCATATCACCCCCTTCCCATTTAAAATTCTGAAGTTGAATTCAAGATGGCGGACATCAAGATGGCCGCCGACCGCCCGGGTGGCGTCAATGTGGTTCCCCCTTGGCCTGATAACGATTGGTCATCACCATTTCCATGTTGCGGACTGCAGTGGCCTTGTACAGTCACGGACACTGCCGGCTTGTAATGAATACATTGACTTTCAATGGAATCGTTACAAGCCGGCAGTGTCCGAGACTGTACCGGGGGTGTTAAGTGACTTTTTGAGCCAACCAGTAGACTGATATAAAAATTTTGCTTCTCTCTGCAGGTGAATTTGGTGCAGTAATATTTATTCACTAACAAAGTCAAATCAAGGCAAAGTCAAGATAATATACACTTTAAACAAGGTGTATCAAAACTTGATTTGACTTTGTTAGTGAATAAATCTTTACTGCACCAAATGCTATGATTTTACCTCCAGAGAGAAGCAAAATTTTTGTCTAACTGGTAAACATTTCATTAACCTAATTGCTTTCAATGACTTGTACGTGACGAAAACCATTCTAATAATGATAAATGAAAAGTAAAGCCACCATTTTAAACTGTGCCACAAACATTCAAAGCCCACTGAGGATTGCCAGTTGTTTCCTGTATAAAACATGTGTGTCTTGTGAAATTTAAATGGCTACTTGTTCTGCTAAATGGAAATCTAACGGGGTGACATCTTTTGGCAACATTTGCACTTACATTCCCAGTGGAAAGATGCAATGTTAAATAGAGAAGCATTGTACTGTATCATTTAATACATGCTGCACACTTCGAGATGCTCTACTCCTGCATGTAGACAACCCAACCAGCAGCGTTGCCTAACGTGTCGTCTGCTATCTACATCGCGTAAGATTTGAGTCGGTAAGCCCATTGTAGCGGAAGAACCAATGAATGACAATGAACTTTATGCATGTAGGTTACTCGTGACTGAATAAGAACCACGGAAATTTGTAGCCCATAATGAACCTAGCATCCGATCCTTGACAGCAAATCTAGTTACATTATCTACAATTCTTGTCAATTTTTTCAGTCTCTTACTTAATTTTTCCTCATATTTCTTGGCGATCTTTCCTTTGATTTTTCTTCGTCACCATTACTTCTTTCACCAACCTTCATTTATCCATTTGTAGTATTTTAGTCTCCACCTCTTCTTTACTCATCTTCCTTGGCTGCTCATCCTCTTCCTTTATCATTTGCTTTTGGTGTCGATTCTTTTCCTATTCCCCTCGACCATTCAGTTTTCTGTTGATCACCATTTCTCTTTCTAAATCCTCCTTGACTACCTATGCACTTCTATTTTGATATTCTCGTCTTTGTCTGTAGCTTCTAGGGCAGGACTGAGAACATCAATAGAGAGATGGATGGGAACCAAAGATTTATACAGAATTTTCCACCTGGGAGGGTGTACGTTCGTAGTTTGGGGGTGTAAAGGTAAATTCATAGCCAAAATAGGTTAGAATGAAAATTAGGGGTGTTGGGGAGGGGTGTATAAATCACTGGTGGGCACCTTGAGTAAATTACCCTTTACAAAAGTTTGCCGGAACGCATGGCTTAGTATGGCACCCTAGGACGCTACATTGGAGTGAATTCAACCAAGTTCGAAGTCTAATAGATTGGAAGGTATGTTTTGATTACCGTATTGACAGTTAATCCTAGGCAAGCCCAGGCACTTAGTAATCTATTTGAAGGAGAATGAGGCGATACAATTACTATTAGACTTATCCAAATAATCACTTGACTTACTGACTGATTACTTGGCGATTGTTATAAAGTGTCATTTCCTTGACTTCCATTATTGTTGGCCAGTTCACTGGCGTTCTTTTTGCAGAATGGATTCTGCGACTCTTTCGCCTGTCGCTTGAAGTTCGTCTTGTATTGAGCCTTTGGCCTAAGGTTGCCTTGCAATCAAGGCGTTCCCAGGGGCCTTTGTATCCGAGCACCTGTGTACTAATGTTGCTAGCTTCAGCATTGGAATGTGTTTTTAAGCTGGGCGAGAATTTTTCAACTTTTTGAGTGATGATGTCTTCTAGTGGTCCGAACTGGAAGTTCTGCTGGATCTACTGCTAACTGGCTTATCACCTGTTCCCACTGCCTTCTTTTTAGAAAAGTTGTAACTTATGAAGGTTGGATTTGATTGTGTCACGTTAGGATGGCAAATAGTGTGGCCGATCCTATCATGGTCTTGTAGACCCCGATCGGTATCTGCCTCTGATTGCTTTCATGCTGCAACTCTTCGACGTTTTGTCTTAAGACTAGAAGATCGTATCAATAGATGATGGTATCGTTTCTTACTAGCTAGTTCTGTACCTTTATGAATTTGTGGATATATTGTTGATTTGGAAGAGTTGAAATTAAGCCACGAATTATTATTACTAACTACACCACACATTATGTATTCTAAAATATTTTAACACTCAATTACTCTGTATAACATTTTCAAAATAACTATCAACCTTCTAGTTTCACATGACTTTATTACCCAACAAAATATATTTCTATTGTGTTGCCATCTATGAACAAGAAAAACAAGTTAATATTTTTAGAATGTAATTTGTCAATCAAGAGTGAATTAATGGAGGGAAGTGGTATGAACTATGCTTCTCTTACTAGCAAGAGTGCCTAGTGTAACAATCTTATCTAACCCCCAACGGAGGCTTGGCGCTATAGTCCTAGAATCTTGCCCGGTAGGCCAGTCCGTCCTGATAATGTTTGCACCTGTCCTTCCCTATCCTTCAACTTACTCCCCCAGCTAAAACTCTTGCTAATGTCCTTTTACCAGCCAAAAGATTGCGTACCATGACCAGTACACATGTTACAGCGGCCTTGAACGTCAACAAACACATTTATCACCAGCTTCTGAAGTTTCCTTAGAAGAACCGTTACATCTTCTCCTCATGGGCCGAAAGCCGGATGGATCTTAATGGAGCAGCATTAATGATCGATAATGGAATCTACGAGAGCGAGAAAGAAGCCTCCAAGAGGGCGCTATCAGACGAGCCCCTTTCGATTTCGGTCCGCTGATTTATTGACAATAACCGATGAAAGCTTTCCTATACTATAAAGCGGTTGGTTAGGTTTCGTCGATTCTCGTGTCTGGATAATGACGCGTAAACATTGAAGGCAAAGAAAGTAATTCTTAGGCCGCTGTAGTTGTCTTCTCTCCCCCTTCGGTTTAAATACAAAGGGGAGATTTCCTTTTGAAACAGCACTCGCATGCAGCGCCGGAGTGAGGATGTGGTGGAAATGGGAAGCTTCACTCTCAAAAGCGACGACGTGGTACACAATTGTAACCTCAATCAGAGAAGGACAGCCGAAAGGTCTTCTCAGGTTAGTGTGCGAATCGAACTTTCAAATCAAAGCAACAAGCGACAAACTTGGAAACGTGCCTTTAGAACCTCTCGTACCAAAGTAAGACGACAACAGTGTTGCCAACCACTTTTCGGCAATGTCCCTACAGACGTAGTCAAAATGTCCATACGCCAAGTAAAGCGACTAAAAATAACAACACCTCATAAGCATGCAAAACAGAAGATAAAATATACACATTTACTTACCAAATCTTTCTGCTCGATGCATGTTGGTTGGTGATGCTGTATTTCCTGTAGTCTTCTTCACGTGCCTTAAGGACAGTAGCAAAGAATTTAACAATTCTGGTCCCATTTTATTTCTCTTTTTTGTTTTTGTATCACATAACATTGAAAATATGCTTTCAGTTTTCGCGTTAGAATGTGGTAATGTTAGTACTGTTTTCGCGACAGTGGAAATCTTTTAAAAAAAGAACTTGCCTTCAAAGTTCTTTGTAACCGATAACATGTTCCAAAATTCTGATGAGATTTGTTAGTTAGTTCTTTTATCTCCTCCTCGCTAAAGTAAGTATACAGGTAAACTAATCCATTCATTTTCACGTTCAGAAGGATACAAGTGGGTCATGTCAGCAAATGATTCCGGTTTCATGAAAGTTCGGCACAGCATTCTTATTAATCTCTGACTTTTTGACTCTAATTGTCCTATTAAATTATGTTTGCTCTGGAACAAAGCATTTGTAGAGTTATTTTCCAACATTGAAAAAAGTCCCTACGTTTTCCCTTATTTCGCAAAATTTGTCCCTACGTCCCTGCGCGGGCAAAATATAGTGAAAAGTCCCTATGCGTAGGGACATGTTCCTACGGTTGGCATCACTGGACGACAAGCTGGATGTGTCGCTCGGACAGAGTCTGTTGATTGCGCACGCGCAGTGAATTAGACGTTCCCGTGTCGTTTGTCTCTCCTGTGTGAAAACTACGTGTGGCGTATTGCATGTCGCTGTGCTCTGAAAGCTGCCTAAGACGAAGTAAAACCTGGTCGTAGAATGTTTCCAAACCTTAACTCCGACACCAGTCTACTCGAAACAACAAAATCAAGCCCTTTTATACTGTCTCGCCTGTGGTTTATTAAAGGTTCAGAGGACAGGTGGCGTAACTCCATTCAAGACAATTTTGAGAAAAAGTCACATTTAGATAGCTTAGTCCTATGTTTAACCATTGGAACACTAACGTAGTAAGGCCTTCCCGATGGCGCATTGGTAGCGTCGTCGCCTTGTAATCAAGGGGTCCCGGGTTCGATACCCGGTGGAGGCACATAGTCAAGGGCGCACGCAGCATTTTCTCTCAGGGGGTAGAGTCACAGAAACGTTTCTTCTTATTAGTATTATTGCTATCATTACTGCTATTATTATTGTTCTTATTTTGTTGTTGTTGTTATTATTACATTACTACTACTACTACTTATGTTTTTATTTTCAAATTACATACATTTGTAATTTCCATATTCTACATATTCTATATACAATTTGCATAACTGTATACTTAACATTAATTCATGTAGGACAAAAAGTTTTTTTTATATAGTTAGACAATCAGTGTAAAATAGACTGTAAGCTTAAATGTAACCATACTTCAAATAATAATAATAATAGTTGCTGTAACTCATGGCCTGTAAGTCACAGAATACAATACTTTTTGTTATAAATTATCTACAATTTCACCATTCGAATTAGATTAACACTTTCCAGATATCTCAGGGGGGCAAGTGCCCCCTGGCTCCACCCTGCGGGCGCCCATGCACATAGTGGTTCGGTTTGATTGATTTTGATTGAGTTTGTGTTTTAAGTCCACTTTATGCACAGTAAGGCTAATCGGCATTGAACCTACAGTTTAAAGTGGGATCCGAACCAATGAGCCTCCACCGGGTATCGGGACCCCTTGATTACAAGGCGACGACGCTACCACTACGCCATCAGGCAGGCCCACATAGTGGTTCGGATTCCACTTTAAACTGTAGGCCCATTTCGATTACCCTTACTGTGCATAAAGTGGACTTAACACACCAACTCAATCAATCAACTAGCTAAGTGGTGCCTCTATGAGCAAGAATTTGAAACTTGGGAGATACTTACTTCTAGCACTGAAATGTTGATACTTCCCAAAAGTTATGCATGTAACTCAATTGTCATGAAAATTGGAGTTACGCCACTTGTGCTCTGAGCCCCTCACATGTTTACATATTCCTATTAGTTTCTACATATGTACAACTTTTTACGGCATTTAAGGTATAAAAATTATATAACACGGAAGGGTACAAAGAAATTTGTTTAAAATATATGACATTCAACGAGATCATTCTGACAACACAGATTATAGCCTGACAGATGTTGTGATCGCAAATAAAAAAGCACGCAGCTTGGGCAGCGCCAGAAGAGGCAGAAAAGCGAAACACAATAAAGGGAATACAGACTAGGAACGCGACTGACGAAAATCTAAAAATATTAGTTCCACACATCGACCTGCAGCTCATTAACAAATATTATTTCATCAACATAATGCCACGAGCTCATAGAGACCTTCAAAGTCCACCCTCGACACTGGACCTGCTCATTCACCCTGAACAATAACGCATTCGTTCATCCTTCCCTTCAGAGTCTAACAGAGTCGCTTCCTGTAGAGATGGAGGATTAGCATGAATAATGCAGCTCCCATTATTATCCCCGGATACGAGGCCCTTTTTTTGTTTTTTCGTTTTAGTTCCGTGGTTCACTGGTTGATGAAGATTCCTCGCGACCGGAAAGGAGGGGAGCTCGGGGTGAAGGGGGGGGCAGAGCATATGTAGGATAAGGTTTATCCAGACTCATATTCAGAGAGGTTTCCCGTTATGAAAACAAACCCCCCTCTCCCCGCACACACGCACTGTTGACGTAATCATTCACGAAATGCAGCGATTTAGAAAATGTACGTTGCGAAAGTAGCTAAATTGAAATTAATAAATCTGTAATGTTCGTGGTGATGTGTAAACCTAGCTGGGTGCTTTTTTAAAATATTTTTTTGCTGACTTGCCGGTTGATAGCGTAGAGGGTCAAAAGTGTGTGTGTGTGTTTTTTTGTTTTTTTTACTGCGGAGTTTTGTTTCAGTGTAATGACATGGGGTCATATTAAATAACAGTGTGCACTTCGCTCTCTGTGTGGTTGCTTGTCTGGCGTGCTGCTAAGCTTAAAGAACGTGGGAAACATTCACTCTAAAATATTATTGCGTTACGCCACTACAGTGTGAACGCTTTTATTTGTTTCTGTGTTTAAAAAAGTATATAGCATGTATTCTACCTTTAAAATTTATCGGTCTGCCAGTTGGAACTGTCATGTGGTTAGAATAAGAAGTATAGATGGCACGGCAACCAGTTGCAATATGAAACAAACGCATATTCGTATTATGTACATATAAATATCTCGTACAGGATAGAGTTACACAACAAAAATTTACAGTTTAAATATGTGATATGATCCTCCCGAACCATATCAAAGATTCGGTCATATTTAATATTATTCTTAATTATTTTACTTTTTATAATCACTATAAAAACGTTATGAAAGATGAGATATTTAATAGTTGAACTAATGACCTAATTCTGTCATTCGAGAAGTTTAGAATTTGTTATTTGCAAGCTTCTTGAAAGCAAAATCTTTCATTGTTGACAATTAGTCAAAAGTACAAGCTCGCCGCTCACGAGAAGATCCCCAAATGAGGGGAGAGGGCGTGCAGAGGGACAGGGGTAGACCGGTCTATTTGCAGATTTTAGGGGTAGAAGGAAGTCTTCCACTGCGGTCATTGTCGTTGTGGAAGTGCTTCTGCGCGGGTGTTTAATTGTGATTTCTTTGGGATTTTTCGTGTTTTTCGTGGTGTTGTAAGAGTTATGGTAGTTGTACATTATGTAGCCGTGTTGTGTCGGAAACGTTCGAATAAAAGAAATGATCAACAGTGTCGATATGAAACAATCATCCCGAGAATTATCATGCCAAACCATTGTTGACATTTGTAGCTTTGCACGTTGTAAGTGCAAATAAACGTTCTCCGCTTTCGCAACTTTTTCTCTTTGCAATTTGCTTCGAACACCAGTACTGTAACAGCCAATTCCGTCGTTGAAAATATCTTAAAGATTGTAGTTAGTACAATCAGCAGGCTCTTTATTTAAAAACATAGAAAAATCGGTGTACTCTGTCAAGAAATCAACACCAGATTGACGATGATATACCTTTGCCGCTAATGTGGATACCCCCTGACCGTGCGCGGACAGTGATTTGAGCGTAGATGTGAATCAAGCCTTAAAGCTTACAGCGAGACCACAGCGCTTGTTTCTGACCCAGGGTGCACTCCCCCAACCCTAATAGTTGAGTCGCCTGCCGCTACGTCACTTGACTTCCGTCAGGGATCTTCTCCTGAGCGGCGGGCTGTATGTGTTCTCAGTTTTAGAATCAAACTATTATGAAAGCCATAAGAGCTAAATTTCAGTTGGAGTTATTAGTAATATAAGCCTTATGGACATTGGGAAGAAGTTTTTAAGAATGTGACAACTTTATAGTAGAGAATATTATAGAAACTTTAAGGATCATAACTGTTGTTTTAGACATAGAAAAATGAACCTTATGGAACATACTGTTTAATCTTTAGAATATTGCCATTATACACAAATTAGTTCTGCATATCACAGCTGTAGCTATGTTTATCTTTTGTGTCACGGGAGGCGCTCTGCTTGACATGCGGGGGTATAAATACAGCTTCGGAACCTAATTCAGGGGCATTTTCATCACCGACTCCGATGGATTAACATCTTAAATACTCAGCTCCCTTTATGGGAGGGTTCAAGAACTCAGTCTTCGTTCCCAATTAGCTTAGATACATATTTATTCTGTCGTATGGGTAGGTTCGCCCTGTGGACATGCTAACATGTCACCATACGAAAGAATAAGTTCATTTCAACTTTATATTGAAGTTTTCTGAAATTTTAAATAAAATCTTAGCAAAATAATGTTAAATTTCGACTCAGAACTTACTGTTATTCTGACGCATGGTTAGGTTCGCCCTGTGGACATGCTAACATGTCACCATGCGTGAGAATAAGTTAATTTACGATTTCTTTCAACCTTTGTGATAGTTCAGTTTCATCTCTTTGAAACTTATACGTAATATATTTTCAATTTTTGCATAAAGCAACAGGACTTAATGTTATTCTGCCGTATGAGTAGGTTCGCCCTGTGGGCATGCTGACATGCCATCATACGGAAGAATAAGTTCAGATTATTTCGTCTCCATGATTATTATTTATTGTTCAGGTTATTCATTATTGATATCTGGCATGGTTAGGTTTCGCCCTGTGAACATGCTAACATGCTGCCATACCCGATATCAAGTCGATGTCTATAATATTTTACGAATTATAACAGTTTGTATTTCTGCATATATCTTGAAGCCAGACCATAATGTCCAATTTATATTAAAATCGGAGTCAATACTTAAAACCTTCGCCAGTCACGTCGAAGTTATGCTTCATTGTGTCAAGGAGCGTTGATAAAGTTCCAAGCAAGCGCCTGGTCGTCTTTATATAACTGATATGACAGCTTGATCCATATTATGTAAATAAACTGCAAAAGTCGCGTAGATTTAATTATAAGAAAGAAATCTGTTCTGTCCTTTATTTATGGAGATCTGTAACTAAGATGTAAATTTATAAAAGTATCTTGAAAATAAACCATCTTCAGGAAAATAATTGCCCATAAAGAAGCCTACTGAAGACGCAGACCTTTCTTCGGAAACAGATGTTATTCATTTATAAAATCTCCCTTTTACATAGCCTGTCAAATGACTTAGTACATAACAGTCGAAGCTTCATATCCCACGTATTTCTACTACTATACCCGTACCTGAGAGGGGTCAGAGTATCCCATTAGCCCACTGAATTAGCCGAGGTGAAGAAACAGATGAAATAGGATATTGAAAGGTGATTGAAGGTAATAGGAAAGTAAAGATGAGGATGGACGCTTTGTCTTCGTGATTTTTTTAATGTAATAGCTGCGATTGTGTGGTTTTTCGAAGGCGATTTGTGTTCGAGGACGCTGACGACAGAAGGTGGCCTAAAGGTTCGAGAGAGGAACCGCCACGAAGCCTAGTTCAGTATGAGACCAGCCTAAAGTGTCGCGATGGATGTTTCCGCTCACTTTCTTCGTCTCCTTCGAAGTTTAGAGCTGGCGATCGAGCGCAGGTCTCTCCCCAGCCATGCAGCTAAGCAATGATGATTTCAAAAGGAGGGTATTTGTTTTATTTTGATTTTGAGCGTTTTTCCTCATCAGTTGTTATGTTTTCCTTCCTAATTTTGCGTAACGCTATGCGTCGCTCTTCATAGTCATTCACCTGTTGATATGTACTGATAGGAATATTGGCAGCCATGAAAGGACTCCCCTGGAATTGGAGGAAAGGAAATGAAGGGAGAGATAGTGGTGAGTCACACGGCGACGGCAACCTTATATATGTATATCATGTCTTGCAAAAAAGATAGAAAATGATTCTAAACTCCAGTTGTAGTTGTCCACTCTTTTGATCGTATTCAACTTTCATTAGTGAATACCAAGGAACCAACGATGTTGCTGAGGAGATTTAGAATGATTTGAAAGAAAAGTGAAGCAATATAAACCAAATTATTAAATCAATCAATAATATTGAACAAGCAAGCACTGAGTTCGAATAATTTTATTATAAAGACAAACTGAAATGTTTCTTCCAACTCGTTAGTAAACTTTCACGTGACTGATATTATTGGCGGGAAGGATATTGAGCCGAAACCAAGCTGACCCGCTGTTTACAAAAATGCTTCCTCACAAGACTCGCGTGAATTACGAGAAACAAATCCACGAGCCTAAGTACATGAAAGCAAAGAGCAATGAGCCCATTATTATATGTATGCTACCTGGTTCTTCAAATGACATTTAAACCCTGGTGGTTCCTTATGTATTCCCGTAGACATTTACATTTTGGCACACATAGATGTAAACATTTCAGCGAAAAATGTATGCTCGACCAGGATCTCTGGTATACCGTGCCACTGCTCTACCAACTTAAGAATTCCTCCAATAACTTATAACTTACAAATTTATGTTAACATGAATTTGTTGTGATATACCTTCATTTTACTCCTAGACAACTTTAATGAATTTTCCATGATTAATTCTATATATGTAAAAATTCCTTAATATTACATGCGTATTTAATATTATTGTAATTTAATATGTTAAATATAATTGCTAATAAGCCATTGTACTGCTTTCCATTTGGTATTGTGATATTACTTAAATTCTGGAATTGTTACAGTCTGTGTAGTATAACAAGCTGATGTTGTACGACATATTGTTGTTGTGGCGTGGTACTTGCATGTGACATGTTTTTCTATGGTCTATAATAACTTCTTCATTACATATACTACATATAGTCCATCACAAGAAATTCACCACTGCGTTTGTGCTCCGTTATGAATCATGCGATCTTCCGACAACTGGACGATATAGAAAACACTTTTTTGTATTCCTAGACTGTGAACCGGACAAGGGCAAGGGTGGAGCCATAGTCGCATACAGGGTGGATAAAAAATCATATTTTTATTAAATCACACTAAACATATAATTTTTAAGAGTGGTGTATTTTTTTTATGATGGATTGTAATCTTACTAAATTGAAATCCATATATTTTACTTTTGGTATCGTATTTACCATGAACTAAAATGTGCCACAAGCATTCAACTTTATTTGTTAAATGATTTGCCCCAACATTTTGCCATACCATGTTTCACGTCTTGATGAGAGTTTGTTGCTCTACTTTCATGAGTTGTGTATTTAGGTCAAGTTCCCGTTGATGCAAGTCGTTGACTCTCGGGTTTTGTATCATACTTTCTGTTCCCAACCGTAAACACAGTCTGCAATGGGTGTTAAAAGATAGTTCTCTCGTAAGCTTCCTTGTTCACGGGCAAGGTCAAGCGAATCTTGTCCAGTATGTATCGAAGCACTTGCTTCTGTGTAATTAGCCCCGTATAGTTGGCTGCACTTTTTGACTCTCTTTGCACCGAAGCGTCTAGTTGGTTACACTGATACGTTCTAGCAAGTTTTATTATTTATTAAACGTATTATTATACAGTACTTATTAATAATAACTCAGTATTACCCAGCGGCGAACAATGAGACTCGGTGAAGTACATAGTCTCCTCTGAGGTACAGGGAGGAGACAAAGACAATGCTTCACAGCACAGAGGAATAAAACCACATTATTGCAGTAGACAAAACGAAAGGATTTATTCTTTATTTATTGCGATTATGATGCAAACAGGCTTAGTACGAAGGTGAGGATTTCGCTTTGACGCTGACCAGGCACGTATCCAGGAATTCCTTTCTGGGGGGGGGGGGGGCTGAACACCATTTTTTAAAGGAGTATCACAATTGTATGTTTAAGGCCAGTGGTGGCAATTGGGTTCCAAAATGTGGGGGGGGGACAAGGAAAGTTTACTTCCTCTTAGTAGATAAGACTTAGAATTAAGAGACCATAGTCTGATAGTGTGGAGGCAAAAGAATGGGGAGCAACTATCACCTAAATCGTCGCCACTGTTTAAGGCTCTCATTTTAATCAGAACGTGAAATCGGAACATTACCACTCAACTCCTCTGTTTCCATGCATTAACATTGTGTGCCGGAACCATCTCAGCATATGTGTTTGTCCATTTCTTCTCATCAGGCATCAAAACATCTATGTACCAGGAGTGTTTTTACGAAGGTGTTACGCATGCACGGGATGCACAATCCACTCGACAAGGCGAGATTCAAACTGTGTGCTGGGAACTGGACGCAGACAGTTCTCGAATATTTCTCTCTCATTCGAGCCTGAACACCACTAATGTGTCTTGTCCTCCCATGTATGCAGCTCTTATAAAAGCCGAAACCCACCAAATTGTTCATATTCAGGCCTAAGCACTTGCAAGTGTTCAAAATTGGCTGTTGAGTGTGTGTCGAACCCAGTAGTCTTAAACAAAAGTATTTTTTTATGCCATGAAATTCTCGGACTGCATACATAAAATTTGGTCCTGGCACAACTTTATCATCACTCAAAACTTTGATTTTCATTTGATCTGTGCAGCTTATTTCTTTTTTAATAAATCGCTCCAATGCCCGGCTCGATACTGCCAAAATATTCACTTTAGACAGAAAGAGAGAGACCTTCGATCTCTTCGGCTCTCGACCCGAACTACTTGTAGCACTACACTGAGGCTCCGGATGTTCCGCTGTCGTCAATGTCTTTAGCTTTGGGCCCGAACTGGAACTAGTAGTAGACTTCGTTACTTTACGGTATTTAGTCCATTTTATTTTCGAATCACTGATCTTATAAAGCAACCAATGGACACTGACTGATCACTAAACGACTGTATGAATTGTCACATTTACCTCTGAAGACACCTGATGCCCACCTTGGATACGCACTATTAATAATAGCAGGGTTATAGAACATTCTCAGTCTCGCGTCGATAATTATATATCTCAAATTATTATCACATTATTCAAGAAGCCAAAAACCTACGTAATTTTATCTAGTGTAAACAAAACAATTTCCTAAAGAGAGGGGGTGAGGGCTCGAGCCCCATATGCCCACCTTGGATACGTGCCATTAACAATAATAGGGTTATAGAAAATTCTCCGTCTTGTCTCGATAATTATTTCTCTCCTTAAATTATCGTCACATAATTCAAGAAGTCAAAAACGTAATTTTATCAGTGTAAACTGAAAAATTTCCTCGGGGAGCGGGGGGAGGGGGCTCGAGACACCTGAACCCTACCTTGGATACGCGCTATTAACAATAACAGGCTTACAGAACATTCTCCGTCTTGCCTAGATAATTTTCTCTCTCAAATTATCATTACATTATTCAAGAAGCCAAAAACCTAATTTTATCTAGTGTAAACTGAAAATTTTCTGAAGAGGGGGGGGGGGGGGCTTGAGCTCCTGATTCCCACCTGGGATACGAGCTGTTACCAATAACAGGGCTATAGAATATTCTCCGTCTTGCTTCGATAATTATTTCTCTCCTTAAATTAACGTCACATTATTTTATTTAACACCACAAGAAACAAAAAAAATCTCATTTTATCTAGTGTATACCGAGAACTTTCGGGGGGGGGCCTCGAGCCTCCTAAGCCTCCCACCCTTGGATACGTGCCTGATGATGACTTGACTCAACTAAAACGCATAAACTCAATGCGTGGCTATCGGCGTACCTATGATCCCATACACCTAGCTTGCGCCCCGAACTACCACACCAAGAGATATGCAATTATAACTTTGCCAATATTTGCTCCTTAGCCTTTTATCCCAAATTAAACCTTAGGCTAGCTTTATTTCTTAACGTAGAATGGTTGCAGTATTGTGCATAGCATTAATGCATGGCCATCGGCATACCTACGGTCACATAGGCTTAGCTTCCGCCGCGAACTACCATACCAAGATGTATGCACGACACCGAGGAGTTCTTTTTAAGTTTAAAATCTTCGACGATCCGTGGCGAATGTGTGATATCTCTTACGCGATATCCTAGCTTTTATACACTTTCCAGAACACAGATTCAAGTACAGATGAATCACTTACTATCTGCAAAAAGATGCCACCAACAAAATTGACATACAACTTTAGAAATACAAATTCATATAGTGCACTCTCTCAAACATAAAGATAACATTAAATTACTCATAATATTGCATAAAATGCAATAAATATTAAACAAAAGATATACATTATAAACAAGGTGCAATTTACATATAATAACTCAACATTTACTTGTCCTTTCATAAAAAAATAATATATCAGTGACATATTTTAAAGTTGTGACGTCACAAAAGTATGGATCATGTCAGCACGGTGCAACACCAGTAGAGACAATTGGAGAGTTCTAAGCCATCATTTGGGGCTCGAATCATCATGTGGGGCTCGTCGTAGCCTTTTATGATGTATATTTTGAGGGCAGAGTTGGCAACACTGTGGGCCCACTGTAGCCTTTTATGAGGGGGTCTATTGCCCTCTGTTTACATCTGGCAACACTGCCGTAGATTCTTTGACAGTGTTGTTAAACCTACTGGGTTTTTCACTGTAAATTTTCATTAAAGGACCTGAGAGGCCCATGTATTTTTTATGTTTGGCAATACTGTTGGGGGCCTAGTGTTGGCAACACTGTGGGTTTTTACTGTAGCCTTTTATGAGGGGGGTCTATTGTCCCCTGTTTACATCTGGCAATACTACCGTAGATTTTTTGACAGTGTTGTTAACCTACTGGGTTTTTTTCACTGTAAATTTTCATCAAAGGGCCTGAGGGGTCCATGTATTTTTTATGTCTGGCAATACTGTTGGGGGGCTAGTGTTGGCAACACTGTGGGTTTTTACTGTAGCTTTTTATGAGGGGGACCTATTGTCCCTTTTTATATTTGGCAACTCTATTGGATGTTTTTTTTTTGAGGCTTGGGTTTTACCAACCCATCCGAAGAAAATTCCACTATATGATCTTTTACTGGCTAAGCTAACCTACAAATAGAAATTGGCAACACCGACGAGCATCAAATGATGATTTCGAGCCTCAAATAATGATTTCGAGCATCAAATGATGATTCGAGCCTCAAATAATAATTCAAGACTCGTCGGTGTTGCCAGCCTACTCTACAAAAATTCCACTATATGATATTTTGAAGCCTTTCACGGTGTATGTTAACCTCACAAGCAGTGTTGCCAACTCGGGGCGAGGCGTAGCCTTTTATGGTGTATGTTAACCCTACCAGCAGTGTTTCCAACTCGTCGTAGCTTTTCACGGTGTATAATTTTTACACGCACGCGCGTGTATTGTGACGAATGCACTCTCTCATCCTTGAAGGATGAATGCACCTTATCGTAATTTTCCAACTGTGGGACCAAATGTTTATATATCGTGACCTTTGTAAACCTTTTTCGGGGACAATGTGTCGCACACACACACGCGCGCGCGCGTGCCTGTATTGTGACGCAAGCAAACAAAAAAAAACTTTGCCTGTCATTACAAAAAAAAAAAACTTTGACCGTATTCTTAAATAACTAACAAGGACAATGAATCTTTTTGGCTTCCGCAAACAGATCAACATGGAGACTGCACCGCCAAATTTCAATAACCTCTTACCTTCCGTATTATCTAAACTCAATGGTTTACTGATTGTTCATCTCAACAGCATTTGGACGAAACTGAATGACGATGTGGGCAAGATGTTTTATGTTTTTAATAACAATTTACATTTCTACGAAATTCCGATCGACGGGAAACTTCAAATCACCGTGAATCCGGAAAACGCAGGCGAAATCAAAATTTCTACCGGCAAGAATATTTTTCGAATCAAGCACGACAAGATGCTTTCTAACATTACGTACGATGTTTCTGCAGGAGATTATCTTTACATGGAACTTCTCGGAGATTACGACAAACTTATTCCTCTCTTCGTAGAATTACGAATCGTCTATCCTATTATAAATAACCTTTAACCAAAAATGCCTAACGACATTTTCGGCAACACCAAGCGTGTAGACCATGCAGAAGAGATTCTCATGTTGGACGTTCGTGTTAAGAAGTTGAGGACCGATTTGATTGCTTTGCAGGAGACCTTAAACAAAAGTTTAGAGTCGGAAATCGCTACGCTCCAAACGCAATGTCTCGACCCCATTCTGAAAATCGATTCCGAACTGAAGACGCTGATAAAAAATTATGTCGACGTACCTTCTTACGACAACGTTCAAAATATACAGTTGAGCGTGGATTCGCTTCAAAATGATTTGGCCAAATTACAGCAATTTCAATCGAAAAATGAAGATTTGGAAAAATTGAAACTCGAAATCGAAGAACGAACTTCCGCAATAGAAAAGAATTTCTCTGAACTTCAAACCGTCGTGAACGATATAGACGCAGAACGCTTGCACGTCGTCGTTTCCAAATTACAAGAAGAATTCACCAGCACGTTGGAAGAAATTAAATCCAAGTTGCAGACTTTGGAAGATACAATGACGAACCTACCATCGTCGGACGAACTGCAGGTCATCGGTATAACCGTCGCGAACATAAAAATTCAATTGGAGGCCTATCAAGATTTCGAACACATTCAAACCACCATCGCCACGCTTCAGGCGTCCTTGGAATTGATCAACGAAGAAATTAAAAATATTCACGCTGAAGCGAGAGCGTTGACGAGCATTCAAGACACGTTAAGCACGGTTCAGCAGAAGATCGAATATTTAGAAAATTTAAACGTCGAAACGAATCTCGCTCATTTTCATCACGTACTCGACAACATACAGGGTGACTTGGAATCGTTACGGACGAGCGTGCCTTCGAGCGAAGATTTGGAAAAATTGAAAACGGCGGTGACGGCACTATCCGATTCGAACGACATCAAAAGTTCATTGAGCGATCTCGAGAGTAGGGTGGCCAATCTCCCCACCTCCAAAGAATTGCACGCTTTGAAAAGAAACATATCTCGAATGCTGAAACGACTAGAAACGGAAACGGCGAACGTGGAACAGATTCGAGACGAAATTAGTTCGCTGGTGTCGACGCTGCCCACTTCGCAGAGCGTCGCCGACCTTCACACGCAGTTTACAGAGATGCGAAGGATCGTGAACGATCTTACCGAGAAGAGCTCGAAATTGAATCAAGTCGAGAACCTTCAGAACATTGTCGTCAACATCAGAGATCAAGTTGGAGTGCTGGAATCCACGCAGGAATCGACGCTGGCCTCTTTCGGTGCCAAGTTGCAAGAACTCAACGAAAACTACAAGCAGTTGAACGTGGAAGTGAAAATCAAACCGTCGTTTTCTGCCGTAACGGATGCCATAATCGAGCATTTGCTGCCCATCGAAAATAAACTCGGACAAGTTCACAGTAATCTCGTCACCTTCGACACTAAATTCGCCAAATTGTTCACCTTGCAAGCCATCGAAATCAACAGCGTTCCCAATCAACAGAGAATCTCCACGTTCGTCGAAGGTAACAAACTGTACATGTTGCATCCTTATCATCCGTACTACAAGTTTCTCCTCGATGGCACGATTCAGATAAACGAATTTTCGTACTGGTCTCACGGCAGAAAAGCTAGCGTTCCTACCATGACTTTGATATCGAATCGTGGTGTCCAGAAAGCAGGAAACATTCCTCTGGCACGTTGGAACGAAACGCGCAACATATATGAAATACACGAAGACGAAGATCTTACCGTTTTCGACGTGAGTGCCGGCGATAAGCTGATCATTCAAAACACGAGCGAAGTGCCACCCTCTTTGAATCCCATCACGCTTGTGCTTCTCTTGAAACGTAATCTCTAAAAAAATGTCTAGGCAAGCCATCGTCGAAGAATTGCATAAACCTGCACGCCGTAACTACGAACGTTTGGCTGTGGTAACCAAGGGCATCGACGACCTCTGGCAAAGCGACCTCGTGGAGATGAGTAGCGGCAATTTGAAAAACGTACATAAATTGAACAAGGGCAACAAGTACCTCCTCACCGTCATAGACACATTTTCGAAATTCGCATGGGCTCTACCTTTGAAGGCGAAAACGGGAACATGCGTCACGGAAGCATTCAAATTAATTTTTCGCGAAAGCGGCGGCAGACAACCACGGTTTCTGCAAACGGACAACGGTAAAGAATTTTACAACACCGTATTCCAAAAGTTTATTCAAAAACACAAGATTCAACATTATTCGACCTTCAGTCACATCAAAGCCGGCATCGTGGAAAGATTCAATCGAACCTTGAAAACACACATGTGGAAACGATTCACGCTTCGGGGAAATTACAAATGGGTCGACACCCTGCCGGAACTCGTCGACACCTATAATGATACGGTACACAGAACGATAGGCATGAAGCCAGTTGACGTTACCAAGTCTGACGAGCAGCGTTTAATTTCTACTGTTTACTGTCCAAAGTACACACCCACGACAAAAAAAGCTAAATACAAAATTGGAGACCAGGTGAGGATAAGCAAATTCAAACGCACCTTCGAGAAGGGATTCACAAAAAATTGGAGCACGGAATTTTTACGGTGGTTCGAGTTCTACCCGGAAACCGACACACGTATATAATAAAAGATAGTAGCGGCGAGATTTTGAAAGGAAGATTTTACGAAAAGGAACTCTCTAAAACGAAACACCCCGACACGTACCTCATCGAGAAAGTATTGCGTAGGAAAGGTGACAAACTTTTGGTCAAATGGCTGGGACTTCCGGAAAAGAGTTGGATCGACGCGAACGAAGTGATCTTGTGAGTACGTGGAACGTGGTGAAGCGTCTACCGGATCCGGAAAGTCAAACGAGAAAAAAAAAGAACGGTGAGTTGCTTCCCGACAGCATCCGCTGTCTGATCGTAGGTCCTTCGGGGTGTGGGAAAACGACACCGCTCGTGGACAATTTTCTCCTCGCACCGAATTGGTTAGATTGGAAGAACAGGCACCTGTACGTGTTCTCGAAAAGTTTGGAGCAATCCAAATACCAGCAACTGATGAAACTGTACGATGGTCTGGACATTGCAACGTTCGCCTCGGAAATAAAACCACTCGACGATTGTCGTGAAAATTCAGTCGTTGTGTTCGACGACGCCATCCTGGAAAATCAAAATGAAATTCGCAACTTTTTCACGCAAGGTCGTCACAAAGGAATGGATTGCTTCTACCTAGCTCAAACGTTTTCCAAAATTCCAAAACAGTTAGTACGCGACAACGCTAATTTCATATGTTTGTTTCGTCAAGATCACACCAACCTCAAGCACGCGTACGATGACTACGTAGGCGGAGACATGAACTACAATCAATTTTCGGAACGCTGCTGCTCTACTTGCTGGAACGGTGACGATTTCGGATTCGCGACGATCGACATGACGAGGAAACCCAACGATGGAAAATACAGAAACAAAATCAACGACTTTCTAAACGTTGCAACGTTGTGAGAAACGATGTGTATAAATAACGTCATGACGAAACGAAAAATCGAAGACGAAAATCTCAAGCTTCGCGATTACCTCGCGAAACGCTTCAAAGGTTGGAAATCCGAGAATCGCGGATTCTACGAAGAGAAGAAACGTCAGGATCAACCTGTGATCGATGCCATCAGCGGTCTAGGTAAAGAAATTAAAAGTGTCACGGAACAAAATAAAAATTTGATCAACGAACTCGTACCGCTCGCAGCTAAAAATTACGCCGTACCCACGCCCATTTCGAGCATTCCTTCGACACCGTTCGAACTGAAGGATGCACCGGCACGGCGTCGAGCCATTGGTAGCACGTCGTCTTCGGATAAGATCGAGTTGGGACCTTTGGCACGAGACTACCTGAGTACGGGGAAATTCGACAAGGATGAAGTGTTCGGTTTGTATCCTAGCATGGAAACCAACGAAGGCGGTGGTGTGGTGTGGAAGATTGGGAAATCGAAGGTGACCTTCGAAGGCAACGACATTAAAGTCAATTTAGGCGACAAGGATAGTTGGAACAGGTATCCGGGTACGGTGGGACTGTGGGAACTCGTCGCCAAAAAGCAGCCGAAAGATTATACCGACGAAGATTACCAAAGTTAGAAGGAAATTCTGATCATGACGGATGCCTTGTACCAGAACAACGACGCCTCGCAGAATAGGGTGAAATCGAGCAGCGGCGAGAAGTACAGGAATCTCATCAAACCGATTTGGAACCAGGTCAAAACAGGCAGCGGCGTCAAACGCTACAACACGTTACCCAAAGAATTCGTTTGGGTGGACGACGTTAGGAAGCTCGTGGACCGATTGTTGGTGATAGCCGGCGAAGAGAATGCAGGCAACCGTAATTTCTACAACGAGAAGGTTGGCATCGTGGACATGATCAGCACGAAACTTTCCAACTTCATCGTGAACGACGACAAGGGCATAGGTTACCTGATCAAAATCATCAACACGCTGCCTCCGAAATTTTGGAACGTGGCCGAAGGAAAGGGACTCGTGAACGACATCATCAACAAGTTACCTTTCGAGATGCATCTACCTGGCTACCAGTACTGCGGACCGGGTACCAAACTCGAGAAAAGATTGGAGAGAGGAGACAAGGGTGTGAATCCGTTGGACGCGGCATGCAAAGATCACGACATCGCCTACAACACCACGCAGACGGATCTGGACGCACGTCACGAAGCAGACAAAAAATTGGAACATGCAGCTTTCGAAAGGTTCGTGAGCAGAGACGCATCGCTGGGTGAACGGGTCGCCGCACTGGGTACCACCATCGCCATGAACACAAAACAAAAATTGGGGTGGGGTATATAAATAACATACCGTAAAAAACTACACAAGAAAAAATCTCAGAATATATATATAAATAACATACCGTGAAAATAACACATAAAGCATCAACATGAAGCCCAAGGGTGTCGTGTACCAGATACCATATTCGAATCTAAAAAATCTAGGTGCCCTCGATGGGTTACTCACCAAGAAACAACGCGAGAAGAAACGTTCTTGCTTGTCGAAAGGACACGGAATGAAATTGCTGCTCAGCACACCTCAATTGAAAAGATTGCAGCGTTCGCGGAAACAGCAAAAAATCGGAGGTTTCATATTCAGCATCCCGGCCATCCTAGCAGCATTGGGGGCCGTTGGAAGTTTGGCCGGCGGAAGTGCCGCCATCGCGAAAACCGTCATCGACTCGAAGAAGAACAAGGCCGAGTTGGCAGAACAGAAACGTCACAACCTGGCCATGGAGAAGAAAGGGGGGAAGGGCGTGATGAAGAAGTTTAAAAAAAAGAAACAACAGCACTCACCAACCGAGACATTGAATCTCTGATCGGACCGTTACAAATCAAACACTTCAGAGGAGTTTTCATGTCCGACTCGTTACCTTCAAGCGTTAAAAGAAGAGAATGCGGAGTAGTCAACTTGGACGGTGAAGAAAATCCAGGCACGCATTGGATATGTTACCACAAAAATGATGATAAAGCATTCGTTTTCGATTCTTTCGGAGGTGTTCCACCTACAAATTTAATTCATTATTTGAAAACGAACAAAACCTCTATATACTACAACGACGAACGCATTCAAAATTTCGGAGACGTGAACTGCGGTCATCTCTGCCTCTCCGTGCTCGCGTTTCTCTCTAAAATAAATAACCCTACGATCGAGGATTTCCAGAAAGCATTGTGGAACCTCAAACAGCATCACTAGGATGGGCGTGTTCCATCTCACGAGCGAATCTTCAATCTTGAAACTCACGCTGCACGACGACATCGTCTATCCTAAATCCGTGGCTCTGCGTGCATTCTACAGCATGTACCTCATACCTAACGTCACGCAGCACAACAACAAAATTAGCGTCGGAAGCGAACACATCGTCGTCACGCCAGGACAATACAATCTTTCCACTTTGCAAGCTCAATTACCCAAAGGCACATACCTTTCTCAAAATTCGGTCACGCACAGAGTGGAAATCCTATCCGCGACGGAGACCGTGGACCTGGGCACCATGGGAGAACTTTTAGGTTTCGAGAACGACACCAAACTCGAAGCTGGCATCAAGCACGTAGCAACCAACATTCCTAAATTCTTGGCCATAGAGACTCTGAACGTACACTGCAACGTGGCGGAAGGCATGATCACGAAATCTTCGGACGGATTATTAGGAAGTCACAAGCAGACGGGAATCATAGCCACTTTCAAACGAAGTTCCGAGTTCATGGAACCGATCATCTACACGCCCTCTTCGCCGATCTATTTTCCAGTATGTCGCAACCGCATAGACGACATAGAGTTGGTGGTGACGAACGAGAAAGGAGACGTGGTGGATTTCGCAGGTGCCACTACGACGGCCATCGTGGAGATCAACGTATAATAAATAACCATACATGTAAAATGGAGCAAATCGAAAGTTACGAATTGCAATCTTTTCCTCCCAACCGTCGCACGTTCGCCAATCTGAACGAAGCGAACAGGGAGATCGAATACGACGTGGACGTAGGCGACGGGTTTATTCATCCTCACAGAGCGGACCTCTACCTTCAATTCGACGTGGTGAAGAAGGAAAGCGGAGACGCGTTTCCCGCAGCAGCAAACTTGATACTCGTGGACAACTTCGTGCCTCACCTGTTCTCGCAGGTGGAGGTGAGGAAACACAACACCGTCATCGACAGAATAGATTATCCAGGCATCACGTCGACGGCAGTGGGAACGTTGAAATTATCCAAAACGGACGCAGCGTACTACCAGGCCGGGGGATTCGAAGCCGGGACCAAAATATCGACGAGAAGTCACACGGTGCTCTTTCCCATGCGTCTGCTGCCTGGTTTCTTCTCGGACTACAAGGAGATCATGTGGAAGGGAGGACTGAGGATCACGTTTCGAAGAGCGGCCAACGACAACGACGCACTAATGCGATACGCTACTTTGGGTCCGGACGGCACCACGCCGATAGCCAACACTTTACCCGAAGCAGCGAAATGCGTCATCCGGAGCATGGAATTGAGAATGCCGGTGGTGGAATACGAAACGAACTACGCCCTCAAGTACAAAGCGGAGATCTTGAAAAGTCCGCAGGTGCCGATTCACTTTCACGGTTACCAGTGCGTGCAGAAGATGGCGTCGGGAAGTCACATGGAATTCGACGTGACGACACAGTTCAACAACATACAGTTCGACATGCCAGATTTCGTCGTAGTGCTTTTTCAGACCGGACGCGATAACGATCAGGAAAAAGATTCCAGCAAGTTCGACGACTGCAAGATCAAGAACGTTTATCTGAAGAACGGTAGGAACGAAGTGTTCCCGCGCGAGAATTACAACCTCGACATGACCAAAGACGATTACCTCAAACTTTACGAAGCTTACACGGCTTACAAACGCGTGATCGAAGGAAGCGTGGACATGTACTACGCGCCCAGCGAATTCAAAGCACGGAGACCCATGACCGTCATCAACACCACGAAAAGAAAGCAAGTGGTGGTCAACGATCGTACCAACATCAAGATTGTATGCGAGTTCCACGATGCCTTGCCTGCAGATACTCTGTGCAGTGTCATTCTTATTGCAGAGAAAACATTTGTGTATGACGTCAAGAATGAAAGAGTGACTGAACAGTTTTAAATAAATAAATAAAAAATAGCACACAATAAGAAATGTGGAATTTTATATATATAAGTACAAATTGCAATTAGCAGTTTCCAGAAGTTTAATTTTGCTGTGCCATGCATGCATGTAATCGAGGAAGTGGAAGTAAATTAAAATTGTTTTTTTTTCGCATTGCCTATTACTTTTTGTTGCACTCTGGGCAGGCCTTACTAGTTTGGAGGCGATAGTGGCCCCACGGAAGTGTATGGACCCCACATTCAAGAATACACCTCTTGTCGTCGTGTGCATCCAGAGCAACTTTCCTGACAATATTAGTTGTAAGCACATGATCGACGCTTTGGATACGATGCTCTTTTTGTAGAATGGGCGATTTTGTTCTGAGGCACTCGAGGTAATCCTCAAACTTGAGGTGCTCCCGAACTACTTGCCTGCTTACACCCTTTGCCTTTTTTGTTACAGAACCCTCAGCCCGGATCGCATAGGCTTTGGCACGAAGTCCAGCAAACTCCACAATCACATCCCCGTCTTTCTCGTCCTTGAGTTTGCCGGGTATTTTTTTGTTCCGGGGCAGAATTCCATACCGGTTTAGCTGGGGATAGCCCGATGTGTCGAAGAGCTTGACAAGAGCTGGAACTTTGGCTATATCACCATACGCATCGGCCGTGCGAACATGGTACACCAAGCTGTCTGTGTCTGTGTAGAGGAGCGAGATATTGTGGTTGTAGTGTGCACGTAGTATGCCGTAATATGTCTCGAACATGCACAACTTGCTCAGATCCAAAACTGCAGCTCCCACATAGATGGGCTTGTTGAGTAGCACCCCGCCCCGGTTCATGTGAATCAGAGACATCTGTTCGTTGTAAATTGTTCGAGACCTGAACAGCGGGCTTGCAACAAGTCGACGACACTGTGTTTTCTTCGTCACCAACCTCACATCAACGCGATTTCGCACATTCTCCATGGTCTTCCCAAATACCGCATTGTTCATTAATTTGAAAAAATCGCGATCAAGTTCCGAAGTGGCAGCAGTGCGATGGTTGGTGTTCAGTTCGATGTACGGCTTCAACCATGGAGACTGCCTGAACAAGAGCACGTGGTAAACTGCTTTGACCGAGACCCCTTGCTGCATTAACCACTGGAGGTTCCGGTAGTGTAGCACATAACGCTTTTTGGGCTCCAAGTCCATGACGAGCTTCGGTTGATCCGAGCCAGGTGGACACTTGAATTCCGGAGCAGGCGAGAGGTCACAGAATGTATCCTGCAGCTTCTCGGGGAATTCAAGGTCCACCTCGGCAAAAAACCCAAACTCGTCGCACTCTTTTTCGATGTCGTGGTATAAAGGATCAACCCACTCAAACTGTCCTGTTGGGAGTGGCTGCATCATGGAGTGCCCGTAAAGATTATTCACGTCAGTGTACATGATGTAGCTTGATGGTTGGGAGGGGTCGTAACCAGTGGCCATGTGGTGATTGTTGGCGTGTGCGAAGCGTTGCGACACTTGGACCATGCCGCCCCGGATAGCTCTCTCGATGAAAAGCATGATATCAGTATCGGAGATAAGTGAAAGTTTAATTTTAGTCAGCAGGAGCATGGCCGACCATGCCAGTCCAGGAAGGCTGTAAAAATATACAGGGTCCAGGTTGTAAATTTTTATCGCAGTCGCCCGAAACGCCTGGAACACATCGGCAAGAAGCGTCACATCAAGCTTCAGGTATGCATCGTGGTAATCACCAAAAGTTCGGCAACCCAACTTGACCCACATAGACTGAGCATGCTTGTACTCCTCGTCGGTAATACCTGAACCTCTCAGCTGGCTGTAGAACTTATCCTGGGGAGGCAGCAACTCTTCTTCGAACTTGGAAGGGTCGGTGACGTATTCGTAGGGGTAGACCCCTTTACGTCTGATGAGTGCGACATCTAAGTTCGGGAAACTTGATGTGGTAATGGCTAGTTGGTCGTCTCTGAGCTTCCCAGCAAGAGCATCGAGGCTTGCCTGGAGGAACCTCAGAGAGTCGAGGAACCGAAGCTCGATGCTGCTGCTTGAGTCGGGGATCGGCACCCACTTGCTGATGCTAATATAACGCTCCTCGTTCTGTGCCAGGACATTGATTCTCGCATTGTCGTACCCTAGATGTGTGACCAAGTGATGGAAATCATATCCCGAGCCATTGTGAAAAAAGACCGGTATGAAGCGCGGGTCCCTGGCTCTCAAGTTACATCTGTTGCACCACGGGCCAATGTAGCTTCTGGTCCCATAATGGTCATGGTGGTGGACCTTTTTGTTATCGTCAGTGAAGACCGAGTTGCAAACAGGACAATTTAGAGCTATTTCGTGCTGATGCTTGTCTTCCGGAGACAGAGGCAGCATGGGCTTGGGGGCCAACAGCACCTTCCCTATCTTGATGCCTTCCTGTTGCATTCTCACCAGGAAGTGTTTGACCGGGTCGGGACCGCGATACACATAGGGCTCGGAGGCAATATGTTGGTCTCGCCACACCACAACATAGGAGTAACTCGAGGCCTCGTGGATTTGGAAAGGAATGGTAGAGGATGTTTCGGGGTTGGGATGGCAGTTAGACAGAGGTTGAAGAAAGGCCTCGAAGTCTGCTACAATATAGGCAGGATGCTTCACCATAGCACTGTGCATGCGAAAACACTCTACTGCACCAGGTTCGGGCAGGATAGTTCGTGCAGGCTTGTTGGTACCACAGTAGAACATGTGGCGAGCTAGCTTCTCAGCAGCAATGTTGGGTCCTCGAGAGTGTTTGAATTTATAATGGTTTTGGTTGTCGAAAGTGGACAGGCACCTGCGACACACCACGATGCGACCATTATGTCTGATTTGAAACAAGTCTGGAAAGAGAGCGAATAAGGGTGTAATGGTGATGGGTTTCGTCCTTGATGAGCAGGAGGTTGATTTCTCGTACCTCGTTGTTGTTGCTCACGTTGCTCACCCGGATGGGGTGGACCTCATGTTTGTTCTCGGTGAGACCGTAAACATTGATGGCTAATTGCAGGCCCAACAAGTCACGAGCACGAACCTCAAACTTGCGAATATACGAGACTTCTACAGGGTAGGCAATCCCGGCCATTGCAACCTCCAGTTCTGACTCATACTGCTTGTAGTGGTTAACACGGTACGAGTGGTTTTTCCAGTGAACAGGGTGCAATGCTGCCAGCACCGACCAGAGGAAGCATTTGGTGTCTTTGTTCTGAATATTGAGAACAGCTTTCCTTGCTTCAACCTCGGGTGGCAGGGCAATATAGCTAGACCCTGCCAGTGGCAGGAATTTGTTAAGTTTCAGACGAAGTTCGTGGGGGTCGCCACACAGCGAACCGCCCGAGCCTTCAGCCTGATGCTCCTCGTGCTTTGCTACAAACTCCTCGATAAACTTGTCGTAGATGCTGTCGAGGTCAGTGACATCTGCCTGATCCAGTGTTTTTGCTTTTGTCGCATGGAAGAATTTATATATTTCATCAGACGGTTTCTTATACTTGCAGCATAGCACAGCATAGAATTTAGTGGAGTATGTAGCCAATGCATCGTTGAGGATGGATATTATCTTAGCTCGCTCGCTCTCCAGAAAACTACGCACATCGCAGAAGCTGTCTGATGTTATGTTAAAGTCTTCTAATAAATGCTCAAACGCAAATCGGTCTGCTTTCTTCGCCAGCTTGACGCGTTTGGCAGGTGGCGATGCATCGAGGGAGGTTACTTCTACCTTTCGCTTGGAAGGTTGCGGTAGAGATGTTCCAGTGCTCTTGCAAGTAAGCTGGTGTCGCTTGAAGTTGGTAATAGAAAAAATTTTTCCACACTTAGAGCACAGTTTGGTCGCACATATTTGTTTTCCCGGCACACAAGTACGACAGTGCCTTTGAAAATGTTTACTTGACACAGCAATATGGCACGTAGGGCAATTTTTTACAGAACGCATAATGCAGAGATTTTTTGGGGGTATGTTATTTAATATCCAATGCTGTGCAATGCAAAATATAATTGTTCACTTTTTTTAACTATTCTCTATGACCTTATTTGGGTTTTTTTTCGTCAAATTATATGCTTCTAGTCTCCTATACAATACAATATACGTACAATATTGTCAACAGTATCATATTTGAGCAGGTCGCTTGTCACCTAAACACTACAGCTCACAGGTTGGCAAAATCTGACATGAAAGCAGATAATACGCTTAAGTCTTATTTATATATAATTTTCACGGGCTTACAATATTGTCAACAGTATCATATTTGAGCAGGTCGCTTGTCACCTAAACACTACAGCTCACAGGTTGGCAAAATCTGACATGAAAGCAGATAATACGCTTAAGTCTTATTTATATATAATTTTCACGGACGTACAATATTGTCAACAGTATCATATTTGAGCAGGTCGCTTGTCACCTAAACACTACAGCTCACAGGTTGGCAAAATCTGACATGAAAGCAGATAATACGCTTAAGTCTTATTTATATATAATTTTCACGGACGTACAATATTGTCAACAGTATCATATTTGAGCAGGTCGCTTGTCACCTAAACACTACAGCTCACAGGTTGGCAAAATCTGACATGAAAGCAGATAATACGCTTAAGTCTTATTTATATATAATTTTCACGGGCTTACAATATTGTCAACAGTATCATATTTGAGCAGGTCGTTTGTCACCTAAACACTACAGCTCACAGGTTGGCAAAATCTGACATGAAAGCAGATAATACGCTTAAGTCTTATTTATATATAATTTTCACGGACGTACAATATTGTCAACAGTATCATATTTGAGCAGGTCGCTTGTCACCTAAACACTACAGCTCACAGGTTGGCAAAATCTGACATGAAAGCAGATAATACGCTTAAGTCTTATTTATATATAATTTTCACGGACGTACAATATTGTTAAGAGCGTCAGTTTCCGTAGAGCTCTCTTTTTCCATCTTCCCTCTATACAGTGAAGCTGTAGAAGACTCAGTTAGCTAACCTAGCATACAACATACTTTCCTAATTAATATGGATATTGTCACACATTCCTCTTATTTTATACTGTTGTAAATGGAAAAGATTATGTACGGTAAATGTTTTGTACATTATAGGGAAAAAATGCAAAATATCCCCCAACTTTAATTCGATTCACCTCTGAATCGAATTTTTTACATATTCTCACGCCGCCATATGTTGTTCTATTTTGCTTCTTTTACTTGCCTTGCTTAATTAACTCTCGCTAATTAGCATTTTTTGGAAGAAGTCAAATAGAACAACATATGGCGGTATGAGAAATATGCAAATTAAAGAATATTTTAGTAATATAAGGGCCCTAGCAATTAGCTTCGTCGACTAAGAGTACTCTTTTAAACGTCTTCAGCTAGATCGTATTACTACGCGAGGACGTTTAAAATGTTTGGGTGTTGAAAAAGTTTGACTTACTTTTTATTTCTATTGTTTGTTAATAGATGGCGCTAATAGTACCCCCTCCCCTCCCTCTCCCCTCTTCTCCCCCCTCTTTCTCCTCCTCCTCTGCTGTATGACAAATAGCACAAACATAAAAATCAAGATTTTGGATAGCAAAACATAAATTTTGCATGCATCTGATGTCGAACTAGGAACTTTTATTTTTCGGGGAGTCAACATTATTTTTTTACTCAGTCGTCATATAACATGAACACACGCAAACATTCACATGTGCTTTTTATTATTTTGTGTTCGGTAAGTACAAGTATATTCTTACATAAATTATTGTTTAATTTAATAAATTGTAAACTCGAAGCCTGCTATACTAACACTCCTTCTGTGTTTCATTATACTATTGAAAGCGAATGTTGCGTGCATACGGAAATAACACAGGAAAAAAAAAAGCGGATGGAAGCAATTTAAAATCAGTGGAGCAAGGTTAGTATTACGAGAGCGTAAAAACATGTGCTTTCATTCAACTTCGAAAAATAAGAATGAATATGTGCATACAGAACACATATGCTTTCTTTTCACAGTTGTAAAATCATATAAATTGTACATGAAGTAAGTTACGGGAAGGCTCTCTCTTTTATGTCTGTGTATATGTATGTTGTACAATTAGGTACAAGTATTGTACAATTAGGTACAAATTGTTGTACAATTATTTCCCCCAGTTGCCCAGTTGGAGTTGGGGGCATAACACTGGTACTATTTGTAATCACAGTGCTTACTCATGTATTTTGTTTAATATTTTATTTCAAATTCACTGTCAGAAACTAGTGTTGCCAGTTCCTGGATGTAGGTTTACCTACTCTGTTGGTTGTCACTGTCAAGCTTCCAGTATTCGTACAGCATAAAAAGCCATAACCCCCCTCTCAAAATATATACATTGTATACGCCAAGATGCTCAATAGCCTAGCAACACATCATGAAAAACATGCCAAGAGGACCCAATGGGTTTATAAGTCAGTGCTGCCAACTCCTATTTGTAGGTTAGCTTAGCCTGTGAAAGATCATATAGTAGAATTTTTGTAGAGTGGGTAGGCAACACCGACGAGGCTCGAATCATCATTTGAGGCTCGAAATCATTATTTAATACTCGTCAGTGTTGCCAATTCCTATTTGTAGATTAGCTTAGCCAGTAAAAGATCATATAGTGGAATTTTCTTCGGATGGGTTGGCAAAACCCAAGCCTCAAAAAAGGAACATCCAATAGAGTTGCCAAATATAAAAAGAGGACAATAGGTCCCCCTCATAAAAGGCTACAGTAAAAACCCACAGTGTTGCCAACACTAGGCCCCCAACAGTATTGCCAGACATAAAAAATACATGGACCCCTCAGGCCCTTTGATGAAAATTTACAGTGAAAAAAACCCAGTAGGTTAACAACACTGTCAAAAAATCTACGGCAGTATTGCCAGATGTAAACAGGGGACAATAGACCCCCCTCATAAAAGGCTACAGTAAAAACCCACAGTGTTGCCAACACTAGGCCCCCAACAGTATTGCCAAACATAAAAAATACATGGGCCTCTCAGGTCCTTTAATGAAAATTTACAGTGAAAAACCCAGTAGGTTTAACAACACTGTCAAAGAATCTACGGCAGTGTTGCCAGATGTAAACAGAGGGCAATAGACCCCCCTCATAAAAGGCTACAGTGGGCCCACAGTGTTGCCAACTCTGCCCTCAAAATATACATCATAAAAGGCTACGACGAGCCCCACATGATGATTCGAGCCCCAAATGATGGCTTAGAACTCTCCAATTGTCTCTACTAACACCGAGTCGTCTAGTTCGTTGATTTGGAGTCAAGTAGTGTATTTGGTGTCTGCACCGTCTGCACTACCTTCCGGATCGCTGTATGTATGGTGTATGGTCACGTGCTGCGTGCTAAGTAATCAAATGACCGTTTAAAGCAGCAGACAGGCATTTGTTGAATGTTCTGAACTTGAACACCGTTTTCCGTCTAGTTGGTTGAACGTAATTTTCTTGCACCACTCTGACACTGGATACACCTGCACTGCACCGAGTGTCAAAAAGTGCAGACGGGGCTGGTATCTGGCTGGAGATTAGTCGCGTGAAACAAGGCCGCTGCTTTCCACTCCGGCGCATCAGTCACAAAGCACCTGACCACTGTTGCACCCACTGTTGCACTGCTATGTGATAGGCAACTCTAAACACCTGACCTTGCGCCAAGAAATATGTAGCTTCGGATCGCAAACCTATGGCAGATGTACACAAAACTTAACCACAGGCGTACGCAAAGGGGGTTGAAGGGGCTCCAACCGCCTCTGAAATTTTGAAGAAATCAACATTTTCTAATAAAAGTAGTGACGAACTTGGAAAGTGATATATACAAAATTGCCTTAAAATTGCCATTTTTGAATGTGGAAAGTTTTAAATTAGTAAATATCTTATTGTGTATGCCGTGGCCATAGAAAGCAGCTATGTACTATTCACCTTTACAATTCTAGCACCTCCCGAAAAAGAATCCTGCGTACGCCAGCGTGCCTAACGTATTTAAATGTTTATTAGAATAGAATAGAATTTATTTCCAGTATGAGCCTTTACAGCTGTAGATACAATACAAGGATGAAAAATTTTAGTGCAATTTTCCTACACCCTTCCTCCTCTCAGTTTGCACTGTTGCGCCAGTGATTCCTAAATTTTCTCAGATATATTTATTTATTTATTTAGTAGCCGCCCACCCCTTTAAAACATTTTCGCTATCCCCACTGAGCTTCTTTGCTCTTCTGCTATTAGATACATTTGTGAGTAGGTTAGGCAGATCAGGCTTGGTGTGGTTAGCATACATTTCTAAGCTGTTGTAGCTATTTTACCTTATGAATTACGAATTGAAATCTCTAATTCTCGTGTACTCTCAGATAAATGTCAGTGAATTTAGCCCTCAGTGATCATACACTTTGATATCCGTAGTCGGACAATGATAATATGATAATTTGCATTTCAAGAAATGTCTGAAGCATCGGATTCAATTTCCAGCAAGAAATTTGCTCATCCCACAATTTATTTAGAAATGAAAAATGGCCTCGTGTGTGCACGTCAAAACGCACTGCCTAGTTTCATCGTTCAGCGCGTTCGGATCCGCCGGCAATGGGCATTAGGTTGATAAAGGGAACCAATTTTCCTCCGGTGCACCATGACCTATTGGCCGCGGGAAGATAGAGAACCGGCGTGTGCTCTGGTGCAAGGGAGATGTGCCAGATGGCGGTAGTGTAGCGGATGACAAAGGGAGACGTTACGTCCTGCAGAACCCTCCCATTTTCTCTTTTACCTGATGGCCCCAACACAAAAGCCGACAAGACAAACAGCTGTGATTAGCCTTCCTGGTCTGCGAAGTGTCCTTATGGTCCATCCTGTCCTGGGTGTGTGGGATTTGATCTATGAGATTCGGGCTACTCTTTCCATCTCTTCTCCGCATGCACGATGCTTGACTTTCGGAGTGTATTAGCGGCTGGAACTTTCCAGAGCCTTAATAACGTAAAAAAAAAGGGCGGGAGGAGGTTCTCCCTGGAGAGATCACAATGGGGGAATCCCCGTGCTAAATGGACCGATGCCGCAGTCTCTCATTTGCCGTCGCACCAAGAGTGGGTGGCGGTGGATGAAATGGACTCTTCTCGTAGCGTAGACACCAATATCGCCAGACCCTCTTGAAGGGCAGGTTCATGAAAGACAAAAGCCACGTCTTGATGGTGGATGCTGCGGTTAACTCGTGATGGCATGTCGGATTTATCAAGACCGACAACCGTCTTCATCTTGAAGCCTCGTGCGATAAACCTCAGATGACTTGGAGTTGACTTGCCATCACCAAGTTTCCAGAAGTCGGCATCTTCTTCTATTCACTCATAGTATGGTGGCGTACAGTTAGCGAATACAACCTTTTCCGTCGGGTTATGCAGGGAGATATAATATATTATTTACTAAATTATAATGAACATTTAGACATACTGGTCTTGGATGGGTGCACTGAGGAGACACCCGAAAGTCAACCGCACTTCCATGTAGCACACACTGGTACAATGTTGCAGGCCGACCCAGATTGCACAGACAGCTTTCTGCATGCATGAAGCAAGCTTGCCATGGCAAGCTATTAGCTGGATGCAAGCTTGCATGCATCCATCAATCGAGTAACCAGAATTGGAAGTTGCAGCAAGCTTTTCATAACTAGCTGTAAGCTTACAGAATGCTCCAAGTAGTCTTCTTGCTTCTCCATTTTCGCATTAAATCATTGCACTCGAAGATGGCATTGATGAACTATTCTTATAAGTTTATATGTAAATTTTATACTAATTCCATACAATTTCCAGAGGGAACACAATAATTTCAAAGCTGATCCATCATCTTGAGGATAATTTGCGGACTACTTGAAATAAATAATAAACCTTTTCCTGTCCCACAAAAATAGGCAATAATTAGGCTGGAGAGTTCAATGAAATAACCGATCTCTAACTACGCACTGGTAATGATCAGGCTGGAAAGTTCATACGAACTAACTGATCACTGATAGCTACCAGTTTTTTTTTTTCGAACTACTTGAAAGAGATAATAAACCTTTTCTTCGAGCAAGGCCTCATCTCAAGGAAACTATCAACTCGCGGCAAGCCACGGCACCTACCGACCTGTTGGGTGAGATGAGTCAAGGCAAAATGGATAATAAACCTATTCCTGCTCCCACAAAAATAGGTAATAGTTAGGCTGGAGAGTTCAATGAAATAACCGATCTCTAACTACGCACTTGTAATGATCAGGCTGGAAAGTTCATACGAACTAACTGATCACTGATAGCTACCAGTTTTTTTTTTTTCGAACTACTTGAAAGAGATAATAAACCTTTTCTTCGAGCAAGGCCTCATCTCAAGGAAACTATCAACTCGCGGCAAGCCACGGCACCTACCGACCTGTTGGGTGAGATGAGTCAAGGCAAAATGGATAATAAACCTATTCCTGCTCCCACAAAAATAGGTAATAGTTAGGCTGGAGAGTTCAATGAAATAACCGATCTCTAACTACGCACTTGTAATGATCAGGCTGGAAAGTTCATACGAACTAACTGATCACTGATAGCTACCAGTTTTTTTTTCGAACTACTTGAAAGAAATAATAAACCTTTTCTTCGAGCAAGGCCTCATCTCAAGGAAACTATCAACTCGCGGCAAGCCACGGCACCTACCGACCTGTTGGGTGAGATGAGTCAAGGCAAAATGGATAATAAACCTATTCCTGCTCCCACAAAAATAGGTAATAGTTAGGCTGGAGAGTTCAATGAAATAACCGATCTCTAACTACGCACTTGTAATGATCAGGCTGGAAAGTTCATACGAACTAACTGATCACTGATAGCTACCAGTTTTTTTTTTTTCGAACTACTTGAAAGAGATAATAAACCTTTTCTTCGAGCAAGGCCTCATCTCAAGGAAACTATCAACTCGCGGCAAGCCACGGCACCTACCGACCTGTTGGGTGAGATGAGTCAAGGCAAAATGGATAATAAACCTATTCCTGCTCCCACAAAAATAGGTAATAGTTAGGCTGGAGAGTTCAATGAAATAACCGATCTCTAACTACGCACTTGTAATGATCAGGCTGGAAAGTTCATACGAACTAACTGATCACTGATAGCTACCAGTTTTTTTTTCGAACTACTTGAAAGAGATAATAAACCTTTTCTTCGAGCAAGGCCTCATCTCAAGGAAACTATCAACTCGCGGCAAGCCACGGCACCTACCGACCTGTTGGGTGAGATGAGTCAAGGCAAAATGGATAATAAACCTATTCCTGCTCCCACAAAAATAGGTAATAGTTAGGCTGGAGAGTTCAATGAAATAACCGATCTCTAACTACGCACTTGTAATGATCAGGCTGGAAAGTTCATACGAACTAACCAATCACTGATTTATGTTTAGAAGTACCTGAAATGGTCTTAGCTACTGATTATATAGTCTAGGATAAAGAAGTTGGTCATGGGAGATTCAATTTTGTTCACAATATTACATTTTCTGATCTTCCTTGTAACTTTAATTTTCACACATGTTTCGAAGGATATTACGACACAAGTTTTTACTAATTATCTGATAAAAATTTCCTTATTTGTGTCACAAAAACTTATGTGTGTTTCACTTGAACAGCACTGCTATCTAGTGTACGCTACATGAAACATAAGCTTTGATGATTTATCCACATTGCAATTCATTCCACCATATTTCAGTTTTATTTCATTTTGTCATTGCTGTTTGTGTTTAATAAGCATCTCTAATGTTATATTAAATGGATATCTCAATTGTTATATTTGTTAAAAATGCTTCCAGCCACGCTAAGTACCACATGCATCAAGCTTGCGTCCAACTTGCCATATCAAGCTTGCCTTGACAAGCTATAAGGAAGCTATCGTAAGCTTGCCACAAGCTTACGTACTATCTGGAGACGAGCTGTCGTCTGGTCATACGGTTAAGTATAACCCTCAATAGGGCTCGCGTTGTCCTATGTTTTGTCCTTATATGGGCCCAGTGCACCTTTAAAATTTCAGATTTTAACCTAGGTAAGAAGATTTCAGCCCCCGGAGACATGTATTGATTTTAGTTTTGCTAAGGAACTGGGCCCCGTATAATGTGAATATCCTAAGTGCTGAAGCACCCAGAATTTTATTTCAATCAAATACTTGTCTTGGTTGTCCTTGAAGCGTCAACATCCTCATAGGTTAGGTTAGATTAAGTATGCATATTAGCTAACCCCACGTATCCGCCTTGCCTGTCCGAAATTGAATTTAATTGAAAAGTATTTTTATTTACTACAGAGCGAGATTCAGCCTTGGGCTGCTCTACCACCTAACTCTGGTGATTAAAAGTTACAATACATACATTTATAATACAGAAATCAAATATATAACATGAATGAATTTGACATAAATGAAAAATAATAAAATTTTAAGAGGATACAATGACAGACAGATACATTAACACACACACATGTACATACGAAATTTCCAAATCGATACTAAAATAGCATGCACACAGGTTGAAATATTCGTTGTGTCCGATAAGTGTGTGTGTTTGCAAAATACATGTTCTTACTTTACTTGATTCTTGTTGCTTAGCCGTACGAGCTAATGCTCAATTGTTGTCTTTGCAATAAAAATAATACGACTTGTTGTTTGAAGTTTTTGGCTGTTGTAGCAAAAGAAACATAATAGGGAAGAGCATTCCAAACCTTTGCAGACCAGAGGGAGAAGGAGCCTTCGAAACTGACAGCAGAGTGGCGGGGAATGTGTTCACTAACCTACGGAATCCCCATTGTCCCCAATGTACCTGAAAATCCTAACTTCCTACTATAAAGGCATACATGGTAGAACTCATAATACAGTAAAACCTCGTTAATCCGGACTAATGGGGGGATAAGTTTACCGGTTTAACGAAAGTCCGGATTAACTGAAATAACCTAAAATAACAGTAGAAAGTGCATTAAAACTCCGTTTATAGCAACAAAACACGTTTATTATGGTGTATTTAAAGGGTATAGGCCTATATACAACTCTGCAGGAAACAGAATTTCATCAGTGGTTGACTGCCTTTTCTTTGGGAAGTTCTCCCATGGACGTTGGATGTACGTATTCTTAGCCGTTACGGAGCAATATGACGAATGCAATTGTTGACTTCTAGCCACATTTAAAACCTTGCATTCTGTTTTGTTTCGTCCTGTCCGGATTAAGCGAAGATATAAAAAAATATAAAATATAACTAATCATCCGACAGAATCCGAGTAGACATAAAACATTCCTAGCACAGTGGTACAAGGCTCCAGGCAATGACGAAATAATAATCAATACTCTGTAAAGAGCCAATATTATTTTAAAGTCAATCTACATCAAATAATTGTAATCAAAGGGACCCAGGTTCGATACCCGGTGGAGGCACATAGTGGTTCGGATTCCACTTTAAACTGTAAGTCCAGTCCCGATTAGCCTTAATGTGCACAAAGTGGACTTAAAACACCAACTCAACATACATCTAATAATTAAGCTTGTGTGAACAGAACTACAAATCACGAAAGGGATATGCAATAAATAAAGTAGGTAAATTATTTTGAATCAATAGGAAATATACATATATTGTATTGACTTAAGTTGTGCATGGTGGAACTGGCACGGTAGGCAAAACATATGTGGTTACTTTCAAGCAGGCTTGTTAATGGTCCAGGAATTTTAAATAAATTCAATTCCGGTCCAGGAGAGAAACTCGGCAACCGTGAATGGGTTCTGGACCGTAAAGAACCTTTTTTCTGTAAAGTATTTCAAATCGATCCAGGAACCTTTTTTCAGAATCAATTTAAATACGTCCAGGAACTCTTTTTCAATTAAACAATACGTAACTTGGACCGAATTTAAATTGTGCGAAAAAAAAAGTTCCAGTCCATTATAATTTATTAGTTCCTGGACCATTAATAACACTGCTTTCAAACCTGACGTGACTACTACAGCCATCTATTATTGAAAATGTAGGGAAACTAGAGAACATGAAATAGAGTAAAATTATGGGAGAAGTCCCGGCCTGAGCATGGACATTCCTTGTGAATGATCCTTCACCAATTACATAAAGTCATCACTTATCCTCATCGTCGCGATGAACTAAGAGTGACAGATTACAAATACATAATTGGAAGAGTGGGAATAATATGATGTCCGTGCACACAAGCATGCACGCACTATGTTATAAATCGTATTAAGTAAAATTTTAAATTAAGCGATGAAGTATTGTACCTATTTTTTTTTTATTTCTATAGTTCCTTAAATTCATGAACCCTTATGCATTTGCACCCACACACACACCCTCACTATATTTTTCTAAACAAGAAAGTTAACTTACTAACTTTCTATACTCCGTACCAGTGGCGGCGATTTGGTTCCGAAACTGGCGTGTGGGGGGGGAGGTGCCAAAACTGGGGGCAGGACAGTTTGCTTTCCCTTAATATATAAGGTTTAGCATAGTGCGAGGGTGATAGAGGCAAAATTTGAGGGGGCACACTCCCCCGCCATCACGCACTACCTAATCGCCGCCACTGTCCCCTACATTTTACTTAAGTTGGATATTGAGTAAATATGGAGTACGACAGGGGCAAAGCCTGTATTTCTTTTCTAACCTGGACCAGCCTTAGATAAAAAATGTGTTGAACAATTTGGAGTAATTTGCGTTATTGTCGTATGTAGTACTTGCGCCCATGTTGATTTCTGCCTGTGTTGTTCTCCAATCAGCTCGGGAATGATTTTGTGGGAATGGAAAGTTTTATTACTCTCACGTTCAGTTATTACTCTTCGGTCATTCGAGAGATTAATGCGTCAACTCTTCTACAAGCTTCATCCTAAATATAGGAGCTGTCTTTGCATGTAATTGGTAAGCCATTGACGAGAATGCAAGAGAAATAATTAGCATGAAAAAAATAAGCATTTGTGGTCCTAAAGTGGGCCCCACGTCGTTCCTAAAGTGGGTCCCCTGCATTGTGGTAAAGCAAGCACAGAATGTGTTTTCGACCAAATTCTAATCATGGTATTCTTGTACAAGCTCTAAAGGGAATAGATGGCGAAAACGGAAGAAAATAAGAACGGAAATCACGATAACATGGCCACATAGATACCATACGAATTAAAACGATGGATTTGAAAAAAGCTAATATTCTTGCATTACCTTGTGTGCTCAATATTCAGAAAAAGTTTTATTTTATTCCACAGCCTTCCATGTATTATATTTCAGCTTATATCACTATAATTTATGCTGTTGCTGTTTTAAATTGTACAAAATTTAAGGGGCCCAGTTTAAGAACGTGTTTTTCCAATGTTCAAAAATTGATCTCGTCAAAAAATCGGTTTTTCACAATGAATCCATTTTTTTCTCTCTATGGGAGGAGGCATACTAAACAAGTACATTATATACTATTTCAGGCCTTAGTGCCATTAATTTTGGCTTGATGGTTTCCTTGAAATGCGGCAAAAACAAAATGGAGGCCCACTCTACCTGTCGGTACGTATATTAATTGTGATTAATTTGTTCGTAAAATACTACTATTTACAATAAGATAATGAGCCAGCTAATCTCACAGTTTCGAAAATTTATCATTCTTCGGAGTGTTTTAGCAGAATACGCGTAAAATGTGATGAGGAACACTAAAATTCAATTAAAATACTATATTTACACTATTACATAACTTATCTAGCATGATAAATACATTTACCACATTCTATCTACTCTTAATCAATTTCGGACATGATGAACGTTTTTCTGTATAATTATTGTTCAAATTAAGAACATGGAACATACTATGCATCATTTCCATATAGATTGTTCAAGGATTCCTGGGTTCGATAGCCGGTGGAGGCACATAGTGGTTCGGATCCCTCTTTAAACTGTAGGTCCAGTCCCGATTAGCCTTACTGTGCAACTCAACTCAACATATAGATTGTTACATTTTTTTCATTCAACAGATCAAAAATTATAAGAAATGGCGACCTTTTATGATGCCTTTGGTTGGGGTAGGGGGCAAATCTGAGAGAAAAAAATATATAGATGCCTGTAATTTACAATTGCTCAAAAATTATACAAAGTGTCATTTTAATGGCACCCACGGACCATGGAAACGTATAGAGGACATCAAAACAAACAACTTTTCTCAGTAACTTTTTCTCGTTGGAGCGTCGTTTCAGCGCTACAGTCGTTCAAAAAAGCCCGTTTTGCCGCCTGAATGCTGGCAACCACACAACATTTAATTGCATTTGTGACGTCATATCCCGTCGTGAAGAGATGTGTTACAGGGTTGCCAGGAACACACATATTCTGTGAAAAATCACATAGATACATTCAGCCACTTTATGTACCGTAAAACAAAACGAGAAAACACGTTCTGTAACTTAACAGGAAGTAAACAAACGATACGAAAAATGGTACAAAGAAAATAGAATTCAAGTGGAAGTGGTAATATGGAATTTTGTCTCAGCTTGCATGTGAAATATTTGCAAATCTAGTTACCAAGTTCTCATCTACAATTTAGTCTATCAACTTCGTTCTTCTGATACTAGTTGTCTGCGACACTCTGAACAGATGACAAAATAGAAATGAAGGAACTCAAAATTCCAAAGGTAAGCAACACATAATATAATGTATATTCAGGGCATTATGAGGCAAGTGACAAAAATGGTTGAAAATACAGGGATATAAGTAGTAGGAATACAAGCTCTCCGACGACTGTGTTTATCTATGCACCGGATACACATGTAACAGTTTGGAACTGTGAACAGGGCAGTGTATTCGTTACCGATTCATCATTTCTTTGTTACTGTGGTTTTACGTGTTTTAGCCGGAATGTAACAAGGTGAACCTAGGATACTTCCGTCATCAGCACAAAAGTACCACAAGGCATCTGAACACAAACCTATAGATATCAACCTTGCAACGAGATTTGTAAATATAATTGACATGTAGCTGGGCGTTAACAGCCACATGTAAGCTGCAAGTCCAATAAAATGTATTGTTGTTGATATTTGACATGTAAGCTGAGACAAAATCCGATATTGACACTTCATTTTGAATACCTTTTTTACCATTTCTCATATCGTTGGTTCACTTCCCCCTTCCTCTAAGATGACTGCTGATCTTCTGGCTGGCTTCGTTTTACAGCTAATAATGTAGTTGGTAGTTTGTAATTTTTCACAAAATTTGTGTGTTCCTTGCAATCCTGCCGTGCGCTGTTTCGCCGCAGGAAATGACGTCACAGATACGATCAAATGTGTTGGGTTGCCAGCATCCAGGCGGCAAAACGGTCTTTCTTGAAAGGCTGTAGCGTCGAATCGACGCACCAACGATAAAAATGCTACTGAGAAAAGTTGTTTGTTTTGATGTTCTCTATACAAATCTGTGGTCCGTGGGCGCCATTAAAATGACACCTTGTATATTGTTTTCTACACATTAATAATATTCATTACATAATATATTAAGCACATACATATAAGTTCTATGACACATTACTTTTTTATCTTTATATAGTAATAGTGTTAATACATGCTAAATTTTAAATATTATATTCATATTTAACTGAATAGGTGAAACAGATTGTAATCTACATGGAAAGTTCCCCACAAAAAATAATTTAAATTTTTCTTTTTTAAATTAAAATGATTTCTTCTCTAATGCACTGATAATTTTGGGGACGCGGGGATATTTCTGGAGCGGGGCAGTGTCCCACATGCGCAAGAATATATTCGTTTCACATTTGTCGTAATAAGAGAGGTCTGGAGTGCTTTTCAGATCAAAACGAGATAAATTTTCAAAATTATCAAACAAAGAACCTTGAGCGGAGGGTGTATGTGGAGAACAGATACGAAACCTAACACCAGTGGACAAATATAGGAAACAGGATACTGCGGTGGAAAGCCTGTAATTTACTTCAATATTCCCCGGCTTCGGCTGGGTGAAGACACAACCCCCTTATCAGTGACACAAGAATATGACACCACCGTGTAACAAATGGGAAACGGGTGGCAGGGAGGGTGGGGGGCCAGCAGCTGCCGGTTTCTGGCACAGGGCACACTGGCGGGGGGGAGGAGGATGGGTTGGCCATATGTTAGTCCGTAACCAGGAGACCGGAACGGCGCGCGCGCTGTTCGAGATTTGGTGTTGCAAAAGGGAACTGATGGATGGTCCATTGGTCTAACTAACCGGAACGGGTCAGAACCCACCCATCAAAACCACATTCACCCTCTTCCCCCCTGTTCTTGAGCTATTGGAGAATGATAGCTCCTACCTCCTGCACCAGACCCCAAGTTTTGGGGCAACTGTTTCCAACCTACGGCGGGGTTGTCATAGATATTCATAAAGGACGAGGAATTATGAATTGACAAGTGGTTTTTCAGTGATTCATATGCAGCGCACGCTGTTTCAGTTCCTCCGTGTGATTGTGTGATTGCTATTGAAACCCTTTTGTTAATGTTTTTGGTACGCGTAGTTGCACACGTGTTTGTATCGTTCAATGAATAAATTTGAAGGCCCTCGGTGTCATTGAAAAGATGAAGGGTATTGTGTGAAAAATAGTTCCCTGATGCAACATTTGAAAGCATGCATTTCAAGTGAATAGTGGCAAATGTCTAACGTTCATGGGTAGCCTTGATTTTTATTAGTAGTAAGGAAACATGCTTTCCAAAATTGAGACAATGACCTAACATTGAATTGTAAATAAATAAAGAATCTTGCGTGTTTATTAGAAACTATATATGGGAAAAAACGGTATCAGTGAATAGGAAAGCTGTCTAAGTTTACCTACATTACAAACATTCAACCTCAAAATGTACTTTCATCACAAAGATTTACATTCAAAGCATTCTCCATTTCCCTTGTCACACAGAATTGACGACGAACGATCATCTAAGTTGGTTTCAAGGCTTGTACACTCATGGACCGTCCGTTATGGGTTCTAACTTTCTCATTGACTTTCAATACATTGCTTATAACCGCAAAGTGTCCACGACTGGCCATCTGCAATTTGTATGTTCTTCCAAGATGGTGGATCTTTACCAAAACGTGTGATGGGACTGTATTTGCTAACTCAAACACAGCGTACACTTTCTCCTAATCGCTAGCCATTTTACAACAATAGCACGCAGGTACATGCTCATACACACCAAGTACATGTACATCCAATGGCAAAAGAAGCAGGAGGTGAATTGCCCATCACTTATATACATTGAAATAAAAACGCCAATATGCAGAGGGCATCATATCTGCTTCGCATCAACATAATATTGAATAGAAAAGAATGAAAATAATGTGCCTATTATTATTCTCACCGTTGGCTGTACGTAGAAAATGATCGTACCAGCTTACACTAAGTCAGTCAGTCATTTGTCTTGGAGGGTTTTAGTTTGAGAATTTCATTCTCTTTAGGGATTATGCCTCTATGTGATGGTTTGGTCCTTTTGCCTAATTGCTTGGCGGTGTTTCGTGATTCGTTTTCAGCCCCTACAACTGTCGCAGGATATAGGTGTGGTCTATTTGGAAGGAGACTGTCAATGATCAAGAACGTACTGTCAAGAAACAGATGACTTAAACTAAAACTAACAAACATAAGTAACCTGATGAAGCGACAGCTGGAAGAGAAAGACGTCCACTCTAAGCTAGCAAATGCCATCAATCGAACGCTCCACCCTATATCCTATTAACATCTATCCATTAGGGAAATCAGTGAGCGCACAAATAGTCTACAACAGGCATGTCAAACACGCGGCCCTCGATATATTTTTGTGCGGCCCATTTGCTATTACCTGTTTTTAAGTAGTAGCGCCTTCAGATGTAGTAGTTGCTAAAATATCTGTGTAATTATATAAAACGATGTGAAATTTCACACGTTTTCCTCTTGGACAGGATATACCCGTCGGTAGGTGAAAAAAGGTGGTCGTGTTGCATTATTGAGGTGGTTGACGAATGTAGTGATTGCCAATTGTTCAGAGGCCAAGGCTAAGTCTTCTGCCTGCGCAGTTTTCCCTCCGGAATCTAGAATGAGGCGAGGGTTGAAGGGAAAGGGGAACAAGCTGCCTTCGTCCGAAAACCAATGGACTGATTAAGCGGTGATGTCACCAGAGCCAGTGTCCCGGATGTATGTTTCCAAACAAACCTTCAATCCATGTGCTCCTATCCTTTCGCATTGAAAACTTATCGGAGAGAGAGGGCTTTTGTTACAGTGACAACTTTTAGCAAGCGAAATAGTGAGATGTGTCGCACATCATTACAAAGATTAGATTCGGGTGAATACACAGATATTTTACCAATTGCTTATAGATGAGGGGTTCATTAAGAAATAACGTAAGAAAATTGAGTATTTTTTTTTAGAAAACACGTGAAAAAATGAAGCCTTCGTAATCAGGGACGGCACTACAGGGGGGGCTAGGGTGCTGAAGTCAACCCAAACTAGGTCTCAGCCCTCCCTGTAGCCCCCTAGATTTTTGTAGTACAGTAGGCGCATTTCGACTGAAAATTTAAAAAGTAAAGTTTACATTTTCCACTATAAAACTTCCATTGTTCAATACATTTTTTAGTTCGGTTAGATCGCAATTACTTTATTACCATGTGTTATAAATTAAAGGGGCCACTGATAATTTGATACTAAGTAATTGACCAATCATGAGTTGCCAACCTTGCTACGAAGTCTGCTGCCTGGCTGTCTGGTACGTGGACGTATTCAGTGGCTGTGAAATTGTTCTTTGATTGTTGATGGCATATACACCTAAATGTGTACAATTATGATTATTAGCCTCTGTAAATAGTTGATTGATTGATTGATTTGCTTTATTTTACTTCGTTTTTGTACCACTTTTTGCTAATTTTGCGAAGCTGGGGATGAGTTGAAATTGATGAATGGACACTCGCAGACATCCATGCCCAGGCCGGGATTCGAACCTGGGACCCCTGGCATCGTAGCACGATGTGCTAACCACTGCACCAAGCTTTTCAAGGCATTTCACTATCCCGCAACATGGTTGCTGAAAGAGTAACCAAATTGGCCTGTGATTTGAGTGATCAAATTAAAACAAAAGTGTCAAATTTCATTGCTTATTCCATCGCTTGTGATGAGAGTACAGACATCGGTGGTGTAGCTCACTTAGCTATGTTTCATCGTGCTTGTGATGACGAGTTCAACATTTTCGAGGAGCTATTGGACATTGTACCGTTGCATGACACTATTACCGGTGAGGATATATTTATTGCTGTTCGTGAACTTTTGTGGAAGTATGATTTACCTCTGGCAAAGTTATACTGTGTAGCTACGGATGGTGCCCCTTCAATGACGGGAAATAACAATGGTTTTGTGACAAAACAGTAAAACGAATTTCGTGAAACCTGCGATAAACACATGTTCCATCATGTGCATTGCATTATTCACCAAGAGGTCTTGTGTTCAAAAGTAATCAACATGGAAAGTGTGATGAAGCCTGTGAAAAAAGCAATCAACTTCATAAGATCCCGTGGCTTAAACCAGCGACAATTTTCTGCTTTCTTAGCAGATTTAGAAAGCAAATATTCTGGAGTGCGCTACTACACAGAACTGCGCTGGCTATCGTGTTCTATGGTTCTTGAAAAATTCTGGAACTTGAAAGATGAAATATGCCAATTTTTGGAAATGAAAGAACAAGACACCAGCCTTTTTTCGCAACCAACGTGGTTACAAGATCTTTCCTTTCTTGTTGATATAACGAAACACTTGTCAGATTTAAATTTGAAACTGCAAGGAAAAGATCAATTAATCACCAACATGAATGATCAAGTCAAAACATTAGAGCGTAAGTTATTGCTTTGGGAAAAACAGTTAAGAAACGAAGACTTGACGCACTTTCCAACTTGTTCTTGTCAAGTTCAAAGGACCCTGCTTTGTACAAAAAGTACGCTGAAAAAATTCAGCATTTCAATACTGAATTCGGGAATAGGTTCCACGATGTTCGTTCTTTCGAAGTCAAGATCTCCTTGTTTTCAGCCCTTTTACTACTGATGTAGAAAAAGTGGCAGCCCATTTGCAGATGGAAGTAATTGAAATTCAGTGCGACTCAACTTTGAAACAAAAGTATAGCGAAGTGGGTATCCCTAACTTTTACAAGTACTTGCCTGCACGTTTTCCAGGAACCCGCAAATTTGATTGTGAAATAATTTCCATGTTCGGTAGCACTTACCAGTGTGAAAAACTTTTCTCACTCGTTAAAGGAAACAAGTCACCAATGAGATCCAGATTATCAGACGTTCATCTTAGCTGTGTTCTGAAAGTAGCTGCTGTAAATAAGATGTCTCCTGATATTGATATGTTGGTGCCAGAAAAAGAGATGCCAGCTGTCAGGCAAGAAGCAATGATCAAGTTTCAATGAATGTTCAATATACTTTATTAAGTGTTATGTTAGTCATTCTTTAAAATAAAGTATTAAAGATAATTTAATTTTTTCCTTGCGGCCCGCCCAATCTAACACTACTGACTATTTGGCCCAGTTCAGATTTTGAGTTTGACATGCCTGGTCTACAGCGATGCACGGAGTTGACGTAGGCGCTCTTTGCACCATCTACCGGCTGAGATATTATTATCTTCACCATTGGCTGTACGTAGAAAGTGATCGTACCAGCTTACACTAAGTCAGTCAGTCATTTGTCTTGGAGGGTTTTAGTTTGAGAATTTCATTCTTTTTAGGGACTATGCGTCTATGCAGAGTTGACGTAGGCGCTCTTTTCATCACCATCTACCGGCTGAGATTCAAAGCATAACTCTATATTCTTTAACATCTATCAATTAGCCAAATCAGAGAGCGCACAAATAGTCTACAAAGATGCAGAGTGGACGTAAGCGCTCTTTGCACAGCTAGCACCATCTAGTGGCTGAGATTCAAAGCATCACTCTATATTCTTTTAACATCTATCAATTAGCCAAATCAGAGAGCGCACAAATAGTCTACAAAGATGCAGAGTGGACGTAAGCGCTCTTTGCACAGCTAGCATCATCTAGTGGCTGAGATTCAAAGCATCACTCTATATTCTTTTAACATCTATCAATTAGCCAAATCAGAGAGCGCACAAATAGTCTACAAAGATGCAGATTGGACGTAAGCGCTCTTTGCACAGCTAGCATCATCTAGTGGTTGAGATTCAAAGCATCGTCGACGAGGTCCAGGCGTTGATACCGAGAAATATAGCACCATTTTAACCAACACATCTCCACGTCAATGCATAAGTTCCAGCAACTGCTAAAGGAGGGTTCTTCTTGAATGAGAAAAAGACTCCGCCATCACTCCGAAGTAACGTAAGGAAATTGCTACCGTGACATTTCTCCTCTCAAGGGGCTACAAGGTCAAGCTAGCTGACTTCCTGGAGAAAAATCCTTAGTATTCCACCTCCTACTCCACGCCCTGGAGGCTCCACAACCTTCCAGTTTCATCTTCCTTCGGTGGGCGGAAATGGGAAAAAGCTAGGAAGGAGAGGGTTTCGGGTTTCAAATCGTAAGAAAATTCCTCCCTTTTCCTAGGAACCCTGCGGGAGGAAAGGGTGTGACAGACAAGCGGATCTGGATAGCACGAGGATGAAGGGGGGGAGGGGAGAAGGAAAAATTTGCTCCCACTTCATCGCTTCCAGAACGAGGCTTCACAATTGAAGATTTTTTTTTCGATCTTTTCCTCCGGTTCTTCCCGCATTTGCGAGAAAAGTTGTGTCCCGCCTTTTCCCTTCTCCGACGGCGTTCCTGGAAGTGGATTTAAGCCGTTCACGTCTGCTCCTGGTGAGGGGTGGAGAAGAGGACCAGATGATATCTTATATTCGCCGCATTTTCGTGTGTTCCTCGCCGACGTTCTCCAGAACACGGTCGGTTTCTTGTTGCTTCGTTGTCAACATGTTCGCCTATACTTTTTGCCACCAGTCTTCATCACTGGAAAAGAATTGATAATATATGTAATTTTTCTGCAATTTCTCTTGAGATTTGTCTTTCCCCGCGGTGAGTTGGGAAAAGATAGGTTTGTGCGCTGGATAGTCGTACGAGGAGGAAAAAGCTTAAAATTAGGCTTACGTGAATATTATTTTACTTTTTCTCTTAGGAATACCAAACTTCCGATGGCGTAGAAAAAACCATGAGCGGTAAGAGGACAGATTACAGATTTGATTGGTAAGCGGAAATTTCAAAACTCCCCACTTTATTAGTCGTGACTTGAAGTTGCGTTTTTTTTCCTCCGTAAGGAATACATAGGATTCTGAAAATTTGTATTAATCATTTTTCAATCATCGTATCTAGCTTAATAATCAACTTTAAAAAACGCTTCCACTTGCAACATGGGGAGAAATTCATACTCTGTTTTTTCAGTTGTTGATTTTTTAGTAACAGTGCCCATTCTGACGCTATTGAAATAAATGCACTCCTGGTGCAAGCTGTCACTCTTCTCCTTAAAGCACCTCATGGGAAAAAAATTAAAGAAACAAGCTGCGAAAGTTTTCAAGGTAGAAGAGATTTCGCAACAAAATAATTCAGCTACACTATATACAGAGCATTCCCTGACATTCGCTACGAGACTCGGCGGCAAGCGGCCTGGCATCAGGGCTTGTCTTTCCCGGTGAACGGGTCCGCGACAGTCGCTTATATTAAACCTCGTAAAAAAGTTTAGAGTAACAGGGTCAGTTCTGAATAAAAATGGAAGGAAAAATGGGGAAATAAAGTATACAAAGACAATCCGCACACCATCTGTGAGTTAAAAGAGAGTATTGTACGAAAAATCGGGAGAATTACAGTAGACGAACTTGCACGTGTAAATGCCAATTTCTTTCGGAGATGCCAGGAATGTGTTGCAGCAGAGGGACATCATTTTCACCTTCTGTAGTCAAGGTTAGTACACAATATGAAAACTGTAATTTTAAAAGCCGACTCTAGCGACTGTAGCTGACCCGTTCACAGGGAAAGACAAGCTCTGATGCCGGGCAGTTTGCCACCGAGTCTCGTAGCGAATGCCAGGGAATACTCTGTAGAATCGTTTCTGCGAAAGCAAAGATAACGGGGCAAAATAAATATATATTTCGTCTCAGAAGAGATTGCGCGTCATATGTGATATTGTAATCATAAAGGGGTCCCTTTGGTTGCACATAGTGGTTCGGATCCTACTTTAACCTGTAGGTCCAGTCCCGATTAGACTTTTCTGTGCATAAAGCGGACTTAAAACAAAAACTCGAACTTTACCCCAGCGTTGCCCCCGAGTATACATTCATGGGAGTCTGTTTTGAGCCTCAGAGCTACTCAGGGACATTTATTTTAAAATTTTCCTTGAGGATTTTTCACTCAGGAAATCGAACCCATGTCACTGACAATAGTAGAATAAGTGAACGACCCTTGGTCAGATTGGAGCTTCTAGAAGAAAATGTACAGGCTTACGCTGGTAGAATAAGTGAGCGACCCTTGGTCAGATTGAAGCTTCTAGAAGAAAATGTACAGGCTTACGCTGGTAGAATAAGTGAACGACCCTTGGTCAGATTGAAGCTTCTAGAAGAAAATGTACAGGCTTACGCTGGTAGAATAAGTGAACGACCCTTGGTCAGATTGAAGCTTCTAGAAAATGTACAGGCTTACGCTGGTAGAATAAGTGAACGACCCTTGGTCAGATTGGAGCTTCTAGAAGAAAATGTACAGGCTTACGCTGGTAGAATAAGTGAACGACCCTTGGTCAGATTGAAGCTTCTAGAAGAAAATGTACAGGCTTACGCTGGTAGAATAAGTGAACGACCCTTGGTCAGATTGAAGCTTCTAGAAGAAAATGTACAGGCTTACGCTGGTAGAATAAGTGAACGACCCTTGGTCAGATTGAAGCTTCTAGAAGAAAATGTACAGGCTTACGCTGGTAGAATAAGTGAACGACCCTTGGTCAGATTGAAGCTTCTAGAAAATGTACAGGCTTACGCTGGTAGAATAAGTGAACGACCCTTGGTCAGATTGGAGCTTCTAGAAGAAAATGTACAGGCTTACGCTGGTAGAATAAGTGAACGACCCTTGGTCAGATTGGAGCTTCTAGAAGAAAATGTACAGGCTTACGCTGGTAGAATAAGTGAGCGACCCTTGGTCAGATTGAAGCTTCTAGAAGAAAATGTACAGGCTTACGCTGGTAGAATAAGTGAACGACCCTTGGTCAGATTGAAGCTTCTAGAAGAAAATGTACAGGCTTACGCTGGTAGAATAAGTGAACGACCCTTGGTCAGATTGAACCTTCTAGAAAATGTACAGGCTTACGCTGGTAGAATAAGTGAACGACCCTTGGTCAGATTGGAGCTTCTAGAAGAAAATGTACAGGCTTACGCTGGTAGAATAAGTGAACGACCCTTGGTCAGATTGAAGCTTCTAGAAAATGTACAGGCTTACGCTGGTAGAATTAGTGAATGACCCTTGGTCAGATTGAAGCTTCTAGAAAATGTACAGGCTTACGTTGGTAGAATATGTGAACGACCCTTGGTCAGATTGAAGCTTCTAGAAAATGTACAGGCTTACGTTGGTAGAATATGTGAACGACCCTTGGTCAGATTGAAGCTTCTAGAAGAAAATGTACAGGCTTACGCTGGTAGAATAAGTGAACGACCCTTGGTCAGATTGTAGCTTTGAAGCTATTAGAAAAAGTGCAGACTTAGGCTTTGTTACGCTTAGAACACCAAGAAAAAGTGCAGACTTAGGCTTTGTTACGCTTAGAACACCACCTTCTTCCTTCTTCTTGCGAGGCTGAAAGTGGTTTGTGCTTCGCGTCGCCTCTCTCCCGCCCCCCTCCCCCCGCTAACGGAAAGAAATGGGTATTTATGTTTTATTTGGTTTGGCCGGCCCCCGGCAATATCGGAAGAAATCGGCGCCTATGGCTGAGAGCGACTCACATTCTACTAATCTTCCAATAAAGTAGTGTGGTTGGCAATCAAGATTCTGACGTCACCGGAGTTCCTTCCGAACACACTGCAATATACGTAAATTCCTCCACCCAGATGTCGTATTCATCGTTTCATAAAGCATTCATGTCTTTTAAGTATTTCTGTCCCAAGCTTCGCGCAACCCTTCCCTCCAAACCGTTGACCTCTGAACTGCGTGATAGGCTCATTGACTTGCAAAGATTGCCAGAGGCTTTATGAAATTGATCGAACTCTAGCTGCTTGCTAGCATTAGCAACAACTAACAATACATTATGTGAGGTATAACTGTTTCAGGAAATAATCGTAGTCGTCAATGTATTTCTTAGATCACGTGGTTAGAGTAAGATTACTTTCGTAAGATTCCTGCCTTTATGCATTGCAGCTTGTGAGAGAGTCACGACTCCCGAAGCCTCCAATCAGCAAGTGAGCCGATGACGTCATCTCAACGCAGCACTTATCGTTAACCCTCTTGCGCTGTAGGCTGCTGGTAGGTTCGCTAGCCAGAGTCAGTAGCAGTCAGCTGGCGATGTTACGAAAGTAATCTGACTATACTTCCACCCCACAGTTTTGAGGGGGGAAACACATAAAAATTACTCGTTACAGACTATGCATGGCATTTTAATTTTATAATGAATTCAACTTTTTCAGGTTATCATCCTGTTATTGCGAATGTGTTCCCGTTGCTGTAGATTTGGAAACTTCATTCTGATTTGTGGTCTCTGACTTTGTCAACACACACTGATGTTTATTCAAATCGTGAACGATTGCTATATACTGGTAAGTGAATCTTTCACATTAATTTATTATATTTTACAATGTTTTTCCGTTGTTGCTTTCTTTAAGTGTTCAAATAACAATTGAAATAAGTGATGTAGTGAAGAAACTGCCCAACAAGTAGAGATGGTATCTAGACTGTCTCGGTCTCGTCTCGACTTGTAAATGTCTGTCTCGTTTTTGCTCGATTTAAAAACATCTGCCTTGTTCTCGTTACCATTTTGAAGGGTACGTCTCGGTCAAACAGAGACATATCCTTGCTTGGTTCAGAGAGAGAGAGAGAGAGAGAGAGAGAGAGAGAGAGAGAGAGAGAGAGAGAGAGAGAGAGAGAGAGAGAGAGAGAGTTTCCTTTCCCTCTTTCTTTCTTTGTCCCTCTCTCATTCTCTCTTTCCTCTCTCTTTTTGTCTGTCATTTCCTCCAAAAAGGCAGAGAGAAATGAAGTTCTGCCTCTTCTTTTTCTTTATTTGTCTTTCTCTCATTATCCTTTCACTCAATCTATTTCTCTCCCTCGTTCCTCCTCTTCTTCATTTCTCTCTGTCGCTTTGTCCAGTGAGAGAGAAGAGAAACAGAGACAATAGAAGAGAGGGAAATAGTGCTATCTGTTTCTCTCTCTCTCTTTTTTCCTTTTCTCTCTGAAAGGAAAGGAAAGAAAGAGAGAATGATGGAGTGAAAGCGATGAATGAAAGATAGAAATAAAGAGAAGAGAGAGAGAATCTCACTCTCGTGACACGTTCATAGAATTATTTCAAGTATTATTTATCTATTAAACGTATTATTTTATTTATTAATAATAATACTCAGCGGTGAACGATGAGAATCGGTGAAGTACATAGACTCCTCTCAGGTACAGGGATAGTGTTAGGCAAAGACAATACTCACAGCACAGAGAAATAAAACCACATTACTGCAGTACGTATAAACTGAAAGGTTTCATTCTTTATTTATTGCAATTATAATGCAAATATACTTGAGACGAAGGCGAGGATTTCGCTTTGACGATGACTTGACCCAACTAAAAACACATAAACTCAATGCGTGGCTATCAGCATGCCTATGATCACATAGACTTAGCTTGCGCCCCGAACTACCACACCAAGAGATATGCAATAATTGATTGATTGATTGATTTAGTTTATTTTACTTCGCGTTTTGTGCCTCTTGGCTAATTTGCGAAGATGGGGATGAGTGATGAAATGATGAAATTGATGAATGGACATTCAAAAACAACCAAGCCCGAAAGGGATTCGAACCCGGGACCCTTGGCGTCGCAGCGCGATGTGCTAACCACTCGGCCACAGGGTCGGGCGGGATATGCAATAATAACCGAGCCAATATTTGATTTTTAGCCATTAAGTCCAAATTGATCATTAGGCTAGCTTTATTTCTTAACGAATAATGGTTGCAGTATTGTGCATAGCATCAATGCATGGCCATCGGCATACCTATGATCGCATAGGCCTAGCTTGCGCCCCGAACTACCATACCAAGATGTATGCACGACACCGAGGAGTTCTTTTTAGGATTGAAATCTTCGTCGATCCGTGGCGAAAGTGTGTTATTTCTTACGCGATATCCTCGCTTTTATACTATTTTCGAGAACACAGATTCAAGTAAAGATGAATCACTCTCTATCTACAAAAGGATGCTATCAACAAAACTGACATCTATACATGTTTAGAAATACAAATTCACATAGTGCACTCTCGCAAACATGATGATACATTAAACTACTCATAATACAAGCATAAAATACAATAAACATTAAACAAAAGATACACATTACAAACAAGGTGCAATATTACATATAATAACACGGAAATTATGCTTTGTTTGCTCAAAATAAATATATTAGTGACATATTTTAAAGTTGTGACGTCACATAAAAATATGGATCATATCACTCGCTCTCTCCTCTCTCATTCTCTCTCTCTCTCTCACACACACAAACACACACACACTTGTCCTCTTTCTCTGTTGCTTTGTCCAGAGATGAGAAAGAGAAGAAAGAGAGGGAGAAGGAGAGAGAGAAATATAGCTTTCTCTCTCTGTTTTCTTTTCCTTTTTCTATCTCTCTGTAAGAAAGAGAGAGATAGAAGGAGGGAGGATTAACAACTGGGCATCAGGATAATTTTAAACTGTTGGCCCAATCCCGATTAGCTTATATGTGCATAAAGTGACTTCTGGTTGTGAGGGTTTATCATGTTTACGCGAGGCCTTAAGTATACACATTACATATTCTCTTCGCTGCCGTGAACGAGAATTTTATATCGTACGCTCTCGTCTCAAATTCATTTTCCAGACCCTTTTTCCTCTATTCGGCGTATAACCTCAGCCGCATTTAATTCCAACGATAAGCAAAGCATATGGAGGGAAGGTGGTATCTGAAACATTATACATATATATATTCCCTTCGTAGACCCTTCATATGCAGTCGAATTTATATCTCGAAGTTCCCCAGAGATCGATTTTTCTTCGTATCGAACGTAACTTCGTTCCAAAGTAGCGGCCCGGGGTATCCTCGAGGAGCTCTTAAGTCATTCCCTAGGGAGAGACGAGACTTGCGCTGCCTGTGTCCAAATGACTTTGATTTAGAATATCAGAAACCGGCGGGGGGCCTATTCACCGCCTTCATGTTTTCCTACTTCTTCCTGTATCCTTCCCGTTCTGACGTTTAATCTGGGAAGATATGTGGGGTCCTTATGGGGCAGTTTTGCGGTCCCCGGGTTTTTTCGACTTCAGATAATCCAGCTGAATTCTCTCCTCAAGGAAGCAGGAAAAAAAGTTTTCAAAGTTGGAGCACCATCCCCTCAACCCCTCCAACTTTGCCCTAGCGATATAATCTAGACCTGTTTTCACGGTGGTTAATTTATTAGTCCCTGGTGGCGAAATTTTCGTCCCTTCCCTGGTTTTCGGTTCCAGCGGTATCAGAATGCACCGGTGGAATTTCTTCTTATCCTCTTCCCTGAGACTCCTGTTCCTTCCCTCAAAGAAAAGACGGGGGGACAAGAAACCGCAAGGAAACATCAATCAGTGTGGCCATCCTATTCTGTTTTGTACTAATGGAAGCTTCCAAAGATTATTGTGAGAAATAACAAAATACTGTGTATTAAAAGCTTTTCAACATGTAGGCGTGTATTGTATATAATATATGTAGAATCTAAGAGGGTAGCCTTCCATCAAATCCAAAGTTCATATGCTTAGGAAACCAAATATCTTGATTCGAATAGAGGTATATTTTATTTTCACTAATCATCACATTGAGGTTTCTGCGTAGCCAGTGTTCGATCTCAGAGGCCTGGCTTCGAATTCCGATTAGGATTTGTGTGACTGGAAACCTGAGTGGAAAGGTAAGAAATAGGATGCAGATAATAAGTGGAATCAATTTGACGTACAGCGGAAACGGAAACAAGTACGATAATAAAAACAATGGTTAGCGCACTCGTCTTTTGTACGAGCAGCTACGTGTTCGATTCCCGGTGGGAATTTCCAGCACCGTTACGACAATTGGGGAGTAACTGAATAGATAAAGTGGCGGGCTCCGGCCTAGAAGTCATGAAAACAACGGCGATAGGACTCGATGCTCTGACCCACAGAAGACTGATGCGTCATTGCGTTCAGCAAAACTCAGAAAAAAATAACCAAATTTAGTACATTCTCGAAATCAAAGTTGGCAACCCTTCTTGATATTCCCCCAAAATCATAGCCTAAAATACTGCGGCGTACTCCTCTGCGCTTCCCTTACTCAGTGCGCCAAGAACAAGACGAGGTTGCAAAGGGTGAAGTGGTAAAGGGGTGTCGACCTGGCGGGGAGGGGTCGAAGTAGTAACGCATTTGTATGCTACGCCAGGAACGTAACACTCTGGCCCCGCAATCGCAATAGATGCCCCGCGGGACCAGTTTAAGCTAACTTTATTGCATTTATGCCTCCTCTTTCTGAACCACGTTAAATTGGAGAAAGGATAACTGATACGCACGTAGAGGGAAGAGAAGAAAGGGGCATAAGAAGCGAAGGCGAGAGGCAGATAATAAGAGAAGAATGGGAAATGCCAGTGTGAGGGGGTGAGTTGTCATGCAGAAAGAAAAGAGAACAAATGCATATTCAAGAGAAACCAGTGTTGTGTGTGGAGTTTTCTAAATGGAGTGAGATGGTCAACAACTCCAAACACCAGCAAAACCGGGTCAACGTGACAGGAATTCTGAATGTAGATTACTGCATCACATTAACGTTTTAGTCCCCTTTCTCCCCTGGTCGGTATTGCGGAGAATATGTATGTGGAAAGAATATAAGCAGGGCCTTTAAGAGGTTCAAACAAAGCATAGATTTACTGGGGAAGATGGGGAGAATTCAAACAGGGATTTCTTACTCGAGGTTGGTTCCAGGAGGGAAAGGAAGAATACATAGTGGTTGGCACCAAGGAAGAGAAACCAGAAGATCGACCTCATAGAAGAGAACAAATGCTAGAAGAGGGACACTATATAGGGGAACAACACCAGTTTATCGACACTACAGAAAACAACTAACACCACTTGATCGATTCTATCGAGAAGAAAAACACCAGTCGATCTATACTATATAAAACAAATACCATTGATGGACACTGTAGAGAACAAAGTCCAGTTCATCGACACCATTGACAACAAATTGCATTGATTTTTATTTCTGGACGAGATTGAGCTGTTGTTCGTCTAAGCCCCCAAAAGTACACATCAAAATAATGATACAATTTAAGAGAACAAAGTAATTAAACGACAAGAAAATACAATAAGAATAAAATCATAAGACAATAGAAACAAATTGAGCAGTATATTTGAAATCAAAGTAATTAAGTAGAAAAAAGTTAAAAGTGATATGAATATAATTTCTTGAAACTCAGAGGATTTTTTGATTATTCACATTTTGATTTATGTGGATTCTGATCGTTGGTCAGTGATTCACAGAGCATGTCGCGAAAACATTTGAAGTTTGTCGTTTCGTGATCGACACTATAAAGATCAAATACCAGTTGATCGACACTACAACGTACAACAGAAACCAGTTGATCGACACTATACAGATCAATTATACCAGTTTATCGACACTATATAGACAATTACTGAAAGGATTTGTTAGTGAATATCAATTACTAAAATAATTTTGTAGTGATGAACGTTTAATAAAATAATTTGCTTCTGGTGAACAATTACTCAAAGGATTTGTTAGTGGTGAACAATTACCAAAAATGATTTGATAGTAGTGAACAATTCCTAAAAGGATTTAGTAGTGATGAACATTTACATTTAAAGTATTTTGTAGTGGTGAACGTTTACTAAAAGAATTTGGTTCTGGTGAACAATTACTAAAAGGATTTGGTTCTGGTCAACATGTACTAAAAGGATTTGTTAGTGGTGAACAATTACTAAAATAATTTTGTAGTAGTCCGTCAATTGCTCTCGTTCTCCTCTGTAGTGATCAGTAGATCGACACTACCTTACCTATAGACGAGAACAAATACAGCTTGATCGACACCACGGATGACAAATGTGACCAGTATAAACTTCAATCAATATATTTTGCTCTCTGATCCAATTTATCATATTATGCCTCTTCAGATTTCAGTACAACTTGATTATTTCAACCACATAGCTAGAATGCATGCATTAATTCAGCAAAGGCCACGAAGAGGGTTGTGCCCACGGCTCCTCCCACGCAATCACTTTACAACTTTAACGTGTTGGTCCATAAAATCCTATAATAATAAGCTCAGTTGACAAACAGCAGTGTGATCAACTCTGCTGAACACAGTGAACATAGTACTTTGGATAGAAATTCTGTTGGCAAACGAGTATAGGGAAAGGTGTGGGGAAGACATTCCCGACTCCCCCTGTTGTTCCTCATTAGGAACTTCCACGACCATTCAGCCACTAAATCGTTAACAGCATTCTGGCAGGAACGAGGAATTCTTTCCAAATGCACGGTGGGAGAGAGGAGACGAAGAAACCTGGATGAACGAGGAAGGGGCGGAAAGAATGTGAAGACACGGTTTGTGCAGTGAGGCGTTAAAATATTTGTAAAAGGTGAAGGGATGCCAATTAGCGAGGAAATGAGAGGATTTTCACAGACCCTAAAAGTGTTCCCGTTTGTTATCGGTGTCAGGGTATTCTCGGAGACATTCAGCAACCATGTTGATTTATAAATACCTCAAACGTTTCGTGAAGGATCTACGATACGAGTTGGAATGCTTCTCCAAGCCTTCATTACATTTAGAAGTGAGTGAAGTTGAAACATGAATATCTCAAAAACCATCTGAGCTACAAAGATGAAACTTGATAGAATGGTACACCTACTGAATAATATCTTCAGGAAACACAAATCAATTATGTTGTCCAGTTCGTTTGGGCGTGAGAGACGAGCAGTCTAAAGTGACCTGTAGATATTTCCAAACTAGAGTTGACGAAGTGTATCTTTGCGGTTTACGTTTTCCACTCCCCGCAGAGAGAGGTGCATATGCTCCGTTTGGACTGTCGAGAGCAAGTACAGAGCGTAAAGAGAATGACGCACAGTGGCTAAGGCGTGGCTCCTACCCTTAATACGGCGCAAGCAGGCTTGTTCAAAGTTCACCCGAAAAGATATTGTTCGTAAACTCTAGCAAATGTGACGATCTACAATTTTCTTACGTTAAGGATCTACAAATACAAAATATGCGACAAACAAATTATTGTTCACCAAAACCCAATTTTTAAAGTAACTACTCACCACTAGCATTTCATTTTAGTAATTGTTCACCACTACCAAATTCTTTCGTAGTGCAGATAATTATATACTTTTGTCTATTTTTATCATCAGCACCAAATTCTAATTAGTAACTGTTCACCACTCGGAAATGCTTTTTAGTAATTGTTCACCAGAACCATGTTATTTTACTAAACGTTTACCACTACAAAATTCTCTTATTAAATGTTCATCACTACTGAATCGTTTCAGTAATTGTTCACCAGAATCAAATTCTCTTAGTAAACGATCACCACTACAGAATGATTTTAGTAATTGTTCACCACTAACAAATCCTCTTAGTAATTGTTCACCAGAAGAACCAAATTAATTTAGTAAACGTTCACTACTTACTACAAAATTATTTGAGTAATTGTTCAAATTTAAGAAATCCTTTTAGTAATTTTTGACCAGTACCAAATTTTTTTAGTAATTGTTCACGAGAACCAAATTCCTTTAGTAAACGTTCACCACTACAAAATTCTTTAAATGTAAATGTTCATCACTACTAAATCCCTTTAGGAATTGTTCACTACTACCAGATCATTTTTAGTAATTGTTCACAACTAACAAATCCTTTGAGTAATTGTTCACCAGAAGGAAATTATTTTAATAAACTTTCACAACTACAAAATTCTTTAAATGTAGATGTTCATCACTACTAAATCCTTTTAGTAATTGTTTACTACTACCTAATCATTTTAGTAATTGTTCACCAGTACCAAACTCTTTCGTAGTTCAGATAATTATATATTTTTATCTATTTTTATCAGCAGCACCAAATTCTAATTAGTAACTGTTCATCACTCGGAAATGCTTTTTAGTAATTGTTCACCAGAACCATGTTCTTTTAGTATACTTTCACCACTACAAAATTCTCTTAGTAAATGTTCAACACTACTGAATCATTTCAGTAATTGTTCACCAGAAGCAAATTCTCATATTAAATGATAACCACTAAAAAATATTTTACTAATTGTCCACCACTAACGAATCCTTCTAGTAATTGTTCACAAGAAGAAATAAATTATTTTAGTAAACGTTCATTACTACACAATTATTTTAGTAATTTTTCACCACTAAGAAATCAGTAGATAATAAATGTACTTCTGACCGCAACTTTGATTTCTTGACCAAACGACCACAAAAAGTTGAAAAACTCACTTTCTCTCCCCGTTCCGCGCCTCATTTAGTGCGCTGACGATGTTTCACGGGCGCAAAAAGGCAGTGATGAGTGAAAGATGAGCTCTCATTCTCTCATCCTTCTCATCTTTCTCATCTTTCTCATTGTTCTCTCATTCTCTTTTTATTCTCCTCTCATCCTCTCATCTTTTTTTTATTCTCTTATTTTTTTATTCTCTTATTTTCTTATTTTTTGAAAGATGAGTGCACCTTATCGTAATTTTCCAAGTCTGGGACCAAATGTTTATATATCGTGACCTACGTAAACCTCTCCTCTCATTCTCTCATTCTCTCATTCTCTTATTTTTTGAAAGATGAGTGCGCTTTATCGTAATTTTCCAAGTTTGGGACCAAATGTTTATATATTGTGACCTACGTAAACCTCTTCTCTTATCCTCTTATTCTCTCAATCTCTCAATTTCTTAATCTCTCAATCTCTCATTCTCTTTTTACCTTTAGAATATTGTCGTGAACATTAGAGATGAAGTTGGAGTGCTGGAATCAACGGGGCCAAATGTTTATATATATCGTGATCTTCGTAAACCTCTTCTCTCGGGGAGGGAACGATGTACCATACACACATACACACACACACACACACACACACACACACACACACACACACACGCACACATACACGCACGCGCGCGTATGCCTCTTATTATTTCCGTATTGTAACACAAACAAACAAACAAAATAATAATTGTTGTTTTTAGGATGCCTGGCCCCTAACCTCGCCAGGGTGCGTGGTGCCCAACCCAAAAAGGTTCTAACGGCTACGGCTCTAGATAACCGCACCTCTGTAGGGTTTCACGTGTTTTTTTTTTTCCCCCAAACTTCCATGAAACCCTACAGAGGACCTCCGTAATGCATGCAACGTGTACTAACGACTCTAGTGTTATTTGATGTTGTGATATTTTTGGATATAGAGTTTTATTGTGAGATATAGATAAAAATAATTATGTTTATTATAATATTTTCTTGATGAAGATGGAGAATATGTGCGTGTTACAAATAAAGTTGCATGCTTTTTTTTTTCTAGTGTGTGTGTATGTGTTTTTGATGTTTCGACAGCATCTGAAACGATAAAAAAGAAATTTTATTGTTAATTTTCACGTGTAAAAACAACAACAAATTTTTTTTGTGCAAATTTTCTGATTGTCTCTCGTGCTATAGTGCAAAAAAGATATTGTAACTTATAACTAATGAAATTGACATTTGTAACTGATCTGAACTAGTGAAATTCGTATTGTGCCATTGTAACTGATTGTGCTAGCACTAAAAATTTCTTATTGTGCAAGAAAATAGATGATAAAAACTTGTTAAAACTGCTCTGTGACCCTCTCATTCTTCACGTCGTAGGCGAAGGACTTCTCTGCAATCAGGATGACACTGCATAGGGTATCCTCGGGCAAGGCATCGTGGAACTCGCAGACGACCTTGATGTTGGTTCGATCGTTGACCACAACCTTCTTTCTCTTAGATGTGTTGATGACGGTCATGGGTCTCCGTGTTTTGAACTCGCTGGGCGTGTAGTACATGTCCACACTTCCCTCGGTCACGCGTTTGTAAGCCGAAAACGCTTCGTAAAGTTTGAGATAATCGTTTTTGGTCATGTCGAGGTTGTAATTCTCGCGCGGGAACACTTCGTTCCTTCCGTTCTTGAGATAAACGTTCTTGATCTTGCAGTCGTCGAATTTGCTGGAATCTTTTTCCTGATTCTTGTCCCTCCCGGTCTGAAAAAGCACTACGACGAAATCTGGCATGTCGAACTGTATGTTGTTGAACTGCGTCGTCACGTCGAATTCCATGTGACTTCCCGTCGCCATCTTCTGCACGCAGTGGTAACCGTGAAAGTGAATCGGTACCTGCGGACTTTTCAAGATCTCCGCTTTGTACTTGAGGGCATAGTTTGTCTCGTATTCCACCACCGGCATTCTCAATTCCATGCTCCGGATGATGCACTTGGCTGCTTCGGGTAAAGTGTTGGCTATCGGCGTGCCGTCGGCATTCAAGTTGGTGTATCGCATTATTGCGTTGTTATCGTTGGCCGCTCTTTGAAACGTTACTCTCAGTCCTCCCTTCCACATGATCTCCTTGTAATCGGAGAAGAATCCCGGAAGCAGACGCATGGGAAAGAGCACTGTGTGACTTGTTGTCGATATTTTGGTCCCCGCTTCGAATCCTCCCGCCTGATAGTATGCTGCATCCGTTTTGGATAATTTCAACGTTCCCACTGCCGTCGACGTGATGCCTGGATAATCTATTCTGTCGATGACGGTGTTGTGTTTCCTCACCTCCACCTGCGAGAACAGGTGAGGCACGAAGTTGTCTACGAGTATCAAGTTTGCTGCTGCGGGAAACGTGTCTCCGCTTTCTTTCTTCACCACGTCGAATTGAAGGTAGAGGTCCGCTCTGTGAGGATGAATGAACCCATCGCCTACGTCAACGTCGTATTCGATCTCCCTGTTTGCCTCGTTAAGATTGGCGAACGTGCGACGGTTGGGAGGGAAAGATTGCAATTCGTAACTTTCGATTTGCTCCATTTTTTTTTCACTATGTATGGTTATTTATTATACGTTGATCTCCACGATGGCAGTAGTTGTTGCACCTGCGAAATCCACCACGTCTCCTTTCTCGTTCGTCACCACCAACTCTATGTCGTCTATGCGGTTGCGACATACTGGAAAATAGATCGGCGAAGAGGGCGTGTAGATGATCGGTTCCATGAACTCGGAACTGGGTTTGAACGTGGCGATGATTCCCGTCTGCTTGTGACTTCCTAACAATCCGTCCGAGGATTTCGTGATCATACCTTCTGCCACGTTACAGTGTACGTTCAGAGTCTCTATGGCCAAGAATTTAGGAATGTTGGTTGCTGTGTGCTTGATGCCAGCTTCGAGTTTGGTGTCGTTCTCGAAACCTAAAAGTTCTCCCATGGTGCCCAGGTCCACGGTTTCCGTCGCGGATAGGATTTCCACTCTGTGAGTGACCGAATTTTGAGAAAAGTATGTGCCTTTGGGTAACTGAGCTTGCAAAGTGGAGAGATTGTATTGTCCTGGCGTGACGACGATGTGTTCGCTTCCGACGCTAATTTTGTTGTTGTGCTGCGTAACATTAGGTATGAGGTACATGCTGTAGAATGCACGCAGAGCCACGGATTTAGGATAGACAATGTCGTCGTGCAGCGTGAGTTTCAAGATTGAAGATTCGCTCGTGAGATGGAACACGCCCATCCTAGTGATGCTGTTTCAGGTTCCACAATGCTTTCTGGAAATCCTCGATCGTAGGGTTATTTATTTTAGAGAGAAACGCGAGCACGGAGAGGCAGAGATGACCGCAGTTCACGTCTCCGAAATCTTGAATGCGTTCGTCGTTGTAGTATATAGAGGTTTTGTTCGTCTTCAGATAATGAATTAAATTTGTAGGTGGAACACCTCCGAAAGAATCGAAAACGAATGCTTTATCATTGTCGTTTTTGTGGTAACATATCCAATGCGTGCCTGGATTTTCTTGACCGTCCAAGTTGACTACTCCACATTCTCTTCTTTTAACGCTTGAAGGTAGCGAGTCGGACATGAAAACTCCTCTGAAGTGTTTGATTCGTAACGGTTCGATCAGAGATTCAATGTCTCGGTTGGTGAGTGCTTCTGTTTCTTTTTTTTAAACTTTCTCATCACGCCCTTCCCTTTCTTCTCCATGGCCAGGTTGTGACGTTTCTGTTCTTCCAATTCCGCTTTGTTCTTCTTCGAGTCGATGACGGTTTTCGCGATGGCGGCACTTCCGCCAGCCAAACTTCCAACGGCCCCCAATGCTGCTAGGATGGCCGGGATGCTGAATATGAAACCTCCGATCTTTTGCTGTTTCCGCGAACGCTGCAATCTTTTCAATTGAGGTGTGCTGAGCAGCAATTTCATTCCATGTCCTTTCGACAAGCAAGAACGTTTCTTCTCGCGTTGTTTCTTGGTGAGTAACCCATCGAGGGCACCTAGATTTTTCAGATTGGAGTATGGTATCTGGTACACGACACCCTTGGGCTTCATGTTGATGCTCTATGTGTTATTTTCGCAGTATGTTATTTATATATATTCTGAGATTTTTTTGTGTAGTTTTTACGGTATGTTATTTATATATTTTCAAGGCCTCGCAGTCGCTACACAAATTCTATTACGTGCTTCGTTTTCTTGCCAAAAAGTTCCTTTGTCCCCTTGTACACGATCCGAGTTTTGTTCTCGATTAAAATAGATAGCTTCTCGTCCGATAACATGTTAGCGTATCGATCTGGTAAAAATAAACTGTATTGTGCGTTGAGCAACAGGCGTACCTTGGGACCATACTGGGTAGAAACGATTGAACCGGAAGTTATCGTGTAAGATTTGTCGACTTCCAATTCCCGAATTTTTACATACTCGACTGACAAATTTAGCATTTGTTTTAATGCTTGGAGATCACTTATTTTTTCAGTTGTCATATCGAAGAAGAGAAATTTTCAGTGTGTGTGTTAGGGAAATTTAATTGTTTTTTTTCACCATGTGTGTTATTTATATATACCGAAGATTATATTTTTCACGATGTGCGTTATTTATATATCAAGTTTTTTTGATGCGTATATATATTATTATTTTTTTAACAGAGGAAGAAAGTTCGTGCTTCGGAGAACGCGATGATTTGCGTGATGATTTCTTCCGTCTCCTGCATAGACTTGTACCAATCATCAGTATACTGTCTTCTTCCCTGCCTTGCCTCGTACAGTTCGTCCGACCTATCGTTTAATTTCTGCCCTGCAGCCGAAAGCAGAATGTTGAGATCACCGCACCTCAGGCCACTGATCTCCCGAAGATGGTCCTTGAGAACCATTTCACAAGGGATGCGAAATTCCGGCATTGTTCTTGCTATGATTACAAGTTTATTAACATCTCCGTTAACTACCTTTTTGAATATTTTAGATAGTAGTTCGTGCGGCAAATCAGTTATGCAAGCCATGTTGTTTTTTTTTACTGTATGTTATTTATATACCCCACCCCAATTTTTGTTTCGTGTTCATGGCAATGGTGGTACCCAGTGCGGCGACCCGTTCACCCAGCGATGCGTCTCTGCTCACGAATCTTTCGAAAGCTGCGTGCTCTAACTTTCTGTCTGCTTCGTGACGTGCATCCAGATCCGTCTGCGTGGTGTTGTAGGCGATGTCGTGATCTTTGCATGCGGCGTCCAATGGATTCACACCCTTGTCTCCTCTCTCCAATCTTTTCTCGAGTTTGGTACCCGGTCCGCAGTACTGGTAGCCAGGTAGATGCATCTCGAAAGGTAACTTGTTGATGATGTCGTTCACAAGCCCCTTTCCTTCGGCCACGTTCCAAAATTTCGGAGGCAGCGTGTTGATGATTTTGATCAGGTAACCTATGCCCTTGTCGTCGTTCACGATGAAGTTGGAAAGTTTCGTGCTGATCATGTCCACGATGCCAACCTTCTCGTTGTAGAAATTACGGTTGCCTGCATTCTCTTCGCCGGCTATCACCAACAATCGGTCCACGAGTTTCCTAACGTCGTCCACCCAAACGAATTCTTTGGGTAACGTGTTGTAGCGTTTGACGCCGCTGCCTGTTTTCACCTGGTTCCAAATCGGTTTGATGAGATTCCTGTACTTCTCGCCGCTGCTCGATTTCACCCTATTCTGCGAGGCGTCGTTGTTCTGGTACAAGGCATCCGTCATGATCAGAATTTCCTTGTAAAGTAGTGTAAGTTAGTTGTTTCAAAATAGTACTTAGTAGGTATGGTCTTTTTTTACCAATTGAATATCACTTTTTGACATACTTTGACAATTTTTTGTCGATGTTTTAGCGTTTAGCGATGTTTTAGTACAAATTTTCACCATACTCATTTTTCCCCCACTCGTACTTGGTAGGTATATCATGATGTTACGTGATATAACTTAACCTATCCTTTTTTACGGTTTTTTTTAATTTTCTTACGATCCTAAGTGATATAACTTAACCTATCATTTTTTTTTTAGGTACTGTTTGAACGTTATTATTTGAGGATCATATTTTGTAGGTATTTTTTTTTTATCAATCGAATATAAGTTTTTGACATATTTTGACAATTTTTTGTCGATGTTATAGCGTTTAGCGATGTTTTAGTACAAATTTTCACTATACTCATTTTTCCCCCACTCGTACTTGGTAGGTATATCACGATGTTACGTGATATAACTTAACCTATCTTTTTTTTACGGTTTTTTTTAATTTTCTTACGATCCTAAGTGATATAACTTAACCTATCATTTTTTTTTATTTACGCACCGAACTAACCTACAAGGGGGACTCCGTTTGTTTTAATATTTCAGTATTATAAGGTTTTCACAAATTTTATATAACCTAAAATGTGTTGGATGTTGATTTTTAGTATGTGGCAATTTTTTATGAATTTAAAACTGCTCTGTGACCCTCTCGTTCTTCACGTCGTAGGCGAAGGACTTCTCTGCAATCAGGATGACGCTGCATAGGGTATCCTCGGGCAAGGCATCGTGGAACTCGCAAACACCCACTCTACAAAAATTCTACTATATGATCTTTCACTGGCTAACCTAACCTAACCTAACCTAACCTAACCTAACCTAACCTACTCTAACCTAACCTAACCTAACCTACTCTAACCTAACCTAACCTAACCTACTCATACCTAACCTAACCTAACCTAACCTAACCTACTCTAACCTAACCTAACCTAACCTAACCTAACCTAACCTAACCTACTCTAACCTAACCTAACCTAACCTACTCTAACCTAACCTAACCTAACCTACTCAAACCTAACCTAACCTAACCTAACCTAACCTAACCTAACCTACTCAAACCTAACCTAACCTAACCTAACCTAACCTACTCTAACCTAACCTAACCTAACCTACTCAAACCTAACCTAACCTAACCTAACCTAACCTACTCTAACCTAACCTAACCTAACCTAACCTAACCTAACCTACTTTAACCTAACCTAACCTACTCAAACCTAACCTAACCTAACCTAACCTACTCTAACCTAACCTAACCTAACCTAACCCACCCTAACCTAACCTAGCCTAAAGCAAGGAGCTAATTGTACAACAACTTGTACCTAATTTTACAACATATACACAGACATAAAAGAGAGAGCCTTCCCGTAACTTACTTCATGTACAATTTATATGTTTTTACAACTGTGAAAAGAAAGCATATGTGTTCTGTATGCATATATTTATTCTTATTTTTCGAAGTTGAATGAAAACACGTGTTTTTACGTTCTCGTAATACTGACCTTGCTCTACTGATTTTAAATTGCTTCCATCCGGTATTTTTTCTGTGCTATTTCCGCATGCACGCAACATTCGCTTTCAATAGTTTAATGAAACACAGAAGGAGTTTTAGTATAGCAGGCTCCGAGTTTTACAATTTATTAAATTAAACAATAATTTATGTAAGAATATACTTGTACTTACCGAACACAAAATAATAAAAGCACATGTGAATCTTTGCGTGCGTTCATGTTATATGACGACTGAGTAAGAAATAATGTTGACTCCCCGAAAGATAAAAGTTCCTGGTTCGACATCAGATGCATGCAAATTTTATGTTTTGCTCTCCAAAATCTTGATTTCTCTGTTTGTGCTATTTGCCATACAGCAGAGGAGAAGAGGGGAGAGGGGAGGGGAGGGGGTACTATTAGCGCCATCTATTAGCAAACAATAGAAATAAAAAGTAGGGTCAAACTTTTTCAACACCCAAAAATTTTAAACGTCCTCGTTTAGTAATACGATCAGCAAAAGACGTTTGAAAGAGTACTCTTAGTCGATAAAGCTAATTGCTAGGGCCCATATATTACTAAAATGTTCTTTGATTTGCATATTTCTCATACCGCCATATGTTGTTCTAGTTGACTTCTTCCAAAAAAATGCTAATTAGCGAGAGTTAATTAAGCAAGGCAAGTAAAAGAAGCAAATAGGACAATATGTGGCGGCGTGGAAATATGTAAAAATTCGACTCGATTCGAATTAAAATTGGAGGATATTTTGCATTTTTTTCCTATAATGTACAAAACATTTACCGTACATAATCTTTTCTATTTACAACAGTATAAAATAAGAGGAGTGTGTGACAATATCCATATTAATTAGGAAGGTATGTTGTATGCTAGGTTAGCTAATTGTGTCTTCACTGTATAGAGGAAAGATGGAAAAAGAGAGCTCTACAAAAACTAACGCTCTTAACAATATTGAACGCCCCGTGAAAATTATATATAAATAAGGCATAAGCGTATTATCTGCTTTCATGTCAGATTTTCCCGACCTGTGAGCTGTAGTGTTTAGACGACAAGCGACGTGCTCTAATATGATACCGTTGACAATATTGAACGCCCCCGTGAAAATTATATATAAATAAGACATAAACGTATTATCTGCTTTCATGTCAGATTTTCCCAACCTGTGAGCTGTAGTGTTTAGGCGACAAGCGGCTCGCTCAAATATTATACCGTTGACAATATTGAACGCCCCGAGAAAATTATATATAAATAAGGCATAAGCGCATTATCTGCTTTCATGTCAGATTTTACCGACCTGTGAGCTGTAGTGTTTAGGCGACAAGCGACGTGCTCTAATATGATACCGTTGACAATATTGAACGCCCCGTGAAAATTATATATAAATAAGGCATAAACGTATTATCTGCTTTCATGTCAGATTTTCCCGACCTGTGAGCTGTAGTGTTTAGGCGACAAGCGGCCCGCTCAAATATAATACCGTTGACAATATTGTACGCCCCGTGAAAATTCTATATAAAATAACATACCTGAAAATTATATTCACAGTAGATTTATTTTTTGAGTTTTGTAATTACCCCAAGAAATTCTATATAAAATAACATACCTGAAAATTGTATTTACAGTAGATTGAATTCTTGAGTTTTTGTATTCGCACACAAGAAATTCTATATAAATAACATACCTGAAATTCTATTTACAGTAGATTGAATTTTTGAGTTTTGTAATCACTCCAAGAAATTCTATATAAAATAACATACCTGAAAATTGTGTCGCTATATACTAGACTTTTTGATTTCTGTGATTTTGGAGAAAGCAATGGCATCCACCACCAGTTTCAATCGTAAAAATGATAAAACTGAATGTGTTACTTGTGGGAAGCTAATCTCAAGGAACAATTTATCGGTACACAGGGCAAGATGTAGCGAAACAGGTTCGAGAATTAATCGTTCGTTACCTTCTAAGCCATGTGCTCGATGCGGAAAAATAATCAGCATTACAAATTTAAGTAAACATCTCAAAATTTGCAAACCATCGACCGAACAAGGAACATCGAAAAGGAAAATCGATAATTCAGAAACGGAAGCTTCCACTTCCAAGCAAATTAAATTATCTAATGAACGCAAACCAATTAGATCTGCATTTAACGACCAACTCCAGGATTTTTCAATTAAGTCAGAACCAGCTCGTGACATCCTTAGTTTCTTGGATGAAACGAAAACATCTGTACTAAATATTTTAAAAGATAAACTTGAAAACAACTCTATAAAAGTATACGTTGTTCTGTTTTCTGAATACAAGAAAGTTGATGGCACAACGAGTATTTTTTATCATCGTACAAAAAACCAGACTCTTTATTTGGTGGACGTCGAAAATTTGGACAACTTCTATTATAAAGTTTCCAACGAGCTGGTTAAGAAACATGACGATTTCGAGGCTAAAGGGTCGGGATGGTCTCTATGTGGAAGTCCTCACACGTTAACTGTTTACGTGAACCGATTCTCGCCTCTTCGAGCTTCCAGCTACGTTCCTCTTCCACCGAACATTCAACACAAGAGGGCTGTGCTAAATATACAGAACAGCGATAACAAGTGTTTTCTCTGGTGTGTGTTGGCTGCACTGCATCCTGTTCATTGCAAAAATAATCCACAGTGGGTTGGACATTACAAACAATACGAGACCGACTTTCAAAGTGTAATGTCTGACATTGAATACCCGGTGACATTGTCGGATATAACAAAGTTCGAAAATCGTACAGGAAAACGCATCGCTATTAATGTGTATTCCTTCACGTCAGATAAATATCTCGTGCACCCTGTCAGGATAAGCGATATCGACGATGACGATGCCTGTGTAATAAATCTCCTTCTAATTTCCAACGAGGATGTTCATCACTATACGCTAATTCGTTCACTATCACGTTTGGTCAGAAGTCAATCAACCAAGCATGCAAACAACATCGAAGTTTGCCCGAGATGCCTAACCACGTTCGACGATCAAAAACAACTCGATTATCGAAAATACACCGGACGTCAAATTACTATCGAGAAACTTGCCGAACATAAAATTTACTGCGGCGACAACAGACCGGCTAGAATGTTGATGCCCGAAACGAACGAAGTCGAAGAATTCAAAATGCACAAGGCATTGTTGGAACATCCCGCAATCATCGTCGCAGATTTCGAGGCGTTCCTCAAACCACTCTCCTACTGCGAACCGGATCCCGAAATTTCCTCCACAACGCCGTACCAGCTTCATCAACCTAATAGTTTCGGCTATGTTGTTGTGCGACGTGATAAAATAAATGAAGCATATATATATCGCGGGCCAAATGTAATCGAACACTTCCTGGAAAAAATGGTGGAGGAGGTTGAGGTAATTGGTAGCGTACTGCTTACATCAAAACCGATGGCACCTTTAACTGAAAATGAACTTCAAAATTACAATTCCACTGAGGTGTGTCCGGTATGTGATCAAAGTTTCACTGATGAGAACAAAAAAATATTCCACCACGATCATTTCAGCGGAAACTACATAGGTGGAATTTGCAACACGTGCAATCTTAAAATCCAGAAACCTAAATTCATCCCCATATTCTTTCACAACGGAAGCGGATATGATTTTCACCACCTGGTGAGACATCTTGGCTACGATCCGAAACGTATAGGTGTCTTGGCCGAGAATGAAGAACGTTACATTAGTCTCAGCAAGCAAGTGTCGATTCCGGGAACGAAAAATACAATCGAGATGCGCTTCCTGGATTCGTATAGATTTCTCTCTGCAAGTCTGGATGCTTTAGCGAACAAACTCACCGACGATCAATTTAAAATAACTAGAGCTAGTTTTCCCAACGTAGACATAGAACTCGTTAGACGTAAAGGGGTTTATCCTTACGAATATGTTAGTGATGGTTCTAAATTTAACGACGACGCTCTTCCACTTCCAAGAGAATTTTACAGCAGACTCAGAGAGAAAGGAATCACGGACGAAGAATACCAACACGCGCAACTCATGTGGGAGAAATTAGAATGTAGGACACTCGGAGACTACCACGACGCATACTTAAAATTAGACGTGACGATACTCGCGGATGTTTTTCAAGCGTTCAGGAAAACGGCAACGAATATTTACAAATTAGATCCAGCGTATTTCTACAGTCTACCGGGATTAGCGTGGTCGGCAATGTTATTCCAGACAAAGGTCAAGCTGGAACTGATATCGGACGTTGACATGTTGCTATTCATCGAAAGAGGGATACGAGGTGGAATGGTGCAATGCGTACAGAGACATGCAAAAGCTAATAACGTACACATGAAAGAAGATTACGATTCAAATCGAGCATCGAATTACATCTTCTACGCCGACGTTAATAATCTCTACGGACATGCCATGGTTCAGAAACTTCCTTACGGGGGATTCGAATGGTTAGATCCCACTTCGATAGATATTATTCATTTCGACGATAGCGAGTGTGGTTTCTTCGCAGAGGTAGATCTCCAATTCTCCGACCACCTGCACGACACGTTTTCGGATTTGCCTCCGACCCCCGAAATCAAATGTCCACCCGACTCGGTTCAAGACAAGCTTTTGTTAACATTGAACCCTAAACAGAGATACGTTGTCCACTACAAGAATCTCCGGTTTTTGATTGCGAAGGGTGTTCAGATAGTGAATGTTAGACGAATACTAAAGTTTAAACATTCCACGTGGTTAAGACCTTACATAGAAATTAACACACAACATAGAACAGCTGCCACTTCCGATTTAGACAAGGACTTCTTTAAATTAATGAACAATGCGGTGTACGGAAAGACCATGGAGAATGTTAGAAAGCACGTAGACGTGAAATTAATTTCCGATAAGAATAAATGTCGGAAGTGGATAGCCGATCCTAGATTCAAGTCGAGAAAAATTTACAACGAGAATTTGGCACTTTTCAATCTACATATAAAATTGATGAAATTCAGAAAACCAATTTACGTTGGCGCAACGGTTCTCGACTTGTCGAAACTTTACATGTTCGAATTTCATTATGACGTGATGAAACCCTTCTACAATGATAAAATATCACTTTTGTACACGGACACCGACAGCTTCATTTACAGCATACAAACACCTAACCTATACGAAGACATAAAAAATCCTTCCATGCTTGAGTATTTCGATACTTCTGCATACCCTCAACCCAACAGATTTGGAATTCCATCCCTCAACAAAAAAGTCCTAGGTAAACTGAAAGATGAATGTAACGGTGATATTATTGTCGAGTTCGCAGGTTTGCGTTCGAAGATGTATGCCATAAAAACAGAGAGTAGTGTCACGAAGAAAGCAAAAGGTGTGGGCAAAAATACGGTGGAGAACAAACTCACCTTCCACGATTACATCGATTGCCTCAAGACCAGGTCGTCGGTTCTAAGAGAAGAACAAAGAATCCAGAGCGTCAACCATATCATCACAACAAACGAAGTTAGGAAGGTAGCATTAGATCCGCACGACGATAAAAGATGTATTTTGTCTTGTGGAATCCACACGTTGCCTTGGGGACACTATCGTTTAGAAAATAGTAAAAATTGTAGGCAATGCAATTGAAAAAAAATGAACTTAAATAACTATAACTAAAATAAAAAAAACTTTGACTGTCTCAAATTATCACATACACAATAAAGAACTATCAAGGACAATGAATCTCTTTGGTTTCCGAAAGCAAACAATGGAGACTGTACACCGCAAGGCAGATCATGAATTTCTACCTTCCATGTTATCTAAACTCAACGGCCTGTTGATCAATCAATTTTCAAAACGTTGCTCTTCTTGCTGGAACAGTGACGATTTCGGATTCGCGACGATCGACGTGACGAGGAAACCCAACGACGGAAAATACAGAAACAAAATCAACGACTTTCTAAACGTTGCAACGTTGTGAGAATAAATAACCAGCATGCCTATGAATTTGTTCGGTTTCAAAAAACAGATCATTATGGAAACCATACCAGATCATGAAGTCTTACCTTCCGTGTTACCTAAACTCAACGGTCTGTTGATCATTCACCTCAACAGCATTTGGACGAAACTGAATGACGATGTGGGCAAGATGTTTTATGTTTTTAATAACAATTTACATTTCTACGAAATTCCGATCGACGGGAAACTTCAAATCATCGTGAATCCGGAAAACGCAGGCGAAATCAAAATTTCTACCGGCAAGAATATTTTTCGAATCAAGCACGACAAGATGCTTTCTAACATTACGTACGATGTTTCCGCAGGAGATTACCTGTACGTGGAACTCCTCGGAGATTACGACAAACTTATTCCTCTCTTCGTAGAATTACGAATCGTCTATCCTATTATAAATAACCGTTAACCAAAAATGCCTAACGACATTTTCGGCAACACCAAGCGTGTAGACCACGCAGAAGAGATTCTCATGTTGGACATTCGAGTTAAGAAGTTGAGGGCCGATTTGATCGCTTTGCAGGAGACCTTAAACAAAAGTTTAGAGTCGGAAATCGCTACGCTCCAAACGCAATGTCTCGACCCCATTCTGAAAATCGATTCCGAACTGAAAACGCTCATAAAAAATTATGTCGACGTACCTTCTTACGACAGCGTTCAAAATATACAGTTGAGCGTGGATTCGCTTCAAAATGATTTGGCCAAATTACAGCAATTTCAATCGAAAAATGAAGATTTGGAAAAACTGAAACTCGAAATCGAAGAACGAACTTCCGCAATAGAAAAGAATTTCTCCGAACTTCAAACCGTGGTGAACGATATAGATGCAGAACGCTTGCATGTCGTCGTTTCCAAATTACAAGAAGAATTCACCAGCACGTTGGAAGAAATTAAATCCAAGTTGCAGACTTTGGAAGATACAATGACGAACCTACCATCGTCGGACGAACTGCAGGTCATCGGTAAAAGCGTCGCGAACATAAAAATTCAATTGGAGGCCTATCGAGATTTCGAACACATTCAAACCACCATCGCTACGCTTCAGGCGTCCTTGGAATTGATCAACGAAGAAATTAAAAATATTCACGCTGAAGCGAGAGCGTTGACGAGCATTCAAGACACGTTGAGCACGGTTCAGCAGAAGATCGAATATTTAGAAAATTTGAACGTCGAAACGAATCTCGCTCATTTTCATCACGTACTCGACAACATACAGGGTGACTTGGAATCGTTACGGACGAGCGTGCCTTCGAGCGAAGATTTGGAAAAATTGAAAACGGCGGTGACGGCACTATCCGATTCGAGCGACATCAAAAGTTCATTGAGCGATCTCGAGAGTAAAGTGGCCAATCTCCCCACCTCCAAAGAATTGCACGTTTTGAAAAGAAACATATCTCGAATGCTGAAACGACTGGAAACGGAAACGGCGAACGTGGAACAGATTCGAGACGAAATTAGTTCGCTGGTGTCGACGCTGCCCACTTCGCAGAGCGTCGCCGACCTTCACACGCAGTTTACAGAGATGCGAAGCATCGTGAACGATCTTACCGAGAAGAGCTCGAAATTGAATCAAGTCGAGAACCTTCAGAACATCGTCGTCAACATCAGAGATCAAGTTGGAGTGCTGGAATCCACGCAGGAATCGACGCTGGCCTCTTTCGGTGCCAAGTTGCAAGAACTCAACGAAAACTACAAGCAGTTGAACGTGGAAGTGAAAATCAAACCGTCGTTTTCTACCGTAACGGATACCATAGTCGAGCATTTGCTGCCCATCGAAAATAAACTCGGACAAGTTCACAGTAATCTGCTCGGCGTCGACACTAAATTCGCTAAACTGCATTCTCTGCAAGCCATCGAAATCAACAGCGTACCCAATCAACAAAGAATCTCCACGTTCGTCGAAGGTAACAAACTGTACATGTTGCATCCTTATCATCCGTACTACAAGTTTCTCCTCGATGGCACGATTCAGATAAACGAATTTTCGTACTGGTCTCACGGCAGAAAAGCTAGCGTTCCCACCATGACTTTGATATCGAATCGTGGTGTCCAGAAAGCAGGAAACATTCCTCTGGCACGTTGGAACGAAACGCGCAACATATATGAAATACACGAAGACGAAGATCTCACCGTTTTCGACGTGAGTGCCGGCGATAAGCTGATCATTCAAAACACGAGCGAAGTGCCGCCTTCTTTGAATCCCATCACGCTTGTGCTTCTCTTGAAACGTAATCTCTAAACAAAAAATGTCTAGGCAAGCCATCGTCGAAGAATTGCATAAACCTGCACGCCGCAACTACGAACGTTTGGCTGTGGTAACCAAGGGCATCGACGACCTCTGGCAAAGTGACCTCGTGGAGATGAGTAGCGGCAATTTGAAAAACGTACATAAATTGAACAAGGGCAACAAGTACCTCCTCACCGTCATAGACACGTTTTCGAAATTCGCATGGGCTCTACCTTTGAAGGCGAAAACGGGAACGTGCGTCACGGAAGCATTCAAATTAATTTTTCGCAAAAGCGGTGGCAGACGACCACGGTTTCTGCAAACGGACAATGGTAAAGAATTTTACAACGCCGTATTCCAAAAGTTTATTCAAAAACATGGCATTCGACATTATTCGACCTTCAGTCACATCAAAGCCAGCATCGTGGAAAGATTTAATCGAACCTTGAAAACACACATGTGGAAACGATTCACGCTTCGGGGAAATTACAAATGGGTCGACATCCTGCCGGAACTCGTCGACACCTATAATGATACAGTACACAGAACGATAGGCATGAAGCCAGTTGACGTTACCAAGTCTGACGAGCAGCATTTAATTTCTACAGTTTACTGTCCAAAGTGCACACCCACGACAAAAAAAGCTAAATACAAAATTGGAGACCGGGTGAGGATCAGCAAATTCAAACGCACCTTCGAGAAGGGGTTCACAAAAAATTGGAGCACGGAACTTTTTACGGTGGTTCGAGTTTTACCCGGAAACCGATACACGTATATAATAAAAGATAGTAGCGGCGAGATTTTGAAAGGAAGATTTTACGAAGAGGAACTCTCTAAAACAAAACACCCCGACACGTACCTCATCGAGAAAGTATTGCGTAGGAAAGGTGACAAACTGTTTGTCAAATGGCTGGGACTTCCGGAAAAGAGTTGGATCGACGCGGACGAAGTGATCTTGTGAGTACGTGGAATGTTGTGAAGCGTCTACCGGATCCGGAAAGTCAAACGAAGAAAAAGAACGGCGAGTTGCTTCCCGACAGCATTCGCTGTCTGATCGTAGGTCCTTCGGGGTGTGGGAAAACGACACTGCTCGTGGACAATTTTCTCCTCGCACCGAATTGGTTAGATTGGAAGAACAGGCACCTGTACGTGTTCTCGAAAAGTTTGGAGCAATCCAAATACCAGCAACTGATGAAACTGTACGATGGTCTGGACATTGCAACGTTCGCCTCGGAAATAAAACCACTCGACGATTGTCGTGAAAATTCAGTTGTTGTGTTCGACGACGCCATCCTGGAAAATCAAAATGAAATTCGCAACTTTTTCACGCAAGGTCGTCACAAAGGAATGGATTGCTTCTACCTAGCTCAAACGTTTTCCAAAATTCCAAAACAGTTAGTGCGCGACAACGCCAATTTCATATGTTTGTTTCGTCAAGATCACACCAACCTCAAGCACGCGTACGATGACTACGTAGGCGGAGACATGAACTACAATCAATTTTCGGAACGCTGCTGCTCTACTTGCTGGAACGGTGACGATTTCGGATTCGCGACGATCGACATGACGAGGAAACCCAACGACGGAAAATACAGAAACAAAATCAACGACTTTCTAAACGTTGCAACGTTGTGAGAAACGACGTATATAAATAACGTCATGACGAAACGAAAAATCGAAGACGAAAATCTCAAGCTTCGCGATTACCTCGCGAAACGCTTCAAAGGTTGGAAATCCGAGAATCGCGGATTCTACGAAGAGAAGAAACGTCAGGATCAACCCGTGATCGATGCCATCAGCAGTCTAGGTAAAGAAATTAAAAGTGTCACGGAACAAAATAAAAATTTGATTAATGAACTCGTACCGCTCGCAGCTAAAAGTTACGCCGTACCCACACCCATTTCGAGCATTCCTTCGACGCCGTTCGAACTGAAGGATGCACCGGCACGACGTCGAGCTATTGGTAGCACGTCGTCGTCTTCGGATAAAATCGAGTTGGGACCTTTGGCACGAGACTACCTGAGTACGGGGAAATTCGACAAGGATGAAGTGTTCGGATTGTATCCCAGCATGGAAACCAGCGAGGGTGGTGGTGTGGTGTGGAAGATTGGGAAATCGAAGGTGACCTTCGAAGGCAACGACATTAAAGTCAATTTAGGCGACAAGGATAGTTGGAACAGGTATCCGGGTACGGTGGGACTGTGGGAACTCGTCGCCAAAAAGCAGCCGAAAGATTACACCGACGAAGATTACCAAAGTTACAAGGAAATTCTGATCATGACGGATGCCTTGTACCAGAACAACGACGCCTCGCAGAATAGGGTGAAATCGAGCAGCGGCGAGAAGTACAGGAATCTCATCAAACCGATTTGGAACCAGGTCAAAACAGGCAGCGGCGTCAAACGCTACAACACGTTACCCAAAGAATTTGTTTGGGTGGACAACGTTAGGAAACTCGTGGATCGATTGTTGGTGATAGCCGGCGAAGAGAATGCAGGTAACCGTAATTTCTACAACGAGAAGGTTGGCATCGTGGACATGATCAGCACGAAACTTTCCAACTTCATCGTGAACGACGACAAGGGCATAGGTTACCTGATCAAAATCATCAACACGCTGCCTCCGAAATTTTGGAACGTGGCCGAAGGAAAGGGACTCGTGAACGACATCATCAACAAGTTACCTTTCGAGATGCATCTACCTGGCTACCAGTACTGCGGACCGGGTACCAAACTCGAGAAAAGATTGGAGAGAGGAGACAAGGGTGTGAATCCGTTGGACGCGGCATGCAAAGATCACGACATCGCCTACAACACCACGCAGACGGATCTGGACGCACGTCACGAAGCAGACAAAAAATTGGAACATGCAGCTTTCGAAAGGTTCGTGAGCAGAGACGCATCGCTGGGTGAATGGGTCGCCGCACTGGGTACCACCATCGCCATGAACACGAAACAAAAATTGGGGTGGGGTATATAAATAACATCCAGTAAAAAAAAACTTGATATATAAATAACACACATCGTAAAAAAATAATCTTCGGTATATATAAATAACACACATCGTGAAAAAAAAAGCAATTAAATTTCTCTCTAACACTTTGAAATTTTTCTTGATATGACAACTGAAAAAATAAGCGATCTCCAAGCATTAAAACAAATGCTAAATTTGTCAGTCGAGTATGTAAAAATTCAGGAATTGGAAGTCGACAAACCTTACACGATAACTTCCGGTTCAATCGTTTCTACCCAGTATGGTCCCAAGGTACGCCTGTTGCTCAACGCACAATACAGTCTATTTTTACCAGATCGATACGCTAACATGTTATCCGACGAGAAGCTATCTATTTTAATCGAGAACAAAACTCGAATCGTGTACAAGGGGACAAAGGAACTTCTTGGCAAGAAAACGAAACACGTAATAGAATTTGTGTAACGACTGCGAGGCCTTGAAAATATATAAATAACATACCGTAAAAAACTACACAAAAAAAATCTCAGAATATATATATAAATAACATACCGTGAAAATAACACATAGAGCATCAACATGAAGCCCAAGGGTGTCGTGTACCAGATACCATACTCCAATCTTAAAAATCTAGGTGCTCTCGATGGGTTACTCACCAAGAAACAACGCGAGAAGAAACGTTCTTGCTTGTCGAAAGGACATGGAATGAAATTGCTGCTCAGCACACCTCAATTGAAAAGATTGCAGCATTCGCGGAAACAGCAAAAGATCGGAGGTTTCATATTCAGCATCCCGGCCATCCTGGCAGCATTGGGGGCCGTTGGAAGTTTGGCTGGCGGAAGTGCCGCCATCGCGAAAACCGTCATCGACTCGAAGAAGAACAAGGCGGAATTGGAAGAACAGAAACGTCACAACCTGGCCATGGAGAAGAAAGGAGGAAAGGGCGTGATGAGAAAGTTTAAAAAAAAGAAACAGAAGCACTCACCAACCGAGACATTGAATCTCTGATCGAACCGTTACGAATCAAACACTTCAGAGGAGTTTTCATGTCCGACTCGTTACCTTCAACCGTAAAAAAAAAAGAATGCGGAGTAGTCAACTTGGACGGTCAAGAAAATCCAGGCACGCATTGGATATGTTACCACAAAAATGATAATAAAGCATTCGTTTTCGATTCTTTCGGAGGTGTTCCACCTACAAATTTAGTCTATTATCTGAAAACGAACAAAACCTCCATATACTACAACGACGAACGCATTCAAGATTTCGGAGACGTGAACTGCGGTCATCTCTGCCTCTCCGTGCTCGCGTTTCTCTCTAAAATAAATAACCCTACGATCGAAGATTTTCAGAAAGCATTGTGGAACCTCAAACAGCATCACTAGGATGGGCGTGTTCCATCTCACGAGCGAATCTTCAATCTTGAAACTCACGCTGCACGACGACATCGTCTATCCTAAATCCGTGGCTCTGCGTGCATTCTACAGCATGTACCTCATACCTAACGTCACCCAGCACAACAACAAAATTAGCGTAGGAAGCGAACACATCGTCGTCATGCCAGGACAATACAATCTTTCCACTTTGCAAGCTCAATTACCCAAAGGCACATACCTTTCTCAAAATTCGGTCACGCACAGAGTGGAAATCCTATCCGCGACGGAGACCGTGGACCTGGGCACCATGGGAGAACTTTTAGGTTTCGAGAACAACACCAAACTCGAAGCTGGCATCAAGCACGTAGCAACCAACATTCCTAAATTCTTGGCCATAGAGACTCTGAACGTACACTGCAACGTGGCCGAAGGTATGATCACGAAATCCTCGGACGGTTTACTGGGAAGTCACAAGCAGACGGGAATCATAGCCACTTTCAAACCAAGTTCCGAGTTCATGGAACCGATCATCTACACGCCCTCTTCGCCGATCTATTTTCCAGTATGCCGCAACCGCATAGACGACATAGAGTTGGTGGTGACGAACGAGAAAGGAGACGTGGTGGATTTCGCAGGTGCCACTACGACGGCCATCGTGGAGATCAACGTATAATAAATAACCATACATGTAAAATGGAGCAAATCGAAAGTTACGAATTGCAATCTTTCCCTCCCAACCGTCGCACGTTCGCCAATCTGAACGAAGCGAACAGGGAGATCGAATACGACGTGGACGTAGGCGACGGGTTCATTCATCCTCACAGAGCGGACCTCTACCTTCAATTCGACGTGGTGAAGAAGGAAAGCGGAGACGCGTTTCCCGCAGCAGCAAACTTGATACTCGTGGACAACTTCGTGCCTCACCTGTTCTCGCAGGTGGAGGTGAGGAAACACAACACCGTCATCGACAGAATAGATTATCCAGGCATCACGTCGACGGCGGTGGGAACGTTGAAATTATCCAAAACGGACGCAGCGTACTACCAGGCCGGGGGATTCGAAGCTGGGGCCAAAATATCGACGAAAAGTCACACGGTGCTCTTTCCCATGCGTCTGCTGCCTGGTTTCTTCTCGGATTACAAGGAGATCATGTGGAAGGGAGGACTGAGGGTTACGTTTCGAAGAGCGGCCAACGACAACGACGCACTGATGCGATACGCTACTTTGGGTCCGGACGGCACCACGCCGATAGCCAACACTTTACCCGAAGCAGCGAAATGCGTCATCCGAAGCATGGAATTGAGAATGCCGGTGGTGGAATACGAAACGAACTACGCCCTCAAGTACAAAGCAGAGATCTTGAAAAGTCCGCAGGTGTTGATTCACTTTCACGGTTACCAGTGCGTGCAGAAGATGGCGTCGGGAAGTCACATGGAATTCGACGTGACGACGCAGTTCAACAACATACAGTTCGACATGCCAGATTTCGTCGTGGTGCTTTTTCAGACCGGGAGGGACAAGAATCAGGAAAAAGATTCCAGCAAGTTCGACGACTGCAAGATCAAGAACGTTTATCTGAAGAACGGACGCAACGAAGTGTTCCCGCGCGAGAATTACAACCTCGACGTGACCAAAAACGATTACCTCAAACTTTACGAAGCGTTCTCGGCTTACAAACGCGTGACCGAGGGAAGCGTGGACATGTACTACACGCCCAGCGAGTTCAAAGCACGGAGACCCATGACCGTCATCAACACATCTAAGAGAAAGAAGGTTGTGGTCAACGATCGAACCAACATCAAGGTCGTCTGCGAGTTCCACGATGCCTTGCCCGAGGATACCCTATGCAGCGTCATCCTGATTGCAGAGAAGTCCTTCGCCTACGACGTGAAGAACGAGAGGGTCACAGAGCAGTTTTAAATTCATAAAAAATTGCCACATACTAAAAATCAACATCCAACACATTTTAGGTTATATAAAATTTGTGAAAACCTTATAATACTGAAATATTAAAACAAACGGAGTCCCCCTTGTAGGTTAGTTCGGTGCGTAAATAAAAAAAAATGATAGGTTAAGTTATATCACTTAGGATCGTAAGAAAATTAAAAAAACCGTAAAAAAAGATAGGTTAAGTTATATCACGTAACATCGTGATATACCTACCAAGTACGAGTGGGAAAAAAATGAGTATAGTGAAAATTTGTACTAAAACATCGCTAAACGCTATAACATCGACAAAAAATTGTCAAAATATGTCAAAAACTTATATTCGATTGATGAAAAAAATACCAACAAAATATGATCCTCAAATAATAACGTTCAAACAGTACCTAAATAAAAAAAATGATAGGTTAAGTTATATCACTTAGGATCGTAAAAAAATTAAATAATCGTAAAAAAAGGATAGGTTAAGTTGTATCACGTAACATCATGATATACCTACCAAGTACGAGTGGGGGAAAAATGAGTATAGTGAAAATTTGTACTAAAACATCGCTAAACGCTAAAACATCGACAAAAAATTGTCAAAGTATGTCAAAAAGTGATATTCAATTGGTAAAAAAAGACCATACCTACTAAGTACTATTTTGAAACAACTAACTTACACTACTTTGTAACTCTGGTAATCTTCGTCGGTGTAATCTTTCGGCTGCTTTTTGGCGACGAGTTCCCACAGTCCCACCGTACCCGGATACCTGTTCCAACTATCCTTGTCGCCTAAATTGACTTTAATGTCGTTGCCTTCGAAGGTCACCTTCGATTTCCCAATCTTCCCACCACACCGCCGCCTTCGCTGGTTTCCATGCTGGGATACAATCCGAACACTTCATCCTTGTCGAATTTCCCCGTGCTCAGGTAGTCTCGTGCCAAAGGTCCCAACTCGATTTTATCCGAAGACGAGGACGTGCTACCTATAGCTCGACGTCGTGCCGGTGCATCCTTCAGTTCGAACGGCGTCGAAGGAATGCTTGAAATAGGCGTGGGTACAGCGTAACTTTTAGCTGCGAGCGGTACGAGTTCATTAATCAAATTTTTATTTTGTTCCGTGACACTTTTAATTTCTTTACCTAGACCGCTGATGGCATCGATCACAGGTTGATCCTGACGTTTCTTCTCTTCGTAGAATCCGCGATTTTCGGATTTCCAACCTTTGAAGCGTTTCGCAAGGTAATCGCGAAGCTTGAGATTTTCGTCTTCGATTTTTCGTTTCGTCATGACGTTATTTATATACGTCGTTTCTCACAACGTTGCAACGTTTAGAAAGTCGTTGATTTTGTTTCTGTATTTTCCGTCGTTGGGTTTCCTCGTCATGTCGATCGTAGCGAATCCGAAATCGTCACCGTTCCAGCAAGTAGAGCAGCAGCCTTCCGAAAATTGATTGTAGTTCATGTCTCCGCCTACGTAGTCATCGTACGCATGCTTGAGGTTGGTGTGATCTTGACGAAACAAACATATGAAATTAGCGTTGTCGCGTACTAACTGTTTTGGAATTTTGGAAAACGTTTGAGCTAGGTAGAAGCAATCCATTCTTTTGTGACGACCTTGCGTGAAAAAGTTGCGAATTTCATTTTGATTTTCCAGGATGGCGTCGTCGAACACAACGACTGAATTTTCACGACAATCGTCGAGTGGTTTTATTTCCGAAGCAAACGTTGCAATGTCCAGGCCATCGTACAGTTTCATCAGTTGCTGGTATTTGGATTGCTCCAAACTTTTCGAGAACACGTACAGGTGCCTGTTCTTCCAATCTAACCAATTCGGTGCGAGGAGAAAATTGTCCACGAGCAGTGTCGTTTTTCCACACCCCGAAGGTCCTACGATCAGACAGCGGATGCTGTCGGGAAGCAATTCACCGTTTTTTTTCTTTGTTCCACTTTCCGAATCAGGTAGACGCTTTACCACGTTCCACGTACTCATAGAATCACTTCGTTTGAATCGATCCAACTTGTTTCCGGAAGTCCCAGCCATTTCACCAAAAGTTTGTTGCCTCTCTTGCGCAAAACTTTTTCGATAAGGTACGTGTCGGGGTATTTAGTTTTAGAGAGTTCCTCCTCGTAGAAGCGCCCCAATAAAATTTCACCGCCACTGTCTTTTATTATATACGTGTGACGGTTCCCGGGTAGAACTCGAACCACGGTAAAAAGTTCAGTGCTCCAGTTTCGTGTGAAACCCCTGTCAAACGTTCGCTTCAATTTACTAACCCTCACCTGTTCTCCAATTTTGTATTTAGCTTTTTTTGTCGTGGGCGTGTACTTTGGACAGTAAACGCTAGAAATTAAACGTTGCTCGTCAGACTTGGTAACGTCAGCTGGCTTCATGCCTATCGTTGCATGCCGTGTGTGATTATAGTCGTTAACAAGTTCCGGAAGAATAGTGACCCACTTGTAGCTTCCCTGAAGCGTGAAGCGTGACCACATGCGCGATTTCAGAGTGCGATTGAATCTTTCCACGATGCTGGCCTTGACGTCACTGAAGGTCGAGTAATGTCGAATGCCATGTTTTTGAATAAACTTTTGGAATACGGCGTTGTAAAATTCCTTCCCTTTGTCCGTGTGCAGAAACCGTGGTCGTCTGCCGCCGCTTTCGCGAAAAATTAATTTGAATGCTTCCGTGACGCACGTTCCTGTTTTCGCCTTCAAAGGCAGAGCCCATGCGAATTTTGAAAACGTGTCTATGACGGTGAGGAGGTACTTGTTGCCCTTGTTCAATTTATGTACGTTTTTTAACTTGCCGCTACTCATTTCGACGAGGTCGCTTTCCCAGAGGTCGTCGATGCCCTTGGTTACCACAGCCAAACGTTTGTAGTTGCGGCGTGCAGGTTTATGTAATTCTTGGACGATGGCTTGCCTAGACATTTTTTATTATTTTTAGAGATTACGTTTCAAAAGAAGCACAAGCGTGATGGGATTCAAAGAGGGCGGCACTTCGCTCGTGTTTTGAATGATCAGCTTATCGCCGGCACTCACGTCGAAAACAGTAAGATCTTCGTCTTCGTGTATTTCATATATGTTGCGCGTTTCGTTCCAACGTGCCAGAGGAATGTTTCCTGCTTTCTGGACACCACGATTCGATATCAAAGTCATGGTGGGAACGCTAGCTTTTCTGCCGTGAGACCAGTACGAAAATTCGTTTATCTGAATCGTGCCATCGAGGAGAAACTTGTAGTACGGATGATAAGGATGTAGCATGTACAGTTTGTTACCTTCGACGAAGGTGGAGATTCTCTGTTGATTGGGAATGCTGTTGATTTCGATAGCTTGCAGAGAATGCAGTTTAGCGAATTTAGTATCGATGCTAACGAGGTTGCTGTGAAGCTGACCCAGTGTGTTTTGTACGGGCACCAAATGCTCGACTATGGTATCCGTTACGGTAGAAAATGACGGTTTGATTTTCACTTCCACGTTCAACTGCTTGTAGCTTTCGTTGAGTTCTTGCAACTTGGCACCGAAAGAGGCCAGCGTTGATTCCTGCGTTGATTCCAGCACTCCAACTTGATCTCTGATGTTGACGACAATGTTCTGAAGGTTCTCGATTTGATTCAATTTCGAGCTCTTCTCGGTAAGATCGTTCACGATGATTCGCATCTCTGTAAACTGCGTGTGAAGGTCGGCGACGCTCTGCGAAGTGGGCAGCGTCGACACCAGCGAAGCAAGTTCGTCTCGAATCTGTTCCACGTTCGCCGTTTCCGTTTCCAATCGTTTCAGCATACGTGATATGTTCCTTTTCAAAGCGTGTAATTCTTTGGAGGTGGGGAGATTGGCCATTTTACTCTCGAGATCGCTCAATGAACTTTTGATGTCACTCGAATCGGATAGTGCCGTCACCGCCGTTTTCAATTTTTCCAAATCTTCACTTGAAGGCACGCTCGTTCGTAACGATTCCAAGTCACCCTGTATGTTGTCCAGTACGTGATGAAAATGAGCGAGATTCGTTTCGACGTTCAAATTTTCTAAATATTCGATCTTCTGCTGAACCGTGCTCAACGTGTCTTGAATGCTCGTCAACACACTTGCTTCAGCGTGAATATTTTTAATTTCTTCGTTGATCAATTCCAAGGACGCCTGAAGCGTAGCGATGGTGGTTTGAATGTGTTCGAAATCTTGATAAGCCTCCAGTTGAATTTTTATGTTCGCGACGCTTTTACCGATGACCTGCAGTTCGTCCGACGATGGTAGGTTCGTCATTGTATCTTCCAAAGTCTGCAACTTGGATTTGATTTCTTCCAACGTGCCAGTGAATTCTTCTTGTAATTTAGAAACAACGACCTGCAAGCGTTCTATATCAATATCATTCACGACGGTTTGAAGTTCAGAGAAATTCTTTTCTATTGCGGAAGTTCGCTCTTCGATTTCGAGTTTCAATTTTTCCAAATCTTCATTTTTCGATTGAAATTGCTGTAATTTGGCCAAATCATTTTGAAGCGAATCCATGCTCAACTGTATATTTTGAATGTTGTCGTAAGAAGGTACGTCAACATAATTTTTTATCAGTGTTTTCAGTTCGGAATCGATTTTCAGAATGGGATCGAGACATTGCGTTTGGAGCGTAGCGATCTCAGACTCTAAACTTTTGTTTAAGGTCTCCTGCAAAGCGATCAAATCGGTCCTCAACTTCTTAACTCGAACGTCCAGCATGAGAATCTCTTCTGCATGGTCTACACGCTTAGTGTTGCCGAAAATGTCGTTAGGCATTTTGGTTAACGGTTATTTATAATAGGATAGACGATTCGTAATTCTACGAAGAGAGGAATAAGTTTGTCGTAATCTCCTAGGAGTTCCACGTAAAGATAATCTCCTGCAGACACATCGTACGACATGTTAGAAAGTACCTTGTCGTGCTTCATTCGAAAAATGTTCTTGCCGGTAGAAATTTTGATTTCGCCTGTGTTCTCCGGATTCACGGTGATTTGAAGTTTCCCGTCGATCGGAATTTCATAGAAATGTAAATTGTTATTAAAAACATAAAACATCTTGCCCACATCGTTATTTATTTCCGTCCAAATGCTGTTGAGATGAACAATTAGTAGACCATTGAGTTTAGATAACACGGAAGGTAAGAGGTTATTGGAATTTGGTGATGCAGTGTCCATGTTGCTTTGTTTGCGAAAACCAAAGAGATTCATTGTCCTTGTTAGTTATTTAACACATTGTGCTTTTTTGCTATTCTTCAAAACATACGGAGGAAGAGAATGAAAGAGGGAGCCCTCGGGCGATGAAAAGTTGCAACCTGTTATTATGTTGTTAAGCCCGCTCAAACCGAGGCTCATTAAATTCAACTCTTATTTTTCATCGCCCGAGGGCTCCCTCTTTCATTCTTTTTCTCCGTCTGTTTTTGAAGAAGAATGGCAAAAACACAGCGAACTTCATGACTATGGGGTTACGGTTAACACACGCCACATTTATCGCTTTTATTGTAGTGCCCCCACTCTCGCGTGTGGATTTGACAATCGAGAACACGTAACTTGTTGTCCGTTGCATCCAATGCGACCTTGGTTACGCGCGTCGTGTACAAATCATGCAATTTACTTGCAATGCGATAATCGGTGCTAAGTTGCCTTTTACCATGAAAAAGGCATTCTTTGTAGTCTTGCATGCTAAATTTGCTGGTACTTATTTTTCCCACCCCCTTCGCCTTCTTGATCTCTTTTTCTTCTGTAATCTTTACACAGTACATTTTGGCACGAAGCCCCGCAAATTCCCTGCTGTAATTACCAGCCGCTTCATCTTTGAACTTTCCAATCGTCATTTTGTTTTCTGTCGAATGCAAGTGATGGCCTGATGGTAAGTTGCTAAAATCAAACAGATGCTTCATCTTAGTCAGATCATGTTCGAGGCTTGGTGTTTGGATTAGAAAAATGAAGCTATCCGTATCAATGTAACATATTTGGATGTTATCTCCATAAAAGGGTTGAAACTGATCGTAGTACGATTGGTACATGTGCAATTTTGATAGTTCAAGGACAGTGGCACCTATGGCAATCGGCTTGTTGAGCATCACTTGCTTCTTGTTCCTCTCAACAAATACTAGATTCTCGTCGAAAATAGTGAAGTTTTTGAAGTAGGGTGACGCGACGATCTTCTCAAATTTCTTTTCGTCCGTGACCAACGTTGCGTCGATGTAATTACGCACGTTCTCCATCGTCTTGCCGTAGATGGCGTTATTGAACAGTTTGTACAGATCCTTGTCTGCAGGCGATGTCGATTGCGCTCTGCGCCGCGTGTTCTCGGCTATGTACGGTTCGAGCCACTTGCTCTGTCGGAACTTCAATCCTCTATGAACTTTCTTCAACTGCAAGCCGTGACTTATGTAAAATTGGAGGAGTCGGTAGTGCAGAACGTAATTCCGCTTGTTCTCCATGCTTAGTATGAGTTTTGGCTCCGATCCTCCAGGTGGCTTCTCCTTGGTGGGGGCCAGGGCCAATCCGTGATGTTTCTCGTGAAGCGTTTCGGGATAATCGAGATCCACTTCCAAGAAACAGCCCCATTCATTATCTTCGCTCCAGTTGAGAAAATCTTCGCAGGAGAGTTCCTCTTCGGTCATCCACGCGTAGTCGCTGATGGGAAGACACTGGGACATGGAGTGGCCGTACAGGTTGTTGACATCCCAGTAGACAATATAGGTGTTGGGCTTCGATGCATCGTAACCAGGCGTATGAGGATTGTTTGCTTGAGCATGGCGTCGGGGACATTGGACGATGCCACCCCGTATCGCACTCTCCATGAAAGCATACTGTTCCTTCTCTGCGATGAGGCCCAGTTCCACGTTGGTGTATTTCATCATCGATTCCCAAGTCAATCCCGGCGTGGTGAAGAAATACGCAGGATCCAACTTGTATATCGCGATGCATCTCTTACGAAACGATTCGAAAATATCCATCAGAAGTGTCACGTCCAATTTCAGATAAAGATCGTGATAATCGCGAAAAGTTTGGCAATTGAATGCCGTCCACACACTACGAGCGTGTTCGTAGTCCTCTTCGGAACAGACGTCCTCCGTGAGAGAAGAATAAAATACCTCCCGGGGTGGAAGTTCCGTCTCGTCAAATTTGTCGAAATTGTTGACGTACTCGTAGGGGTAGACACCCTTGCGACGCAACAGATTCAAATTCTCATCTCTCCCCGAAAAACATTTTTGCTTGGTGGCCACAAGATCTTCATCGCCAAGTTGAGATGCAAGGCTTGCGAGGCTGGAGGACAGGAAATTGTAAGAGTCCAGGATTCGCACTTCCACACTTCCTCCTTCTTGGAGAGGGATCCACACTCTCACCACAATATATTTCTCGCTCGTTCTCGGGATGATGCTGATTCGAGAAGTTATGTTGTGGAGCTCTTTGACGAAGAGATGTGTGTCGTACTTCTCCGTGTAGTGCAGAAACACGGCAACAAAATGCGACTCCTTAATTTTAAGATTGCACGAATTACAGATGGTGCTTAGAAATAATCCATTCTGGTGGTTATGGTGGACGACCTTGTAATTTTCGGCGGTGAAAGCCTGGTTACACTCCTCGCATCTTGTCGCCGCGTCATGTCTCTGTTGTTGTTCTGTTGTGAGAGCAGGTGGAGAAATGTAAGAGCCTTTCAGGCTGGGTGCAAGTTCTCTCGCGCATTCCGCTATCTTCTCAACAAAATGTTTTGTCGCATCGGGTCCGCAATACAAGATGACATCATTCAATTTTTCTCCGTAGATGGAGAAACTGCAAGGCTCGTGGTGAAAAATTTGGGTCGTACTTGAGGTAGAGGGATCAGGGTCGCAAGACGCCATGGGAACTTGGAAGCTTTCAAAGTCGGCATAAAGGACGACGGGATGGTGGAGAAGAGCCTGGTGTTTCTGAAATTTCATCTTGGTTCCGGGTTCCGGCATGACATCTTCGGGTTCTGCATTCACGGAGCCAAAACACTTGTGCTGTTCTCTCATCTTCTTACCTCCGCGAAAAATTCTCAAACACCGATCGCAAATTTCGATCTTATCGTGATGCTTGCTGATCTGTCTTCCTACTAATCCTGAGAAATTCCGTATCAAAGTGTAACGACCATCTACAAGCAAGAGTCGAATTACATTATTCTGGCTTCTCGCAGGTCTTAACACACGAATGTTGTCGCAATCGTCAACCCCAAACACAGAAATATCGATATCTTTTCCTTTTTCCTCTCTATAGTTTTTTTCAAATTGATTGATCTTATTTAGGGGCACAGGATAGGAAATTCCTCTCATCATATTCTCGTATCTTCCCTCGTATCCTCTGTAATTGGACAGACGTTGGGGGTCATTATTATTAGCTGGGTGTAATGCGGCGATGACAGACCATAAGAAACTCTTCTGATCATTACTTTGTATGTTCAACACTGCATTTTGCTTTTTTTGTTTTTTTGTTTTTTTTTGAGTGCTGCGTAATGGTTTGAAATTGCAGACTCGAAGTTCTAACATGTGGTTGTGACCGCAAAAACTCCATCCACTTCCTCTACCTTCAAACTCTTCTTGTTTTTGTGTCAAGTGCTCAAATAGCCGTGTCACTATCTCGTCAAGATCCTCGTTATTGTCATCGTGTAAGCTTTCACACCCTACGTAAAAGCTGAAAGTACTTGACTCGGACGAGACAACTTTCTCATACAGCAGGGTCCAGACGAGATGAATTTTAATTGCAACATTGACGAGGCAATCACGTAATTTATCGACTACCAGAGATTTCGCATTGTTGAGGAAGATGCTCGAGTCACACTTTTCATCGCTTCCAGATTTATACGTTATGATGCGTGCACTTTTATTCAAAGCACCGCCTTCATGCCCATCAGTGCGAGGTTTCTTTGCCGGGGGGGCGTCATCATGATCCGGTAAACGACATTTTTTCAAATGCCTAGCAATATTAGGTTTAGAAATCAACTTTCCACAGTTGCAACATGCCACTTTCTCGCCAAGACCGGAGGGACCTGGTTGCGGTTCCATTTTTTCTCTCTGTTATTTATATATATATATATATACAGAGAAATTTTTTTGGGGGGGTTGTGGTGATGGTAGTGGAAAGCGCACTGAAACAGAAGAAAAAAAAATTGAAAAAATGCTCGACATTTTTTTCCTTCCACATATATATTAGACGCGAACAGTATGTATGTATGTATGTGTGTGTGTACTGTTGTAGGAGGTTAAAAATATGGGACATGTAAGTGTGTGTCAATTTTTTATGGCTCCTCTGAATATGTGTATGTCAGACGCAAAACAAAAATATTAATATATCATGAAAAAAAAACTTACCTTTCAAGAGAGGTGGAGAGAGACTTCAAAATAAAAACTTGTAGCTCACTAAAACTTCCACGATGATATATATATATATATATACTGCCAGACAAACAATTAAGAATACTGAACTGCCACGATTGACGTTCACCTTTCAAGAGAGATAGAGAGACTTCAAAATAAAACTTGTAGCTCACTAAAACTTCCACGATGATATATATGTATACTGCCAGATAAACAAATTAAAAAATGCTGAACTGCCACGATTGACGTTCACTATGATAATGATGTACAAAAGAAGAAACTTGTACGTTATATAGGAACTCCTCTTTTTTTTTCTCCTTCTCTCCTCCCTACTCCACGCGACTCTCTTTGGTGAAAACACAATAAGGGCTATGGTCAATATCCTAGCAAATAAAACCCTTGTTAACTGATTTATTCATGCTATATTTTTTCAACAAAAACTTTTGTGATATGCACAATATCCTGTGGGGGACAAATAACAATAAACGGGACGTTGATAGTTCCACCCATGCATGTATTGTCGATTATTTCCCCTCGGCCTCTATTCCACGCCCCGTCAGGGTGTGGTGTGTGAAACAAACAATTCCCAGCACAAAACTCAAAAAGCGGAAGATGCTGCTGTGTTTGCTTCCGCCGCATCCGCTTCTGATTCTATTGTTATCGGGGATGTAATAGATTCTTTATTCAGAACCGTGGGAAAACTGAAAAAAATAGAATCTCTTCGGGCGAAAGAGGATACAAGGTGAATGGGTTCGGGGAGGGGTTGCTGTGGATAGTTTGGTCCGTGATGAAAATGTTACATTGGGCGACGAAACACAATTTCTCCACAGGGACAGGAAAAATTCTACCGAGCGTCGCTATCCACGCGAACATTAGAAATTGCCTGAATGCCTTGGGGGCTTGGCATAGGATTATCGATTTTCGTTTTTAGAGAATAATCTATGTAAGATTCTAGCATCGAGAATAAACAACATTGATTAAATTTTTGACAACATTCGCAGTACAAATCTAAACTCGTGATGATTTCGCCGTTACCACGCACCCCTGGCGAGGTTATAGGGGCCAGGTATCCTAAAAAACAACAATTATTATTTTGTTTGTTTGTTTGTGTTACAATACGGGCATACGCGCACGCGCGTGCGTGTGTATATGCCACATTCTTCCCCCGAGAGAGAGGTTTACGAAGGTCACGATATATATAAACATTTGGGTCCCGGACTTGGAAAATTACGATAAGGTGCACTCATCTTTCAAAAAATAAGAAGATGAGAAGATGAGAAGATGAGAGAATAAGAGAATAAGAAGATGAGAGCGCCCGCGTGTGTATATGCCGCATCGTTCCCTCCCCGAGAGAAGAGGTTTACGAAGATCACGATATATATAAACATTTGGCCCCGTTGATTCCAGCACTCCAACTTCATCTCTAATGTTGACGACAATATTCTAAAGGTAGAGAGAATGAGAGAATGAGAGATTGAGAGATTGAGAGATTGAGAGATTGAGAGATTGAGAGAATAAGAGGATAAGAGAAGAGGTTTACGTAGGTCACAATATATAAACATTTTGGTCCCAAACTTGGAAAATTACGATAAAGTGCACTCATCTTTCAAAAAATAAGAAAATGAGAGAATGAGAGAATGAGAGGAGAGGTTTACGTAGGTCACGATATATAAACATTTGGTCCCAGACTTGGAAAATTACGATAAGATGCACTCATCTTTCAAAAATAAGAAAATAAGAGAATAAAAAAATAAGAGAATAAAAAAAAATAAGAGGATGAGAGGAGAATAAAAAGAGAATGAGAGAACAATGAGAAAGATGAGAAAGATGAGAAGGATGAGAGAATGAGAGCTCATCTTTCACTCATCACTGCCTTTTTGTCCCCGTGAAACATCGTCAGCGCAATAAATGAGGCGCGAAACGGGGAGAGAAAGTGAGTTTTTCAACTTTTTGTGGTCGTTTGGTCAAGAAATCAAAGTTGCGGTCAGAAGTACATATTTACTCTACTGAAATCCTTTGAGTAATTGTTCATCAGAAGCAAATTATTCTAGTAACCGTTAATCACTACAAAATTCTTTTAGTAATTGTTCACCACTAACAAACCCTTTTAGTAATTGTTAATCAGAACCATATTATTTTAGTAAACGTTCACCACTACAAAATTCTTTAAATGTAGGTAAATGTTCATCACATCACTACTAAATCCTTTAAGGAATTCTTCACTATTATCAAATCATTTTTAGTAATTGTTCACCACTAACAAATCCTTTGAGTAACTGTTCATCAGAAGCAAATTATTTTAGTAAACGTTCATCACTACAAAATTATTTTAGTAATTGTTCAGCACTAACAAATCGTTTTAGTAATTGTTGACCAAAACCAAATTATTTTGGTAATTGTTCAACAGAACCAAATTTTTTTGTAAACGTTCACCACTACAAAATTATTTAAATGTATATGTTCATCACTATTATATTCTTTTAGGAATTTGTTCACTAGTACCAAATCATTTGTTCACCACTAACAAATTCTTCGAGTAATTGTTCACCAGAAGTAAATTATTTTAGTAATCGTGCTCATTACTAAAGAATTTGTCAGAAATTACCAAATTGAATTAATGCTACTAGTTTTTGTTTATAAGCTTACCCAAACATATTTTGTTGATTCAAACAAATATTCTTTTCCATGTAGGAAAGAGGATGTGTAGGAAAACCAATGCTAGATTTTAGTTGGTTGCGGTTATGAAATGTTGAAGACACCCTTGCATTCTGCTATTAAAATCATGTTTGCATCTGTTTCGACTTCTATTAATCTGTTGAGGCGCGGTTCCGGATCTCATTATAACAGCATCCGGCAAAGCTTCCTGCTTTAATTAACTTCCCGTCGGGATCGGCTGAAAGGAAAGTTGTGTTTGACTTGCATCTGCAAACGTCACGGAATTGATCCGCCCCTGAGTCCATACCCGTGCGATTGCGACGCTGGGTTCCTCTCAATAATTTCTCAGTCGGGACGAAGTTCGAAGGGAGGAAAGTTTTGCAAAATTAAACGGGAGCGGATGCGCTACTTCTGCAGACGTCGTTCTTTAATTGGCTACTTTCTGTGCAGATTATGAATGATACCTGCTCTCGAGGAACTCCACGGTGAATTTCAGTGCCCAATCGAGAAGTAGGAGATCTGTACGTGTTGACAGTGAAGCATGGCAGATCAGCTTACAGTATAAATCAGGAATTGATGTATCCAAGGCGATTCCTAATGGATTCGAGTAATGAAAATTCCGGTAACGGATCAAGTGATTGAGATTTAAATATTGGATGCACACAGAGAAAAGAAATATTTGGAATAACCAGAAAATGGTTGCTGGGCACTAAAGAAATGGTTGTTCCCCAATATCAACCCCCTTAATTGTTCACCAACACCAAAAATGTTTAGTAATTGTTAACCACTATCAAATACTTGTAGTAATTGTTCACCAATTACTAAAATTTGGTTGTGGTGAACAATTACTAAAATAATATTGTAGTGGTGAATAATTACTAAAATAATTTGTGGTGGTGAACAATTAATAAACGTGTTTCGTATTGGTGAACAATTAATACAAAGTTGGTAATCGTGAAGATTGTCTAACAGGAGTTGGTAGTAGTTAGTATACGGCTACTAAAAGAATTTTGTTGCGGTGAACGGTTACTAAAAGAATTTGGTCCATGTGAACAATTACTAAAATAATTTGGTCCCGGTGAACAATTACTAAAGAATTTGGTTCTGATGAACAAATCCTAAAATGATTTGGGTCTGGTGAAAAATTTCCAAAATAATTTGGTTCTGAATAACAATTACTTAAATGATTTCGTAGTAGTGAGCAAATACTAAAATAATTTGCTGGTGTTGAAAAGAATGTGGTTCTGGTGAACGCTGAGATAGTTTCTATCATTAAAACCAAGAATCATGATGTTCAGAATGATTCAAAAGTCACTTAACATCCCCTATAAAATGTAAAGTAGTTAGGCTGAGTACAATTGGTCATAATACAAACACGTTAGGCCTAGGGAGAACCATATTGGTGTATTCTAAGCAGACGTCTGCCACGTTGGTGGCTGTCATATTCAATTCAACTCAACATTTTTAAATGGGAAGGGGGTGATGTGATATATCACATCAGGGTAGAATTTCATGAGAAATACAATGGTGAAGGTTTTTTTCAACCTCTCATTGATCAGGAATAATTTTTAACTGCATGATTGTAACAAATGTTTCATTTTCCAGGTGTGTAAAAAAGTGTCAGAATGCTCCTAACGCGTGAGGAACGCATCGAGATCGTACTGCTGTCTGAGGAGACAAGTTCACGTGTCATTGCAAATGATTTTAATCAACGACACCCCTAACGAGATGCAGTGTCGCATGTGACAGTTTCAAAATTGCAGGACAGGATCAGTTAAAGACAGGCGACAGTCAGGACGTCCCATAAATTCCATCGACGCCTTAGCATTCTGGTTCTCTTTTCTCACAGCTGGAAGATAAGACATTTGTTACAACCATGCAATCGTAACTTTTCACGATTAAAAAAAGGTGGAAAAACCTTCACCATTTCATTTCTTGTGAAATTCTAGCCTGATTTGATGTGTCACATCATCCCCTTCCCATTTAGAAATGTTGACTTGAATTCAATGTGGCGGTCACCAATATGGCGGACGTCCTCTTGAAACACAACAATATGGTTCCCTCTAGACCTAACATGTTTGTATAATGACCATTTGCACCCAGCCTAACTCCTTTGTATTTTATAAGGGATGTTACGGAACTTTTGACTCACTCTGTAGTAATAGGGTGGAACAACATGCAATTTGTTTTCAGTTGTTTCTTGAAGCATAAACAGAAAACATGGACATGTATCCAACATACATTAATTTGTCAAAGCTGTGCATAATGCGTGTTGAAGTTTTTCTATACATCTGAAGGGGTTACAGCCCCCCGAAATTTTTAGAAAAAAAAATCAAATGAAGGCCGTAATAAAGTTGGGGGAAAAAACTTAAAATGACCCCCGATAACCATTTTTGTGTTTGAGTAACTTTTATAACAAAGGTTTAAAATGGTAATTGGAGCTCATATCTCATAAAAATAAAGCACTAACAACGGGGTATCACCGAAATTGAATTACGGATGCATTCTATGATCCAAGCAAATACTTAATTTCACTCTGTTGAATAAAGACACTGAACCAGCGTTCGCATTCAGCTGTAGATATTGGTAGAATTTCGATTCAATTCACATAATCCTTGAGGTAAAGGTAAAGTAAAAAGGTAAAGTGCTCCCCTGTGGTTTGCACCACGCCATGAAGGCGTATAGGGGGTGTGGAGTTAGGGCCTCACACTTTCTTGATCACGGCCGAAGGTGGGGGTGATGTGATCAGCACCGCACCCCTGGCCACCTTTACCCCCCAGAGTTTCCTCCAGGTACACACTTTACACGACGCTGGGTGGGCGCCGGAGCCGTTTGAACAGGTGGAAAAAATCCCGGTTCTCCCCCGGCAGGATCGAACCAGGCTCTCTCGCATGGCAGTCAGACGCCGTAACGACTGAGATACCGCAGCTTGCCATAATCCTTGAGTGAGGCGAAAATGTGTTTTGGATTTTCTTTGTAGATGTGAAAGCCACTGAACGCACCTATGTACCATCCAAGTTCACAAGTTCAGTCCCCCCCTGAAAAAAAAAAAATCCTGTATACACCAGTGGTCACGAACACTTCTGACATGTAAACAACCATACTGACTTTTAATGTAATCGTTACAACGCAGAAGTGTCCATGGCTGTACTAATCTCATTTGCTCTAAGCACCCCTCGAAAACAATGCTGGGCTTTCACAAAATGTCTCCTCGCACATGGTTATCACACTTGCTCTTCTCTACACGCCGTCTGCTACGCTCCATGCTCCACACTTAACTGTAATGAGTTTGCGTTTCTTCCCGCACGTTCAACCTCCCATAATTCCATTCTGCCGCCGCCATGATGACCGCAAGTGCTACGTCACGTGATGTTAAACAAGAGCTAATTGTACAGCAAGTGTGCACACTGTGTATTTGCTGGAATGGGGAGGTTCGTGTGCCAATAGTTCCAGAGACACGTGCCAGAGGGTTCTATTGTGTACATAAGACAGAGAAAAGGGTGTGCAACGTGGGGGTAGGTGGTTAAAACACCTTACATTTCCCTCTTCCTCCTTATCATTCTGATTCAGTGTTGCTAAACGAACTGCATTACAGCTAAATATTTTCCTGATAGAAAACGTACACTTTAAAATATAAAATTGTCACAATAAATTTTTAAGTATGTTATCCATTTGGTACTTGTCAGTGTTGCTTAAAATATATTTTCATTAAATTTTATTCATGTGTACACTCACGGACACATGTGTTGTAAAAATATCATTGACTTTCAATGGAATCGTTACAACCTGTAAGTGTCCGTGAATGTATCAGTTGTCGAATCTGCATTATATGAAACACAACAATTACTTGATTGATTAATTGATCTGTTTTATTTTTACTTCGCTTTTCTGTCACCTTGACTACTCTCAACGATGAGGATGATTGATGATAAGATGAAATTGATAATAGGACAATAGCACAGATGAACTGAAAAGAACACAAGTTCACGAGTCCAGACACCATAGTATCTTAATATCTCTCGTGGCAAGGTGGAAATATATCTCTGTTGTCAGGGATACTAGGGGGCCGGGGTCTCCCCTTCAAGGATCGTTAATTTATATATTTCTTCACTTAGACCTATTGACACAATTGTACAACTTAATAAGCAAGTTAACATGTATATATTTACTTTTTTCAAAAACAAATTTTGCCGACCTTCGTGGCGAAATGGTTAGCACAATCCCCTGTTCGAATCTCGGCCTGGGAATGGGTGTTCTTTATGAGTGTTCCTTTATCAATTTCATCCTATGACCACACATCCACATCGTCGTTATTAGCCAGGAGTGACAGAAAAGCAACGCTAAATAAGAAACATGAAATAAAATCAAAGACAAGTTTTAAGCGAAAAATTCGTTGCCTAAGGTAAAAATATAAAAATAGAATAATCATATATCTGCTTCGCTATATTTCTTGATCTATGTATAATCAATATACTTTTCATTCATTATTGTATTATCTTCCTACGTGTGTGTGTGTGTTTGTGTGTGTGTGTGTGTGTGTGTGTGTGTGTGTGTGTGTGTGTGTGTGTGTGTGTGTGTGTGTGTGTGTGTGTGTGTGTGTGTGTGTGTGTATATATGAATGTGTTACGTGCAGAAAGTGGAAAATATTTGCTAAGGGTTATTTATTTTTCGTTTTGAAGAGAAAATATACATGAAGGTGAAATATTTTACATGTATGAGAGAGAAATCATATGAAATGGGAAATCAAGACATATTTTCCTCCCAAAGGGAAAATCGTGTAAAAAAATAGGATTTTTTATCTGAGAGGAGTTAATTCCTTCCTCAGTACTTTGCAACACTGCTTTGTGGGCGGGCAACCATTTGCCACCAGAAGCGCTTAGTGTGAAATAGGAGTTGGCGAAAAACTTTGCCATGTAATTAAAACCCAACTGCAACGCTGCGAGATAAAAGCAACTCGTATGCAAGAGCACGTACTGCTTCCTCCCCTTAAATATAAACAAAGGTTTTGTGGTTTGCGCAAGAGCTTACCAGAACTGGGAGATAAGCAGGGAATTCGTTGTTCTATGAAATAGAGGCAAGACTTTCTCCCTCACACGGGCGATTCCTGTAACATCTATCGTGAGCCGAAGCTACTGCAGTTTTGAATGACCATTATCCACACGTGACAAATGCATTCTCGACCAAGTAAACCATCTTTGTAAACCTTATTTATAAATTGCACCAATAGATGGCGCTAATACATAGGATAATTATGATTTAGAATTGAAGCACATGAAGCCACGATTTCAAATAGAGCATTTCGGGACTTGGTCAAGTTGAATTCAGTACTTTTCAACTGTTCCAATAAATTAAGATAGAATTGATAACAATTGCTAGTTACGTATATGTTTTGGAAAGCCTACAGATATATACATGTACACTAACAATAAAAAATATGGAAAGCTGAATAATAACAAAGAGATTGTTAGAGATCGGTTAGTTCATCGAACTCTCCAGCCCAACTATTGCCTATTTTTGGGAGAGGAGGAAAAGGTTTATCGTATCCTTGCCTTGACTCATCTCACCCAACGGGTCGGTAGGTTCCGGGGCTTGCCCCGAGTTGATACCTTCCTGGAGATGAGGCCTGCTCGAAAAGGTTTATAGTGTAATAGCAAAGAGGACAATGAAATTCACAGTAGCAGGAATTTTCCTAATATGCAAGTGATTTCCATTTGGTTATTTTTATATCGATTTTCTACTACTTTCATCGCGACTATGAGGACGAATGAATAATTAACTGGTGAAACATATAATGAGACAAACATATCAGTACATTCACCAGGAATCGAACCCAGAACAAAAATGATAGTTTCCAGGAAAATCGTCTTTTTTTTGGAGCCCCACATGCTCATGGTAGAATTGAAGGTGGCAGTGACGACGATTAGCGGTCAAGGGGTGACATTTACCACTCACTTTTTGCCTCTCCACTATGACCTCTTATGACATGTCTATGGACACTTCTTCCCTTGCCTTTATAACGGCAAATCTTTGCCACCCAGTTTTGGCACACAGTCGCCGCCACTGGAAGTAGGAGATGAGGAGGAACTTTACCCCTTCTGATTGCAAACTTTTAGCCCCGGGGGCATTTTGTACAGGGTGTTCAAAAAGTTACGCAACCTTATGGGAAAACAATTCTTATTACAATTTTTACATTAAGTGATGGAAGTGACTGCCGTTTTGTTCTTCACACAAGTGGACACGACGAACCATGTTGTTGAAAACTCTTTTCAATGTTATCTGTGAGATGTTACAAACACAGCTACGAATATTGTCTTTCAATTTCAGAATACTGTGCGGATGAGTAACGTAGACGGAGTCCTTAAGATAACCTCACAAGAAGAAGTCTGGAGGCGATAAATCTGGAGATCGCGGTGGCCATAACCCCACTCAGATCAGTCGTAATGGAAAACATTCTTCCAAGTAACGCATTGTGTTCCCAGCTGTGTGGGTTGTGGCATTGTCCTGTTAAAACCATGTGCGTTCCAACTTCTCAACTGACAACGTGTTAACAAATTCTCTAACCATTGTCACATACCGTTCAGAGGTCACTGTCTGTTCAAACAATGTAATGAACACGCGACTACGTGATATGGCATACCAAACGCCAAGTTTCTGTGAATGCAGAGGCAACTATTTCATCACATGTGGATTGCCATAAGGTTGCGTCACTTTTTGAACACGCTGTATAATGCCCGTATCATATCTATGTTTCATAGGAAGTTGCTAGATTTCCGACCTCAACTGCTCAATGAATGGGCACGCTGAAGTCTGGACATTGATTTCAAGGTGAAGAAAACGAACACACAAATATATAAGCAACTAAAAAAGGGAACTTTTTATTCAATTTTAACATTTTAAAAACTTTGTATAGACTATTTTTTTTAAGATTATAGCATGAATGTTATAGGATTGTTACAGTATCACTTATAACTTGACAATAAAACCTTGAAATACAAGCTTAGTGCGTGCTGTAGAAGGTACAAAGTCTCTATATTTTAGAGATTTAGGCGAAATTCGCACAATGACTGGATATATCAAGGAACTGGACGCCTATTGCATTTGAGCGACATCGAACAGCGATAACTTTCAAAACGAACTATCAATCTTACGCTATAGTTATGAACGATCCAAATTCTATTGATATTTCAAATTTCTATCTAACCTGTACACCGTGATTCAGAAGTGATGGTGCAAAAAAAAGACCTCTAGTGAGAGTATTAAAAACGTGAAGCGGCCAATCACGGAATTAAATGAAGGTGCAAGGTCATAAGTTTTTGTTTGTGGGAGGTAGTGTAACTAAACGCCGTTGGGGGCGCTAGTGGCCCAGTCTCTCAATATGGCAACATGGAAGCAAGAGGAAATATTTTCCGTGTTGGAATTTGCCCGTACAGCTCGAAACTCTGTGTGATTCCTTTTTTGGGGATACATCAAGGACACAGTGTATATGCCTCCTATGCCACAAATCCTTGACGAACTAAAGCAGCGCATCTCTGAAGCAGTGGAGTCTATTTCTGAGGATATGTTGGGAAGTGTCTGGGCAGAACTTGTCTGACGTGTTACCAATGGAGCCCATAGCGAGCACTTGTAATGATGAGGTAAGAAACTTGGATAATTGTATTTTCATTTCATGTCAATATGGTTGCAGTGTGTCATTTCAAATCGGAATAAATAAGATTTTATTTTACACTGACAGGTACGTCTAAACGAGCGTCACTTTCCTGTTATCAGCAAGTTAGGACTCTCCTATAGGAACACCACCTTATCACATTCAAGTATTCAGGATGCTCCTATACGACGGCCTCTTTCCCAACAGGACATTTTGGACATAATTAGAAGAACGAATATTAGTTCTCGTATTTCGCTTAAATATTAACGCTGCAGAAATTAAAGAAGATTATAATCTCAAAGGATTACTAAAAAATAAAGGATAATTGTGGAATATTACTTATAAATTATGAAAAGCCAGATGAGCAAATATCTAAATTATCGCCTTAGCAACGCTCAAACAGTTGAATACTACCTGGCAACGAAATCAACAAACTCCGGCTATAAAAGCGAGGCAAATTTACAGAAACAGGGAGACATGCATTGTCTTTTACTCGTGTGTTCTCCACTCCAACTGTCCCGCCAATTGGGTCCTTACTCGTTGGTCGAAGACATCGCTGTTTGAGGATCTTTATGGAAACTTGGAAGGGGAGAGAGGTTTTTACCTAAACCTAATCAGAACCTTTAGTTTGGTCCCCACCAGCGTCGTCAGCAGTTAAGGCGACCTAGGGTCTTCACTCAGGTACCTGATTCTCACCGCTAACAAGGCATTTAATTTATTCACAGGAATCAGCAGCGTCGAGAAATTACGCAAGCCTTACAACGTTAAGGAGCTACGTTCTTGGAATATCGGTACCACGTAAGGTGGTGACGTCAAGAGACCAAATTAATCCAAAATCAGCGACTTGATACAAAATTATTGTGAAGAATAATTTCAAAATTTAATACAAATCTGTTCGAGTAGAGAACAGATAGATTCCGACCTGTAACTTCTGGCAACGGACTAGATGTTACCTTCTGCCTTACAAAATCAGTCCGTTAAAGAAAGGTAACGATACCGGAGGTGTCCACCGACGGGTACGTGACAGGTACGGAATTTCTGGCGATCGTTACAAGAACTGGAATAGGAATAGTGTTCCTATAGGAGAGTCCTAACTTGCTGATGACAGGAAAGTGATGCTCGTAGAGAGGTACCTGTCAACACCATTACTTCTGAATCAGCCTGTATTTTCAACAAGTTTATGCCACTATATAGGACCTCAGTTGTAGTAGAATTAGATAATATGTACATTGAAATATAGTTCATTTTTGAGGAGGTGCGATATTAAAGTCTAATGCCTTACCATAGTCACTACTGCAAACCCGAGCTTTAGATTTATCGACAGAAATCGCTCAACGAGCCGGTCCCCGTGGCGGAGTGTTTATGACATCGAGCTACGACGCCAGGGGTCCCGGGTTCGAATACCGGCCTGGGCATGGATGTTTAAGAGTATCCATTCATCAATTCATCACATCATCACTCATTCGCAAATTAGCTAAGAGTGGCACAAAATGCGAAGTAAAATAAAGCAAATCAATCATTCAATCGATCAACGAGTTTCAAGGTAGCGAACGCTAAACGTATATTATCGACACTAAAATAATTTCATGTACAAAACTATCACGAAGCACCTGAGACATAATAATGTGTTTTCTACATAATTCGCAGTTTTCAGACTGGCGTGAGGGCCATAACTGGAGACCGGATTTTAAAGGGAATTTTTTTTATCTAAAAAGGACAAAAAAAAGGAAAATTATTGCCAAGAAAGGACTATAGTTTTTTTGCACTCCACTAAAAATACTATTTTAAATGAAAGCGCAATATATACCATTCATATACAAAAAAGGATCATTTCCTTTTTTGAAGGTAAAGTACAGGGAATAATCTTAACATCCGTTTCGATGAAATATTTCTTGCAACAGGTTACCGCATTCCATAGCTTCCTTCCATACTTCCTATCACTAGACCTTCAGGCAAGGGGCATCGGCGAATGGGGACAAGCAAATTATATGAAGAAAGTAAGCATGATATGAAGAGTCTGTGTACTTCACCGAGTCTCATTGTTCACCGCTAAGTATTATTAAGTTATTATTAAAAAATATAATAATACGTTTAATAGTATAAAAATACTTGAAATAAATCCAAATGAACGTATCAAGCATGAACGCAAGAGAGGGAGTAGTATGGCTGAGATTGGGGGGATGGAGACACAATGCGGTGAAAAGAGAGGGAGGGACATATGAATGTATAATATGTGAGGGGAATGAACCTGTTTGCATGTCCGGGAACGAGCGTCCTGCAGGACAAATGGCTGGAGGGTTTTTGGAAAAGGAAGGAGAGCTCAAATTAGCTGTGGAACAGAGTGTAGCAAGTGTGGAAAAGTTGGAGAAAGTGGGAGAGTTTTTTGGTGAAAGTGAAGGAAAAGAGAAGTGAGGCGAGGAAAAAGGAACAAAGACTGGAAGAAGAACGAGTGGAGTGAATGAGCTGTTGGGGGAGGGGAAGAATGTGTACATGGGACAAACTACAGTGTAAAAGAAAGATTCAATGTAACACAATATTGTAGAAAATTTCAAGTATTATGTAGTGTGTACAGCCTATGGCTCGCACATAAAAGGAAATAAATCTGATATAATCGTACCTGGCTTCACCATTTCACTGCCACTCAATCCTGTCATCACTGTCACATAGTTGAATTAAAACTATTCTAAAAAAAACTTCACAATAAACATCGAACTCTAGCAGATAAGTACACTTTCAACACAACAGGCGTGTGTTTGTCGCTGCGTAAGCCCAGATCGCACTGTTTCAACAATCGCTGGAACGTACTCTCAACACTCATGGAGGGAAGGTAAGGTGGAAGGCGCTTGTTCTTTTCTTCCTCTCAACTGCACCAAATAGACAATTGTTGAATGTTTTGTTCCGTGGAAAAACAGTCGTACAAAATATTTTATATTTTGTCAATAAAGGGACCAAGGAAGATGTTTTTTAAAAAAATTAGGAAAAAAAGGAATCAAGGGTGAAAACTAGTCAATAAAGGGACCAGAAAGAGAAATATTTTTAAAACATGGAAAAAGGGAGAGTGGGATGAAAGGGGGAAAAAGGGAACAAAAAAATGATGTAATCTTGTTGGTGGAAGATAATTATCAACACTATTGTTATTTATTCCATAATCCGTGTTGAAAAATAAAAAAAATATTTCCCTTTAAAATCCGGTCTCTAGCCATAATGTTCCAACTGACATGACAGTACGCACTGTGCGATCATACTGTCACACCATGTCTATGAATATCAGTACGCGTAGGGTCTATAAAAATATGTATCTAACCGCAGAGACTGTTATACCCTATGAAGTAGTTTATTCATACTTTTGACAATGCAACCTATCCATACCTGCAACAAGAAAAGACTCGGAATATAAAGGGTTAATCTATAACTTCTTGTTGCCATTAAGAAACATGATGGTCAAGAAAATTGGAGATTTTTAGCCAAATTTAAATAGAAAACTGGGGCGCCATCTTTTGCTAATCTAAGGCAAGTGGACTCTGCTTGAAACAAACCAGATAATTCATTTTCAAACAACCCTCCTTCCGCTTGACACATCCCTCCAGCCCTCAGTCTCTCCCCACCTCCCTCACTCGTGCAGAAGACCATTCCACAAGGAACACTGCCGCCTGCCTGCTCCTAAAAGCGAGGGAATGTTTGCCATCAAATGGCGCGAAAATGCCATTTCCATGCGGAACACACATCAACCAGAAACCCCTTGTTGCAAACCCCAGTCGTCATCACCATCGCCATGTAACGACGCCTCCTGATCGATACTTAGACCCAACTGCTCCTGACACCCTTCTGGGTTTCATATTTTTCAACAATTCCTCCCCTTCAAAAATGGTCTTCATGTTTCTCCTTGTCTTCAATGTTTGTTGGACCTTAACATCTATCGTTTCCAACATGGCGGCCGAACAAGACTGCAACGTGGCTGCGAAGCTTTTACGAGTGCATTTCCTGCATCTAGTCCCACCCCATCTTCTAGAATTTGCATACGAAGGCCTCCAACAAAGGCGCTCGCTCTTCCATGAAGCTCCAACGTTCTCCCCCACTCTTGCGGATATCTGGCTGCGATGTTGGTTGTAAAGTCACATAAGTCTGAGGAAACGCGGTAGGGTGTTTTCGACCATGAGTGTGTGTGCTAACAGGAGGGCCGTGTCCCCCCTAACAACCACACCGAGCAAGACCAAACGTTGAGAGTCCCTTACTGGGTCTTTCTGCTTCAGTCAGAGTGTTAAATTTCTCATTATCCTGGGTAATGCCGTGTTGAAAGTTAATGTCTTGGATCCTTTCCCCCTTACGCACATAAGGCTCTTCCTGTAATTACTATGACGCAGGTTTCCAGAACTTCAAAGACGGTGCCGTCAAGATACAAGCCGCATCTACGACTCTTGATGAACGACATGGGTTGGAGACTATGTTAGGATTCATGCGGGTTCGTCAGAGCTCTTCCAATCTAACCGGTTTAATTAGTGTCTTCATACAAGCATGCTCAGAATACATTTGCATTTGTTCCACTCGTGTGTTGAGGCGTGACTGAGATGATTACCAGAAGCTGCACTTCTGTGGTCGAAAGTTACACGTTCGAATCATGGCTGTCCGTTCATCCATTGAAATCTAATCCTCATGATTGATAGATTTGTGGTGGTCTGACAACTGGCCAAAATTCAACTATTATGGAATTATTCTCGACATTCGACGTTTTTTCTCTTCGTTGCAGGGCCCGGATTTCGATGACATTTCATCTTTTAATTGGTGCAACGTAGACATTGCTAACTAGTACAGAAATCCTGAACACCCTCCTCAGGTTGAAGAAATGTAATTTTGTTGATAATTTTTGGTCATTTCTTACCATTTTTAGGTCATATTTTAAAATTCATCATAATTTTGAGGTTATTTTTAAAAATTTTCCGTCATTTTTAAAAAAAATTGTGTCATTGCGTGTTGAAATATAAGAAGTTCAACAATTTCTGTTTTGACTGAATGTCAACATTGTCGAGTTTCGTATTCACAGTCCGTACAACACACCAAGGTGAAGAAGCAATTGTTAAATTGTTTGTTTCGGAATGAACAAAAAAGTTTATTTTGAAAATTAGCAATAAATACCGCGTGCTCGAGAATCAAAGGAAAGCGACAGCTTAACTGTTGGTGCAGCTGAGCATTGTATTTTTGAAGATCACTCAGCACAAACATTTGCATCTTAGTCCGATATTCGTGGTTGGGATTGTGCGACTTCTGTTTCTTCTATTCGTGAGTGTAGGTGTCGAGTGGACATAAAATGCCGAAGATAAAGCCATCTAAAGCTGCTCATTTGAAGCAGATAATCTCAGAATTTGGTGAGGACATATATTTGTGAATTCTTCCCAATGTTATTGATTGTGATACATAAAGTAAGTGTACAATATAAACATATATATTTTCAATAAGCAGATTGAGTTTTGTACGAATTTTTGGGTCATTTTACAGGATTTTTGTTGTTATTTTAAAGGTCATTTTTCAAAATTTTTTAGGTCTTCAAAATGCAGGCCCTATGCAGATATTTACTGGTCACTATCGCAATTCATCTGTATCCTGTGAAAAAATATTTCTAAGATCCACATTGAAGCATGGAAGATAATAAGTATTCAAGAAGAGGCTTCTTTGCAAATAAGTACAGCAACGAACTTCTTTTCTTTAGCTATTCTTATCTTAAGAGTAACGAAGAAAGTCAAGAAAAAAGATGTAAATTTAAGCACAGAATGCAACATTCATAACCAGTGACATCTATATTTATATTTCGTAAAGACTGGAAGTCTCCATGGGGGAAAAAGGGGGTGGTATAATTCCGTTCGAATTATAAACGCTCGTTTAATACATGGGATAAGAGTTGGCAAGGAAAATACAGCATGGTATTTTGTTTAATAAGCATGAAATCCACCCGACAAAGAGATGTAAAGCATTTATTCTTTAGAGGAGAGAGATGGTAGAGCAAATAAAAGATGACGTGAAGTTCTGTGTGTGTGTTTTTACGAATGTGGTTCGTGCTTCAAGTATAATAAAAATAGAGCGACAGTCTGTGTTCATTAATTGTTTCCAGTGCTGATGTCATAGTTGACGTCGGTGCACTTTTTATTTTCCGCTTTTTCCTCTCCATCGAACATGTTTTGGAAAATCTTGAGTCCATAGTAACTCGTCTCTCACAATTCCAGGACGAGGTAAAGTACTTATCTCTTCCATCTTGGCTGAAGATTAAAGATGGCGAGTGTATAACCCTAAATAATAATAATAACAATAATATAGCCATGGTCTAGGCAACTCGTGTGCACTTGTGAAATTTGGCGAACGTTCTGTGTACCGCGAGCCTCACGCATGCGCAATGCATCTCAAACTCCTTTTCGTCCCTCTTAAAACTTTACTCAAAACTCGCTCCGAATTCCACTCGTGCATACGAGAGCGGTCTTTAACAACTAAGACTAGTTGCCCATGCCTAATATACACTCTGTAAGGAAAAATAGCGACACTTTCTCGGATATGCTTTTCACAAGATTCATTAACCAACACCCCCAGTTATTTTATTTTTTTCATTTTTTTTATGTTTCAATGCAAGAGGCTCCCTCTGGCGCTACTCTGTTGCATGGACGCAGATGAGTGCTTCGTGCGATGCGAACTTCCCGCCTGCACAATGCAACTCAAAAGCAACAGAATAGCACCAGAGGGAGCCTCTTGCATTGAAACATAAAAACATAAATGAAAATAGAAAAGAACTGGGGGTGTTGAATAAATGTCATCGTTTTCGCAAAACCACCTCCCGTTTCTTCTTCTATGATAGGAGGGTTTGAAGGAGGCATCACATGACGAGAGGTTTCCATCAAACGAACACGACCGACGATGCCTCCTGCATCTCTCACTCTCTCCTATCCACTCCCTTGCAACGCTTCAGCACTCCTGCTCGTTCTGCAGTTTACTAATGCATTCGAGAACGTTCCTTCACAAATACGGCTGGTGGACAAATCCTGCTTTTCTTATTGTTTTAATTCACTTCATAATCTTGTGAAAACCATATCTGAGCAAGTGTCGCTATTTTTTCTTTACAGAGTGTAGATGCTCGCTATCTTAAATCTTTATCCAAAAGATGGCGGGGAGAAGTTACATTACTTCGTACTCAAGTTGTGAGAGTTGAATTACTGCTGACAGTGTCTCTATAATACAGATGATGTGGAAAACATGCTGGAAGGAGAGGAGAAAGTAAGAACGTCAGTACTTAGGACAATAAACGAAAACAATGTAAGGAAAATGTGGAAAACACACTGAAGTATATGAGAAACATGTAAATATATTAGAATATGCAAGAAATATTTTTCATAGTCTGGTCTTTTTTTATCTGACTCAAGGGATATTTTAAATAGATGGAAGATATTTTAAATAGATGGAAGAACTACTTTAATGGCCTTTTAAATGTTCATGTAGGCGATAAATCAGAAGTAAATGAAGTACACACAGCAGAACCTTTAGTTCCAGAACCTAACTTGACTGAAGTTAAAGATGCTATTAAAAGGCTAAAGAATAACAAAACACCTGGCATTGATTAATACCAGCTGAGTTAATTAAATATGGTGGAAATTCGTTAATATGTCAAATTCATAAATTAATTTGTTTAATATGGAATAAAGAAGAAATCCCTCAACAGTGGAAAGAATCCATAATTGTTCCTGTGTTTAAAAAAGGTGATAAAATGAACTGCAATAATTACCGTGGAATTTCTCTACTCTCAACAACATATAAAATATTATCTAACATTCTTTTAACAAGACTAACCCCATATGCTAATGAAATTATAGGTGATTATCAATGTTGATTTAAACGTAACAGATCAACTACAGATCAAATTTTTCACATCAGACAGACACTTGAAAAAAGTGGGAATATAATCAAAATGTCCATCAGCTATTTATTGATTTCAAAAAAGCATATGATTCAGTCAAAAGAGAGAAATTATATAATACATTAGTCGAGTTTGGAATACCTAAGAAGCTTGTTAGTATGATAAAAGTATGCACCAGTGAAACAGAAAGTAAAATTCGTGTGGGTATTAATGTGTCTGACAAATTTACAATTCATGATGGGTTAAAACAAGAAGATGCATTATTTCCATTGCTCTTTAATTTTGCCTTAGAATATGCTGTTAGGAAGGTAAAAGAAACTAACGAAGGACTAAAAATAAATGGTATGACTCAGTTGTTAGCATATGCAGATGATGTAGACTTGTTAGGGGATGATATAAATACAATTAGAATAATGCTAAAATGTTTTTCAAAACTGCTGAAGAGATAGGTTTGGAAGTTAACAAAGAGAAAACTAAATATATGCTTACAGGCCGAAACCAAGTGTTAGGTAATAATCAAAATCTAATTATTGATAACAACTCGTTTGAACCAGTTTCCAAATTCAAATACTTAGGAGTAATATTAACAAATGAAAATTATATTAAAGAGGAAATAAAAAGTAGGCTTAATTCAGGAAATGCATGTTACTTCTCCCTTCATAAACTTTTGTCTTCTCGTTTAATATCTAAGAAACTAAAAGTTAAAATATACAAAGCAGTAATTTTGCCTGTAGTATTATATGGATGTGAAACTTGGTCCCTTACATTGAAAGAGGAACATAAATTGAGAGTATTTGAAAATAAGATCCTTAGGAAAATATTTGGACCTAAAAGGGGTGAGGAGACAGGTGAGTGGAGAAGGTTACATAATTTAGAACTACATAATTTGTATTCATGTCCAGATATTATTAGAATAATTAAATCAAGAAGACTTAGGTGGGCAGGCCATGTGGCACGAATGTGAGAGGAAAGAGGAGTTTACAGGATTCTTGTTGGGAAACCTGATGGTAAGAGAACTGTAGGAAGGCCAAGACGAAGATTGAGGGACAACGTTGCGATGGACCTAAAGGAAATCGGTAGGGATGGAAAAGAGTATATAGATCTTCCTCAAGATAGGGACAGATGGAAGGCCTGTGTTGCTGCAGCCATGAACCTTCGGGTTTAAGAAGGCTAGAGAGTTAGTTAGTCTCCGGTCATTTCCACCATTCCACCCTTAACACCATGTGCTATTTTATTTTAAATATTTTAGTGGGGAGCGGGAAAGCAACCAATCCAGCGCGATAAGAGACGTAGCTGCCTGTAGAACGAGGTGCGCGCAGCACCTTTTCACGCGCCACCGCTGTTGTCTGGTTGGTGTGCTGCGGATTCTCCGCTTCCCACTTCACTTGCCAGCATGTAGGCCGCCTGCCGTAAGATTAGACAAGAGCTGTAACCAATGAAAACCAGAGAGATAGCGAAAATGTCACATTTTTGTCAAAAAATGAAATCTAAATGAAAAACATATATACAGGTTGACCAAGAATAGAAAACGCCTCTGACACTATCGTCGAATTTTCGCGGATAGAGGTCGGAGATGAAGTCAGCTGCTTACCATGCAATACACTTGCGTTGCTAAAATAGGCGACGCTCTTCAATATTCGTTTTTGACAACGAAGCAAGCTAGGGAAGATATGCCAACGGGGGAACACTCAGGCAATAGCGAAGGGGAAACAATATAAGAAAACAATAGGTGTCCACTCTATTTCGCTAGTTTTCTCTACTTGACAGAACTGTACTTCTAAATGTGTCAAAATATGCACACGAAAGTAGTTTATCTAGTTCCTAACAGCGTAACTCGCCATTTGATTACTTTGCTACCTTTTATTCAAAGGAAAGAGTAATTAGTTATCTGAAAATCTTGGTTAATATTCAAATCCGAATTTTTAAATCTTCACGTGTCATAAAACGGTAAACTTTCTGTATCCGGAAAACGGATTTCTTAAAACTTACAGGAGAAATTACTTACCGAATGCAGTTTCTTTAGACTTGTGGAAGTTCGGGGAAGTGTTTTCTCGAATCGTTCATTGAATTTTCCCGGTAAATCATGTATTTTTCGATATAAATGTGTGACCGATGCACGAAAGCTGTTGCATACATTTCCTTCCAGCCGGATGTTGCCTGTGTGTGATGACGTAATCCCGGTCAGTGTTTCCAAACACGTGTTTTTGCACCTGAAGAAGGTACGTTTCCGCAAATGGTTTGTGGGGCTATGTGTCAATGGTCCGTGGGACTATGTGTCAATGGTTCGTGGGGCTATTTGTCAATGGTTTGTGGGGCTACGCATTTTTTTCTAAACCAATTTTTGACTATTCTAACCTAAACATGACCCAACCTAACCTAACCTTACCGGAAATGGTTCGTGGGGCTATGTATGAATGGTTCGTGGGCTATGCTTCAATGGTTGGTGGGGCTACGTAGGTATTTTTGGGTGGAGTCGGTTGGAAACACTGCATGCCGACTACGGTAGTGAAACTGTGACCGCCATTTAGCGTGTTACCGAAGGGAAAAAGAAACGAACAAAACTTACTTCATGCGTCGAAAATATAGATTATGTCCGTGAAAAAAGCGAAATGCCACCTTCAGCAATGTTTCTCAATGCAGAATACGTAAGTAGGAATATGGAAAGTGACATAAATAGCGAGTTTCAGGCGTTTTCCGGATACGGAAAGTTTATAAGGCAAAAGTATAACTAAAATTGATCTAATAAATGACCAATCCAAATATCCATATCCTACAACTTGCTTTCCCAACGGTACATTCTAAAAGGCATGTTCAGTGTCGCCCTCTCGGAATCACAACTTACTGTGCCACTTTCTTGAAACTTTCCAACAGTTTGGCCTCAGTCCAGGGCTGTTGTCACATACAATGTAGCACAACAGCGTCTCCTTCTCCTCCCCTTAGCATTCAGTGCATGTAGATATTTCCAGCTACAGAAAAATGAACCCGAGTATGCGATTTCCGTTTCTTGTTGGGCGTTTCCTCTAAGCAGCCCATTTCTTTCTCCCGTTAAACTTCAGTGCTTGTACGAGGAAGGAAATAGCAATTCAGTGTTGCCTCTTAGGGTTAGTTTATAACAATAGTCATATGTGTAATTCTGGGTCATGTAAGGATGCAAATTGTGGACTGTGAAATTTCTTCCCCCCTCTTATTAAAGGAAATCCCAGGGCGATTCAAGAAGTTGTCGGAATGGTGCGATTTTAGTTGTAAATGCTCAGATGTGGCAACCTTGTTTCGATGATTTGGTAATATTGTACTTGGCGTTGCCAACCCTAGCATAATTGCGCTAAACTTAACATAATTTGAAGCTTATTGCCAACTCGAATCCCTGTGTGTATTATAATTAATTTGGATTTGATTTTTTATTTCATATCTGTTATTTAGCGTCGCTTTTCTGCCACTTTTGACTAATAGCGACGATGAGGATGAGTGATAATGTGATGAAATTGAATGTTGAGTTGGTGTTTTAAGTAAACTTTATGCACAGTAAGGCTAATCGGGACTGGACCTACAGTTTAAAGTGGGATCCGGACCACTTGTGCCTCCACCGGGTATCGAACCCGGGATCCCTTGAATACAAGGCGCTACCACTACGCCGTTGGGAGACCCATCCACACACTGCCACGGAAGTTGGCTATAATTTATTTGGAGTACATCCTGAATACAGAATGAATCTAATTTATAGCAAAGAAGAAAATGAAAAATAACGTTGTATGATCTTGCATATTGAACATGGTAAGAGTTGAATATACGGGTGGCTGAGGCTGTTGTTTTGCAATCAAGAAGTCCCGGGTTTTATCCCAGTGGAGGTACATTTCACACAGGCTCAGATTCCATTTCAAACTGTAGGTTAAGCCCCGATTAACTTATCTGAGAATACCAAATTTAAGAATTTTGTCACATTTCTGAAAATTTCTCTTTGTATATCAGAACCTTGATTCTTCATATATGCAAGAGGACTGGACTAATAAAGGGGTAAGTATTTTGAAAAATATTATTTCTCATTGTTGGTTGCTTATTTGTTGAGAAAGAAAGATGTAATGAAGTGAAAAGAAGCGCTCATGGTCAAGGGCGCCTCTAGGGTGGATCAAAAGTAGTTCACTTGACCCCCTTGAAATAACGAAAAATTCCCTACTTCTCCTGCCTCCATTTTATTTGTAACTCTTTTGTTTGGTACTTTCCTCCTATCTTGTTTCTGGCTTTTCATCTTCTTTTCTCAGTTATAATACCTCTTCATTCATGTTTATTTCCCCTCTTCTTGATCATTTCTTTCTTTCTAAGTTTTACTTCCCATTTTCTGTCTGTTTAGCCTTTCTCTCTCTATAGATCTTCTGCTATTCCTCTTCCTTATCCCTCTCTCTTTCTGCCTATCTTTCTTGTATTTTTCTTTCTTTATCTCTTTCTCTCTCTCTCTCTCTTGCTTCTTCATTTTTCTTCTCTATCGCGCTTTTCTATTTCCTTCTTTCTTTCTTTCTTTCTCTTTCTCACTCTCTCTCACGCTCTACCTCTTTCTCTAACTTCTTCATTGTTCTTTTCTGCCCTGTCTATTGTCTTCTCTATTTTCTTCCTTCTTTCTCTCTGTTTCTCTCTCCACCACGTGCTTCTATATTTATTTATTTCCGACTTCTTTCCTTGTCTCTCTGTCCCCTTCTCTCTTCATTTCTCTTTTTCTGTCTCTTACTAAGTTTTTATTTCCTTCCCTTTTCTCTCTATGTGGCTCTTTAATTCTCTTCCTTTCTCTCTTTCTCTACCGCTTCTTACACCTCTCTTTGTTCAAACTCTTCTTTCTTATGATGATAGTGCAGACCACTAGACACAATCATCCCTTGGAGTAAGATAAATGTTTGCCTACAATGCGGCAAGTTAGAAGCAAATAAAGGGGAAACCCCCGAAAAATACTCTCCTCCACCCACATACATCCGGATTCCTCCGTTTGTTTTTGCTCTTTATGCTTTATTTGTAACTAGCTGATTGCCCGGCGTTGCCCGGGCATTTATTTATCCCAATCTTCTATTAGACAAGAATATAATGAATTCTGACTATAGTGTAAAATTTACTTGGGGTTGAACGGCATTGGAAGTGTCACTATTCATCTCAGCGAACCCGAAAACTATGGATTCCACACTAATATCGGTCGTTTTCGATAATTTTTACATTTCACCACTTCTCACCCCCACCCCTAGGTGTGCCAGGGGTGTCTTGGAGTTGAACAGCATTGGGAGTGTCACTATTCATCTTAGCGACTCCGACAACTATGGATTCTACACTAACATCTGTCGTTTTCGATTATTTTTACATGCCACCCTCTTCCCACCCCCACCCCTAGGCATGCCAGGGGTGTCTTACCCCACAGTATTTCTTTCGATATTGCATGTGATACGTGTACGAAGTTTGGTTGAAATCGCTCCAGGCGTTCGAGAGTTATGCCAGAACAAACACACGTACATACACAGATACATCCTTAGTAGGGTTAAAATGTTATTGTGTTAGATCTACAATTATTAATTTTAAGATCTTAAAGTTATTGAGAACAGGTTAGTAACCGGGAGGTTAATACCAGTGTAAAGTTTATGAAATGGGGATAAAGGAGTTAATAGGTTGGGGATTTAACGTTGACAAAGTTATTAATTGGGAGTGGTAGGAAGTTGTAACCATCAAAATGACAGCAATATTGCTGAATATCAGAATCTTGACACCGAACCTGTCATGAAAGTCATTGAAAAACTCTGAATCCACGTGTAACAACATTAGCGTAAGTGCATTAGGTTTTCCATTTTAATGGGCGCCTTGTGTTCTCTGCTAAATTTATCCAAAATGCTTGTTACATCCGGCGGTTTCGAGGTTGGTAATTTCTGCGAATTCGAGACAATCTCCACTCCTGCTATCAGGCGGCTCTCCAATATTCACAGAGGAATAAAGGTTCTTCCCCCCGTCCCCCTAATGGCACGGATGCCAATGCCGGTTCGAAACCAGAGAGATCGGCGGTGCAGGACTGCGACTGGACATATTGCGGCCGAATCTAATTTCCTCCGAGGGATGCACATAATGGATTACTTCGGTTTGGTTTCGTCTGACTCCTGGGAATCTACATCGAACGCCACCTTGTTTGGAGGTCTGCATTTACCTTTGGTCATCACCCCTCCAACCCCCTCCCCGCGCTACTGGGGGTCGATTTACAGAATCTCGTCTTTCCCCTCCACAAGTACAAATTAACATACCTGGAGAGATCAATTGCTGTTGTGTTCGGAGCTGGTGTGCAAAGTCGACATTTATTTATTGAGAAAATTCCAGAACAGGTAGACACTGAAATTGTCAACAATGGAAAGCAAAATAAAAAAATGTAATAATTAAAAGTAACAAAATAACACAAAAATTAATAGCAAATTAACAAAGAAATAAGTAAAAGATGGCACTATTCGATATTATTTACAAACATTTCTTCTAATAGAAGACCGAAAGGCAAACTCGGAGAAAAAATATGTCAATACTTGAGGAGAGATCATTGTATTGTGTGGCAAGTCTGTAAAAGAGAGATCTTTTTTGAATTTCTAGTTTTTTTTGTATAAATAATGTTGTGTTGCGTGTTGTGCGCATAGATACTGGAAAGTGGAATTCCTCAAGGAGTGTGCTGCATCGGATTTTGCCATTGAAAATTTTGTATAAATAATTGAAATCATTCTGCAAATGGCGCTGACATGCAGTCTGTAAGTTTAGAAAAGACAAGGGATGGCGTCATTTTAACTTACAGTGCTGGTTTTTTGAGATTTTTAAAAAAATCAAGCTGTGCTTTGCGTAAGATGCAGACTGGAACAGGATTCGAATCGGGGTCTCCCACAAACCGTTAACACCCACCTAACTGCCTGTGTAATGACCTATGGCGCCATTTTAAGTCACTCCCCTTGATCCGACTTCTTAGATTTTAGCGGCGAGGAACAGCAACACCTTACTTTACATTACCTCCTGCGCACGGAAAAGTAAATGCATCCGTTTAAACAAGAACAAAATAAAAATGCATAAAGTCTGCAGCCAGTTTTACCTGTGCAGAGTTGCGCCTGTCAGTTGTAACGACCCTGCGCGGTCGCCACATTTAATGACCCTGCGAGGTCGCAATATTATATTTTGTTAAGAAGGTATGGATGAAAAATGCATGCTAAATGTTTAAAGGTGTTAACGGATCCAACTCTACGGTTATTAGTTTCGCTTATTATTATTTGACCCTGCGTGGTCGCTGTATTCTGTAAATGTTAACGGGTCCACCTCTACGTTTATTAACTTCGATCATTATTAGACCCTGCGTGGTCGTTGTATTTGGTAAATGTTATCATTTATTGTCATTTACACTGTTCAACTCGATGTTTAGGATTGCAGAGTCCTGCGAGGCTCATTATTAATTGTATTGTCTGAATGCACACAGTTTTAGTTTATATCGACACGTGCAACTAGTGATTTTCCCACTAGTGTTTTCTTAATGTTACTTCTTGGATGTTTCTCAGCACGAAGGTTGCAATATGTAAAAAAATGAGTTAGCAACGCGTACTTGTAGTTACTATTTTCACCACCCATGCGCCACCACGAGTATAAAGCGAGCGCAGCGAGACCCGGAATTCAGTTGGCTTTCAGGTCGGCTCCCGATAAGATCTCTCTTACCAACGGACCTGGAAGAAGGATAACTCCGCTCTTGCGAGAGTCCAAGTATCCTAGGGAAGGAAGGAAGTTGCACTCCACTCTTGCGAGAGGCCAAGCACCCAAGAGAAGTTGTCCTCCGCCTGCGAGCGAGAGAAGCCGCAATCCGCCTTCCAGCGAGAGAGGTTGAACTCTGCCTTTGGCAAGAGAACCCACTCCACTTTCGAGTGAGAGATACCCCACTCCGCTTATTGGCGAGAGAGAACAACTCCACTTTAGAGTGAGAGGACCCGCTCCGCTTGCTGCGAGAGGTTTCCTTCCCCTATCAACCTGCGGCACCCCGCCAGGGTAGTGTGGCGTTGGGTTTCCAGACAACCTACTAGTACTCTCTCTTTCAGGTGAACCCGTGACGACTGCGGCGACCAGCCCTAAATAAAATTAGGTCCCCATACTCCCCATTGGCGCCTCACTGCGAGGAATGAGTTGGATGCCTGAGCAAGCCCTGAGATATTTCTGAGACTTTGTACTATGACTGAATCAGTTAGCACATATGGGTAAACTTTTGCCTACCACCCAACTGCAGTGTTTAGCGTGTTGAACGCAGCCAGTACCAGTACTCCTGCGCCGTGGTGCTGAGCACTGCGTGGGTGGACGTTGAACAGTGGTACTGCAACGGGGTCTATTCCTTGCGTGGACGTCATCAATGTTTCAAAGGCAACAGATTCCGGTATGTATCTCCTGTGTGTGTGAAATCCTAAGATAACCCACGTTCTTTTCCGAATATGTTGATGTCACCGCGGCAACCAATGACTGTTTCCCACTTCTTCATTGACTTGCCTGTATGCATCCTTCTGGTAAAGCACACAGCTGAACAAGCCCAAGCATTAGCAACACATTGGGTGAGAACTAAAGGAGATTACTTTAACCTTATTAGTCCTAGAGCGAAAGGGGTGTCTGGTTTCCATCCGGAGGGATTTAATTTCACCAATCCCATTCAAATCCAAGACCATAGGTAATCGAAATCACACTGCTTGGAATATATGCAGTGGAGATACATCACCAGCTTGACTTTTCACAAGAGCTCTTTCAAGCAATGCTTCTGCACTTTTTATGACGTCATCAAAATGGCGGACGCTCAATTATAAAATTGGACATACTTTTCGCCTTCTATTAGATGATTCCTTTCGTTCACCACATTTTTGTATAAAATGTAGCAAATTGAATTTATTTTTCATTCATTGTTTTCTGCCTAATTGGCAGGTTTTTCACTGCAATCTCCAGCTTTCCCTATTCTCCGCCTTACGCTTCGTAATAGCTTACGACCCAGTTAATTTAATATAATCCATAAGCTGATATCTCTTTCTTCCACGGACTTTTCCTCCTTCAACCATTCCCTCCAAGGCATCTCTTAGCAGGCAGTTCCTTCTTAGACAGTGTCCTAACCAGTTTCTTTTCCTCTTCGTGATGGTCTCCAGTATAGATTTTTTTTTCACCAACTCTTTTCAGTACGGCTTCGTTTCTTACCTTGTCCGTCCATTTTACACGCTCCATTTTTCGCCATGTCCACATTTCAAAAGCTTCGAGTCGTTTCTCTTCATTTCTTCTAAACGTCCATGTTTCTGCACCATATAGTGCTACACTCCACACAAAACATTTCACTAATCTCTTCCTTAGACATATGTCCATGGATCCACAAAAAGCATTTTTTCTTCTATTGAAAGCTTCTTTTGCTATTGCGATTCTCATTTTCACTTCTTGTTTGCAGCTCATGTCACTGCTTATAGTGCATCCGAGGTACTTGAAGCTATCCACTTGCTGGATTCTTTCACTGTTTGCTCTCACATTAATATTCCTTGGTTTCCGTCCTATAACCATTGCCTTTGTCTTCTTTACATTTATCTTCATCCCGTACTGCTCACAGCTGCTGTTTAACTCTTCTAACATACTATTTATGGTTATTTCATCCTCAGCGAATAATGCCATGTCATCAGCAAATTTTATGCAGTTTATTCTTCTTCCTCCCAATTTGATACCTCCTGTGCCCTGGAAACAATTTTCACTATATATTCTAAATATATATTAAACAAAGTAGGCGATAGGCAGCATCCTTGTCGTACTCCTCTTCCAATTTCACAGCCTTCTGTCATTCGTCTCCTGTTCTCACTTTAACTCGTTGATTCATGTATAAGTTGCTTAGAAGTCTTCTCTCTTTCCAATCTACACCAATTTTCTTCAGAATTTCTGAAAGTTTAACCCAATTCACTCTATCAAAGGCTTTCTCCAGGTCAACAAATACTACAAACACCTCCTTTCCTTTCTCTAAATATCTTTCCCCAATGGTCCTCAGTAAACCAATTGCATCCCTTGTACCTCTTCCTTTCCTGAAACCAAACTGTTCTTCCTCTAACTCGCCACTGACCTTCGAGTATAGGCGTCTGTTCAGAATTCTTAGAAGAATTTTTGCCGAGTGAGATATCAAGCTGATTGTCCTGTACTCAGAACATTTTGTGGCATTGCTTTTCTTCTGCAGAGGTACCAAAACAGTCTCCGTGAAATCTTGTGGCCAATCCTTTTTTTTTTGGGGGGGGGGGGGATAAAGAGAAATTGAATTTATGACAACTAATTAGTGAACTCTTGGAACCACAACAATAGGTGACATTACACAATCAAGAAAGATAGCTTACCAAGATGGCAGCCATTCAAAATGGCAGCCGGATTGAATCATTTAACTCCCATGTAGTTCGGTTCCATTTGACCCTATTTTTATGCTCCTTTGTTCATATGCAAGCCGTAAAAGTAACTTTAATTTGCATTATTATCAATTTTCACATAAATGTAATAGTTTTTTTTTACCAATATGGAAGTTGGTGAATTTGCTTTTTCTTACTATTGAGATTTACTGTAGTGAAAAATATTACGAAAAAGAAAGCTTATAATTTGAGCTTTATTTCAAATAAAACTCACATCATGAATTCCAGAATTCAACCCAACCACCTCTAAGATTGATTGATCTCAACAAATAGACTCGGTCTCTTGTCCGTTTAACATTTCATGGACATAGTTATAGGTGCTGCCGTATTCTTCAATTAGTGTCTGGTTGTAATCATGTCGATCCAACTAAGACACCCCATGTTGTCACAACCATGGGTAAATCCCAGATCCCAAACTACCTTTCTCAAACCCACTACCGCGTCCCCCTCTTTTGAAAATAAACCAAGGCAAGCAACGTCAACAAGGGCCGCCATTGTGTGTTTCTGCAACTTCTAATCCTCCATCCCATAATCCCTTTCTTCCTGGACAGCGACCAACATGTAAGCTCGTTCATTATGATGGATACGCTTAACCCTTAGTCTCTCTCCTTGGGCCCATTAGTAGACATGGCCATCAATGTAATATGCAGGAGAGCCATCTGTTGGCTTCAATGGTAAGGTACGAGATATCCAATGGGGCCTTAATAACTCGTTCATCATAGTTGGTACTCTCGGGTGAATCTTACCCTGTCTCGTAGCTAAATATGACTGTTGATGAATGGATATTAGCACAGAGGGTGCAAATGAAGCTAAAACTTACTGTATGTACCATAAGATTCCCGAACCAAATGGGGTTTAGGAGGGGAGTTTTGAGATTCAGCCTTCCAGAAAGTTGTGCCTTGTTGTCATACATGGTTGACCAACCCTTGATAATTTTTTCTAGGCACATCCCTACTTGAAACACTAATATAAATTTTACATGCAAATTATTAAATGTATTGCCAAAGGCAGGAATAGGTGCTATGGTGCCCAGCTCTCTGAACAGGCGCGGACCAACGGGGAGGGATATAGGGGCGATCGCCCCTCCCAACTTCCAGATTTTTGGATATATTATATTAACCATAATATTTTAAATAAAGACTCAAATATTTAATAGATAACTAACTCTCTAGCACTCTTAAACCCGAAGTTTATGGCTGCAGCAACACAAGCCTTCCATCTGTCCCTATCCTGGGCAAGATCAATCCAATGTTTTCCATTCCTACCGATTTCCTTTACGTCCATGTCAACGTTATCCCTCCATCATCGTCCTGACCTTCCTACAGGTCTGTTACCATCAGTTTTCCAAACAAGAATCCTGTAAACTCCTCTTTCCTGTCCCATTCGTGCCATATGACCTGCCCATCCAAGTCTTCTCGATTTAAATATTCTAATAAAATCTGGACATGAGTACATATAATATTATGTAACCTTCTCCATTCACTTGTCTCCTCATCCCTTTTAGGTCCAAATATTTTTCTAAGGATATTATTTTTAATAAAATACTATTTCAAATTTAATAGATCCGAGAATAAATTTAAATGTTTCATTTAAGTCTACTTGAAACCCAGATAGGCTAATCGGAAATGGACCTACAGTTTAATTTTTTATCTGAACCACTGTGCACTGTGCAATGTGCCTCAAAAGGGAATCGGTTCCGAGATGCCTTGAGGGGATAGGTTTTTGTTTTTCTTAATTTATTCAGTTTACCATGGCAATGGAAGGAAGTATGACAACGACATAGCCTACAATAATAACAATCTATTCCAGCCCTGGATTCCTATTTTCGCAAAACAATACTCTAATTCACCATGCGACAAAGATCTGTTGGAATCCCAGCTTGCATAGAAATTTGGTTAAAAATATAGTATCGTGATCAGTAGAGGATAAAGAAACTGCTGTACAAACCTTATTTAGAAATTATATCCGCCTCCATGTTCTCTAAATGATGAGCAAGTTCTTCCATGTACGGCGTAATGCTTTGTACTGTATATAACAATTAGTTCTTTTCTTATAACTTTGCGTCAAACCACGGCTTTAATGTTTGAAATTCCGTTCATGTTGTTTCGAGCCTAATGATGCATTTTTATAATGCCTATTTGGCATACTTTTTGCTTGTATTGTGCTCATTCCCACTTTCTTTCTCCTCGTTAGAGTACAAGGAAATCTCACATTTTGAGTTTCCCTTAATTAATTCCATCTAATCATCATTCAAAATCATTGTCGTGATTAGCCAAATGGAACAGAAAAGCGATATAAAATGAGAAAGATACAAGTGATTTTAAAAATCGAAGAAAACTGGCGGTCAACTGACTAAGAAAATTAATAAGTTCATGTTCACTGCTTATTTTCGAACTTTTCAGTTTGCAGTGCCATCTTAAGTGCCTAATTAAACCATTCAGTAACAGTTCGATATATCGGAGACACATTTCTTCATTTTTACAGAAGAAACTACTTACGGAAATGAGTTTCTGTAGCATTTTGAAAGTTCGTGGAGGTATTTTCTCACCGTAGAATGCTGCACAACACGAAATAAGCACTTTTGATATAATAAACTTGCATTTTTGTGCAAAGCGACAACATTATGCCGTTGTTTCCATTATGTACCTGCAGATGGCGCGAGCGTCGAAAGCCACACGGTCTCGCCAGTGTTTCCAAACGTCCTTTTTTTTACGAGATTTTTCTTAACTATGCTTACCTAACCTAACCTAACCTTGCCGGAAATGGTTCGTGGGGCTATCGTGAATGGTTTTTGGGGTTATCCGTCAATGGTTCGTGGGGCTATCGTGAATGGTTTTTGGGGCTATCGTGAATGGTATTTGGGGCTATCCGTCAATGGTTCGTGGAGTTATCGTGAATGGTTTTTGGGGCTATCGTGAATGTTTTTTGGGGCTATCCGTCAATGGTTCGTGGGGCTATCGTGAATGATTTTTGGGGCTATCCGTCAATGGTTTGTGGGGCTATCGTGAATGGTTTTTGGGGCTATCCGTCAATGGTTTGTGATGACATAATGAACACGAAACTAGGTATTTTTCGGTTAAGAAGATTGAAACACTGCATACCCACTCCAAATCGACAAAACAAAAGCACGACGCGCGATGATCCACAGTTGTGCGCGCCATATTGTATGTTCCGCAACGGAAGAAAGGAACCAAAAGAATTACTCGTAATGTGAAAAATCGATGTTATTGTCGTGTAAAATGCATAATTGCATCTTCAACTATGTTCTGCAATACACAATTCGTAAGTACGAACCATGAGAAACACAAAATATTCGATTTTAATGTGTCTCCGATATAACGAACTGTTACACAATCATTCTTGATGTCAATTTGCCAGCCTATTTTACAAGTTCTTAGTGACTATAGTAAATCCTCACCCTATTAGTAGTGAGATGAAACGACGGAGTATTTATGAGGAGAAATTTGATATCTACTTGAAAAATATTTTGAGTTTTAATCCTTTGGGGCATATGTTATATTTTTCCCTCAATTAAATTTAAGCTCGCCATTTGATTCACAACTTGAACCAGTGCATTGCCATTTTGAGAACGTTTTCAAGCAGTGGCGGCGATTGGGATCCAAAACTTGGGGGGGTGGGGGGCAAGATGCCAAAACTGAGGCGGAGGGAAGAACAGTTTACTTCCCTTTGGTAGATAAGGTTTAACATAGTGTAGGAGCAAAAGTTGCAAAAAGTGAGAGGGGTGGGGCAACTGTTCCCCTAATCGCCGCCATTGTTTTTAAGTTATCACAAAAGGTCGGATACTTTTTAAACACTAGGAAAAGTTTTGAAGTACTTGGTGACCTTCATAAGCCTCAGATTTTCCTTTAGTAAGATTGGTTGCCCACAATGTTGAAACTCGTCGTGGTTTTAATCTATCTATGTTTAGAAAGTTTCCTTGTTACTCGACAATTTCTTGCTAGTTTTTGGTCTATTTTCAGTTGGTGTTGTAGCTTTGGCTTGCGGAAACAAGAACGAGAGAAACTTTTCTTATTAACAGACTCCTTGTACAAAATGTACAAGCAACGCTCATGTGAAGCTGCGTATTCAGTTTGCAGTGTTTGTGATCATAGATGTCTCTAGCGACAAAGATATAATTAGGAACAATGTTTGAATAAGAGCAGAATAGCAGAAGTGCACAATAATATACAGAACGACAAGTTTTACTTTGAAACAGAGTTGGTAAAAGTTATAGATTCATAAGGAAGTCTTCATGGTAGTATAGAGAATTGTGTTATATCTCCCTCGATTTATCATTCAAACTTATTGTCTAAAATTGCGAATCTCTACAGGAGACTAGGGCTAGTAAATTCTATAGATGGCCGCCGGGGGTATCCATGATCCAGCTGCATAACACGTAGGACATAACAAACAACGGCTTCATCTCCAGAAAGGCACCAGCTCGGAGTTTCTAGTACCTTCCGGTGTCGACCTGTTGGGAGAAGAGTCAAGGCAATGACTTTTTGAACTTTTTCGTGGTCCCCCCTCCAAAATAGGCAATAGTTAGGCTTGGGTGATGAATACTAACCTATTCTCTGTATCGCAATGTACAGGGCGGCGGGAAAAAGTTCTACGTGAACCTCGTTCTACAGGCTGTTGCGTTCCTTATCTCGCTGGATTGGTCGCTTTCTCGCTCCCCACTTCCCTTGTCAGCTTATGGGGCGTCCGCCGTAAGAGTGGAAAAGAGCTATAGTTGGAGAGAAAGGAAGAAGTATAAATAACGAAGCGAGACAGAGAGGAGGGGAGGAATTAAGCAAAAATGAAGCCAGAAAGAGAGAGACAGAGGCGGGAGGAAGGAGTGATGAATAAAATAAAGAAAAGTGGGAGTAAACAGAAAAGAAGAAATAATAAAGAGAGGTAGCAAGACAAAGGAGAGAAATGTCCCAAAACTTGGAAGAAATTACACCGAAAGGTAAATTAAGAAAGGGGACAAAAAATGTACAAAAGTAAAAAATAAGGTGTTAATTCCCCATATTCTCTTGACAATCACTGCGCACGCGGTTTTTCTTTGTGGTGCTTTCATCAATATAATCATCATTCATCTTCACGAACAGCCTAAAGAGGCATAAAAGCAGATAAAATTAGCACAGAAACACGTTCTAAATGAAGATGATAATGGCTAAAACAACATCCACGTCTCTCCTGATTGGGATAACTGCAAACAAGATTACGAAGCTGATGTTTATCCATTGGGCGTCGATATAGCCTATTTGTTTTCAGCTGTCTATTCAGTTAACAAAGAAACTATGCGAGAAAAATGACAGCCTAATGCAAGAACATAAACGCTGATGGCACAAAATTTCGCAGTTGGAAAAAAAAAATTAACGAGGTTGATGATGAACTCGACATTGTCCGCGGAATGAACACACTCATTAAAAAAAAATAAAAAAACTCATTAATGTTGATGTTTCTTGAAAAGTACATGGGGGAACAAATAAAGATTACAAATTCTGTTTTTGTGACACTGGTGGAGAGTGGTACAGAGGGATGCTGTAACTATTCATCATACATTCACATCTCAATTTTGCAGATCCACTGTTAACGTACATATATTCTTCGTTATGAATATTTGTTTTGTGCCATTTCCGTTTCGAGGCCCTCCACGCATGATATCCTCACATCGGCTTCCCGGATATGTGTGTGCGGTTATATTTATGGAATATTTTTCGCTGTGGAAAAAAGAAGAGGAAGAGAAACGACCACAGAATCAAAGGGCAACATGTATTTGTTTCGTTTCTCTCCATCGTCAATCCAAGCAGACGTGGCTTGGTACCGCAGTCTCCTTTTGCATTAATTTCGACGATGAAACAGTTGTTGCAATGGTTTTTTGGTTATGTTTTTTTGTCCGGGTTTGTTTCCACGATCGTAATTCGAAGCGTGTGTTTTTTGTTTCGATGAAATTCATCGTGTTTGCCAATCGTTTTATCACGATAGAAAACAAATGTAAACAACAAGAGCGGGGGATAATTTTAGTCGATAGAGAAGGGGGTAAGAACGACAATCACACATCCAGAGGGAGAGATAATGATAGAGAGGAAGAGGTAAACAGAGAAAAACAGGATAACACATACACAAACACACACACACACCATCACATACAAACACACACACACACACACCCACATTCACACAGATAAGAAAGACAAAGAAGGTAATAAGGGACAAGAAAGGAAGACAAGCATAGAGCGTGAGGTTGGAGAGAATAATAAGGGACATGAAAGGAAAACAAGCATAGAGCGTGGGATTAAAACGGATATGTATATAGACAGACAGAAGAGGGAAGAGGCACAGAAAGAAACATAAGGGTATAGGCACATAGAGAGCGAAGTGAGAGAAATGAAAGTGAAAAAACATGCAGAATCGTAAAGATAGAGATAAGTAGACAGATAGTGAAGATGAGGCAGAGAGAGAAAGAAGAGAGGGGGAAGGGATAAGCACACGCTGAGATAGTGTAGGAGAAATTGGCATATAGGTAGATGCAGAAAGAGGAAGAGCAAGCATAGAGAGAGAGGTGGGTGGGGAGATAACGGTAAAAGGTAAAGTGTTCCCCTGTGCATAGCACCACGCCATGAAGGCGTATAGGGGGTGTGGGGGTAACGCCCCACACTTTCTTGATCCGGTCGTGAGTGGGGGTGATGTGATCAGCATCACGTTCCTGACCGCCTTTACCCCCCAGGGTTTCCCCCAGGTACCCATGTTATTCGACGCTGGGTGGGCGCCGGGGCCGCTTCCACCGTTAGAAAAGTTCCCGGATTTGAACCGGCCGGGGATCGAACCCGGGACCTTGAGCATGGTAGTCAGACGCGTTACCGACTGAGCCACCGCGGCCACTGGATAACGATAACGATAGTATAACATATTAAGAATCTCACCAGAGAATGGGTGGACAGAGATAGAGCGAAATATGCGAACAGCGAGAGTCAGAAAGAATAAGAATGATAGACAGGCAGTTAGAGAGAGTAAAGATAAAGATATAGGATAGCAAACAAGGAGAGAGAACAATACTAGAAGAAGTTAGAACGGAAAATACCTCAATGTGTTTTAGCTTCTCGAACTTATTCTCTCAATTAGGAATAACAACTTTTGGTTTTGAGACATTTCTCCAATTTTTTTATTATGGAATAGATACTCTTTCTATAATTTATACCTTAATATAATTTTTAACCTCCGTGAAGAGGTTGTGTCAGGAATATTAGCAACAATGGCGTGTAACACACCAAGTCTCAGTGGTTGTTAATATTATTTTATATTTTGTATGTTATTAAATTTGGTAATAAGCAGTGGTGTGTCAGGATTTTCTAAAGGAGGGGGTTACGTAGTCAGTCCACATCTTTTCCTGCCTTTGACGTTCTCTTTTTTTATATTCGGGGGGTGGTATGCCCCCTTTGGCACGCCACTGCTGATAGACCCGTTTTGCAGAGATGCAATTTTCTTCTCTGTTTCAAACTGGTAGCTCAAGATATCTTCAAATTCATATTTTCATTAAGAACATAAATTTCAAATTGCTATGTAAGGTGAATTTAGTCTCCTTGACTTGCTCCGAACAAAATTCCATGTGGAAAACTTGAGATGGTGACCACATCCTAACGTTTCCAGCTCCGGCGTCAAAACAAGCCCTTCCGAAATCTTCGCAGGGTTAACGGTGAAAAAAAAAACTGATGGAAATGGATATTTCGTGTAGCTTACCATCATAACACATCCCTCAGCTCACGTGATGGAACCGTATTACTTTAAAAGTTGGATTGCCATATTTTTAAAAGCTTTATATCCATCTATCTACCTCTCTCTCTGTCTCTCTCTGCAGTATTTCAGACACTTCCGATTTTCAGACCTCGCCCCGTTCCGCTTTCATTCTCAAATTAACTTCCGGGTGCTACAGAATCGAAGCTCTCTCTCTCTTTTTCTGTTTATCACTCTTTCTCGCTCCTCTTCTCTGTCTCTCTCTCTTGCCAGTTACTTATCTCTCTCTCTTACATTCGCTAGCCCTTCCCCCTCTCTATCGCTTTGTCCCTTTCTCTCACTCTTGTTACAATATGAGCCACACCCTTCTCTCTCTCTTTCCCCACCCACTCTTCCTATATTTCATTTCCTTCTTCCCCTTCCTGTACTTCAAACTTCAGGCTCTTTTCTAAATTAACGTCGACGTGATGCGCAAAAGAAAGGAAGTGGAGGAATTTGCTTTACGCACACCCCTTGCTCAACGGATGCCTTCGCTGTTAGCTAAGCGTTTAGGCATCGTTTCATGCAGCCACTCTGTCTGACACGAAACATTTAAAACAGTATTTCCCGTGTATTTGGGACGCCTGGCCCAAAACTATTTTGTTTGTGTACATTGTTCAACGTCTGTAGAAAATAGCACACAGGCAATGGCTAGGTACGGTACAACCTTTCTACATTTAGTTCGCAACACATGATCGTTTAAATTATCTGTAAGAGTACTATTTTCTGAAATAAGGTAATTGTGTTTAATCTGGAAACCTTGCAAGCAATAGTCACTAACAGTCTTCCATGAGAGCTTTGGTTTTTGATTTGATTTGGTATTTTAAGTACACTTTGTGCACAGTAAGGCTAATCGGGACTGGACCTACAGTTTAAGGTGGGATCCGAACCACTAAGTGCCTCCACCGGGTATCGAACCCGGGACCTCTTGATTACAAGGCGATGACGATTTATTCCATGAGAGCATTTTATGTCAAACACATATACTCTCTTACTTCTTAAAAGCATATGTTGTAAATTAAGATATTCCAACCACTGTCCATGGCCTCCCCGGTGGCGTAGTGTTAAGGTCGTTGCCTTGTAATCAAGGGATCTCGGGTTCGATACCCGGTGGAAGCCCATGGCACAGTGGTTCGGATCCCACTTTAAACTGTAGGTCCAGTCCCGATTAGCCTTCCTGTGCATAAATTGGACTTCAAACAACAAGTCAATCAATTAATCCAACCACTCTCCCCATATACATGATACTTAACAACTTTGAGTTTTCATAGACCAATATTGAATTGATTCTATTTTCGTATGTGACTGAGCTGTTGTGCTCCAAATTTCACAACCATATCCAAGTATTCGACGTACAATGGTCACGCATAGAAACCTGTAGATTTTTACAATCACAATTTATGGTTCACTGAGATAAAATGTCTCTCTTCGATTTCTTAATTAGATTTTTGTCCGGAGAAACATAAGGAAACTCGGGCTTTACCTTCCTCACAATTTTCACCTGCCGAGTAGAGGCGTGTTGCCACCACATGTCCACGTGGGTGTCCTTACAAGAATTGCCAACATCGAGGACATGCGGTGGCCTCCACGATAACGTATACATTGTCGCTTTAAAATCAAGGGATTCCGGGTTCGATTCCTGGTAGAAGCACATAGTGGTTCGGAGCCCAGTCTCGAACAGTCTATCCGTGCATAAAGTGGACTCAAAGGAAAAGCTCAAACTCAGTCTCAACACCAGGTGGCCACTGCCTCTTCACAACTCGTCAATATTGTGAGGAAGGTAAGAATCGAGTTTGTTTTAGTTTATCCGAAGCTGTAAGGCGGACCAGACTCGCTAGCAACCTCATTGCCTTAAATGAGTTAGTGGAGCGAGACTGACATAAGCAGAGTGACATACAGATGGCACTGCAAGATTTGGCAATGGCAGTGGCAGGTTCGACGAGGTGGTTGGTTTTCGGTGATACGTCTCTTACTGCCGTCTGCTCTCTTGGCTGGATACCGGTGCAGTTATGCCTTTTGCCCTATAACATCATGTCTGATACGGATATACGGTCCAGACCTTGGACCGCATACGCTGAGTACGGTCCTTGGGATAGTTTTAGATACACCGGGAAGAATTAGCAGTTTTATGACAATATTGATTCTCCTATTGTGGACGAGAATGAAAAATTACTAGCGACTTCAATAAATATCACTGATGAAATTCTATGAACTTTTTAAAAAGTTATTAGAAATTTTATTAAAGCATGGCAATGGATGTTTACTTAATAACTACATAACGACACCTGCCTGCAACATTAGAGGATTTTACCATTACCGAATGCCGAAATGGATATCCACTGAAGAAGAACATGATATTCTCTCAGCAACATCACGCGCTTTTTAACAGTTACCGAATGCTGTGCAGATTAGAGAGATCAGGAAGAGCATTTCGCTCGAGCGACGAGCGGCTAGGGACAGAATTAGCACCTTGGGAAATACATGCTAACAGCACCAAACCTATCCACGCAGACATATACGTAATAGCATAAATAAACATGTAAACAGGTTTGAGAAGATATGTTTTGTTTATTTAAGCTATTATATGCATACGTGGATACGTTAGGCAGGTCAAGTTTGGTGCTGTTAGCATGTATTTCCGAAGGTGCTAACAGTTTTTCTTGTGCATCAACCAGCAAACACGTCCAGGTTCCACCAAAGCACTGTCACAATCAACGGCCGGCTATAAAGATGTGGTTTATCAGCTTTCCGCCAGATATTCCATTAAAGCAGTCTCACAACCAACGGCCGGCTTCAAAGATGTGGTTTATCAGCTTTCCGCCAGATATTCAATCAAACCAGTTTCACAATCAACGGCCGGCTATAAAGATGTGGTTTATCAGCTTTCCGCCAGATATTCCATTAAAGCAGTCTCACAACCAACGGCGGGCTTCAAAGATGTGGTTTATCAGCTTTCCGCCAGATATTGAATCAAACCAGTTTCACAATCAACGGCCGGCTATAAATATGTGGTTTATCAGCTTTCCGCCAGATATTCCATCTAACCAGTTTCACAATCAACTGCCGACTACAAAGATGTGGTTTATCAGCTTTCTGCCAGATATTGAATCAAACCAGTTTCACAATCAACGGCTGGCCCCCGTATAATGTGACGGGAGCAAAGTAGCCTAAGTGCTGACGCTCCCAAAATTTTAAATTCAAAATCAAATCAAAATCACAACCAACGGCCGGCTTCAAAGATGTGGTTTATCAGCTTTCCGCCAGATATTGAATCAAACCAGTTTCACAATCAACGGCCGGCTATAAAGATGTGGTTGATCAGCTTTCCGCCAGATATTCCATTAAAGCAGTCTCACAACCAACGGCCGGCTTCCAAGACGTGGTTTATCAGCTTTCCGCCAGATATTCCATCAAACCAGTTTCACAATCAACGGCCGGCTATAAAGATGTGGTTTATCAGCTTTCCGCCAGATATTCCATTAAAGCAGTCTCACAACCAACGGCCGGCTTCAAAGATGTGTTTTATCAGCTTTCCGCCAGATATTCAATCAAACCAGTTTCACAATCAACGGCCGGCTATAAAGATGTGGTTTATCAGCTTTCCGCCAGATATTCCATTAAAGCAGTCTCACAACCAACGGCCGGCTTCCAAGATGTGGTTTATCAGCTTTCCGCCAGATATTCCATCAAACCAGTTTCACAATCAACGGCCGGCTATAAAGATGTGGTTTATCAGCTTTCCGCCAGATATTCCATTAAAGCAGTCTCACAACCAACGGCCGGCTTCAAAGATGTGTTTTATCAGCTTTCCGCCAGATATTCAATCAAACCAGTTTCACAATCAACGGCCGGCTATAAATATGTGGTTTATCAGCTTTCCGCCAGATATTCCATTAAGGCAGTCTCACAACCAACGGCCGGCTTCAAAGATGTGGTTTATCAGCTTTCCGCCAGATATTCCATCAAACCAGTTTCACAATCAACGGCCGGCTATAAAGATGTGGTTTATCAGCTTTCCGCCAGATATTCCATGAAAGCAGTCTCACAACCAACGGCCGGCTTCAAAGATGTGGTTTATCAGCTTTCCGCCAGATATTGAATCAAACCAGTTTCACAATCCACGGCCGGCTATAAATATGTGGTTTATCAGCTTTCCGCCAGATATTCCATTAAAGCAGTCTCACAACCAACGGCCGGCTTCAAAGATGTGGTTTATCAGCTTTCCGCCAGATATTGAATCAAACCAGTTTCACAATCAACGGCCGGCTATAAAGATGTGGTTTATCAGCTTTCCGCCAGATATTCCATTAAAGCAATCTCACAACCAACGGCCGGCTTCAAAGATGTGGTTTATCAGCTTTCCGCCAGATATTCAATCAAACCAGTTTCACAATCAACGGCCGGCTATAAATATGTGGTTTATCAGCTTTCCGCCAGATATTCCATTAAAGCAGTCTCACAACCAACGGCCGGCTTCAAAGATGTGGTTTATCAGCTTTCCGCCAGATATTCCATCAAACCAGTTTCACAATCAACGGACGGCTATAAAGATGTGGTTTATCACCTTTCCGCCAGATATTCCATTAAAGCAGTCTCACAACCAACGGCCGGTTTCAAAGATGTGGTTTATCAGCTTTCCGCCAGATATTCCATCAAACCAGTTTCACAATCAACGGCCGGCTATAAATATGTGGTTTATCAGCTTTCCACCAGATATTCCATTAAAGCAGTCTCACAACCAACGGCCGGCTTCAAAGATGTGGTTTATCAGCTTTCCGCAAGATATTCCATCAAACCAGTTTCACAATCAACGGCCGGCTATAAATATGTGGTTTATCAGCTTTCCGCCAGATATTTCATCAAACCAGTTTCACAATCAACGGCCGGCTATAAAGATGTGGTTTATCAGCTTTCCTCCAGATATTCCATTAAAGCAGTCTCACAACCAACGGCCGGCTTCAAAGATGTGGTTTATCAGCTTTCCACCAGATATTCCATTAAAGCAGTCTCACAACCAACGGACGGCTATAAAGATGTGGTTTATCAGCTTTCCGCCAGATATTCCATTAAAGCAGTCTCACAATCAACGGCCGGCTATGAATATGTGGTTTATCAGCTTTCCGCAAGATATTCCATCAAAGCAGTCTCACAATCAACGGCCGACTACAAAGATGTGGTTTATCAGCATTCTGCCAGATATTTCAATAAAGCAGTCTCACAATCAATGGTCGGCTACAAAGATGTACTTTATCAGCTTTCCGCCAGATATTCCATCAAACCAGTTTCACAATCAACGGCCGGCTATAAATATGTGGTTTATCCGCTTTCCGCCAGATATTCCATTAAAGCAGTCTCACAACCAACGGCCGGCTTCAAAGATGTGGTTTATCAGCTTTCCGCCAGATATTCAATCAAACCAGTTTCACAATCAACGGCCGGCTATAAAGATGTGGTTTATCAGCTTTCCGCCAGATATTCCATTAAAGCAGTCTCACAACCAACGGCCGGCTTCAAAGATGTGGTTTATCAGCTTTCCGCCAGATATTGAATCAAACCAGTTTCACAATCAACGGCCGGCTATAAATATGTGGTTTATCAGCTTTCCGCCAGATATTCCATCTAACCAGTTTCACAATCAACTGCCGACTACAAAGATGTGGTTTATCAGCTTTCTGCCAGATATTTCATTAAAACAGTCTCACAATCAATGGCCGGCTACAAAGATGTGCTTTATCAGCTTTCCGCCAGATATTCCATCAAACCAGTTTCACAATCAACGGCCGGCTATAAATATGTGGTTTATCCGCTTTCCGCCAGATATTCCATTAAAGCAGTCTCACAACCAACGGCCGGCTTCAAAGATGTGGTTTATCAGCTTTCCGCCAGATATTCAATCAAACCAGTTTCACAATCAACGGCCGGCTATAAAGATGTGGTTTATCAGCTTTCCGCCAGATATTCCATTAAAGCAGTCTCACAACCAACGGCCGACTACAAAGATGTGGTTTATCAGCATTCTGCCAGATATTTCAATAAAGCAGTCTCACAATCAATGGTCGGCTACAAAGATGTACTTTATCAGCTTTCCGCCAGATATTCCATCAAACCAGTTTCACAATCAACGGCCGGCTATAAATATGTGGTTTATCCGCTTTCCGCCAGATATTCCATTAAAGCAGTCTCACAACCAACGGCCGGCTTCAAAGATGTGGTTTATCAGCTTTCCGCCAGATATTCAATCAAACCAGTTTCACAATCAACGGCCGGCTATAAAGATGTGGTTTATCAGCTTTCCGCCAGATATTCCATTAAAGCAGTCTCACAACCAACGGCCGGCTTCAAAGATGTGGTTTATCAGCTTTCCGCCAGATATTGAATCAAACCAGTTTCACAATCAACGGCCGGCTATAAATATGTGGTTTATCAGCTTTCCGCCAGATATTCCATCTAACCAGTTTCACAATCAACTGCCGACTACAAAGATGTGCTTTATCAGCTTTCCGCCACATATCGACACATATTAAACTTTATACCTCGGTATTCCATATTTATCATCCTATTCCATATTTCTCTACCTTCCTCTACACGTATAACAGTAATTTGTCTGTGGCAATTACCCTCAATTGTGGATCGTGAAGTCAAAGACGCAGTGAAATCTAAACTTATGTGAACATACTCATCATCTCCATGTTAAAATGTAGTCTAGTCTATCTTATCAACACAGTGATATGTATGAATATGAAATAAATTATGTGGGCTGAAACTACCAAGGCGAATGTTTTAGATGAGTCTACGATTATTGTTATATTAAAATGATAGTTCATTGTAAACGCTCGAGCGTGGGAGACTCGAACGAGTACGAGCGGGCGAAAGTGGTCCCATGAAGTACTGTAGCAGATTATCTTGTATACAAGTCTGCGAACTTTTTGATCCCTCCTCCATTGTTCACATAAAAAAAAAAGACCTCCGACAATCTGTGGATGGAAGAACCTCGCAGCCCGGAAACTGAAACAAGACAGCCCAAATCGTCCATGATTACGTTTCAATTTCAGCGGACAATCTGCAGCACATCGCCTGATCTGGGAGGAAAGTTTTCTGGTCCAGACCCTTGCGAAGGATGGAAACTTGGTAATTACTTGGTGTTCTTCCAGAAAGAATCCCTCTCCCATCAGTCATGGTCTGTTGGGTGATGGATGGATTCTTCGGGTGTCAATAGCTTATTCAGCGGTTCTGGATGCCTGCCCAGTCTGTCCCCAATATCAGTTTTCTTCTTCTCCCATGCAAGCCTCCCCCGAATCTCTTAAGCCAAGATGGGGTCCTCCTAGACCGAAGCCAAACCAAAGGCGATTCTTTCTTCTTCTTCTTCTTCTTGGACAAAAGCCATCTACGGTGCGCGTAGACTTCACGCCGACGTGGCAAATAGGAAACTCAGTGAAAATCCATTCTAACCGATCCCCGAATGTGTTCGTCGACAAATCCGTTTCTGGGATTAACGCCGTTACACTAACGGCAGCAAAAACGTACTTTTTTTGTTTTTTGTTTTTTCTTCATGGAAGAGGTGGATGAGGCATCGTGATTGCATATGCACCGGGCCCGCCTCCGTTATGGAGCGGTTGCTGTCCTAGAACCTAGGACTCCTATCTCGGTGACAGAAGAATTGACATATAACGTTAGCTACAGTTTGCTTTGGTCCTAGTCAGAGCATGATATTCTCTCTCTCTCTCTCTCTCTCTCTCTCTCCCTCCCCCTCTCTACCCTGATATATGAGTGCATTGAGCAGTCAAGGATAGCTTATAATTACAAGCACCCTCAGAGAGGATCAGGGGGGATCACTTGTTCCCTACCCTGGAATAAGAAAATATTGTCTATCTACTCTTTTCTTCTTTATTTGTTATTATTTTATCTTGTTCTCTCCTTTTCTGTTTTATGATCTCTTTAGCCTCTCACTTTTTTCTCTCCCATTTTTTCATTTCCTTCTTCATTCTCTCTCTTTCCCCACCTCACTTTTTATTTTTATTTCCATCTATCTATTTATATTTATCTTCTCTATTTATCTTCTTCATATAGTTTGGTTTTTATTTCGTTCTATCCCCCTTTTTTATTTTTATTTCTTTGTCCCACAGTTGCACATAGATCTCGTTCTTCAATTGCGTACTTTCTCGCATCTTTAATTCTCTTCTTTATTTATATTTTTACTCTATCTTTCTCGTCTTTGTATTCCTTATCTCCTCTTCTTCATTTATATTTCTCTCATTCTCCCACTTTTTATTTCTATTGTCTTTCATATTTATTTTCTCTGTCTTATCTTATTTCTTACTTTTCTCTTCTTTATTTATTTTCTCTCTATTTTCTTCTTTCGTACCTTTCCTCTCTATTCTCCTTTTATGTCTTTTTCTCTCTTTATTTTTACTTATTTCTTTTTCTTTCTATTTATCTTCTTTATTACTTTTCTCTCTTGATTTCCCTTTCGCACACACTCTCTCTCTCTTTCTATATTTCTCTTTCGCTCGCCTTTTCCCCGTCACTCTTTCTTATTTCTCTTCCATCTCCCCATTCTCTTTGTGTGTGTGTTTGTCGAGCTTCTTATTTTTTTTTCGATTCTCTCATTCATTACAACCTCTTTCCTAAAACATTTCTTTCTTGTGACGTCAACGTCGACCATACCCCATTCAAGGATAGCACTTTTCATTTTTAATCCCGCTCCTTATATGAAAAAACAAGTATGTGCACCAATGCGTATAATAGTACACCGTAATCAAGATTTCAAGGAAGGGTTCGAGGCCCGGTGAATGGGTTCGAATCCCCGGGCTCGCTAACCTTTGTGCATAAAATTAACGCTAATACATAAACTTTCCAGTCTTCACCATCAGAAGATGAAGACTTGAGATTATCTAAAGAGAAGCCAGCATCCTTAACAGCAGCTAGGTCGAACATCCATTCCCTTAATGACCTTTTGAATAATGAAAGACAGTAAAAACTCTCGAAAGAAAGGCCAATAAATATTTAGTAAGCGCTTACAATTAGCTTTTCCTTTTAGGAAGGGTAGAGGCTGAGTGCTCTTTCATATACCTGTTTAGAAATTCCCCAGTTTCAAGCGATACGTCAAGTGGTACTATCTTTAGAAATCTCAAGGATAGTGAATTTACTTATAGCGTTACAGTAAACGCAAAAAGTGAAAGTACTTTATAATACGTTACAGTACAACAGTATAGTGGCGTGTCCATGGTGCTTGTAGGGGTAAATATGACCTTATAGGAAGGTTACGCACAGTGGAGGAAATACTGGGTTTGCCCCTTCTCCAACAGGAGCATGTAAAACCCCGTTCATAACTTTTGTCTGATTTCCAATACGTAAGGTAGAGTCTGATTACTTTCGTAACATCTCCAGCTTATTGAGCAGCCGTAACGAGTCTACAGACAAGCATAGAACGTGAGCAAGAGTGTTAGGATTGGCGTTGAGTTGAAATGACGTCATCGTCTGACGTGTTGATTTGGAGCATCCGGAGTTATAACTCGCTTCTTAGCTGCAAATGTGGAACAGACAGAGATGTTACGGAACTAATCTCACTGTATCACACTACCTGATTTTGTACGTAAACGAGAATATAGCATTCATAACAACGTTTTATATTTAAATTGAGACTTTCCTAGTCACATAATACCGAGCCTTACTGCCGTAGCTATAACAATGAGTAGAAAGCCTTCAGACACTGTATTGCAACAGAAACACTGTATATTAAACCGTGAGTAAGTTTCAGTAATTTGTATAGTGTTTTTAATAATGGAATTCTTGGATTGTTGACACAAACAAACTGACGCACCAATCACGTACATTGAGGTGAAGGGGATTGTTATTTTGTAGGTTTTTATGTTCACAAATTACACATTTGTTGCGTTATTGGTTTTTCTTATTAGTATTATTCATCAATTTTGTTTTAGTTAGAATTAGAATTCTTTTTTCATGAACAAAGTTCCGCAAAACTTATAAAATCGAAGAAACAAAAAAATATAACACTACTATGCAAGTACTGAATTCCCTTCTAAATATTTCAGTAACTAATTCTATAAAAACAGATAAAAACAAATTTACTTAAAAGATATTTGTTTCTGGTTCAAAGCTGTATGAATTTGGTTTAGATTTCAACGCAAGCATGTGAATCTAAACATGGTTATATATAGCTTATGAGATGACGTGCTCATAATTTAAAAAATCAGCCAGTTAATTCAGGCTGCACGACGAGCAAGGGTTTATGTTAAACAAAAGTGTCGAGAAAATGAATTGCAGCGTTCCTGGTGACGTGATTCAAACAAGTGTTCTCGGACTACCATCCAGGTTAAGTAGGCGTTCACTTCCAACGAGTTCTAATTGATTAACATGGAAATATTGTTGTAGAAGCTAACAGTACGAGCGGAAAGACTCACATTCACCTGCTGTTTTGCCAAAATGTAGCCATTGGTTGTAAACAAGACCATTAATTAAGATACCTTTGTTCGGCGTTCCTTTTACAGTGATTAAGAAACATTTTGCGCTGTCGGAATGACATTACTGTAATCAAAGGAGAGGGTGGATGATAGAACAACAGAGAAAAACGGCGGCTAGATAAAACAAGGATTAAAAAAGAAGATAACAAACTAAAAAGGGAATCGCAATATGGTGATGAGAGTAAGAAGCACGAGTGGAGATAGGGGAGTGGAAAAAAAACGACAAATAGGACAGTCAACAGACATGGTGCATTCTGATTTACACGTCATGCAAGAAACTAATTACTGCGGTAAATTAACTCGTGTGTGGAGCGGCATCTGTTGAAGGAAATTAGATCTGTTTTTGTTTTTGTATGTTTTTCTCTCCCGGCACCAGGTGGTGTGACAACACCCGAGCTCTCGCATGCGAATGGTGATGCTGTGTGATTAGGTAGGAATCATTGATCCCTCTGATAACAGATTTCGAACGGGGAAATCAGCTTGCTTATTAAATGCTTATGGCCAATGTTCTGGTTTACCTGCGAAATTAAGCCGCTTAGGGTCGTATTGAGCGCTATGATAACGACTCTTGTGCCTCACGGACGAAGCTCTACGCTAGAAGGTGATAGGCAACTTATCATCAACGACGATTTAGAGGGATATCCCGGATGCCGTAGCGGTTAACACTGTCGCCCTGCATTCAAGGGTCCCAGGTTCGATTCCCATTGGCGAAGTGATTAATATAGCGCGCTACAACGCCAGGGGTTCCGTGTTTGAATTCCGGGCATGGCTGTTCTTTACCAGTGTCCATTCCTCAATTTCAGCGATTGATTGATTAAGTTTATTTAACTACGCTTTTCTGCCACTTCTGGTTAAACGTGAAGGTGAGGATGAGTGATGATATGATAAAAATTGATGAAGGGAAACTCGAAAAGATCACCCGTGCCCAGGTCGGGATTCGAACCCTGGACCATGTCGTCGTCAATAATTTTAACATGCCATCATATCATCGTTCATCCTCATCGCCGCGATTAGCCAACAGTGGCTGAAAAGGGATGTAAAATAACTTAGTTCAATGAAATCATTGGAGGCACCTTGCACAATGGTGGTTCCGAATCCACTGTAAACTGTAGGTCCAGTCCCGATTAGTCTAGAACATACATAGTAACCGCCATTATACAGGGTGTCTATAAAGTACCGTTACCATTATAAATTATTACGTAAGGATCATAGATAATAGCAAGCTATAGTTTGTACAAAGTCTTTCACAAAACTTACGGTTTGTGTTTCTACAGTCAAACCACTTCAACTTGCTCCTTCTTAGTGACTCTCAAGATTTGCCAGACAAAAGACAAATGCCGCTCATGTAGTAGTTAACATATCGCAATTCACATTTTCGATAGCGTCAACAATCCTCCATTTAAATGTCGTAATGTTAGAAATAGGGACTGTGTACACGTAATCCTTGTCATAGCGATTGGACAGGAACCGGCGACCCATTTTCCTGAAAATGTTTGATCCAGAATATTCCTAACATTATGGCTCATACTCGTATGAGGAGACGCACTGTCTTGTTATAAGATAATATTTCGCTGCAGTCCATGCTCAGGCCGGGATTCGAACCCGGGACCCCTGGCGTTGAAGCGCGCTATGCAAACTACTCCGTCACGGAGGTCGGCTGAATTGTTAATTTGATTGGCTATTTATCGTCGCTTTTCTGGTTCTTTTGGCTAATCGCGACGATGTGGATGAGTGATATCATGAAATCGACGAAAGGACACTCACAAAGAACATCCATGCCTGGGCCGGTATTCGAATCCGACACTCCTGTCATCGTAGCACTCTGTACTAACCACTCCGCCACGGAGACCGGCAAAGTGATATTTGTTACGTTCCTAGTAACTTTCCTCACCCTTTACTCCTATAGCCGGGAGCATTGAGGCTCTAAGGGTCTACACTGAAACCTATCTTCAGGTTAGGTGCAGAACAAATCCAACCAACGTCGTGAAGTTTTAATGAAATGTTTATTTACTGCTTGAGTACTTACAGCCAGTGGTTAGGTAATTCATAACTGGAACTTGGAGATCAATTGTTAATAGATAATTTTAAACTTACTAGAAAGGTCAAACTAGGGTGGCCCAAACCTAGGTTTTACAGAAGAGCGGCATACACCTATTCACTTCTTCCTAGACTTGGAGTTATCACCCGAGATGGCCAATTTAGGTTTTTACAGAAGAGCGGCTTGCACCTATTCACTTCTTCCTAAATTGGAACTTATATCCCATTCGGCTAACCTAGGTTTTACAGAAGAGCGGCATACACCTATTCACTTCTTCTTAGATTAGACCGTTCCTATTTGGCCAGTCTTGGTTTTACAGAAGAGCGGCTTGCACCTATTCACTTCTTCCTAGACTGACACCAGAACAGACCTCTTTATGGACCAAACTGCTTCGTATTTATACCCAAAGTTCCAGCCTGGAACACCTGTCTTTAGGTAATTTCTTATTACAATACTCCAAATTACAACAGAAATATATTTGAAAAATACATAGTTTGGAAATTAATAATTTACAAAGAAAGTTTACATATTCATTTGAGTTAACAATTATTTCCTTAACGTTGATAAAATCTTACATTTTGGAATTATACAAATTTAAATGTTCCGCCATTATTTAATTACAATGATGTTAGTTCATCAAACATTGATAATCTTTGATTGGCAACTCTATATTTACATCATAATAAATGCCCGTTGTCTTAAGCGAGCTGACTTCATTAGATTGTTACAGAAAGGTGAATACATTAGTTCAACAACGCCTTGATTGGCGCGTTCGTATTTGCGTCACAACCCGAGCCATACAACATGTAGTATCACGGACATTAACAAGGACATGAGGTAACACTATATCAATTTTTCTTTTAACACGGCATTGCAAAGTTACAAAATAAGTAAGGTCGTAACATATTGTTGTCAGGATGATACTTGTTGAAATTTTAGGTCATAAGAGATTTATTTTTCGTTCTTTATTACGTCATAAAAATTCTAATCCTACACACACAGCATTAATAATCATCAAGTAATTCGATAGAGAAAACAAGGAAATCATCACATGTGTAGAGAACCACCAATGGGCTTCTCCCCCCTCCCGAACACTCGTAATATACCCAACGGGAACCACGTGATACTTAATTTGCCCACTGTCAACCTAGCTCTGGTTATTAACAAATGTCCCCACCCGTGCACCTCCCAAAAGCCACATTAAATCTCGTTCGGTTCGTGTTATCTTTCCGTCTTTGCGACGGGTCGCGCATAACTAATTGCTTGCGACCAAAATGCGGTCGGCATTATCATTGTTTTTGCGAAACACGAAAAAATCGGGTGTTATATTATTCGAGACTGGGCTGACGGAGAATGCTGTTTTGGGATTGCAAAAACTGCGAAGTCTGTCCCAATTATTATCACGACTCTCTTATCTTGTTAGATGGACCAGCCTTGGTGGCGGAGTGGTTAGCGTTGATAAGCCGCATCATAGTCTTCAGAGAGGACAGAGACGGAGAAATCGACATGTAGCCTACGTAAGCATAATCGCCAACACCTCGTTAGCCAGTAGTAATGGCTCTCTCATAATCTCTCCGAGTAGCGATGTTCTAGATGGTAGGGCGCCTGACTGTTACGCTGGAAACCGGGTTCGATTCCCTTTGATGGCCATTTTTTCAGCAATATTCCTGCATAGAACAGTTATGGAGTTCACCCAGCCTTTATAACCCTAGGGATTAGCGCAGCTGGAGCATTGTGATGTTCACATCACCTCCGCAAATGACCGAGATCGTGAATTTGTGGAGCCCTACCTCTATATCTGCTCGTATACTTTCGCTGCATGTTGAAATGGCTAATGGTTAGGTTATGTTGAGTCTTAATCTTTTTGTTATACCTAGGTAAATCTCAGGTGAACAAGACACCGGGACGGACACACCATTTGAAGTTTGAATCACTTTCTAAGTAGAACCGAAGTTAATTTAAAGTTCTTATTTACAAATTTTGAGAAAAACAGCTTCGTCTAATTGTGTCAGTTACTTTTTCTGGGCTGATCCGAAGTACAGCTTTATATCAGTCAGCTACACAATCCAAATTGAAAACTTTATCTCACATGACTCAATCCCAGTTTACAATATATTTACCAACCCAAAACTTCTCTTGCAATTTTGCAGAACTTAGGTTGCAGTTTATAAAAAAATATCTCAGTCACATATCAACTTTATGAAATACAATTTTTTTACTTGTTTTATCCCATTAAAAACCAGCTAACGTGAGAAAACATACCTACTTCTACGAAGATTTTATCTCAGTTTATACAAAATATTAACTATTTCAATGAATCAAGCCAATTGGAAGATCCATCTACAGTAAATACCGGTATTTTAGCAATTTCCTGGAACCAGAACTGCGAAAAAATTCTCCTCTTCCTTTCTTTAAATACTGATTACAGGTTTAACGTGGACCGGAAGAAGGGAACGGTAGTGTGAGTCGTCCAAGCCTAGCCGCACAGCACAATTGTCTGATTTGAACGAAGGTGGTAGGGAAACATCATCTTTTATCTTATTAAGGAGGATTAGAAACATACAAGTTGTATATCCGTGTGGCCGCGGTGGCTCAGTCGGTAACGCGTCTGACTACCATGCTCAAGGTCCCGGGTTCGATCCCCGGCCGGTTCAAATCCGGGAACTTTTCTAACGATGGAAGCGGCCCCGGCGCCCACCCAGCGTCGAATAACATGGGTACCTGGGGGAAACCCTGGGGGGTAAAGGCGGTCAGGGGCGTGATGCTGATCACATCATCCCCACTCATGACCGGATCAAGGAAGTGTGGGGCGTTACCCCCACACCCCCTATACGCCTTCATGGCGTGGTGCTAAGCACAGGGGAGCACTTTACTTTTTTTACCTTTTTTTACAAGTTGTATATCCACTCAGATAATAAGGGATCGGTACTCGAACACGTTGGTTCGGAGAAGTGGATCAAGATTTTCAGTCAACCTTCAGAGTGGTTTATGTTCCGGCAGCCGCCAGCCGACTGAGTTCTGAGATCATTCAAACATCTTATATAGTTCCTGACGCACGACTACAGTGCCACGCGGCTGAATTTGTAAACTACTTAGTCAGAATAGCAAACTCTGCAGAAACAGAGTTGCAAAATGTGCGGCTAAAAATATATTATTATAGTGTAAATATCTCCACCAGATGAGGCAGCGGGCAGTGGCTCACTATTATTTAATTTCAACCATAGACATGCACAAGAAATTGATTCAACTCTCTCAATGCTAGTTTTACAAGTAAACCTATAATTCAGTAACTATAAAGCGCGGACAGAACAACATAAATTAAGCTTAGAAAAGTAACTAACACATTTACGTTTCGTAACAAGATTGTTCGTTACTTTAAGTAAAGAATCTTCAATGCATTTTCAAATAACCTTAAAAACAGTAATTTTAGGTGAAGCTGAAATAGCTGTGTTGTTATTGAGGAGCGTCAAACAAAGGAAAAAACGATCAAGGATATTTCCCTGGTAAATCACCAGCCGACGAAAGAAAAGGGGATCAAGCAATCAAAGAATTCCTGGCGGTATCCTGATTGCACGCCACCGGTGGAGCATCTCGTTGGATTCGAGAGGCGAGATCTGAAGGAGATTGAATTTTTGCGATGCTCTCTGAAATTAAACGTCAACATTAATGTTTTCGGATGCCTCACCGTGAGGTATGGATTTCCCCTGCTCGGACCACGAGGCTTTTGTATTTCCACCTTTTCAAACTTCCTTTTTTTCCCTTCTCTTTTCTTAGGATATTTCTCCTCCACCCCCATTTCCTTTCATCCTTCATCTTCGTTTTACTTCACAGTAAATCTCCTTTCGGCTTCCACCCCGCGGAAAAGGCGATGGCTTCATCTACGGGGGTTTCCCTTCGAGAAGGAAAAAAAGAGCGATTTTGCTGCCATCTGTGGGAGACTCTGGATATTGAATAACGCGAGGAGGGACCTTAAGACGTCCCTCCATCTCGGCCAGAAAACTAAACAAACACTTTAATTCTAGAAAAACAAACAGCGAACTTCGTTTCCGTTTTTCTTCATCTATAACATGCTTCTCTTAAAAAAATCTTCATCGTTTTTTTTCCTGTCGGCTTTCTTTTGTCTTGTTCAATTCATCAAAACCTTACTTTCGCTTTTTTTTAATAAAAAAAACGAGAAGGAGGAAATGAAAAAAATGAGACGAGCGTGCGCAAGTTACTTGGTCTGTCACATTTCGTCTTTCATTTTCACACAATTTCCCCCCTTTTTTATCCCTCAGCCTCTACCCCCTCCTCCGAACTTTAATTCTTAACGTTATTAAATCAGAAAGGTTTATGTTATTCTTTCCTTCCAAGTGAGAGAATATTGATAAAAATGGAAAAGAGAGGGAGAGGAAAAAATATACGAAGGAGCGAAGGATTGGGTAAGAAAATTGGAACACTATTCAAAAAATGAAGGCAGCATTTCTTTTTCCTTGGCTTTAAGAGAATGGAAAGGCTACATTCCATCACCTCTCGGCTCTCGGTTCGTTCAAGCTCGTAATGCTTCGGTGACGTGAAGAGATGACGTACGATCTCTGTTCTAAGCTGGGAGAGATGGAGCAAAGTTATTTGTGACGGAATGTTTTGAAATTGCTACTTATTATTTTAAGAAAATTATTTCGACGCCTACAGGAGAACAACAAGGTGAAAATAGGTAACGAAGAACTTGTGCAGGTACAAAATTTGGTGGACAGATTTAACGAGAAGCTGTCGTTAAATCAAATGACCCAAAGTGACCTGGCGATATCTGGAAACTAGAAATTGTGAACATCTAAAAGTTTCCACCAATCAAGCCCTAGTAAATGCTAGTTTAGTTGGTCTGTCTGTCGGGATCAAACAATTGAAAGCCGACTAGGACACAGCAGTGAAAAACTCTGGAAGAACCGAAGTGACAAAAAAACAACTTAAAATGACTCCCGATTACCGTTTTTTATGCATTTGAATAACTTTTGAAACGATGGTAATTACTAACAGAAATTCTGCGTATACTGGCGCGCCCCATACCTTTATATATTGGTGTGTGCGAGCTTAGGAATTTGCGACTTTGCATGTTTCTAAATTCTTCTGCCTCTGCTTTCATTGTCGAGCGAAATTACAAAACTATTCTTTCCTCGAATGGAAATATCTACACAGGGCTTATACACAACAAAGTATGGGTTGAATGAAAACCTATTTTGATGTGTGGTGCACATTCATAATTTTGATTGTAACCGTATGTAGAAAATAATAATTGCAGAGGGTGAATATGATCCCACTCTACCAGAGCCTTTAGAGAAGTTGACAAAGTGTGCTACAAGCCCAACCTATGCTCAGATAGGATAATCGGAACTGGACCTACAGTTCTGAATCTGAACCACTCTGTGCCTTCACCGGGGATCGAACCCGGTATCTATTTATTACAAGCGGCGACGTTATAACTACACCATTGGGAAGGCCTGTTACAGAAATTTCACCCTACAAAATGGAGATTAAAGCTGATCGTCAGCCATGCTATGGGAAGTTGGTTTCGTCTGTAAACTCCTCCATAACGATCAACTAGATTGATTGATTGATTTGTACTTTGCATTTCTTTTACTTTAGGCTAATCTTGAATTCGAACCCCTGGCATTCTAGCACGCTGTGCTCTGCCAGTTAGGCCGGCTCGATCAAGAAGAGAATAACATTCCAATTTTAGGACTGGAGAAGAAAGAACAGACAAAAGAAACAGAAAAGGCTGACTCTGTCACTGATACAGATACGACAATATAGGAAAATTTTTCTCAGTTCAATCATTTCTAGCAATTTCACTTCCGCAGCCCGAATGCCTTTTGGCGTTATGTGTGGGGTCCTTCGAGCAAACGATTCTTAGTTTCGCTGGCTTGACTCTTGGCTATCTTCCAGAATGCTGGAAGCCACCAGAGCTCTTCCCTTAAAATGACAGATTTTCTTCGATCTGAGGTTCCTTCTCTTCAAGAAGAGGCTCTTGTATCTAGAGCCTATACATTGGTTGAAGACTTACTGTAAGATGTTCAAGTTAATACAGTGCATCATTCTTTTCCTATCCACATAGAGTTGATGAGTATACGAAGAGTTTCGTTCATGTAGTATGTTTTTTGGATATTAAACGAGAGAGCATATATTTATGGATATGGAAACACTAGTGGCGTTTCCAGAGTATTTTGTTTGGGTCACGGTGGAAGGAATATTTATTGGTAGGCTTCTGGTTTCGTAGTTCCTGTGAGGATTGTTCCCCCTCTTTCTCTTACTACCCCTATATCTTTCTTCACACTCTATTTTTTTCTCTCATACACACACAATCATTCTTTCACTCTCTTTTTCCTGTTTCTCTCCCTCCCTTTGTCTCTCTTTTATAACCCTATTTTCAATCACCTTCCCACTCTACCGTATTTTCTTTCTTTCTTTCTCTTTCTCTCTGTACCATCCGTTTCTCTTCCTTTCTCTCGCTCGCGCAATACTCACATTATCTTTCAATCTCTTTGTCCCGTTCTTTTGCTCTCTTTCTCCCTCACTTTCTTACTGTCGTGTTCTCTGTCACCCCCAATACACACAAACACACACACACACACAATCGTTCTTTCACTCTGTTTTTATCTTTCTTTCTCTCTCTCTCTCTCTCTTACTACCCAGTTTCTCTTTCCTTCAAAATCTCTCTCTCTCTGTCTCTCTCTCACACAAATGCCCCCACTAACATTCACTCTGTCTTTACATTTCTTTTTCTCACTTTTTCCTCATTCACTTTCTCTCTCTCTCTCTCTCTTTTACTATCCCGTTCCTATTTCTTTCCCAGTCTCTCTCACTCCACCACAACAAAACTCTTTACTCACTCATTACATTCTTTCTCGCTCTCTCTCTCTCTCTCTCTTTCTGAAGACAAGGTCTCGAACTAGACCAAGAGTCTCGGTCTAGTCTAGATTTTAAGGAGGTCTGGCTCGGCTCCGTCTCGTCAAGTGTCGAAAGGTTTGGACTCAGAAAGTTCGTTCGAAATCAACGTTATGCTCAGATAGGCTAATTGGGACTGTGCATATGGATTAAAATCAAAACCACTGTGCGATGAGCCTCTACCATGGATCGAACCCGGGCCATCTTGTTGCTACTACACCAACGGGGAGGCCCTATTTTAGCTTCTTCTTTCCAGTATTAAAACGCCTTCTCTGTCCCGGTACCATCCTAAATTAGAAAGATAACTTCGTGAAATTACTGAACGATAACGTATCACAATAAACATGTGATGAGGCCTACTTTGAGGCCACCTGGCGTGCGGAAAACTACAGAACAACCTGTATCTACACAGCAAACCAGGGTTTTCTCGTTTATTACCAATAGGGGATTCTGTAAATATCGTAACGATAAATGACACGGTATTGTGAATGCTTTTTTCTGACATCTCGGACACGATGCCCTTTAAATATAGACAATATTACACTTCGTCTAGAACCCAAAACAGGTAATTTTAAAGTGCCCAATTTTCAGGTTTTAGGTCATTTCCCCCGATTTTCGGTATTTTCCCGTCATTTTCGCAATATTCGGTGTATTCTTTCGTCATATTTTGTCACTTCTTTCATTTTGGTAATATTCTTGAGTCTTTTCACCAAGGTGAACAGTATTGCAAAAGAAATGCTGAACTGGTGACATTCTTTGTTGTATCGAGGTAAACCAGCAGGTGTCCGTCTGGAGCAAACTGAGAAATTAATGTATTTTACACCAATTTATTCAGTGTATACGACCATTTCATTAAATTGTTTTAAAATTACTCGGTTGTTTCCATTGGAAATCCTCGTTGCATATTTTAATTGAATGTGCATGTGGTATCATTTGTTGCTTTTTCTTTTTAAAGCAAGATTGAATTTTGTTTAATTTCCCTTTAATTTCAATTTTTAACCTGAAACTAACAAATTTAATGGTCATTTTTTGAATTTTTTACGTCATTTTTTCCCATTTTTTAGAACTTTCTATACGTCATATACCTATATTTTTTAGGTCATCAACTTCCGCTCCTTACTGATCACGGAAGTGACATCCATTTCCCCCCATGACGTCAGGAGTTTTCACTATGTAGGTTACTCATACTTTCGCCCCTTTAACGTGACGGGTGAAAATACCATAAGTGCTGACGTAGCTTCGGGCTCCGGCTACGGGAAGCCCAGGTTCGAATCTCCTGTGGGAAGCATAACTACTTTTCTCCTGAGACTTCGGCGTGTATACACACGTCATCCCGCAACTGGTTGGATGGTTTTCCACCTCGGCAGGTAGGGATGAGGCCGGCGGTCGGTAGGTAGACCCTGGCCCTCGCGGGTTGTTGCGCCACTGGTTTTTGTAATCACTTTCTTCAATTTCAGTTTTCAAAAATTCCACCCACAAACCAAAACTGCGCTGGATCGAAATACACACGCACACCTTCTTTCGTATCTAAAACACAATCTCTCAGTAAATGAAAATATACAGGTTAGTCCATAACCTTGTAAAATTCAAAATTGCGTCACAAAACCTGATGAGGATTCAATTATGAGTAGGCGCAACGAACGATAATAATGACAAATCTTCAAGGACGTAACGAACATTTCGACTAACTATATGCATAACTACATTATCCTTTCAACATATTTATGCGACCTTCTTGCCAAACGTTCATCAAACAAGACCAGCCGATTCCAATATCTGATATGGAAATCCGATACTTTCGAATTTCGCGGTAACGGCCCATGAGGGAAGCGGAACAGTTATCCTAAGAGGATAATAATTTATGAAAACGAGGCGATTAATTCTGACCAAGTGCTGAGATAGGGAGTTTGAATCGCAGTATACAGCTGATTACACGAGGTCTCTCCTAATGAATTTCTGGTCACGAATTCTTCCTTTGTCCAAAGATTGGTTTCTTCTTTCTTCAAACATCTTCAAGTTCTTGCTTTCGCAAATGGGAACTAGGTGAAAAAAAACCACTATGGTGGAATTGCGCTGAGGTGGTTAATGTGTTAAGGTTCATCTGGCAACATTGGTATTCTTCGTTGGCGCCTGGAAAGGAGGACAGAGGATGGCCTGGCCCCCTTAAAGATGTATCTCAGGCCAAAATATACGTATATATTTGGTTGATGCATTGTTTGTTCGTTGACTTTGGTGCTGAATGATAATTTTACGTGGAAGTGAGACACAGGAAACTTAATCAATTATATTTTTTCTTCCTTATTTGCATGATAGATCATACCCCCCCCCCTCCTCGCCACCTTGGTGCTCGAAACACGTCCACTGTTGGGCTCTGATCTTACCACCGACGGTCCCAGGCTCAAGTCTTGGTGCGATTATGGATGGTGCGTTATAAATTTCATCCAACCGCCATTCATTCCCGTCGTTGCGACGTAAATTGAGAAAACCAAAGACAAAATATGTATTCCCTAATTCTATGCAAGCACTCATTACTTGACAAATCCCAGAACTGTAGCACTTTAGCAGGCATCCAGATAAGTTTTTTTCTTCTTCGTGGAAGGGCAACCATTTTCAGAACGTTCGAGAAAGCATGAAATTATATTCATGCCAAGTCTAGAGAGTATGGCGGATACGGAATGGTCTCTCAATTAATGACCCGAAAATATTGTTTACTTCGCCTGTACTGTTCTTGTCACTGAGATCCTTTGTGCTCCAATAAACATGTGTAGATGATTAATATATAGACAAATTATTTAGAATAGGCTATATGTATTTTGATTACAGTGTCTTTAGAATAATCTATAATAAATAAATTTATTTAATAGGTGCGCTCGAGAATTGTTCCCAACGAAAGATGGGAAGAGACAACGGTGACATGTGAGTACATCAATTTTATTTCTCTTGAAGAAGAAAGGGGAAGATAGAATAGCAGTGGCGTGCCCAGTATTTTTTAAATGGGGGTTTAGTAGCAGTCAGCCCTCATTTTGCCATCTTTTCTTGCCTTTGACGTTTCAATTTTTAGAAATACTGGGCCAACCAATCTCCCCACCTTTGGGCACGCTACTGTATAATGATAATACACCACGTGACCAAGAATCGTGGTTCGTTGGCAGAAATGGTCTTCAAATATGTAGATATTAATTTGTAATTTTAGTAAGGATTATGTGTAACATGTTGCAAGTGAAAAATTTTCAAGCAATTGAAACGGAATTGTTTTAAAGAAAGCAATGTTCAAATTGTGCATACAGTATATAAGAATGGCGGATTGAATGCTTTCTCTCGTGTTGTATTGCTTTCTCTTTTAGCTCTCGCCCGCTAAATTAATTAAAGGTTTTTTGATGTTTTAGAATTGTCATCTCCTCTAGCTGGGTGCGTTTGCTTAATTTTACACGTCACGGACAGGTGGTTTTTTACTCTCACAACATCCACTGACGATTTATTGTTAGTTTATACCGTGCGTCCATTTCGATCTGCAGCCGAGAGATCGGGAGAAACGTGGCGGGCGGCGCTGACGGAGGTGCCGACATTTGCGGCCTGTAATGCCCGCATATTTTTATGGACATATGCAGACATTTATATAAATATTGCAAAACTAGCACTTACCTGTGTTATAAGAGTTGTTCAAAGTGATGTCCACCTACACGCCTGGGAATTTCTGTACAAATTGCCTACACACGTCTCGACACGAGTCTGTTTTCACGTAAGTGTCATACATAAAAATTCTTTGTTCTAACGTGAATCTTGCGGCTGGCATTCCAATCGTCTGACTGACACAACACACATACACACTGCAATAACACAAACAAGTAACGGCAAGTAACCAAGAATAACACTCTTACGCAGAGTACGAAATTAACACGCTCTTGGTTTACATCTGCCTGCCACTATATTTACAGCTCTGTAGTCGCGAAGGAACAAAAAACTTGAGCTAGGAGATTTCGGATTGCAAGGAAGCTCACGAACACCATTAGCTTTTAACGGTTCGTCTGCAGCGTAATCTTGATACAGTGTTGCACATTCGAAACCTCCAAACGATCCCCATCGACACAAAACTCTTTCAAGGATATAAACTTAAGCAGGACGTTACTGGTCAAAACTATGATTAAAATGTTTTACAGAGTATTATCTGTGGCTCTTAATATAATTTCTAAAGCATATTTATTTGTGTATATAAGGGTGGAACTTGGAAGAATTACAGAAGAACTTTTGCGTGTTATAACACAGGTTAGTGCTCGTTTTGCAAGATGTCCACAAATATAAGCGGACATTACAGGCCTCAAATGTCGGCATCTCCGTCAGCGCCGCCCGCCACGTTTCTCCCGATCTCTCGGCTGCAGATCGAAATGGACGCACTGTATATACAGGGTGTATATAAACATGTGTCAGAAACTTTAGGGATTTATTCGTGACATCAAAATATAACAAAAAGTTCATATGAACATGGGTCCGCAAATCCTTCGTTAGGGAGGTATGAAAGGAATTCTCTGTAATGACTCCAGGTTGTGTAATGTACCTCAAATGTGCATTTATACTCACTTTCTTGTGTACAGTTGGGCATGGTATTTGTTTTTGTTTTTGTCTGATTGTCGTTTGTTCTGTTTTACATCCATCACACCACATCACAACGATGTATTCAGTGTCTGAAATGACGGATATGCACTACATGTACGGCCTAGCAGATTGGAATTCGGACACAGCACGTCAACGTTATGCTGAACGTTATCCTGGGAGGCAGTTACCTTATGCAAGAACGTTTGTACTACTACACCAACGCTTGCGAGAGACAGGCACATTTGAGAAGAGAGTTGCAGATGGTGGGAGACCACGCGATGTACGAACGCCTGAGCTTGAAGAATGGGTCCCTCGGACTGTGGATGGAACTCCATCAACCAGTACAAGGAGAATTGCGAGAAGGGAAGGCGTTAATCACATGACGATCTGGAACATTCTGCAGAAAATCTTTTGTACCCGTATCACCTTCAACGGGTGCAAGGATTAAATGAGGCATACTTTCAGCCACGAATAAATTTCTGTCAATGCATGTTAGGGCAGTGTACCGTGTTTCTGCAGTTCTTAGCATGCACCTTATTTACTGGAGGCTGGCTTTTCACGTGATGGGATCTTCAATTATCATAACAATCACATCTGGGCTTATGAAAACTCTCATGCAGTGCGACAAGACAAACATCAACGGAGGTTCAGCCTAAACGTGTGGGGTGGAATCATTCATGATCATCTCATTGGCCCCTACTTCTTTCCGCCACGTCTGACTGGACAAACGTATCTACAGTTTCTCAGACATAAGTTGCTGCATTTACTTGATGATGTAACTCTAGACGTCATCCAACGAATGTGGTTTATGCACGATGGTGCTCCACCGCATTTTACACAGATCGTTCGCCAGTATCTCGATAACCAGTTTCCGAACAGATGGATTGGTCGCGGGGGATCCATTGCATGACCTGCTGGCCTTCCCGATCGCCAGATTTAAACCCAATTATTTTCTTCCTTGGGGACATTTAAAATCCTTGGTGTATTCAACTCCTGTCCCCAAGGTCGATGTTCTGAGGGAGCGTATCCAACATGGATTTGACCAAATACGGAACACACCAGGAGTTTTCCACAACGTACGGCAAAGTATGGAACGCAGGCTCAGGGGATGCATGGAAGCAGGAGGTGGTCACTTCGAGCAATTTTTGTAAATTGCAATGTGATTGGTAAATGTATCATTTTTGTGCCATGAATATTAAATCCTTTCACACATGTAAATGTGTTTGGTCAATGTCTCATTTTTGTGCCATGAATATCATTTTCTTTCATACCTCCCTAACGAAGGATTTTCGGACCCATGTTCATATGAACTTTTTGTTATGTTTTGATGTCAAGAATAAATCCCTAAAGTTTCTGACACATGTTTTTATACACCCTGTATATATTTATTTGAAAGGCAATAGCCCCACCTTCTTTAATTTGCCCACATAAAGTAAAAAATATTACAAAAATTAAGTACCATACTCGAAAGAATCTGTCTGAAAAAAAAAAACGTAAATTTGACGGTTTGTGACTAATTTCAAATTGTGAAACGTATAATCAAATCTTATGTTTAAAAAAAAGGAAAGAGATGTAATAGTATCCTGTTTTGTTGCTTATCGACCAGTTGTGTAAACAAATGAATGTAGACAACAAGTACGTTTTGTGTGTAGTTCGGATCACATAAAATCGATCATACGTTAATGTATTTATTTAGTGCAACTCGTAAGTATACTCACTAGAGAAAGGTGTTGTGATTTTGAACTATATTCATTACTGTTATTTTTATAATTTGCTGTGAAGTAAGTGATAACTGAGCATAATGTAAGTTGCCGCAATCCTCTACGACACTATAGCTGTTTTCAGTTCTTACGGCGGGTGCTCTAGAAGCTGGCAGGGGAAGTGGGGAGCGGGGATTACGCAACAGACCAACCAGACAACAGCAGTGGCGCCGAGAGACACGACGCGGCCGGAAAAAGTACTACGTTAAACTCGTTCTACTGGCCGCTACGTTTCTTATCGCGCTGGATTCGTCGCTTCTCCGCTCCTCACTTCCCCTGCCAGCTTCTAGAGCGCCCGCCGTAAGAACTGAAAAGAGCTATAGCAGGTTAGAACCGGTTGAGTTTGTACTGACTTCCATTATCGTTCGGTTGTACTCATTACTTTTCTGTGAAATTTACATGAAAATGTCATTTCTGCATCATTGAGGACGCCCCTGTGACTATTTTGATTCTTCACATCAATTCCGTACATTATCCCACTTTAAATTCTACTTTGTAAAAAGTATATACAAACTCTAAAATATGTACTTGCAAACAAAGCTATTTCGATCTAACAATAGTATATTGTGAAGAAAAAAGTTAGAATAGAATGAGTTAACGAATAAAATGTTTTCATTTTTTTCATGATAACCGAGACTTCACTTATCTACCACATGGTGCAGATCTGGATCAGTGTCAGGCTCTAGCAGCAGCTTTCATTCTCTTTTCTCACGCCTTTTTTCAACTTAATTATCATCAAATTCTCTACTCATCATCTAGACATCTTAGTATTTGTCTTCCTCCTCTTCTACATGAATACACAGTGCTATTCACGGTCGAGTTTCCCGTGGAGCGGCGGCTAGCGCGCCGGGCAGTAAGAGCGCGTCTGCTGGCATTTAGACCCACAGCTGTATGCTGATCTTGGCACTGGACGCGTCAGTGCTTCAGTATCCACATAGCTAATGTCCAGTTCGCACGTGTTCGTGAAGTGTTAAGGTGTTAACAAGTGTTTTGGATTGTTTTGTTTTACGTACCACTGATGCTTTTCTGCAGCCTAATAATGACACGCTATACGTACAATTTAAAACAACTAATTTTTATGTACGACTCTTACGTCATTATGAATTCTTGTAGGAAATTTAGAATACTTTTGCAGAAGAATTCTCAGATGTTACTATTTCACACAGACAGTGTTGGGAAACTTGTGAACAAATTTACGGAGAAATGGTGTGTTCTTGATAAGAAGCGAAGGGTGAAACGGCGTGTGCTTACTTAGCAGAAACGAGACGACGTTGGAGCACAATTGGGACATACGTACTTTTAAAGAAATCCCTCCGGCGCATTGAACGAGAAACTGATATTTCCGTGACGTCTGCGTGGCGAGTTACCAAGCTTTTAAACCTTAAGCCCTACATTAGAAGAATTGAAAGAAAACATCAGGAAAGAACTTGAAGCAATTTCGGAAGAAGAACTGTTACGTGTTATTGAAAATTTCCTACAAATTTCCTACACCTATTGTAACAATGTATGTGCTCATTTTAATAGTAACTGTCAATGTAATTGTACGACCTTATTTCATTACGTTTCCAGTTACGTGGATGTCACTTCCAGTTTGCCGGCAGATGCGCCCTCACTGCCCGGCGCGCTAGCCACCACTCCACGGACGACTTGACCGTGAAATGCACTGTAGTTTTGATTTTCGTAACTTTTTTTGGCTTTTCACTTTCATCCATTCTTTCCACATGAACCAGACACTGCATCTCGAAGACTTTTCAATCTTTACTATCGCTTCTCCTTTGCCTACTAGACTATGCATTCAACTCTTTTTTTATATATATAACGTACTCTCCACATTTTGTAATTCATGATTGGTCCGTTAATATTTCTCCTTAACCCTTAAACGCTCAACATTCGGACACTTTTGTGCTAGAGACTTGTCTATAGGGGAGAGTTGTACAGTACCGGCCACCTTAAGCTTATTGATTATAACTGATAAAGGATTAGGAGATAGTCGGATTGAACATAGTAATATGATACCTACATGCATACTTTAAGGAACACGGGTTTAATTTCTCTGAAATGTTTTCAGAACTACAAGATATATACCAGAAACGAAAAGCTGAATTTTTAATGGGTGGAAAAATTGTCGTCCAGTATCGGCCAGTCAATGTTTTAATTTTAGGTGGTGGTAACTATTGATAAATGCTTCAGTTTTATGAAGAAACTGTGAACTATGTGTACAAAGGTGTGGTAGTAAACAAATGTGGAAATAAAGTCCGTTAAAGCGGAGTTCAAATCACATTTTTACAATAGTCACAAAAATACAAAATATTTTCTTGGTCTACGCATTCAACATGTGCCAATCTCCACATTCGGTACACTGAACCCAATCTTCCTCAAAGGACTCTAGACAAATTATGCATTGTGCAGTTTCTACAGTTGTCTTTTTGTCTTCTTATTTACTGAGGGGCATAAATTTATTGTCCAAGTCTTTCATATACGAAAGTAATTGTTTTTCCATTTCGTCATCAAACGTCTTCTTAAATCAGCCCATCTGAGGTGGCAGGTCCACATCCATACCAAGTTGAATTGCTCTCAATCTATCTCCTAACGTGCTTCTTCTTGGTAAACAAAATATACTAGCTGCTTGTCTTGCTGTCATTTACCGCCGCTTTGATGGCCTCTTCAGTCCATTTACCTCTTTTGTTGCCCTCCTCGTCTGCCATCTTACTCTGAAAACAAAAGCAAGCAGGACTGTAGTAGGTGCGTACGAAATTCTGTGTGGCCGATACTGGACGACACTTCGCTGGCCGATAGTGTACTATCATTAGGTGGTAACAAAAGTTCCGATTACACGTTGTTTATAATAAATTTGCTAAACTATTTACAGGTTTTCGTATCCTTATACAATACCGATAAACTGAATCTGGAAATAAAATCAAACATGAATACCAGGGCCCTAGAAATAACTTCTTTCACGCAGCCACTTGACTCTTCACAGTAACACAGGCACAGATTTCACAATACTGCGTGAAAGCGGGTGATCCCGAACTATAGCGCACACAAATACAATACCATCCCTCCTACTCCCGTGAACTACTGCTGTGTAGCGTCAAATGCCAGAACTAGCAATTGGCCGATACTGTAGGACGGCCGGTACTGTACGACTCTCCCCTATTGAGTTTGTAGAAAACCTAGTGCCAGAAGTCGCTCTAGGAATCATAAAGCTTGCGTTTGAAGTCATTAATAGCATTGTTGTGAGAGGATGTATTTGTTTTGACCTTCAATTTTTTAATTGAAAATGTCATACGCTGGAAAGTAAATATGGTGATTTTATCTGATTGTATTTCATTATGGTGTTCTGAATGTTTTCAGCATTTAGTAAACACATGAAATGTAAAACTTACGATGTTTTCTGTTCATGGATTTGCATCAACTGTTCGGTTTTTACTCATAATGGTGGCGTTACCATATGGTATAGCTATGCACATATAGTAGCTACAGGCTCTTCAGTAATTACTTCATTTTTCTATTATTATTGCATGTACAGCAAGAAATTTAAGTTGTAATGCCTCTTGTCGTCTTTTGCATGTTTATTTATTTCTATTGCTTATCATTTATGTTATTTTAATAATAATAATAATAATAAATATAATAAAATAATAGTAATAATAGATTACCATTTCCTGGAACATTTTGTCTCTGTTCAGTAGCTCAGTTTGGTTGAGTCTGTGATCCCATATTGTGGAAAATTTTCCTGCAAGCTATTTATTAGAAGCAAACCTATAAGATTTGGTTACAAAGCCTCCCTTGTGCTACAAAACCTCCCGTGGATATCTCTTTCGTTTTGATATCTATCAAAGCAAGAGTATAAGAAAATTCCACTGACATTGAACATAAATTTAGAAAGACTGCAGCCCCTCATATCTATATTTTTCATGAATTTCAGAGGCAAAAATTCTCCCAGCTTGAATTTAGATGGAAATCGCTCAAAACTATCTGACATCATTTCGTGTTACACCTAAGGGAGCTTGGCGACCCATTACAACACAAAGGAAAGTTTCGCAAACGCGCGGTATGCTGGTGATCCACCAGTAGCGTTCGTATTGGACATGTCAAATATGTTGTTGGTTCCATGTTTCATACATTTCTGACAAGGGCGTTCCCCGATGGCGTAGTGGTAACGTCGACGCCCTATAATCAAGGGGTCCCGGGTTCGATACATGGTGGAGGAACATGGCAAAGTGGTTCGGATCCCACTTTAAACTGTAGGTCCAGTCCCAATTAGTTATTTTGTGCATAAAGTGGACTTAAAACTTCAATTCAAAGTTTCTATGACAAGTGAATATTCAGGAGTGATAAACAATATGTGAATATTGATTAATCATAAATTTTATTATACAGAAAACGTATATCAGCCTCAAACCTCAATTCGAAAAAAGAATCCTAGTTACAGTGCAAAAACAGAAAAATAATTATTATGCTCAGTTGTATATATCACGCAACACCATTGCAGCTATCACATATAAGTAACATCTCCAAATATCAATGCTTGTGAAGCAATTACTTCTTACGAACGAAAAGAACTGCATGCATTAATTGATTTTGAATTATTGTCATTATTCATGCATTAGAATGCAACTGCGATTGATAAGCACATGAAACGAGTCACCTGATCAAGGATTTAAAAATTTACCTTGCAAGGTGATTGGATCAAAATACTCATAGACTGAATCAGTTGATCGATTTACGTGACTCAAGAATCAAAATAGAATCTTATTCAGTGACGGTGACAGAGAAACATGAGAGGGAAGGTAGAGGTGGCGGGGCAGATACTTTTAAAATAACCCTAAATATCACAAAAATGCATAATTGGGATAGAGGAGTATGTATTTTATTATTTATCTAGTTTTCTTGTTTGCTGGGAGGGCGTTGAGGGAGACAAATTGGTCAAGATGGAATCAACCTCCTGGCCAGACGTTGGCGCCGTCCTGGTTCGATTCGATTCGTGGAGTAACTTGGTCGAAGAAATCACAAAGAGGTTGATTCACTTGATCGATAGTCGAGTCAGTTGACCAAGGAATCAGAAATCACCGAAATATATTAGTTTGATTGAGTCAGTTGACCAAAGAATCGGAAATCGTCAGGAACTTGATTCATTTGATCTATTCACTTGACCAAAGAATCAGAATTTAACAAGAAATTGATTCATTTGATCAAGCCATTTCACTAAAGAATCAGGTATCACACAGAAATAGGTTCGTTCATTTTATCGAGTCACTTGACCATATAATCATAAATGACCCAGAGATAGATTCACTTGACCATAAGAATCAGAAATCATCCGGAAATAGATCCATTTGATCGACTCACTTTACCAATGAATCACAAATTATCCATAAATAGATTCATTCGATCGAGTCACTTGACCAAAGAATCAGCACTCACCCAGAGCTTGATTCATTTGATCGAGTCACTTGACCAAAGAACAAGGAATCCTTACCAGTGCGATTCAATTGAAATACTCACATTACTGAATCCCTGGAGAGAATCCATTCCCTCTCAGAAAGCACCTAACTTGATAATGAAGCAATACTATTTCGCGACGCACTTGTATTTAAGCCCCCTTCGCACAGGAATCTCCTTTATAAATATGAAAGCTACAGAATTCCGCGAGAGAGGGAGCCAAGAAATATGCTTTGTACTGAAGACTGCATGCTCCGTAATAGCTCGCAATTATTACGGCAAGAGGGAAGGTTAATTACAAAATTAAAGCTTACTTCTCGACACCCCTCTCCCCTTCTAGCTTCTCCATCTTTTGCTCCTATGTTCCTCTTCAACTCTTAGCTCCCCATCTACTATTGCCCTTTTATTTCTCCAACCCTTTCTCTCATTAGCTTCTTTCTCATCTCCTGTGTCTTGCCCGATAAAGCATTTCACTAATTGCTTCTCTCCCCCCTGCCGACAGAGAACAATGCATCTGTTGGCGGACACAAGAGCGGGATAGACACAGGAGAAGTTCTATAGATTTCTTGACTGTTTCTCTAAACCGTTCGTTTCAGAAAAATTAAACAAGTTTCCTCGTTTGAGAGCAAATAAGTACATACCTGTTACGGCATCTTTCAGTGTTCGAAAGTTGCTTTTTACAAGTAACTGAGTTGTAGTTACTACTTTTAGAAAGTAACTCAGTTACGATTACGTATCTTTCTGCTAGGAATGTTCTTGCAAACACATTAGACACGATGAATTGTAATAAAATAAACATATGAGATCCAGTTCTTCCGGGATACGCTGCTCATTCGTAGCTCCCAAATTTCCTCACCATCGTGAGTGGTCACCGGCCCCATCTGGGCCGAAAAATCAGGAGAAGAGTTGTTACGCTTCCACTAGGAGACTCGAACTTGCGCACGTCCCGTAGTCGGATCCCAAAGCATGACGCCTTAGACCGCACGCCATGAAGCAGGACCATATAGATACTTATTAGCATGCAACGAAGCCTGAATTTCCATACTCGTATGGGAACGGAAAATCCTAAGGAAAATATATGGACCAGTGAATGAAAGGGGACTCTGGCGTATAAGACCAAACAAGGAGCTCCAAGACCCATATCAGCAGCCAGATATTGTGAATAAAATCAAGAGGATGCGACTAAGATGGTTAGGACAGATGGAAAGGATGGAGGGAAGGAGGTGTGTGAGATGCAGAGGGAAGAAGAAGGGTAGAAAGGCAAAGGAAGAGGTGACTGCAGGAGGCTGAGGAAGATCTACGGAAGCTGGGAGTGAGAGTATGGAGGAAGAAAGCAAGATATAGACCCGTCTGGCAGTCCATTGTGGAGGAGGCCAATGCCCTACAGGGGCTGTAGAGCCACAAGGTAAGGTAAGGCAAGAAGCCCGAATTCCTTGCCTTAGGCGATTCCACGAAAATGTTGTCTCAAAACCAGTGGTGTGTGCAGATGTTTGACAAGTGCAGATCTTATCGTAAATAAGGTGGGAGAGGTGGTGTGGTGTATGCCTTCTTTAGCAGCCAGTCCTATATTTTGCCATATTATCCTACCCGTCACATTCGCAACCTCGGCCATTCCTGAAGACGCTGTGACCAGCAATACGCTCCGTACGACATATTAGAGGCTGGGCGAGCCCTAGAGCTGCTACCTGAATCGAACCCTGACCTTAAGCACGGCAGTTAAACGCCCTACCGGCTGGACCATCGCGGCTCTCTCTATAACAAGCGAGCGTCCATGAATATAGATCACAACTTCATCGTTTTCCCTTGCTTCGAAGTTTCAGACGCACGGCCATCGAGAGAAGGCTAAACCATGAATAACTTAGCAACACGATGCACATAAAGGAATGCAGGCTATCCGCCGTGAAAAATAGACGTTAAGACTCACATAACGGCACGAGAGCTCCTACTGCAGTTCTACCAAGTTAGCAGTTTCCTACATCAACCTCCCATTCTTTTCTGGTCTGCTCCGGGGTAACGGCAGGTGGGCGTTTAATTCCATACCGGAGAAAGAAGTGCATCGGTAGCCATGCTGCTTCTTGCAAAAAAAATGCCTTCATTTTTAATGGCCCCCCTTCAGTCTTTCTCCAGTGGAAGCTGTTACCCTAAAAAGTTTCCATCTTTAAGAGCAGCGGTATCGTCTTCTTGACTTTGTGGATCCTTTTATCAACATTCCCCCCTTTCTTTTCCTATACGCCTAGCTACAAGGGGAAGGGGGGTTGAGTAGACTCATAAAAGGGACTCCATATACCTTGTTGCACTCCCTCACCAACACGCCGTGAAAGGATGCGTCCCCGTTATCAACCAGGAATATGGCATTCGATGGACCGTAAATGGAATTGATATGGGAGGGAAACGTCTTCGCGTAGGGGATGCTGGGTGATGGGAGTAGAGAAGTTACTTATGGATGGAGGGTAAAGAAAAATGGGGGGATGAGATCCTCTTGAATGGGTGATGGATCTTAAGAGGTAATGGATACGTTCACGCGAGATGTACGTACATCGTATAGTTGTCGCCGTATTTAGAGGATTCTGAATTCTGGATATTTTCTTTCTGGAATCTGATCCACGAACCATGTGATATGCATAGGGGAGTCACCAGAGGGCGGGCGGACTCTGGCCCAACGTGGAATAGTTTTAGTTCACACTTCTGCCAACTCAAATATCCTCGATGAGAAAATTTCAAGATCATTTAGAGTACAATAATCACGCAATGATAAAGAGAGAAAGAAAGAGAAAGAATGAGACGAAGAGACAGATAGAATGAGAGAAAGAGGAAGAATGAGACAAAGAGACATGACAATGAGCGAGAGATAGAAACAAAGAAGAGGCAGAGAGAATGAAAGAAAGAAAAATAATGATACAATGAGAGAAGGAAAGAGAATGAGACAAACTGACAGAGGGAATGAGAGAAGGATAAAAAATGAGACAAAGGGACAGAGATAATTTGGAGAAAGAGATGAAACAAAGAGACAGAGACAATGAGAGAAAGAATAAGAAAAATAAACAGGCAATGGGAAAAGAAGAGAGAATGAGACAAAGAAACAGAGAATGAGAGAAGGTAGAGAATTAGACAAAGAGACAGAGATAATGAGAGAAATAAGAAGAATAAACAATCAAACAGAGACAATGATAGAGAGAGAATCATATAAGGAGACAGAGTCAATGGGAGAAATCGAAGGAATGAGATAAAGAGACAGAGAGAATGAGAGAAAGAGGAAGAATGATACAAGGAGACAGAGTCAATCGGAGAAAGATGAAGAATGATACAAGGAGACAGAGTCAATCAGAGAAAGAGGAAGAATGAGATGAAGAGACAGAGAGAATGAGGAAGAATGATACAAGGAGACAGAGTCAATGGGAGAAAGAGGAAGAATGATACAAGAAGACAGAGTCAATGGGAGAAAGAGGAAGAATGAGACAAAGAGACAGAGAGAATGAGAGAAAGTGGAAGAATGAGACAACGAAACAGAGAGAATGGGAGAAAGAGGAAGAATGAGACAACGAGACAGTGACAATGACAGAAAGAGGAAGAATGAGACAAAGTAGCAGAGAGAATGAAGGAGGAAAAGGGAGACAAAGGAACACTGACAACGAGAGGAAGAACCCAAGGAGAAGAAGGAAGTGCGTAATGCTGATCACATATGTTTTCCTTTAGGACCCTTTGTTACTTCCTGGAGTTGGATCTGAGTTTATGGCACTTGAACCGATCCAAATTAACGACTGAGATTGAATGTGACTTCTTCCATATCATCCCCACTTGCTTTACTGCATGTTGCAATATGCAGGGAGTAGCTTTGCCGTTATACCTCTCTCAGGAACCATTTCATATAGAGTAAAATGATCAGACTTTGATATACTGACAGGCCTAACAAATTACAATTCATTATTATATATATATTAATGTAATTAAGTAGTTTGATCAGTAACCTATAACCAATATATTATTCGTTTATCAATTTCTGAACAGTGACCATAGATCACATAACAGCTACAATGTAATCATAGGCCCCTGCTTATTTATCTTTGGCACGAACACCTCCAGTTCTCAAATAATTGAGCTAGGTCTGGTTGCCATAAATACAGATCCAACTCCAATAAGAAAGGGTCCTAAACGACAGCAGAAGTCAATCTCAGAGCGAATTCATTGACCCTCTCTGCTACCCATCAATGAATCACAATTAGCAGAGATTTTGCCAAGGGGATAATTAGTAGCGAAAAGCAGCGGCGTACAATACAAACCCCTTTCGACCCTCCCCCCTTTCCATCGAATTCTGGTGCCCCCAAAATAACCGAATCTAAACGGCCAACCGATAACCGTGGGGAAACGTTAATATAGACGATTCATGAGGTACCGCGCAAGGACCTACAGAGCCATTTGTTAGTCCGCTAACTGGTGGTGACAATGATGAATATACTCAGGTGATTTAGTGTCGGAGGAGAAGATAATCACACATAACTCGATGATCATGATTTATGCCCAACGTTTCCTCTCCAATAGCAATTTACCTAGGGACTATACAGGTTTAACTCCAACCGCAACGGCACCAATGTGTTGATTGAACGTATTATTTTCTGTAAAACTGTTGGCCACACAGATTTTGCTCTCAATTTTGTGCCCTCCCTCCCAATCTCCCCTTGTTTCTCTCTCTCTCTCTCTCTCTCTCTCTCTCTCTCTCTCTCTCTCTCTCTCTCTCTCTCTCTATCCATATATATATATGAGGGCCTCTCTGATGCTGTAGTGGTGGCGCCCCACGTTGTAATCAAGGAGTCACGGGTTCGATAACCGGGGGAATCACACAATGATATAGATTCGACTTTGAAACAGTACATCCAGTCCCGATTAGTTCGTCTGAGTATTAACTCTTTGAGGGGCGGTGGTTACCTGTACTCACATATTCAAACTGTAGGGTGGTTATCAACGCTGACCACATATGTATTTCCTCAATTCACCAGTAGATGGTAGGGTCTTACAATCGACTGTTTCGTTTCAGCTTAGAGAAGCATGAAACATTTCTTACTCACTTCAGCGCTAGATATCAAGCTGTGTGGTCAAGTGTTCGATTCTCCTTAGCTTCTCGTGAAAATAAGTGTCAAGTCGAAGTGATCGTAGACATTTTATAAGTAATTGAGCTGTACTTCTCACATGTAAGTGTTTGTGATTTAACTTATGTGTGTGCGCGCACGTAGAAAAGCTTGTTTATGAGGAACTTGTGTAAAGAATTCGAAGAAAATCTTGCTTATGAGGAACTTCCATCTGACTCAGATAGCGAATTGAGTATTATTGAGGATTCTGGGTATGATCCCCTGACAAACTAGGATTTGCGAAGAACAGTGTACGAGGGACTGTTCTCAAATAAGGTTATTGTAAAGAATGCCAATGCAGACAGTTTGAGAGGTTTGCAGGGAAATAGTGTTGAAATAACACAAACCAAAAGTACGTAGATAAACATATAAGATTGGAGGAAAATGCACAGCAAGCAGTGCAGGGAATTTCAAGAAAATGTACAATTTGCATTCAGTACGCATGCAACACCAAACAGGACAATTTGGACATGCAGAGACTGCACTGTACCATTCTGCCTAAGGAAGGGAAAAAAATTGTTTTCTGATGTTTCACTCAAATTAAAGCATCACAAAACATGCAATAAAGCAAGTAATGAAGTGAGAGATTTTAGATAAAATCATTTTTACATACTATTTTTTACCAAAAACTTTAATGTGTGTATTAAGTGGACGGTGGTTATCATAGGTAACCACATTGTAATTGTTAATAACTATGAAAATAATATAAATGAAGAAAATGTCCAAAAGGTAAAATTTAATTACCTCCCCAATATCTTACATAATCAATGTTTCAAAATAATATATTGAAAAAATATTTCCTGCCCTTTTTAAGTGTACTTCAAAACATTTGATTTCAAAGATTCACTCACAGACACACTTACACATGTGGACTTCTACAAAGGCACTTAAGTATCATCTCTCATTCTTGTAGACAAACGAGGCTCTGGCGCCTGCATCTACATCCTCTGTGGAGCTTGTGATTGTTCCTTCATCCATTTCATCATCGACGTAATATATACTAAATGAATAATATATACACAGAAAAGTAATTGTGTCACTTGATTTGCTTTACTTTACTTCGCTTTTGTGCCGCTTGTGGCTAATTTGCGAAGATGTGGATGAGTGATGATATGATGAAATTTAAGAATGGACACTCATAAACATCCATGCCCAGGTCATAATTCACACCTCGGATCCCTGGCGTCGCAGCGCGATGTGCTAACCACTCCGCCACGGGGCCGGTGTGTGTCATTGTGTCCGCCACAAGGGATGCAGGGGGGTACCTTGAAAAATTAAAATGGGAAATTGGGTCTAACCAACTTCGTTTTAAAGCCCCCCAATGTCGTCGCCTTGTAATCAAGGAGTCCCGGCTTCGATACCCGGTGGAGGTACGTAGTGGTTCGGATCTCACTTTAAACTGTAGGTCCAGTCCCGATTAGCCTATCTGTGCATTAAGTGGACTTAAAAAGATAACTCTAAGACATTTTCGTTTTAAATTGCTGATTATCGCCAATAATTGACGACATTTTAATATTAATTTAAGTGCCGTAAAATAACTGTAAATGTTACTGTTGAAAACTTCTATTGAAACAAATAACACTGTTGCAGTTTGTTACTTTTAAAAGCAACTAGTTACAATGTTATTTCATATCGCGCTACGGCGCCTGGGTTTCCGCGCTCGAATCCAAGCGTGAGAATGGGCGTTTGTGAGTGTCCATTCATCAATTTCATCATATCATTACTGATCCCCATCTTCTATTAGCCTAAAGTAGCAGAGAAGCTAAATACGTACAATAAACCAAATCAGCATCAACAACAACATTTCCTCAAAAAGTAACGGTTACTTGTAACTAGTTACTTTCAAACACTGGAAAAAAAATGCCCTGGTTACAAATGGTTTCCGGTATTTGTATTAATGTCATAAACGCTCTGATGTGGAATACGCAAGCACAAGAACCCTTGCTCAGGAGAAGTGATCAAGGGACTTGCAGATAGGTTACAGAGAACCAAAGTGGCCCGAAGCACTGCATGTAATTGGATACCAGTTTTCAACCGGCATTGCTCTGACCATGTTTATGAAGTAATCCAACCACTTAACACGCGGCTAATTGCCAAGGGTGGCTGGATCCGATATTACCGAGCTCGCTTTTCCGAGTTTGACGTCATCTTAGGCAGAGACGTTGCCATGGCAACCGGATGCAGGTGCGTGTGGATCGTATCCTGGAAGGAGCAATTACAGGAAGAATCTTCCTGTGATGTGTGGGTGTTGAATTGCGATGCTTTGAGTGTGTCTAAGTATTTCCTCTTTGAGTCTATCTAGGAACTAGGATAGGTTAAATCCCACACCTTTGGAGAATTCTGAGTAAGGGCTTTTTGGCCTGTATAAGGAAGTCTAGATTCGAGCCACCAGTCAGAAATCGAACCCGGTACTCATTTCATTACAAGGAACGACGTTGCAACATCCGTAACTGAAAGTCCTGCTAGATGGAAGCACGCGGAAAAAAATCGAATAGCACTTGAGCCCGGTTGTAAATTTTTCAACCCCCCCCCCCCCCGCTCACACACACTCTATTTTTATTTAGAGGGAAGGATGCAATTGTATGGTAGAACAACTGACATCACATGACAACACTCGACACGTTCTTTCCCGTTGGACTAATATTATTTATATTATTATTTATTAATATTAGTTATTGTTGCTATTTGTAATCTATTACTTGGCACTCCATTGCTGTGTTAGATATTTTAATCTATTTCTGATGGAATCCACGACTTTTTCGACACCGTCGTATGCGACACTAGCATTTCTGCCGTCATATGCGACACTATATGGAAAATATATTCCATGACAGTTTCGACACCGTCATCTGCGACACAAAGTGTAAATAGCTTCCCGTCACACTTTATCCAGGCTTAGGACTGGCAGCATCATGGAAGCTGGTGTGTTTTTTAAAACCTTTATTAGTTTTCCTTCACACTGGCATCATGGAAGCTGGATGTTTAAAAGCTGGATGTATTTATCCTTTGTTAATGACGGATTTAGATCCCTTGTCAGTATAGGAGCAGACTGCAATCCCTTGTCAATGTAGAAATGTAGAATGCGTCGTTTCTCTTGTAGTTGAACCAACATCTTACTATTTTCATTCTAATTTCTGAACGTACGCCATTCTCCTCAAAAAGCGCTTAAGATCTCTATGCATTTCATAGTCTGCAAACGCTCTTTGTATTCTCTCATCTAATGTAATGTACTGACGTCGTCTACGTTTCCCTTTAAGATTCAAGGCCCTCCTCCCACATAAGCAGTCGTTGTACTGTAAACGCCCTCCCTTGCCCGGGAAAACAAAAGCTACCACTACCTAGATAGAGGTGGCAAAAATCTCCCTCGGACAAGTGAAAGTGCTTAACGGTCCAGGTTGAGTTCGTGTATAGGGACGGTGACCAACAGTGCATAGCGATTAGCCATATCAAAAAGAAAACACATATACTTTCGATTACCAGCCCTTTACCTGTAGCCGGGAGGCGGCTAGCTGCATACCTGAAAATCACGGGTAGCGACATACGTATGAGATGATATTCCCCAAATTAACATAAAACATAAAAAGTATATTAAATTCATAACAAGAAATCAATGTAGTACAGGTCCCCAGTCTTGCATTCACACATTCACTCACAGATCCAGGCTACGGGGTCATCAACAAAAATAATACATAAAAATGAACAGGTTTTTGACGACGAGCCCTAATTATTACATTCACATTTACATTTACATTGACTTTTGTTTAGTCAGGTCATTTGTGAATTTGCTCCAGTGCTACTTCAAATCACTAGCCAGCCCTTACTTAAGTTTATGTTTAATAATAGGTCGGTGCGGTGACAATACATTATTTGTCCAGAATAAACAAAGCATCTCAACGGCAATTACGCTCACGTGGGCGGACTTTTTTCCTTTTACTTGACCTCACGTGGTCCTAAACATAACAATAATCTCCGTTGAGTGACGCAAACATATACTCTCTAGCGGGCGGGACTTCAACACTTCGCCGCGACGAGCAATTAATATTACCAGGCAAATACTTTAACCATAATCACATACGCGACCTGACGTAGCTAGCAGCGACACAGCTCTGACACATATTAAACTGAACAAACCTCAAATAGATAAAACAATTAAGCGGGCGGCGCTTTACTCTAGCAGTACGCACTTCAATCAATATAAAAGGAGCACAAGCAACAGTGAAGTAAAGAACATTAAAAATCACAAGAAATGAGTGAAATTGACCTGAGACAATTAAATACAATTATTAAGCGCAACGGGAGTCTGATAAGAAGTGTCGAGTAGTGTGGGGCGTTTTCAAAACATCAACGAATTTCTAGGGCATTCTCTAAATATCAATCGAGCCGGTACGTGATGACATTCATACTGATGAATACGTTACCATCTCTCTGGTTCCACGGCGCATCCTGGTGTCTTCGCGGGCGATTGGAATCACTTAGTATGCACACGAACGGTTTTCGTATTCTTCCTCGGTCGCGACGACGAGAAGGTGAAGAGCGTTCACGCATCTGGTTCCTCGGCGGATCAGTGACGATGGGTCGTCGGCGTCGCTCGGGGGACGTCAAGGGTCTCGGCGTCTCTTCCTCTCGGGGTCGGTGGGCATCTCCGTGGTCAGGCGTGATTCAGACGTCACATCTGGTCGGTGGACGGTCGTTCATGGGTCGTCGGCATCTTCTCCATCACCGTCGGGCGATCTCAAGCGCCGGGACGTCGACATGGCAGCGTTCGACATCTCTCTCTCTCTCTATGGCGGCTGGTAGGCATCAGGCGGCGTAGCTCGGGATTTCGGCATGATGTAGGCATTAGTCGTGGTGTCTCGTCTGGCATCGGGGCGAATCGAGGGTGACCCCTCTCCTCTCTTCTACAGTTAACCGGCCATGCTTATGAGCGTTTCACTTCACGAAAAGGACAAAATCTCGCTTACAGCCACTTCTCACAAAATCGCTCGGACGACTACCGTAGGCTGGCGCACTTCCGCTCGTCCTCACCACAAGGTAACAACACACGACGAGTCGGCACAATGGTAGTCTCAACTTTCGGAGCGCGGGAATGTGTTCTCCTTGGAACTCGCGGTAAAACTGTGTGTCGAAATGGCAGGTCCTTTCGTTTTATGCGGATTTCGAAAAAGGACGCTTGGCGCTCGTTGGAGGTGAGCTTCCCAAGAGGTTATTCCTCTTCGCTCCATTGTCTCCCAGCCTGGACAGAGCGTGCTTCTGGTATGGTACGTTCGGATTAGGCCGCCGTCTGCCCGGCGCCCACAGCTCAACTGCAATCTGTGCCCATAAACTGATCGATTATAACCAATTCGATCTGGCATCCGTAATTCTTACTTGATCGCGACGAATCTCCACACATCCGTCCTTGCATACATGTTGCTGCGCTGGTAAAAGTTTCAATTCAGTTCGGCCGCTGGAACCCGAGATATTTAAATGGTTGTCGTTAAGGTCGAATTTCCTAAGTTTCAGACGAAAAACGTGACCTTTCTGGTGATCGCCCGTCAGACTCGCCACTCCCTTTCTTTCTCCCGTTGGCTTGGCAGATCAAATATATATACATACAAATAAAAACACTCAACACCTTGACTAAACACATTTTTCTCGGTTAATGATTAGAATAATAATAATAATAATAATAATAATGAGGCAGGTCGACGATAAATCTGACTGTGACAGAACACAGCTTCTAATCTTAAAGTCTTCACTAATTGGTACGCGTTAGGACTTGACTTTTCCGTCAATACATCAACTGCATGGTTCCATCCCTCGACTGCATTGTTAGTCCATGTGCCGCTGTTGGGAGCAGTTCCACATGGAAATGTCGAAAACAGAGTTGTTCATCCACTGTTCAACGAAATAATCCAAAAATTTTCTCAATATGTCGTGGTTTGGCGCATCTTCCATCACACATTAACAATGGAGAAAGTGATAATTACAACCACTGATCTGAGCCTCGGGAAATACTTTCTTCATACACGCTATTGCTGCTGCACGTACGCAATTGTCACTAATTCTAGTAAACAAAGAAATCGTAGGGGAAAATCCAAGCAGTGTCACTTATGATGTCATAAAAAAAAACAGTTTTTGCCTTAGTCTCGCAAATGACGGTGTTGGAAATGTCGGAACTCCATTTCTGATGACGTCAGAGCCTAGTGACTTGCCTGCGTATGTACATCTTGAGAACTGATTGCTATAGAAATTACGATGTTGTTTTGGTTTTTGGGTGGAGTGGACAAGATGTAAAAAAAACTATGAATTATGATTTATTGTTGCAAAAAATGGTGAAGTTGGATTGTGAGAAGTTATAATTTAGCACAAACAGTCGGTATTATACACATATTTTGCTTGGTATTAGTATACGTATTTGCCGGCGTATAAGACGCACTTTTTACCTTTAAAATAGGTCTGAAAAATAGGGTGCATCTTACACGCCGATACGTAGGTTACACCATCAGCAAGAAGAAAGGTCTAGCATTTCATAAATTTTCGAATGGCTCAAAGGTTCATGGGATGCTGTGAAAACTAAGACCGTGATTTTAAATCATTTACGAAGTGTGGCATTAGTAGTGCACTGGATGGTAGAAAGAACAATTTATTGTGTAAGGACTGAGATTCTGATTAAGAAGAGGTTTCAAGTGACTCTTCACTTAGCTCTGGAGTTGAATGTCTGGGTTTTGACAAAGATTAAAATGTATTCATTCCTATTTATCTTAGGTAAGTTATTTGTTGAAAGAAGACCTACAAATTACTTTATATTTGAAATACTCTAAATTAATTTTAATATTTCATGTTAAAGCTTATTCCTAAAAAAATGTGTCCAATATAGGGGGTGCGTTTTATATGCTGGCAAATACCGTAATTAAATTCACCATAACTTGGATTTGATATCATTTATCGATGAAAAAAAGGAATTTTCCGTACCCTGAGTGGCATCTATAGCCCAGTCAATGAAGGACAAAAAAGTTGTTAGATGCCACCGTTCCCAAGATATATGAAATCAAAATATCCAATATGGCGGACTCTTTTCAAGATGGTGCCCGTCAGAATGCAGATTGGTTACTCGACTGAACATATCTTGAATGGTTCAACAACAATTCTACCAACTCTCTTGCTTTTATTAAAAAGCCAATGATTCCGGGACCGCCGGACTGTGATAAAGAGATACTTTTTTGGTACTATTCTCCATTTGGAGACACATTTTATGGTGCACGCTTCACTGAAATGCATTAAAACTTATATCGTTTTAAAGCTTATAAAATAGGCTACAACTTGTATTCAAAACAATTTCTTGTCATTTAATTTGTTCAAAAGTTAAAAGGCAAAATGTTTAAAAAGTACTAGAAGAAATTCACTTTCTGTAGCTTATTTTTTTCAATTACGGCAAAAGAACCGACATTATCAAAAAGTTAAACATAATCTTTTTTGTAGCCCATCTAATGAGGATTAAGACTAAAAAAAGGATGATCTGCTTACGACGATTGGTTACGGAGCTATAGGTAAATAACTGAGAGCCTGCGAAATTGATGTTTGGGGGCGCTGGGGGGGGGCACCGTGACGAGGGGCGGGGACTTTGTAATTTTGCACTACAGAATTATTCCCGACATGAAACCTTTATTTACTGGGCTAGTAGTGAATTCTCTGGATTCTCGTGTGAATATTTGCTTGTCTACAAAATTAATGTTAGTTTGTTTGATAGAACGAGTCATGATACTTCTTTTCTGCAAGTTATGTGATAGAATATGTATCTTAATAACGTTTAATTACATGGGTTAGCTTCCATTTTGAAGTCTATTTGACAGTTAATACGTTAAAATATAATGTGAGTTTGTAATGATCCGCGCGCGTTGTGTTATATTTATATAGTGTGCTTGTTGATTAGTCTGTTCATAAATATCTCCGTAAAACACCATCACATACAGGTTTTTACTACAGCAGTGCCATCTGTTGGGAGCTTTCGTTTATAATATAAGTATGTTCATGTGCCGAGGATACAGGGTTTTCGGTTTTAAATGCATCAAAATTAAACCAAGTTCTCCCTCTTAGGGGATGAATTTCGGAATATCCCTTGTTAGTGGGTGCTTACGTCATAAAAGGAAGACCCCATTAATGCTTTAGATTTCTAAGTCCATGGGTTGAGGCTGTGCGTTGACAAGTCGGTGAGTGAGGATAAACATTTTTATGATTAAGATTTTTTTTTAGTGTTCTGTGTAGTGAACTCTGGATTTAGTGAACATTCGGAAATAACTGTACCATCAGGTTAGCAGAAGTTTGCTAACCACACCATGCATATTTCTTTTGCATTTATGAATAATCTTGTTCAACACGAGAAGTTCTGGCAAAGCACCAGCTCAAACCAGCACTGTTTAGATTCGCTAAATCTTTCTTTTTCAAATTCACGTATTGCGTTCGTTCATTTGTAATCTGTGTGTTCTCGTGTACTGCCGACCTGCGTGGCGGAGTGGTTAGCACAGTACGCTACGGGTTCGATACCTGGTGGAGGCATATAGTGGTTCGGATATGTAGGTCCAGTCCCGATTAGCATTTCTGTGCATAAAGTGGACTTAAAACAAAACCAATCATCTGAAGATATCAGCGCTTCTATTTCCTATACCTGTAGGCTCTTTGCGGTAGAGAGAGGGTACACTGTAAAACCTTACTTGAACGTTCTCTGCCTGAATTGGGTATTGGTTCAATTTTTCAATTATTGGAAAGTGTGGCAAGAGGTGAGATAGTTGGAAGGTTTTACGGTATAAGGCCGGGAGCAGGCCAGAATTTTATTGGGGGGGCAGCTCATCCCTTATCAGCAGCCGACTGAAGATGAATTTCTGAGTATATTGCAACTTATTATACAAGATGTTTAATCTTGCTAAGAAAGTAAAATTAATTACCACTATTTAAATTAGATATTTGTAGGATTTCGGCTTAGCTTCAACCGCCAAGCCCTGGCTACGTGTCTGACTGGGAGTATCTAACTCTACGTTCTGTACTATATATACGTACACATAAACACATGGCTTTCAACATTTCTTGAAGAGAGAAAAAAGTAAATCGCGCAAAAAAAAAAAACACCACGTCAAGCGAATGAATCGTGAATTTGCAACAAGAAACGAAAGGTCAAGTGCTTATCAAACTCTTTTTCCCCCCTCATACAAATCCCTCAACTTATTTCCTCCCTCCCCTCCAATGTCCTCCTTCCCTGTCACTTCTTTAGTCCCGCGGATGAAGGATTAGGCTCCCTGCATAATCAAGGGACCCGTTATCGGAGACTAAAGGGAAAAAAAGCTTGTTCTCCTGCAATATGATTGGTTGCCGCATCGATTTGTTCTGTCGACGTCACATCCGCATTTTGTCAAGAGCGCATGATTGAGTGTGCTTGTGATTCAACAGCTTTATCAGGACCCCTTCTCTACATTGCGTCTTAATTACGTTCCGTAACGCTTGTGTGCTTTTTTTCTCATATTTGGTACTTTTTTCGTGTAGCTAAGGTATTGCATGCGTTTTGCTTGAGGATCAACCGCGAACGCCAATCTTTCTGTCATGTGTGGATATATATCAACATTTTCTGGTTATCTGAATTCCCCTATGTTTTGTCCGCAACAATCCTGTATGTATGTAACCACGCGGAACAGATCAGCAGATACTACTGGCACAGTTTTTTTAGTAAGATGTGAACATATTCTGTTACCAATCCGGCAAGGGTTGCGCTTTAGCGTGTGACTCACGTTAACTCTTTGTACGTACGAAACATAGAGGAGAACACTTACCGTGCTTTTCATATCAGCAATAGTGAATGTTATCACGGACGACATTGAGCGTAACCCAACATTTATTTACAAAATACATTTTACTGATTTCATCATTTTCTATGTACTTACAGTACCACTTTATATAAATTTATAAATTCCCTGTCCACCAATCAATTCTCTTCACCCACAATCAACAGATCTAATGTAGCACCTACTCATAATAAATGGATTTTTCATTAAAAATTCAGAAGATAAATTGGAAGGAACTATATTGACCCTAACGTACTTATATATTATATTATAAACAAAAAATGAAGAATTTCTAAATGAAAAATTTGTAATAGTATAGGTATCCTAAGCAGACACTGCCCCCATCTTCAAATATAATGCAATAACAATAATAAATAAAGATGAATAAATTAATCATATTAAAAATGACCCACCCCCATAACAGACAAAATTAATATCTCTAGTACATACTTAAATATCCCCCATCCTTCATCTTCAGAAAGAATGAATGGGGCGTCACAATAAGATTTTCCAACTACGCACCACACCCGCCTTTACCCCCCGGAGTTACCTCCAGGTACCCACTTTATTCGACGCTGGGTGGGCGCCGGAGGCGTATTTCACATGTGCACATTGAAATAGAGATTGGGGGCGTGGTTTGTGTATGCATGCTTCCTATTGACTAGCAGACTGCCTCAATGATATAGGATAGGACAGTGGCATTTATTTCATTGACTTTTGCGAACACTTTCTGTAAACCACAGAGTATAAGCAGAACCATCTAGTGAGAAAAATACAACGCAATCGGATAGTAATCAATACTCGAAAAGCAAATAGACTTTCTTATTGGAAATAAAAGAGACAATAATTTTTAAAATGTTGCGTTGGATGAAAATTCTTATACAATTATTTAATATATTGGCTCATTTTCCGCTTTTCGTCAGATGCAAACAAAGAGCATTTTTTATTGTTACTTTAAAAACCGTGAGTTACGCCAAAACCTTAATTTCGACTATATAAGCGCGATGCTATTTGTTTTGTAAAGAGTTGTTACAAACCAGATATTACATACTGGAAACAACAACACAAGATGAAAAGAGAGGAGTTTCAAAAAAGAAAAGTAGATGGCAGCACAAGGTGAAGGAATATAAATAAATCGCTGGAGGATAAGTATGGATTTAGTGAAAGTGAACTACAATAGAAAGATGTAGGAAAGATCAAAGCAATGTATAAAAAGTAGATAATAGATGGGAAAGGAAAATATAAGTGGTTTACATCATTCAACAAGTTCAAGCTTGTAGTCAATGGTTAAGCACGCCATAGAAGTACTCAATAAATGAAAAATAGACCAGCCAACCAGAAACTTCTCCACTACAAGCCACGCCCCCAATCTCTATTTCAATGTGCATATGTGAAATACGCGCGCCGGAGCCGCTTGAACAGATGGGAAAAAATCCCGGTTCTCCCCCACCGGGGATCGAACCTGCGTCTCTCGTATGTTAGTCAGAAGCCCAAACGACTGAGCTACCGTGGCTCAAGTGGTATTATGACCTTCCAAATTGGTCGTTCATTACTCAGGGGTTGGGGATTTTGTTGACTATTTAGTTAAGGTTGAAAGGGTACGGTTCATTATCATTTTATCCCAAGAGGATGGAGAGAAATTCCCCTTCGTGTAATGTGTAAAGCAAGGCTATCCCCCCTGCACATTGCATGAAGGTATACGGAAGATGCTGAGCTAAGGCTCCAAGCATTCACGATCTCGGTAGGAATGATGTAATCAGCACCACGCTCTGGCGAATTTACCACCAAGGATTGCTCAAGGGTACCCATTTATTAAGAGGCTGAGTGAAGGCCAGAGCAGCGACATCCCACATGAAATTGCCCAATGCTGGAATCGAACCCAGGCCTCCCGCGATACCATCGAATAACAACAATTCATTCATATTAACGTGCTTGATTGGTTTGTTGAGTAATTTGTGACCAGTAGATTTTCGATCTGCAGGGAAATTATAAAATGTGCCGGAAATAAAGTGGACATTCCAGAATCTTGCTTACACTGCATTTTGCAAATGTGAAGGATGTGGAATTGAGAACCGGTCAAAGAAGGAAATCGAATGAGAAATTTAAAAAAGAAGCACACTGTAAATAATTTTCACTGTGTTTGAATTTTTAATGAATATTCTATAATTTTCAATCACTCCTATTTTTAGAAACCAAATCGAATTGAATGGGTGAGAGAAAGAAGGTAAAGATTCCGCATTTCGGTCATTTTGAGCTGAGATAACCATTTTATTGCTTAAGATAAGCTGCATCAACTGACTCAGAGAAAGCAAACATTCTCCCTCTCAGCTCATAGTAGTAGTCAGTAGGAAATATGATTGAGGGGAAGAAGGAAAACATCTCTGGAATGTTTGTCTTTTAGCTCTCAGCACCGACAAGAAGCAGCCAACATTTGAAGTAAAAAGTGTTGAGTATCAACAAATAATCAACGTTAAGCAATGGTGGCCTACGCTATTCATGAAGAGCACTAAAAAGCTTGCAAAGCAAAGAAGCGTTTCAAATTAGCAAATACAGGCATCTCATGTAAAAAGAAGAGGAAAAAATGATGTGCTACAGCACACTAGTTTACAGACTGCAGTAGGAGAAGTATTCAAACTGTACAAAGACGGTGAGACTGAGCTTGCTACTACTAATGCTTATGGTGGAAGAGTTCCAATAAACAGTAATATTTTTTTAAAAAAAATGAGGTCGTAGCTAAAATTGTGTACCAGGCGACTGCAAAGAGTTGTATGACATCATTATATCATGGCCTACATCCATGCAGTCTGCACATGATGAACATTCTGATAGCGGCTATCAGTGCTGTAATGAGAATTCTTTTCAATTTATTACGTTCACATTGCAGGTTCACCACTATTTGAAGGAAATGTTGTGTTACTTAAAATTTACTATCGAAAATTGTTCATGTAAACATTATATTTGGTAAGAACACTTATCTTGCATTCATAGTAATGTTATATCAACAAATATCTGGTCGGTAATATTTAAAAACTGCATTTACTGCTTGCTACGTTCAAGTGAGAACCGAAAGGAAAACATTTCGCGATGTTTTTGTAACTGTGTCTATTTACGTATGAACAATTTACAAAAAGTATTGCTTTAGAATTATTGTCAGAGCTTTGTATTGTAATTTCACACTATAAAGTTTTTAATTAATATAGTACTTTGATCCCCAGACTATTTCGTTGATTTTCCAAACATTACACTTTGTGGAATCTGTTCCTTCTTTCTCTCACCCATTCAATTGTTTGTAAATCATCTCTAAAATATTATTTAAGCATAGCTTTTCTTTGGCGGTACGCAACGGTACGCCGTAACGGCACCTTTTTATACAATGAGATTAAAACCTATACTTCATTTTAGCGAAAGAAATAGACGCGTTTGTGTAACTACATGGATGCACGAGCATTTATGAACATAAGACAATATTTTAGGTAGGCTAGTACTTGTGAACACAATAACAAACTAACACATGAACTATAATGACGAACCAACCAAACCTTTCTTCCCATAAAAATGAACCGCCATTTAAAGGTACAGCTTGTCTAAAATTTAAAGAAAGCCCCTATACGACTTCATGGCATGGTGCAAAGCAAAACACTATTTTTGATTCGAAAATTACTGACACTTCATGTCGCAGCTATTCTCATAAAATGTTATAAAAAGTTATTTTTCCTAGAAATAACTTTCTATTTTCTAAAATATATTTATTAATTTATTATGATGTATTATACTATGTGAAACATTTCTGTGAAAATCGGACGTTGATAGGTGCCACCGTTCCAGAGATATTTAAACTTAAAGATTATCCAATATGGCTGCCGTCAGCACGAAGATAGCTATTGGTACAGCGCCTAGAATAACGTAGTGTGGAAAACGGCATGGTTCTGCGCTCTTTCGCTGGTTCCACTCGAAAATCATCCGCTAGAGGCGCTGGTGTTGACCCCGGTGCTTGGTGTTCGACTGCTTATAATGGAAGTAAATGGAGTTTTCTCTGCAACGTCTGATTCTTTTACATGAAGCATTTCTATGAATGTGATAATTGCTATGATATTTGGTACAGTGGTCGCAAAGATATTAACGAACATTCTAGACAGTCGACCACGTCCTGTTATCGTCATACTTTCGTTAATAATACGGGGGGAAAATACGCGTGGAATACTTTTGGCAACTAAATTTTTGTGTATGAATTATTTTCATTATTATTATCATTATCATCATCATCATCATTTATTTGAATGATATACACACTGAAGCATTTGTATTTTTTATATTTACTGTCTCTTTTCTTCCGCTTTAAACTAATCGCGGCAATGATGATAATGATGATTGCATGAAACGACAAGGGGAACCCTACAAAACTTTCTTAGTGCCATCGACATGAGTGTAAGGAAACTTTCAAACCAACGGGACAAGCGACACGGGGTGTTCACACTGTCACACTAGTGACACACACTTCCAGACTGTAAAATAGCATTCATTGCACATGAACCCTCTGCTTGCGAACAACAGATAGGCGACACGATAAACCGCACATTACAACAACAGATCTAGGCGACACGATAAGCCACACGTGTCGCTTTGTCGCTTCTGCGTCGCTCAAACTGGGTCATTTCCTCAATAGCTTGCAACATGTTGCCGTGGTTTGTTGTTCGCGCATACGCGATGCAATGAGTGTCTTGCTTTAGTGAGATTGCGCACCAAAGCGACAAGCGGCACGCGACACTTATCGCTTGAGGATTTCACCAACCGAACGCTGGCCTGTGCTTCCCGTCATGCCGCTACGATGTGAAATGTTGCTCTTGATTGGCTCCTTTCCAAGCAACATGTGTCACTTCGGTATGAAAGTTGCCTTGGACCGAATGACCCGTGTCGCTTTGGTGTGAAATCCTCGTATCGTTTGTCGCGTGTCGCTTTGGTGTAAAATCTCCTTGAGGAAACCGTGGAGTCAGAGCTTTTGTCCCTACGGTTCGAAAGGCTGCATTGATTTCCGACTGCTCGCTTTCAAGCGACATTTGTGGTTTGTCGCCTCGGTATGAAATATCTCTCAGGGTACTATTTATATTCTAATAACATAGAAAAATAAACTCTAATACACAGACCAAGACCTGACGTCCGGAATCACATTGCGATGTTTCTTCTTGTGTTACGCATGCTATTTATTTATTAATTTTATTTTACTTTTCTTTCCAAATTAATGCCATTTCGTGACTGCAAATCACTCCACAAATATAACTGTTTCCATCAATTCACTTACCGCCTTTCTAGAGAAACAAATATACACAATATATTCCAAAAACTAACTAAGCCGCATTACTTTCATAAGAAAATTAGCACCTGGGTCGATCGCACTGCCATCTACTTGTCATCGTCTCGGGGAACCAGTTTCTTGGGTTGTTTTCCACACTACGTTATTCAAGGCGCTGTACTATTGGCTTCTGTAATGAAATTTACTTATTTCACATAACAATTACTAATTGTACCAAGTCTCTTACTTTTACTAAAAGTGTAACAATATATATATATATATATATATATATATATATATATATATATATATATATTAAATAGGCTCTCTACCTTTTGAAGTTATTAGGAGTGCACTGCAACAAATTTATACATTTCTACTAATAAGCAATATTATTCACAATTATTTCTTGAAAAACATTGATTTCCTGATAACTTGAATATCGTGAGTAAATATAAAATACATTGTATTAAATTGTTAAAGTTTATTATAAAATTCCATCTAAGAGCCATCTATGAGACATTGCCTACAAGATTATGAACTGCATTATGCTGCACTTGTTTCATCTGTATGTATACAGAGGTATGCATTGCACACACTACATTGCACACTACTCCAAGCATTCACGATCTCGGTAGGAATGATGTAATCAGCACCACGCTCTGGCGAATTTACCACCAAGGATTGCTCAAGGGTACCCATTTATTAAGAGGCTGAGTGAAGGCCAGAGCAGCGACATCCCACATGAAATTGCCCAATGCTGGAATCGAACCCAGGCCTCCCGCGATACCATCGAATAACAACAATTCATTCATATTAACGTGCTTGATTGGTTTGTTGAGTAATTTGTGACCAGTAGATTTTCGATCTGCAGGGAAATTATAAAATGTGCCGGAAATAAAGTGGACATTCCAGAATCTTGCTTACACTGCATTTTGCAAATGTGAAGGATGTGGAATTGAGAACCGGTCAAAGAAGGAAATCGAATGAGAAATTTAAAAAAGAAGCACACTGTAAATAATTTTCACTGTGTTTGAATTTTTAATGAATATTCTATAATTTTCAATCACTCCTATTTTTAGAAACCAAATCGAATTGAATGGGTGAGAGAAAGAAGGTAAAGATTCCGCATTTCGGTCATTTTGAGCTGAGATAACCATTTTATTGCTTAAGATAAGCTGCATCAACTGACTCAGAGAAAGCAAACATTCTCCCTCTCAGCTCATAGTAGTAGTCAGTAGGAAATATGATTGAGGGGAAGAAGGAAAACATCTCTGGAATGTTTGTCTTTTAGCTCTCAGCACCGACAAGAAGCAGCCAACATTTGAAGTAAAAAGTGTTGAGTATCAACAAATAATCAACGTTAAGCAATGGTGGCCTACGCTATTCATGAAGAGCACTAAAAAGCTTGCAAAGCAAAGAAGCGTTTCAAATTAGCAAATACAGGCATCTCATGTAAAAAGAAGAGGAAAAAATGATGTGCTACAGCACACTAGTTTACAGACTGCAGTAGGAGAAGTATTCAAACTGTACAAAGACGGTGAGACTGAGCTTGCTACTACTAATGCTTATGGTGGAAGAGTTCCAATAAACAGTAATATTTTTTTTAAAAAAAATGAGGTCGTAGCTAAAATTGTGTACCAGGCGACTGCAAAGAGTTGTATGACATCATTATATCATGGCCTACATCCATGCAGTCTGCACATGATGAACATTCTGATAGCGGCTATCAGTGCTGTAATGAGAATTCTTTTCAATTTATTACGTTCACATTGCAGGTTCACCACTATTTGAAGGAAATGTTGTGTTACTTAAAATTTACTATCGAAAATTGTTCATGTAAACATTATATTTGGTAAGAACACTTATCTTGCATTCATAGTAATGTTATATCAACAAATATCTGGTCGGTAATATTTAAAAACTGCATTTACTGCTTGCTACGTTCAAGTGAGAACCGAAAGGAAAACATTTCGCGATGTTTTTGTAACTGTGTCTATTTACGTATGAACAATTTACAAAAAGTATTGCTTTAGAATTATTGTCAGAGCTTTGTATTGTAATTTCACACTATAAAGTTTTTAATTAATATAGTACTTTGATCCCCAGACTATTTCGTTGATTTTCCAAACATTACACTTTGTGGAATCTGTTCCTTCTTTCTCTCACCCATTCAATTGTTTGTAAATCATCTCTAAAATATTATTTAAGCATAGCTTTTCTTTGGCGGTACGCAACGGTACGCCGTAACGGCACCTTTTTATACAATGAGATTAAAACCTATACTTCATTTTAGCGAAAGAAATAGACGCGTTTGTGTAACTACATGGATGCACGAGCATTTATGAACATAAGACAATATTTTAGGTAGGCTAGTACTTGTGAACACAATAACAAACTAACACATGAACTATAATGACGAACCAACCAAACCTTTCTTCCCATAAAAATGAACCGCCATTTAAAGGTACAGCTTGTCTAAAATTTAAAGAAAGCCCCTATACGACTTCATGGCATGGTGCAAAGCAAAACACTATTTTTGATTCGAAAATTACTGACACTTCATGTCGCAGCTATTCTCATAAAATGTTATAAAAAGTTATTTTTCCTAGAAATAACTTTCTATTTTCTAAAATATATTTATTAATTTATTATGATGTATTATACTATGTGAAACATTTCTGTGAAAATCGGACGTTGATAGGTGCCACCGTTCCAGAGATATTTAAACTTAAAGATTATCCAATATGGCTGCCGTCAGCACGAAGATAGCTATTGGTACAGCGCCTAGAATAACGTAGTGTGGAAAACGGCATGGTTCTGCGCTCTTTCGCTGGTTCCACTCGAAAATCATCCGCTAGAGGCGCTGGTGTTGACCCCGGTGCTTGGTGTTCGACTGCTTATAATGGAAGTAAATGGAGTTTTCTCTGCAACGTCTGATTCTTTTACATGAAGCATTTCTATGAATGTGATAATTGCTATGATATTTGGTACAGTGGTCGCAAAGATATTAACGAACATTCTAGACAGTCGACCACGTCCTGTTATCGTCATACTTTCGTTAATAATACGGGGGGAAAATACGCGTGGAATACTTTTGGCAACTAAATTTTTGTGTATGAATTATTTTCATTATTATTATCATTATCATCATCATCATCATTTATTTGAATGATATACACACTGAAGCATTTGTATTTTTTATATTTACTGTCTCTTTTCTTCCGCTTTAAACTAATCGCGGCAATGATGATAATGATGATTGCATGAAACGACAAGGGGAACCCTACAAAACTTTCTTAGTGCCATCGACATGAGTGTAAGGAAACTTTCAAACCAACGGGACAAGCGACACGGGGTGTTCACACTGTCACACTAGTGACACACACTTCCAGACTGTAAAATAGCATTCATTGCACATGAACCCTCTGCTTGCGAACAACAGATAGGCGACACGATAAACCGCACATTACAACAACAGATCTAGGCGACACGATAAGCCACACGTGTCGCTTTGTCGCTTCTGCGTCGCTCAAACTGGGTCATTTCCTCAATAGCTTGCAACATGTTGCCGTGGTTTGTTGTTCGCGCATACGCGATGCAATGAGTGTCTTGCTTTAGTGAGATTGCGCACCAAAGCGACAAGCGGCACGCGACACTTATCGCTTGAGGATTTCACCAACCGAACGCTGGCCTGTGCTTCCCGTCATGCCGCTACGATGTGAAATGTTGCTCTTGATTGGCTCCTTTCCAAGCAACATGTGTCACTTCGGTATGAAAGTTGCCTTGGACCGAATGACCCGTGTCGCTTTGGTGTGAAATCCTCGTATCGTTTGTCGCGTGTCGCTTTGGTGTAAAATCTCCTTGAGGAAACCGTGGAGTCAGAGCTTTTGTCCCTACGGTTCGAAAGGCTGCATTGATTTCCGACTGCTCGCTTTCAAGCGACATTTGTGGTTTGTCGCCTCGGTATGAAATATCTCTCAGGGTACTATTTATATTCTAATAACATAGAAAAATAAACTCTAATACACAGACCAAGACCTGACGTCCGGAATCACATTGCGATGTTTCTTCTTGTGTTACGCATGCTATTTATTTATTAATTTTATTTTACTTTTCTTTCCAAATTAATGCCATTTCGTGACTGCAAATCACTCCACAAATATAACTGTTTCCATCAATTCACTTACCGCCTTTCTAGAGAAACAAATATACACAATATATTCCAAAAACTAACTAAGCCGCATTACTTTCATAAGAAAATTAGCACCTGGGTCGATCGCACTGCCATCTACTTGTCATCGTCTCGGGGAACCAGTTTCTTGGGTTGTTTTCCACACTACGTTATTCAAGGCGCTGTACTATTGGCTTCTGTAATGAAATTTACTTATTTCACATAACAATTACTAATTGTACCAAGTCTCTTACTTTTACTAAAAGTGTAACAATATATATATATATATATATATATATATATATATATATATATATATATATTAAATAGGCTCTCTACCTTTTGAAGTTATTAGGAGTGCACTGCAACAAATTTATACATTTCTACTAATAAGCAATATTATTCACAATTATTTCTTGAAAAACATTGATTTCCTGATAACTTGAATATCGTGAGTAAATATAAAATACATTGTATTAAATTGTTAAAGTTTATTATAAAATTCCATCTAAGAGCCATCTATGAGACATTGCCTACAAGATTATGAACTGCATTATGCTGCACTTGTTTCATCTGTATGTATACAGAGGTATGCATTGCACACACTACATGCATAAATGTACCTATTTAAAGGCCAGAGGTGCTTTATGTAATGTCACTTACATAAGGAAGCAGAGGGCAGCCTGATAGTGACAGAAATTAAAGAAAACTTATACTGTAAAAAGTTATTTGGAGAAAAGAAGGTATACGAGGGCGTCAGCTTTCGTTGCCATCTAGCTACCGTAAAAAGGCCTTGGCTGTTTTTAAAATTATTAACTGCTATTACTCTACTTAATGTACATTTAACAATTCAGTTTTTATAAAAAACATATTTGTGATGATGTACCCAACTGTAATTCATAATCATCATTTTTCTCTTTTTATGATAAAATATTCAAATTTAAGTAAATTTTCGTAAATTGGCAGACTGTTAAATGTTAACGGTAGAACCACAGATGAGACTTCCATAGTTGTCTCGGAATTCGATGACGTCAGGCTTAGCAATCGAGCGTTGAAATTTAGCAGTGCCATCTCTTTGTCATTTTGGCAGAAGAAGTGGAAACAAGATTTCGAGTGGTGCCTCTCATGGCCTCTCAACGTATTATTCCGAAACTTCTTGCAAAGAGCCGTTTCCAGCAGGAGGTCAGTGCACCGGTTTTTCTGCCTTGTTTCCAGGTCTGCTTATATACCGTTGTCAGTGGTAGAACTGTAGAATTTTACGGTAGCTTATAAATGTATTCAATATATTTAAATTTAATTATTTTGTAATACACTTACCTACACGATAACCAAGGCAAATATTTCATATGCAAATTTAGCAATATTGTATATATTGTATTGATTTCGACGTTCAATTAGCCAGTGGATTGTTCAAGGAACACTCTCCAAAGACAATAGCTAACTTTGCCGCAAAGCTTAACGAATTGTAGGCTAACCCGCTTCTCAACGTTGTTATGTGGGTTGCCTATACATGCGCAAATGTACCAGATCGTTCTGCGAGGCACTCGGTATAATGCATATAAATTACTCAAGATGTCGCTACATTTTAATCATCTATCAGTATGATTATTTAGAAAATATTTGTGGATTTGAAGAATCGAATTGTTTCCTTTAAACCTAAAAATATTAAACATGTTTTTAAATTAGACTTCAACTTTGTTTGTGTTGATTTCTTTTCTCTGGTGTCTTGACATTCCTTTGTTTTCTTTTATACATATCTTCACTGTAGCGAACTTATTTGACGGATATTTATTTATATATATATATATATGAATTAAATATATGCACGACACGTTTATGTTTATAAACAAGTGTTCAGGACTCATTCTTTAAGCTTCTAGAAAAGATTATGAAGACACTTTGCTATTTAACTTTCTTTCACGTGACTAGGAAGGCTCGAATACACTTGCCAACTTACTGTCTCGCTAACGAAGGTTCCGGGTTAACCAAAAGTCTCAGGCATGTTATGGTAAAAAATGAGGAGAGTGTAAAATAACTTCGATGGTGCATTAGCCAGTGTTTCCGCTTTTAATCAACGAGTCCCAGGTTTGAATCCTGGTGAAGGTACATCTCACATTGTTAGAATTCCACTTTAAACTGTAGGTCGAGTCCTGATTAGCCTTTCTGTTCATAAAGTGAACATAAATGCAAAACACGAAGCTTACATTTTCAATTAGAAATTTTGGGAGTCGATCACGTTATTACTTTTAGAACTATATAAGGAAGACACCAGTTTCTTCTTGGAGGTATAATTTCTTTATTTCATTTGCCACCAATACGTATATTTCTTTTATTTTTTCTTCGTTGTTAGTTCAAAGAATACACATGATGCCTATTATGCTTGTTCCCTGGTCTTCTCTAACATTTGTTTTACACAAATATGACATCAGCTCAGATAATATCAGTTGGAATCACTAATTGACTTCCCTGTATATAGTCACCTTTTCTATATTTAGGATAATCACGACGGCGATGAGAGGCAATTTGTTTATTTATTGACTTTCAACATAGGTAAATCTTCGATTACAGGAGATAATATAATAATATTATACAGTTATAATATGCATATAGATACACGCCCATCATATACCAGGAAGACCTCCCCGATGGCGTAGTGGTAACGTCGTCTCTTTGTAATCAAGGGATCCTGGATTTGATACCAGGTGGAGCCACATTACGCAGTGGTTCGAATATCTATTTAAACTATAGGTCCACTCCAGATTAGCCTATCTGTGCACAGAGTTGACTTAAAAAACAAAAATTCAAAATCAAATCCACATATAAGGAAAGTATTTCGTTCAAAATGTTATGCGTTAAACGGCCAATGGCACCTGAATGCCAGAGTAGAAGTTCGAGCCATGGCTTTGATATGTGCAGAAAATGATTACACTGGTCGACATGGGTTTCGATGTCTCCCAGATGACTGTTGTTTCTGAATAGTTTCAGCATGCTCATTACAAAAATGAAATCCATTTTTTCCCATCACGTCAGAATTTTTCACAAATTCACAATCAAATTATGATATTTGCCATATATTGCATAACGCAAGAAAAGGGAAATTACTGTTGTTTCCAAATCAATAAGTGATTCTGGAATTATTTTCAATGCTGATCATGGAAATGACATCCATTATTTCCTATCACGTCAGGATTTATAAATTTATTGAAGGGAAATTTCAGTTATTTGTAAACCAATATGTGGTTCTGGAAGTATTTTAGAATGCTGATCAAGCAAATTGCATCAATTTTCTCCCATAACATCAGAATTTTTCACAATTTCACAATCAAAATTCACGTATTTACTATTGCATTGCACCTATTACAGAATGCAACAAATAAATTTACACAAAGGAAATTTCGGTTGTTTACAACCCACTAGCTGATTATGGAATTATTTTAAATGCCTTACCAATATGACTATCATTTATATTACTTGGATGAATTAATTCGCAAATAGTATCCATTCTTATCCCTGCAAGTCAGAATTTTCCACAATTTCACAATCAACAATTTTGAACCATAAATGCATGTAAAATTGTATGCGTTTGATCCACCTTCCACCTTCACATGACACATTAGCATGAAAATTGGATTGTCTTTTATTACGTAGTTTTATTTTCGAAATCCTTCATGATATGAAAAACTCAATATGCTGACCAAGGCAGAAATTTGTTTTATTATAAAACATAAACTAAACGTAACGTTTCAACCTTCTAACAAGGTCTTCTTCAGACTCTGTGCCAAGTACAAATGAAACAAGGTACAAAACAGGAAGATATATATATACACAAAAATCACTCCCCTCCAGACACAAGATTATTAGAAAGTTGTTTCCATGCTGAAACAACATAGGGATGATGTACGACTTAAGAGAGAGAGAAATGCGATATTTAAACACACGAGAGAAACAGGACATGACATAGAGTAGGGTGTGGCTAAGCACATAGGAAGGGAGAAGAGAGTACAAGTGAGAAAATGGAACGGCCAAGGAAATAGAGAAGAAAGGAGAAAAAGACACAATGAACTGGAATGGGGGACTGAAGATAAACAAAGAATGGAAGAAGGTTTTAGAAAGAGTGGAGAGGACAAGAGCGAAAGAGGAAAGAAGGAAGAGGAATGAAGAAAGAAAGGAAAAAGAGCATGAGATAAAGAGTCCAACCACTTACCAGATGATAGGAAATGTTTAGCTAAATCGCCTGTCAGGTGAAAGTACAGTTGACAAGGGAAGGTTACCTGCTGGAATGTTCCTGGAAAACAACTTTCTAATAATCTTGTGTCTGGAGGGGAGTGATTTTTGTGTATATATATCTTCCTGTTTTGTAGTTTGTTTCATTTGTACTTGGTACAGAGTCTGAAGAACACCTTGCTAGAAGGTTGAAACGTTACGTTTAGTTTATGTTTTAAACTAAAATACATTTCTGCCTTGGTCAGCATATTGAGTTTTTCATATCATGGAAACAAGGCTTAATGGTGTTATAATCCTTCATTAAAATTTCCTTCACCCCTCCCCCTTCCTTTCAAAACTCAATGTTATAATATGGTAGGTTGATTGAACATAGTGACGTGGAGAAAAATCCTGACCTAGGGAGAAATCCCGAGGCGATGGGTAGAAATTAATGTAATTTCCGTGATCAGCTTTCAAAATACTTCCAGAATCACATGTTGGTTTCTAAACAGCCGAAATTTCCATTGTTTAAATTTAGTTTGTTGGTGTAATGGAATGCCGAATATGAGAATTTTGATTGTGAAATTGTGAAAAATTCTGACGTGATGGAAAAAAATGGATTTCATTTCCGAGATCAGCATTCAAAATACATTCAGAATCACTTATTGATTTCGAAAGAACAGAAATTTCCCTTTTGTCGCGTTATGTGATAAATGTACTGTTATGGCAAATATCATAATTTGGTTGTTGAATTTTTAAAAGTTTTGACGTAATAGGAAAAAATTGATTTCATTTTTGGAATCAGCATTCAAATCTGAACTCTTTTCTCAAAATGTCAACCAGTGTCATTTTTTTTTTAAAATCTATCGCTCATGTCCTTCTTAGAACATTCGGAAACTGCTATTTCCTTTGAAATATTCTGTGTTTAGCCTGCTTAACCTTAGAACAATCCACTCTCAGATTGTAACAAGCGTACTGCCGCAAGACGATGCGCCTCCGCACACGGAAAAACTCCCCGGAAAACTTCGGTTTAGCTTAGCTGAGAACTCTCCTCATTTACCTCCTAACGTGGACAAGTTAATTACACTCCTGTTGGTCGTGGAGATTGAGGAACCAAAGAGAAGAGTACGAAGAAAGGGGGAGTAGGAACAGTAGAAAACAGGGCGTAGGGCCACAGTGGGACGGAAGAACATAAAAGCGAGAAAAAAAGAGAATGAAGGAACTCGGAGAAAGGTGCAGAGGCTAATGAAAGAAATGGAAACGGGCTCTTGGCAGTGGGAGGAAATTTTCGGAGCTAATAAGTTAAGTCCTCTTGCAGGTCCGTGTTCAACGCTTTGGTCTCCCAGTGAAGCTATCTACAGTTGCGGAGCCCCCCGCCCCCTCTTTTCCTTGGTCGCAGGGGACCCATTCAAGGGCTGGATGGGGAGCTGGCCCAAGAAGAGCCCCCCTCGTTCTAATTAGGTTTAGTAGTTGCCAAGGGGGGTTAAAGGGGGGGATGAAACTTACAAGAAAACAACGAAGGTAGGGAAGGGTTTGCAGGGTGTGTGTTGCCACAAAAATAGGGTTTCGAGTATTACGCACCCTCTTCCTTTCTACTGGTCAGTGTAGTCTGTTTTAAGATAATGTTGCTATGTTCTTTCGTTCCGCTCTATGAGTAAGAACTGTCTTGGATTTCACACCGTAGAAAAGGTTATTTATCTAATATAAGCAATGTGTGTAATTTCCGGTGCGGGCCATTCTTCCCACTTTTTTCGCACTAGACTATCCTGTGGTGTTATATCTTCATTCTCTGTCCTCTCTTTTCTTCTTTCTCTCTTTTCCCTTCCTCTCCTTTCCTGTTCCTCTTCATTTCTCTATCTATTTCTCCTTTCCTCCTCTTTTCTCTCTTTCCTTTTCACTATTTTCTTTGTTTCTCTTTTTTGCCTCTCTTTTTTCCCCATTTTCTATAATTTACCTCTTTCTCCCTTTTTCTTAATTTTCCCTTTCCCCTTCTTTTTTCTATATCTTTCTCTTCCTTACTCTTCTCTATTTCTTTTTCCTTTCCTTTTCTCTACCTTTTCTGTCTTACTTTTCTCATTTTCCCCCTTCCTTTTTCTATATCTCTCTTCCACTTCTTTTCTCTGACTTTTTCTCACTTTCTCTCTCTTCCCTACCTCTTTCTCCCATCTTCTTCTTTTCTCTATTTCTCCTTTGGCTAGAAAGAGAGAGAGAGGGACAGAGAGAGAAATAGAGGGAGAAACAGAGAGAGAGAGAGAGGGAGGGAGGGAGAAACAGAGAGAGAAAGAGAGAGAGAGGGAGAAACAGAGAGAGAGAGAGAGAGGGAGGGAGAAACAGAGAGAGAGAGAGAGAGAGAGGAGAGAGAAAGAGAGAGAGAGAGTCAGAGCACAGAACGTTCTCAGAACAAGTTGCTGAGATGTCAGAAGCAGGGCGAGCGTCACAGAATTCACCAATATCCATCAAAACCTTCACCAGCACATTCGGGTTGGCCTCATAATACAGCATTTTTACCTCTGGTCTGCGGTTTTTCGTGGTTTTTCAAAAAATCATAGAAAAAATATTTTTAATTTGTTTTTATTTACCACATATTTCTTAAATCTACAAAACTTCCTCTTTTCAATGAACAAAAATTTGTTAAATTTTCTTTTCATTTTCAGACATTTTTTAATATTAATGTAGATATAAACGGTGGCTCAGTCGGTAACGCGTCTGACTACCATGCTCAAGGTCCCGGGTTCGATCCCCGGCCGGTTCAAATCCGGGAACTTTTCTAACGGTGAAAGCGGCCCCGGCGCCCACCCAGCGTCGAATAACATGGGTACCTGGGGGAAACCCTGGGGGGTAAAGGCGGTCAGGGGCGTGATGCTGATCACATCACCCCCACTCACGACCGGATCAAGAAAGTGTGGGGCGTTACCCCCACACCCCCTATACGCCTTCATGGCGTGGTGCTATGCACAGGGGAACACTTTACCTTTTTTTTTACCTTTATATTTTAAGTTTATATATAATATATATATATATATATTAATATTATATATATATTTAATCTGGAAATTTCAATAATTAACTACATAAATTATCAATACATCTTTTGAATCTTGCATAAGAATACTTCTTATGCACACATAACAAAAAATAATTACAAATTACAGGTAATTAGCTTTTGTATGAAAAGGTGGCTGCAGGACAGGACCAGACGATGTATCAGTTGGTTCTGCGTCATCTGTAAAAATTAAATAAATAAATAAATAAACTAAATAAATAAAATAAATTTTCATTTCACATACACTATACAAAATAATAAGTGGAAAAACTAAAAATACATCAGTGCATGTAGGAGAATCAAGCAAGAGGCAAGATGAATAGACCCAAAAAAATTACCTCTTCTCACTTCATTCATAAAATACTAGAGTTTGCAACACTGTTTATATTGTCGACAATTAATTATTACGAATGTAACCTACCTTCCAAATCTTCAAATTCATCTGCATCATCAAAATCTTTGCTAACTTCAAACTCTGAGGCGGAATTCTCTATGCAGTCTGGATCTAAGGACGCCATTCTAAACAATGCAACGTACATCAACCCGACAACAAACAGTCGCAGGTGCGAGATAAAAATAGCACATGAGTCACCTAGCGGTCGGAATTTCAACAGAGGGGCTTGAATGAACACGCATATGAGACGAAGTACGAACATAGCCCGTAGTTAATCGGCAAAGCGATTGCATACTGCAGGACGGGCTATGCCCGTCGTTTGTCCACATTGACTTTAAGTGCACTGCGGGCCATGCCCGTCGTGAGACCCCAATGTGTTCATCATCAAAATGGCATCATGTGATTTCAAACTTGTTATGATTCTTTATATCCTTTCTATAGTCAATACGAAGAGAGTGTACGTCGATTTTGTTGCAGTAAGGGCGAATAAACTTGATGCAGATATATTCTGTCGATGTCTTAAATAGTACCTTCACTTGATACGCAATTATATTAAATGTTTATTCATGCGTACGTTTTCTGCTGCAACAGGCAGGAAAGCTTACATTCATCATATTTGAGGTTTTTGCGTGAAATGTCTACTAAAATTTTGCCTCTATTGCTGATTTATTTTCTAAAAACACACTCTTTCGAAATCAGACTTCATTTGTTTAAACAAGAAGCATTTGATGTCACTTTTGGTTCGTCACTTTGATGAACTCTAGAAAGAGCAGATTAACTTCCTTGTTCACATCTCTCATTCGTTTCATCTGGGTACGTAACCTAGCTAACGAACGCAAACAGAAATTCAGTTCTGTCTGAAACTCGCCTGTAGAAAGTATTTCACAAATGTCATGTGATCTGTTTTTGCGCATTTAAAAGGTTCATTTGTCCTCCAGATCTCAACCAATCCGTCTTCTGCACCCCCACTCATGAATAAAGAGCGAAGGAAATAAATGGGAAGTTATTTCATGCTCTTGAAGTTCCAGAAAGCGGCTTCGCTTTACGAAAATGTCTTCGCCGTTCTGCTGCAAAGCAACGCCCGTCCTCACCGGAGAGTTCCTCCGGAGCTTAAAAGACATTCATTAACGCTCCTTTAAGAGCTCTTAACAAGGAATTACCCTGCACTTAGCTTGCAATATCAACTACTAAAAGGGATGTTAAATTTGTTGTGCACGGGAGACAAGCATAATAATGGATTTTCATGTAAACCCTACGAAGTATATATTCGACTTCAAAGAGTCATCTTACGGCGAATTAAAGAAGCTTTTCTTTTTCACTTTTTTTTACTTGTTGAAATACGACAAAGCAGGATTGTGTGGAAGCTGGATGATAGAGGTTATCAAGTATGGATGATGTATGTTTTCTATTCATTGTCTTACATATTTGTAACCAATTATTCCTCCGAGTTAAACATTAAATCTTGACAACTAGGAAGAATTACTTTAGACGTTTAATAATTTCCTAAAATTGTTTTGAAAAGGTTGTTGTTGTTATTGCTTGTAAAGGGTCTACCAATGTGAACGTCAGAACTTTGCAATTATGGCAACACTGACTGGAATGACGAGATGGAACTGTGACAGCTGTGTGCAGTAGTCTGTGGTAAGTTATCATGGAGAGATACACAATGCAATAACGCATAGAAATTTTTCGAATTTATTATCAAAATTCGTGTTCAGTTCGACAGATTTTGGTCGTAAAATCATCTTTTCCGATGAAGCACATTTTTTCCTTCATGACAACGTTAACAAAGAAAACTGTAGGATTTGGGCAGATGAAAATCCGCAAGGGATTCTGGACGTACCCCTTCATCCTAAGAAAGTGACTGTGTGGTGTGGTTTTTGGGCCAATGGCGTGATCGGGCCTTAATTTGTTTTTTTATAGCAACATGGAAATCACCTGACTGTCAATGGGGAGCGATACAGGAATATGGTGGTGCAATTTTTGTGGCCTAAACTGGCATATCTTGACATCAACAATGTGTTTTTCCAACAGGACGGTACAACTTGCCACACAGCTCGCCAAACAATGGGATTATTGCTGGGAAAGTTCCCCGGACGAGTTCTGTCCAGAAAGGCTGATGTGAACTGGCCACCAAGATCATGTGATCTTACCCCCCCTGGATTATTTTCTATGTGGTTATGTCAAATCTATGGACTATGAGACTAAGCCACGCACAGTTCGTGACCTGAAACGGAACATCGAACGAACCATTAAGGCTATACCGCTCAATATGTGTGCAGACGTGCTGGAAAATTGGACATTCAGAATTCATTCCACCCACCGACGCAGAGGAGGAAATTTGAACGACATATTGTTCAAAACATAATGCCAATGTTTGCTCTTCAAAATAAAAAATATATATATGTCATTATCACTTGTGGTTTTCATTCCATCTAAATTTAAAGATCTGACGTTCGAATTGGTGTATATATATATATATATATATATATATATATATATATATATATATATATATATATATATATATTACTTTCCAATGTAAAAAGCACAAACGAACCAATTGAAATTTTCCACCACTTGTTTTGCAGGGGAGCAAGTGCCTCCTTCTTCTCCACTGGATACGCTAATGAATAGAATTCCTTCCAGAGCATCCAAGTGGAATTTTCTGTGCTATTCGCTGCTGTGTAGATATTTACAATAGTTCCGTGGCACCGTAAGGTTATTTTCTATCACAGATATCTAGACAACAGAGTAATTCTAGACGATGTAATTGTTTCAGAATTTGCAATATTGTAACGGGCTTCCAAAATTGATACTTAGATAGCGTTCGGTCGTAAGATTGTAAGGGGTGACTTTCCCGAGAGCAAGCTAACGATGCTCTGGCGCTTGGACCCTCAGGCAGTTAAATCCTTTCCGAGGCTTGTGTCATTTTGTCCATGTTAAGTGATTGTCCCTTCATCCATTTAATCACCGACCGAACTTCGAGCGACAATTGCAGGGGTAACCACAGACATATTCACCGCTACACGCCACTACCAAACCATCAAACCAGATCGAAGTCAGGGAAACGATATTTCCACCACTAAATACTCAAGAAAATTATCGTCGTCGTCATTTCATCTTACCACCGTTTCTACCCTTATAATTATGGCATAGTAATCATAGAGGGAATTACTTCGATTATGTCTAGTTTTTTTTTTTATTTTCACTTATCGTTAGTGAACGTCGAACGTAAGGTTATCTTTCCAGCTGGTTCCCAGCTCGGGCTGCAAGTCGCAACTTCAGAACCTCTCGCGGCTCCTTATAATTGAGCCCAGCGAGTGAGAGACACACCCCTTCAGCTCCATGGCTACTAGACGATCATTGCGAATTAAGGAACGGCTTCTCCTGAGATGCTCAGTAATACAACAGAGTGCGGAGGCCAGAAGAGGGAGAGGAAGATAGAGGAGAATCCCCCTCATTGACTAATTTAATGATAAACCCCTCCGGTGATGGGAGTAGGGTAGGTTTGTACAGCGCCCCTCATCTTGAGTGCAAGTATCCATCTCTTGCGAATTCCAACATACAAAGCTCCGAAGAGATATCAATAATACATTTTCGAAGTAATGCACATGCTTTTCCTCATCTAATTGATTTCGTGAAGCCACAATGTGAATTGAATATTTGCTTCTGATATGTTGCAGAGTGAGATTAAGTCAGACCTTGTCTTTGAGTTGCTGTTTTAAGTCCACTTTATGCACATGTAGACTAATCGGGACTAGACAAACAGTTTAAAGTGGGATCTGGACCACCGGATATAGAACCCTGGACTTCTTGATTACCAGGAGACGACGTTGTCGCCACTACAACGGCGAGGCCCATCAAACCTTACCTAAGATCGATTAATTGATTGATTCGATCAATTTTATTCACTTTTGGACTACTTGTGGCTAATCGCGAAGATGAGGTTTGAATGATGATCTGATGAAATTTAGGAAGGGACACTGAAAAAGAACATCCATGACCAGGCCAGGATTCGAACCCGGAACCCATTATCGAATTAGAACAAAAAACTAATTTGCTTGAGAATTTATTATATTTTCATTCATACACACACACTAAAACTTCTCCTAAGTTGTGTCAACTGACACTGTTGCCATAGAGAAGAACAATAATGAAGCCCCGATTTGTATCCATTCCATACGTTAGTGAAGAGTTTGAAGGCATGAAAGCAACACACAGATTGATTGTCTTTTTAGTCTGAGAAATTCGATAAATTAGATACAAGATTTAAATAATGGATGACAGTCCAAGTTTCATGTCTGTGGATATGAGTCTTAGTTTCATGTCAGTGAATCCGCTCCTAAGTTTCATGTCAGTGAATCCGTTTCTAAGTTTCATGTCAGTGAATCCGTTTCTAAGTTTCATGTTTGTGAATCTGCGTCAAACTTTTGTATCTGTGTATGCGGTTCCAAGTTTTACATCCCTACATACGTGTCCAAGTTTCATATGTATAAGGGTTTATCATAAGTAATAGCGCAAACTGGCACAGTTGAAAGTACACGATAAAAGAAGCAAAAAAAAAAAAAAGTCTCAGTAAACATGGGTCTGCAAACGAGCAGTTTTCGAGATAATTGCGAATGTGTGGTTACAAGCTGCCACTGATTTCATTGTTTGTAAACGTCGTCCTAGTTGGTAAAATGTGTGCAAATGTGTGGTTAGAAGCCATCACTGATTGCATTTTGTAAACACCAAGTGCTTTACTCCTTGCGCGTTCCGAGGTTTTATTTTTGTTTACAAAACATAACATTTCCGAAAGGTGGCGTTGTAATGAAACAGGATGGATACAATTAGTACACAGTCCAATCGTACTGTGGGACTCACGTCAGTTGTGCTGTACTGCCTAGTGAAAATGGAACCTTACAGCAACGAAGAGTGCATTTTATCAACTAGGACGACGTTTACAAACAATTAAGTCAGTGGCGGCTTGTAACCACACATTCGCAATTATCTCGAAAACGGCAGAGCCATGTTTACTGAGACTTTTTTGCTTCTATGATCGTGTACTTTCAACTATCTCAGTTTGCGCTATTACTTATGATACACCCTGTATATCCGGATCCTAATTTGGGATAAGTGGATACCAGTTTCATTAGCTACGCGTGTATCTGGTTCCAAGTTTTGTATTCATGGATGCGGGTCCAAGTTTCATATCCGTCAATCTTGGTCCAAGTTTCATATCCGTCAATCCTCGTCCAAGTTTCATATCCATTGATCCTTGCCCAAGTTTCATATCCCTGGATTCTTGTCCAAGTTTCATCTTCATAATTCCTTGTCTAAGTTTCGTATGCATGTATAGTTGTCCAAGATTCACACCCATGTATCCAGGTCTAAATTTCATATCCTTGGATTCGGTCCAAGTTTCAATTTCAGACCATCCCTAGTTTTTATATGTGCACACACACAAACACACGCATGCGTCTGTGTGTGTGTAAACACACACGTACGTATCTTCCAGGAGATGATTCGTGTTATCCACGCAGTGAACAATGCAGATCGCACTTTTTGTGAATTCATCCAGTAACTCAGCACCCAGCGCCACCTTCCGTCAGGGCTGACTGGTTGTAAAGCCTGCAGATGGGGGGGAAGGGCAGTAAATTACCCCGATCCCTAGAGAAACTTAGATCATCACTCGGCTGGCGGGTGTCCTGTTGCCACTTAATTAGAAGCTCCGGTAATACGCAGCTTATGTGGGGCACGCCATCACATATCATCTTTCTCGCAAATACGTCTCTCTGCATTAACCCGACAATGCACGTCATTACAGATTTACTGTTTTTTTTCAGCTGTGACGCAATATACGAGGGTTAGTCAAAATGTAAGGCGACAAATGGATGTTCTATTACAGTGTCAGTATATCTTGACGTGCGTGCATTGTAAACTCGGATGTTGTGCAGAGAAAGAAAAGCTTGTTTTACAGGAAATTATAGTGCAATATTAAATTTATTATAGGTGGTTTCTTTTAAGGTGTCGAAGTTAATGAAGTACCCCTCACTTCTAAGCAGTACACCTTAGACTGCATTTTGAAGATTAGCGAGGCTCTGGGGGTCTGGATTCACAGTCAGTATAATCCTCTGTGGGGCTCGTGTCGTCCATATTGTCCCTTCATCCATGTCACCATATCAGCATCAGTCCTCACCTTCGCGGTTACCCAAAATCGGCAGAAAAACGACGTAATATAAACGAAAACAAATCAAATCAATCCGAAAGAACCATATCCAGAGGCACATGGGGTCATTCCATAGTTTATGCAGCACTCTTCACGCTACTTGAAGAAGCAAAGTGCATTGCAAATGAACATCTTTCCGAGATACGTTCAATAAATCGTTGGCCTGCTCAATTCAGAAGTAGACGCTAATGTAAGTTCAAGCTCTTTAAGTTGCTGAAAAATCTTTATCTGCATTTGGTTCAACACTGAAAGATAACAGGATACTGCTGTTCTGTGGCTGAAATACATTAGGGTGCTCGGTATTCTTCGGAATTTCATTGAAGCCGAGCGTATTGGGAAGTGGTGTTTATATCTTAAATCAGTTACGCATATGTTTTCCTTTTGCTGCATCAGGGGCAACAACTGTGCTACAATTGCACGTCTGTACGTACAGGAAATGATTAAATTTATCATGTTAGAACCAGGTATATAACAAAAATGTATGCAATTGACTCTAAGGCAAAGTGACAGGTTTAGAACCGTATTTTACCGTATCATGTTAGTTCAATGTATTGACAGTGGCGGCGATTAGGAGTGGGGGCATAGGGAGTAGCCCCCCCCAACACACACACTTCTAGTCCACGCACTATGGTCTCTTAATGATAAGCCTTGCCTACCAGAATGATCTGCCGGAATTCCATTTTCAATACTATTCTTTCTAATAGCAGTAAGTGGAAAGTAAGTTGTCCTTGTCCCTTCCCTCTCCCGTCGTTTAGTTAAGACACCTAATCGCCGCTACTGTGAGCATACATTTCTAAGCAACAAAAACAACATGTACCTAACAAACGCAAGTGAACGAAACACTTCAGAACACAATATATTGTGTTCTCACCAGAGGTGTAACCGGTGTTACCGCAGGTAACAGCAAAATGTGAAGAATTAAAAAGTTGTTTCAATAAAATGACAACATTGTTAAATACGTTAATGGCCACCGTTGCCGTGGAGTACATATTGCCTAGGACATTTTTTCTGCAGCCGACAGAAGCGAAGAGGGAGGCCGTTCCGCTACCCTGAAGAGGCAACAAGGGAGAAGAGAACGCCAATGCAAGGAAAGAGCGGGGAAGGACTTTATGGGGTTATTCATATACCTGTTAAGGGGCCCTGTTGCCGTTCAGACCCACCGGATCAGCCAGTGTTTTCACATCGGATTGGCAGAAAAGAGCTAAATCCCGCCTAAAATAGGAATACCATTTCTGTGAAGCAACTAGAGGTAGACTGCAGAGCCAAGGGGATTGAACTACAACTGAGACCAGTTAGGTAATAGACGAAAATATAGTTCCTTGGTGTGATTCGTGATTTGGACAAACCTTGCTCCAAAATACTAAGTTGGCAACAGTAGTACGTTCAGCTGTGCACTTCCCTTCCACAAAGGAACGGAGCTCTGTCGTTTGCTCAGTGCTCACCACACAAACGTGAAACTGATCCGAGAAAAGTGTAGATCTTCTTCTTCCCCTTCGCACCTCATTGCAAAAAAATAGAGACAGATGAAAAATTGACAAGGGTTTTCCACTATTCATTGGATTTTCGTGGTAACTGTCTCATGAGTGGCAGTTCATTCTACGAGTGTTTGTGGCTAAATCACTGCTGATTGCAAAACAAGAACGAAATGAACAAATATCTAGCTCGAAGACATGTTTTCTTCACCGGGGGGAGGGGTTGATAACGTCTAGTAGGTATAATTGTCGTACTGATAGCCGGCAACACTTTTGAAAAAGTCACGTTACGTCACTGGTTCTCACCAATATCATAAGACATGAAACATGTACATTCAGGGAAACATATGACTCTTGCATTAAACTACATATCTCGTCAACCCCTGACACTAGAAGCACGAAACAAAAACCAATATCTAGAGAAAATCATAAGCTATTTGGTTCAGTCACTTTAGGACGTAAATTACATAGTTTCTTTATATTTTCTGTTTTTGTGAAGTAACCAACTTTTACGCTAATTCTAAAAATTAATGAAAATATTTAAATCTTTCTAATCCAATTAAGATTTACGGTAGCCCTATGAAACAAAGACCATTATTTAGGAAATTTTCTGTTCTTTCATTTTGGTTATTTTCACCTTTTGTGTACAGTGGTGGAAAAAAGTTCTTCCCCATAAGACTTTAATGGCAGTAAATAATGCCGGAAGGGTAGGCAACACACATTGCACCATTAGGTGATCGGGTGATTCTGTCTGTCTCAAGAGCAACTCGTCTTTCATGCAAAAACCAACAGGCACAGGAAATGTAGGAAAGTCACGTTACTTGTCAGGTGGAATGTTGTTCGTCAGAAAATCGCCTTTTCTCAACCCAGGTCGCAGAACCGACAAGAGCTACCCGTTATATCTTCGAAAATGATTCGCCTAAAAACGTTGAACGAAACGCTAAAACAATTCTTGCCTTAATTACTGTATGTGCCGCAGTAGCACAGTCGTTAGGGCGTTTTATTACCATGCGAGAGATCTGGGTTAGATCCTCGACGGGGGATAATCGGGATTTTGTCCACCTGTTCAAGCTGCTTCGGTGCCCACCCAGCGTCGTATAAAGTCGGTACCTGGAGGAAACTCTGGGGAAGGGGAGGAGGATATGGCGGCCAGGGGCGTGGTGCTGATCACATCATTCCCACCTTCCGCCTGATGAAGAAAGCGTGGGGCCCTAACTCCACTAACTCCACACCCCCTATACGCCTTCATGGCTTGGTGCAAAGCACAAGGCAGGACTTTGCATTTTAATTTACTATACATCACAATTTTGTCGTAACAAAACTTCCCAATCTCTACGTGGGCTTTCTTCCAAGTTCCGTAGGGATGTGAATAGGCTCCATTATTTCTTGAGACAATTCATACATGTTATATTTCCTTATAAGAACAACAGCCGATATAAGACTCCCCGATGGCGCAGTGGTAGCGTCGTCGCCTTGTAATCAAGGGGTCCCGGGTTTGATACCCGGTGGAGGCACAAGTGGTTCGGATACCACTTTAAACTGTAGGTCCAGTCCCGATTAGCCTTACTGTGCATAAAGTGGACTTAAAACACCAACTCAAACGAAAACAGCCGATATATATTTTGTGTCTTTTTTTTGGCGGGGAGGTATAATCCAAACATGTGAGGTGATCCTTTTCCCACTACTCACTCCATTCTCAGAAATAAATCGCAATTCCAAACACTGAAAATGCAGCACTTTCTACATCTTAGCATGCACATATCTACATAGTAGCAAAGTAATGTGTGGAAAGAGAAAAATTAACGATTTGTAACGGCACTCTGGAAATCTTTTACAAGTAGTTTATTTTTTTCAATTTGAACTGACATTCATAACATTCATTAACGATTCCAATATTGACAAAAGAATAGCTTAGGCGTTCTGCTACTTTCAATTCTTCATTATCGTAGTCACCGTAACTCTCTCTCTCTCTCTCTCTCTCTCTCTCATCCTTCCCGATGGCGCTGTAGTAGAGGAGTCGCATTGTAATCAAGGAGTCCCCGGTTCGATACCCGGTGGAGACACAGTGGTTAGGATCAAACTTTAAACTGTAGATGCAGTCTCGATTAGCCTTTGTGTGCATAAAGTGGACTTAAAATACCAAATGAAAATAAAAATAAAAATCACCGTAACTCTCTACAAAGCCAGAGGATCCATTTTTGAAACCTGTTGAGGATTAGATGTAGCATTGCATTCGTATCATTACCCATCATCTTCGTCGTCGCGATTATCGCAAGAGGTAAAAATGCGACACAAAATAACCCAAACAGAAGCTTGGAATCAATCTGAATATTGGTTACGTTGGATACGTGGTAGAATTGTTTTAAATATCACTTCCTGTGATGTAATAGGGTTTTTGATTAAGGACCATTTGTATAATGCATATTGTTGATGTGAACAATAAGTAGTTTCACGTTCACCACACTCTTTGGTTGTTTAGAAATCGTAAGGAAGAAGGATCTCTAAATTTCCGCTTTCACATGTCAATGAAACTTTAAAATAAGTTCAGTGTAGGTCACAAAAGAGATTTACATATTGTTATGATATCTTTTAAACACCACGAAATCTAATTCCAATAGAATACGTTACTACTCCTTACGTTCCTGTAAATGTTCACCATTAGTCTGGCGAAAGAAAGTAACTAAGATTTCCGTGTTTCCTTGAGGAAAGATAAGGCGCCTGCTTGTAGTAAGCAAGCACCAACTGCTTCGATCAGTGACCTTCACTGCCAGAGTGACTCACAGCAGGCCTGCCCTCGTTCCAGTGTGCGTATAAAACAGGTATTTAATTTCGTTCCTTACAATCCACAGTTATATCGAGCTAACATTCTAATATTTTCGTAAAATATGTAGTAAACAAGTTGTATACATTATGGTCTTCCAGAGTGTTGTTGCCTGCTATTTACACGCGGGAGATGGGGGTGTTGTAAACATTTCTGAACCCAAAGGTCGAGCACGAAGGAAAAGTTGTGTAAGCATTGGAGGTAATAACAAGGTAATAGAAGTTGAAGGAAATGCTGGAATAAATTACATCAGAAATTGAGTAAAAACAGTTCTCATCACACATAGGGCTATCAGATCACTCGTCAGCGGAAAGTAGGACAAATTGTCTCAAAATGTTGAACACGATCGTATTTGCAGTAACTATAATAGGTTAATAGGACATCTTAGCATATAACGAGAATATGACACATCTTCAGCTGAAAAATTAATGTTGAAGTGAACGGTTGAGTTCAAAGTTCCTCAACTGCTAATTAATAGCACGGCTGTATGTGATTTCAACTTGTGTATGTAAGACAGAACGTTGTTCGTCGATGTGGGGCCAGGAAGAGAAAACAATCCATGAATTCGGGAAGGAAAAAATTCACAATTTCGTAAACAAGGTCTGGAAGTTCTTGTTTATTAATATGTAAAAAAAAAAAAAAACTACTATACACTGGGAAAAAACAGAATTGTGTGCCTTATTTCTACAATAACGAGAAAAATTACTTGTTACTTCGAACAAATTACCGACACTTATATCGATAAAACTTCACAAAGTAAGCATTTTTATACATATATCCGGACTTTTTCGGATCTAGAAAATCGTGAAGTAATTTCTGAGCTGGGATTGTAATTGTTTTTCCGAACATCCAGTAGCAACCATGCACACTCTTTGATTTAAGCATACTTCTCCAAGGAACCACGTTATCTTAGACTTCCCTCAGATTTTCTGTTTCTCCATCTAATTTGAAGTTACGTGATGCTCAAAATACGTATAAGACATTTGATATTTCTTTCAAATTCCTTCCGGAGGCCAGACACAACTATAAAATGTAGGACACGTCCGGAAATAAGATTGATTCTTATAAGTCTTTTTATTTTCTTATTTAGCGTCGTTTTTCTTTCACCTCTTGCTAATCGCAACGACGAGGATGAGTGATATGATGAAATTGATGAAGGGGCACTCACAAAGAACACCCATACGCACGACGGGATTCGAACCCAGGACATCAGACATCGTAGCGCACTGTGCTAACCACTCCGTCACGTCACGTCTTATAGCCCTAATCGTTCCTCAAGCATATTTCCTATCGTTAACTACACACGAAACATAATGAACAATCTACCGTAAATAAACAGGTGCCAGTTCACACTCTAACCGTAAAAAAACATATGCATCTGAAAATGCAAAATAATATTTATTTTTAGGTAGTTGTGACTTATTATTGTATATTAAAGAAATATATTAGTGATAAAGTGACGGAAGTAGAGGAACATCTCCAATGAAACACTCATGCCTTATGGATATTTTTATTTCTTGCCGAACAAGGTTCCGAGTTCGAGTTCCGACCAAAATGGATTCATTGTGTATGTTCATTCATGTCTTTAATGTAATCATAAATCGTCGTCATGAATAATTTAACTTCAGAGGAAGAAAACTGAGGTAATTACTAATAAAAACAATAACAAAACAAATTTGATCTTAAAGCCCTGGCTTTGCGCTACATATTCCATCACGGGGATCATAGGCGTACGCCCATGGGGCCAGGGGGAGGGCAAATGCACCCCTAATCATGGACGTCTGCAGATTTTTTCCACGAAGAGACAAGCAAGGTATTTTTCCATGGGGCATATTACCCCGATAATAGTGTTGCATTATCGCATTCCTGCATCCTCATTATAATAATTAATGTAAATTATTATGACTGAAATCAAATTATACATTGTGAAAACGTACTTTTTGGTTGACATTCGTTTTCTAAGGGGAAGATGTGGCAATCCTTGCCTCCCTTTCAGACATCTATGCCCCTATATTATTATATTTTCACCTAGAAATTTAGGATAGATGAATCCTATCGCCGTTATTAAACTATATTATACTGTTAAAGAAAATTAAGTATTTTCAAGCCGATGAAAGTTCAAGGCAACTAGTGTTGTCCACGGGACGAGACGGGACAGGCTTTTAAAAATTCGAGACGGGACGAGATTGATCATGTGTCCCGAGACAAACGAATATTTTCGAGACGAGACAGCATTTCACAGCATTTCCACGAGACGAGACAGGCCAAAGTCTCGTCTCGTGGGCAACACTAAAGGCAACTACGGGGGAAGGGGGTGCAGTGGCGAAACCACAGTCCCCCACAACCTTGAACGGAAATAAATTTTAGGGGGCAAACATGGAAGTAAAGGAAAGCAAGAGTAGCAGAATCTAAGAGTAGCAGGACAAAAGGATACTCAAGATGGATTTTGTTTTCACGTCTTTCTTGCATTATTTCTTCCTGACTGCCAAGAGCACCTGCGGGGGGGGGGATAGCTGCAATTGCCCCCTTGATTTAAAATTTTATACAAAAGTAGATGTATTTACAATAGGATGAGCGCGAGAAAGTACGAACTCCTCTCCAGCAGCTTTGGCCATACTTAAAACTTGCTCAACATGCCCATATGAGTTTTTGCTCAAGTGTGGAGCTCTTATAATTCAAGATTTTTGTAAAAAATGCCCTCGGGAATTTTTCAGAAAGTACGAACCCCTCTCCAGCAGATTTGCTATACTTAAAACTTGCTCAACATGTTCATATAAGTTTTTTGTTTAAGTGTAGCACCTGCCTAACCCAAGAATTTTATAATTCGGAAAATATCAAACCCCCCTCAAGCATATTTACAAAAATTGCATCAGTTTGTCTATAAACTTGTATCCATACCTACCTATATATATTTACTTCAGGTTTAAGTTCAATTGGATACCATTTAATTTGCTTATTTAATATTAAAACAATGCAATATGCAGAGCCTACCTCTAGAATCGCTTCGTGTTTGCATGTTTCTCCTCTGTGTCAGTGTGTGGAATTCCCGAGACGGTAGTATTGATTTTTGCTTTGCATGTTTCAGCGCCAGTATTTACAGAAATTCCCGAGTATTGCATCATTCAGTATTGTGAGACTGACTGAGGAGAACAGATGTGTTGATACAGTACTTCTCATACTTACAGGTTTAAATTCATATTGAACAATATAAAATCTGATATTTGTTGTAATCCACTCATATTTAGAGTCAAGCTTATATTTGTCCCAGCGTGTTATACATAACAAGGTTATTGCTATTCAAGACATGCATGTCCGTGCAGGTATTTGCGGAAGGTTGGTGTGAATGATTTTATACTTGTGGGCTATTGGCTTTACAACCTGTCATAAGATTAATATTATTAATATTAATCCATAGAGATTAGATTTGAATCCCAGGAAATTTTATATAAATACCAAAGCCAAAAATATTAAGTGTATACACACATACACACATATACACACATACAAATCACACAGCTGAACCCAACTGATATTTTTTATTCAGTATAAAGTTTTGAATTGAAACCCAGGAAATTGTATATAATAAACAACAACAAAAATGCCGAATCAAAAATATTGTAATCAGTGCAATAAGAATATATCCAGCTCTAATTGGGCCAAGCATCAAAAAATTTGTAATCCAGACAAATACAAAACTCCCACAAAAATTTGCCCCAAATGCAATAGAAAATATAACATGGAATATTTTACATATAAACATAAAGATACTTGCTCTGTACAGTCATCAACATTGCCCCCTCAACCATCCACATCTGGCCTGAAAAGAAGGCACGAAGTACCTGTTAATGCCAGAGCAGCAAAGCAACCATGCCATGCACCCATCCGTAGCAGTTTTAATACCCAACTTAGGGATTATCGGTTTGTATCGGAGCCAAGATGCGGCATTGAGAATTTCTTGAACAGTATAAATCCTAATCTGCAGGCAATTCTTAATGCACAAAATGGCTCTTATAAGCTCTCCCTCAAATTGTTTGTACAATATAAGAAGCCAAATGGCACAAAATTTATACATCCCCACTTAACAGAAACTGTACCTGTATATTCAAATGCAAATTCAGACACAATAATAAGCAGCTTGATAAATCAATTGAATATTAAACACTCTGAATTTGCGGCAAAAGAATCAGGATGGAGCCTATGCGGCTCATCGCACAAGTTATATGTTAATATTTCTGAATTTAGCCCATTACAAGGATCTACATATCTGCCATTACCTGCCAATATCAAAAACAAAAGAGCCGTGGTCAATATAAAAAATAATGACGCGAAATGCTTTTTGTGGTGTATATTAGCTGCTTTGTATCCAGTTTCAAGGGATCCTCAGAGAATAACTTATTACAAACAACATGAGCACGATTTTGACGATGCAATGGAGGGTTTGGAATATCCAATGTCTGTTCAGAATATTGATAAATTTGAAAAAAGGGCCAGGCACATCAATGGCAAACAATTATCTATTAATGTATTTATTTGTTCCACTGGCAATTGCCCGATAGCACCTCTCAGAATCAGTACACTTGATGATGAATCTGCTATTCCGATTGATCTGCTCTTAATTGAAGGGGATGGCACATATCATTATACTCTGATACATAATCTTGAAGCTTTAGTGAGAAAGCAAATAGACAAATCCAATACAATATTCAAGTTGTGCAGAAGATGCTTAACTGTATTTGATGGTCAAAAAATGGTGAAGGGGGTTCGGGAAGTGAATGCAGAAATTGCCAAAAACAAGTTAATTGAGCATCTGAAATACTGTGGCAACCATAAACCTGTTCATATGGTGATGCCCAATCCAAGTGAAAATTGCAAATTCAAAAAGTCTGAAGCCTTGTTGGAACACCCAGCATATATTGTCTGGGATTCTGAATCAAATCTCAAATCTCTTGCATCCTGCAATCCAGATCCAGAAGAATCTTCAATTACACCATACCAGCAACATGAACCTTCCAGCTTTTGTTATGTGGTTGTACAGGATGGTGTTGTTATTAAAGAATATTCATACAAGGGACCAAATGCCATCAAAATATTTGCACATAGAATAGAAAATGAGTGCCGTGACATAGCATATAACATCTTATTAAAATCAAAGCCTATGTTGCCTTTAACAGAGGAACAGATTGAGGATTTCAACAATGCAGAAAAATGCCCGGTATGTGATTGTGAATTTTCAGATACAAATATCAAGGTACATCACCATTCTCATACAGATGGTAAATTCTTAATGGCCCTGTGTAATAGCTGTAATATTAAGATCAAGAGACCAAGATTTATCCCCATATTTTGCCATGGAGCATCCAATTATGATTTCCATCATCTGATCAGGTACGAGGGGTTTGAGAAGCAGAATTTAAATATTTTAGCTGAAAATGATGAGAAATATATATCTATTAGCAAGATAATTAAAGTTGATGGTGTTCCTATTCACATAAGATTTCTTGATTCTTACAGATTTTTATCAGCTAGCCTGGATACACTGGCCACTCAATTATCTGATGATCAATTCAAAATTACACGTGCATTGTTTCCAAATCTGGACCTGAAATTAATTAGGCGGAAGGGTGTATATCCATATGACTATGTCACAGATTTTTCTAAATTTGATGAGTGTTCCCTGCCACCACAAGAAGAGTTTTACAGCAGAATTAGAGGATCTGGAATCAGTGATGAAGATTATCACCATGCTCAGTTGATGTGGAACAATTTAAAATGCAAGACATTTGGTGATTATCACATGGCATATTTGAAACTTGACGTCACCCTCTTAGCTGATATATTGCAGGCATTCAGAAAATCTTCCATGCAAAATTATAAACTGGACCCAGTGTATTTTTACAGTGCCCCGGGCCTAGCATGGTCTGCAACATTTTTGAACACTAAAATGCAATTGGATCTGATCCACGATCAAGATATGTATCTGTTTATGGAGAAATGTATAAGAGGAGGGATGGTGCAATGTTCCCAGAGATATGCCAGAGCAAATAACAAGCATATGCCTGATTATGATCCAGCACGGCCATCAAATTATATATTGTATGTAGATGCCAACAACCTCTATGGTCATGCTATGATGGATAAATTGCCATATGCAGGGCTTGAATGGGTCGAAGATTTCAATATTGAGGATCTTCAGGATTTTGATGACAGTGAATATGGCCTCTTCTTAGAGGTTGATCTGATAATTCCAGATCATTTGCACAACAAATTTTCTGATCTGTCCCCAATTCCCGAGGTTAAGTGTTTACCTGGTTCTAAACAGAAGAAGCTCATGATGACCCTGGAGCCGAAACAGGATTATGTTATATATTACAAAAACCTCCAGTTCCTGATGAAACATGGTGTTCAAGTGACCAAAATTGGCAAAGTCTTAAGGTTCAGGCACTCAGAATGGTTGAAACCATATATTGATACAAACACGGAGCTTCGAACATCTGCAAAGAGCCAATTTGATAAGAGCTTGTTTAAATTGATGGTGAATTCAGTGTATGGCAAAACAATTGAAAATGTCAGGAAACATACCGATGTTAAAATAATTACTGACCCCAGACTGAGCAAAAAATTGGTTGCAAAGCCTAATTTCAATTACAGAAGAATTTATGATGAGCACATGGCACTTTTCAACATGATGAAAACAAAGATCAAATTTGATAAACCTATTTATGTAGGGGCTGTGATATTGGAATTGTCCAAATTACATATGTTAACATTGTATTATGATGTGCTGAAACCTTTTTATGGCGATAATATAAAATTGATGTACATGGACACGGATAGTTTTATTCTTGATATTAAAACAGAAGATGTTTATCAAGATATAGCACAGCCTGAATTGTTTCAATATTTTGATACCAGTGAACATACAAGAATTCAACCCCACAACAAAAAGGTGCCTGGCAAGTTAAAAGATGAGACACTTGGTGATGTTATTGTGAAATTTGCTGGGTTAAGTGCCAAGATGTACAGTTTTAAAACATGTAGTGCTGTTGTCAAAAAGGCCAAGGGCATTGGCAAAGTGACTGTTGACAAAGATCTCCAATTTGAAGATTATGAAAATTGCATCAAATCCCAGAGTTCAATCAGAACATCAGAAAATAGAATTCAGAGTGAGGATCACTTGTTGACTTCAAATATTGTAACAAAAATAGCCCTGGACCCACATGATGATAAGAGATGCATTTTATCATGTGGCATACATACTTTACCATGGGGGCATTGTGATTTGAAAAGTGGCAAGCAATGCCCAATTACAGAGCATGATTTGAAATAAATAAACATGCCTATGAACTTATTTGGGTTCAAAAAACAGGCTATTATGGAGCTGCCGACACCACAACCCTCTCCTGATATGCTGTCTAAACTGAGTGGCTTGTTAATTATTCATCTGAACAGCATACTTACAGATAATGATGATGAAACAGGCAAAACATTGTACATATTTAACAATAATTTAAATCATTACCAATTACCTGTAGGTGGGCAATTGCAATTTATTACAACCCCTGAGGGTGATGTCAAGATTTCAGTAGGGAGAAATATTTACAGAATTAAGCACTCAAACATGGTTTCTGGCACTGTATATACTGTTTCTGCTGGTGACTGCTTATATATTGAGGTCCCTGGATCTTATGACAAGCTTATACCCTTTTTTATAGAATTAAGAATCAGATACTCTATAATAAATAACCATTAAAACAAAAATGCCTAATGATATATTTGGCCATACAAGACATGAAGATCACAGTGATGAGATTCTGATGCTTGATGTCAGAGTCAAGAAATTAAGAAGTGATTTACAAGCTTTACAAACCACACTCAATGCCAGTCTTCAATTAGAAATTACAAATTTGCAATCACAATGCATGGACCCTCTTCTTAAAATTGATTCTGAACTCAAATTATTGCTTCAGAAATATACTGACCTGGCAACATTAGATAATTTTCAAAGTTTAGAAGAGGCTGTAGCAGCTCTTCAAGCCAAATTTAAGACCCAGGCCACCAACTCCGAGCAATTGAAACAGCAATTGGAAGAGCAGATAAATAATGTCCAGGCACAGCTCCAAACAATTGTCAAAAGCATAAAATCACAAGAAGATTTTGATCTAGTCATTTCCACTCTGAAAGAACAGATTCAGTCACTCCAGATACCTAATCTGGATCCTCTGCACAATGCCATAGCCGAGGTTAAAGAAAAAATTGAGACACTTGAAAATTTTATGAACAACTTGCCATCTTCTGATGCTTTGAATGCAATAACTCGGAGTGTTGCCAACATTAAGCTGCAACTTGAAACATATGAAGATTTTGGAAAAATTCAAAGTTCCATAACCCATCTTGAGGGTACAATAGCAGCAGTGCAAAGTGATTTGGCAAATGTACTAGAATCCCGATTGCCTGGAATTGTAGACACACTTGTCAGTGTCCAGCAACAAATCACAAAGCTTGAAAACCTCAACACTGAATCTGAGCTATCTCATTTTCATCACTTGATCGATGATATCCAAACAAAGCTTGAAATTTTACAACAATCCACACCCACTCAGGCAGATATAGCCCTGCTCCAAAATGCTATGCAAAATGTGGCTGATGCTTCTGAATTAAACAATGTAAAATTAGCACTTGAATTTTTGCAAAATACAGTATCAAATCTTCCCACATCACAGGAACTTAAAAATATTAAGAGGGCAGTGAATAGGATATTGAAATCAGAAGATATCAAGAATATCCAGACAGAGATCAAACATCTCACTCAGACAGTGGCTATTCTTCCAACTAATCAACATATTAATGAACTGCATGCCCTGTTTGAGGATATCAGAAGACAGGTCCATGATCTTACTGCTCAAAATTCAAAATTGGCAGTTGTTGAAAATTTGCAACAAATTGTAGCTAATATCAAGCAACAGCTAGGAACCATGGAATCCAATCAAGCAAATGCTCTGTCTGTTTTTGCCACCCAGCTTCAAGAAATTGTGCAACAATACAAGAAACTTATTGTGGACATAAAAATCAAGCCAGGCCATGATGATGTTGTTAGGACCATCAATGAGCACCTTGAATCTGTAACAAGCAGATTGCTTACAGCAGAAAAAGAAATAACAGGCATAATCGAGAATCCAAAACATACAGTAATTCTCGAATTGTACAGCATCCCCAACAAAGAATATGATTCACCATTTACACCAGGTGGCAAAATATATATGCTGTCCCCTGCACAATTTTATTACCAGTTTTTTGTTGGGGGCACATTGAGACCAATCAAGATCAAATATTGGCTTCAACCACAGGCACACCACTACCCCACCTTATCGATAACAAATGCTGACAACAAAGTAAAAATCACCAGTGTGGAGTTAGAGGATTTTACAGACCCCAATACATTAGAAACAGCCTATACTGAAGATGATGGCACTCTGGAATTTAAAATACAAATAGGGGACAAATTATATTTAGAAAATCCTGCAGTCTCAGCTGCTGAACACCCCATAGTTGCAATATTCTTGTTTACATATTATGTCTAGACAAATTATTGTTGATGAATTACACAGACAAGCCAGACATAATTTTAAGAGACTTCCAGTAGTCACAAAAGGCATAGATGATTTATGGCAGAGCGACTTGATTGAGTTGGCAAGTGGGCAGTTGAAAAACTTAGACAAAATCAACAAGGGCTACAAGTATCTACTCACTGTAATAGACACATTTTCAAAATTTGCCTGGGCTGTGCCACTCAAATCCAAGACTGGAGCATGTGTTACAGAAGCCATCAGGACAATCATCAATCATTCAGGAAGATCACCGCGCTATTTGCAAACAGATAATGGCAAAGAATTTTATAATTCTGTGTTCCGACAATTTATTAAAAGCCAGGCAATAAAACATTACTCGAGTTACAGTGATCTCAAAGCCTCAATTGTAGAGAGATTCAACAGAACCCTAAAAAATCTTATGTATAAACAATTTACCCTCCAAGGTAATTATAAATGGATTAATATTCTTCCAGAACTTCTACATAAATATAACAATTCTGTCCATTCCACAATCAACATGAAACCCTCTGAAGTAACTTCATCTGATGAGCAAAAATTGATCAGGACTGTTTATTATCCTAGATACCAGCCAACAACAAGAAGGGCCAAATACAGGGTGGGCGATCAAGTAAGAATCAGCAAATATAAGCACTTATTCAAAAGAGGCTTTACAAGAAACTGGAGCACCGAATTATTTACAGTGGTTCAAGTTAAACCCGGGACCCTTAACACATATATAATAAAAGATCACCGAGGAGAAATTCTCAAAGGCAGGTTTTATGAACAAGAACTCAGCAAAACTAAACAGCCTGACACATATCTCATAGAAAAAATCATCCGCAGAAAAGGCAACAAGTTACTTGTCAAATGGCTGGGTCATCCGGAAAACAGCTGGATCGATGCAGACAAAGTGATAATATGAGCACCTGGGATGTTATAAAAAGGCTGCCAGAACCTGAACAACAGAATAAGAGAAATGGCAAGTTGCTGCCTGAAAATATTAGATGTCTTATTGTTGGGCCATCTGCTTGTGGTAAAACTACACTAATGGTTGATAATTTTTTATTGGCACCCAACTGGTTAGACTGGAAAAACAGGCACTTGTATGTCTTCTCTAAGAGCTTGGAACAATTAAAATATCAGCAGCTGATGAAGCTATATGATGGATTGGATATTGCCACTTTTGAACCAGATGTTAAGCCACTTCATGAATGTCTCGATAATTCTGTTGTTGTGTTTGATGACATTATACTGGATAATCAAAACAAGGTTAGAAACTTCTTTACACAGGGCCGACACAAAAACATTGATTGCTTCTACCTTGCACAGACTTTTTCAAAAATACCGAAGCAGCTGATCCGAGACAACAGCAATTTTATATGTGTGTTTCATCAAGATCATACCAACCTCAAACACATACATGATGAATATGTAGGTGGGGACTTGAGCTACAATGATTTTTCCAAGTTTTGCAGCAGGTGCTGGAACCAGGACAGTTATGGGTTTGTCACAATTGATATGACAAGAACACCTAATAGTGGCAAATACAGAAATAAAATCAACGATTTTCTAGACGTTGAGACATAAATAAATAACCATGAAACGACCAATTATTGATGATCTTAAGTTAAGAGATTATCTTGTAAAAAGATTTAAGGGATGGAAATCAGAGAACCGGGGAATTTATGAAAAACACAAACAAACAGAACAGCCTGTCATTGATGCTATTAATAATTTAGGTAAGAATATCAAAACTGTTACAGAGCAAAATCAAAATTTGATCACAGAGCTTGTACCTGTAGCTGCAAGGAACATATTAGATTATCCATTCACCCCACTTTCCAGTATTCATACACCTAGTCCTGTTGCTCCTAGAAGAATTGAAGCTACTCAGGATCCTATTGAATTGGGTCTTCTTGCTCAAAAATATTTAACCACACCTAAAGACAACAAAGATGAGGTGTTTGGTTTATATGCCGACACAGAGCTTGATGGCAGCATCATACACAGAATCGGCAATTTCAGAGTAACTTTTATGGGGGATGATCTGATTGTTTATTCAGAATCTCGTCTCGGAGAAAAAGGTGGTTTTGTTAAATATCCCGGCACGCCTGGATTGTGGGAACTGATAACTAGGAAAAGGCCTGGCAGCTATACAGATCAAGATTATGAACATTACAAAGAAATATTAATAAAATCAGATGCTCTATACCAGAACAATGATCCCACACAAAAAAGAGTCAAGTCTAGCAGTGGGGCAAAATACAATAATTTAATCAAGCCCATATGGTCACAGATCAAGACTGGCAGTGGAATCAAACAATACAACACCCTGCCTAAAGAATTTGTCTGGGTTGATGATGTCAGGAAACTTGTAGATAGGTTATTGGTGATAGCTGGGGAGGAAAATGCTGGGAACCACAATTTTTACAATGAAAAGGTTGGAATTATGGACATGATAAGCACAAAATTATCTAATTTTATAGTGAATGACCCTAAGGGCATTGGATATCTCATAAAAATTATTAATACTCTACCCCCTAAATTTTGGAATATTTCTGAGGGTCGGGGGTTGGTTAATGACATTATAAACAAGCTGCCATTTGAACTACACATTCCAGGCTATCAGTATTGTGGTCCAGGCACAAAATTGGACCATAGATTAAACAGAGGTGATCCTGGTGTTAATCCCCTAGATGCTGCTTGTAGAGACCATGACATAGCATACAACACACATTCTGATCTTGACAAGAGACATGTTGCAGACAAGAAATTAGAAGAGGCTGCATTTGGTAGATTTGTAAGCAAAGATGCTTCTTTGAGTGAAAAAATAGCAGCATTGGGAACCACCATAGCTATGAGCACCAAACAAAAACTGGGGTGGGGGCTGTGAATATATATATAATAAACCTACAATGAAGGCCAAGGGTGTTATGTATCAAATACCTTATGCAGGTCTCAAATCTCTTAAAACTATTGACAGTCTCTTGACCAAAAAGCAGCGCAAGAAAAAAAGCTCTTGTCTTGCAAAGGGGCATGGTATGAAATTGTTGCTTAGTACCCCCCAATTAAAAAAATTACAGCAATCAAGAAAAAAATCACATGTAGGGGGATTCATATTTACCATCCCTGCCATCTTAGCTGCTCTCGGGGCTGTTGGGAGCTTGGCTGGGGGATCAGCTGCCATAGCAAAAACAGTGATAGATGCCAAGAAAAATAGGGCAGAATTAGATGAGCAGAAGCGCCATAACCTGGCCATGGAGAAAAAAGGCAAAGGTGTTAAGAGAGCCATGAATAAGTTTAAAAAAAACAAGAGCCGCTTACAAACCAAGATATTGAAGCTTTAATCAAGCCACTGGGCATCAAACATTTTAGAGGTGTGTACATGTCTGATTCTTTACCGGAACAACCACTCAACAAAGAGTGTGGCATTGTTAATTTGGATGAGTACAAAAATCAGGGCACTCACTGGATCTGTTATCTTAAATATTTAAACGATGAGGCATTTGTGTTTGATTCATTTGGAGGTGTTCCACCTGAAAATTTAGTAAAATATCTAAAATCAGCTAATCTTTATTACAATAATGCCCGTGTTCAAAACTTCAAAGATGTTAATTGCGGACATTTGTGTTTATCTGTTCTCAGATATATGTCTCAAATAAATAAACCATCAATTGAAAATTTTCAAAAGGCCTTGTGGTATTTAAAACATCATGGGGGTATTCCATCTCACCAGCCAAAATTCAATATTGAAACTCAAATTACATGATGACATAGTGTATCCCAAAACAATAGCTCTCAGAGCATTTTATGGCATGTACTTGATACCTAATATTACACACCACAACAACACAATTGCAGTAGGGGATCAAAAAATTGTCATCACTCCAGGGCAATATAATCTATCCACTCTAAATGCTCAATTACCCAGAGGTGTAGTGTTAAGTCAAAATTCTGTCACTCACAGAGTAGAGATTGTGTCTGCAACAGAGACAGTGGATCTGGGTACTATAGGAGAGCTGTTAGGCTTTGAGAACAACACAAAACTTGAACCAGCAATCAAACACACTGCTATGAATATACCTAAATTCTTAGCCATAGAGACTCTGAATATTCACTGTAATATGGCCGAGGGTATGATCACCAAATCAAATGGCATAGGCACTCACAAACAAACCGGCATCATTGCAACATTCAAACCTAATTCCGAATTTATGGAGCCCATCATCTACAATCCATCCCCAACATTATATTTTCCTGTGTGCCATAATAGAATAGATTACATTGAATTGATGGTCACTAATGAAAAAGAAGAATTAGTTGATTTTGCTGGAGCCACAACAACTGCAATCATAGAGATTAACATTTAAATAAAAATACATACAATGGAAAATATTGAGAGTTATGAGCTACAATCATTCCCTCCAAACAGGAGGACATTTGCAAATTTAAATCAACCCAACACAGAAATCGAGGTTGATCTTGATGTAGGGGACGGATTTATACACCCTCACAGAGCAGATCTATACATCAAATTTGATGTTGTAAAGCTCGATGGAACAGATTTTCCGGCAAATTCAAATATAAGATTGGTAGACAATTTTGTGCCGCATCTGTTCTCTGAAATTGAGATCAGAAAGCATGGCGTTGTTATAAACAGAATAGATTATCCCGGCATTACCTCCACGGCTTTGGCCACTCTAAAATTATCCAAAACCGAGGCATCATACTACCAAATAGGCGGATTTGAGGCTGGTGATAAGATATTATCTAAAAATCATACTGTATTGTTCCCCATGCGCCTATTGCCAGGATTCTTCTCGGATTACAAAGAAATTATGTGGAAGGGTGGGTTAAGAATTACATTTAGAAGAGCTGCAAATGATAACAATGCTTTGATGAGGTACAGCACATTAAACTCTACAGGGGAAGCTATGCCTAATACCCTACCTGATGAGGGCAAGTGCATTATTCAGACTATAGAGCTAAGAATCCCAGTTGTTGAATATGAAGCCGGTTACGCTCTTAAATACAAAGCAGATATCCTAAAAAATCCACAAATTCCTCTGCAATTTTACACATATCAATGCGTACAGAAGGTTGCCACTGGCACATATTATGAATTTGATGCTACAAATTCATTCTCCAGCATACAATACGACATGCCTGATTTTGTGGTGGTACTGTTTCAGACTGGGAGACACAACAATCAGGAAAAAAATTCAAGTAGATTTGATAACTGCAACATCAAGAACATATATCTTAAAAATGGCAGAAATGAGGTATTTCCTAGAGAAAATTATAATTTAGACATTTCCAAGGATGATTTTCTTAAATTATATGAGGCTTTTTCTTCCTTCAAAAGGGTCACTACTGGCAGTACTGATATATATTACACACCAGATGAATTCAAAGCACGGAGACCCATGTTTGTAATTAACACTTCAAAAAGAAAACAAGTTGTGGTTAATGACAGGACAAACATTAAAATTATCTGTGAATTCCACGAGGCTTTACCAGATGACACCATATGTAGCGTTATTCTCATAGGTGAAAAATCATATGTTTATGATGTAAGAAATGAAAGAGTCACGGAGCAGTTCTAGAAGCACGATTCAAACACAGAGGCCCTTTGGATATAAAACAACACTTTACCGTCAGAAAATATATTACCTACCCATTTTATACCACCTCTGCTCGTGGCAGATACCTACCCAAAATACAATACATTTGCCAAAAGCTAAAATACAAAAATATTGCAATGATTATTTCTGTAAGTTAAAGACTTGTGTACAACAAGACTAAACCCGCAATTCGGTTTGCATGACATCCGAGAAGAAATTTCCTCAATATGATGGATGGTCCCTGAAAGGGTGCATAGTGTAGATAAGAATTTTTCTTTGAGTTCCATGACAAATGACATGTAATTTCCCTCGGAAAAGGCACAGTACAGGTAATATCAACAGATATAATCACTCAGGCATACAGAAAGAAGGCAATTACTCTTTGATGATGAATAACTCTCTGAAAGAACGCAATATAGATTATATCTGTTGGCATAAAACTCCCGGGCAAGCATGATTAATTGTTGGCAGAAACATGGGACTGATCAAAAGATTGGAAAGAACATGCAATGTTTACTTGACCTCCATTCTATTGTATTGATCAGGCAGTTTTGCCCCGTATTGTTGAGCTGATATTTTACCCAGATAACAAAACTCTGGTGATTCTTAATAGAGAATAATTTTGCTCTGTTGTATAACATTTTTACCAGGTTTAAGATCTGGGAGCTATCAACTAGCAGTATTTATTCTCAAAATCTCACATATGGAATGCCACATCTATCAGGACTCGAACCCAGAGCCCCTTGTTTACAAAACTACAATATTAACATTTTGCCATCAGATTTTATGAGGACTCAAACCCGAACCTTTTGATTACAAGGCAATAAAAACCATGCACCACACTCCACTCGGTCTCAGAACCCAATAGATATCAATTCAAAATTCCTGGGATTTTGACAGAAAAACATACTATAAGCTTAATTTCTGGTGTGGCCAAAAATATATCACTTTTTGACAAGTTTATGGACAAACTAATGCAATTTTGTAAGTATGCACAAATCAATCTGAAGAGCTCGTACTTTCTGAAAAATTCCCGAGGGCATTTTTTACAAAAATCTTGAATTATAAGAGCTCCACACTTGAGCAAAAACTCATATGGGCATGTTGAGCAAGTTTTAAGTATGGCCAAAGCTGCTGGAGAGGGGTTCGTACTTTCTCGCGCTCATCCTATTGTAAATACATCTACTTACAAATATAAATACCTTTTGTAAAATGTTCTTGCTCGCTTCGCTCGCAATGTCTGCTTTTCTTGCAGTCTAGTCAAGTTCAGAGCCGTAGCTAGGGGTCGGCGGGAGTTAACCCTGGACGCCAAACGATCTAAATGAAAAAAATTGTAAAAGAGAATAATATGGCGCTCCATGAATTTTTTCCCATATTAAATCGACATTGTTTTCATTTAGCAAAAATTTAGATCTGAAAATTTATTGGTCGCTTTGCTCGCAATTTGTTTTCTGTAATGCATTTTATATTACCGAGGAGAGAAGTACTGCTGCTAAAAGGTTTTCTCTTAAGTGCATGAACAATCGTTTGGAGGAAAAGGAACGCGCAGATTTGAGAGACAATTTATATGATTTTTACTGTTGGTATATATGTATATATGTATATATGTATATATATATATATATATATATATATATATATGTGTGTGTGTGTGTGTGTGTGTGTGTGTGTGTGTGTGTGTTGTATATATATATGTATGTATGTATTTATATGTGTGTGTGGGGCGGGGGGAGGGGTGTATATATAAACATACCCATCAATGCAATAAAATTTAAACAAGTGAGATGAAATTACGTTATTTTTTTCCGGCCTGAAATATAATCAAGGCTATCCCCCTCTAATCAGAGGGTCTGCGCACGCCTATGACGGGGACTGACACTTTACGTAGGTGTAGACACGCTTCGTACAATTTGATGATATCGCGATTACGTAATGGATGTGCAGCCACTTAATTGAAGCCCCCAAAATTCACATTTTATTACTAAATTGTAAATTAGCATAATATCACATAGTTTACCTATTCATAATATGCGCCGCTTTGGTGCACTTTGTGGATTGTGCATTAATCAACATCAGGTTAATCGCGGAAGGCAAAATGAAGGGAAAATGACAATGAAGCACAACGAGGGGGCCCTTGGTTCCCGATTAATGAAACTTTGTCTACATGCAACTGAGTCGCTGCGTGAAATCGCTGAAAATGTAATTTATTAATTTCTTAATTTTGCTTATTTTATATTGCTTTTCTAGCACTTGGCGTCAACAAAGGCGATGAGGATGATTAATGAAGTTATGAAATGGATGATAGGACATGATGATCCATGTCTTACACAAAATTCTAAGTTGGGACTAATGAATATCGATTCGTCTTATCATTTGTCAAGTAGTTGTTTTTAACTCCAATCTTTTTCAAGGACTTCTGGGTTGACAGCATGTGTGTTGCGCGATGATGATTCGACGAAAACCACCATTTCAGTGAACTTTCTTGACAATGACTCTAATATCAGTAAAGAGAACATTTTCTTACGAATAGCTGTTGTTAAGAAACCAATTCCTGAAACTTTTTCTGGTGGTCTCACGGCACCCAGCTGTCGTTTGTTATGGCTGGGCTTGGGGGTATGACTCACGCTGCTGTCAATACTCAATCATTCCCGAGAATCCAGGTCCGCCAGGCAAACCCAAGCGACAATTTTGTTATTTGGGTTGCATAGACAACAGGCTTTAAGATGTTACGATATCGTAGGTCTCGTGGCCCAAGAACTATTTTCCATGACTGTACAATGCACTGTTTTCGAGATATTATATATATTTTTTAATTTTTAAGGTGAATTTTTGTCGCTATTTTCCAAGATGGCGGATTTTCTCCAAAAATTTGGATGGTGGATTTTTAATATACAGTAAACCCTGTCTATCCCGAAACATGATGGTTCCGAGCAAAATTTTAGTTATTAATTTAATTTTGCTTTTCAAGTAATCTCTTTTTTTTTACTTCTAAACGTGCGGTTAACTACTCGCTTTATTCTATTATAATTGTTTATATTTGTATCATCAGAGTTATTTAACTATCTAAGTCTAGCCTGATTTCTTATTTCTATTAGATTATGACATTCATTATCAAACCATGGCTTACTTTTTCTTCGTTTATGGTATCCTATACTTTCTTTAGCTGCTGATTCTATTGCATTACGTATGTGCTCCCAATTCTTATTTACGTCTGTTTCATTTATATTTTCATCATCATTTAAATCCTGCAAAACATCAAATCTATTTGACAGTTTAATTTGGTAATCTTTCTTAATTCTTTCATCAGCAAATTTTCCTGTATTAAATTTTATAATTTTTAGATTTTTCTGCTTATGATTTATCACTGCGAGTCTTTCTCTTAATTTAGCAATTACTAAATAATGGTCACTGGCACAGTTAGCACCTCTATGTGTACGAACGTCAATTATACTAGTATGCCTTCTCTTATCAATGAGAATATGATCTATCTGATTATGAGTTTTACCATCTGGAGAAGACCACGTATATTTATGGATATCTTTATGTTTAAAAGTGGCACTTTTCACAATTAAATTCTTTGAGGTTGCAAAACTAATCAATCTTATACCATTATCATTACTTAATTCATGAAGACTTTCTTTACCAATCGTGGGTTTAAATGTCTCTTCTTTGCCAATCTGTGCATTACAGTCACCTAACAGAATTTTCATATCATACCGAGAAAATTTACCAAAGACCTGTTCTAACTCTACATAAAAATCATCTTTAGTATTATCATCTTTATCTTCCGTTGGTACATGTATGTTTATTAAAATAATTTTACACCATGTACCCTGTAAAACTGCATATGATATCCTATCATTAATAAATTCTACTGTTTTAAGAGCCGAGATAATTCTATTATTTATGAAAAAGCTTGTTCCAAAATTATGATTTTCAGTACCACCATAGAAAAAAGTATAATTTTTAGTTTTACAATTCCCTTCTCCTGGCCACCTAACTTCCTGGACAGCTACTACATCTAATTTATACTTAACTATCTCATTAACTGTACACTGGAATGCCCCAGGCCGGTAAAGGCTCAGAACATTCCAGGTGCCTAATTTAATATCCTTATTCCTAATGTAGATCTTATCCTTAGTCCAGGGACCTCCCAAAGTCGTCCCCGCCCCAATATCCAAACGGGGGACTAATTTACCTCCGGAATATTTTACCTTGGGACCATCCATGGCCTCATATTGCTGTTTCTTGACATGTCTTTTTACAGTGCAGAGTTGTCAGCTCTACGCCTAACCACCAATATGAATGGAGGACCACACCTGTCGTTGGTCAGCGGACCCCTCGGATCTAGCTGGGAGGATCACATTGTAGTCCACCAACCATACCCCACTTCTACCGATTGTGGGACGCTCATAGAGCCATGACAGGACAGCTTTGTAAATCCCAACAGAGCAAAATGTTGACCATTTCACTTTGTTGGTTGACTAACTGCAGTGAACAAGTCACTGGGCGATGAGTTCGTCACAGCCCTGCGCCTGGTGAGGGGAAATTCTCGGGGTATTCAACGTTACCAAATTTTTCGTTTCGAGTCGTTTTCGAAACAGGTGGCGCCCTCATCAAAGCCAGCAAGGCGAAGCCTAATGGTTGCCGCCGCGTAGCAAGCGAATGGGTCTCCGATTCCCTGCCTCTCCCTGGAATGCGAGCGAAGGGTGCATGTTGACAGCACAGACTATTATGTACGACTGGACAAAAGTCAGGTGTGTAGCAACACTGCTTTTCCTCCCTTGAAACTCCCACAACTAGAGGGCAAAAGTCTGGGTTTGCTGATGTTTATTCTTTGGCCAGCTGGACTTTAAATACATGTTGGAGAAATCAAAGTTTGAAGGTTTGTCCCACAATAATAGCTCCTTACTCAATGAATAACCAGAAATGTGGCACAAATACCGAATTTTATGTAAAAATGTGTAATGTAAACGGGAAATATGTAATGAACCTCTTTATATGTAAAAATTCACATATATGGTTCCTGACATCGTAATTTGCCGACACTTGTAGTTTTTGCTCGGCTACATACAAAGCTAAAAAATATGTAATTACTTAAAAATCATGTCCCTAATGAAAATAAACTTAATATAATTGAAAATGGTACTCCAAGTACTGCATCCAACCCCTTCCTGGATACAGGTGAGAAACAAGCCTTTCTTAGTATTATCAAAAAGATAAGATGTAAACGGGACTCTTGTGTACGTTGCCGGCAAATTGGCTAGTGGGACAAAAAAAGCACAGACGCTTCCCGGATTCCTCGTCTGAAGTTGGCAAAAGACGATGTTCTGATGAGGAACCAATTTTCGTAAACGTCCTTGTTGTCTAATTGCCTCTTGACTCTTCTGTCCGGTCGAGAGCCCCCCCCCCCCCCCCCCAACTCTCTACGCTCTCAGTTCCTTAGTTCTTCCACAGTCTTGATTCTGAGCAAGACTTCCTCAGTCACCCTTAACACCTCCTTCAGCAGAGACTCGAGCTCACCGGAGGAAAATAATCAGTTTGCGGAGTTCCCATCGCTAATTTCCCCCAAGCACCTCGATCCCTCTCATTCAATCTGCCAATCACGGGAAAGCCCCTCGAAGAATTGATTACCGGAGGAGCTAGCTACACGCCCAGAGAGCTCGCCTCGCCTCGCTTTCGCGTTGATGAGCGCGTAATGAGCGAATCGCTCTCGGGAGTGTCGGACTTCCGCTAAGCCATCTCGTTTTGCGCAGGGTTGCGGTGGACCAAAGATGATCTTAGCTTATTTAAGCTGATGGCGTTTTTTCCGTTCTCCGTGCGGTGCCTCAAATGGAGTTTGTAGAAAGGCGTGGACGAAGTAGAGGAAAAGAAGTTCCCATCTTCATGTCTGTTAAAGTCGACATTCAAATTTATGAAGAAAGCCATGTGGAGAAGGAAAAAGTAGAACACGGCAGTAGATTGCTGAGCCGCGGTAGCTCAGTCGAGTCGGCCTCCGTGGTAGAGTGGTTACCACAGAGCGTTATGACGCCAGAGGTCCTGGGTTCGAATCCCGGCTAGGACATGGATGTTTGTGTTTTTTCGTAATGAGATAAACCGAAAATATTGTAAAAATTGAAATGTTTGAAAGTTGAGAAATCTGTGAATGACGCTACCGCAGAGGGGTATTCCTTAAAAAACAAAAATAATAAAGTCGTTAGGGCACCTGACTACCATGCGAGAGACCCGGGTTCGATCCCCGGCGGGGTAGAACCGGGATTTTTTCCCAGCTGTCCAAGCGGCTCCGGCGCCCACCCAGCGTCGTATAAAGTGGGTACCTGGAAGAAACTGGCGATAAAAGGCGGCCATGGGCGTGGTGCTGATCACATCATACCCTAACCTTCGACCCCAACCAACTCCACACCCTCCATACGCCTTCATGGCGTGGTGCAAACCACAGGGGAACACTTTACTTTTTCAGAACACGACAGTAGATTGCAGAGGTGAACTAGAGGAAATTGTGGCTTATAGGATGACGTAAGGAAGTCACGGAAAGCGTGAAAGAAGAAGAGAAGGACTTGCAGGAATTAGAAATTCGAGTTTGCTTTTAGAAGTCCATTTTATGCACATGTAGGCTAATCGGTGCTGGCCCTAGATTTTAAAGTAGGATCCGAACCACTGTGTGCCCCCACTGGTCTCGCCACTCACCAAGGTGATTCACCTATGGCCTCGTTGTACTCTAGCCAGCCTCCGTGGCGGAGTGGTTAGCATATCGCGCTACGACACGATGAGTCCCAGCTTCGAATCCCGTCTTTGGTATGGGCGTTCTTTGTGATTGTCCCTTAATCAGTTTCCTCATATCATCACTAGGGGTAGGATTTTAATGACTTGGTATTTTTATTTTTGGTAAGTGTGATGTGTTCCCTAAATATATAGAAATCCATATTGTGAAGAAACTAATTGAATTAGGGTGCTTTTAAGGGCATATTTTGGCATATTTGGCCATTTCTACGTGATAAAGCATATTTTGATGGATTTTCGCTTCTATTCAGCATATTTTCGCTTTTTCAAGAAATATACAGTCATTTTCCAACTGGATTCGTTCTTACTCCCATGTTTACTCGAGGTTTTTTTTTTGGACTGCAGCAAAATCTTTTTCATTTCTAATTGAAAATTTACAGAAAGTATTGATTGTGCATTTCAACTCATCAGGGCCCATAAAGTGAACTAAAAATATGAAAATATTTCAGCATAAGTTAGATATTGATGTTTGAAACAGTCCAGTTATAAGGGCATATTTTTCAAATTATAGTGCATATTTTGTAAAATCTTAGGTCATAAGAGCATATTTTATTTTGCATATTTTGGTTATTTTTAGGTTATAAAAATCCTAGCCCTAATCATCACTGATCCTTATCTTCGCGATTAGCCCAAAGTGGCAGAAAAGCGAAGACAATCAATCAATAGTAGTGCTCTGATCACTCAGCAAAGTGACACATCCTTGGTAACAGGATATTCAATGTATCAAATCACAAATCATGGATTATCGAAAGGTTTAATCAATATACTCTCTTCGTATCGAAAAATACAAAGTAAAGGGTGTCTCAGAAATATTATAGTTTTTTAATCCGCCCTCCGGGCCAATTCGCACATTACGGAGAAATTAGATAAATCGCAAACGTTTGGCAACATTGTTAATATTTGGTTGCCATATTAAATATTGGGTGAGAAAGTTTGAAAACACTGGAAGGACTACGAGTAAACCACCGGAACGTCCAAGGTCATCAAGATCGAACAGAATTGAAGCAAAGAATTACAGACGAAATCAATGCTTTTCCTCGTGCAATGCTTCGGTGAGTGTTCAAAAACTTTAGTTCAAGAATAATTGAATGTGAAAACATGAACGATCACCATTTGTCCAATACTCTTTTCCACAAATAAAAATTTAATGTTTAAGCTTTCATTTGGTAATAAATTTATCTTTATACAAAAGAATTAAGTATTTATTTTAATAATTTTAAAAACGAAAATATTTCCGAAACACCATTTTATTAATTCTAGACTATACGCACATTTAGGTATGTTCGGCATGGAACTGACACAGCAAAATGTGTTCTTCCAATTCTCAAAGTCATTTTCCTACGAACGTCCCGAATACAGGGTCCCGTTAATGGAAGTAAGAACTGTTCTTTTCTCCAGGATTTCTCAATGCAGTTTCCTTTATCAACTTTCCACCTCTTCCAGTACCACGTGACGAAATTGAAAAAAAAAATCAAGGAATGAAATCAGAAATGGAACACCACAATGTAATGCTTTTTCGATCTCGGTGGATTTTTTCCCTTAGACTGGGGATCTGTTTTCTTCCTGCGTGTTTTTTTTTCGCAAGTTCGTTTCGCTCTTTTTTTTTCCTCTTTTGTTCCTTTCCGTTTCATTTCTTTTTATTTTATTGCAACGGAATCGTTACGCCGGCGGGGGAGGGCTGCGAAAACGACGGAAACAAAAGAGGATCAGCAACAGACAAACAAGAGAAAAGCTAATTTCCACAAGACTCGTTCGAAGGTAGAGCCCTCTTCGTACTTTTTCTCCTTTTATCAGTGTTTCCAACTACGGTAGCAGCAATTGTGCTGTTCTGGTACTTCTGATGCTCATTATAGCGGGTGTCCCATAAGTCCGGAACCATAGGTATTTTTCATATCACCCTATTTTATGTTACAGGTAAACAATGGCATTGACTAAGGAGGAGCGAATCCAAGTTTTTTTGCTGGTGGCGACTTTGAACACATTCTTTAACTGTATTGTTCTTCTCCTATGGTTCCAGACTTATGGGACACCTGTTTGATTGTCTTTTCATCAATTAGTTCTTAGCATTCAGGGCCCTCCCGAGAGGGTAGTGGTAACTTTGTCGCTTTGTAATCAAGGGGTACCGGGTTCGATACCCGGTTGTCACGTGCCAGATCCGACGACACAATGAAAAATGCAAGGAAGAACTGTTTCCCGAGAGCAACGATAGATGGCAGCGCGTCATATAAAGAAGAGCAGAGCTCATTGTAGAAACTAGGACCGGAGAAGAGCGATTATACAGAGTATAAAAATTATATAGAAGGAGTGAATAAAATGTTGTACATAGCTAAGTAAGATAATTAAGAATATGCTTGTATATGAAATAATTAGGAAAGTTAATAAGTGAGCAAATGAATTCAGAAATGTATCTCTCCTTTTTGATCCTAGTGATCAAAATTTGATTTAATACTTCTGACGAGGAGAACATCGTCAGCTTTTGTGTTTGTCCGTCCCTCGGTGGCGCTGTGTCCAAATTATACGCCCCGAAGCACTTACGGTTGCGCTCCTTATTAGACGCACTGGGCCATAGGCAGCGCTTACTGTTAGCGATCCTGGGTTATTCCCCTTTTGGTCGTTACATAGGAGGTGGCGCTACTGTCAGTTTAGACGCCCCTAATCTTTCTATAAGTATAGCTTGTGTCGTTTGTATAATGCCAAAGAAGCGGGGAAAACGAGCGCATACATGTAATAAATGAGATTACGCTTTAAAGGCAAGGACAATAAATTAGAAGAAAGAAAAGAAGAATAAGCCTTTTCCAAAAATAGAAAGAAGAAAAGAAGAAGAAGCCTTTTCCCTAATCAAAGATATAGAAGAAGAAGAAGCCTTTTACGAAAATAGAAGGAAGAAAAGAAGAAGAAGCCTTTTACCAAAATAGAAGGAAGAAAACAAGAAGAAGCCTTTTCAGTAATCAACGATAGAAAAGAAGAAGAAGCCTGTTCCCCAATCAAAGATAGGAATGAAGAAGAAGCATTTTACCAAAATTGTGAGAAGAAAAGAAGAAGAAGATTTCCTTTCAATTATACATATATTTATAAGAAGAATATAACCGACGTAAATTTGGAATCAGCATATATATATATTTCAATGTATATACAAGCTTCGCTATATATTTTCTCTGTATTGTGTACAGTTTTCAGAATATAGATTCGCATTTAACTATATCCTCTTGGCTATAAAACTCTTTCTTATTTGGAATCCTCGAATAAAGAACCTATCCCCTGAGATTAAGATATCTGTAGCCGTGGTATAAGTTTATTTTAAGAAGTGTACTAGAGGAACGTTGCACGGTGAAGGAACATAGTGGCTCGTATCCCACTTTAAACTCTAGGACCAGTCCCTATTAGCCTTTCTGTTCACAAAGGGACTTAGAAACAAACACAAGCAAGAAAGCAAGTTCATACCGTTCATCCTCATTGTCGAGATTAGCCAAAAGTGGCAGAAAAGCGACTTGAAATAACCAAATCAAAATTGCTACTACAGGTCCAAGCAGGAATGGTACCGAAATTAGAAAGGTCTGAGTCTCGTTAGTGTTGCCCACGGGACGAGACGGGACAGGCTTTTAAAAATTCGAGACGAGACGAGATTGACCATGTGTCATAAGACAAACGAATATTTTCGAGACGAGACAGCATTTCCACGAGACTCCACGAGACGAGACAGGCCAAAGTCTCGTCTCGTGGGCAACGAGACTTAATGTCCGAGAATCTCGGTCTTCTTCGATACTTAGATGCAATATTTGTAAATTTTGCCGAATCAAATTTACTGTATAATGCAGGCGCTTTATGCATACCAAGTGATCCACGTTCGTTTCCCAGGCTGGGCGATTTCAGGTGCGAACTTTACCGGCAATGTCCTTTCACGGAACGGCTCTAGGGTTCACCCAGCCTCTGATAAATGAGTACCAGGGGCCCAATCCTGTGGGATGAGGACGACCTGAGTGTGCTACACGAAATAGGATACCTGGACTTAAGGCCCAATCACACAGAACTGGATATCCAGTTAGTTGGCGCTGAACTGGCTACTGCCCGGATGTGATGGCTGCCTAGCTGGCTCCTTCACTGATTTGGAGGAATAGGACATGTTCTAATTGCTACTGGCTTTCCTCGACTGGATTCTGTGGAAATTGACAAAGCAATTTCTGTGCAAATCAGAGCAAAGTTTGGCCATGTGAAGATAATCTGTGAGTTTGCAAAGGAGAGTTTTTTGTCTGTGGTTAGTTTGTCTGTCTGTCTGTTAGTTTCTCCGTTTCTCGATAAGAAATAAGTAAAGAGATGACGTGCAGTGTATTCGTGTTCAGTTCATTAATATTTAGGTATTTATACAAAGCGATGAGATGTGTATGTGACAAATATGATTAGCTGAAAATGAAAATCCTTATTAAGTGTATTAAATGTTTGACTTTTTTATTTGTGAATGAATCCTGCGAATATCTTGTATGAATATGCATACCCGAGTTCATCAAAAAGCTTGTTCGGTACGCATTGATTAGGCCTACCATTTTTTTCGAGCCAATTTCTAGTCCATACTTTTCTTTTTTAATTTTTAATAAAAGCACAAAGCAGTAATTCTCCTACAACATTCTTCAAATTGCTCGTCCATCTTTACAGATTGTCTGCTCTGCGCAATGTCTTATGGGAACAAAAGTCTATCGACAAGTACGGTGACGAGTATCGTGTGAGGCGAAAACTAGCAAATGGGTAGCCAGTCCAGCGCCAACTAGGGCATTCCTACTGGAAATCCAGTTCCGTGTGATTCTGGCTTTAGTGGCTGAGCACGTTTGAGTAGTCGACTGACGACCTTTCAGAAAGTACGCTCTGAATCGGAGTCTATGTAGCTTAAAACCTGATCTCCTACTAAAGATCCTCCACAAGGAATATGTAATACTGTACTATATGGCTCTACTTTCACAAAATGTTACATGCAGTCAGTCTAGGATCCATACAATGTTGTTTGCCCCAAATATATAAATCCAGACATGGTTCCAGGAATGTCCCCAGGATTTTTTCCAGCGAGCGGCAACCAAGGTATTTTTTCCCCCAGGGTGAGCAAGGCAGGCATATTTTACCCCATAATAGTGACGCCTCCTCAAAAAACACTGTTTTAGTGTTTTATATAATTTTTCCTTCAACGCACTTATAATAATTAACATAAATTACTGTTACTGAAATGAAATTATGTGTGAAATATATAATTTTTATGTGGACATTCATTTTCCAGGGGGGCCGTAGCCCCACCCCCTTGCCGCCACATTCCGGACGTCCATGGCCCTTGTGTGTTGCTCTATGGATCGCGGCGATAAGAATGAGTGATGATATGTTGAGATTGATGAAGCTACGCTTGCAATGAACACTCATATCAAGGTCGGGACTCGATCCCGGATAGTTAGTTGGCGAGATCGAAACTCGGTCACTTAACGTGATCAGCTATCGAGCCGACATCATCATCATTATTCATCATCTCGGTTTTTGAAGAGAGAAAACGTAAGCCTGGTTACCCTTACGTATTTCATGCCCTGAATACATATGGGAGTACGAGTGCGGGTTGGTTCCCACACATTGTGGCAGTGATGTGATTAGCACCACGCTCCGGTCGCTATTACCCCAGGTATACACTGATTAGAAGGTGAATGAACTACAGGAACATTACCGGGAAAAGATTCCCATCTGAAATAACTCACTCCGGTTATCGAACCCGGATCTACCGCTTGGCAATCAAACTTCAGACCGATTGGACCACCACAGCTTTCAAAGAGGTAAAGAAGCGACTTAAAATAAGAAAACAATTAAAGAATATAAAGAAAGGAGCTATTTTTGATTAGTTTTTTTTACCATTGACGCTCCATTCATTTGTTTGAACAACACAGAATAACTTTCCAAAATGGATCAGTTGGGTTTTAAATTCTCTCTTACACAAACAGCAAGAGGTCGAACATATTGAACAATAATCGATTACCTATATTGTTAATGGAATTCCACCGCGCTGGAATTCTATCATAATATAAATAATATTCCACCGACAATAAAACCAAACAAGAGATTAAGATTTAATTAAACAAAATATCACGATGTGGGAATTTGTACCAAAAATTGAATGCTATTTGACCCGACAGACAATATTGATGTGATCAGTAGGCCCAGGAACGAGCATAATATGTATTTTTCATTGGCTTACTTACGTGTTTATACATACGGAGGAACAGTATACAGTTCAGAACATACTTATCTTCCTCATAAAAGGAGCACTTTCTGTTATAAAGATAAGAATAAGAACAGTAGCAATAGATGTATGAGATAAAAAACAATGAGACCTTGTTAAATTATTTTAAACACAAGTGAAGTCTTAAATATGGAGTTGGTCGTGTACATGGCTACTCCGTCATATAAAAAAATACAAGTTTGTAACCACATTGAAGACATAATTTTAAGTATATTTTGTAAAAAAAAGTGATAAAAATATCGCAAATATCGGAAAAAATATACCGATAATTTATAAAAATATACCAGTTTTGGGTAAAACTAACACCAAAATTTTAAAAAATAATATAACTTTTTCGAAAAAAAAAAAATTTTTAAAACACCACCACTTTTGGGAAAAATAACACCACTTTTGGAAACCAATAACACCAAAAAATCAAGTTTGATAACTATAGAAGGTAAAAATCATTGATTTACTTATGCCAGCACCTCAAGCCAAGTATCGAGTTCCCATTGCTTGTATTCAGGTCGAACTTCTTATAAAGTCTTCTTTGAGACTTAATTCGATATAGCTATTCACCAAGCAGCCTTCCGAGAAAAGAAAATCTGTAACATTTAAAAGCTTTTCATGATTACAGGACCGTTTCAAGAATTCATTTTCTGCGTCAAAGAACTAACGTTCTTCCAGTTGAACATTGAATTTTGATTTAAGAGCTTTCCTTTCAAGAGTTGCTGCTGGAAATTTATTTAACGTTTTATTTCTCCTTTTTTACTTATGAGGACTTTATTTCTAAATCGCTATTTGATGAAGTTAAGAGCTTGTTTATCTTTATTCATTTCTGTGAAGGAGAACTAGTTTAAATGTTGGTATTTGTTGAGTAAATTGATAAACGCAAAAGAAGCTGCAAAGTTGAAAATGTGTCTTTTTTTTTTTAAGATCGCTTCGTGTACATATTTTTAATGGAGCGGTATATGTATGTGTGTGCTTAAGGAACTTAGGTGGATGTGAAAGTTTCCCCTTAACACAGTCACGACCATTGATGTATTCAGGGGGGTTCGGGGATCCGGAGTAACAAGTACGAATATTAAACAATGAAAGTATACGAGTACATATTTAGCATTTGCTGTATCATCAAGAGTTATTTGTTTCCGCCGAACTTTGAATGACAGCACCAAAGATATTAATCTGAAACTTTAAAATCGTCAACTGGATCTAACATTCTTTCTTATTATTTAATAAATATTCAATTCTTTATCTATTTAGCACAGCACAGTTGCTTTCATACAAATTTTAGCGATCATAACTACACGCTAGGTAATGAACACATGCTTCTATATCTCAATTCTTACACCGTTTTTACATATCAATGTAATAATAGCAATACAATCTTAATTTTTTTAATAACTACTATTTAAATTTAATATAATAATAATATAATTATTTTAATTTAAACATTTATATTATTTATTATTATTATTTCTGAGACACTTGGTTCGAAACCCTGCCGAAAGAAATTTCTAAATACGTACCTGGTCACGATCTAGGCTATTGTCAAGGTTATGTGATCAACACCACGCTCAAGCCACCTTTAAGCCGCCTCCCATCGTTTCTTCCTAATATCCCATTTCATTATTGGTTGGTTGAACCCCAGATTCGCTTTATGCAGGGTCATGTTGAGAAAAATTTCCAGCAAATATTACCCCTACCTCGGGAGGGCCTCCTGGATTGCCTATAATGGCAACGCTGTAATGAAGGGGTCCTGGGTACGATTCCGATTGGAGGCACATAGTAGTCTGGATCGTACCCTGACCAAGAGTAGAACTCGGTACTCACTGATCCTCCATAAATACTACTTTCGTATTTGGAATTATGTCCAATGGATAATTTACATCTAGATACCTAACGCTACGAGTTCTAGGTTCGAATCATGGGTAAAGCACTGATATTTCATTTTATTTCACTATTTACCCTCACTAATTCGGACTTAAGATAACCAGATGTCGATATAATACTGGCTTGTAATAAAGAGGTCATGGTGTTGATTTTGTCTGAATTTTACGTCCGTGGCTAAAACAGTTTCTTGCTTGCTTGATTGCTTATTTGCTTGCTTGCTTGATTGCTTATTTTCTTGCTTGCTTGATTGCTTATTTGCTTGCTTGCTTGATTGATTGTTTGATTGCTTGATTGTTTACTTGCTTGCTTGCTTGATTGATTGATTGCTTAATTGATTGCTTGCTTGTTTGCTTTCTTTCTTGTTTCTTTGCTTGCTTGTTAGCTTCCTTGCTTGCTTGTTTGATTTTTTGATTGCTTGATTGATTACTTGATTGGTTTGATTGGTTGATTGATTGATTGATTTGCTTTATTTTACTTCGGTTTTGGTGCCACCTTTTGCTAATTTGCTAAGATGGGAATGAGTGATGAAATTTATAAATGGACACTCACAAACATTCATACCCAAGCCAGGATTCGAACCCGGGACCCCTGGCGTTTCTTGCATATGGATAGTTGACTGAGACATAAAGTTGTTATGATTTGTTTCGTAAATAAATGACTAATTTGCAATGGTTTTCAATTGCCTATTCGAGTTTCCCCGAAAACATGATGAAACATTTCGTAATTGGCAACACTGCTCTAGTGCCAGTTTTCTTCTTATGTTCTGGTGTGCGAAGAGCTACCTTCGCTGAAATCACCCAAAAGTCCATCCACATAGTACATCCCGATAACTCAAATGTTGTAGACTAACAAGGCACTGGCGTCTATACTCACAGTGGGTATAATGGCCTCCCGATGGCGCAGTGATAGTGTCGGCGCCTTGTAATCAAGGGGTCCCGGGTTCGATACCCGGTGGAGGCACCTGGTGGTTCGGATCCCACTTTAAACGGTAGGTCCAGTCCTGATTAGCTTTACTGTGCATAAATTGGACTTAAAACACCAACTCAATCAATCAATCAAAACACAGTGGGTATAATCCTCTATGGAGCTTGTGCTGTCTTGTCCATATATGTTCAAGTATGTCCCATCATCCATCTCATCATATCAGCATTCATTACCATCGTCGCAATTAGCAAAAAGTGGCAGAAATGTGACATTAAATAAACCAAATCAATATTCCGACCTTGTGCTGATATTACTATCAACTATGATTTCCAACAAAACCTGAAGATATATTTCGTAATAGGCAACACTGCTTGAGTATCAATTTTCTTCCAAAGTTCTGCGAATGTTACTCCCAAACTTGAAACAGATATTATAATTGGCAACACTGACCGAGTACCAGTTTTCTTCCGAGGAAGTTCTGCTGATGCGGCTTGTTTATGGTCAACTCATCGCGTATGCTGGACCGCTGCAGGCCGGGTTTAGTTTTATCAGCAAATCAAGCCTCGGCTCCCCCTCTTCACTTCTGGAGAAGGTTTAACACTCTAGTCCGTCTCGGTTTCCAACGACGTCCCGGCGAAGATGAGGAGAAGACAAGAAGAAGAAGAGGGAGAAGAGAGGAGATCAGACAGGGACCATGAAGATGGATGGCTGATAGCGGATGAGACTAATGAGAAAAAATGGGCGATAGATCGAGAAGGGAAGAGCATAGCAACCGGGGAAGAAGATGCGGATCATGGGTGGAGACGCCAACTTTGAGATTCAAAGGAACCACTCGTTCCTCTTCCGAGAATCTGCATCTTTGTTTTTCCTCTTTGGCTGATTGGTCCTGGCGATAGAAGACCACTTTGAGGCCTGTTGGGCTCTCTTTCGATGCTCGGTACGCATCGGTACGCATCTAAGCAGGAGGAATGTAGTCTACAAACACAGTCTGAGGGTCGACTAACGTTCGATTCACTGACGATAGTACGGTAGACAGAGAGCGTATAATATAAGTAGAGATGAATAAGTAGTGAGACAGATGAGATTGGAAATTGGGAAAAGAGAAAGAGAGTTGAGATGGAAGAGAGAGAAAGAGAGAGCTCAGATGGAAAATGGGGAAGATAGGGAAGGAGAGAGATGGGAATGAGAAAGAGAGATATGAGATGGAAAATGGTGAAAAGAGAGAGAGAGAGAGAGAGAGAAAGAGAAAGATGAGATGAAAAATGGTTAAAAGAGAGAGAGAGAGAGATGAGATAAAAATGTGCAAGGGAGAGAAAGAGAGAGATAAGATGGGAAATGAAGAAAAGAGAGAGAGAAAGGGAGAGATGAGATGGCAAAGTGAGAAGAGAGAGATGAGATGGAAAATGGTGAAAAGAGAGAGATATAGAGAAGAGAGAGATGAGAGGAAAATGTGGAAGAGAGAAAAAGAGAGAGATGAGATGGGAAATGGTGAAAAGAGAGAGAGAAATGGAGAGATGAGATGGCAAATTGAGAGGAGAGAGATGAGATGGAAAAATTGAAAGAGAGAGATGAGATGGAAAATGGGGAAGAGAGAGAAAGAGAGAAATGAGATGGAAAATGGGGAAGAGAGGGAAAGAGATAGATGGGATGGAAAATGGGAAAGAGAAGGAAAGAGAGAGATGAGATAGAAAATTGGGAAGAGAGAGAGAGATGAGATGGAGCATGCGAAAAGAAAGAAAGAGATGGATGAGATGGAAAATGGGAAAGAGAGGGAGAGAGAGAGAGAGAGAATAAATCAGAACAGTTAGAAAATAAAGTAGAAAATGAAGTGAAAGGGAGAGAGAAAGCCAATAAGGGAGAACCAAGGAGAGAAAATGTGGAAAGTAAAGGGAAAAGAGAAACAAAAAGGGAAAAAGAAAAGAGAGAGTAAGAAAATGTGGAACAATAGAGAGAGAACGAGAGAGAATGAAGGATGGATAGAAAAGGTATCAAGGAAGGGTAACGATAGAAGAGTATACACACTAGTATACATAAAGAAAGTCGATTAGAGAGAACATGAAAGAGAGAAAGACCTAGACAGGAAGAAAAATATAGGAGAGAGACGTAGGATAAAACATACAAAAGCAAGAAAAGGAAAGACAGACATAAGAGGAGAAAATTAAAACCAAAAACAGATACATTCAGCGATGTTCTGTAGACTTTCACAGACCAAGCGCATACTAGTGTCCTTTGATTAATAGCACGAAGCGATGTCTTCGACCTTCTATTTTGAGAAAATTGTGTCGAATTTGTAGTATAAGCAGATAAACGAAGAATTACATCCTGTTATTAATTGTTTCCTGTTTACAATTGTGGGAAGAACATGATTCTCCATTACATGACTACATGTAAACTAAGTGGCCAGTCAGGGTAGAGGACCGATATCCATTATCCAAACTTATTGTCATCGCTTGTCTACTTTGGAGCAGTTTGTGTTGTAAACAAGAGAATTATTCTCTTCAGTTTCCAATTAGGATGATGGACATTTCCACTTTAATGATTTTTCTTGTTAAATTTGGAAGGAATTTGTAAAGAAATCTATCTTTCATTCCTTGATCATCTAAGGCAGCTTGCAGCAAGGGGATTAATTATTTTGGAAGGTCTTGTGTGGATCTGAAACGCATGAATCACGCAACGACAATTTTCTGGTAGATTATTTCGTATTTGTAGAAGAATACAAGAATTCTTGCTTGCAAACAATAACCTTGCGTCCAACTGATCCGTGGGGGTGAGTTGAGTGTGTGTGTGGGGAGAAAGATAAAGGATGTTAGAGAAGGGAAAGAGCAGAACGTGAGAAAGATAAACGAATTTGAAGAAAGAGTAGATAGAATAGCGAGATAAAGCAAGATAGTGAGCAAGATAGAAAAAAGAGGATAGAGAGAGATAATGAGGAGATAGGAGTAAAACAGAAAGAGACAGAGAGATGGAAAAGGAGACGGAGATCCAAAGGGAGAATGTAAGAATATAAGAAGAGATGAAGAGAAAGAGATAAATGAGGAGACAGTAGGAAAACAAAAAGGGAGAGAACGAAACATATATGTAAAACATACAATATATATATATATATATATATATATATATATATATATATATATATATATATATATACAAGAAGAGAGAGAAAGAAAAACAGAATACGATAGAGAAAGATATATAACGGGGGAGATTGAAGGAAAATAGAAAGAAATGGAGAAGAAAACAGTGATGAGAAACATTTAAAAAGAGAGATACGAGAAGAGAGTAAAAGGAGGAAAAAGAAAAGAGAAATGTAAGGAGAGAAGTGGAGAGAGGAAAATTTGTAAGACAGTAGGAAAACAGAAAAAGATAAAGAATGAAACAGACGTGTATAGATAGTTGCAAGAAGAGAGGAGAGAAAGAATGGAAGAAAGGGGGAGGCCGAAGGAAAGCAGAAATAATAGAGAGAGAGAATAAAACATGTGTAAATAATACAATGACAGAGAGAGGGAGATACAAGAAGACAAGAGAGAAAGAAAGAAAACAAAAGAGATCGAGACGGAGACAGAATTGGAAATATGAAGAGATTTTCAAGGAGAAATAATGGTGGATGGAAATAGAGCAGCATGAAAGACAGAGGTGAAAGCAGGAAAGGACAAATATATATATAGAGAGAGAGAGAAAGGAGGGGAGATGAAACGGAAAAATAAGAAGATACAGGAAACCTATGCTGTGGAACATGTTGCGGTCTCTTGTCTCTTGATTGTAATGAGTTGTTCCTTAAACCTTGGAATTAATACTGGCGATTAACAGATGCATCCTAGAGACCTAGATCGAAACCTGATTCCTTCCAGAGAAAACTTTTTGAGATCCGAAGAAACCACCGGCATCTAAAAGGTCTGCACGAGCCAAGATCCTTCTAATACAAAACCGAAGCTGCACGCATTGGCCTTTTAGCTTTTTTCTCCAAATCTCCAACCGGACCTAACCACATCGGACCGGAACGTGGAGGCAAGTAATAGCCATTTGGTTTTATGAAGAAGGCTCCGGACCTATCCAAATTATGGAACATCTTGACTCGGTCGCTTCTTCCTCTTTTTCTCTTTCGCTTCCGTTTTTCCCTTAACTTTCTTTGGGAAAATCAATACCGGAGCTGGGACGCTCCTTTTCTGGAGATGAAATATACACACGCGGCTTGCTGCTTGGTAAGAAAGCTGGGGAGAGAGTTGGAGAAAGGTCCACTCTTGTCACTCCGTGGAAACGGACAAATTTCTCTCCCTCTTTTTACTTGAACTGTTCGTGTTATTCGCATATTCGCTGACGAGAAAGAGAAAAGATTGATAAGAAACTAAAGGGGGAACTCATAAATTGCCCTCCTTATACACGGGGGACCTACTTTTCCTTAGGGGAAAAATCCAGCCAATTAAGGACCCTGTACAATTTGAGAAAGGGGGTCGGGGGGCAGGGGCGGGAGGTTCAACGTCAAATTATTGTATGTTCTCTTCCCTTTTCCATAATTTCTTCTCTCTATTGTGCCCCTGTTGACTGAATTCTCAGGTTCCTGCAATTTTCCGTTTCTAGTTCCGAGTGCTCGGCATGTAAGGGGTGACCCTTTGCGAAGATGAAAAACTCAATATGCTGATCAAGGCACAAATTTATTTTGTTATAAAACATAAACTAAACGTAACGTTTCAAGCTTCTAGCAAGGTCTTCTTCAGACTCTGTACCAAGTACAAATGTAACAAGGTACACAACAGGACGATATAGGCTATATACACAAAAATACTCCCCTCCAGACTATTAGAAAGTAGTTCTTGAACAATCTAGCAGGTGGCTTTCCCTTGTTAACTGTACTTTCACCTGAAAGAGAATGTGGTTGGACTCTTTATCTCACGCTCTATTTCCTTCATTCTTCTTCCTTCTTCTCTCCTGTTTCTCTCTTGTCCTTTCCACTCTTTCTAACACCTTCTTCCATTCTTTGTTTAACTTCAGTCCCCCATTCCAGTTCATTGTGTCTATTTCCTTGGACTCCTTCCATTTTCTCACTAGTATTCTCTTCTTCCTTCCTATCTGCTTAGCCTCATCCCACTCTATGTCATGTCCTATTTCTCTCGTGTGTTTAAATATCGAATTTCTCTTTCTCTCTCTCTCTCTTAAGTCGTACATCATCCCTATGTTGTTTCAACCTGTCTTTCAGCCTCTTTTTCGTTTCTCCTATGTACACACACTGACATTCTTTACATTTCACTTCGTAGATAATCCCTTCCTCTTCTCTGTTTTCTTTTTCTTGTTTGCATTCTTCGCCATGCTTAAGATGCTTCTCACTCCTGTCCTGTAAGTTTTAATGCCCGCTTTCCTAAGCACTTTCCATATCTTTTCTGTGGTCCTCCCCATACTCCTTATTCCAAACCTCCTCTCTTTTTCTTTGTCTTCCTCTTCCAATTCTCCCCTGCCACTTTTCTTCCTTCTTCTGTTTATGTCCAGTCTATCCTCCTTCTCACAGCCATTCTTTTCCAGCTGTTTCCCTAGGCTATTTATTTTGCCTTCTTTTTCACATTGATTCTGTCCTCCACATTCTTTATAAAATTTATTTTTGTTACCTCACTTACATCACTTCTTTTGTGGCAGAATACCCCTCCTGCACACTTCTTCTGATGCCAAGCGGTTTCAATTTCTTGCCCTCTCTTCCTTTTCATCAATATATCTAGGTAGCTAATCTTGTCTTCTTGTTCCATTTCGAGTTCCAATAATATCACTTTTTCTTCATCTTGGATTTCTTTGGCAAATATGTCGAGCTGCCTCTTCGTTCCCTTCCATATGCCAAAACAATCGTCCACATATCTGCAAAACAGAATCATTTTGTCACCTCCTTTTTCTATCACTTTCTTTTCCCATTCATTCATAACCAATTCAGCCAATGCTGGGCTTAGGCTAGAACCTATATTCAGTCCTTCACTCATTAACATTATTTTATTCCCCATTATAATGTAACAAGTACATCTGTACTTCGTACAGAGTCTGAAGAAGATCTTGCCAGAAGGTTGAAACGTTACGTTTAGTTTATGTTTTATAATAAAATAAATTTCTGCCTTGGTCAGCATATTGAGTTTTTCATATCATGGAAACAAGGCTTAATGGTGTTATACTTTGCGAAGACACCAAAATGTGTACGTTACTTCACTAGAGGCTCTGGCGTCTGGTTTCACGGCCATTATAATCTTCTATGGGATTTGTATTGTGTGCTGTCCACATCTGTTTGTGATTAGTCCTTCTTCTCTTTCATCTTATCATCATTCATCACGAAAACCAGCAGAAACGCGAAGTAAAATAAAACAAATGAAATCAAAAAGTTCTGAAACTGACAGGTCCTACGACGGCTGTAACTAACTACTCTGGAAAATATAATCTGTTTAATCGATGCTTGAGTGGCAACAATTAAGTAATCTGTGCTGTGAGTAGCCTGTGAATTGCTATCGAAAGTTTGTTACCTTGAGATTAGCGACCTTTCTCCCCTACACCATTCGATTAACGATTTCACACCTATCCACTTCGCTATCGATGAGGATAAATGGTTAAGTTGATGCGATAGACGAATGATCAAATAAAAGAGAAATCTGTGCTTTGGATTCGAACCTAGACCTCTGTAAGACCAACACATGCATTGAATTGGACCGTACACATCTTCGAACTTTGATTATTGACAAATCTTCTCCCTTTCGGACAAAACATATACTTGTTATTTGTAATTTTGCAGATAATATCACAAGAATGAAACCCATTTTTTGTTAGTTTCTTTCTGTGGATTGAAATTTAAATGAAAGGGTAAGAATTAAAGACTAAAATTGGTAAACGTTGTAAGTGCCAAAAGCGAAAGTGTTGGGAAACCGCATCGTTCGCACATCAGCCCGTAAGAACGTGCACACATTAGTGACCTCTTTGCACGCCCTTTGAACTACTTAGAGGGCTACCAGCCACTTTTCACGTTTACCACATTAAAAAGCATGGCACACTTCACAGTTTAACGGCGAAAACGGTGTTTGAATTATTGTGACACTTACAGCGTTTACCAATTTTAGTCTTCAATTAATGTTTGCGAGAAATAATGTTTTGTTGTATTCTGAAATGTGAGGTTTAGCACAAGAATTACATATTGTACGTTTTGTACTATGCGTGTTAAAAAGAGAAAGATAGTTACTAAAATTTCTAAAAACTTAGATTCGTTTAGATTTAGTATCGGAAAAGAAAAAAAATCATACCTTGAGTGACATCTTGTGTCCGTTGTGGAATCTCATATTTGTGCTTTCTCTTATTTTTAACAATAGTGTGTTTTGTAAAGAAGAACGTGCCACTATATAATCCATGTCAATTTGATGGGGTTTGTGGGGATGAAGCTTCCCCCGGTTATTCTGTAGTTCCGTCCCTATACGCCTGTGTCTGGTTCCACCACTACCAGAAAACAACGCATTATACTGATCGTAAAAAAAAAAGAACGAAACAACGCATGCGCAAATAGAACTCAATTTGCAAGGAAAGGGTGAAAATAAAATGGCGGAACAGCATAGGAAAAGTGGATTTAACGATTAAGGTCGAGCACTGTGGCGCCATACGGACTTTTAAGGGCGTCTTCTTGCCTCTGTGATCTTGCAATAGTGGGACACAGTGCTGCCATCTGCCGTACGTTGATTTTACCACGCAAAGGCGAATGTTCCAGTTTCGGTGACATTTGAGTTGCAAATATTTTAGGGAATATGTTGATGGATTGGACCAAAAGTACCATATTTAACTGTTATTAATGTTATTATTCAGTCATATGCCAAAGAGAGGGCCTGTTCAGGCACGTATCTAATACTTTTGGAGGAGTCCGAACTAAGTGTCAAACATATAGCCGAATAATAATAATAATAATAATAATAATAATAATAATAATAATAATAATAATAATAATAATAATAATAATGGAACAGCGGTGGTCTATTCGGTAGGATGTCTGACTGCTACGCGGGAGACTCGGATTGGATTCCAAGGGTAGGCTATCAGAGATAGGAATTTTTCGGCCTTGTCCCTGCATAAAGCGGCTCTGGGATTCACCAACCCCAAAAGAAAATAAATGGGTATCTGGAGGTTAATCCTGGCGGTAAAGGCGGCTGGAGCGTGGTACTGACCACATCATCTCCAAAAATGGCCGAATGTGTGGGGTCCTACCTCCACATTCCCCCTAAATGTGCCTCCATGTTACGGTGCAATGTGCACAGTGAACTTACCTTAATAATAATAATAATACGTTAATAATGACTAGGTTAATAAGAGTAATATGTGTATTAATAATATCCTAATAAAATAGGTGACTTGTTATTATTACATGCACAGGTACAAATATGACATAAGAATAGATATGTAGAAATATAATTCATTATCTAGCTTATGTGTAGCTAAGATCACTAAAGTTTATGTAAGAACATTTGTTCTACCAAAGAAATTAATGTGAACATGAAAGAAGTTGTTAGGTGCAGCTGTTGAAAAGTGAAGTCCTTGATGCTTATTTTTATGCGTATTATTAGCAGTAGCTAGTGGTACGCATACCGTAAATTTTCGCAGACACTGTCAACGCAAAAAGCTGTATAATCACAATGTAATCATTACCGTTATGTACCTATAAATCAACTTAATCGGCAAACGAGTACCTTGCTTATTTATTTTTGGACTTGGTAAGTATTTTGGGGGAGTCCTGACTCCCTGGACCCCCCTCTGAATACGTCCTTGAGTCTGCTCTGGGTTGTAACTTCCCTTTGACTCAGCTTGTTAAAAAAGTGACATAGGTGAAAATATGCAAACAATGCTAAAGCTCTAACCACATACTCTAGACACCAAGTGGCGTACCCAGAAGAGGGGGGAAACGCTTTCTTTCAGCAGTCAACTCCATATTTTGCCATATTTTCCTTCGTTTCCTTTTTGTGCCACCAAATGGAGAAATTTCCTATTAACCCCACCAACCCCCTTCCCCCTTTGGCCACGCGACAGCTATGCCCCTCATATCTACATTTCTAAATTTATGGGCATATTTAACAGTAGGTTTTCTGAGTAGCACAAAACCATACAGGATGTAACAAAATTTCTTGAAAAAGAAACAAATCAATAAATATGTCTATTTTCACCAGTTGTTTACTTGTGACAGAGTGATACATACAAAATTATTTCGCGCAGCAACACAACATATTTATATATTTTTGAATACCAGGACAGATAAATGCAAACATTTGCTTGAGCCCTTTCTTGAATTACAGTACAGAACAACGCTGAAGGTAAGGAAATTGAATTTGTTTTGTCCACGAGATGGAGCTGTTAGCTATATATATAAAATTGAAAATATTCTAGCTTCTTTCCTAAAATAAATGGTGCATTATTTCCATTTCTTTGTAATGTTGTACCTAGGTATACAACACTTACTTGAATATAAAAGAACTAATTTTTAAAAAATGACAAAGTGTGAAATAATTTGGTTTCTCTCATGTACCTTATTCTTATATATTCTAAAGAATGTCAAATTTCCTGAGAGAGCAGTATTGAATCATATATTCCAGGTTTGCAACGAGTTGATGTCCGTAAATTATTCAATTCTTTGGATAATACTTAGTATTGAGCTATGATTTTGTGATTGAAATAATTATAGTGACAATGGACTATGATTTTATGATTAACAGAATTTGTGGCAATAGACCACATGACTGACGGAATTAGTGGTAATGGGATGTAATTTTTATGGCTGACTAAATTAACAGGGGCATTGTTAGGTAAGATATTAGACGAACAATAGTCTCATTTATTTTATTTTCGTTATAGTTATTCACATATTAGCAAAATAGAAATTTCGGCGATCGTAAAATAAATAAGGATATTGTAGCTTACAGATAAATAGCAAGCCATAAACAAAATTTACTGTTGTTGCGCTTAAGGCTCGGTTGCACCTTTGGCTGCTGCAAGGGCAGCTTTTATCAAATTTTCCTCTTCTTACGAAAAACCGCTAAGATATTCCAAAATTTGAAAAATTACATCAGCTTAGAATTCCTTCTAGAGCATAGACGTGAATTTTAATGTGGTTTGCTTTCGCTGTTAACTAGATATTATCAATAGTTTAATAGACTTATGTAATCACGAAACTATTGAAAATATCGAGAAAACAGCCAAAGCAAACCACACGAAAATTCACGCCAGTGCTCTAGGAGGAATTCTAAGCTGATGTACTTTTTCATATTTTGGAATATCATAGCGGTTTTTCGTAAGAAGAGGAAAATTTGAAAAGATCTGCTCTGGCGGCAGTCAATGGTCCAGCAGAGACTTAATAACCAACTTTAAATATTATTGTATTACAGATAACGTTTCAGTTTTGCAAAACTTTCTATCTATGGCTACACAAATGTAGATTTTATTTACATCTTACATGTAGAAAATAACATAAACCTACCGTTCTTGGCATGTTTTATATAATACCGCATGTATTTCAGGCATTTCAATTTATCCTGTTTCTATTTTTAATCATTTTGCTAAATTTCTAGGTTATCGTTGCTATTATTAAATTAATATAATTGTTGTTATAAGAATTTATCTTATATTTTACGCCCATTCTTCATTTTTCTTATATTCTTATATATTTTCCATCCAATGCTTTACTGTATATTTTCTCTCTTTTGTTCCCTTTACAAACTCGTTTTTCTTTAGCACTTATTTTCATTGTTTTCATCATTTGTAATTTTTAAAACCTTATCTATCTTCTGGTGACTTTTCAATATTTTATACTTATATCATTCTAAATATCTTTTTCTTTTCCAATATCAACTATGCTCTATTTTCCTTAACGTACGTTTACTACAAGGCTCATTCATTATATAACCGCAAATATGTTGTAACAAATCTTTATTACAAGCACCAAAAGAACTAGAGTACTATGTTTCAACATAGTCCCCCCTAGTTCAATGCACATACGTCAGCGCTTGATAAGAGCACTGATTCCACAGGAAAAAAAATATTTTGGACGCGTGCGTAACCACTCATGCACCGCTGACTGGACTTCGTCGTCATTCTGGAACCTCGATCCACTTATTCCATCTTTCAGTTGGCCTAAGGTGTGGAAATCGGAAGGTGCGAGATCTGGCGAATATGGAGGGTGGGGTAAGCACTCAAACTTTAGGTCTTCGATAGTAGACAATGTGATACTGGCAGTGTGCGGTCTCGCATTGTCATGGAGCAAAATCACACAAGTGGACACCAGAGCACGTCGTCTCTGCAGAATGGCGGGTTTCAGTTTTTCGTGCAAAATGTTGGAGGAAGTGGTACTGTTTACATTATGACCTCTGGGCATGTAATGTTCATGAATTGGCCCCTTGCACGTTCTTGGTTCTGGGAGAAGCAGGATGTCGCCATTCCATTGTTGTCTTCTTACGTTCTGGTTCATAGAAATGAACCCAACTTTCATCTACGGTAACAACACGATGAAGAAATGCCTCACCATCAGCTTCACAACATCGCAAAAGCTCCCTGCACACATCAACACGTCTCTCCTTCATTTCCGGTGTCAAACGTTTCAGAACCCACCTCTCGCACACTTTCCTGAACCTCAGTATGTCATGACTGATATGGTGGATTTTTTTCCATCTGGGAAGCAATTTCACTGGCAGTACCTAGGTAATACGCCGGTTCTTCCGTACCAAGTCCTCCACTTGAGCAATGTAGCTTTCCGTGACTGCAGTGACAGAGTGACCTGGATGTGGAGAATCTTCAACACTGGTTATGCCCTGTTTGAACTTCTCAGCCCACTCGTACACTTGTGATCGACTCATACAGTTGTCACCGTACTGAACTGTCATGTGACGATGCATTTCTATCGGTTTCACGCCTTCACTCAACAAAAATCTCACGAAACTACTCTGCTCCGGCTCGGAGCACTCCTGTAAGGGTGCCGCCATCTTGTGTAACTGTTTCCCACCGTCCCGTACGTGGGGCAGGCGTGCCAGCCCGAGCTACGAATAGCTTACAGCTGCCTTCACAAAATAACAAACATCTAACAATCACGGTAATATTTTAGATTTTTTATACTACTTTTCCGGTTATTTATTGAATGCACCTTGTATATTAATATTTTCCAATTTCTTTACCGCTTCTAAATCTGTTATTTTCTTGTATGAAATTTACTTTCTATTTATATTTTTGCATTTCTGTTCTCCATTTTATCATTCCACTACTTACTGTCCTATGTGAATGTTAATCAAAGTTGGTCTCTATTACCACGCAACTTTATCAGTTGTGTAGTGCTTCTACAAGGTTGCCCAAAAGTCAAGATCAGATATTGTTATGTCATTATTATTTTGAGAGAAATGCGATAATCATTGCAGACTGTTTCGAACAGTACAAGACACATTAAAGACTAAAACAGGACAAGGTCACCTGTAAAACTTTACAACGGGACTTTTAATCGCAGCATTTATTTGTATATAAATAGCATTCTGGGCCACGGTGAATTTCTTATATTTATGTTAACACTTAGTTTCGAGAGAACGCCATCTTCAAGTGAAAAATATATTTTCGCCGGTGGTGGGGATCGATCTTACAACTACTTCACCTTGACACTTCTCTTTTTATGTAAAGGCCGCATCATACGGAACTGGATTTCCAGTATGAATGCCCAATTTGGCGTTGGACTGGCTACCTGCCTGGAAATGATGGCTTTCAGGATGACTGGTTTTGACCAGTGATCAGAACGCTACGTTTTAAAAGTAGCTTCGCTACAGCTACCGACACTTGTCCGAAAATGTAGCTTCACTCTACAGCTGCATTTACCAAAAAGTAGCTCGCTACGCTACTCCTGTGCGCTACTCGCTGCTTCGCTACTTTTCAATAAAAACAATAAACATCCATATGTATATTCCAAAGAAAACTTTAGCAATTATACTTACTAGATAATGCACTCTTTCATGTCTGGTAACGCCAGGCCAATCACAGGACGGTTCTACATTTCAGTGACAATGTTTGAAGACGCATTTTTGAAGAACCAAACCAAATATTTAACTATTGCTTAAATACCTTGCACGTCACATTTTTGTATCATTATCCATAAAATGATTAGATTTAAAACATAATTACATTACATATTTCACATTAGTTTCGATGTGGAAATGCCCATTGGATGATTGGAAATCTATTATATGTTGGATATCTGCATATTATCTGAATATCTGATATTTGGATTTTCCATTTAGTGCCACTGGATATCAGAATTATTCACATACTAAAGAAATAAATTATGCAGAAACGTATCTATAATCTGGGATATCAGAATATATATCACCTAGATTATCCGTTTTGCCATTATCTTATAATAGCCTTGATCATTATGAACATCCTGCGCAAGTAAGCATCATTATTGACGATCTTTTGACACTGTTGCCATACACATTTACCTCAAAACGCCAAGAAGAAATGTAGCTGTAGCGAAATTTTCCCTAATAGCTACAGGAATTTTGTAGCTTCGCTACAGCTACAAATTTTGTAGCTAGCTACAGTAGCAACGCTACAGGTAGCTCGCTACTTCCGACCACTGGTTTTGACAACTAGACCGTGTTCTAATTGTAACTGGCTTTCTCTGCTAGATTCTGTGGAACAACATATCAGAGCGAAAGGTTGGTCATGTGAAGATAATCTGTGACTTTGGCAAGGGATTTTTTTTTGTCTGTGCTTTTCGAGTCTTGGTTATTTTTGTTTTGCTTCTCGATTAAAAGAAAAGTAAGAGATGGTGTGCGTTCGTGTTCATTAATATTTAGGAATTTATCCAAAGCGGTGATATTTGTACACGATAAATTGGATTAGTCGATAATAGAAATCCTTTATATTACCAGTGTATTAAATGTTTGGCATATTTAGTTGAACAAAATAGTTTTTTAAAGATTGGATCCTGCGAATCTCGTGCATGAACCTGAGATCAGTAAAAACCTTGTGAGTAAACATTGATTACCATATTTACTTTTGAGATAATTTCTAGCCGATACTTTTCTTTTAATTGTTTTATTTAATTTTTATTAACAGCAGTAGCTATTATCCTCACGGCCGTATTTAGAGGGGGGTTATTAGGGTTCAAACACCCCCCGAAACTTTTAGCATGTTGGATTAATTGGAGTTCAGAAATAAAATTTGTAACACATTTTCAAAAAATTATTCGCAGTTTCACAAAAATACAACAGAGAGACAATTCTGAAATAACACCATTAAACCTTGTTTCCATGATATGAGAAACTCAATATGCTGACCAAGGCAGAAATTTATTTTATTATAAAACATAAACTACACGTAACGTTTTAACCTTCTAGCAAGGGCTTCCTCAGACTCTGTACCAAGTACATTTGCACCTTGGTCAGCATATTGAGTTTTTCAATTCTGAAATGATCTAGCTAGAATTTTCAAACCTTTTGAATTCTTAAATTTGAGCGAAACGGGTTTAATTCTCAGAATCGCAGCCCACCCGAACAGAATAACCAAAGAGAAACGGCGTTAGATCGAAAAATTGAGGTTACCTTACAGGCACCAGGTTACGTTTTATTTACCATTTAATACAATGAATAACTGGTTTTCACAGTTTTCAAAATTCCAAAAATTAAGTTTTATGTGAATGGTCAAACAACATAATCTTTATTACTAAAATTTATTTCTCTTACTTTTAAAGCTTTTTCTTGAGGTATCTAAAATTTAATAACAAAATATAATAGCTGTGCATTTCAGTACACACTGCTTGAAACGTAAGAAAAATAACCCAGTTGTGCTGCATATTTACACTTCTGATGGATAGAGTAGAAAAATCTCCTCAAGGATATACGGACAGCAATAATAATAATAATAATAATTATAATAATACGTCTGGAATCAATTAGATATTTATTATGAAATTTTAATTATTATTATTATAAATGAATAATCATTATTGCTATTATTTCTATTATTTAAATTTCTTGCGACGCCCATGGGAACTATTATGAGTAATTTTTTTTCTGTTTACGGCCATGATTCTCCTACAACGTTCTTCAAATCGCTCGTCCATCTTTTTAGCTTGTCTGCTCTGCGCAATGCCTTGTGGAAACAAAAGCATACCAACAAGTACGCAGTAACAAGTAACGTGTGAGGCGAAAACTAGCAAATGGGTCAAGCCACTCAAGCCTCAACTAGTTCAAGTCCAACAGAAAAATCGAGCAGGAAATGTAGCCTCGTGTGATTCAGATATTACATTCTGTTTAATAAGTTCCTCTTCTTGCCTATACCATATTTAGAAAGATTCCTCACAATTGTTGGTGAGTTGGCAACATTGCCTATATTGTCGCGAGAAGCACATCCGCGTGCAATTCCAAGGTCGGATTCCGCGATATGACCGTCAGTTCTCGATGAAACACTGCAGCAATCCTCCCTCATAATGGTGGGTTCGTCCACCCCTTTCGTCTCCCAGAAATAGCACATCTCTCTGCCACCGTCCTGACGCTATCAACCCATTTTTATCATCACCTCTTTCTCCCGACCGTGGCTGTTCCTCGTGTTTATCTCTTTGTCAGGACATCTGAAGGTCGTATTCCGTAAGATTCGAAATAAGAAAAAAATTAAATGAAAGCCAGGGGATAAGTAATATTCTACAGCATGTCCGAAAATAAAGTAGGAGAAATGCTGAAGCACAGACGATGATTATGTTTTTGAACTTTTGAAGGGTGTTGTTTGAAAGTGGACCTGTGTAACCTGCGAGTAGATTCAAAATAAATTAGTGAGGAGTGGGGGTCTATAGTAATGGTCCTTCCCCCCCCCCCCCCGGAATAAGGAAAACTTTGCCTAGCTGTGTTCTTTTTAGTTGTAACGATTTTCTCTTATACTTTTCTCGCATCATCTCTTATACTTTTCGATCATCTTTTCTAGATTTTCGCGTCTCTTTGTTCGTGCTTAGTTCTTCTGTTCATCATTGTTATTCTATGTTTTCCTGTCACATTTTCCTCTTCATTATCTCCTATATCGGTCTTCTGTTATTCCCGTACGGTATGACGGGTTTGGAAGGTTGTTATTGTTCCTTTCTCTCTCAAATTTTCTTGTCTTTACTTCGCTTCTGAATTCATTTTTTCTCTCTCTCTTTTTCGTGCTTTATTTTTTTTCTCTCTGTCTCTTTCTGAGTTATTTCTTTATTTCCCACATTCTCGTTTCCTGTGTCCTCTCTCTCTGCGTTTGCTTATTTAATTTTCGTCTCTTTCTCTCTCTTTCTTTCTATTGTACCTTTTATTCCTCCCGTTCTTTCTATCTTGTCTGCCTTCTTTATTTCTGTTCTCTTCCCTCTCTTTCTCAGTTACTTCTCTATTTTCTTCTCTTTTATCCTTTCTTTACTTTTCTTCCCTCCTCTCTCTCTCTCTCTCTCTCTCTCTCTCTCTCTCTGTGCATTTGTATGTATGTTTCTCTTCTCAATTCTCTAATTCTTTCACATGTCTTTTTCCTCTCCTTTTGAAACGTTCCTTTGCATCATCTCACTTACAGATAGGGGAGGGGGCTTTAGAAATATTTCTCTAAGTGCCCATGTACGTATGCGCACACACACACGCGCGCGCGCGCGCACGTATGTATACGTACGTGTATGTGTTTCTGGAAGCTGGTAAGAGGGCATATTTCCCCTGGTTCTTCTGTTTTGCCACTAGTACATATTGGGATGTTCAGAAATAATCATACCACTTTCCCTTTAGTACTGATTACAGCAATACGTCGGAGGAAGAATTAAAAGAAAGCTGACCCTGTGAGGTGATATAGGTTAACTGGAAAGAAAACTGCTTCTTCATGAGAATCTATTTCATGAATAACATTGAATAAAATACCGTATTACTCTAAGAAAATATCTTATTTGTCAATATCTTCAATTTTTTATTTATTTAACAATCCATTTTAATTGATTGATTTGGTTTATTTCACTTCGCTTTTCTACCATTTTTTGCTATTCCCGAAGATGAGGATGATGATGACATGATGAAATTGTTCAAGGGACACACAAATAATCCATATCCAGACTCTGTCATCGAAGTCGGCACGACAACTGTTACTTTTTTTAAAAAAATACCTCCCCTCTCATGCAATTGCAAAGTGGGTACAGGCCCCTTCAACTCTCTTCTTGGCTACGCCCTTGCGGCTGGCCCTAATCCACTTACAATAGGAAAAGTAACTTAAAAACCATGACAGGTAACAATCTATAGGTCAGAGCGTGTGAGGACAGGAGATGCCTACGTAATAAAATCTCACCCCCCCATCCACCCCGTCGCGCCAAAAGACTGGGCTTTATTGTCTCCCCATCCTCTCGGTGTTCTTGATTGCTAATTACCCAAGCTTCCTCGTTAATTAATCAAAAAGGAAAGGGCTTTTCCAGAGAGAGTTGCCGGAGAGGAGAGAGGGGTGGGGGGGGTTAAGAAATCTTATCTGGATCCTGTCTTTTCTTCCTAGACGGTGTTAAACGTTCCAGGTATTGAGTTACCCCCTTATCAAGTGACGTCAAAGACTCACGTGACCTCTGATCCGTTGCTTAATAATCCGAGGATGCTTCCTGCATGACAAGCAGCCAGGTGGCTTCAAACGAGAGTCAACAGGGCCGAAGATAATTTGACACCTCGCCCCTCTACTCTTCGTTGGAAAGAAGTTTCCCCTTTGGAAGACCGGGGCTGTGTAAGCTGCGAAGAAAAATATGACTTTTTAAGTCTACTTTATGCACATAGAAGCTAAAAATCTGTTCGACGAAATAATGAACTTCAAAATTATATTTTTGTGTTTTCTGTCGAAAGCCAGGGAGTCACATGAACCGCTGAACCAATCGGCTTGGTCCAGTTGCCGTGGTGAGGTAAAATTCTCGTGGTATTCTGCGTTGCAATGGCGAGACGCTTGCAGAATTGGTCTGCCGTGGAAATGCGAAGTGCCATACGCTTCATGTGGGCGAGGAATGTCCCGGCAGCGGCAAACTGCCATAGTGCATACAATGGACGTCCAAGTTCGGCAAAAACACACGTGAATACGGCGCGAGTGGACGAAATGATTCAGGTGCGAAGTGTGGAACCATCCCCCATACATGCCGGACTTGGCCCCCAGTGACTTTTTCCATTTTCCCGCGCTGAAAGCGCACTTGTCTGGAACACGGTTCTCGTCCGACGATGACGTCCAGGAAGCTACCACGAAGTGGTTCAATGAGCAGGCACATGATTTCTACCAAGACGGCATCAACAAGTTAGTCCAACGGTCTGATAAATGTTTCAATCGCCTTGGCGATTACGTGGGAAAATGATGTGTATGTAGCCTTCTTAGAATGCATCATCAATTCATACCAGGTCATACTGTGATTTTTTAATTTGTTGTTGTAACCTATTTTTCTGATTCAACCACGTAATACATACCCTGCCCCAAGTAGGCTATATTTAAAATTGGATATCAAAAGCTCAATTCTGGATTACCGCGGTAGCTCATAAGTTTGATTCTCTTCACAATCGGACTTCTCAGAGGTTTGGCAACGAAGAGAAATACCGACTCACTTTACATTGGTATTATGCGTGTGAGAAAACCTTTATCAGTTCAGTTGGTATCATAAATATACACTTAATGGCTAATCAGAGCGACTGAGTTTTCAAATAACAAGCTTGAAACACAGATCATATTTAATATTCCACCTATCTAGAAAATCAACAAACTTGTACGCAGAATTGATAATATCTTCAACTCGAATAATTTTGAACACTGCAGAAATAAATCACCATTAAACTTACATTTCGTAACATTTCTCAATGTCCAGAACAGCGAGCATTCTTAAATATAATAAAATTGTATTATTAACCAACTTACAGAATTATCACATTCATCTCAATGAAGGTTATTAGAAGTATGCCTATATCCACAATTAACACGTAACTTACAACATTGTTACATCATTACACTTCTTTTTACAATAAACCAATATTTTCACTATCACTTATTTCTGTCTCCATAACCGAACTTTTTAGCTGATGACATTTTTTAAGAGTTCAACATCAAGGTTGGTCGTTGACCACAATTTCAACAGAAATGCGTCATACTGGTGAAATGTCAGGGATCACTCAGTTGGTAGAGCATCTGACTACCACGCGGAAAACCTTGGTTCGAATTCCTTAGCAGATGATCTGGAAGAGGAATTTTTCCAGTTGTTTCTGCGCGATTCTGAGGTCCACCCAACCTCGTATCAATGGGTAGCTGGGGCAACCTTGATGCTGATCACATCATCGCAACTTGAGCCGAGATCAAGAATATGTTTAGCTCTACCTCCACGTCACCCCCATATGCATTCATGGCATGCGTGCACATGCACTTGGGTATCTTTACCTTACCAGTACATAGCTAGATCTTGTCCAGAACCGGATATCTAGAACTGATTCAATCCTGGACATTCAATACGTTGCCAGGTCTGGTTTAAAACTGGATAATAATAATTCGTCCAATTCTGGAGTCAGGCTCTTAAATGGGGAAATCTTTTCCTTTCGCCATTTGAAATGCCCACCTCCTATGCGTCGGTTACATTCACCTTCCCTCTGCTATAAATATGGCAACTAAGTGTTCAAATTCCCCTCTCGAAGCGAACGGCGAGCTCTGGTTGGCAGAGAGTAGGCACGTGCTGCCTCCAGCGCTGCTCTCAGTGGGCGGAAGCACTCACGTGACGTCTGCCAAGGTCTTGCAGTGGCGGGAACTGCACCTTCTAGCCTCTGGTTGTCGTTCCATCTAGATCAATATCAAGCGTGAACTCATGGGTCAATTACAGAACTCCAACATGTTAAAACATATTACGGGATGCGTATTTAGCACGCATTGCGTGGGGCAATAAGGAGAGATGGAATCCAAACACATGAGTATTGAATGTTTACGGCACTTTGCCCGGGTAAACAGCGAGGTGAATGTTGCCGCGAATCGCTGCAAAGCAAATTAATCTTATTGCAAGTCCCGAAGCTCGTGTGTTGGGTAAATACTGTTAATAGTAGCCTCTGTGGACACTGTTATTAGCTCACGCTGGCTTTTTATATACGAGGCGAGGGTGTGTGGGATGTATGTTTCGATGAAACTGGTTGCATGCATGAGTTCGTGCACCACTGCACTCTTCGGCCGCTGAAGGCGCGCGAATCTCGATGGGCGAGTCCAAAGGTGACAGGGGAGTTAGATAGAAACAAGAGCGAAACAATGCTCTAAGTTTGAGAGCAGTATATTGCTTGTATGCGTCCGACTGTTCATTGTAGCTCGCTTTCTTGTGTGTGTTTGCATTGGCAAATCGTAACGATTTCTAACGCAGTGATTCCTTTTATCGGAAATTGCCTTTTCAGAGTCTGTCTTCCACTTGGCAACCGCCATCCCCTATTTTGCAACTGGACTCTCCCACTTGGCGCATGCGCAGTTACTCCCGTGATCGCGGTTAACGCAGACGGACTATAGCTGTTGTGATTGAGATGTATAACATTACACAGTGTGTATGTTAGGTGGTTATAATTCAGTCTCCCTACTCAGAGTCCGCTCGGAGGATCGGATTGCGGTGAAGCTTGGTATATAGACTAGGAAGACTCTGACGAAAAAATAATTAGTTCAAATTTTCACCACCAGGCGTAAATGTGGCGCAGGATCTAAGTTTCTTCGTATTTTACTGACAATGCATACATTAATACCCTTTTTGCTAGTTCCATGCACTGTGTAACTTACCCTGAATGTTCATGGGGAATGTTGAGGTATCACCGAGATTGTGGAGGTGATGTGATCAGAACCACGTTCCGGCTGACTTTAACAATCCCTTATTCCACCAGGATCGCCCACCAGATACCCATTTATTAGAAGCTTGAAGAACCCCAGAGCCTCTTAATTCTGTATAAATCGAAACTAGGCCTCCCGCGTGGCAGTCAGGCGCCTTACCGACTTCGTCTACAAACTCTGTACAACACAGACGCATGTCCTTAGCAGAGAAAAACAGTTATACGGAAGCTTCAGCACAGAAGACTCGCTTAGCTCTACTCCCTAACACCATGAGCACCGAAGGCGGATGGAAGGGGGTTGGGGTGCTGGAGATCAAGTAGTTAGGGGGGAAAGGGGCACGTCGAGGTGCTCGAAATAGTGCGTCTGCGTATTATCAAAGTGCGTATCTCGGATCGTATTACCTCTTTGTTGTCCCGCCCTTTGTAACGCTATTCCACGCTGCGGCACTTGGAGTAGATTGCCCAGATTGAATTTCCTGCAGCTTGTCTCGACGCTTCGTTGTTGATTCAGCTCGTTGTTATTCCGCCAATAAAAAGTAGTCCCAGCGTTAAGTTTCGGCTGTTTATCCGTTCTACCATCTTCAGGTATAGTGTTACACTGCATGTTTTTATTGAGCATAATTATATTGCATGCACGCTATATAGCCATTTAATGCCAGTACACTGATTACTCGACAATATTTTAACCGGCTGCGATGTAATTTATACACCATGATTCGTAACAATAAAGGCATAGTTTGCTAGGGATCTTCTTTATTGTACTATGGTAGACCAACTTTGTGTTCTGACGTCAGACGAGGAATAGCTACGTTGTTAGGATTGGTTCCCTTAGGATAAATACACAGAAAGTGTATTATTTATGTTAAGAAAATGGTAACACTATCGTATGAGGGAAACGGATTCCTTCAAATTTCCTTCAAATTTACAGGAGAAAGTACTTACGGAAATCATTTTATTTAGCGTTGTGGAAGTTCCTGAATGTAGATTTGATCCATTTTAATTCGAATGCGTGTTGTTTTCTGCGAAAATCTCTGTCCGACACGCTGTTTCTGCTCCCGCCATTTGCTTTCTGCACGAGAGTGCAATGTTCCGTGTGTTAAGATGATGCAACCCCGTAGCCAGTGTTTCAGCCTCGCCGTGTTTTCACTAGAACATGACGTGTCGAGTATTTTTAATTTTTTTTTTAACTATGCTTGCCTAACCTAACTTAACCTAACCTAACCTTACGGAAAATGGTTTTTGGAGCTAACGTAAATGGTTTTTGGTGCTAACGTGAATGGTTTTTGGGGCTAACGCGAATGGTTTGTGGGGCTAACGTCAATGGTTTGCGATGTATTAGCATAATTTCAAATCCGGGCACGAAAGTAGATATTTTCCGGTGAACGAGGTTGCAACACTGCATAAATCGACAAAACACTCTCAGAACGCCCCCTAAACCAGTACGCTATCACGCCCATAATGTGTTACAGATTCGAAACAAGAAGTAACAGTAAGTACTCGTAAATCTAAGAAATATACATTGATATGCATTATTTCACTTTATGAAATGTTCCACATTCTAGAATAACACGTTAGCAATGTAAAGAAGTCCGAAATATATGATTCGTAGGTGTTTCCCTCATACGATAATAGTACCAAGAAAATTAAACCTAGCAAGCCTAACTCAACAACTTAGGAATTTAGCGTAACAATGAAAGCGCTCCGCGGTGACGTCAGAACGCAAGGTTGCTATAGCGTTGTGTGATAAGGGATACACAGTTTGGTAGTAGCGCTGTACAGTAGTATACATGTCATCATCCACGTCATACGAGCCAGAAGACCCAACTTCCACAAGTATCAGGTAAGGAACGATTTCTCAAAAATTGTAATCTGCTATGTGAAATATTGAAGTTGATATTTGCTTAGCTATATTAATATGTTCTCTTTCAATCAGTTTCCTTTTATAAAACTTTATATTCAACTGTTCACGGCATTAGAAAAGATCATTGTTTATACATCTCAATGACGTCAGGACTTAGTTTAATTTTCCTCAAAAGTAATATAGTACCATGTACACTCCTGTTCACATAAAGTGGCATTATTTATAGAGTTGAGCAGTTAAAAGATGTGCCACTTTATCTAAACAGAAGTGTACAATTTTTTGAAGAAAAGGTTTGTGTAAAAAACTATACTCTTCAGCAGTGTGCGAATTAAACTGTATATTTTTAGAGCGTGCCATCTACCGTTGCATTTAGGTATGTCAAGCGGCTGGATATTCAAAGACATTAGTCTATATCCGTTTTTATGGACGTATCTCATAGATTCTACTGTTATAGTTAATAATAATATTAACAACAACACAATATGGACATTTGCAGTGAATTTCCATATGCAGTTCTCTTGATTCAAACAATGATCTTTTCTAATTCCGTGAACGTTAATAGCCATGAAATTCTCCAAGGACACAATTATAGTAGCGCCATCACTGGAAAAGTATGCATTTGATCAAGTCCCGTATTTCGTCTTTTGACGTCACGCTAAATGCTTACGTTGCTAGGCTAAGGGCCGTTTTTTCAATGTTCAGTTAAGGTTCATGTTAGCACGTAACTGGAAGTTAGCGAAAATTTCTGTTTTTCAATGTACAGTTAGCTCGTAACTGGAACTCTGGTGACGATTATCTTTACTGGTGCTTCTTCTTGCAGTTACCAGCCTAACTGGAAGTTACGATGCAACATGGATGCCTCGTGCAGCTATCGAAGTTCCACACTCGCAACTTCACTGTCAGATTAAACAAGATATGATTCATAAAACTTTTAAATTGGTACAGAAAAAGACTCGTTTTGTTTGGCAGAGCTTACCAACGTCCATGCAAATATGGAAATTAAGCAGCATACTTGCTAGAATTCGTTTGGCAAGGTTGTGTTAGAGAATTTGTGGTCACGAGTAGTATCTGACCGCGCTAGTGGATGTTGCTATTTAATATTCGCAATTTAATTGCACGTACTTATAACTAATTTGCACGTACTTAGAATTCATTTGCATGTACTTAGAGTACTTTACATTTATGTATTTGCTTAATTATAACTTTTATGAATATATAATTATTTATTTTATGAAAAATATGTATATAGAAGGTAATTAGAGGTACTAAACGCTATGCATATGTTTTTATATTCATTACTGCAAAGTATGTAATGTATCAATCGATAATAATTAATGTTTATAGTATTGAAAATAAGTTTTCTATGGTTTATGAACCGCTATGAACGGTGGTAATGGCTGTAGGTACAGGTTCAATTACGAAAGAAGACGGTCCCGGTACTCGAACCCGCGATATGTAATATTATTAATTAGTACTATGTTTTAATGTTATATGTTATGAAAGACGATGGTCTCAGACGACAGACAGAATACGGTCTTTGAATCTCAACTCCGCTCTGATGCCAGACAGAGAGAATGAATTAATATTCCGCGCAGGTAGAGGAGAAAGGAATTTGGGGGAAGCGCGTTCAAGGTCAAATGACGTCAGAACGTCAGAACAAAGGAAGAATCTGATTGACCAATCAGAGAACGCGTCGGTAGGTTTTCAGAACCGGTTTTTTCAAGGTTAACCAGTACGCAAGAACAGGGGAAAGCTATGCAATACTGTAGGGCAGGGGAGGGATTGAGCCAGACAACAAACGATGTCTGAGAATGCGCAGCAAGGGTCAAATCTCTGAAGCTATGCGGTTTCCGCCGCCAATTAATATTACGCTCAGGTTTGCCTCCAAGGCACAGGACGCTTTAGCGCAGGTTTTTTTTATCTGTACTATGAAGAAGGGAGAGCTATTAGGGACGGGGCCTACAGTTTTCACCATTTGCTTTTATCACGGGGTAACGAACCTAGGACCCTTTGATTATTGATTTAGGTAGTAAATGTATGTTACTGTGTGCTATTTAACTTAATTTTGAGTTTATTTTTTACCAAACTTTGACTTTATGTCAAACATTTTCACAGCTTATCCTTATTTTTACAAAAATAACACTATTTGTACTATTCAGGCAACATTTTTTATTAAATTTTGGACTCGCAAAGACATTTTTTCAACTTTTAACTTATTATTTTACAACTTTAAGTTAATTTTTTACCAAAATAACACTATTTGTACTATTCAAGCAACATTTTTTATTAAATTTTGGACTCACAAAGACATTTTTTCTACGTTTAACTTATTATTTTACAACTTTATATTAATTTTTTACCAAAATAACACTATTTGTACTATTCAGGCAACATTTTTTATTAAATTTTGGACTCACAAAGACATTTTTTCAACTTTTAACTTATTATTTTACAACTTTATGTTAAGTTTTACCAAAATAACACTATTTGTACTATTCAGGCAACATTTTTTATTAAATTTTGTATTTACAAAGAGATTTTTTCAACTTTTAATTTATTATTTACAAGTTTATGCCTATTTTTTACTCAAATAACACAATTCTATCTGTTCAGGAAATACTTTTAGTTACATTTTCGACACACAAAGTGTGTGTTCTCAACTTCTATCTGTTTATTTCACAAGTTTAGGCTTATTATTACCAAAATAACACAATTCAATCTGTTCAGGAAAGACTTTTAGTTATATTTTCGACACACAGAGTGTGTGATCTCAATTTCTATCTGTTTATTTCACAAGTTTAGGCTTATTATTACCAAAATAACACAATTCTATCTGTTCTGGAAAGATTTTTAGTTACATTTTCGACACACAAAGTGTGTGTTCTCAACTTTTATTTGTTTATTTTACAAGTTTAGCCTAATATTTACTCAAATGACACTATTTATATTATTCAGGCACCATTTTTATTACATTTTGGACTCTCAAAGACACACACACACACACACACACAGAGAGAGACAGAGAGAGATATATTTTTTCCAAGTTTACAGGATTATTCTCTAGTTTACTCAAATAACACAATTTAGATGTGTTTTGAATTATATTTTGGATGCAAAAGTATGTTTTGACAAGTTCTACACTTTTATTTTACAAGTTTAGGCTTATTATTACTCAAATAACACAATTTAATCCAGTCAGGAAGGATTTGTTATTATATTTTGGATGCACAAAGAGAGGTTTTCAACTTTTTTATTGATTTTTTGCAGGGTATGTATTAATTTTTATTTATTTTGTTTTGTATCATATATACATTTACAAATTTTTAACTTAGAGTTTAGTATTTATTTAATTTTTTTCAAAAACACTAAAAAAAAAAAGTACTTTTAGCTAAAATGTAAGCCACAGAATATATTATTATTATTATTATTATTATTATTATTAGGGTTTACTGATTTCCACTATGCTATTTTTGGTTCTGTATTTCTATATGTATTTATTTAGGGCACGTTACGCCTGCCACGTAGGAAAGTTTGTTTATTTTAGAGTTTGCTGAGTATTTTGTTACTGCTATACTAGGTAAAAGTTTTCTAAATATACCAGATAGAGCTCTATATACTTTTGTTTTTGCTATTTTGGAGATGATGCGATCAGCACCACTCTCCATCTGCTTTTTATTTTATGTACCCAATATTATTTTGAGGCTTAGTGAATTCTAGAGCCTATTTATGCAGGAGAGAGGACTTGAAAATTTTGATCTCAGACAACCCACAACTAATGTAATTCGAAACGCTAAAGTTCAGCTAGCTTCCAAAATTGAGGTAAAAATTGTGTTTGGCGAGATTAACAAGTTACAATTATATCCAGTTACGGACAAATAAAGCTAAAAGTCTAAGATTTGCTGTACTAGCCAAGTTTTAGTAACATTTTCTTCACTTTAGTACAAATATCAAAGAAATAGGTATATTTTATTTATAATTTGACAAAATGTACTAGTATTTAATTCACGAAGTTAGGTAAAAAACAGTATTTTTTAAATGCCTTCAAATGTTATGTTATTTAGCCACTAACAACTGGTTTACACTGTTTGGCATCCTTTAAATAGGAAAAGAAGGAATTATTTGTTTAGTATTTTTATATTTATTTAAGAAAACAATTCTACAGTTTAACTTAATTTTAACAAATTGTTACTAATTTATATATCAAAGTTATGTTATTTAGAGTGTATGAAGGCGTATAAAGTTAATATTTGTACTTATCAGTTCAACTTACAATTATATTTTACACACAAAAAATAATGTTTACAGTTAAATTACTTGAATCAGAGAATAATATTTTACAGTAATTGATTCATTCAGCAGTAGTCAGTACTTTTATGCATCAGAAAGTTTTCTTAATTTTCTATTACGCATGCTATTTTGGGCTATTCTTAAAATGTATTTCTAGGGCAAACTGGTTTAATTTTCTGCTTATAATGCAAAGTTGACAGTTTTCGCAAAATGCATTGTACATTTGTTATATTCTCTACTTACAATCCAAATATTATGCTTATTTAATGTATAACTAACTAACTCTCTAGCCTTCTTAAACCCGAATGTTCATGGCTGCAGCAACACATGCCTTTCATCTGTCCCTGTCCTGAGCAAGATCTATATACTCCTTTCCTTCCCTACCAATTTCCTTTAGGTCCATCTCTACATTATCCCTCCATCTTTGTTTTGGTCTTCCTATTGATCTTTTACCATCAGGTTTCCCAACAAGAATCCTGTATACTCTTCTTTCCTCTCCCATTCGTACCACATGATCTACACACCTAAGTCTTCTTGATTTAATCATTCTAATAATATCTGGACATGAATACAAATTATGTACTTCTAATTTATGTAACCTTCTCCACTCATCTGTCTCCTCATCTGTTTTAGGCCCAAATATTTTCCTAAGGATTTTATTTTCAAATACTCTCAATTTATGTTCCTTTTTCAATGTAAGGGACCAGGTTTATTTACTGTATTTAACTTTCATTTTTTGTAATTAACAAAAATTAAAAGCTTATACTGTAGTTATTATATCTTTTTCTATTAGCTTATTTTGAAATTAATATTATTAGTTATAGTCTTTGATTTATAACTATATTGCTTTTTTATCAATTTATCTAAGAGTACACGCAGACAAACACATGTGTACACACGTTTATGTAAATAGATATGCCTTTTTTCAATATTTTAGTATGAAGATTGCACTTTAGCTATTTAAGCAAGGGTAGGAAAGGTAGGATTTCTGAGAATTTGTTGCAGGATTTTGTTGTCCAAGTATAGATGAGAACTGAGCTGAGAGACTGTTTTGAACCTTTTCATGAGAGTTTGCATGTGAACTGTATTCAAATTGAGCACTATTGACTGTGCATGCTTCTAAGTTTTGCTGTTATTTTACATCAAGTCTGTGAGACTGTAGTCAGTTTTCCCTTTTCAAGTAGTTTTTATTGATTGTATTTGTATATGTTTTGGGGACTTAGCAGTTTTATGTTATGAGGCAGTTTGTTGTAGAATATTTTTACCGGATTGTTTTGAGATATTGAGTGTCTGCTGTTTTACTTGTAATTATTTTCCTTCTTGTGTTGTGTATTTGACTATATTTTGTCCAAGTTCGTAGTATTTAGAATAATTGTTATTGACTTGTAGATGTAGGGAGTAATAATCCTTTGCAAGATGCTCTATAATTTAGTCTGAACATTATTCTTAGTGTTCACTTTTGAAGCCTTAGTATTCTGGTAGTATTATTAATGTAGAGGTAAATTAGGCTGAAATGTAGGCATTTTTCTGATACATTATACTCACTTAGTTGTTTCAGCAGGTAGAAGTTGCATGATGGTTTACTGCTGATGATGTTAATTTGCTCTTCTTATGTACTACGTATGATGTAGCTTACTTGAGTAATTGGAATTTTCTACTGAAAAAAGGATTGCTTGTCTATTTTATTCCTATGTTGTTGAGTTTGTCCATAAGCAAGCCATGTTTTTACTCTATCCTATGCCTTGGAAGAATCTAGATATATTGTGTTTGCAGTTTTATGTTTCTCTAAGGTTTCAGCTATGTAGTTTTTTAAACTGTGCTATGGGTGTGACTATTGATTTCTCTTTCTGGATGCCATGTTGGTTTCTGTGTATTCCTCTTGCTGCTTGAATTTGACTTAGGTTGTTTGCTTTTTTTTCTTAGATCTTTATATGTTTATTTGTTCAGTATTTTTTATTTTTTTGAATTTTAATTATTTTAATTTTACATTAACTAACATATTTTACTTTAACAACAAAATAATTTACTCTAGTAAAAAAACAACTTCTACTAACAAAAATGTACTATTATAACTTTTAATTTTAGATAAAATTTTAAATAAACATATAAAGATCTAAGAAAAAAAAGCAAACAACCTAAGTCAAATTCAAGCAGCAAGAGGAATACACAGAAACCAACATGGCATCCAGAAAGAGAAATCAATAGTCACACCCATAGCACAGTTTAAAAAACTACTTAGCTGAAACCTTAGAGAAACATAAAACTGCAAACACAATATATCTAGATTCTTCCAAGGCATAGGATAGAGTAAAAACATGGCTTGCTTATGGACAAACTCAACAACATAGGAATAAAATAGACAAGCAATCCTTTTTTCAGTAGAAAATTCCAATTACTCAAGTAAGCTACATCATACGTAGTACATAAGAAGAGCAAATTAACATCATCAGCAGTAAACCATCATGCAACTTCTACCTGCTGAAACAACTAAGTGAGTATAATGTATCAGAAAAATGCCTACATTTCAGCCTAATTTACCTCTACATTAATAATACTACCAGAATACTAAGGCTTCAAAAGTGAACACTAAGAATAATGTTCAGACTAAATTATAGAGCATCTTGCAAAGGATTATTACTCCCTACATCTACAAGTCAATAACAATTATTCTAAATACTACGAACTTGGACAAAATATAGTCAAATACACAACACAAGAAGGAAAATAATTACAAGTAAAACAGCAGACACTCAATATCTCAAAACAATCCGGTAAAAATATTCTACAACAAACTGCCTCATAACATAAAACTGCTAAGTCCCCAAAACATATACAAATACAATCAATAAAAACTACTTGAAAAGGGAAAACTGACTACAGTCTCACAGACTTGATGTAAAATAACAGCAAAACTTAGAAGCATGCACAGTCAATAGTGCTCAATTTGAATACAGTTCACATGCAAACTCTCATGAAAAGGTTCAAAACAGTCTCTCAGCTCAGTTCTCATCTATACTTGGACAACAAAATCCTGCAACAAATTCTCAGAAATCCTACCTTTCCTACCCTTGCTTAAATAGCTAAAGTGCAATCTTCATACTAAAATATTGAAAAAAGGCATATCTATTTACATAAACGTGTGTACACATGTGTTTGTCTGCGTGTACTCTTAGATAAATTGATAAAAAAGCAATATAGTTATAAATCAAAGACTATAACTAATAATATTAATTTCAAAATAAGCTAATAGAAAAAGATATAATAACTACAGTATAAGCTTTTAATTTTTGTTAATTACAAAAAATGAAAGTTAAATACAGTAAATAAACCTGGTCCCTTACATTGAAAAAGGAACATAAATTGAGAGTATTTGAAAATAAAATCCTTAGGAAAATATTTGGGCCTAAAACAGATGAGGAGACAGATGAGTGGAGAAGGTTACATAAATTAGAAGTACATAATTTGTATTCATGTCCAGATATTATTAGAATGATTAAATCAAGAAGACTTAGGTGTGTAGATCATGTGGTACGAATGGGAGAGGAAAGAAGAGTATACAGGATTCTTGTTGGGAAACCTGATGGTAAAAGATCAATAGGAAGACCAAAACAAAGATGGAGGGATAATGTAGAGATGGACCTAAAGGAAATTGGTAGGGAAGGAAAGGAGTATATAGATCTTGCTCAGGACAGGGACAGATGAAAGGCATGTGTTGCTGCAGCCATGAACATTCGGGTTTAAGAAGGCTAGAGAGTTAGTTAGTTATACATTAAATAAGCATAATATTTGGATTGTAAGTAGAGAATATAACAAATGTACAATGCATTTTGCGAAAACTGTCAACTTTGCATTATAAGCAGAAAATTAAACCAGTTTGCCCTAGAAATACATTTTAAGAATAGCCCAAAATAGCATGCGTAATAGAAAATTAAGAAAACTTTCTGATGCATAAAAGTACTGACTACTGCTGAATGAATCAATTACTGTAAAATATTATTCTCTGATTCAAGTAATTTAACTGTAAACATTATTTTTTGTGTGTAAAATATAATTGTAAGTTGAACTGATAAGTACAAATATTAACTTTATACGCCTTCATACACTCTAAATAACATAACTTTGATATATAAATTAGTAACAATTTGTTAAAATTAAGTTAAACTGTAGAATTGTTTTCTTAAATAAATATAAAAATACTAAACAAATAATTCCTTCTTTTCCTATTTAAAGGATGCCAAACAGTGTAAACCAGTTGTTAGTGGCTAAATAACATAACATTTGAAGGCATTTAAAAAATACTGTTTTTTACCTAACTTCGTGAATTAAATACTAGTACATTTTGTCAAATTATAAATAAAATATACCTATTTCTTTGATATTTGTACTAAAGTGAAGAAAATGTTACTAAAACTTGGCTAGTACAGCAAATCTTAGACTTTTAGCTTTATTTGTCCGTAACTGGATATAATTGTAACTTGTTAATCTCGCCAAACACAATTTTTACCTCAATTTTGGAAGCTAGCTGAACTTTAGCGTTTCGAATTACATATAGTGAAGGCCTCTATAGTGGAAAAATACACCCAGTCTGTAAAAATTTGGAAATGTTGTCTCCTTCTCTGTCGAACCAGACCAAGAGTGTTCTCAGGTGTTTCAATATATTTCTTAACATAACTAACTTTTTAAAAATGCAGGTAGCTTAGTTTGTATAGCGCTAGGCTTTTAACCTATCTGTCCAGGGTTCAAGTCCCTGGCAGGGTTGTTACAATTTTAGATTTTGTCATCGGATCTTGTGCAGACTTCAAATTTCATAAGTTATAAGCAATCTAAGTTAATTTTGGGAGTGGGCCAAATTGGTTCCTCATATAAAAAGCAATGACCAAATTGGTCGTAGCGCCTATGACCCTACTTGGGTTCATCCTCCAAAACATCTGCTTCGAGTCTCCGATGCCATGGTGGAGCCCGTTCAGGTTCTACCGCCCACAAGTGCGTTCCTTCGCCAATCCAGCAAAGGTGAGAATAATAGAGCGCAACCCTCTATATATACATTCAGCTCACTGTTGGTCACCCCTTGATCTAGTTATTTTCATGCAATCACCTACATTTAGTGAATTTTGCCGTCTTTCTGTTTGATCTGTTAAATAAGCCAGTCAATAAAAATATACTTACATAGAAAAATCCTGATATAGTTGGATTCTCAAAAATATATACAATCAGTGTTCTTGATACATTTAGCACCTGAGATAGTATAAATCAAAATCTAGTTAGTGTTGGCATGTGTGCTTCTGGTACATGTAGTTACTTGAAAAAGCAAATATTGGTTGTGTAAAAAATAGCCTCCTTGTGAAACAATGAAAAATTAACATTATATCCTCATAGCATTAGTTGCAACTGCTTCTTGCAGATTAACAAAGCTCTGGCGTGTGGTCGTACGTCACCTATAATCCTTTGTAAGGTTCGTGTTGTCCTATAAATTGTCGATATACATGCTAAGTCCCTAGTTACAGCCTAAGCTTTTAGCTTCAATAAATGTATTTTAGTCCTCGGAGACATATATTGATCTTAGAGTAAAAAATAAACCTCGTATAATAAACCAAATGGAAATAACCCAAGTGTTGATGCACCCAAAGAAGCCAGTAATACTTCAAAAATACCTTGAAAAAGGCTATAAAGCTAAATAATTCTTCTAGAATAGTAAAAAAGTTTGGAAAGTGAACCTAGGCCCCTAAGCCGTCTGTTAACTTCGTATTATAATTATATTGTTAAATTGTTATATGTAAGGGGAAAAAACAATATTAGTAAGCGTCCAAATATGGACCCTCGGTAAAAAGGTTTCAGACCTCATAGACACATCATAATTTTCGTTACACTAAAAAATTGCCCTCGTATAAAAGCAAATAGTTGAAATGTTAAACATTTCGTGTACTTTATCCAGTAAGCCTTAGCTAGAAATACAATAAATGCGTTACAGACATAAAAATTAAGCAAGCTTTGATATTCTAGTGGCACATAATAAGTATAAAATATCCTTTAAAATACTCTGACAAATAGTTGTGGGTTGTCTGAGATCAAAATTTTCAAGTCCTCTCTCCTGCATAAATAGGCTCTAGAATTCACTAAGCCTCAAAATAATATTGGGTACATAAAATAAAAAGCAGATGGAGAGTGGTGCTGATCGCATCATCTCCAAAATAGCAAAAACAAAAGTATATAGAGCTCTATCTGGTATATTTAGAAAACTTTTACCTAGTATAGCAGTAACAAAATACTCAGCAAACTCTAAAATAAACAAACTTTCCTACGTGGCAGGCGTAACGTGCCCTAAATAAATACATATAGAAATACAGAACCAAAAATAGCATAGTGGAAATCAGTAAACCCTAATAATAATAATAATAATAATAAAAATATATTCTGTGGCTTACATTTTAGCTAAAAGTACTTTTTTTTAGTGTTTTTGAAAAAATTAAATAAATACTAAACTCTAAGTTAAAAATTTGTAAATGTATATATGATACAAAACAAAATAAATAAAAATTAATACATACCCTGCAAAAAATCAATAAAAAAGTTGAAAACCTCTCTTTGTGCATCCAAAATATAATAACAAATCCTTCCTGACTGGATTAAATTGTGTTATTTGAGTAATAATAAGCCTAAACTTGTAAAATAAAAGTGTAGAACTTGTCAAAACATACTTTTGCATCCAAAATATAATTCAAAACACATCTAAATTGTGTTATTTGAGTAAACTAGAGAATAATCCTGTAAACTTGGAAAAAATATATCTCTCTCTGTCTCTCTCTGTGTGTGTGTGTGTGTGTGTCTTTGAGAGTCCAAAATGTAATAAAAATGGTGCCTGAATAATATAAATAGTGTCATTTGAGTAAATATTAGGCTAAACTTGTAAAATAAACAAATAAAAGTTGAGAACACACACTTTGTGTGTCGAAAATGTAACTAAAAATCTTTCCTGAACAGATAGAATTGTGTTATTTTGGTAATAATAAGCCTAAACTTGTGAAATAAACAGATAGAAATTGAGATCACACACTCTGTGTGTCGAAAATATAACTAAAAGTCTTTCCTGAACAGATTGAATTGTGTTATTTTGGTAATAATAAGCCTAAACTTGTGAAATAAACAGATAGAAGTTGAGAGCACACACTTTGTGTGTCGAAAATGTAACTAAAAGTATTTCCTGAACAGATAGAATTGTGTTATTTGAGTAAAAAATAGGCATAAACTTGTAAATAATAAATTAAAAGTTGAAAAAATCTCTTTGTAAATACAAAATTTAATAAAAAATGTTGCCTGAATAGTACAAATAGTGTTATTTTAGTAAAAATTAACATAAAGTTGTAAAATAATAAGTCAAAAGTTGAAAAAATGTCTTTGTGAGTCCAAAATTTAATAAAAAATGTTGCCTGAATAGTACAAATAGTGTTATTTTGGTAAAAAATTAATATAAAGTTGTAAAATAATAAGTTAAACGTAGAAAAAAATGTCTTTGTGAGTCCAAAATTTAATAAAAAAATGTTGCTTGAATAGTACAAATAGTGTTATTTTGGTAAAAAATTAACTTAAAGTTGTAAAATAATAAGTTAAAAGTTGAAAAAATGTCTTTGCGAGTCCAAAATTTAATAAAAAATGTTGCCTGAATAGTACAAATAGTGTTATTTTTGTAAAAATAAGGATAAGCTGTGAAAATGTTTGACATAAAGTCAAAGTTTGGTAAAAAATAAACTCAAAATTAAGTTAAATAGCACACAGTAACATACATTTACTACCTAAATCAATAATCAAAGGGTCCTAGGTTCGTTACCCCGTGATAAAAGCAAATGGTGAAAACTGTAGGCCCCGTCCCTAATAGCTCTCCCTTCTTCATAGTACAGATAAAAAAAACCTGCGCTAAAGCGTCCTGTGCCTTGGAGGCAAACCTGAGCGTAATATTAATTGGCGGCGGAAACCGCATAGCTTCAGAGATTTGACCCTTGCTGCGCATTCTCAGACATCGTTTGTTGTCTGGCTCAATCCCTCCCCTGCCCTACAGTATTGCATAGCTTTCCCCTGTTCTTGCGTACTGGTTAACCTTGAAAAAACCGGTTCTGAAAACCTACCGACGCGTTCTCTGATTGGTCAATCAGATTCTTCCTTTGTTCTGACGTTCTGACGTCATTTGACCTTGAACGCGCTTCCCCCAAATTCCTTTCTCCTCTACCTGCGCGGAATATTAATTCATTCTCTCTGTCTGGCATCAGAGCGGAGTTGAGATTCAAAGACCGTATTCTGTCTGTCGTCTGAGACCATCGTCTTTCATAACATATAACATTAAAACATAGTACTAATTAATAATATTACATATCGCGGGTTCGAGTACCGGGACCGTCTTCTTTCGTAATTGAACCTGTACCTACAGCCATTACCACCGTTCATAGCGGTTCATAAACCATAGAAAACTTATTTTCAATACTATAAACATTAATTATTATCGATTGATACATTACATACTTTGCAGTAATGAATATAAAAACATATGCATAGCGTTTAGTACCTCTAATTACCTTCTATATACATATTTTTCATAAAATAAATAATTATATATTCATAAAAGTTATAATTAAGCAAATACATAAATGTAAAGTACTCTAAGTACATGCAAATGAATTCTAAGTACGTGCAAATTAGTTATAAGTACGTGCAATTAAATTGCGAATATTATATAGCAACATCCACTAGCGCGGTCAGATACTACTACTGTCACGATATCCAGTGTACTAGGCGGGACAATCTCCAATCGGTAATTTGGTGTAGTGGTTAGCGGTACCACCTTTCGGAGCGTGTTACGTTTTGTAATACGAGTTCGAGTCCTGGTCACGGATATTTTTTTTCTTGTCAATTATTTACTACGTGTGTTGCATTTAATTCACGCTTTATTATTGAATGATATTCTCGGATTAATATTAGAGTAAATTTTAAAATTATTTTTACTTGTACCTTCATATTTTTAGAAGTTTAGAAAGCATGCTTACTATTACCATCATGTTTTTTCGCTCAACAACATGCATAGAGAGGTACAAAGCATGCAGTCAAATGTACAATATTTACATATCAATAATAATAATAGTGTTTATATCAACAAACCGTTATTATTAATGTCTCGACTTTCGAGTTCTTCACGCTTCTTCTACAAGAAAGTATCTGCGCTTGCGCCTCATAACATCATTTCCCCCACGTGGAATTGGCCTTTATTAGAAGAAAACGAAATTTGTAGTTTTGTCTTTCGTTAATTTATTTCGTAAGCATACAAAATGGATACGCAGCCATTGTTCCTATCGTTTCACAATGCAATAACGTGCTTTCGAGCGCGGCGTGCTTGTATTTCTATATTTAAACGCCAGGCTGTGTGCCAGTCGACGCGGTTTGAAACTATACTAACAGATGGCGCGCAGATCGATTTCCTGTAATTTCCATGCTTCAGAATTGCCAATACACTGTTTCGGAGAACGAACCATGGTTTAGTTAACTGGCAGTTACTTTCACATTGAAAAACCCGGTGCTGGTTAAGACTGGCTGTTATCTCCAACTGGCAGTTAGTTAACAGAAAGATTAACAGGACATTGATAAACTGGCCCTAAATGTAGTGTATTTATGCTAAGATATTTAAACCTAACAAACCTACCCTAACCACGAAAGGATTCCGCGCTTGGCGCTTGACCAAGAAGGTGTTTGAATATGGTGCGATGAGTCATGCTCCTGGAAAGTTTGGTAGTGAACAGCCTATTTGGCACTGATGACCAGAGCTAGGAAATTTAGGTGCTGCACCTTTAATTTCTTTGTGTGGAAATGGGTAAAAAAGTGACTCATCCCCAAAATAAGCACGTATTCAACTCTACTCATGGTGTTTCGGTTGCACCTTTTTGCACCTTTTTCACAATCTCAGAACCTTTTCCACCTTTTTCACAATCTCAGAACCTTTGGCACCTTTTCGCCCTTTTTGCATCTTTATCATATTTTTAATACAACTTGCGCGCTGTTTAACCCCACCCACATTCGAGGCACGGCTTCTTGGCACGCGATTCTTGTTTACCGCACAACAATGAATCGGCTTTCTTCAGTTCTTGGACGCTAATGTAGTAAGCGCGCACTTTAAACAATGCCGCGTTACAATTGCTAGAAGTTGAGCTCTTTTTGTCCTATGCTGTATTGTTTACGAATTGTTGTAGGAAAGCTGTTTTGTTTTCGTTTCCTTCTTCCGTCTCAGCGAGCAAGGTTAACTGCAGTCTGTGATCGACTGATCGATGCATCGGATTTGCTTATTCACCATGCCAAAACATAAAGTAAATGTTGGGAAACTGCAGGACATTGTTAAACAGTTTAGCGGTGACGGCATTCAGAGTGATGGATCTGTTCTGAGGTGTGATGTGTGCGATATTTCTATTGCTGTTGATGACACCAACGCGCTCGGGTTGTGCAGTATCTACAAAGTGGGAAGCACGTCAGGAATAGAGAACTACGAGATGGTAAAGGTGGGAAGCGACAGCAATTCATTGGTGAGGCGCTTGCATCTTCGAGTTCCAGAAATACAAATGAATTTTTCAGTGGGACAGCAAGGACATTTATAGCGTGTGGAATACCTCTTTTGAAACTTTACAATCCTGTCATGAAATCATATTTGCAAAAATATACTGGGAAGTCAGTTCCAGATGAGAGCACCTTAAGGAAATCTTACCTTCAACTGCGATCCGCGAGACGCGAATGGTCCGGGGATTCGTGCCTCCAGGTTACGTTGCCGCTAATAGGATAGGTGAACCTAACCTACTCACCAACTTTGGGCTCGATTGAATTTACAAATCTACCTGGCTATGTAACCTGGACGCACTTATCCTCGTGCAGCTCTACGCTGTCCTCCTTTGACCATATACATGGAGGATGTCCCCAGCTGACCAGCATCCATTCCGAGGAATGATTGCTGGTTTATCATAGGGACTTTCAGCCTATTTAATCCGGAGCGAGTGAAGCGCGTCCCGGACTTATCCACCCAAATATGAATTAATAAACCAAGATGTTGGAACGACACATTTAATTTTCTTGGATTTCTCACATTTATATATATACAAGCACTGAACAAACTTAGAGGTTTGTTTTTACATATATAACCAACAAATAGGTAACAAGAGCATGGTACTTACTTACATAGTCTGCTTCCACCTCACCACACATGGGCCTTTGGATAATTTGCACTCACCACTCCAACCTTGAATGGGGGGGGTTTCTGAGAATTTACTAGAAATATGACCGGGTCTTAAGGCAGATGGTTATTTACTTGCAAATGCACTGTTCCAGGGAGATATATGACAAAGGATGTGCTGAATAAACGTGGATGCCTTTGGATGCCAATCCCCTTGGTTTTCTGAAGGCCCTTTGTCCTCACCATGTGGTTTGGAATTGTTCCGATTTTTCATGGATTCTGGTTCCATGCACTGTAAGACACTTTAAACCCTGTAATTTGTCCATTTTGTACACTATTGGACTAGTTCCAAGCACTAGGTGGGTATATCACACTATTGGACACAATGGCCTCTCCATTGTTCCTCTCTCCAATGGCCTACTCTGGCCCAAACTGCTGGAGCGATGTGTACTGTTTCAGATCTAAACAACAAGTGAAGTCAAGATGGCGTCCTCTCATGATAAAAGCTATCCCAGTTCTATTGTCTGGAAGCCACACCCAGGAGGCCATCTGATTGGTCCACAGCACCTTGGGTTACTTGCCTTCATCAAGTACCTTAAGAAATCCACTAGATGGCAGTCTAGTCGGGGCTAGTTCCACTGGCTCTCACCAGATGTCACTGGTGCTGTGAGACCGATTGTCTTTTGTCAAAAACATCGATTTTTTTATGTTTTTGGGGTTTATTTGTGCTAATAATTGTGACTTGGGGTTATTTTCAGGGAAAGCAAGTTAATTTGTGCTTGCACAAATGTTATCCTGAAAATATATCTATTAATAAAAAATTTGCATGAAAAGCAACATGTGCTCATTGGAATATGCCTACACACAAAATGTTGTCATTTTCATAACCAATGAATTTTGGTCAGGGACTTATTATTTACTTAATATTTTGATGTTTTATCATACTTTTACTACTTAGGCCTAATTTCTGCTAATCTTAATATATCTGGGAATGTCTACTCCTATTAATTTTACCTGGAGTGAATTAGCCTTGTACTTTTGTTGGGTGGAGTGGTGCCTGTATGTATTGGGGATGTATACCCAACCTTTGGTTGGTTATACATACTCTTTATGAAGCTAAAATCTCGCAGATCAGGCAAGTTGTAGCTGACCATCCAGTCTATTTCATACTAGATGAAACCACAGATAGGCAAAACAGGTACGTTTTGAACATTTTAGTAGCAGCTCTCAATGGACATCAAATGAAACCCATGCTTTTAAAAACTTATTTTCTCGGAAAAACAGATAATGCAAGTGTAATGCAAAGTTTCAATGATGTATGTTTTGAATTGTGGCCGGAGGGTGTAAAGTATGATAGAGTGTGGTTAGTTCTTACAGACCAAGCATCTTACATGTTAGCTGCATTTTCTAATCTGAAGAAATCTGAAGAATATGTATCCTAACTTAAAACATGTAACCAGCATTGTTCATGCTTTGCATCGAGTTTGTGAAGCTCTTATACATATGTGAACGAATTTGTTTCTAGCATTCGTATCAATCCCTAAGATTGTATGTTTATTTTATTAAGTCTCTCTGAACGCTTCATGTTGACCAGGGCATTCACTTGTTTTTCTCAGCTGTCTCAAGCCTCTTAGGCATGTTTACAATGCATTGTGTTGTGCCATGCAAACCTCCTGAGCATTCAGGAAACAGGTAACACTTCTGGGTTTGGTGTCAGCGGTTTGCATGGTAGCAATTATAATAAACACGATTCGGCGATTCGGCATCGAGGAAGAGCTCGATGGCCAGGGAATATAGAGGTGAGACAAGCTGGGAAGTGACTGGACTTTGGGAATTGAGTTGGTAGAGAGAGGAGGTCAGCAAGACAGGAGGTCGATAGTGGAAGCACGCTTTGGTCAACACTTAGAGAGAAGCTTACAGAGGACTTCGCTATTTTCGATTCAGCTCAGAGACTTCAGTTAGACAGGTAATTATCCTACACCCAGCCATGATACAGGTTCAACGGTTCACAAAATCCAACGAGTTGCCATTGTCTTTTCAGTAGTTTAATTCCTTTGTGTTATTTGTACCTTTCGCATGCCAAGCAATAACTCGTCATGTCAATGACGAGTGGTCTCATCAAGAGGATGAATGATGAGTAGTTTACATCACCCCATCAGCTAACTGGTTAACCTGTTAGATACTTTTAAGATCCCACGAACTTTAAGATTCGTTACGTGGTGGAGATTTGGGCTTCTCATCCATTTCCTCGGAAATGCCATGAGAAAATAGAATGTTATCTAGCAGAGGTTTCAACAATCAGTTTTAAATTCAACCCCACCCCAAATCTCGTTACGTGGTGGAGATTTGCGGTTCTTTTCATTTTTTTTAGAAATGAAAAGAAATTTTTAACCAGTTTAAATTCAATCCCACCCCAAAAATTTTGCTCATTTATTTAGTTTCGTTAGTATGTCCTTGCCAGAATTAATTTTGAAAATACATAGGGCTTAAAGTTTTTTGCATTAATGGGGGGGAGAAGAATTTATATATGCCATGATAGATGTTTAGTCTAACATGAGGATGAATTTGATTAAATTTATCGACTTCAAGTTTGGGTCGGTAATCAGCGAAATGTAGAATGCGAAGGAACCCGCGCCCTAGCTCCGTCGCGGTTACCCGCGTCGGGCTGGCGCTATGGTATCAGGAGCGTCCGGCAGTCCGCGTGGCGGAAGGTTCGATGTCGGATTTTAGGGAGGCCCATTTCATCAAAAATGTGGCCGGCCCAGGGACGTCCGTGGACGATTCCCGATCAATCTGCTCCTGGTAGCTCTGTGGTTCACTCACGAACCCGGTACCATGGCTACGACAAATTCCCACCTGGGAAATTTTTACCATCCAGAATTTTAAATAAGGAACAAGGAAAAGGCATTTAGATTTGATGATTTCTTGCATTGACAGTGATTTTAGAATTTTTTTTTACATAATCTTGAATACGAAAATTATTACAACGTTGGTTATGAGGATGCAGAAAGCTACAGTGAACAGTAAACGATTTTACCCTTAACATTTTAATTAATAACGTGGATTACAAGTGGATTTTAAAGTTATTTATGAATGAGGAAAATAAATTAGTGCCACCGAGTCAGAGTCTATCGGCACTATGGTGCATTTTAACGAGTTATGGCACAGAGTAAGCTTGTTTGAGTCAATATATTGTTATTATTATTATTATTATTAATTGAATTTTTTTTAAAAAAAGTTTAATTTAAATTTGGTTTAAAACTGACCGTAACTTGTAAATGATTTAGAATGCTTGAACTATAACTGCTAAGATTATTGCAACGAGGATATTACATTTTTATATATATAAAGTTTTGGGAACGTATAAGGCCCCGAGGACCACTCATTTATATTCTTAATGACTGAAGTCTCCTAGCACCTCATGAAGGGAGCTTAGATTAAGGAGATAGTCAAGTTTATACGAGATAGTCACTTGCCTTACGTTACCTTAACTTACGCATACATTGCCTGAAAATTTTAATTCATGTTAATATGTAAAGAAACGAAACGCTAATTATATTCCTCGACACGCTGTACAATGTTCGTACCGTGATTTAGGGTATAAACCGCCCGATTAATTAAAAGTTCTAGTTGAGAAGTAATAGATGTATAATTAGGCTGCAGTGACGAGAGATGTCCGTACACAGGTAAGCAGTAGTGACGAGAATGAGTCCGTACACAGATATACATATACTTATATGCTTTAAGCAAAGTTAGGCACAGCCAACTTATTTTGAATAACTAGAAGAGAATTATGAGAGCATCACACGGCGTGGACGTTTCTCACATATTAACGAGATCTTTTTTTGTTAGTATATATTTATATATTTTTTTTTCCTGTCCGAAACATTGTTTCGTTTGACAGTTGAATATTTATCCTTAGCACGTTGTAGCTTCGAACGTTAAAAACTTTAAAATGCAGATTGTTTTAAAAGTTTAAATATAAATATTGCAATTTTTGCTCCAAGTTACGGCATTTATTAAAGTGAAACAGGTCTAATATTTTAAATCCACTCGCGTGACATAATAATAATTTATAATAAAATAGCACTAATAATATTAACAATTAAAAGCAGACTTATTATTTAATAATGTGCTTTAGGCACAAAAGTTTTTTTTGCAGTATGTAATAATACTAGCTCAGCGAATACATCACTAGAATTTTATAGTTACTCTTCAGAAGAAGGTATATGATTATATTAGCAAAGTTTATTTTTAAGCGCCAGTTATGAGAATATTTATATTATATGAATATGTAGACGTCGACGTCAAGATTTTTTGCGCTCCTATAACAAGTATTTTCCTTCGGATATTGGATCATGACCAAAATCCTGGAAATCCATTCTGCCATCGCAGAATGATTATGAGTAAACCACAACGGTTTTAGTTTTAGCTTTGCCACAAAAATATGCTAAGCATATTTTAGAATGAGTAGAGAGAATTAAAGATTCTTCAAGTTTTAGTGATGTTAGTATTTTAAGGCATTTAAAGATCGCATAAATAATAATTATTATTTTATTTCAGGTAGTCAGGAGTAAATCAGACTCAATTTTTTCCTTACCTTGTACCTTAGTACAGTTCGTTTAATTTTAAGTATTTAAACATAATGTTAACACCTGAAATTAAAATAAGATAAGTTAAACAGTGCTAATAAATTTAGAGAATAAAGAAATTATATTAAATAAATAAATTACGCAGATAATTTGAGCCTAGAGTCAGAAATAATTAAAAGTTGAGTTAAAATATCTACTAATTAAACTAGGCAGGCTTAAAGTACGTGTTAGTTTTGAAGAACTGTTTGTTTTGATTGCCTAAGCAACATGAAAATCATTGCGATTTTAGTTATTTTAAACGGATTACTTCCACACGTAAAAGCTTCTAATTTTATTTATCTGTTGAACAAGTCCTTTGACTATCCTTATAATATAATTACAATTTTATTATTAACAACATTTATTATTAGTATTTTTATAATTTTCATAATCTGTTATTTTCAATGTCAACGCAAGAAATCTATTACTTATGACCATGAGTGTACCAACGATTTACCGTTAAGCAAATTTAATAATGATCCACCGCCCATTGACCAGATTTACGACGATATTGCACCGATTGTTGAAGTGGTACCATTGAAAACAATAAATCCACCACTGCCGCCTACACTGCCTCAGTCCATTATTATTCAACCCAGGGTACAACAAGAAGTTCAAGATGTATCCAGAAATAGTTTAGTCACTAAAGACGACAGTATAGATTTGCCGAAGAATATTTTATCCGTTAAAGATAGAGTTCAGAAATTTGCCGTAAGCAAGGGTCCTAATTTTGTTCAAAACAGTCACAAAATGGAAAGTGAATTGCCTATTTCACCCTGTGTTCAGCCAGCTGTAAAAGTTAAAGAGTTATTTGCGAATCAGTCACCAGTAAAAGTCGAGAAAGTTTCAAGTGTTACTTTAAAAGCAGAAAGTAAGCCAAATTTTCAGGTTCCCGAACCTATTGTATCGTTCACAGACCATATTTTTTACGACTTCACGTTCGCCTAGAATTTTATATTAATTACGATTTACATTTTAAGTATAATTCATTTTTTACGTTTGATTGTACCTTATGCAAGGTTTATTAGTCATTTAGTTTGCTAACAGCTTCCCAACTGTTGTTATTTTACGAGCGCGGAAGTGTTCAAGTAAACACGCTGTCGCAAGCGCAACGAAGTTTTTTCTTTTTCTATCCCATTTATTACGTCAGTTCAAAAGTCCTTGACTTTATTTCGAACTCCCGCAGCGCTTACTAGACCTTGTTCGTAATAATTTAAAGTTTTGTAAACTTTAACGCATCATGCTGGTGGTCAGCGAATCATGGCGTTGCATTTTCTTCCTCCGTTCCTTTGACCGGAGCAGCGACCTTTTTCCCCTCCACCTCTCCGACCGCTCCCCGAATGTACCCGAAGTTGTCGACCGAACACGACAAGCGAGCCTACGATTTTCCTCGCTGTAGAGAAATTAGTTCAGTCCTTACAAGCAACGTCGGAATGCAACGATAAGCAGAAATACATCGCAGCTGAATTTGCAAATTCCTTTCTCCGCACTGAAGCTCTCTTCCGAGTACTTTGAACACGCTGGAAGTCAGAAAACACTTACCATAGGCTTTGCATATTTTTTCGCATTAGTGGCGGTCGTCCATTAAAATTTTAGGGAATCAGTTTAGTTACGCATATAGCCATCAGAATTTGATTTTTACGATAGAAGTTCATGTAAACAATGTTAGGGATATTTTGTTCTATATAGATAAATTTTTTCCGTAAAACGTCGCATTTATGCACTTCAGACTAATCACGACCAATAATTTTACAAAGGAACAACAAGACGAATTTTTTTTGCGTTTTCTCGCAAAATTTTACAGTTTTCATAGAGATATTTATAGTAAGTAAATTTTTTTGGGAAATCCACGTACATTTGGTTTAAATCAGGATAAAGTCAAACGAAATTTTGATAAAATCAGGGAAATTTCTACAAAAGGGCAATTTTAGCACTTTATGCACTTAGAGTAATCAAGATTATTAGCAACATGCCAGGCTAAGCCTCGGTGATTGGCACAGGCATGTGCAGCAAAAGTCGCCACGGCATCGTTAGCCTTTCCAAATTTGAACAATGTGGTTTACCACAAATGTTATAATTTGGGAATTTATTATTATTAATAATATTTATTATTAGGACATTTAGCTCATTTACCCAATTTGCACCTTATTCGACAATGCAGCAATAAATTCATTACTTCTTACTGATTAACTTCATGTTAATGTTAGTACAGTAGGTAATAATTATTAATTTCTATTTATATTTTAATATATTGCACAACTATTCTCTATTTATTTTGTTTAAACATACCTAAGGGATTGACACACCATTCTTATATGGGTCAAGTATACCTTTCCGCGGCGGGTCTGTTTGCACGACCAAGTGATTTGAGGTATACGGCGGACTCAAGAAGTTTTTAAGTGGATACATTTCTTTTGTTTAAAGAAAATTTGAAATTGAGAAAGTTTTTATTATTTTTATTGTGTTTCAAATTTGAATTTCACTTTTTTAATTCCCTGATGCTATATTTTGTTACCACCTGGAGTTTCAACGAAACTCAGAAGTAGCATTTACTGAAATTTTTTGTCTTACATTGCATATTTATGAACCACGACAAATTGCACCGGCCTATCATTTATTAGGAGGCCATTAGAGGCTTGTCAAAGCAACCTTTTAGATACTAATAGCTTGCTTTGCGCAACACAAATTTTGTATACTTATTTTAAGGGTTCACAACATAATTTATTTTATAATTTTCAACAGAATTTAGAACATGCTTGCAACACTTATTTTTGTTTATTAATTCTACATTTTGTAATTTTGAAGTGAAGTCTATTACTGACAATAAATTATTTCAGTTTATTAGGACACGTAATGGTATTTTAATATCAGGTTCAGGTCAATTTATTGTTATTCAGAATTTGAATAATAATTTGAACACGCACAGATCAGTTCAGCTTAACGAAGGGGAATCTTTATTTTTTAATTATCAGGATTTTTCGCAAATTATTGTGGATCAACAAATTTTACACACAAGAATTTTAGCTTTTGAACAAGTAAAAATGCAGGAAATTGAGTTATTACCTAATATCCCCAAGAATTTATCTGATTTCACTATTCCCCAATGGACTTCGCTTGAACTTGCTTTAAAGCAACTTAATCAATCAATTAGTAAGAACATTTCATTTAAGGAATTAGTTTTAAATCCATTGCCCATGTCTATATTAGTTTTTGTTATTTGGAATGTGTTATTAACCGCAACCCTAGGATATTATTTTTATAAGCATCATCAGCTTGCGAAACAGATTAATTCAGAGCAGCGCAGTAATAATTAATAGGTTAAGGCAACACATTAATCATGGACATTAATATTTTAATTACGGTTGGATATTTTATTTAAATTTTCCTTATTTATTTTCAAAGAGTTATGGCAATTATTTTATATATTTATTTAATTTATTTTATTTTGATGAGACAATTTAATTTGATTTTAAAGAAAAGGCAGTGGAAATAAGTTGGTTTTGTGTACATGCATACTTGAATTATATATACCCATCCTATTGCAATTTCCTTTCTTTGTCATAATTTTTCCTTTTAACCTAACCTGTCTATACGGAGCACCATGGACAAGCAATGCCTACACCATCCATGGGCATTTTTCATGACGGACATCCGCAAGCAGTCTATTACCAGGCAGAAAGACTGATTACCATTTTACGAGGGAGACATGCAGACATTTCTACTTATTACTGCACGGAGACTACCTTTTACAGGAAGGATGTAGTCAACCATACATTTCCCAGTATAGCGGACTATACATTATCAACAACTTTTCCCCATCTCCCAAGTGCTACGGGTAATTTACCACATTTTTTTACATTGCCCAATGCAGTTAAGACGACAAGCAATCCACAGAGAAGAAGAAGAAGTATAGCAAACGTACTTTCTACAAACAGCAGTTCTGGTCACAAACAATAATTACAGAATTGTGCTACAGTGTTTCTACACATACACATGCGAGCTCCTATCATGTGTATCTATTTGGTCATTTAACATGCATTATGGGAAACAGTACTTTTCCATAGTCCTTATATACATTTTCAGTTTTGTGTCATGCATAAGAACTAGTTTTATATGCATGCAAGTTTACATCATACTACAAGGAAGCGACAAGCACCAGTGGTGTCAATTGACCAGTGCAATTAGTGCATAATTTTTTTTAAGATGAAATTTTGCACTTTGAATAATAAACGGACATGCAAGCAATAAAAAACATAATTCCAGCACTTTCGAACATTTTAGAAAGCATGCTTTAGTGACAATATTTTATGCATATGTTTGTCGCATGCAGGTATTATTGTTATTTTTTTTCCCTCTTCTCACCAACATGGAATCTTGAAAGCGACACATTTGTTCGCAGAACATTTATTTGATATTTAAATTCAAGCACATAGTTTTGTCACTTGGAAGATTATTAATTTTGTGTGCAGTCATACAAAGGTATTCACCACGCCATAGATGTGTATACAGTGTACAGTTTAAACGTAGAAAAGAAAATTGAACGCTATAATTAAGTTTTACCAGCGACAGTTTTCAGTGTAACTCACTATATGCATTTGAATATTGTATAATAATACATTGGAATGTGCAACACAGCCATGCAAGTTTATATATTTGGCGATGTTAGGAGTGCAGTGCTACGTAGTTCGTAAAACATACGCACTTTGATATGATCAGGTTTTCACACGGACAAAACAGTGAGAAGTGACAATGTTTTACATGCTTACTTACGTGTACTTACTTGTGCACCTTTTTAAGGTATTTTTTATTTTTGAAGAGTCTATATCGAGGGGCAATATAAATAAACATTGTGACTTTCGTTCCATCTTGCAAGACGCTCCAGCCGTTGGCCTCGCGGGAGACACAGAGTCGTTACCGCGTGGCGAGGCATCACAGACTCTTGACTAGGAGCAGGTTGATGAGCAATTATACATAATACACATTACGTACACGCACATGTGATACATTAAGAGTTTTCTCGCTTAACGACATGAACTTTTGTGATTTCTAGTCTTATAATAGTATATATTATTGTTTTTTACATCGTATAAACATACGAATTTGTTAGTATTAAGGGTATTATTCATTATAAAGTTTAGGGAATGGAAAATTTCTTTCCTTCAGGATGCAGTAAACAACAGACAGTTATGGTGTATTTCTTTTGTATATTTGGGTTTTTTAAGAAAATATATGGAATTGGCGAACCTGAGTCATGTCAAGCTTTGCGATTTGACTTTTAAATTTTCAAAGGAGAAAATTTTTCCTAGGAGGCGCGAACGTATCAATCCCTAAGATTGTATGTTTATTTTATTAAGTCTCTCTGAACGCTTCATGTTGACCAGGGCATTCACTTGTTTTTCTCAGCTGTCTCAAGCCTCTTAGGCATGTTTACAATGCATTGTGTTGTGCCATGCAAACCTCCTGAGCATTCAGGAAACAGGTAACACTTCTGGGTTTGGTGTCAGCGGTTTGCATGGTAGCAATTATAATAAACACGATTCGGCGATTCGGCATCGAGGAAGAGCTCGATGGCCAGGGAATATAGAGGTGAGACAAGCTGGGAAGTGACTGGACTTTGGGAATTGAGTTGGTAGAGAGAGGAGGTCAGCAAGACAGGAGGTCGATAGTGGAAGCACGCTTTGGTCAACACTTAGAGAGAAGCTTACAGAGGACTTCGCTATTTTCGATTCAGCTCAGAGACTTCAGTTAGACAGGTAATTATCCTACACCCAGCCATGATACAGGTTCAACGGTTCACAAAATCCAACGAGTTGCCATTGTCTTTTCAGTAGTTTAATTCCTTTGTGTTATTTGTACCTTTCGCATGCCAAGCAATAACTCGTCATGTCAATGACGAGTGGTCTCATCAAGAGGATGAATGATGAGTAGTTTACATCACCCCATCAGCTAACTGGTTAACCTGCTAGATACTTTTAAGATCCCACGAACTTTAAGGTTCGTTACGCATTAAGAAAATAGTGAAAAAGGCTCCTTCTAGAATACAGAAGTACGTAGAAATTACGAAACTTCCACTACCACCCTCTCCCATCCTCACTAGATGGAGTACATGGTTAAAAGCTGCAGTGTTTATTTACAATCATTTCCAAACAATATCGAAATTTTTAGATGCTTTGCCTAGTGATTCCTCAGCTGTAGAAAACGCCAAAAAAACTTGAACTTAAACAGGAATTGCAAGATGACCTCTATATTGTACATGGCTTCTCTTTCCTTACTACTGCAATCACAAAACTGGAGGAGCAGTGTCCTGAAAAGGAAGCACAGTTGGCTGTTTTGATGGATGTGCAACGAGAGCTGCAAGAGGTCGGGAAAGAGAAGTTAGAACAAAGTTTAGCCAAAAACCCTGATGTTCAAGAAGTCGCAACCAACAAGGATGTGGATTACTGGTTGAAAACAAAATACGCACCACTTGTGTCTGTTGACGTTGAACGTTCTTTTTTAACTTAGAAGTATCTGCTTAGTGACCGCAGAAGAACATAGACATTTTTAATGTAATCTATTTTAACAGTTTTCTAGATGGCTAATTCTAAGCAAGTAAGAAGCATGTTTTCCTTTATGTCGCTTACTAATGTATCAGAGAATTTTCTTTGCTTAGTTATATTAAACGATTTAAAACCAGAGAATACCCTATGTGTTTATCCAGACAAGTTGAATCATATATGTATGCACTGCTCACAATAAATTTTACATCTGAAAATTAGCACCTATTTTAGCACCTTTTTTGTACAAAAATTGGCACCTTTCTTGCATCTTTATTGGCAAATTTTTGCACCTAAAATTCCTAGCTCTGCTGATGACGTACGAATGCACGAAATGATACATGCTTCATGATTGAATTAGGTTATTTTACATCGCTTGTCTCCCACTTTATGGCTAATCGCGGCGATGGGGATGAATGATGGTCGTTCCTGGCATACCCGTTAACATACTTGCGTGTGTGCATTGTGTGTTCGTATCTCCAAGCTTCTTTGCATTGCCTTGCAAAAAAAAAAAGAGGTTGAACGAGAGCTGACGCCTACTAGAATCAGCCTTCCATCCCGCGTCCTTCCTGCTTCCTCGCTCAGAAAGCTCCTGTCTGGATGCTGGGACTTCGGCAAAGTGGATCTCGTTAGCTGAGAATCCGAACGTCGGGGGGAAGGACTTGCTCCTTAATTTTGGAGCGAAGCACAGACAAAAGCGGCTTTCTTTACGAACTTCCCGGAGCTAAGTCGGCTTAGGAAAGAATTTAGTGCCCAATCAAAACTTGCGTTTAAGATGATTGAAGGGAAGGAGAGGGTTAAATCTTTGCCTCTTCCCTTCTTTATCCGATTTTGTCTCCTATCGTGTAGTTACCAACTATTGGGGCTTATCCGTCTTCTCTAGTGCCTCATGTATCCCAGATTGTAGGTCAATACTCTGTTCTATTATACGTTTCTTCTTGTTTCTAAGTTTGTTTTCATTGGTTTTGGGGATGTAAGAGGTGGGTGACCTTCCTCGTACTACATACGTACATCCCGGTAACTAATTCTTGAAGACCAAGGAGGCTCTTGCGTCTGGATCCACAGGATAATCTGTGGAGCTGTGCTGTCCCGTGTTTGTCCTTAAGTGTGCCTCAGCTTTTAATGGGTAGGGCGGCTATTTTAGTCCTAAGAGACATTATAGTTTAAGTTCTTCTTAAGTAATGAATGTAAAGAAGAGCTAGGAAGTTTTTAACACACATATTTTATTTTCTTGTTACGGGGCCAGTCCTCAATTTTGATTTACTTAACTGGCTTCTCCCCACAGGGGGGGGTCATGACGTGCCTGTGTCATGGGAATTTTTGGGGGGGACAACATTTTATACCAATTCTATATATCTTCACACAAAAATGGTGGGATCGTATCGTTTGATTAACTTGTTATTGGTTTTTAGTTTTGGTTATTATGTATAGTTGTTCTACCTACCTGTGGGTGATCGCGGCGATAGGCTTGAAATGAAACACCGCCTCTCATGCCTTTAGAATCGGTTTGGATGAAGGGGGCGTGGTATTCGCATTAATACAAGGTTAGTCGAGCAGACAAACTGTCAAGAATAAGGTTGACTAACAATAGCAGTGAACCTAAAGTATCTAAAGTAAACATATATTGCTTAAATATGTCTGTATTGTACAGTGACGCAACCACAGGGGGGCAGGGGGGTCATTGCCCTCCCAACCTTTGACGGAAGTCAATTTTAGGAGGGCAAGGGGGGCAAACATTGACGGCCAAGGGCAAATGCAGGGGGTTCACAGATTAGCAATTACCCCCTTCGATTTCAAATTTATGCAAATAAAAATACATTTGGTAAAATTTTCTTGCTTTCTTCGCTCGCATTATCTGCATTTCTCGTTGTCGTCAAGTTCAGAACTGTAGCTAGGGGCACCGGGAATCGGCCATGGACGCCGAATGATCTAAAGAAGAAAGTTGTAAAAGAGAGAATGCCATGACGTCCAGTGCAATTATTTGCGCCCTATTAAATCAATATTGTTCTCAATTGCAAAAATTGGACCTAAAAGTTTTCTTGCTCTATTCATTCGTAATGTACTTGTTTGTATTGTAATCTACTTGTAATGTATTTAAATAATATGTGTTGTATTATGTATATTTGTGTTGAATAAGCTTTGAATATGTACACAAATTAGTGTTAGCTTGTTGCATATGTAGTATTTTCTTATTTTATATAGCTCCATGTTGCATATGAATCGCTCACTGCTGAAAGGCAACTAGTCTAATATTTACACATTTCCTTTTGTGTGACGATACTGGTTTGAAATATGTCAATGGATAGTTTACCGCAGAAATGACATCTGTCCGTTCGATAACAATGGGCATGGCAACGCCTTCAATTTTCCGTTTACTGCAGAAAGGGAACTTGTCCCGGACTAGTTCCCTGTCTGCAGTAAATGAGATTTTGTAGTGGCGCTAAGGTGGTCAGTTTACGAACTACGCTCTGTGCTTTGAGAGTACAGCTCAAACCCTCGGTGTGGACGTTTATTGCAGTGTTTTTCTATTCGTTGATTGTGAATCATATTGTGATTTCAGAAAATGAGCACCTCTGCTGACGAAGGAAAAGGAGTTAAGAAAAGGAAAGGAGTCTTGAACTTAGAAATGTACAGAAGGAATGTAATTAGAAAAGCAAAAGTTTCAGGGAAAGAGCACGTCAATTGGAAAGGGCAAATCGTACCAGCTAAAACACCAGGGTTAAATGATTACAGGTAAATATTATCTTTTCATTTCAATTGAAGTACTTTGACTTTGAAGCAAACGCTTCAATGACATTAAACTGATTTTTCCCGTTAGAGGTCACTCCTTTACGCCCAATGATACGGATTTCGGGATAATTCGGAGGAAGCTGAGGAAGGAGGAAAGATACTACACACTGGATGACGTTGTTGAGCTCATAAAAACTTCCTCGACCATCCCCAACAAGTTTTCCATTGTTCAAATGGAAGTGAATGATTTCATTGACTACAGTTTCTGGTGGCCTGAATTTTACAAAAAAAACTGTCTGAGGGGTGACTCTTATGGTAAAAATGTCCCTAAACACCTGAAAAAGACTTTCAGTATTTCAAAATACCGTGAGATGACCTCATCTCAAACTCCGCCGCATAGTGTTAAGTGTAACATGAATATTGGTGGCTTCATAGTGGACACTTTTCGGCTGAGGAAGTCTGCTGACCAATTTGAACTGCCTTCCAGACAAGCCTATAGATCTGTACTACCCATAAACAACAACATAATGGATGACATCATAAAAACGTTGGTCCATACCTGAAGACAAGATGCTGTTTTGGATTGGATTGGATTGATGTGTTGTTTTAAGTCCAATTTATGCACAGGAAGGCTAATCGGGACTGGACCTACAGTTTAAATTGGGATCCGAACCACCGGGAATCGAACCCGGGACCCCTTGCTTACAAGGCGACGACGCTACCACTGCGCCATCAGGGAGGCCTGCTGTTTTGGAGTTCCATAACATCATGACCTATCAAAACGGAAACACATGCTGAAGACCAAGGTGACTGAGTAATTTGTAGCTCCACAACATCAAATATTATTGAGGAATGTTTCAGAAATATTTTTTCTTACAATAAAGTAAGTTTATAAATTTCGTTGTTTTTCTTTCATCAATTCACTCAATTGAACACTCAATTTACTGCAGAAAGGGAACATGTCCAAAACACAAAACAAACTCCCCCTCTATCCCCTTACGTCATACACAAATTTTGCATTCGTATTTTCATCACGTATACATCTATTAAGAAAGGAAAAAATACATGTCATGATGGAAATATCATAAATATAGTTTTATGCAGTTTTTTGCCTCTCCTGAAAAATTGTGAAATGTGAACATGTTGCCTTTCTGCAGTGAGCGATTCGTATGTGTAAAACATATGTTGTTCATGAAAGTTACACATGCATCTTCGGAATGCATTTATCATTCATTTTCTGCCATTCAAAAATACAGTTTGTGTGCTTGGTTTCCATTATTAGCTAATGTGAAATTGACGGCATTGAAAACATACAGGGTTATTCAAAATGATGGATACACTTTCATTCATGTATATTTCCTTGAATATACATTGAATATGAATAATATACATGCATGAGAGAGGGGAAGGTCTAAAGTTTCGAATACTACCGCTAGAGCGCAGTTGCGTAACCAACCACTCGAGTGCGCATGCTCGTGGGACCAAGAACCCTTCAGTTCAGTTCCGTCCGAGTAAGATGGCCACCGTGCAGTAGAAGGTTTTCTGCATTCTTGAGTTCGGCAAAACTGAATCGGAAAAAACAGTGCAGCAGCGAGCATTCCGTCTTCGATTCGGCATAGAACCACCAATTTGGAGGAGCATATACCATTGGTTTAATCAATTTCAGCAAACTAGATGTGTCTGCAAAGGAAAAAACACGGGCCGACCGCGTGTGTCAGAGGAGGATGTGAGACGAATTGAAAGCAGTTTTGTGCGCAGAAAGTCAACAAATTCAGCTAGCAGAGAACTTGGAATACCTCAAGCAACTGTATGGCGAGTTTTGAGACGCCGTTTCTCAATGAAGCTCTTCCTCACCGATGGATAGGTCGCATAGGAAATGAAGACCTGGCTCTCCTGATCTCACACCATGTGACTTTTTCCTGTGGGGGTATGTCAAACAGGCCGTGTACGTACCACCGCTACCACAAACTCTGAGCAACCTGCAGAACCGTATCACAGCTGCAGTGAACTCAGTTACACAAGAGATGCTTCTTCGTGTGTGGAATGAGTTCGGCTACCACTTAGATGTTTGTTGAGCAGCAGGCGGTGGCCATATTGAACATCTGTAACCTCTATTGTAAGATTGTAAACTTTAGACATTCCTCTCTCTCTTGTATGTATATTATTAATATGTAATGTATATTCAAGGAAATATACAGGAATGAAAGTGTATCCATCATTTTGAATAACCCTGTATATCAAATCGTTTGTTCCAAACAAATGCTTTAGCACTGACTTCTATCCCCTTTTTGCGTAATTTTTGAGGATAATAACTACTACCACTAGTAATACTAATATTATTATTATTGGTACATTTATCCTGGTACTTGCCCCCCCTCCCCCCCGACAAAAATTCGTGGTTGCACCTCTGGTATTATATTTTTCCGCAAATTTTGTCTGACAAAAATAATTTGAGTAATTATTTTGTCATAAACGCGGAGATATTCTACCTTTTGGGGCGGAGCGCGTCATGGGCCTTGGGGGGGGGGGGCACCCCTGTCTCCCCGTATATGGTGGGCGAAAATAGCCTTTGTGCTGAAACAATGAAGACTCAGCACAAAGGCTATTTTCGCCCACCATATACGGGTAGAAGCCTATCATTCGTTTCTTACAGCTCTAGCTTTGATCAGAAAATCTGATTACAAAGAACATACAGTATGTTTGATTGTCTTGAAGTAATCTTTCCACTCTGCGGTAGGTTTTGCTAAATCTATTCCCATTAGAACTGGCTAAATAATTTTTGGGTACATGGAATATATCGGGTGATCTGTTTGAGATGTCAGAAAAGTAAACCATTATCTACGCGTACAATAAGTAATGTGTACGTATCTCTGAGCAGTTTGTTGTAATGTATGCAGAAAGGATGTAAGTTATGAGTGAGTGTAAGTTTACAGACTTCAGCCGCGTGGCGCTAGCATTCATGGTAGATAAAGATAGTGGTCACTCCACAACAGCGCACAATGTATCGTATGGGATGTGAAATTTTCGAGTGTTATATGCACACTAGTACAGCCACATGCAGGCCCGGATTTCCCAATAGGTCTCATACGCCCGGACCCAGAGCGGCACTTCGGTAGTGTTTGTTTTAAATTTATAAGGAATACCTAATTCTCGGATTGCCTCTTTATCTTCTCCGGACCCACGAATGGAATGACTTAATGTACAGAGCATTCCCTGACATTCGCTACGAGACTCGGCGGCAAGCGGCCAGGCATCAGCGCTTGTCTTTCCCGGTGAACGGGTCCGCTATTAAAATTACAGTTTTCATATTGTGTACCAACCTTGACTACAGAAGGTCTTGAGAATGATGTTCCCTGCTGCAATACATTCCTGGCATCTCCCAAAGAAATTGGCATTTACACGTGCAAGTTCGTCTACTGTAATTCTCCAGATTTCTCGTACAATACTCTCTTTTAACTCACGGATGGTGTGCGGATTGTCTTTGTATACTTTATTTTTTAGATTTCCCCATTTTTCTTTCCACTTTTATTCAGAACTCACCCTGTCACTCTAAACTTTTTTACGAGGTTTAATATAGTGGTCCTATGTGGGAAATTTCGTTGCAAAACGTCGTCGCACTTCTCCACAATTCCTCTTTCCGAAGTAACACTCAACAAGATGAATCCTTTGTTGTAATATAAAATTTTGTGGTGCCATTTTAAGCCACAATCTTCAACACACGGACACGACACAACACCACTTCCGAGGGAGGATTACTGGCGTCAGTCTGCAACGTCAACGGCAAGGGAAAGAGAGCGAAGGCAGGGAGAGCGAAAAAAACAGACTGTAGCATGCGACTGTCGCTGATGCCAAGCCGCTTGCCGCCGAGTCTCGTAGCGAATGTCAGGGAATGCTCTGTAGTTGTATTGTACATAAATATAAGTTAACGAAGAATATTTCTTAAGAGAGATAAGCCAGCAGGGCTCGGAACAAGTTTACTAATTTGTTGTTTTAATTACCGACATTGTTGTTTCGAATGTACAGTATTGTGCTGAGCCTCGTCGGCGATTGCATCAAGAACGTGGCTGCGTTCCAGGAACGCCGTTCCTTGTTATAACATATCAAAAGCATGTGATTCGCGTTGAATTGTCGAGAATTAAACTGTCGGCGTAAGGATTATTAAAAGGGTTTCGCATTGTACTAATTCTACTGTTAGTTGCTCGAGTATATTATTCAAGAAGTAGGTGGTGTGTCGCGTCTCGCGTGTGTCAGTGTCCGACGTGCGTTTGTTGGGGTAAGTTTGAAACGTCATTACGCTCATTATGAGTGATCAAAGAGTAAGACTCAGTGGGTCACAATACAAAAATAGAAAAGCGGAGAAAGATGAAAAGCAGGAAGAATTTCTGAAGAAGGTTCCGAAAATCAGTTATTTTTCTATACAGAAATGTAATTAGGGAAACGGTGAGGAAAGTGACGTTGTTGAGTTGTTGTTCTGAAGTAAAATGAAGTAAAAATAAAAGTCTTCTCTGAAAAACAAAGTAAATGTTAAAATGTAATTTATATAATTTATATCATATAGCTTTGTTACATTTTTGTATGTAACCATCATTTAATTAATACTGCATGCCGTTAATAGTAAAAATATTAATACAGAAAATAATGTGTTTTTTATTGTTAAAACAGTATGGGGGCGGCAGAGCTTGTTTGGTCTAGGGGTGGCAAACAGGTAAATCCGGTCCTGGCCACATGGCTGAAGTCTATAAATCTGCACTCACTCAAAACTTACATCCTTTCTGCATATATTACAACAAACTGCTCAGAGATACGTACATTACTTATTGTACACAATGGTTTACTTTTCTGACATCTCAAACGGATCACCCGGTATAAGCAGAAAAATTGAACGACAGAGGTCTCTCTAGTCAATATTTTTGTACTTATTATGCATCGTTTCTCTGCCTCTTTAGGCTAATCGTGACGATGAGGGTGAATGATGATTAGATTAAATTGATGAAGATATATTCACAAAGGAACACCCATGCAGGGATGTAACTTTTGAGAGGGCATAGATAAGTAAGCATCACTTCCATATTGTACGTACACACCCCGCTAACTGCTTCTGAAGTGACGTGTGCTGTGACCCTTCATACTCTGTCCCAATTATCTCTGGAGGAAGGCCGCGCATAGCGGCAGAGAAAGGGGGGGATAGAGTGGGCAAAACGATGCAGTACATGCTGCTGCGAAAGCTGGTAACTGCAGTCACTTTCCTCCACGCAATCCCGTTCCCTCACGTGCTCATTGGTGGAGCCGTCTCGCTCCACTATTTGCGCAGAGACTTGTCTTCGTTCGCTTGCTACAGATATATTTGGAACAGATAGAGCCTCAGCTCAATGGAGTACCCTGGATTTTCTAAAAGGGGGTTACGTATACTATACTCCGTCCCAACTAACTGTGGAGCAGGCAAACGAAAACAAGTCTCTGCGCAAGTAGTGACGCGAGACGGCTCCACCAATGAAGACGTGAGAGGAACAAAATTGCGTGGAGTGGGGGAAAGCAACTGAAGTTACCAGCCTTCCCACCAGCGTCTACTGATTTGCTCTGGCCAATAGATCTCCCTCGCTTCTCTGGCGCTATGCGCGGCATTGCTCCACAGTTAGTTGGGACAGGGTATAGTAGGCATCCCTAATTTTGCCATACTTTTCTGCCTTTGACGTTCCTTTTGTTAGAATTACTGGACCAAAGGGGGTTGATATAGTGCTTCGGAAACTGTAGGCCCAGTCCCGGTTAGTTTATCTGTGCACAAAGTCGACTAAATGCAAAACCTCAATACTACACAATACTGTTCCGTATTATTATCCACTACATTTAATTAGTAACATTTGAAAAACAATGGCAATGCTATAGTTTAATACGCTACATCAAGATGCACGGGAACAATCCACCAGCCAATCCGTGGAGGAAATATTTCTAGCCGAGTCCTCGGAATATAAGGCATCCATTAGTGCTTCTGTAGTCCCCCTCCCACCTTATCCCTCATAACCCTTCGATTATTCAGCATTTATCAACCACTCGGAGGGTAACCCGATTTCGCATTTTAAATGCAGGCTGAATGCATAATCGTGTTAGGCCTTCGATTCGCAATTCAACTCGTTATTGTAAATGGAAAAGCCTCGGTAGAAAGTCTGGAGACGGCCTCTCCGGTTGCTGGAGCTTTTGCTGGATTGACTGGAGCGATGATGACGTAAGCTATAAAACCGGGTTGACATTTTTTTAAAGGAGCAAATAAAACAGTTTTTCTGTTTTAAACAGTGTTTTAATCAAGAACAAAGAAAAAGCATGTTTTTAACAAACCAGTTTCTTTTGTTTTAAACATGTTATGAACAGTGTTTTAAACAAGATAATAAAAACATGTTTTAAACAAATAAAACAGTTTTGTGTTTTAAACAGTGTTTTAATAAAGAACACAAAAATATGTTTTAAACAAATAAAACAGTTCTTTGTTTTAAACAGTGTTTAATGAAGATAACAAAATTATGTTTTAAACAAATAAAACATTTTTCTGTTTTAAACAGTGTTTTAATCAAGAAAACAAAACCATTGTTTTAAACCAATGAAACAGGTTTTTTTCTTTTAAACATTTTTAGACAGTCTTTTAATCAAGATAACAAAAACATGTTTTAAACAAATAAACCAGTTTTTCTGTTATAAACAGTGTTTAGGGCCTCCCCGATGGCGCAGTGGTAGCGTCGTCGCCTTGTAGTCAAGGGGTCCCGGGTTCGATACCCGGCGGAGGCACATGGCACAGTGGTTCGGATCCCACTTTAAACCGTAGGTCCAGTCCCGATTAGCCTTACTGTGCATAAAGTGGACTTAAAACACCAACTCAAACCAATAAACAGTGTTTTAATCAAGAACACAAAAAACATGTTTTAAAGAAATAAGACAGTTCTTTTTGTTTTAAACGTGTTTTAAATAGTGTTTTAATCAAGATAACAAAACACGTTTTAAACAAATAAAACAGTTTTTCTGTTTTAAACAGTGTTTTAATCAAGAACACAAAATATATGTGTTAAATAAAACAGTTTTTTTGTTTTAAACATGTTATGAACAGTGTTTTAATCGAGTTAAGAAAAACATGTTTTAAACAAATAAAACAGTTTTCTGTTTTAAACAGTGTTTTAATCAAAAACACAAAAAATATGTTTTAAACAGTTTTTTTTGTTTTAGACATGTTTTAAACAGCGTTTTAATCAAGATAATATAAGCATGTTTTAAAAAATAAAATAGTTTTTGTTTTAAACATTTTTTCAACAAATAAAGCAGTTTTTTGTTTGAAACACGTTTTAAACTGTTTTAATCAAGAACAAAAAACATGTTTCAAACAAATAAAACGTTTAGAACATAATGCCAAGAGGACTTATTTTCTGAGAATAATTGTTGAAAAGCAATCTGTTAAATATGCAAGGAAGAACTGTGTTTCTATAGCTATGTACCTTAAATCTCGCATGTAGACTGATGGAAAATGTTCGACATCCACAGTTGCCAGGCCCACTCTATCTCCATAGAAGCGACTCTGCTTTCCGAAATATCATATCTTACTGTGAATGTAACAACATGCATTAGCATTGACAACAATGTAGGTAAAGTGCGGAACGAAACTGTTTAATCCATACACTGTTCAATTATAAGTGTGTGTTAAACACTTGCGGATAGAAAACAACATGGTCAGGTGTGTTAAACTTGATCCGCATGTACTCATTACAATTAGCTTCTGAATATATAGTGTTCCGTTCATATCTCCCTAATTTCACTTAATTACTGTGAACGAAGTACGATGAATTGTGAAATAACTGTAACAGCAAATAAAAGGCCAGATCTTCAAGTTTTGTTTTCATGACTTGAAGTTGTCCGTTTGCTCACTACGCAGCGCCACGGTCGCATAAATAAAAATGGCGACTGTTCAACAACGCGTGCAGGCAGTGGTGTGGTATGCTGAGACAAAATCTACGCAACGAAATTTCAGACGAGTGTACGGAGGAGTTGCACCTGATGCTAAATCAATTAGGCTGTGGTTTAGTAAGTTTCAACCGGCAGTGTCCTAAAACATTCTGGTGGAGCTCGCCGTCGTCTGTCGGAGGAAAAGATGGAAGAAATTCGAGCGGGGTTTCAGAGAAGCCCGAGTAAATCCATCCTCCAGGCATCCAGGCAATTGCTGTGTTTGCGATCCCAGTGAATAACATCCCAGAGTTACAAACCCGCATACGTGTTGCGATTGCACCAGCAACAGGGGACATGTTGGAGAGAACATGGCAAGAAGTTGAATACAGACTGGATATTGTTCGTGCTACCAATGGGGCACATGTGGAGGTGTATTAGTGTGTGGAAAATAACATTTATGAGTTATCTCTGAAATTTCATTGCTCTATCATTCATACTTTCTTTTCTACGATTAATTGAAATTAGGGGGATTTGAACGGAACACCCATGTTTTCGGCCACTGAACAAATATCTGTGCACAGTAAAGTAAATGAGACAGGTTGAATTAAAAGGCAGGGTTACCAAACACACAAATATTCACTGACAACCAAATATCAAAATTTGTTTTAAACAAGTCTAAAAAAGGTTTAAAACACTGTGTTCGAAGTGTTTAAAACATTTGAAATCAAGTTGTTTAAACAACTTTAAACATGCCAATCCTGCGTGAGTGCAGTGGGAAGCGGAAAAAGACTGAAGCATCCATAGACAGTTTGGCTGATGTTAGGGAAACACCTTTGCCTTGGGGGAGGGGGGGAACCATCAAACAACATCTAACGTTACAATGTCATATTCACATTACACCACTGACCTGCCATTGAACCGCTGCTTGACGGGCCGTTGACAGCTGCGATGTCTCTCCACATACATCCTAACTATTTACACCGTGGGCCAAATGATAAAATTACTTTATTTTGTACATTCAAAACGCATGCACGTTTCCAGAACACTGGATAGGCTAAGAGGACCCGTTGGGCACCACGCTTGCCGGATTTGAATCCTTTGGACTGAGGTAACTGAAATACCGCGTGTACGTATTGCACGAAGATTCGCGATCTGGTTCACCTCCGCAGCGTGACCGCAGACGCCACAGATTCCGTCTACAGACATACATGTGTGCAACTCGACGGAGAACATGTTGAAGAAGTACTGTGATTTGCCTATGGTGCAGGCACTTTTCGGACATCCTGTACTTTTCCTTTCGTAGCCTTGTTTCGCTACGTCTTATTCCCGCACTATAAACACTGATTTAATTACTTCATCATTTTGTTAATTTGCATTATATATACTAAAAACATTATATACAACCGTGGTCGGTGAACCATTTTTGTTCAATCTTCTTCCACACTAGAGTAACTACAGGTGTTCGACAATTCGACCAATACTTTATTCAGGCAGATTACTGTTGTCACTGCTGTTTCGTCTCGATATTTATTTTACGGCACGTTGCTCAATTGTTTGTTAATCCGGTCCATCAAGTATTCAATCGATCAGGACAATCAGCGCCATTTTTTTATCTATTTACAAGATATTATGCGTTGTGTTGAGACATTTGAGCTATCGGATCGCGAAGGTATTTTCAGTGGCTCGTGAATGATTTACTGCATGTGCTGGTAGCGATTTTAAGTGAAACTTCTTCTACAGTACGCCTATCGTTATTTCCGGACTCTTCCTGCGTAAGAGCGCAGCCAGATTTTAAGAACATGTTCTTCTGATTGGCTATTTCGAGCGCCTGGTATGACGCGTAGGAGAGCTAACCCTGCAAGTGACCAATCAGGTCGCCTATTTCCTCTAATGGCGTATCAGCCTACTGTCGGATTAAAAATTATAGATACTCGAATTTGGACTGTAACGTGGCAACACTGCATACAGCGATGTCCCTTGAACCGCTGAAAGTGCGGGCTGGCGCTGCGAGCAGTGATGTTCTGTACACTATAAGATTACGTTTACATGCGTTGTCTACACGTAATCTACGCGTAGATTACATTGGGTTGTAGTTTACATAGACTACGTAGACAATCTAAAGTGCATTGAAATTAATTTCCAAGGCTTTTATGAAGGGAAAGTGACATTTTCAACTATATTGGTTCCTAACGAACTGACAAGAATCCTATTTACAATAAAATTTATCTTCTTTTCTATCATCAACTATGGAAGAAGATAAATAGTATGCAAAAAAACAACAGATGGCAATCGTGAGGCAAAAGTGGTATTTTCCCCCATAAAACACTAGAATATTTCCTATGTCAGGTTTCTCCTAGGTGAGAAGTTCGAATTTGCAAGGAAGAGTATGAAAGGTTCTTCTAACATATTGTCAACTGATACGCAGTTTAATTTTCTTTTAATTCCACAGCGCCCTTTGCTAAGTTATCACCTTTTGCCATGTTGTTTACATAGATTACGCTGCCTACGTGTATAAAATAGTCTACATGTAGAATATAGTCACGCAGCCAGCCAGCCAGGAGACCTCCTATTGCAGCAGACATTATGCAGCCAGCCAGCACATACTCTCTTGCAGACATCATGATGCAGACATCATGCAGCCAGCCAGCCAGCAGACATCATGCAGCCAGCAAGACATCATGCAGCAAGCACATAAACATGTATACCGACAGCTCCAACTTCTTTTTTTTTACACATTATTATATACAGGGTTTTTATTTTTCTTTACTCAATGTACCTTCAATTATTATTTCAAAATATACTCTCCATAACCATCTCTACTCTGCTTCGTAACCACTCACAGTGGATACATCTTGGCCAGGGGAATGATGAAGGAATTGGAAGCATAAAGGGAGAAACATTAATTTGCCTCAAACATCGCTCTGAAGTTCGCAAGTTGAACGCTCATTCACCCCACATTCCACCGGATGCAGAGCTGAGCAACAAGAACTTTCCACTTGGCTCTGCACAGTCAGCTAGGCAACGGCCCTCGCCAGCGGTGAGTGCACCTCCACTGTAAATTTCCATCTGCATCCAGGGATACCCCAGGTGCACAGTGGAGGTGCAAAGTCCACCAACCTATGACTCAAATCCAATGTATAAAACCCCTGGAGTCAGTAAATCGATCTCACTTCGCTCCAATATCACCACCAAACTGATCGACGAGAAGACGACGACGGCCTGCTGAGAGATCCCTACGTTACGAGGCGGCAACAAGCGAGAAGTCCATAAGCAGTCCGGATTAAGCCCGCCGAAGAATCTGCAGTTCATTTACAATTCAAGTCGCCGAATTGCCTGCCGTCTCTTATCGTCATCTTCGATCTCTCCAGCGGGCACCTATCACCTGTCACCGTCGCCGACGCCAGAAGCCGAGGGCCAGACCTACAGCAAGGGGTGAGTAGCGTTCAACATCACAGGCTCCCAACAATCCTTCATCAGCTCCCTTAAGGGTAGAGGTGGTTAGCCAAGTCAAACCGGCGTGACTCGATCCCATACCTTACCCGACGTCACGCAACAATAGACTATCGTTGTTTACGCGTAGACGTACATCACTGGCAGCGAGTCACGTACAGCTTTACTTCGCTGAATAAAAATCTGTATAAAATCGGTTTCTCAATGTGAATTGACAATGATAATGGATTTTAAAAACAGATGGAAAGAGCTTAAAAACAGGACCGATATTGTATTTGTAGGACTACCCAATACTAAGAAAAAGTAATTTCGTAAAATTGAAAAGTTTTTTTTTCACAAATTTTGTTGGTTGGTTATATTTTGACAAATTTTGAAAACCTCAAAATTAAGAATTGTGTTTAAAACCTTTCTGCCCGCACCCTACAAAAAAATCATGACGATCGAACCACCCGTTTTTGATTTACAGAATTTAAAAGAGAGCGACCAGCAGTCGGTAGGTAAGCCAAGGCCCTCACGGGCTGTAGAGCTATGGGGGTTAAAAGAGAGCGAACGTTTGCAAAACTAAAATGGAGAGAAACGGCCCTATCTTTGTTCTCACAGCATACTCGAAATAAATTTGGTTAGGATAGATTAACGCAGAATTGAATAAGTTAATTTTTGAAGTGACTCGTTTTAATGTAGGTCTACTGTTTAATTTTTAATTGGAGTCCAAACTAGAGTATCTATAATTTTTAATCCGACAGTAGGTGGGTTCACATCGCAAACTACAGCGGCTCTGGTACAATTAAAAAATGCGAGTAAATTGTAAGAAAAATCAAATGATCTTAGTAATTAGCTTTTTTTCAAATCTGGAAGCAGCTCTATAGCTTGGTGAGTTTGGTGGTCTCTGGTCTACCGTACGCTAGAGAGGTAAGAGTAAGTCAAGCCTCTTCAAAACTTTTGACAAACATATAATACCTACTTCAAATGCAAGATTAAAATTAAAAATTCCCACTGTCGTTCCTAAATTTGTAAGTTTACTGCCACGGCAACAGGCCTGCCATCTTTTGTTATCCTGTAAAAGCTGTCCATTCTTAGTCATCCTTGTCAGTAACCTTCAGATCTTCGTAACATTGTCCTTGTATCTTCTTTGCCTTCCTGTAGGTGTCTTATCAGATGTCCTATAGGTGGATAAACTGACGTCACGTTTACGTGTTATCACAGGGACGTTCTGAGATATGGATAAAAGGAGATAAATAAAGCGGGCATATAGAGAGAGAGAAGGGGAAAAAGGAAAAGTACAGGAGATAGAAATGATAGCGATATACTAGTAAACTAAAAGTAGCGGCAAAGACTTAGAGAGACAGATGCAACGTCCCACCTACACACAATTACCACACTCTAAACACTTCAATTAGGAGGACGGCAAAAGTCTACCCATATGCGCTAACTTTTTGTCAGCCGTCGAACATGGACTCAGAAATATCTCAGGGCTTGCTGGGTGTAAGGAAATACTATACCAGCTTAATATATACCGTGCGTCCATTTCGATCTGCAGCCGAGAGATCGGGAGAAGCGTGGCGGGCGGCGCTGACGGAGATGCCGACATTTGCGGCCTGTAATGCCCGCTTATTTTTATAGACATATGCAGACATTTATATAAATATTGCAAAACGATCACTAACCTGTGTTATAACACGCAAAAGTTCTTCTGTAATTCATCCAAGTTCTGCTCTTATATACACAAATAAATACGCTATAGAAACGATGTTAAGAGCCACAGATAATAAAGCATTTTAATCATAGTTTTGACCAGTAACGTCCTGTTTAAGTTTATATCCTTGAAACAGTTTTGTGGCAATGGGAATCGTTTGGAGGTTTCGAATGTGCAACACTGTATCAGGATTACACTGCAGACGAAACCTATAAAAGTGAATGGTTTTCGTGAGCTTCCTTGCAATCCGAAATATCCGAGCTCTAGTTTTTTGTTCCTTCGCGACTAGATGAAGACAGAGTTGTAAATATAGTGGGGAGCAATGTAAACCAAGAGCGTGTTGATTTCGTACTGTGCGCAAGAGTGTTATTCTTGGTTACTTGCAGTTACTTGTTTGTGTTATTGTAGTGTGTATGTGTGACGTGTCAGTGAGACGATTGGAATGCCAGCCACAAGATTCACGTTAGAACAAAGATTTTTTATGTATGACACGTACGTGAAAACAAACTCGTGTCGAGACGTGTGCAGGTAATTTGTACAGAAATTCCCATGCGTTTCAACTCCACACAGAGATACGGTTAGACATCTTGTCCTTAAATTACGAGAAACTGTATCGTTAAATTTTAAAACACCTAAGCAAAAACGACGGATTCTAACCGAAGTAAAACTCGATGATATTGGTGCAGCGTTAGAACGTTCTCCAAACAAACCTCTACGCCGTGTTTCACAAGAGGTGGGCGTGTCAAAATCATCGGCACATACAGTCACTAAGCTACTAAAATTAAAACCATACTCTTATAACACACGTTGGTGCTCGTTTTGCAATATTTATATAAATGTCTGCATATGTCCATAAAAATAAGCGGGCATTTCAGGCCGCAAATGTCGGCATCTCCGCCAGCGCCGCCCGCCACGCTTCTCCCGACCTCTCGGCTGCAGATCGAAATGGACGCACGGTATATTTATATATGTTTATTATAGTCTCAATGGTGTCCGTTTGCACACTTACACACGTGTCTTTACCTGAAACCCTTACCACGCGCGTGCATTTACTTGTACCACCTCTTGTCTCGAAGAGATAAGGGGGGGGGGCAGGGATCATCCAATTTATTCCTCGCTGTGAGGCGCCAGGGGGAGAATGGGGACCTAATTTTATTTAGGGCCTTGGTCGCCGCTGACGTCACGGGTTGCCCTGTAAAAGAGAGTAGGTTGTGCGTAGTACCCCAACCACAGCCGGGAATTGGCAGGAACCAATCGGTACTCCAGAATAGCGGGCGCAGGGTAAAAGGATTAAAGGATGCCGCGACACCTCCGGCGTTAGCTGGGAATTGGCAAGCCAACCGGTGTCTCCTATGAAGGGACGGCAGGTTAGAAGGAAGGTTCGGGTGCTCCCAGACAAGCCGGGCAGGTAGACCTGGGCACCTATCAGCCTAAGCGAGCGGACCAGGTAGGTAGGTTGCTGCTAGGCTCTTCTTCTTCTTTCTCCGTCCTTCCTTCTGGGATGGCTTCTAGTTCTCAGGCTGGGAGGCCAGTTAACCCTGGATGTTTGCCTGTTGACATCAGGGAGCCAACTGAGCTCCGTTTTTTTTTTTTCGTTTTGCAGTCAGGATTTGCCTATCCCAGCAGATTGTTTATTGAACATTAACTGGAAAAGTGTTCCCCTGTGCATAGCACCACGCCATGAAGGCGTATAGGGGGTGTGGGGATAACGCCCCACACTTTCTTGATCCGGTCGTGAGTGGGGGTGATGTGATCAGCATCACGCCCCTAACCACCTTTACCCTGGGGGGTAATAATTTACATTACTGTAACAATATTTGCTTTCAGACATCATGAATACATTGGGACTGGCGCAACTGTCGCGCCAGTACAATAGGCAGTGTACCCAGAAAACCCCATAATTTCTACTCGCTACTACAATTACATAAACATTTACAAACATAAAACGTAAAGAAAGATCAGATGGCAGTTAGTAGCTCCCGGAGGAGTTGTAGCCTGGCATCTGGGTCCGTAGTACGGAGCTCCGTTTTTTTTTTTTTTTTTTTTTACCTAAGTGGGTCAGGACATCGGCAATTGATGTAACCTGCATCTTGTTCATATGACTCATTGACAGGTGTCGCTAATTTTATTTACAATAATAAAGGGGTTACAATCTTAATGCACAATTACCCTCTGCAACTGTCGCAAGAGGTGTGATAGCTAATGTTCCCAAAAAATCCCAAAACATACATACAAAAGGACGGCACAGGACATTACGTGGTACCTTATGGCACCAGAGTGTCGACGAGGTTGGTGAGAACCCGCTGCCGAGTCGAACGATCCGGCGCCTGCCGAATCTGAAGCAAACCTTGAAGTAGGGTAATCAGCCCTGTTAAGATGTCGGGTTGTGCGAGTTTTTGAAGCAAGTCCAGGAGGATCTCTTGAGGACTGGTCGAAGATTTTGTAGCAGCGGGGCTGGTAGCTGGTCGAGGTGTCGGAGTGCTGGGGCCTCTCCTGCTTGGTGGCGGCCGCTGATTGGCCGGTCGCGGCAGTGGCGCTGGTCTTGGAGCCGTGGCGACTGACGTCACTGGGACTTCCTGTCGAATTGGCCGGGTTGGAGCTCGGCGTCAGTGGTAGATTGGGTTTTCCTCTCTGCTTTTATCTTTTTGAAGAGCGGACAGCCTCTGTAGCTGGCGTAGTGCTGTTGATTGCAGTTCACGCATCTTGGAGGTGTGGCCCGGTCCTTTTCCGGGCAGTCAGCAAAGCGATGAGCCCCCCGCGCACTTGACGCAGCGGGGCGGTGCGAAGCAGTGCTGCTGGCCGTGCCCGACCCTCTGGCACGCGTGGCACTGTAATATTTGTGTAGAGCGATACTTTTCCACTCTCATCATAAATTGTCCCAAACCTTCTAGCTTGTAGATCTCCTACGATTTTGGAACATTCGGCAAGACGATCATTATTAAAGGTAATGGTCGTCTGGGCGAAGTGGGATCAGAGAAAGTGTGATCCACTTCAGTAGCTTGCGGAAAGCGTCTGGCTGGAGCTTTGAGGCGACTGGCACTGTGGACGGTGAATCCACAGCTCTTGGCCAAATATGCTGCCACTTCCGCGGGGTTCAAATCCGCCGGAAGGTGTCGAAGGATCACCTTTAATTTCGCAGCGGCTGTGGAGCCGTATGCATATCCAATTTTACTGCTGTTCAGGAATTCACAAATTTTTGTGAAATCCCGCTGGTCATCTGTGGAAACTCTGCAGCACCCTCTGGTATAAAGAAACGTGGCCCGGTTTTGAACCGCCTTAGAAATTTGGTGGGATATCTTTGCACCAGTCGTGCTGAAAATAGATATGTAGGGAGGCCTGCGTGTCTTTGTTGGTGTTGAGATAGCTGGCTTGCCATCTCTCGTCTGACTGCTTGACTGCGACGCTGGCTGACAGTCGCTTTCGGATTCGCTGGTGGTGGGATCCTCATCATCTATTGCTTCTGTTTCTGGTCCTATCTTACGGGGTCTCTTCTTTTGGTTCCCCCTATCCATGCCGGGGAAAACCAGGAACGAACGTGTCTCCTCGCTACCTCTGCTGGGCTGTGCGGACGAGGTACTACGGCCTCGTGCCTGCCATTTCTGCAGTGCACGTACGTGGATTCGAAAGATGAGAATGGGAGCTCCGGTCTCTCTGCGCTGGGTTTTATACTCGCGGTGGCGCATGGGTGGTGAAAATTTTAACTACAAGTACGCGTTGCTAACTCATTTTTTTACATATTGCAAACTTCGTACTGAGGAATGTCAAGGTTTTGACATTGAGAAATCACTAGTGGGAAAATCACTAGATGCACTTGACAATATAAACTAAAACTGTGTGCATTCAGACAATACAATTAATAATGAGCCTCGCAGGACTCTGCTATTCTAAACAACACGTTGAACAATGTAATTGACAATAATTTGATAACATTAAAAAGAATATAGCGACCACGCAGGGTCTAATAATGAGTGAAGCTAGTAAACGTAGAGGTGGAACCGTTAACGTTTACTGAATACATTTAAACTAAAAGCGTACGCCTCGCAGGGACATTCCGCTTAACTCTTTCATCCGATTAAAAAGAATATAGCGACCACGGAAGGTCTAATAATAATTGAATGGCGACCAAGCAGGGTCGTTACACAGATAGAAGAAGATTTACATAAAGAAGCTGTAGAAAGTACAGCTTGGCCAAGATAACAATGACCCTGTGGCGCTGCAGTCTAATTTTCAACCGTAAGCAAGCGGAGGGAACTTGGGCAATGCAATCAGCTGCTTACATTGTTTCCGTGTTGCCAAATTGTGCAGTCCTGATAAAAGGTACGAGAGAAGGAGAGGCGAGAAGAAAATAAATGACTGTGTAGTTTGTGAGTAAGCCGGGGGCTATCTTAGTTCTCATGTAAAAAAAAATATATAGAGAGAGAAAGCAGAAATTGAAAAAAAAATGAGAGAAAGAAAAAGAAACGATCCAAGCAAGAGGAAGAAGAGAGAAAGTTTAGAACAAAGGGGAAGAATGAGTAATGTTTATTCCTTATTGCAGAGAAGGGGCACGTAACACCAATGACCTTTCTTGAAAGACATCCAGACCTATACGAAGCTCCATCCTGTTGAAATATAAATCTCGTTATAAAGACTTATTCTTTCATGAGGTGCATGAGACCAGATGTTTACTCAGCCTACCACCGATCGCTTCACATGTTCGCGAGTTCCTTTCTACCGGTACTGTATGTGTGTCCTGCAGAGATCAATTGTTTATATCGGAGAACCATACATCAATTACTTCCAACATGATACCAGTTACATAGGTTGTAGGTCACTGCCGGATCCTTGTGTACAAACCGTGTGCTACAGATATTTCTTGGACATCCTGTTAATACTTTCTCTCTCTCTCTCTCTTTCTCTATTTCTCTCTCTCTCTATCTATCTATATAAAGGGTATGTATATACAGGGTGTCGCAAAACTCTTTCAACAACGCTTGGGTGCTGGTAGATATAATAAAAAAAAGTAACTTTTCCCTATAAAGTTTACCTCAAAAGCGCTTAGTTTCTGCGCCATACGCGCTTAAAGTCTATCCTGTACGTATGCAACCCAACACAACTGAACTAGCAGGGGCGCGTGGCAGGGTTGCCACTAGCGTTCCTCGTTCAGAGAGACGACTTAAAAACAACAACTTGGTAGTCTTCCCTGAGCAAAATCCAAAACATTAATGGTACTTGCGATGTTGTAAGAAGCATTGACAGTATTTATAAACTGACCAAGACAAATAAAGGGCAGACTGAAATTCAAGATTACTCATTCTAAAATATCTCCATAATTGATTGATTGATTTGGTTTATTTTAATTCGCTTTTCTGCCACCTTTGGCTAATCGCGAAAATGAGGATGATATGATGAAATAACAAATGACACCAATGTCTAGACCAGGATTTAAACCCGAGACACCTAGCGCCGTATCGAGCTGTGCTAACCACATCACCACAAAGTGTTTCGTGTATCATGCAATATCAACAATTGCAAGGAACACGTGAGATAGAGGAAATCCACGAACGATCAAATGTAAGCATGATGTGTTTGCTGCCTCGTTTCGTACACGCAGACTGAAATGTAGAAATGTTCAGCGAAAAATGCAGGCTCGACCAGGACTCGAACCCGGGTTATTACAATTTATTTGAAAATTATTCCTAGCTAGCTAGCGTTATTGCTAATCGTGTTTGTCTCAAAAGGAAATAATTTCGAGGCTCTTTTAATTTAATGATTGATTGATTCATTGCTTGATTGATTTGCTTTATTTTACTTAGCTGTTTGTGCCACTTTTGGCTAATTTACGAAGATGGTGATGAGTGATGATGATATGAATATATTGATGAATGGACACTCACAAACATACATGCCCAAGCCGGGATTCGAACCCAAGATCCCTAGCTTATTTTAGAAAACAGTGGAAACCTATAAATTTTACTGACAACTGATATGCATGTAAGAAAAATTATGTGTTTTAAAAATTGGTATCAAGAAAATTCTAACGATTTTAGTTGCAATACTAGGAACATGCTAATTTAAACCCCCCCTGTCTCTCTCTCTCTCTCTCTCTCTCTCTCTCTCTCTTTCTCTTTCTCTCCACTCAAACTGGTTAATCTTGAAAGCTCTATTAAAGAAGTTGTAGGAAGAAATTAATATTTCATTGAAAGGAATTACATTGAGTTCGGTGCATACTTACTGCCTGTACTAGTTTGTTCTGCACTTCACGATGTCGTTTGATATTGGTACATCAAGAGAAATCCTCGTAATTTACACTCTTTTCATGTGTGCGAATTAGTTTTCTCATTTTGTGTCTTTGCTTTGCATTCTTATCATGGAACGTGAAAGAAAATAATCAAAAGGAAACCATTGAGTACGCGTCATAAATTGTACATATTTATCATTCATTGTAGTAACTTGATATCAACATTGAAATGTAAGAATAATATTTTCGGAAGGCACCAAAATGTCAACTTTTAGTTCACCCTGGAAACAACGTTTTGTAGCAAACGAGCGAGATTCTGACATCTAGATGAATTTCCGGAATAATTCTTGTGAATTTATATTATTCTCATTGTACGTAATTTTCCTGCACTTTCGGGCAAATAGTAAATACGAGGACAAAATATCCGGTGACATTTTTGTCCAGGTCGGAACTCGTGTCCGGAACATTCGGTAGAGAGATCATGTGTTGATCACTAAACGTACTCAGTCACCGAAGTGGCTCAAGAATATTCATCTGCCGGAGATTTTTCTTTCTTTTCAGCCTGCTTTTTATAACGAACTCGATTGCAATAGCGCTAGTTCACAATTTTCTAATAAATAAATTGTAATAACATTACAGTCTGCTTGTTCGAAACGAGGCAGCAAACACATCATGCTTACATTTGTTCGTTCGTGGATTTCCTCTATCTCACGTGTTCCTTGCAATTGTTGATATTGCATGATACACGAAACACTTCGTGGTGATGTGGTTAGCACAGCTCGCTACGGCACCAGGTGACTTGGGTTTAAATCCTGGTCTAGACATTGGTGTCATTTGTTATTTCATCATATAATCCTCATCTTCGCGATTAGCCAAAGGTGGCAGAAAAGCGAATTAAAATAAACCAAATCAATCAATCAATTATGGAGATATTTTAGAATGAGTAATCTTGAATTTCAGTCTGCCCTTTATTTGTCTTGGTCAGTTTATAAATACTGTCAATGCTTCTTACAACATCGCAAGTACCATTAATGTTTTGGATTTTGCTCAGGGAAGACTACCAAGAGTTGTTTTTAAGTCGTCTCTCTGAACGAGGAACGCTAGTGGCAACCTTGACATGCGCCCCTGCTAGTTATGTCAGAGCAAGCGTTTGCTGTGTTGGGTTGCATATACGTACAGGATAGACTTTAAGCGCTTATAGCGCAGAAACTAAGCGCTTTCGAGGAAAACTTTATAGGGAAAAGTTACTTGTTTTTATGATATCTACCAGCACCCAAGCGTTGTTGAAAGAGTTTTGCGACACCCTGTATATGTTTGTCTCTCTACCTTCTTACTTTCAATCTCTCTTTCTGTCTGTTTCTCTCTTTTCTTGCCTTTCTCTTTCTTTCAAACTCTCTGTCTGTCTGTTTCTCTGCTATCTTCATCATCTCTTACTTTTTATCTCTCTGTCTGGCTGTTCTCTCTTTTCTTGCCTTTCTCTCTTTCAATCTGTGTGTCTGTCTATTTCTTTTTTCTTGCCTTTCTCTTACTTGCAATCTCTTTCTGTCTGTTTCTCTGTTTTCTTGCCCATCTCTTACTTTCAAACTCTCTGCCTGTCTGTATCTCTGCCATCTCGATCTTTTCTTGATTGTGCTTTTTTTTTTTTTTTGTTATTTTGAGCATCTACATGCCTTCTACATTATATTTGAAGCCTGATGGTTTGCAGATGTGAGCAGACTGTATCTGGTGCACATTCAGCCATTCATTCCGAAACGTGGTTTTATTTTGAATAATAATTTACAAATAAATTTCGAGTGAATATGACTCCACTCATTTAACACCTTGTTCTATGACCTCTTTCAAGGGAACATTAGGGGAACGAACGAATTACATTCTTGAACATGTTTCATTTGTGTAAATGTTAAAGAAACTGACTAAACTAACTCTCTAGTCTTCTTAAACCCGAAGGTTCATGGCTGCAGCAACACAGGCCTTCCATCTGTCTGAGCAAGATCTATATACTCTTTTCCGTCCCTACCGATTTCCTTTAGGTCCATCTCAACGTTATTCCTCCATCTTCGTCTAGGCCTTCCTTAGTCCAGGGACCTCCCAAAGTAGTCCCCGTCCAGAGATCCGAATGGGAGACTATTTTACCTTCGGAATATTTTAACTTGGGAACATCCCTTGCCTCGTATTGCTGATTCTTGACATAGAGTTGTCAGCTCCACGCCTAATCCCCAATATAAATGGAGAACCGACCGCACCTGTCGTTGGTCAGCGGATCCCTCGGATCTAGATGGGAGGACCACATAGTAGTTTACCAACCGTATCCCACTTCTGCCAATTATGGGACGCTCATAGAGACATGACAGGACAGCTCTGTAAATCCCAACAGAGCCAAATGTTGACCATTTCACTCCGTTGGTTGACTAACTGCACACTGGGCGATGAGGTCGTCACATCCCTACGCCGATGTTAATGTTAAAGAATATTAATCAATTTGATCTAATCATTCAAACCATCGACGCAATTAACATAAACAAGCTGGAAAGCGAAATACCCTTAGAAAAATGCATACAATCCCATATTCGTTTCCAAGTTGATCCCGAGTTAATTAACGCCCCTCGTACATAAAACAGAGAAAAAATCCGTTTTTCTATATTTCTGGCTTGGTGCAGGTCAACTTTAAACATTTCGATGCCACGATGGAATTCTATATTAACATTAATGGACGCAAGTTCCATTACACGTGTAGCACATTTTCCGAAATAAAGGACCATTAATTTCCGCAACGAGCAATTCCTAAAGATCCAATTTTCGTTGTTTCGTTACGGCTCCAATTTTTTCTATTATCGAAACACCGATTCCGATATCGGAAAGAAGGGATTAGTCGATTTACGATGACAATGGCAGTTAAGGGGAGGAAAGGGCGGGAAGTCCCGTGGAGGCATCTAGCGGATATTTCGTGAATTAGCGGCCAGCCGCAAGCAAATCACGGATTGTTTCGTGACTGATGAAATGTGACGTCGTTTTCCCGTGAAATCCCCGATGTAGTGTCACGTGACACTGACCGCACATGACTCAATATCCCTCGCGTCCCGATCACGTGGGAATCGGAAAAGGAAAATGGCCGCTCCATTAGCGACCATTACGCCATCAGATAGGGGCTTTAGCCGGTGGTTTTTGTCACAAGGGGGCGGTGGTTTGAGGCGGGTTGCAAGCGTGCTCTAGTATCCGAACGAGAGAGCAAGGGGCCTGATTACTTTCGGAGTGGTGGTTTGTACTGCGTGTCGCAGTCAAGTTGAAGAATATTTTGATTTTCTTTTGGTCCCGGGTGTTTTTTTTGGGGGGGGGGGTAAAATTAGGGATAACCAGATTCAGATCCTGAAATATCCATGGTTCCGGATTTTGGATTTCACATCAGGTTACCCACTGTTGTAGTCCCAAGTTATACGCTAAGTTCCGTGAAAGGCTTAAATGAAGAACATGTTTGCATTAAATATGTCGATGAAGTTAACAAACTTCAAAAATATGTGTAGAATTCGCATAAGAGACGCATATTGCAATACAAAGACATTTTTAAAATAACGAAGTATGAAGCGCATGTTTTAATGATTGTATTTAAATATAAAGGCTATAATAGTATTTCATGGGCTGCAGTACATCATGTTGTTTATTTTCTTGTTGAGTTTGCTTCGTTTGCATACTGTTAACACGCTCGCTGCCACCTAAAAAATGGAATACTTTTGTCAAAAGCCGATTAAGCTTGTTATGTAATTTTGCTTATTTGTAGCATAAAATGGATTGATTTATATAAAATACATTATAAATTTGCAACTTTCATGTAAATGTTACATTGACGCACATGTGCGTCAGTTGCAGATAGTATGAATTTTTATTACCCTGTGCCGCATGACGCGCAAATGCGTCACGTTTTATTGACATAGATAATGTTTATTTTCGCACAGAGGTTTTTTTTGCATGTTCCTCCTAATAAGACAACTTATTATACTACAATGTAATAGTATTATTATTATACACATGTATTACATGCATACATACATATTTATTATATAACGCAGTATAAGATATTATAATGGCTATATTGATGCATAGTTGGTTAAATACTTTCTTTTTGATTTCGTTTATTTTACTTCGCTTTTATGCCATTTTTGTCTAATCGCGAAGATAAGGATGAGTGATGATGTGATTAAATTGATTAAGGGACACTCACGAACACCCATTCCAGACCGGGATTCGAACGCGGGGCCCCTAGCGCCGTAGCATGTTGTGAAGCCCGCGACGGAGGCCGGCAACACTTCTTTAGATATTGATGTAACATGACAGAATCACTTGTAAAAACAATGTTGCATTTATAAGTTTACGATCTCAAAAAGGCTAACTCAGACTGGGCCTACAGTTTAAATATGGATCCTGTAACGACCGCCATGTTAGGCAAATTTAAGTTGTATATTGGCATTTATCTTATTCTTATACTTTCAAGTTAAGAACTTGGATTAAATTATTTATACTTAATTGTTTTTATAATCCATGTATATATTCACGATTTATCTTACGTTATAATATTATTCGCGTATTTTTGCAACATTTATTCAGAATTTATAGGCTAATAATTATCCCAAATAATATATGCAACGTTTTCATTGTTTAAGCACAAGTTAAATACATCTCTTCTTAATATCGATTTTTGTTCAACAATGTACAAGATTGAAGTAATTTGTCTTCGTTATAAACTAAATCTTTATTTAATCATTTTTATGTGCAAGGGCAAATATGATTTATTTGATAAAATCAGTTTAGTTATTTCTATATAGTTTAATATTGTAATATTATAGCAAAGTATTTCTCCCTCGTTTTCAATAAAATATCGTATTCCTATTGGCTGTTTATGTTAGGAGTGGGGGAACCACGCTTCGTGTTCTTGGCGATGTAAAAACTTCCACGTTGGCATTTTTAATTGTTGCCAACCTGAACTTTAGCTTACTATCGCTAATTAACATTGATGTGTTATATAAATTATCAGTTTTTCTTATGCTATTTTATGTTATGAGTTTGTATTGTAAGTTAGAAAAATCTGTTATTCTGCGCCTCGCGCTTGAGGTAGAGTTGAGGTCTTGCTATTAACGGTGATGTCGGTGCGCGGATTCTGTCCTGATAAATAAGTTACTCATCACTGCCTACAAGCGAGCAGGACCCAACACATTATATTTTTGGCTTGTGCGAATAAGTATGTACGCGCGCGATTCGTGATTAAAGATTTTGGACATTTTAATTATAAAGTATTTGGAATTTTATTTACTGTCACGTGTCGCAATTCGGTGGTTTCCTTCCTGGAGGAAGGGTGGATCGTCTTAATGCCGATCCCTGGGTGAGAACTGGTGCTCCCAACTGACCAGCCGGAGCAAGGAGCGGTGTGTTGCCAATTCGAATCTCCATACCCTGGAGTTACGAGTGGTGATACGTTGCAATCCTTATCACTCTTCAATGTGTCTCCGCCTGGGTTCGAAGCCTCCTTTATTATCAACACGCCAAAGGGATAATCAAGGGGTCCCGTGTTCGATACCCGGTAGAGGCAGGTAGTGCTTCAGATCCCACTTTAAAACTGTGGCTCAAGTACAGATTAGACTTGAAAAGTGGACTTCAAACACCAACTCAATCAATCAATCAATCAATCAACGCCATCGGGGAGGCCTAACGCAACGGTCGTATCGTCTGTGTCAACTAACAGTATCTCCACAACTACCAATGCTGTAATGATGAAATTTGATGAACTGATAGGCAAAACAAAGTAGATCTCAACGCAACATAAAATAACTCTGTATTTAACTGTCTGCCCGTCAAAAACAACAATTGATCTCAAGTAACCTGTTCATATCTCGGAAACGACAGTAGCAAAGGTGAAGATCTAAGATAAACAAAAAAAAAAAAACGTTTCCAACAAAAAATAACTGTCAGTGGCAACCATGAATCTGTACAGTGTGGATGCATATCCACAAGGGAACGATTACCGTTTGTGTAGGCTCCTGGTGTCGAAATGAGTCCTCAACTCGATTTGGCATCCTATACGCGTAGGAAGTTAAGAAAATTACTGTTGTGAATATCGAAATCTAGCACGGCATGAATTTTGTACCTTTTGTTCTGCGGCTCATCAATGGGAAACTTAGATTTCTATGTGAGAAATACAAATCGGAGACTTCTTCAATGTTTGAACGGCGTTCGCCATGGGACCAAGCGAGCCTATTTATAAGCGCATGCATACCATTTGAATTACTGACACTACTACATATCCATGAAGCAAATCTTGATCATTTCCTTAGTCCAGGTTTGTAAAAATATAACTGGGAGCCTCCTCAGGTGTACAGTGTACAAACGCAGCCTTCTCACGTGGCTGAAATATGTTAGCAGCTTGAGAAATATGAGCTGGATGAGCAGTGACGTCACACCTTGGGGAGATGCCGGATTCTCCGCGGGGATTCCCCACCAGAGCGAAAGTTCCGACTCCCGCTCATCCATCATGACGTCAGCGTTCTCCCTGGGTGGTACAGCAGGTTGGGAGCGAGTCTTTACTCCTTTTGGAGAAGTGCTCGCCTCTTCAGCTGGCGAGCCGAAAGTATCGCCTTTCAATCGCCAATGAAGAGCCAATCATAAGTTCTGACTATGTTGGGGACGCACAAGTATAATCACGATCGCGATTCTCGTTAAAAAAAAAAAATGACGTCATGAAACCATTTTACTATTTTCAAAACTTTTTGTTTTCTGCCTCAATTTTTTTCTTGGCTTAAAAAAACGGTTTACTTCAAAACCGAAAATCATGCCGAATAATTTCAACAGCACTATAGCTGGCGACAGAATATAGAGACATATATTAATTCGGTGGGTCCAATCCCGATTTCCCTTGTGTCTTGTGGATGTGTGGATGATTTGTGGATATATATACACTCTCTGTCCCGGTAAATTTCTGGATCGAGGGAACGAAAGAAAGTCTTTGCTCAAGTAGTGACTCGAGAGGTCTCGACCAATGAACACGTGCGAGGAACGGGGGAAAAGCGACTGCAGCTACCAGCCTTTGCAGCAGCGTGTATTGTTTCGCTCCTCCCACTCGCTTTCTCCCCTTCTCTGTCGTTATGCGCGGCCTTGCTCCAGAGATTCCCAGGATAGAGTATAGGAACAGTACTGGCGAGGAAAAGCGTGTAGAGATCCAGAATGTTTGGAGGCGAACTCACCCATCCCCTATTTGACTTCATGTAACGGTTTCAACAAGGGTTTTTAATTGTTTTAATTGATTGATTTTGATTTTAAGTCCGCTTTATGCACAGAAAGACCAATCGGGACTGGACCTACAGTTCAAAGTAGGATCCGCATCGCTATGTGACTTCAACCGGGGACCCCTTGATTACATGGCAACGACGCTACCACTACGATATCGGTACGATTCATCAAGGGATTATTTACATTTAAAGTTAAAGTCCTGATTCGAACGCCACTTTAATTCAAAGGAAGATTAGTTCTCCGACAACCATATTGTCACGTGCCAGTTTCACACGACACAATGAATGTTGCAAGGAGGAATGGTTTCTCGGAATCGACAAGAGATGGCAGCACGTTATATATAGAGGAGTGAAGGAGATTATAAAAAACTTAGAGCGGAGAAGATGGATGATATATATTATAGTAAATTGAGAAATATATAAAAGAAGAGTTCAAATACTATAATAGAAGTAAATAGAATGATGTATGTAGTAATGTAAAAGAATTCAGAATATAGCCGCATATGAAACGTTTAGGAAAGTCATTAAGTGACCAAATGAATTCAGAAATGTATCTCATCTCAATCTCTTTTTATTTTCCTGACGAGGAGAACATCGTCAGTGTTTTGGTTGTTTGTCCCCGGTGGCGCTGTTGTCAAATTAGACGCCCCGAAGCACTTTTCGGTTGCGCTTTTTCTTAGTCGCACTGGGCCATTGGCAGCGCTTGCTATTAGCGATCCTGGTTATTCCCCTTTGGTCAGGTGGCGCTGTTGTCAGATTAGACGCTCCTAAGAATCCTCTATAGCTTTGGTTCAATTCTCTACAAGGAATGCAGCATAATGATTTGTCTATATTATTGAGAAGAGATACGGTAAAGAGAAATATTTGCGATAAATGAAAGAAATAAGATTCTTTTCCAGTGGCAAAGAAGAATAGAAGAAATAAGATTTGCTGCGGAAAGAATAAATAGAAGAATTTATCGAGAATATAAGAATATCTCGGCGGAATATAGAAGATAATAAGAATTGCTGCTGAAAGAAGAAATAAGAATTGATATGAATAGAGGAAATAAGAACAGCGATGAATAAAAAGGGAATGACTATTTTTTGTAAATAGAAGAAAGAAGAAGACATGCATATATTTTGTTCATAGAAGAAATTGATAATAAAAGAAGAAGAAGCCTTTTGATAATAAAAGATGAAGAAGCCTTACGATAATCAAAGAAGAAGAAGCCTTGTTGATAATAAAAGAAGAAGAAGCCTTTCCATATTAAAAGAAGAAGAAGCTTTTGAAAGAAGAAGAAGCCCTTTAAAGAAGAAGAAGCTTTTTGATAATAAAAGAAGAAGAAGCCTTTTAAAAAAGGAAGCCATTTAAGAGAAGAAGAAGCCTTTTCCATATTAAAAGAAGAAGAAGCCTTTTGATGATAAAAGAAGAAAAGAAGAAGAAGCCTTGTCGATTATACATATATATATATATATTTTTTCTTTGTATTTTGTATAGTTCTCAGAATATAGATCCGCATTTAACTATATCCTCTTGGCTATAAAACGCTTTCTTATTTGGAATTCTCAAACAAAGAACCTATCCCCCTGAGATTAAGATGTCTGTAGCCGTGTTAAATAACATTTAAGTACGTACCCAAAAGGGGCGTAGCAATATGTCATGTCAACGTGGAGTAAATGAGATGTTGCCCATTCAGATTCTTTAGATATTTCATAACGTGTGCTTATCTTTGCTAGGTTGTGTTATATATATATACAGGGTGTCATTTTAATGACGCCCATAGACTACGGAAACGTATAGAAGACATCAACACAAACAACTTTTCTCAGTAACTTTTTTCTCTTTGGTGCATCGTTTCGGTGCTACAGTCGTTCAAAAAAGCCCGTTTTGCCTCCTGAATGCTGGCAACCACACACAACATTTGATTGCATTTGGGACGTCATATCCCGTCGTGAAGCGATGCGTTCCAGGGTTGCCAGGAACACATTCTATGAAAAATGACAGCTACAATCAGCCACATTATGTGCCGTAAAACAAAACGAGAAAACACGTTCTGTAACCTAATAGGAAGCAAACAAACGATACGAAAAATGGTAGAAAGAAAATTGAATTCAAGTGGAAGTGGTCATATCGAATTTTGTCTCAGCTTACATGTCAAATATTTGTAAATCTAGTTACCAAGTTGGCATCTACAATTTAGTCTATCTACTTCGTCCTTCTGATACTAATTGTCTGTGACACTTGAACAGATGACAAGATAGAAATGAAAGAACTCAAAATTCCAAAGGTAAGCAACACATAATATAATGTATATTCAGGGAATTATGAGGCAAGTGGCAAAAATGGTTGAAAATACAGGTATATAAGTAGTAGTAATACAAATTCTCCAACGACAGTGTTTATCTATGCACCGGATACACATGTAATAGTTTGCAACTGTGAACAGGGCAGTATATTCCCTACTGATTCATCATTAGATTGTTACTGTGGTTATATGTGTTTTAACCGTAATGTAACAACGTCAACCTCGAACGCTTCCGTTATCAGCACAAAAGCACCACAAAGCATCTGGACACAAACCTGTAGATATCAACCTTACAACAAGATTTGCAAATATCACTGACATGTAGCTGGGCGTAAACAGCAAACATGTAAGCTATAAGTCCAATAAAATTTATTGATGTTGATATTTGACATGTAAGCTGAGACAAAATCCGATATTGACACTTCATTTTGAATACTTTTTATCGTTGGTTCACTCCCCCCTTCTCCTGAGATGATTGCTGATCTTCTGGCTGGTAGGCTATGATGTTCGGTCTACTGGACGCGTATCTCGCTTCTTTTTACAGCTAGTAATGTGGCTGGCAGTTTGTCAGTTATCACAAAATTTGTGTGTTCCTTGCAACACTGCCGTGGGCTGTTTCGCCGCAGGAAATGACGTCACAGATACTATCAAATGTTGTGTTGGGTTGCCAGCATCCAGGCGGCAAAATGAGCTTGTTTGAACGACTGTAGCGCCGAAACGACGCACAAACGAGAAAAATGTTTCTGAGAAAAGTTGTTTGTTTTTGAATATCCTCTATACGAATCTGTAGTCCGTACATACATACATACATACAGGGTGTCTCAAAAGTAATAACGCAAACTGACACAGGTGAAAGTACACGATAAGAAACAAAAAAAATCTCAGTAAATATGGGTCTGCAAACTAACAGTTTCCGAGATAATCGCGAATGTGTGATTACAAGCCGCCACTGACTTCATTGTTTGTAAACATCGTCGTAGTTGGTAAAATGCTAATAATGTGTGGATACAAGCCGTCATTGATTGCATTTTGTAAACAACGGGTGCTTTACTCCTTGCGAGGTTTGCTCTTTGTTTACAAAACAGAATATTTCCGAGAGGTGGCGTTGTAATTAAACAGGATGGATACAATCAGTACACAGTCTAATCGTACTGTGGAGGTCACTTTTCTTACTGTATTATTAGCATTTTACCAACTAGGACGACGTTTACAAACAATGAAGTCAGTGGCGGCTTGTAATCACACATTCGCAATTATCTCGAAAAAGGCTCGTTTGCAGACCCATGTTTACTGAGAAATTTTTATCTTCTATTATCGTGTACTTTCAATTGTGTCAGTTTTCGCTATTACTTATGATACACCCTGTATAATGTGGAGATCTTGGAGTGTAACGTCATCGCAGTTCGTGTTGGATGTCTAAACACTGAAGTGACAACAGCGCTTCTCAGAAGAAGAAAAAAAACACCCGCTAGCTCGAAGCCGGTCGGCTTCCTCTCGAGCTGTGTCAAAAATACCGAACTGACGTTCGAATCAGGACTCGAACTATATCATTGCATAAGCCACAATGTTAACTGCTGAGGAATTGTAGGCTGTGGAGGTCAGTGTTGAGCAACCAGTAAAATTGGGTTGTGTGAACGGAACATGCATTTGAGAGCCGAAAACCAGGATTGTCGATTCTGTGAGAGACGCTCCTACTGTTTTATGAGCTTTTTAGGAAAGGATGTCGGCAACTCTCTCTCTCTCTCTCTCTCTCTCTCTCTCCTTCCTTCGTTCTCGCCGTTGGCTTCTCTCCTCCCATATCTCTCGTCTGGCGCTCTGCATCGATTTTTCTATGTTGCCGAAGAAAGCCAGTTCAGCCTCTGTCACAGAAGGTCAAGTCAAAACATCTCCTCTTGGATATGTTCCGGAGACTACACGAGACTTCGCACACTCTTGTCCCGCGTTGCTGATCTCTGGTTTTAGCGTCGCATCGATATTGAATAATCAGTTTCGTTCTTGTATGTTTTCCGACATGGAAGTCTTGTCCTCGAAGAGAAAGTTTCGTTCTGTTCATTGCTTCGATGAGGAAAACCTCATTCCCATCTCGATCTGGAAGGGAGTGCATCGTTCTTGTCTGTTGCTCGAAGAATTATTATCAGTCTCGCAGGAGAAGACTCGTTATTGTCAGAGTCTCAAAGGAAAGTCTCTGTCTCGTCTCTACCTGGAGACGAAAGTATAGTTTTCGTCTCTGCTTCTCTGTACATCACTTTCTTTTTTATTTCTCTTTATTTATTCCTGTCTCTCATTCTTTCCCTCTCTTTATTTATTCCTCTCATTCTTTCTTTCTCTCTCTATTATTTTGTGTCTCTCATTCTTTCTCTCTCTTTACTAATTTCTGTCTCTCATTCTTTCAATTTCCTTTTCCTCTCCTTTGCCTCTCTTTATTTATTTTTCTCTCATTCATTCTCTCTAATTATTTCACTCTCGCATCCTTTCTCTCCCACTATTTATTTCTGTCTCTCATTCTTTCTTCTGTCTATTTATTTCTTTCTCCAATTAATTTTCTCTCTCATCCTTTCTCTATATTTATTTCTGTCTCATTATTTCTCTCTCTTTATTTATTTCTGTCTTTCAATCTTTCGACATTTTAGAAATACAACGCCATATATTGTGTGTTTTAGTGTTTTTGTTCCTATTGTTTTTTGTAACGCAAGGAATATTGTAAAGGTAAAGTATTCTCCTGTACAGTCACCGGCAATATAAATGGGATATATAGATCCTGAAATAATCGCTTCCTTTCAAGATGTTGTGTGTGTTGCCTAACTCTACGGCGATAAACTGGTTTTAGTAGATACTTTTCAATGGCAACTTCTACCAGCCCCGTAGTAGGCCAACAAGTATTTCAGGATCTAAGTGTCCCATATTTATTTCCGGTGACTGTACAGTCATGGAAAGTAGTTCTTGGGCCACGAGACCTACGATATCGTAACATCTTAAAGCCTGTTGTCTATGCAACCCAAATAACAAAATTGTCGCTTGGGTTTGCCTGGCGGACCTGGATTCTCGGGAATGATTGAGTATTGACAGCAGCGTGAGTCATACCCCAGGCCCAGCCATAACAAACAACAGCTGGGTGCCGTGAGACCACCAGAAAAAAAGTTTCAGGAATTGGTTTCTTAACAACAGCTATTCGTAAGAAAATGTTCTCTTTACTGATATTAGAGTCATTGTCAAGAAAGTTCACTGAAATGGTGGTTTTCGTCGAATCATCATCGGGCAACACACATGCTGTCAACCCAGAAGTCCTTGAAAAAGATTGGAGTTAAAAACAACTACTTGACAAATGATAAGACGAATCGATATTCATTATTCCCAACTTAGAATTTTGTGTAAGACATGGATCATCATGTCCTATCATCCATTTCATAACTTCATTAATCATCCTCATCGCCTTTGTTGACGCCAAGTGCTAGAAAAGCAATATTAGAAATTAATAAATGACACTTTCAACGATTTCACGCAGCGACTCAGTTGCATGTAGAAAAAGTTTCATTAATCGGAAACCAAGGGCCCCCTCGTTGTGCTTCATTGTCATTTTCCCTCCACTTTGCCTGCCGCGATTAACCTGATGTTGATTAATGCACAATCCACAAAGTGCACCAAAGCGGCGCATATTATGAATAGGTAAACTATGTGATATTATGCTAATTTAGAATTTAGTAATAAAATGTGTTAATGTTCTCCAAACGGAACATGTGCGAACTCGTTCCACTGTCTCTTCCCCAGTCGACGGACAGCCAGTCTATTTTCGTTTACAGATGCAGCCCGAATCTCTGAAATGTTCATACCACTTACGAATGGCCTTCCCCGCAGGTGGTTCTCTCCGATATTTGGTACGGAAATGCCATTGCACACTAATCACAGACTTGTTCACATGATAATCAAGCACTCTGAAAGATCTCTGTTCTCCAGTAAATGCCATTTTCCTGCTCACTGCTGACTCCTAGCGGTAGAAAGTGGAAACACTGCGTGGAAACTAAACTTTGAAAGTCAACCTTTCGAAGCGCATGTCTCACAATAGCGTGTGTTTGTCGGATGTTACAGAGTACATTTCTGTGATCGGGTCCATCATTTTGACTTACCCTGTATGTGGTTGAATATGCAAGAAATTGAAAAATCACCGGAAAATGGTGGATTTAGGAAATGGTGTAGCACAAAAGAAACGAGAGATCCAATCCAAGTTGCATACACTACAAAATTAAACCTCCTCTAATGTGTGTCAAAATTTCAACTTGTTATTGCAAAGTGCTAGTACACAGTAAAGGTAGACCCTTAAATTCCCAGTGCATTTTCAGTGGGAAGTTCAAAATTGCGCAAGGTTTTAAATGAAGATTTATATTTCCCTAACTACAAATGCTAGAGTTACAAATTATAGCTTGTTTCTTTGTGAAAATGAGTGAAAACCTTGAACAAGAAACTAAAGTGGTCCCCATCATAATCACTCTTTGATTTATCTTCGTGGCTGACATTTAATATTGTTAGGGACCGTAAAGATTTGATTTTAAAAATGGTGGACCAAAAATCCTGTGAAATTTTGATTACTACAGTTTTTACATATTTTTATAAACTTGCATCCAATATATATATATATGGTCTTTTAACACTAGAATACAAAACCTTGTGAGCAAAACGTAAACACAAAACCCTCGTAAATTTTAAGACTCAATTTTATTTTCTTAAAAAACCTACTTAGTTATTAACTTTGTTATAATTTTTATATTTGGTGCTTTTAATTCATGTTCTTCTTGTGCCTCCCCGATGGTGCAGTGGTCGCATTGTTGCCTTACGATGAAGGAATCCCATGTTCGATACCTGGTGGAGGCATATAGTGGTTCGAATCCCACTTTAAACTGTAGTTCCAGTCCCTATCATGCTTACTGTGCATAAAGTGGACTTAAAGCACCAACTCAATCTATCAAGTTCATGTTCTTATGATTTTTAAAAAACACATTTTGATAGTTTTATAGGGCCATTATTTATATAAAAATATTCTTATGTGTTTGTCTTGTGTAGTAGTTGTGGTGTGTAGTTTGTTTATGGTTATATTGTGTAGTAGTTGTGGTGTGTTTGTGTTTATATTGTGTTATAGTTGTGATGTGTTTGTGTGTGTCGTGTGTAGTAGTTGTGCTGTCTAATGTGTTTGTGTCCGTCTTGTGTAGTAATTGTGCTGTCTAATGTGTTTATGTTTGTCTTATGTAGTAGTTCCTCCATTCATATTGGGGGTTAGGCGTAGAGCTGACAACTCTGCACTGTAAAAAGACATGTCAAGAAACAGCAATATAAGGCCATGGATGTTCCCAAGGTAAAATATTCCGGAGGTAAAATAGCCCCCCATTCGGATCTCCGGGTGGGGACTACTCTGGGAGGTCCCTGGACTAAGGATAAGATCTACATTAGGATTAAGGATATTAAATTAGGCACCTGGAATGTTCTGAGCCTTTACCGGCCTGGGGCATTTCAGTGTACAGTTAATGAGATAGTTAAGTATAAATTAGATATAGTAGCTGTCCAGGAAGTTAGGTGGCCAGGAGAAGGGAATTGTAAAACTAAAAATTATACTTTTTTCTATGGTGGTACTGAAAATCATAATTTTGGAACAGGCTTTTTCATAAATAATAGAATTATCTCGGCTCTTAAAACAGTAGAATTTATTAATGATAGGATATCATATGCAATTTTACAGGGTAGGTGGTGTAAAATTATTTTAATAAACATACATGCACCAACGGAAGATAAAGATGATAATACTAAAGATGATTTTTATACAGAGTTAGAACAGGTCTTTGATAAATTTTCTCAGTATGATATGAAAATTCTGTTAGGTGACTGTAATGCACAGATTGGCAAAGAAGAGACATTTAAACCCACTATTGGTAAAGAAAGTCTTCATGAATTAAGTAATGATAATGGTATAAGATTGATTACTTTTGCAACCTCAAAGAATTTAATTGTGAAAAGTACCACTTTTAAACATAAAGATATCCATAAATATACCTGGTGTTCTCCAGATGGTAAAACTCATAATCAGATAGATCATATTCTCATTGATAAGAGAAGGCATACTAGTATAATTGACGTTCGTACACATAGAGGTGCTGACTGTGCCAGTGACCATTATTTAATAATTGCTAAATTAAGAGAGAGACTCTCAGTGATAAATCATAAGCAACAAAATCTAAAAGTTCTAAAATTTGATACAGGAAAGTTTACTGATGAAAGAATTAAGAAAGATTACCAAATTAAACTGTCAAATAGATTTGATGTTTTGCAGGATTTAAATGATGATGAAAATATAAATGAAACAGACTTAAATAAGAATTGGGAGCACATACGTAATGCAATAGAATCAGCAGCTAAAGAAAGTATAGGATACCATAAACCGAGAAAAAGTAAGCCATGGTTTGATAATGAATGTCATAATCTAATAGAAATAAGAAATCAGGCTAGACTTAGGTGGTTAAATAACTCAGATGATATAAATCTAAACAATTATAATAGAATAAAGCGAGAAGTTAACCGCACGTTTAGAAGTAAAAAAAGAGATTACTTGAAAAGCAAAATTAACGAAATTGAAACAAACAGCAAAAATAAAAATATCAGAGATTTATATAAAGGTGTAAATGAGTTTAGAAAGGGGTGGCAACCTAAAGTAAACTTGATAAAAGATAAAGACGGTGAATTTCTAGCTGACCCAAGCGATATTCTAAATAGATGGAAGAACTACTTTAATGACCTTTTAAATGTCCATGTAGGAGATAAATCAGAAGTGAATGAAGTACACAAAGCAGAACCTTTAGTTCCAGAACCTAACTTGACTGAAGTTAAAGATGCTATTAAAAGGCTAAAGAATAACAAAGCACCTGGCATTGATTTAATACCAGCTGAGTTAATTAAATATGGTGGAAATTCATTAATATGTCAAATTCATAAATTAATTTGTTTAATATGGAATAAAGAAGAAATTCCTCAACAGTGGAAAGAATCCATAATTGTTCCTGTGTTTAAAAAAGGTGATAAAATGAACTGCAATAATTACCGTGGAATTTCTCTACTCTCAACAACATATAAAATATTATCTAACATTCTTTTAACAAGACTAACCCCATATGCTAATGAAATTATAGGTGATTATCAATGTGGATTTAAACGTAACAGATCAACTACAGATCAAATTTTTCACATCAGACAGACACTTGAAAAAAAATGGGAATATAATCAAAATGTCCATCAGCTATTCATTGATTTCAAAAAAGCATATGATTCGGTCAAAAGAGATAAATTATATAATATATTAGTAGAGTTTGGAATACCTAAGAAGCTTGTTAGTATGATAAAAATATGCACCAGTGAAACAGAAAGTAAAATTCGTGTGGGTATTAATATGTCTGACAAATTTACAATTCATGATGGGTTAAAACAAGGAGATGCATTATCTCCATTGCTCTTTAATTTTGCCTTAGAATATGCTGTTAGGAAGGTAAAAGAAACTAAAGAAGGACTAAAATTAAATGGTGTTACCCAGTTGTTAGCATATGCAGATGATGTAGACTTACTGGGGGATGATATGAATACAATTAAAAATAATGCTAAAATATTTTTCAAAACTGCTAAAGAGATAGGTTTGGAAGTTAACAAAGAGAAAACTAAATATATGCTTACAGGCCGAAAACAAGTGTTAGGTAATAATCAAAATCTAATTATTGATAACAACTCGTTTGAACCAGTTTCCAAATTCAAATACTTAGGAGTAATATTAACAAATGAAAATTATATTAAAGAGGAAATAAAAAGTAGACTTCATTCAGGAAATGCATGTTACTTCTCTCTTCATAAACTTTTGTCTTCTCGTTTAATATCTAAGAAACTAAAAGTTAAAATATACAAAACAGTAATTTTGCCTGTAGTATTATATGGATGTGAAACTTGGTCCCTTACATTGAAAGAGGAACATAAATTGAGAGTATTTGAAAATAAGATCCTTCGGAAAATATTTGGACCTAAAAGGGATGAGGAGACAGGTGAGTGGAGAAGGTTACATAATTTAGAACTACATAATTTGTATTCATGTCCAGATATTATTAGAATAATTAAATCAAGAAGACTTAGGTGGGCAGGCCATGTGGCACGAATGGGAGAGGAAAGAGGAGTTTACAGGATTCTTGTTGGGAAACCTGATGGCAAGAGACCTGTAGGAAGGCCAAGACGAAGATGGAGGGACAACGTTGAGATGGACCTAAGGGAAATCGGTAGGGATGGAAAAGAGTATATAGAACTTGCTCAAGATAGGGAAAGATGGAAGGCCTGTGTTGCTGCAGCCATGAACCTTCGGGTTTAAGAAGGCTAGAGAGTTAGTTAGTTAGCTTTCAATCTTTCTCTCGCTTTATTTATTCCTCTCGTTCTTTCTCTCTCTCTCTATTAATTTTTGTCTTACATTCGATCTCTCTCTTTACTAATTTCTGTGTCTCATTCTTTCTCTCTATTTATTTCTGTCTCTCATTCTCTCTCTTTATTTATTCCTGTCTCTCATTTTTCTCTCTCTTTATTTATTCCTGTCACTCATTCTTTCACCCTCTTTCTCTGCTTTGGTGGGCGTGGTCCTACAAATATATTCTTTATTCTCTTTTTCCCCTATCTTTTTTTCAGCTTTCTTTCTTTCTCTCTCTCTCTCTCTCTCATTATTCTTTTGTTTCTCTGTATTTCTTCTTATATTCTATACTTCTCTATCACTTTCCTGTCGTCCTTTTTCCTCCTTGTTTCTCTACCCTTTGTATCTTTATTTCTGTCTCTAATTCTTTCACTCTTTTTTTCTGCTTCGTTGTGCTTGGTTCTACAAAAATCCTCTTTATTATCTATTTCTTCTTCTTTCTCAGTCTTTCATCTTCTATTTCTTATGTGTTCCCTTCTTCTTGTATTTTTGTTTCTCTTTAATTTCCTTTTCTCTATTTTGTTCGTCTTTGTTTCCCTATCTCTTTGTTTCATTACAAACTAAAAATATCATATTTTTTTCTCAGTCTTTCTCTGTTTATTTCTCTGCTTCGGTAGTCATCTTCCACAAAGATCCGTTTTTCTCTGTTTCCCTCTGTGTATTTCTTTTTCACTTTTTCCTTCATCTTCTGTTAATTTTGAATATTTGTTTCTTTTATGTTTCTCTATCACTCTTTCTTACCTTTTCTTCTTTGTTTCTCATGCTTTATTATTTTAATTTTCCTTCTATATTTTTTTGAAGATCGAGGGATAACGTTGAGATGGACCTAATGGAAATTGGTAAGGATGGAAGACATTGGATTGATATTGCCCAGGATAGGGACCGATATAAGGTTTGTGTTGCTGCACCCATAAATCTTCGGGTTTAAGAAGGCTAGAGAGTTAATTAGTTAACTCTCTTTGTACCTCTCACATTCTTTCTTTATCCTTGTGTATCTGTTTGCTACTATAATTTGGGCTTGAGTCCATCCTCGCCTATCCGGTCACGACACCACTGATGTTGACTGGGAATCGAATTCAAGGCCTTTGGCGGCGAAAGCTATAATCCACTCTTAGTCACCTAGTCAACTCAATGCCTTCACGTCTTACCATGGCTTAACTTTCCCAAACCGACTCTTCCATTGACTGTAGCACTGCAGTCAGTGATTAATGAACAAACTTCATTAACAACGAAAGGCTGCTGCGACTAAAGATGTAAGGCAGCTGAATAAAAAAAGGAAAGAAAGAAGTTCGCAAACCAAAAAGTTGGAAGTCTCCTTTTTTGTACCTTTACCTCCTCCGTTTTTTTATATGTAGATTTATGATGCAGGGGTAAGTTGTCACGAATGAAAAATTGCTTCGTCCAATAAACTATTAATAATCTTCGGGGTCAACAACGGGTGGGTCCTGTCTTTCGTTTCGTCGATCGGATCGAATTCCTTTGATAGCCGGATCCATGGAGCAGATAGGGTTTCAGCTCCTGCAAAACATCCTCCTGGGCTCTTCATGCCTTGCAATCAATTGCCTCAAATTTCAAGTTATATTCTAACTACCCTGTAGTAGAAACTAGCATTCATTTAAGCTTACTGGCTCAGGTAATAACATTTCTTGATTATATTCAGTGCGTTGATGAAACTGGAGTAATTTTTTGATTAAGGCCTGTTCATAAAGTTCCAGGACTTGAAAATATCTTGCCAATATGACGATTTTAAGATGGTGTGACAGCTGCTGCTATCTGTTTTTGAATCTGACTAACATGCATTCCGCATCGATCTGTCTCGATCACTCAGCAATGAATTATTTTGAATTCTGTTTGATTGGGGGTGGCGCTTTATGTAATAGCCTTTTGTGCCAATGGTCCTTGTTTCGACAGCTGGACGTGACTAAAGTTTTCGTGTTGATATCCTTTCAGTAAATACATACGTACATAGCTGCGCTGTCTATACTATTGGCTGGTTTTGCATTCAAGAAAGTCGTAGGTTTTGCGCAGAGGAATTTATACCCAAGATGGTGTTTCTTTCCTTAGTCTGTGCTTAACATTTTAAAAGTTTCATCGTTTCCGATGGATAAAATATATGTCAGTGGCATCCCTGATCTGTGACATGAGGTTTCATACATACAGGATAAAAATACTTTTTTTTTCCGAATACTCTTAGTCAAAATGATCATCGAGATGTTCCTTGCGCACTGAAAGTTTATGTGTGGATAATATAAATTTGCTATCTGCAAATTTAAATCTATGTCGGTAATATTTCAGACATTACCGTGCTTACGTAACCGGTGTAGCAAAAAAATCCTACAACATGTGACAAAGAAAATATTGATTCTTGAGCCGCTAGTTCGAAAGATGGGGGGAAAATGAGGCCTTTTTTCCTCTCCTAACGGACTTTGACAAATGCAACCAAAGGAGGTCAAATTCGTCGAGCCGGGTCGACATGTCACAAAAGGAGACGTCAGAAAGTCGAGGCATTTGTCGACGGACGCTGGACAGTTATTGCAAACGCGGGGAATGAAAGAGAAAAAAAGTTTGTGGTGGGGGGGAGTAGCGTGTTTCGGAGGAAAGACAGAATGGGAGAAACTTTCCTTCCGAATTCCAATTTTTGTTTTCATTTTTATTTGAGGGAGGGGTGGAGATTTTTTCTTGCGTACATAAGCAAAATTTCTACCGAGCCCCCATCCTTTCATAATACTATGCCTTATTGAATTTGACCACACAGAAGGCACCAATGATCTTCATTCTCTCTCTCTCTCTCTCTTTATTTTCTTCCGCGTACGCGCAACGAAAGGACAAAGTTTCCATTGAATCAGAATTACATATCGATTTTTTTCTCTCTCTCGCGTTGCCTTTTTTTCTATTTTATTTCTTCTAATCTTCTCCGGGAATGTCTTTCTTTTCATTTTTCTCTCCTTTTTCGCGACGGAAGAGTTTGATTGAAAATTTGACAAGTACACGATTGGTTTGAAGTTGAGACGTGTGCAGTTAATGGAATCGCCGACAGACACAGAAAAAGTTGAGAAGAATGGAAGAAGTGCAGCATGAGAGATGGAGAAGAAAAAAATGTGCGTAAGAAAATTATATTCAAGGACCAATCAAAAGTTGAGACATAGAATAGGATGGAGGGGGGGGGGTTAAGGCCTCGTTTGCTTATTGTTAAATGTGATCAGTTGGAGTGGTATTGTTGTGCTTATGAATACTCATTAAAATTGACAGATTTGAAGAAAGACGGTGTTATTTATTGGCTAAAGAACATTAACATTAACATAAACATTTCCGACATATTATTCTGTCCGAGTTTAACGTAGGGGCAAAGGCAGCGGAGGCGGTTCGATACATTTGTCCCTTGTACGGGGAGAAGCAGGGCAAGAAAATGGTTTTATCATTACAAAGAGGGCATTTTTGACTTAAGCGTTTCTCCACGTTCAGGAAGACCATCGGGCTTTAATGAAGACAGTTTAAACGCTTTAATCCACTAGGATCCACATCAGTCGACTCGAGAATTAGCAAATATGATGAACTGTGACCATTCAACCATCGTGCGACATTTACATTCCATGGGTAAGGTTCAGGATACCGCACGCTTTAAATGAAAACAACCAATCAGCGAGTAGGCCAGGAAGACAGCATCAAGTGCTGCGACACGATAATGCGCACCCACACTCCGATAACATGACAAAAGCTGCTATCGAGAAGCTTGGTTGGGTAGTTATTCCACATCCTCCTTACTCCCTCGATCTTGCGCCCTCGGATTGCTACCTTTTCAGCTCTCAATCTATCGATCTTCAAGGAAGCTCCTTTGGTGACGAAAATGCTCTTCAAACTTGGCTTGACGACGATTTTAGCCCCGAATCAGCTGATTTCTTCAGGCGTTGAATTAAAAAACTGCCTCAGCGTTGGTAGACAGTCATAGACAATGAAGAGAAATATATCACTGCTTAAATTATGTCTTTTGTTCATCTCAAATTAGTATCAAATAAAAATACTTTTTCCGGTGAAAAAAAAACGCTTCGAACTTCGGCATCAACCCAATAGTTCAGGACAAGCTTAAGGAAACTTGAAACTTATCATATTTTGACGTCAAGATTGCGAGGATGACGAGGTCCGAGTTTCTTCAAGTTTGTAACATAAACATGCATGAAGTCTACAGGTGAGACGAAATGTTTAAATGCATCAATCGGTAAGTTGCAGGAAGGTGCATCAAAAATGCATCAATTTATGCATTAAAGTACAGCTCGACATATAAAGATATGCTCACTTGCATCATATGATGCATTTTCACTTTCCTTTACAAATGGTGTTAAAACATGCATCAAAGTGTAAGCCTGATTCTTGGCAAAGGCCATAAAACACACTTTAGTTCACCAATCGAAGAGCTTCTGGTGCATGAAATAGATATGATGCATTTAGTTCTCCGTGTGTAGACATGGTGGCTAGCTTGATGCCTCCGAGTAGGAGTTTATGACGAACTCACATCTATTGTTGTGCACTTAATATTTGAACTCAAAATGCAAGAAATACAGGGTGTCCGAATTGAAAACGCCCTAATTTCAACTGTCTGTATCTCCACATGTATTTGATGCATGCAAATGAATTATACATTAATGAATATACATCTATAGTTTCTGTGAGTAAAGTAGTAATTAGTACATTTGGACACCCTCATTAGCATTTTTGTTGCAACTTGCAACAATATTGTGATACTTGTGACGTTGGTGCGTTTTATTTATTGAAATTTATAGAAATGAGAAATTTATACAGATGTGAATTTGCATATCAAAAATAATAAAAAATATAGGCTTTTAGGATGACGACACCAATTTTTGAAGTTCGTCGAGTATAATAAAAAAAGCATTAGGAAAAACTTATAATTACTAATATAATTATTTATAGTTAATTTATACTTTAACAAAGAATGACTACAATACTATACAACAAAACACGGACGACTTTCTAGCATGGAGACTTGTCTCTCTCCCACCGGGCGCATGACAGTGTTCCGTCATCGTTGCTCGAGAAAAGTTTGGAACGCTTTCCACAAAAACCTGCGACAATTTGTTCTTCATCTCAGACCATAATATGAAACTTTGAGAGTTTGTCTATCTAATCTACAGGGTGTCCCAAAAGTCACTCAACCGAAATTTCGAAAGTACGTAACTTTTGCATAAAACGCGATAGACATGAAACTTATATTGGGTATAAAAGATATAAAAATGTTGGTAAATTTCTCGTATCGCAAATAGAAAATGCCACCTTCAACAATGTTTCTTAATGCAGAATAGGTAAGTAGGACTATGTAAATTAAAAGAACTAGCAAATTTCATCCGTTTGTCCGATACGAGAAATTTACCAAAATGTTTTTCTAGGACGCAGAAACAAACATGAATAAAATACAGGTTTGGAGTTGCTTGCATCGATGGTCTCTGTGGAAATTTGAAAAAGGAAAGATGAATTTTTGCACATTTTATACATTATAGACGATTTATAGGGTTAATTATGACCTAAAAATAACCAAAATATGCAAAATAAAATATGCTCTTATAACCTAATATAGTACAAAATATGCACTATAATTTGAAAAATATGCCCTTATAACTGGACTGTTTCAAACGTCAGTGTCTAACATATGCTGAGATATTTTCACATACGTGCTATTTTCAGTTCACTTTATGGACCCTGAGTTTCAAATAAACATTTTAAAAAACTTGTTGCAGTAAAAAGAAACACCTGTGAACATGGGAGTAAGAACGAATACACTTCAAAAATTACTATATTTCTTGAAAAAGCGGAAATATGCTGAATATGACAAAAAATCCATCAAGATATGCTCTATCACGCAGAAATGGCCAAATATGCCACAATATGCCGTAAAAAGCACCTTAATTTAATTAGTTTCTTCATAATATGAATTCCTATGTGTTTAGGGAACACATCGCCCTTACAAAAATAAAATATGGTAAGTCATGATAATCCTAGTCCTAATTATGCCATATTCACAAAAAAGTGTGTTTTTTAAAAAAATACGAGGTGTACTGGCAACATTGGTGGTGTCAGACGACAGTACCAGGTGTGCCCTACATCTGGCTATGTTATTCAACCAATGCCCACATGAAATAAAAGAGTTGAAATTTATCATACAGAAAGATAGGTAGGCTAGTTTGGTTAAGTCGTCGCCTTGTAATCAAGGGGTCCCTGGTTCGCTACCCGATGGATGCACATGGTGGTTCGGATCCCACTTTAAACTATAGGTCCATTCCCGATTAGCTTTTCTGTGCATAAAGCGCACTGAAAACAAACTGAAACCAAACCAAATGAAATCCTTACCACTCTTCTTCCATTGGGCGCAATGTCTCCTCTCCGCTCCGCCGGATACGCCCCTGAGTATTACTTTGATCACGGTGGCATGGTCGTGTTTGGATGTAGCGGATCATGTGAAAAAATGTGGGCTAGTATTTAGCCGAAATATTTTATTACTGTATTATTGCTTGATCACAAAAGATTTTAAGAAGAAACAGTGAAGTTCAAAAGGTACATGCTGAAAATTACTAACAATTACAAGTCATCGGATTCAGAACTGTAGTATACGTGAGGGGTATCCGCCGACTTGATGGAACGGTGCTCTCGCAGTCTGAAATAGGGAGCGTACCGGTGCAGGACAGTGGAGAGGTGATTTCCGATGTGGGATCTTTTCTTACCGTCAAGGATGAAGACCAGGACAAGTGGGCGTCGATGTGTCATCCTGGCAGGGGACAATGAGTGGTGCGTACTCGGTTTTGCCTTAAGGCGACTCGTCTTTGGGCGAACCTCGCTCTTGACGTTTGGTAACGGCGCAAAGGTTACTCGCCGATCTGATGCGCGGCTCTTTTTACGGTGGACATGGTCGCCAGAGCAGTCAGACTCCAAGGAAGTCTTTCTCCGCGCAGGGAAGGTCTTCTTGCACGTTATGCAGCGACGTGTTTTAGGCGAACCTTCAAGAACCTTCGAAGCCTTCTTCTTGGCTAGCTTCCTCTGGCTTAAGATCTTGGAGTCAACTATCTTCAAAGCTCCCAGAGAGCATGACGACTTCTTCGTGTTTCTTCTTTTCGCTGGTATTGTCGTAACAGTCTTTCGGGCCCGCTTTCTACCATGTATCGCGATGGTGTCTGACGATGATTTAGCTGGCAAAGACAGTTTTTGAGCTTTGAGCGTTCGCCCGCTACAGTTTATTTTGCACCTAAGGTTCATCCTGGCCTCGGAATGCCTGAGCTTCAAGCGTCTCTTGGGATTTACCCATTTCACAACCACCGGTTCGCCGTCGCTAGAGTCCTCCAATGACGAGTCCGTCTGCTGGTTTTCCGCGAGACAGAAGTGTTCGCCGTCGCCGGTCGTGATCAAACCCTCCTCGCAGGCTCCGTCCAAAGTCTTCTTCACCTCCCGCACGCGCTTGGCTCGGCCTCCGATGAAGTTCACTCTGACGTAATCGGCAATCTGTTCGAGGGTTACTCCCTGGCTGCTGGACTGGCATTTCTGCACGGCACTCACTAGCATGCCGACGTCCACGTGACGACGCTCGGGGTTCTTGGTTCGATTGTAGGACGCACCGTCGCCACTCATTGCCTCGGTATATTCGGGATGGGATAACGGACTGTGTAACTATGGACAGAGAATTTGGACAATGATTCCGTTCGATTGTTGGTCGTGGCAACATTAAGAAGCGCGGACCGCAATGAACTTGATCTGGTTGGTGATTCACTAGATATCACGTGATGTACAGCCCAACAATGCGGTCTTTCATCCTTAAGATTCATCATTTATAGAACTAAAGACTTGTACACTAGGAAGACTGTGCAATCCGCAATCTGTCAGTGTGGTGCAACTGAAGGAACACCTGATCATATTATATTTGAATATCGTCTTAATGTAACAACGCATGAGTATTTCTTAACAGATCTAAAAGAAGCAGGATATAATGAGGCATACGCCTTGTCAACACTTTTGAGGAACCCAATTAAGAAAATAATTTATGTACTTACCAACTATATTGTAAGAAAAAATATTGTATTTTAAAATTATGAAATTGTAAAATTATGAAATGTAACACAAATGTAACTGGTGCATAGCTGAAAAGCTACAACCAAATATATATTTATATAAAAAAAACTTTGATTTAATCTATTGAAATAGTCAGAGTTTAAATTAAGAAAATGAGTCTTCATCAATGTACAGTCCCTACCAAAAGTTTAAGACCACCAACTTTTTTTCATATAAATGAATCCTGACCGAAAGTTTTTGGTACAAATATGGAGTGAAATTGTATGGAAGTAATATAGTGTGTGAGGCATATATTGCCGAAAAAATATTGGTATACGTCTTGTAGTTCTTGAGATACGAAAGTGGAAAATCAAATTTCTTAACTGAAAAGTCCAGCATTTTGAAGTAGGGTAAATCGGGCCAATTTGAGACGGAGGCAAGTTGATACATTGCCATTTACGAGGGAACGCGCATGCGCTGGGTAATGTCCCTTAAATAGAAGACGCCGTGCAGCAGTCCCTATTGTCTGAGCGTGTGCATGGCTAAGGAACAATTTTGTTCGCGAAGTTATCCGACCAAGTGTATTTTTCAGGGTGTAAAGTAACTTTTTTGGATGTTGTTTGAAGTCTCCTGGTGGACTTACATGAACTGTGAATTATTTTGTCTTGGTGGATGTGTGTTGTGCCACTAAAAGGTAAGAAAACTCGGTTATTGTTGTTTGTTTTTCTGTTGTCTGTAGCACGTTATAGTTCGTTAATCGAAATGGCGTCTGTTGGGGAAAGTTGATACGGCTGAATTGGGGCGGGTTGATACGGTGTATCAACTTACCCCAGTTGCTTCTAATTTTTTGTTTGTTTGTTTGTTTACAGAAAATGGTCCGGGATTACGTCAAAATGACCAGTCGAGGAGAAATACCAGTTGAAACATTTAAGAAAGACTACGCTGATGTCAAGAATGGTACCTTGTCACTGAGAGAAGCCGCAAAGACATATGGAATCGACAAAATGACTCTTATGAGGTATAAAAGGAAAAAGATATAAACCAAAGTGAGGATACCAAAATACGAATGGGTTACTTCAAACATCGTCAGGTCTTCAGTGAACCGCAACTGAAGGAATACATTGTCCACTGTTCAAGTATCTACTATGGTTTGACGCCTAAAAACATCAGAGAGTTCGCATGTGAATTAGCAGTAGCTAACAAGGTGAAAATTCCTGACACTTGATAAATAATAAAATTGCCTCGAAAGAATGGTTTACCGCATACATGAAAAGGCATCCTAGACTGTCTCTCGAGCCTGAAGGCACGAGTCTAAGCCGTGGTAATAGCTTTAACCGACACAACGTAGGCATATTTCTCAATAACTTAAAAGCTGTTCTGGAGAAGTACAAATTTGAGAGCAAAGATATTTGGAACACCGATGAAACAGGTATTCACACTGTTCAGCGGCCTGGGAAAATCGTTGCCAGAAAGGGTGTACGTCAAGTAGCCAAGGCAACGTCAGCAGAAAGGGGCACAATTGTAACACTTGCCTCTGCAGTAAATGCGATTGGAAACTCCGTGCCCCCAATGTTCATATTTCCAAGGGTGTATTTTAAAGATCACTTTATTCAGAGCGGACCCCGTGGTTGTATTGGAACTTCATATCCCACAGGATGGATGAGAGCGTCTTCATTTTTGAAGATCAATGCTCTAACACCAAAAAATATTATATCAGGCTTTCAAGCAACGGGAATCATGCCATTCAATCCACACATTTTTACTGAAGAAGATTATTTACCATGTTCCGTAACTGATCGACCAATGAACGAAGAAAATGAGCAAGATCGTTTACCTGATTGAAGTAGAATCTCTGAAACCAATGTCTTGGGATTAGAAGCCACCCCTTCCACCAGCAGTGACAATCAAGAATTGCATCGTGTGTCAGTAAGCCCAGAAGAGTTACGTCCGTACCCTAAGGCTGGAGAACGAAAAGCAAATCGAAAAGGGAAACAACGAATGATATCGTCAATTCTTATAGACACACCAGTGAAGAATAGATTAGAAAATGAAGCTCGAACAAGAGTTAAGAATACATTATTGAGATCAGAAAGAGTTCAAAAAGATTGTGCCATTCTTTGAAAAAAGGTAAAAGGGAGACAGCAAATAATAGTAGTAAGAAAATAAATAATGGACCGACCGAAAGAGAAACTCAAGGTCAAAGGAAGAAAATACCAAACAGGAAATATTTGAGGAATAATAATTCAGTCAGAGTCAGAAGATGAAGACAGCTTGTGTCTAATGTGCCTCGAACCATTTTCAGCTTCTAAGCCTGGTGAAAAATGGATACAATGCATTTCCTGCAGTAGATGGGCTCACTTGAAATGCGGATACCATAGTTCTATGTACACCTGTGTCCACTGTAAATCAGACATGTGCATAACAGAAAGTGATAGTGACTGACTGCATGTAGCCTATCCATCATGATACGATATTTTGTTCATGTTTGTATGTTTTTCCTGAAAACTAAACTTTAATTCAAAATTACTTTCTTGTATTTTGTGTTATTTAATCAAACTATTTCACATCGTTATCAACCTACTTCAAATTAGTATCAACTAGCCCCACGACGGGGCAAGTTGAAACGTTGCGTCCTGCGTTACTAATTAGGTTCTCGTCAGCTTACAAATTATATCTGTGAAATTTGTATGTGCTCTTTATAAAGGTAAAGAGTTAAGCTATCGAGTAGTAACATGTTTTATTTTCTTGCTATCAATATAAAAAAGAAAAAATCAAACTCTCAAATTGTATCAACTTGCCCCGCTCTCCCCTACAGATGAATATGTATACTTGTAACTGACGTTGTAATGGCAGTACTGATTTTTTTTCAGTATTGTGGAACATGAACAAAGGTTTTGGCGCAAAAAAAAATCAAAAAATTTTTCTCGTCTTTTATATTTTTTTTCTAAAATTCACAAAATGAAAAAAATACAGCGAAAACTGAGAGGTCTTCAGATAACAATATCTTCCTCAGCGACTGCGCTGGAGTGAACAAATTTTATCAGTCATTAGTTGAAATGTGTGTCAATAGATGGCGCAGAAAGACATATCTCGAGTAGCAGCACTGTGCAAGTCCAGACCTGTTTTCGTTACGCTTGATAATAAACAGGCTGTTTGAATCGCTACGTGATAATGGGGAAATAGATCTGTGCCCGTGGTCGTTAAATGGCAAATAATTGGTATGCACAGATGCAATAGGTCTCATAGAGAAATTGCAATCGCATTGAATGCGAGTAAAACCTGCGTGGCGAGCACAATAAACAAATTCTACCAGCAAGGTACAGTGGTTGATAAACCACGCTGCGGCCGCCCCAGGGTAACGTCTGTGCGTGGGGACCGGATTATCACGAGAGTGGCAAAGAATAACCCTAAAGTCTCTCTTCCAGCGATAATGAAGGATTTTGAGATTCATTCCTGGCTCCATGGATTCACGAGAATACATCGGAACAATGAAATATAACATTCTCCCGTCCGCCCAGAAGCTCCACAGCGGGCACTTCGTCTTCCAGCAGGACAACGCGACTTGCCACACGTCAGCAGTAACAATGGCTTGGATTCAAGCTTTGGAAATCCCATTGTTGCCTTGGTCAGCACGAAGTCCGGACGTGATCCTATAGAAAACCTATGAAATACCATTGGTCTTCGTGTAGCCAGACGCCAGCCAAGGAATGTCCAGGAACTTCGTGAACAGATCTCCGAAGTATGGAATGAGATTACGCCCCAAGAATTCCAGAAATTGGTTCGCAGCATGAGAAAACGTGTGCAAATGTGCTTGAAACTTAAAGGTGGACCTATTGAACTATTAAAAATTCGCACCTCATTCATCTAATTTCAGGAGAAATGTTTGTTTCCAAGTATATTTTTAAAGTTCAGATTTAATGATTTTACAAATTGTATCTTTAGTTGCATCTATTAGTTATAAGTGCATTAATATGCCCTTGCACTTTCTTGATCTCGATGTACCTTTCAATAACATTACATATAATTCCAATTTTGTATTAAAGTGTTTATTTCATGAAAAGCACTCGCATATGTACTTTTTCTGTTTGTCTGAAAAACACATGACAAGGTGGTCTTAAACTTTTGGTATGGACTGTAATTTATAATTGAGGATAATAAAGGTGGCCGCGGTGGCTCAGTCAGTCTCGTTCGGGACGCGGTAGCGAGCAGACGTGTGCGTGACTACTCCCGCTGCGAGTTCCGTGAGTCAGCTTCCTTACGCGACTAGCGTTCGTCTTGGTGAAAATTCAGTGAGTAAAATGGTTCTGAAACGCGTAAATACGTTGAAATTGAACTTTCAAACAGTAACACGGAAACCCACTACATTGGATCTTCACCGATGGATCAGCGAGACCTTAAAAGTTACTCCAGAGCAGGTACTAAGTATTGAAATCGACATGTATCATAAGTGTGTATATTTAAAACTGTTATCGAAAGTACTGTGTGAGCAATTGTTATTCAAGTCTGGTGGTATCTACAAATATTCTGATGTGGACGGTGATTACGAAATAGAAGTGACTTGGGCAGATCGCGATTATGTGACGGTGAGAATACATGTTGTGCCAATCGAATTAAGTGACGACCAAATACGAACAGTGTTAGCACAATTCGGGACGATAATCTCACCACTGGTAGACGAGAAGTATTCCGATCAGCATATATATCAAGTCCGGACAGGTAGAAAAATTGCGAAGATGACCTTGACAAAGGCCATCCCGTCATACATTACGATAAGTGGATCACGCTATTGGGTTACCTATAATGGACAGGAAAAAACGTGCGCCATTTGCGATTCCCCATCACACTACGCCAATAGCTGTAACGAGCGTCGCCCTAGGGACACCAGAGCAACCGCGACGGTATCCAGTTTCGCGACAGCCCAAAGGACGAATCTGGTTAGGACTACCGTCAGCCAAGTACCAGTTAGTGACCGAGGACCGAAGTATCAACCCTCTGTCCTCTTACTCCCCAGTGCCGAGAATAGCGACATCAACGAAACCCCCCCGACAAAGTCTCTCCAGACCGCCAATGAGTCAAATGAAAAAGATGACCTTGTGCAACCAGGTATGCAGTGTTCTACAGGGACAAAGGAAGGAATAGAAAATGAAGATGCGACATCCACATCCCCAACCCCTATTGAACAACCTTTGGAGGTTTCCCCCAATTTGACAGGCAAAATGTTCGCTGAGAGTGAATTTCCATCAGTCAATACAAGACGATCCCGGTCCAGATCAACAACGAGAGGAGGCAACCCCCCATCCGACCATATGACACTGAGGCCAAAAAAGAAGAAAAAGGGTGAAATGGTAAGTAGATCAACAGTTGTAAGCAATGATTCCTCAAGTGCCAATAATATTGGAAATACTCCTACCTCTGACTTAGATGCCCAAAACCCAGCAATATTAGGGGCAGTAATGGAAGAACAAAGTGACATGGAGGTGACCCCCGACCCATCTCGTGACTGAGAAAGTGATGTTCTCCCCTAGGGTAGAAGTGGAAAAGTGTGGAATATGAAACGATTCTCAGTGTGAACATACAACATGTTAACGAGAGTAGTCTATCTGTTTTTCCCCCTCATGATAAACATAGTTATGAATACAACTGTTAGAGTAGCGACTGTGAACATAAATAAGTTAAGTTCCACGACGAAACAACGCGCTTTAGGGGATTTTCTAGTACAATCCTCAGTGGATGTTGCTCTTCTGCAGGAAGTGTGTGTGACTCAGCTTGAATTACCAGCCCAGTATATGTCATATCTAAACCCCACGTGTCAATCACAAGGAACGGCTTTAGTAGTCAAACAAGGCTTGCCGATTTCACACGTTATTCAGCATCCATCTGGCCGTATTATAGGTACAAAATTAGCAAACATTTGGTTATTCAACATATATGCTCCGTCTGGAAATACAAATCGTCAATTGAGAAATGAGTTTTTTGGTACTGATGTAGCAGCAGAATTGCAAGGGGGAAAAGAGCATATAATATGTGCAGGTGACTTTAATTGTGTTTTATATCCACAGGATCAACGGCCTGGTTTCTCCACGTCTAATACTTTACAAAAAATAGTTCACGATTTTAATTTTGTGGATGTTTGGATTGCTAAGCATAATCGAAAATTAGGGTATACATATTTCCGAGACAACTGTGCCTCACGTTTAGATCGTTTCTATGTCACTCCCCAATTAAGTCAAAATGTGACATCAATACAACTCACTCCCACGTGTTTTTCCGACCATTTAGCTTTAATTATGGGGATAAATTTGGATATCCGTCAGGTTCCGAAAGGGTACGGATATTGGAAATTGAATACTTCTATTCTCCTAGAGCCAAATTTTAAAAATGCGTTTCATGAACAGTGGAAAAAATGGGAAATTGATCTAGAGAAAAAGACAGATATTATAGGTTGGTGGGAAAAAGTTTTAAAACCTGGCATTAAAAAATTTTGTATTCAATTTTGCCAAGAACGATCCAAAGATTGGAATCTCAAATATAACTTCTATTACAGTGTGTTGCGGGAGCTTACTAAGGACGCAACGAATGGTAAACCAGTGCAAACAGAGATAAAGCAAATCCAAGCCACACTATTACGTATGCATTCTCAGAAACGTAATGGTGTCAAAGTTAGGAGCAGACTCCCCCATTTAGATCGCCATGAAACCGTATCTCTCGCTCATGTTATACAAGAGAGAAAAAACGCGAAGAGACAACAAATTGGTACAGTTCAAATGGACGATGGACGTGAGTATACAAAACTTTCAGACATTAAGAAAGTAATTTATGACCATTATAGTAATCTCTATTCGAACAAAAAAACTTATGGTAATGCAAATGCTGACGAATTTTTTGGAAATATTCCAACAGTGTTTCATGATACTGATAGAGATGTTTTAGACAATATCTTCACTATGGAAGAAGTACATAAAGCAGTAATGGGGGGGAAACCTTTCTCCTCCCCTGGAATTGATGGACTTCCCACTGCTCTCTTTCAAACTTTTTGGAATTTGATGGGGAAAACAATAACAAAATGGGTAAATGCAGTTTATAGGAATCACATCACTGGTAAAACATCAAATACTGGTGTTATTGTATTAGTGCCTAAAATAGCGCAACCAAAGAAAGTGTCTCATTATCGTCCCATAACTCTACTGTGTGCAGATTACAAAATATTTTCTCGGTGTATGATGCAACGGCTGACTCCTTATGCTGAACAATTAGTTGGCAAGATGCAATATTGTTACGGTGAACACAAAAATATATATGGTGTGTTGCAAACACTCCGTGAAGTAATTGCGAGTTCAAACTCCAACTCTGCTAATGTCAATCACGCAATTTTAGCTGTAGATTTCCAACATGCTTTCGACTCTGTTAATCATGAACATATGTTCAATGTTTTTGGTAAACTTGGCCTAGGAGGAAATTTTCTAAATGCCTTACAAGGTTTGTACAAACACGCCGAATCCAAAATTCAAATCAATGGATTCTTAACGAATCCCTTCCCAGTGTGTGCAGGGGTTCGACAGGGAGATCCTCTCTCTATGTTGATTTTTTGTGTCTCGCTCATGCCTTTGTTAATATCTTTAGAAAAGGAAATATCTGGTATTACAATTAGCAATCAAAATATTAAAGTATTGTCATATGCTGATGATGTCACTATTTTAGTTCAGTCTCAGACTGACAAAAAAATTATATATCAACAAATGGAGAAATACAAACTGATTTCAGGTTTAACGATAAATTATGAAAAAACTCGTATGATGTATTTAAATTCTACAAATCAAAACAGATCTCAAGAAAATTTTCAAGTGGTTCCAAAACTTAAAATACTGGGAATAATATTTACTAGGTCAATTAGACAGATGCAGGAATTAAATTATAATCTGGTAATAGGAGCTATTAAAGCTGTTTTATGTAAACATAAACTTAGGAATTTAAGCTTAATATCACGTGCAGCTTTTGTAAATATGTTCGCGCTCTCCAAGGTCTGGTTTCTGGCGAAGGTTCTTCCACCAAGAAACCTAGACCTTGCGAAACTGAAGAGTGCTGTGAATTGGTTTATGTGGTCTGGACATATCCTTCGGGTTAGTCATGAAACAATGTGTCTACCTGTTGAATGTGGCGGATTAAAGTTGGTTCATGTGGCAACTAAAAGTCAAGTACTGATGATTCAGGCTAACATTGCAGCAATGGTAAATCACTCTGATGGTCTGACAGGTACGATTCTAAAGCAATGTTTGAACACTATTGTGTTAGAATATCCAATTGATGTAAGCACTATTCCCAAACAGTATCAATACTTGGTAGATTCTATTGTAGAAATATGCTATACTTTGTTATTATCGGACAACTTTCAAATACCCACTGTAAAAAACATATACAAAATTAAACGTAAGACTATGCACCATAAATGTAAAATAATGTTGAAGAACCCTCGTGTTCTTTGGAACAGAGTTTGGATAAATGTACATGCAACACATTTATCAACAAAGATACGGTCTGCATGGTATTGTATTGTTCACCAAATCTTGATAACTGGAACGCAACTTCATCGATTCCGATTAGCGGAGAATCCGCAGTGTAAATGGTGTAATGTAGATGAAAGTATAGAACACTTAATCAGTGAGTGCAAAATTAGAAAATCAACGTGGGAATATATCACGAAAATGATTAGTATAATATGCAGAACAAGCCAGAGGCAAATTACGATTGATCACCTTTTGTGTCCAAGTTTTACATATTACCCGAAAACAAAGTTAAATAGTGTGCAATGGATATTAGGTAATTATGCTTGGTTTATTACTACCTATAAGAAACAGGATTTTCGTGAGAAATTTGAAATATATATGCATCAAGAATATCAGCATATTTCTTCATATGCTATGCATACTACGTATGCAAATTTTTTAACTGTTATGCATACTATGTAAATAAAACCTAAAAAGTCTGTGTTTGTATTCTGAAAATGTAAAAAGGAAATAAAGGAAATAAAAAGAAAAAAAAAAAAAAGAAAAAAGTCGGTAACGCGTCTGACCACCATGCTCAAGGTCCCGGGTTCGATCCCCGGCCGGTTCAAATCCGGGAACTTTTCTAACGGTGGAAGCGGCCTTGGCGCCTACCCAGCGTCGAATAACATGGGTACCTGGGGGAAACCCTGGGGGTTAAAGGCGGTCAGGGGCGTGATGCTGATCACATCACCCCCACTCACGACCGGATCAAGAAAGTGTGGGGCGTTACCCTCACACCCCCTATACGCCTTCATGGCGTGGTGCTATGCACAGGGGACACTTTACCTTTTACGTTTTTGAGGATAATAAAGGAAGATCAAGACAATATTTTGTAAAGATCGTTGGCCTGAAGCGTCGTATGGAACATTCCATTCATATTTCGGAGGGGTTCCGCGTATGCAAGGTTACGGGTACAGTCCATTTCGTTGGGGGGTGTAGCGATTCTGCTTCGATAGAGCTAGGCTTCGTTCATGTAAATTGTCATACAAAAATGAAAAAAAATATTGAAGAAACTGGGCTTCCTAGCGAGATAATCATCCTTTGTCTTCAGGTTTATATCAATAGCTGTAATGTCTATTCTAAAGAGCTCAAAAAGTGGCTGTATGTTTGCTAGTCTCAAGATATTACTCACGATCAACAAAGGATATTACATTTACACACTCTTAGCGTAAATACAGTGAATATACTAAAACTAATTTATTAATATATGTAAGCAAACTTGCATATACATTTTAAGTCATATATAGGGATATATTAGAGGAATTAAAAGAAAAAAAATTCTTCTAAAGATATTCGAAAAATTATTGATAAGAGTCATTCCATGCGAAATCAACACAGCCTTTGACCTGACCATCTCCGATTTTCATGAAATTTGGGGAATTGAAACTATGCATGGAACTTAGTAAGTTTGAAAATTTTTAGTTTCGTGCATCTTGTAATTGTTAAATTATTCAAGGTCAAAGTTTGCAGAAATTGCCCTTTTTGAGCCCGCTTAGCTATACTAAATCTGCTGTAACTCCGCCCCTATTTTGCCAAGGAAGCTCAAATAAAGCTTATTGTACAGGGAATTGAATAAGCTTTCCAGTTATATATAACAAACCTAGCTTTGGATAAAAATGTAGTTTTGTCACGTGACCTTGACTTTTGACCTTGAATATCTCAAAACATGTCATCACCAAAAATCGTGAAAAAAATGTATTTGGTCCCTCATTCCATACTATAAAACATATCAAAAAATCATTCTGGGACTGCAATGGGCTCAGAAGATACAAAATAATATGTGTAACTATGTGACTGATAAAAGCCCGATTACATGAACTATGAAGAGTCAAATGTCCCTTAACACTCCCTACAAAATGTGAAGGAGTTATCCTGGGTATAATTGGTCATGAAAGAAATAGGTTAGGCACAGGGAGATCCCTAGCCGTGTGTGTCAAGCACAGGTCCGGCATATTGTTGACCGCCATATTGAATTCAACGCAAAAATTTCAAAGGAAAGGGGGTTATGTGATATATCAAATGAGGCTAGAATTTCACGAGAAATGAAGTGACGAAGGATTTTCCAACGTATCTTACGCCAGCAAAAAGTTATACACATATCTTTCACTTACGATATATGCACATTACAATGTTGTCAATGTTCCTGTGAGCACACTCGTTGACGTCTCTCACACTCGCATAGAACATTTGGTAATGTAGCATGTGCAACAACATCGCAAGCAGCAACTATGCCTTTTCTTAGATGGTCAATATCAGGGACTTTTAGTGCATGCACCATTCTCTTCAAATGTTTCTGAAGGTAAAAGTCCTCCTAAGATGTTAGATCTGGGGAATGTGCAGGCCTTTTAATAGATCCCCATGTGCCCATCAATCTACCTAGAAAATTACCATGAAGAAATTGCGAAAATGTCTACATAGTGTGGTCACACTCTGTCCTGTTTCAAAACTCTCGAAAAGTGCCAAATCCCGTAAGCAAGGGTGAAAAAACCTGTTCACTTAAAAAATCCAAGAAGCCCTCACCATTTAAGGTTCCGTTGTTGAATATGGACCAACCATTTCCGTTCGCCATACATTATAACACATAATTAGCTTACCAGCAACAACCATTCGACTGAGCAAATCACAGGTATTGCATATTATTTTTATTAACTTCACCGTGAACATAAAAATTTGCATCGTCACTGAAGAATTTTTCATTCCAAAGGAAGTGTCACGTAATTGTTTGAAATACTTTTCCCAATATTCTTCACTATTCAACTATTTGGTGAATGTAGCTGATTAAAATCATATGCAATGGTGCGTATACTTCTTTCTCTCCCAAGATGTCAGCGTGATCTCGATGAGTTCCTACAATGTTAGGAGCATTCCAATGCTTTGTTTTTAACACCTCGAAAAGGAGAAAATTGTTACAAGCATGCAGTAATAAATTTTTGCTGGTTAAATATATGTTAGATAAACTTTCGTCACTTCATTTCTCGTGAAATTCTAGCCTCATTTGATATATCACATAACCCCCTTTCCTTTGAAATTTTTGCGTGGAATTCAATATGGCGGTCAACAATATGCCGGACCTGTGCTTGACACACACGGCTAGGGATCTCCCTGTGCCTAACCTATTTCTTTCATGACCAATTATACCCAGGATAACTCCTTCACATTTTGTAGGGAGTGTTAAGGGACATTTAACTCTTCATAGTTCATGTAATCGGGCTTTTATCAGTCACATAGTTACACATATTATTTTGTATCTTCTGATCCCATTGCAGTCCCAGAATATTTTTTTGGTATGTTTTAGAGTATGGAATGAGGGACCAAATATATTTTTTTCACGATTTTTGGTGATGACATGTTTTGAGATATTCAAGGTCAAAAGTCAAGGTCACGTGACAAAATTATTTATCCAAAGGTAGGCTTGTTATATATCACTAGAAAGGTTGTTGAATTCCCTGTACAATAAGCTTTATTTGAGCTTCCTAGGCGAAATAGGGGCGGAGTTACAGCAGATTTAGTATAGCTAAGCGGGCTCAAAAAAGGCAATTTCTGCAAATTTGACCTTGAATAATTTAACAATTACAAGACGCACGAGACTAAAAATTTTCATAGTTACTAAGTTCTATGCATAGTTTCAACTCCCCAAATTTCATGAAAATCGGAGATGGTCAGGTTAAAAATTGCACATATCTGTGTTGATTTGGCATGGAATGATTCATAAGCCTTTTGACAAACAAAAATCCTTATTACATGTAGTAAATCAAGGAAGTTTATAGGTACTTCTTCTGTCTTTGTTAACGGAGTGCAAATCGAAAATACTAATTAAATTGCCTTTTCATAATCTATGTTCTACCGAGCGAGTTGTTGATTATCTGACAGGCTCACCTTCGAGAACTCGTGGGTTCAAATCCTGCAGCCATACACACTGATTGAGATGTTCACACTATTAAGAGATGTTAATATATTACTGGCTCAGTCTCTTGTAACACTTGCTTTTGCTATTCTTCCAAGACAGGTTTATACTAACAATTGTTTATAAACGGTTTGCCGAACATTGTCAATATATTTTCCAACATGTCGTAAGATATTACTATGGCATACACAGCAGAGCAGTTCACCATATTTTTATTAAGAACGCAAAGTGTGTCAACTTACACAGAAATCATAAAAATCAGTAACAGATTGAGGCACATAAATGCTGGTGATGCAATCAACTTTACTCCAGAGGAAATGCTACAGAGAAACGCATCGAAATATGACTTTTAGAGCTGGTATGCAGTTTGATGCAGTAAATATGCACAGGATAGAGACATCAATTACCAAGAAACCAATTAATGCATGAAAGTGCATCAAGTTTGTTTTGAATTTTTAATTTTGCAAGACCACTTTGAGCAAAATCAAATTTCTGTGTACGCATAGTTGTGAAAACCATATGAATTGCGATGCTATAAGTTAATTACATAAACAAAATATTTTTTTTTGCATGAAGCGCTAATGTTCAAAACATTGGTAGAACCATGACTGGCTACGTCAGGGCCTCAAACTTTATGTACTTCTACCTCATATAGGAATAGGGAACACATCGTCAAGAATACAACAACCAATCTCCATATTCCAAATAATATTGGACGGACCTTTATTTCTTTGTCTTGAAAAAATTGAAATGAAGAACGAGCGTTTTCAATCTTCATCAGAGTCGAAACACATTCGTTAATGATATTTTCAATAAGCTTTATCTAGCTTAATAGTCGCTTTAGACATCCGCTCACAACTGCAACATCGTGAGAAATTCATAACCTATTAACGTTCTCTTTTTTCGTAATACTCGCGACCATTTTGACAGAATTGAAGTAAATGTGAACCTTATGCGAAAGTACATCTAATCCAATTTTAAACTACGCATTGTCCAGGATCCTTGGTCGAGCGTGTTGATTGTTAGATCCACGACCGTGCCTAATATTGTTTGTTCGAGTATCCTGCAGGGCATCGATGTTCCATTGCATTTATTTTATTGAATCATTATTAAATTATTACCCGTTGTCACGATAAGCTGGAGAAGTAGAAAAATATAATTGCTCTGAGGAGAAAATTGATGCAATTATGTAAAGCAATCCCATAATTTTAGTTATCTTTGACTGAGGTATTAGCAAGCGTTAAATTGAGAATTCCTGAATAGTGATGTAACATTTTCAACACTTTTGCGTGGAAATGGTTGGCGCCAAAACTTTATTTTCAGATTTCCACGCAGACAACCAGTAAACATAGTGATGGCATGCCAAGAAATAACATAAAAATTTAATGAGAACGACGAGATATAGCATACTTTATTCAGAACTGGGGGATATATAATACCAAAAGTACAAATATCACTCACTTCCATTAAATGCATAGTTTTCCTTAAGATATGCGTGGGGATTTGTGATTCACTTACTGCCATCTACGGTTCGGGTAATTTGGTACTTCCCTCGGGTATTTTTCATCCACAATGCACGGCTCCGACCTCGACCTGAGAAGAGCAGACATCGTTGGTCTTATTCTTGCAGGGAATTTTATTTTGCGTCTGGAGATATCCTTGGTGCTTACGGCATCTTCATATTTTAATGTCCACGTAACCATAAGTTTGCCTAGAACAGGTTCGTTGTTCAAAGGTGTGTCGTACTCCATGATATCAATGCTGCTCCTGCTGAAGTAGACAGTCGACACTTCCGATGCTGAGAGAGAAAAAGTGGATGATGAGACGCATACTTCTTGAGAGCTCCAAGCAGGCAGGTCTTCAAGGTTGTTATCGGTGGCATTGACGTCCGGTAGTTCTTGAAGCTCCACTAGACTAGGAACTGATACACGAGACGAAGCTGAACTGCAACTGCTCAATGAGGATTGTGGTCTGTAGAGTGTAAGTACCTTCTTCTGGCGATTTCCTCTTGTGGTTCTTGTCCTTCCTTTGAAACCATCATCATCTCTTTTCCGCTTCCGTGTACCTTCTTCAGGCATGGCTCTGGTGCGTGCACCATGATTTCCACCCTTGTCTCTGTCTGCTCCAACTCTTTGTTTCTTCAGACCGCCTTTGGATTCGTTTTTCCCGCACCTTTTTTGCACATCATTTTTCTTTGTACCAGTTATCTTCTTACCAGCGTGCGAATCCTTTCGGTCAACTCTGCCATGCTTCACACCCTTCTTAGCTGGCCCACCTGTACCATTTCTCCCTCTACAACAACTTCTGTGTTCAGCCTTATCTTCCATCTTTTTCTTCCAGGCTCTGCTCATCGATTCCAAAGCATCTAGATGACCTGGTCTGTATTCGTACACCTTGTCTTCTTTGAAGTAAGTCACCTGCTTATACTTGACAGCAAAATTCAAAGCCTTCGGCAGCATCTCTTTCAGATCATCTTCGTCAACATAGTAATGATGCTTGACATACTTCTCAATGTCCCTTCTGCTTGCCTCGTCGTCCAGTCTCTTTAGGGCCTTGACGGCAAGCATCGGAGTTATGTCGGTCGTTGAATCTTCTTCGGAAGCAGATTTCTGTTCATGGTGTCTACATCTTTTTGGTGAATTTCCTGCTCTGTGATTTGTAGTTTTGCCCATTTTGGGTATTTAGATAAGGGTAGTAATTCCAGATTGCACAAAAGACGGAAAATTTAGCTACAGATGTGTATCCTTGCAACAAGAATTTGCCCGTTAAACAATGCATGACAATACCACTTGTGGCATCTGAGGTCAACAATTACTGATATGATGTGGTAAAGATCATTGCGTATATGTATGTGTGTTGTACAGTCTGAACACATCAGATGTACTAAATGGGGATGAAAAATAGTTGTTTTTAATTGAAGATTACTAGTTACCGTGTTACTAATGATATTCTTCCATTGAACCAATATAAAGGTTTTTTTTACAACATTACATAAAAGATTGGTTCGAAACATTTTATCTGTGCATGTTTTGAATACTGATAGAGAAACTTAAATGTTTTGTACGTTAATATTTTATTATTTTTAGTGATAACAGTTGCTTCAAAGCAAAGAGCAATTGCATCTTTGCTTTGAAGCAATTCATCCTAATAAACCTGATTGAGTAAATTATCGAATTTGAAAGTAAAACACTAATTATAATTGATGTTATACCTATTATAAAGGATAAATATCAGTAGTGCTATTGGGGCGCTTCAAAATAGTACTTAGTAGGTATCCTCTTTTTTTATCAATCGAATATCACTTTTTGACATACTTTGACAATTTTTTGTCGATGTTTTAGCGTTTAGCGATGTTTTAGTACAAATTTTCACCATACTCATTTTTTCCCCACTCGTACTTGGTAGGTATATCATGATGTTACGTGATACAACTTAACCTATCCTTTTTTTTACGATTATTTAATTTTTTTATGATCCTAAGTGATATAACTTAACCTATCATTTTTTTTATTTAGGTACTGTTTGAACGTTATTATTTGAGGATCATATTTTGTAGGTATCCTCTTTTTTTATCAATCGAATATCACTTTTTGACATATTTTGACAATTTTTTGTCGATGTTATAGCGTTTAGCGATGTTTTAGTACAAATTTTCACCGCACTCATTTTTTTCCCCACTCGTACTTGGTAGGTATATCACGATCTTACGTGATACAACTTAACCTATCTTTTTTTTTTACGATTTTTTTAATTTTCTTACGATCCTAAGTGATATAACTTAACCTATCATTTTTTTATTTACGCACCGAACTAACCTTCAAGGGGGACTCTGTTTGTTTTAATATTTCAGTATTATAAGGTTTTCACAAATTGTATATAACCTAAAATGTGTTGGATGTTGATTTTTAGTATGTGGCAATTTTTTATGAATTTTAAAACTGCTCTGTGACCCTCTCGTTCTTCACGTCGTAGGCGAAGGACTTCTCTGCAATCAGGATGACACTGCATAGGGTATCCTCGGGCAAGGCGTCGTGGAACTCGCAGACGACCTTGATGTTGGTTCGATCGTTGACCACAACCTTCTTTCTCTTAGATGTGTTGATGACGGTCATGGGTCTCCGTGCTTTGAACTCGCTGGGCGTGTAGTACATGTCCACGCTTCCCTCGGTCACGCGTTTGTAAGCCGAGAACGCTTCGTAAAGTTTGAGGTAATCGTTTTTGGTCACGTCGAGGTTGTAATTCTCGCGCGGGAACACTTCGTTGCGTCCATTCTTCAGATAAACGTTCTTGATCTTGCAGTCGTCGAACTTGCTGGAATCTTTCTCCTGGTTGTTATCGCGCCCGGTCTGAAAAAGCACTACGACGAAATCTGGCATGTCGAACTGTATGTTGTTGAACTGCGTCGTCACGTCGAATTCCATGTGACTTCCCGACGCCATCTTCTGCACGCACTGGTAACCGTGAAAGTGAATCAACACCTGCGGACTTTTTAAGATCTCCGCTTTGTACTTGAGGGCGTAGTTTGTTTCGTATTCCACCACCGGCATTCTCAATTCCATGCTCCGGATGATGCATTTTGCTGCTTCGGGTAAAGTATTGGCTATCGGCGTGGTGCCGTCCGGACCCAAAGTAGCGTATCGCATCAGTGCGTCGTTGTCGTTGGCCGCTCTTCGAAACGTGACCCTCAGTCCTCCCTTCCACATGATCTCCTTGTAGTCCGAGAAGAAACCAGGCAGCAGACGCATGGGAAAGAGCACCGTGTGACTTCTCGTCGATATTTTGGCCCCGGCTTCGAATCCCCCGGCCTGGTAGTACGCTGCGTCCGTTTTGGATAATTTCAAAGTTCCCACCGCCGTCGACGTGATGCCTGGATAATCTATTCTGTCGATGACGGTGTTGTGTTTCCTCACCTCCACCTGCGAGAACAGGTGAGGCACGAAGTTGTCCACGAGTATTAAGTTTGCTGCTGCAGGAAACGCGTCTCCGCTTTCCTTCTTCACCACGTCGAATTGAAGGTAGAGGTCTGCTCTGTGAGGATGAACGAACCCGTCGCCTACGTCCACGTCGTATTCGATCTCCCTGTTCGCCTCGTTGAGATTGGCGAACGTGCGACGGTTGGGAGGGAAAGATTGCAATTCGTAACTTTCGATTTGCTCCATTTTACATGTATGGTTATTTATTATATGTTGATCTCCACGATGGCCGTCGTAGTGGCACCTGCGAAATCCACCACGTCTCCTTTCTCGTTCGTCACCACCAACTCTATGTCGTCTATGCGGTTGCGACATACTGGAAAATAGATCGGCGAAGAGGGCGTGTAGATGATCGGTTCCATGAACTCGGAACTTGGTTTGAACGTGGCTATGATTCCCGTCTGCTTGTGACTTCCTAACAATCCGTCCGAAGATTTCGTGATCATACCTTCGGCTACGTTACAGTGTACGTTCAGAGTCTCTATGGCCAAGAATTTAGGAATGTTGGTTGCTACGTGCTTGATGCCAGCTTCGAGTTTGGTGTTGTTCTCGAAACCTAAAAGTTCTCCCATGGTGCCCAGGTCCACGGTCTCCGTCGCGGATAGGATTTCCACTCTGTGCGTGACCGAATTTTGAGAAAAGTATGTGCCTTTGGGTAATTGAGCTTGCAAAGTGGAAAGATTGTATTGTCCTGGCGTGACGACGATGTGTTCGCTTCCGACGCTAATTTTGTTGTTGTGCTGGGTGACGTTAGGTATGAGGTACATGCTGTAGAATGCACGCAGAGCCACGGATTTAGGATAGACGATGTCGTCGTGCAGCGTGAGTTTCAAGATTGAAGATTCGCTCGTGAGATGGAACACGCCCATCCTAGTGATGCTGTTTGAGGTTCCACAATGCTTTCTGGAAATCCTCGATCGTAGGGTTATTTATTTTAGAGAGAAACGCGAGCACGGAGAGGCAGAGATGACCGCAGTTCACGTCTCCGAAATTTTGAATGCGTTCGTCGTTGTAGTATATGGAGGTTTTGTTCGTTTTCAGATAATGAATTAAATTTGCAGGTGGAACACCTCCGAAAGAATCGAAAACGAATGCTTTATCATTGTCGTTTTTGTGGTAACATATCCAATGCGTGCCTGGATTTTCTTGACCGTCCAAGTTGACTACTCCGCATTCTTTTTTTTTCACGGTTGAAGGTAACGAGTCGGACATGAAAACTCCTCTGAAGTGTTTGATTTGTAACGGTTCGATCAGAGATTCAATGTCTCGGTTGGTGAGTGCTTCTGTTTCTTTTTTTTAAACTTTTTCATCACGCCCTTCCCCTTCTTCTCCATGGCCAGATTGTGACGTTTCTGTTCTTCCAATTCCGCCTTGTTCTTCTTCGAGTCGATGACGGTTTTTGCGATGGCGGCACTTCCGCCGGCTAAACTTCCAACGGCCCCCAATGCTGCCAGGATGGCCGGGATGCTGAATATGAAACCTCCGACCTTTTGCTGTTTCCGCGAACGCTGCAATCTTTTCAATTGAGGTGTGCTGAGCAGCAATTTCATTCCGTGTCCTTTCGACAAGCAAGAACGTTTCTTCTCGCGTTGTTTCTTGGTGAGTAACCCATCGAGAGCACCTAGATTTTTTAGATTGGAGTATGGTATCTGGTACACGACACCCTTGGGCTTCATGTTGATGCTCTATGTGTTATTTTCACGGTATGTTATTTATATATATATTCTGAGATTTTTTCTTGTGTAGTTTTTTACGGTATGTTATTTATATATTTTCAAGGCCTCGCTGTCGTTACACAAATTCTATTACGTGCTTCGTTTTCTTGCCAAGAAGTTCCTTTGTCCCCTTGTACACGATTCGAGTTTTGTTCTCGATTAAAATAGATAGCTTCTCGTCGGATAACATGTTAGCGTATCGATCTGGTAAAAATAGACTGTATTGTGCGTTGAGCAACAGGCGTACCTTGGGACCATACTGGGTAGAAACAATTGAACCGGAAGTTATCGTGTAAGGTTTGTCGACTTCCAATTCCTGAATTTTTACATACTCGACTGACAAATTTAGCATTTGTTTTAATGCTTGGAGATCACTTATTTTTTCGGTCGTCATATCAAAGAAAAATTTCAAAGTGTTAGAGAGAAATTTAATTGTTTTTCACGATGTGTGTTATTTATATATACCGAAGATTATTTTTTTTTCACGATGTGTGTTATTTATATATCAAGTTTTTTTTTGACACGTATATATATTATTATTTTTTAACAGAGGAAGAAAGTTCGTGCTTCGGAAAACGCGAGGATGTGCGTAGTGATATCTTTCCTCTCCTGCATAGACTTGTACCAATCATCAGTATACTGTCTTCTTCCCTGCATCGCCTCGTACAGTTCGTCCGACCTATCGTCCAATTTTTGCCCTGCAGCCAAAAGCAGAATGTTGAGATCACCGCACCTCAGGCCGCTGATCTCCCGAAGAAGGTCCTTGAGAACCATTTCACAAGGGATGCGAAATTCCGGCATTGTTCTTGCTATGTTTACAAGTTTATTAACATCTCCGTTAACTACCTTTTTGAATATTTTAGATAGTAGCTCGGGTGGCAAATTAGTTATGCAATCCATGTTGTTTTTTTACTGTATGTTATTTATATACCCCACCCCAATTTTTGTTTCGTGTTCATGGCGATGGTGGTGCCTAGTGCGGCGACCCGTTCACCCAACGATGCGTCTCTACTCACGAATCTTTCGAAAGCTGCGTGCTCTAACTTTCTGTCTGCTTCGTGACGTGCATCCAGATCCGTCTGCGTGGTGTTGTAGGCGATGTCGTGATCTTTGCATGCGGCGTCCAACGGATTCACACCCTTGTCTCCTCTCTCCAATCTTTTCTCGAGTTTGGTACCCGGTCCGCAGTACTGGTAGCCAGGTAAATGCATCTCGAAAGGTAACTTGTTGATGATGTCGTTCACGAGTCCCTTTCCTTCGGCAACGTTCCAGAATTTCGGAGGCAGCGTGTTGATGATTTTGATCAGGTAACCTATGCCCTTGTCGTCGTTCACGATGAAGTTGGAAAGTTTCGTGCTGATCATGTCCACGATGCCAACCTTCTAGTTGTAGAAATTACGGTTGCCTGCATTCTCTTCGCCGGCTATCACCAACAATCGGTCCACGAGTTTCCTAACGTCGTCCACCCAAACGAATTCTTTGGGTAACGTGTTGTAGCGTTTGACGCCGCTGCCTGTTTTGACCTGGTTCCAAATCGGTTTGATGAGATTCCTGTACTTCTCGCCGCTGCTCGATTTCACCCTATTCTGCGAGGCGTCGTTGTTCTGGTACAAGGCATCCGTCATGATCAGAATTTCCTTGTAACTCTGGTAATCTTCGTCGGTGTAATCTTTCGGCTGCTTTTTGGCGACGAGTTCCCACAGTCCAACCGTACTCGGATACCTGTTCCAACTATCCTTGTCGCCTAAATTGACTTTAATGTCGTTGCCTTCGAAGGTCACCTTCGATTTCCAAATCTTCCACACCACACCGCCGCCTTCGCTGGTTTCCATGCTGGGATACAATCCGAACACTTCATCCTTGTCGAATTTCCCCGTGCTCAGGTAGTCTCGTGCCAAAGGTCCCAACTCGATCTTATCCGAAGACGACGACGTGCTGCCTATGGCTCGACGTCGTACAGGTGCATCCTTCAGTTCGAACGGCGTCGAAGGAATGCTCGAAATGGGTGTGGGTACGGCGTAACTTTTAGCTGCGAGCGGTACGAGTTCATTGATCAAATTTTTATTTTGTTCCGTGACACTTTTAATTTCTTTACCTAGACTGCTGATGGCATCGATCACGGGTTGATCCTGACGTTTCTTCTCTTCGTAGAATCCGCGATTCTCGGATTTCCAACCTTTGAAGCGTTTCGCGAGGTAATCGCGAAGCTTGAGATTTTCGTCTTCGATTTTTCGTTTCGTCATGACGTTATTTATACACGTCGTTTCTCACAACGTTGCAACGTTTAGAAAGTCGTTGATTTTGTTTCTGTATTTTCCGTCGTTGGGTTTCCTCGTCATGTCGATCGTCGCGAATCCGAAATCGTCACCGTTCCAGCAAGTAGAGCAGCAGCGTTCCGAAAATTGATTGTAGTTCATGTCTCCGCCTACGTAGTCATCGTACGCGTGCTTGAGGTTGGTGTGATCTTGACGAAACAAACATATGAAATTAGCGTTGTCGCGCACTAACTGTTTTGGAATTTTGGAAAACGTTTGAGCTAGGTAGAAGCAATCCATTCCTTTGTGACGACCTTGCGTGAAAAAGTTGCGAATTTCATTTTGATTTTCCAGGATGGCGTCGTCGAACACAACGACTGAATTTTCACGACAATCGTCGAGTGGTTTTATTTCCGAGGCGAACGTTGCAATGTCCAGACCATCGTACAGTTTCATCAGTTGCTGGTATTTGGATTGCTCCAAACTTTTCGAGAACACGTACAGGTGCCTGTTCTTCCAATCTAACCAATTCGGTGCGAGGAGAAAATTGTCCACGAGCAGTGTCGTTTTCCCACACCCCGATGGACCTACGATCAGACAGCGGATGCTGTCGGGAAGCAACTTGCCGTTCTTTTTCTTCGTTTGACTTTCTGGATCCGGTAGACGCTTCACCACGTTCCACGTACTTACAAGATCACTTCGTCCGCGTCGATCCAACTCTTTTCCGGAAGTCCCAACCATTTGACAAACAGTTTGTCACCTTTCCTACGCAATACTTTCTCGATGAGGTACGTGTCGGGGTGTTTCGTTTTAGAGAGTTCCTCTTCGTAAAATCTCCCTTTCAAAATCTCGCCGCTACTATCTTTTATTATATACGTGTGTCGGTTTCCAGGTAGAACTCGAACCACCGTAAAGAGTTCTGTGCTCCAATTTTTTGTGAATCCCTTCTCGAAGGTGCGTTTGAATTTGCTGATCCTCACCCGGTCTCCAATTTTGTATTTAGCTTTTTTTGTCGTGGGCGTGTACTTTGGGCAGTAAACGGTAGAAATTAAACGCTGCTCGTCGGACTTGGTAACGTCGGCTGGCTTCATACCTATCGTTCTGTGTACCGTATCATTATAGGTGTCGACGAGTTCCGGCAGGATGTCGACCCATTTGTAATTTCCCCGAAGCGTGAATCGTTTCCACATGTGTGTTTTCAAGGTTCGATTGAATCTTTCCACGATGCTGGCTTTGATGTGACTGAAGGTCGAATAATGTCGAATCTTGTGTTTTTGAATAAATTTTTGGAATACGGCGTTGTAAAATTCTTTACCGTTGTCCGTTTGCAGAAACCGTGGTCGTCTGCCACCGCTTTCGCGAAAAATTAATTTGAATGCTTCCGTGACGCACGTTCCCGTTTTCGCCTTCAAAGGTAGAGCCCATGCGAATTTCGAAAATGTGTCTATGACGGTGAGGAGGTACTTGTTGCCCTTGTTCAATTTATGTACGTTTTTCAAATTGCCGCTACTCATCTCCACGAGGTCACTTTGCCAGAGGTCGTCGATGCCCTTGGTTACCACAGCCAAACGTTCGTAGTTACGGCGTGCAGGTTTATGCAATTCTTCGACGATGGCTTGCCTAGACATTTTTTGTTTAGAGATTACGTTTCAAGAGAAGCACCAGCGTGATGGGATTCAAAGACGGCGGCACTTCGCTCGTGTTTTGAATGATCAGCTTATCGCCGGCACTCACGTCGAAAACGGTGAGATCTTCGTCTTCGTGTATTTCATATATGTTGCGCGTTTCGTTCCAACGTGCCAGAGGAATGTTTCCTGCTTTCTGGACACCACGATTCGATATCAAAGTCATGGTGGGAACGCTAGCTTTTCTACCGTGAGACCAGTACGAAAATTCGTTTATCTGAATCGTGCCATCGAGGAGAAACTTGTAGTACGGATGATAAGGATGCAACATGTACAGTTTGTTACCTTCGACGAACGTGGAGATTCTCTGTTGATTGGGTACGCTGTTGATTTCGATGGCTTGCAGAGAATGCAGTTTAGCGAATTTAGTGTCGACACCGAGCAGATTACTGTGAACTTGTCCGAGTTTATTTTCGATGGGCAGCAAATGCTCGACTATGGTATCCGTTACGGCAGAAAACGACGGTTTGATTTTCACTTCCACGTTCAACTGCTTGTAGTTTTCGTTGAGTTCTTGCAACTTGGCACCGAAAGAAGCCTGCGTCGATTCCTGCGTGGATTCCAGCACTCCAACTTGATCTGTGATGTTGACGACGATGCTCTGAAGGTTCTCGACTTGATTCAATTTCGAGCTCTTCTCGGTAAGATCGTTCACGATGCTTCGCATCTCTGTAAGCTGCGTGTGAAGGTCGGCTACGCTCTGCGAAGTGGGCAGCGTCGACACCAGCGAACTAATTTCGTCTCGAATCTGTTCCACGTTCGCCGTTTCCGTTTCCAGTCGTTTCAGCATTCGAGATATGTTTCTTTTCAAAACGTGCAATTCTTTGGAGGTGGGGAGATTGGCCACTTTACTCTCGAGATCGCTCAATGAACTTTTGATGTCGCCCGAATCGGATAGTGCCGTCACCGCCGTTTTCAATTTTTCCAAATCTTCGCTCGAAGGCACGCTCGTCCGTAACGATTCCAAGTCACCCTGTATGTTGTCGAGTACGTGATGAAAATGAGCGAGATTCGTTTCGACGTTCAAATTTTCTAAATATTCGATCTTCTGCTGAACCGTGCTCAACGTGTCTTGAATGCTCGTCAACGCTCTCGCTTCAGCGTGAATATTTTTAATTTCTTCGTTGATCAATTCCAAGGACGCCTGAAGCGTAGCGATGGTGGTTTGAATGTGTTCGAAATCTCGATAGGCCTCCAATTGAATTTTTATGTTCGCGACGCTTTTACCGATGACCTGCAGTTCGTCCGACGATGGTAGGTTCGTCATGGTATCTTCCAAAGTCTGCAACTTGGATTTAATTTCTTCCAACGTGCTGGTGAATTCTTCTTGTAATTTGGAAACAACGACATGCAAGCGTTCTGCGTCTATATCGTTCACGACGGTTTGAAGTTCAGAGAAATTCTTTTCTATTGCGGAAGTTCGTTCTTCGATTTCGAGTTTCAGTTTTTCCAAATCTTCATTTTTCGATTGAAATTGCTGTAATTTGGCCAAATCATTTTGAAGCGAATCCACGCTCAACTGTATATTTTGAACGCTGTCGTAAGAAGGTACGTCGACATAATTTTTTATGAGCGTTTTCAGTTCGGAATCGATTTTCAGAATGGGGTCGAGACATTGCGTTTGGAGCGTAGCGATTTCCGACTCTAAACTTTTGTTTAAGGTCTCCTGCAAAGCGATCAAATCGGCCCTCAACTTCTTAACTCGAATGTCCAACATGAGAATCTCTTCTGCGTGGTCTACACGCTTGGTGTTGCCGAAAATGTCGTTAGGCATTTTTGGTTAACGGTTATTTATAATAGGATAGACGATTCGTAATTCTACAAAAAGAGGAATAAGTTTGTCGTAATCTCCGTGGAGTTCTATGTAAAAATAATCTCCTGCAGACACATCGTACGTAATGTTAGAAAGCATCTTGTCGTGCTTGATTCGAAAAATGTTCTTGCCAGTAGAAATTTTGATTTCGCCTGCGTTTTCCGGATTCACGGTGATTTGAAGTTTCCCGTCGATCGGAATTTCGTAGAAATGTAAATTGTTATTAAAAACGTAAAACATCTTGCCCACATCGTCATTCAGTTTCGTCCAAATGCTGTTGAGGTGAATGATCAACAGACCGTTGAGTTTAGGTAACACGGAAGGTAAGACTTCATGATCTGGTATGGTTTCCATGATGATCTGTTTTTTGAAACCGAACAAGTTCATAGGCATGCTGGTTATTTAAGGATACGGTCAAAGTTTTATTTTGTAATGACAGTCAAAGTGTTTTTTTTACTCAGTAACAAAATGTTTTTTTTTTGAGTTAGTGAAAATTGTTGTGTGTGGTGGTGAGTGTTAATTATTTGCACTGTGCGCAATTCTTATTTATTTCTAAACGACGATGTCCCCACGGCAATGTGTGAATACCACACTCGAGAACGCACCTCTTGTCGTCATCGGGATCCAGCGCAATTTTTCTAATTTTGTTTGTTGTGATGATATGGTTGACGCTCTGGATTCTTTGTTCTTCTCTTAGAACCGACGACCTGGTCTTGAGGCAATCGATGTAATCGTGGAAGGTGAGTTTGTTCTCCACCGTATTTTTGCCCACACCTTTTGCTTTCTTCGTGACACTACTCTCTGTTCTCATGGCATACATCTTCGAACGCAAACCCGCGAACTCGACAATAATATCACCGTTACATTCATCTTTCAGTTTACCTAGGACTTTTTTGTTGAGGGATGGAATTCCAAATCTGTTGGGTTGAGGGTACGCAGAAGTATCGAAATACTCAAGCATGGAAGGATTTTTTATGTCTTCGTATAGGTTAGGTGTTTGTATGCTGTAAATGAAGCTGTCGGTGTCCGTGTACAAAAGTGATATTTTATCATTGTAGAAGGGTTTCATCACGTCATAATGAAATTCGAACATGTAAAGTTTCGACAAGTCGAGAACCGTTGCGCCAACGTAAATTGGTTTTCTGAATTTCATCAATTTTATATGTAGATTGAAAAGTGCCAAATTCTCGTTGTAAATTTTTCTCGACTTGAATCTAGGATCGGCTATCCACTTCCGACATTTATTCTTATCGGAAATTAATTTCACGTCTACGTGCTTTCTAACATTCTCCATGGTCTTTCCGTACACCGCATTGTTCATTAATTTAAAGAAGTCCTTGTCTAAATCGGAAGTGGCAGCTGTTCTATGTTGTGTGTTAATTTCTATGTAAGGTCTTAACCACGTGGAATGTTTAAACTTTAGTATTCGTCTAACATTCACTATCTGAACACCCTTCGCAATCAAAAACCGGAGATTCTTGTAGTGGACAACGTATCTCTGTTTAGGGTCCAATGTTAACAAAAGCTTGTCTTGAACCGAGTCGGGTGGACATTTGATTTCGGGAGTCGGAGGCAAATCCGAAAACGTGTCGTGCAGGTGGTCGGAGAATTGGAGATCTACCTCTGCGAAGAAACCACACTCGCTATCGTCGAAATGAATAATATCTATCGAAGTGGGATCTAACCATTCGAATCCCCCGTAAGGAAGTTTCTGAACCATGGCATGTCCGTAGAGATTATTAACGTCGGCGTAGAAGATGTAATTCGATGCTCGATTTGAATCGTAATCTTCTTTCATGTGTACGTTATTAGCTTTTGCATGTCTCTGTACGCATTGCACCATTCCACCTCGTATCCCTCTTTCGATGAATAGCAACATGTCAACGTCCGATATCAGTTCCAGCTTGACCTTTGTCTGGAATAACATTGCCGACCACGCTAATCCCGGTAGACTGTAGAAATACGCTGGATCTAATTTGTAAATATTCGTTGCCGTTTTCCTGAACGCTTGAAAAACATCCGCGAGTATCGTCACGTCTAATTTTAAGTAGGCATCGTGGTAGTCTCCGAGTGTCCTACATTCTAATTTCTCCCACATGAGTTGCGCGTGTTGGTATTCTTCGTCCGTGATTCCTTTCTCTCTGAGTCTGCTGTAAAATTCTCTTGGAAGTGGAAGAGCATCGTCGTTAAATTTAGAACCATCGCTGACATATTCGTAAGGATAAATCCCTTTACGTCTAACGAGTTCTACGTCTACGTTGGGAAAACTAGCTCTAGTTATTTTAAATTGATCGTCGGTGAGTTTGTTCGCTAAAGCATCCAGACTTGCAGAGAGAAATCTATACGAATCCAGGAAGCGCATCTCGATTGTATTTTTCGTTCCCGGAATCGACACTTGCTTGCTGAGACTAATGTAGCGTTCTTCATTCTCGGCCAAGACACCTATACGTTTCGGATCGTAGCCAAGATGTCTCACCAGGTGGTGAAAATCATATCCGCTTCCGTTGTGAAAGAATATGGGGATGAATTTAGGTTTCTGGATTTTAAGATTGCACGTGTTGCAAATTCCACCTATGTAGTTTCCGCTGAAATGATCGTGGTGGAATATTTTTTTTGTTCTCATCAGTGAAACTTTGATCACATACCGGACACACCTCAGTGGAATTGTAATTTTGAAGTTCATTTTCAGTTAAAGGTGCCATCGGTTTTGATGTAAGCAGTACGCTACCAATTACCTCAACCTCCTCCACCATTTTTTCCAGGAAGTGTTCGATTACATTTGGCCCGCGGTATATATATGCTTCATTTATTTTATCACGTCGCACAACAACATAGCCGAAACTATTAGGTTGATGAAGCTGGTACGGCGTTGTGGAGGAAATTTCAGGATCCGGTTCGCAGTAGGAGAGTGGTTTCAGGAAAGACTCGAAATCTGCGACGATGATTGCGGGATGTTCCAACAATGCCTTGTGCATTTTGAATTCTTCGACTTCGTTCGTTTCGGGCATCAACATTCTAGCCGGTCTGTTGTCGCCGCAATAAATTTTATGTTCAGCAAGTTTCTCGATAGCAATTTGACGACTATGAAGATTTTGATGATCACGTCGGTCACGATCGTCGAACGTGGTTAGGCATCTCGGGCAAACTTCGATGCAATGTTTATGCTTGGTTGATTGACTTCTGACCAAACGTGATAGTGAACGAATTAGCGTGTAGTGATGAACATCCTCGTTTGAAATTAGAAGGAGATTTATTACACAGGCATCGTCATCGTCGATATCGCTTATCCTGACAGGGTGCACGAGATATTTATCTGACGTGAAGGAATACACATTAATAGCGATGCGTTTTCCTGTACAATTTTCGAACTTTGTTATATCCGACAATGTCACCGGGTATTCGATGTCAGACATTACACTTTGAAAGTCGGTCTCGTATTGTTTGTAATGTCCAACCCACTGTGGATTATTTTTGCAATGAACAGGATGCAGTGCAGCCAACACACACCAGAGAAAACACTTGTTATCGCTGTTCTGTATATTTAACACAGCCCTCTTGTGTTGAATGTTCGGTGGAAGAGGAACGTAGCTGGAGGCGCGAAGAGGCGAGAATTGATTCACGTAAACAGTTAACGTGTGAGGACTTCCACATAGAGACCATCCCGACCCTTTAGCCTCGAAATCGTCATGTTTCTTAACCAGCTCGTTGGAAACTTTATAATAGAAGTTGTCCAAATTTTCGACGTCCGCCAAATAAAGAGTCTGGTTTTTTGTACGATGATAAAAAATACTTGTTGTGCCATCAACTTTCTTGTATTCAGAAAACAGAACAACGTATACTTTTATAGAGTTGTTTTCAAGTTTATCTTTTAAAATATTTAGTACAGATGTTTTCGTTTCATCCAAGAAACTAAGGATGTCACGACCTGGTTCTGACTTAATTGAAAAATCCTGGAGTTGGTCGTTAAATGCAGATCTAATTGGTTTGCGTTCATTAGATAATTTAATTTGCTTGGAAGTGGAAGCTTCCGTTTCTGAATTATCAATTTTCCTTTTCGATGTTCCTTGTTCGGTCGATGGTTTGCAAATTTTGAGATGTTTACTTAAATTTGTAATGCTGATCATCTTTCCGCATCGAGCACAGGGCTTAGAAGGTAACGAACGATTAATTCTCGAACCTGTTTCGCTACATCTTGCCCTGTGTACCGATAAATTGTTCCTTGAGATTAGCTTCCCACAAGTAACACATTCAGTTTTATCATTTTTACGATTGAAACTGGTGGTGGATGCCATTGCTTTCTCCAAAATCACAGAAATCAAAAAGTCTAGTATATAGCGACACAATTTTCAGGTATGTTATTTTATATAGAATTTCTTGGAGTGATTACAAAACTCAAAAATTCAATCTACTGTAAATAGAATTTCAGGTATGTCATTTATATAGAATTTCTTGTGTGCGAATACAAAAACTCAAGAATTCAATCTACTGTAAATACAATTTTCAGGTATGTTATTTTATATAGAATTTCTTGGGGTAATTAGAAAACTCAAAAAATGAATCTACTGTGAATATAATTTTCAGGTATGTTATTTTATATGGAATTTTCACGGGGCGTACAATATTGTCAACGGTATTATATTTGAGCGAGCCGCTTGTCGCCTAAACACTACAGCTCACAGGTCGGGAAAATCTGGCATGAAAGCAGATAATACGCTTATGCCTTATTTATATATAATTTTCACGGGGCGTACAATATTGTCAACGGTATTATATTTGAGTGCGTCGCTTGTCGCCTAAACACTACAGCTCACAGGTCGGGAAAATCTGACATGAAAGTAGATAATACGCTTATGCCTTATTTATATATAATTTTCACGGGGCGTACAATATTGTCAACGGTATTATATTTGAGCGAGCCGCTTGTCGTCTAAACACTACAGCTCACAGGTCGGGAAAATCTAACATGAAAGTAGATAATACGCTTATGCCTTATTTATATATAATTTTCACGGGGCGTACAATATTGTCAACGGTATTATATTTGAGCGAGCCGCCTGTCGCCTAAACACTACAGCTCACAGGTCGGGAAAATCTGACATGAAAGTAGATAATGCGCTTATGCCTTATTTATATATAATTTTCACGGGGCATTCAATATTGTCAACGGTATTATATTTGAGCGAGCCGCTTGTCGTCTAAACACTACAGCTCACAGGTCGGTAAAATCTGACATGAAAGCAGATAATACACTTATGCCTTATTTATATATAATTTTCACGGGGCGTACAATATTGTCAACGGTATTATATTTGAGTGCGTCGCTTGTCGCCTAAACACTACAGCTCACAGGTCGGGAAAATCTGACATGAAAGTAGATAATACGCTTATGCCTTATTTATATATAATTTTCACGGGGCGTACAATATTGTCAACGGTATTATATTTGAGCGAGCCGCTTGTCGTCTAAACACTACAGCTCACAGGTCGGGAAAATCTAACATGAAAGTAGATAATACGCTTATGCCTTATTTATATATAATTTTCACGGGGCGTACAATATTGTCAACGGTATTATATTTGAGCGAGCCGCTTGTCGTCTAAACACTACAGCTCACAGGTCGGGAAAATCTGACATGAAAGTAGATAATACGCTTATGCCTTATTTATATATAATTTTCACGGGGCGTACAATATTGTCAACGGTATTATATTTGAGCGAGCCGCCTGTCGCCTAAACACTACAGCTCACAGGTCGGGAAAATCTGACATGAAAGTAGATAATGCGCTTATGCCTTATTTATATATAATTTTCACGGGGCGTACAATATTGTCAACGGTATTATATTTGAGCGAGCCGCTTGTCGTCTAAACACTACAGCTCACAGGTCGGGAAAATCTGACATGAAAGTAGATAATGCGCTTATGCCTTATTTATATATAATTTTCACGGGGCGTACAATATTGTCAACGGTATTATATTTGAGCGAGCCGCTTGTCGTCTAAACACTACAGCTCACAGGTCGGGAAAATCTGACATGAAAGTAGATAATGCGCTTATGCCTTATTTATATATAATTTTCACGGGGCGTACAATATTGTCAACGGTATTATATTTGAGCGAGCCGCTTGTCGTCTAAACACTACAGCTCACAGGTCGGGAAAATCTGACATGAAAGTAGATAATGCGCTTATGCCTTATTTATATATAATTTTCACGGGGCGTACAATATTGTCAACGGTATTATATTTGAGCGAGCCGCTTGTCGTCTAAACACTACAGCTCACAGGTCGGGAAAATCTGACATGAAAGTAGATAATGCGCTTATGCCTTATTTATATATAATTTTCTCGGGGGCGTTCAATATTGTCAACGGTATCATATTAGAGCACGTCGCTTGTCGCCTAAACACTACAGCTCGCAGGTCGGGAAAATCTGACATGAAAGCAGATAATACGCTTATGCCTTATTTATATATAATTTTCACGGGGGGGCGTTCAATATTGTCAACGGTATAATATTTGAGCGAGCCGCTTGTCGCCTAAACACTACAGCTCACAGGTCGGGAAAATCTGACATGAAAGTAGATAATGCGCTTATGCCTTATTTATATATAATTTTCTCGGGGGCGTTCAATATTGTCAACGGTATCATATTAGAGCACGTCGCTTGTCGCCTAAACACTACAGCTCGCAGGTCGGGAAAATCTGACATGAAAGCAGATAATACGCTTATGCCTTATTTATATATAATTTTCACGGGGGGGCGTACAATATTGTCAACGGTATTATATTTGAGCGAGCCGCTTGTCGTCTAAACACTACAGCTCACAGGTCGGGAAAATCTGACATGAAAGTAGATAATACGCTTATGCCTTATTTATATATAATTTTCACGGGGCGTACAATATTGTCAACGGTATTATATTTGAGCGAGCCGCCTGTCGCCTAAACACTACAGCTCACAGGTCGGGAAAATCTGACATGAAAGTAGATAATGCGCTTATGCCTTATTTATATATAATTTTCACGGGGCGTACAATATTGTCAACGGTATTATATTTGAGCGAGCCGCTTGTCGTCTAAACACTACAGCTCACAGGTCGGGAAAATCTGACATGAAAGTAGATAATGCGCTTATGCCTTATTTATATATAATTTTCACGGGGCGTACAATATTGTCAACGGTATTATATTTGAGCGAGCCGCCTGTCGCCTAAACACTACAGCTCACAGGTCGGGAAAATCTGACATGAAAGTAGATAATGCGCTTATGCCTTATTTATATATAATTTTCACGGGGCGTACAATATTGTCAACGGTATTATATTTGAGCGAGCCGCTTGTCGTCTAAACACTACAGCTCACAGGTCGGGAAAATCTGACATGAAAGTAGATAATGCGCTTATGCCTTATTTATATATAATTTTCACGGGGCGTACAATATTGTCAACGGTATTATATTTGAGCGAGCCGCTTGTCGTCTAAACACTACAGCTCACAGGTCGGGAAAATCTGACATGAAAGTAGATAATGCGCTTATGCCTTATTTATATATAATTTTCACGGGGCGTACAATATTGTCAACGGTATTATATTTGAGCGAGCCGCTTGTCGTCTAAACACTACAGCTCACAGGTCGGGAAAATCTGACATGAAAGTAGATAATGCGCTTATGCCTTATTTATATATAATTTTCACGGGGCGTACAATATTGTCAACGGTATTATATTTGAGCGAGCCGCTTGTCGTCTAAACACTACAGCTCACAGGTCGGGAAAATCTGACATGAAAGTAGATAATGCGCTTATGCCTTATTTATATATAATTTTCTCGGGGGCGTTCAATATTGTCAACGGTATCATATTAGAGCACGTCGCTTGTCGCCTAAACACTACAGCTCGCAGGTCGGGAAAATCTGACATGAAAGCAGATAATACGCTTATGCCTTATTTATATATAATTTTCACGGGGGGGGCGTTCAATATTGTCAACGGTATAATATTTGAGCGAGCCGCTTGTCGCCTAAACACAACAGCTCACAGGTCGGTAAAATCTGACATGAAAGCAGATAATGCGCTTATGCCTTATTTATATATAATTTTCACGGGGGCGTTCAATATTGTCAACGGTATAATATTTGAGCGAGCCGCTTGTCGCCTAAACACTACAGCTCACAGGTCGGGAAAATCCGACATGAAAGCAGATAATACGCTTATGCCTTATTTATATATAATTTTCACGGGGGCGTTCAATATTGTTAAGAGCGTTAGTTTTTGTAGAGCTCTCTTTTTCCGTCTTTCCTCTATACAGTGAAGACACAATTAGCTAACCTAGCATACAACATACCTTCCTAATTAATATGGATATTGTCACACACTCCTCTTATTTTATACTGTTGTAAATAGAAAAGATTATGTACGGTAAATGTTTTGTACATTATAGGAAAAAAATGCAAAATATCCTCCAATTTTAATTCGAATCGAGTCGAATTTTTACATATTTCCACGCCGCCACATATTGTCCTATTTGCTTCTTTTACTTGCCTTGCTTAATTAACTCTCGCTAATTAGCATTTTTTTGGAAGAAGTCAACTAGAACAACATATGGCGGTATGAGAAATATGCAAATCAAAGAACATTTTAGCAATATATGGGCCCTAGCAATTAGCTTTCTCGACTAAGAGTACTCTTTCAAACGTCTTCTGCTGATCGTATTACTAAACGAGGACGTTTAAAATTTTTGGGTGTTGAAAAAGTTTGACCCTACTTTTTTATTTCTATTGTTTGCTAATAGATGGCGCTAATAGTACCCCCTCCCCTTCCCTCTCCCCTCTTCTCCTCTGCTGTATGGCAAATAGCACAAACATAGAAATCAAGATTTTGGAGAGCAAAACATAAAATTTGCATGCATCTGATGTCGAACCAGGAACTTTTATCTTTCGGGGAGTCAACATTATTTCTTACTCAGTCGTCATATAACATGAACGCACGCAAAGATTCACATGTGCTTTTATTATTTTGTGTTCGGTAAGTACAAGTATATTCTTACATAAATTATTGTTTAATTTAATAAATTGTAAAACTCGGAGCCTGCTAAACTAACACTCCTTCTGTATTTCATTAAACTATTGAAAGCGAATGTTGCGTGCACGCGGAAATAACACAGAAAAAAAAACCGGATGGAAGCAATTTAAAATCACTGGGGCAAGGTCAGTATTACGAGAGCGTAAAAACATATGCTTCCATTCAACTTCGAAAAATAAGAATGAATATGTGCATACAGAACACATATGCTTTCTTTTCACAGTTGTAAAATCATATAAATTGTGCATGAAGTAAGTTACGAGAAGGCTCTCTCAATTAGGTACAAGTATTGTACAATTAGGTACAAATTGTTGTACAATTATTTCCCCCAGTTGCCCAGTTGGAGTTGGGGGCATAACACTGGTATTATTTGTAATCACAGTGCTTACTCACGTATTTTGTTTAATATTTTATTTCAAATTCACTGTCAGAAACTAGTGTTGCCAGTTTCTGCATGTAGGTTTACCTACTCTGTTGGTTGTCACTGTCAAGTTTTTAGTATTCGTACAGCATAAAAAGCTATAACCCCTCCCCCTCAAAAATATATACATTGTATACGCCAAGATGTCCAATAGCCTGCCAACACATCATGAAAAAAACATGCCAAGAAGACCCAGTGGGTTTATAAGTCAGTGCTGCCAATTCCTATTTGTAGGTTAGCTTAGCCAGTGAAAGATCATATAGTAGAATTTTTGTAGAGTGGGTGTTTGCGAGTTCCACGATAGGTTAAGTTATATCACTTAGGATCGTAAAAAAAAGATAGGTTAAGTTGTATCACGTAAGATCGTGATATACCTACCAAGTACGAGTGGGGAAAAAAATGAGTGCGGTGAAAATTTGTACTAAAACATCGCTAAACGCTATAACATCGACAAAAAATTGTCAAAATATGTCAAAAAGTGATATTCGATTGATAAAAAAAGAGGATACCTACAAAATATGATCCTCAAATAATAACGTTCAAACAGTACCTAAATAAAAAAAATGATAGGTTAAGTTATATCACTTAGGATCATAAAAAAATTAAATAATCGTAAAAAAAAGGATAGGTTAAGTTGTATCACGTAACATCATGATATACCTACCAAGTACGAGTGGGGAAAAAATGAGTATGGTGAAAATTTGTACTAAAACATCGCTAAACGCTAAAACATCGACAAAAAATTGTCAAAGTATGTCAAAAAGTGATATTCGATTGATAAAAAAAGAGGATACCTACTAAGTACTATTTTGAAGCGCCCCAATAGCACTACTAATATCTTTTCCTGTGTTTGGTAAAAATCAGAACCATTTATGATATGATAATAAAAGCAACATTGTACCTGAAACTAAAACTAATTTACAACTTTAATAAACCTCATATGAATTTAAAACGTTTTCTCTTTCATTGTTGAATGTAGTTCGGTTTATTTCTCCAGATCGAAAGTATAGAGAGTATAAATCCTTGCGCACGACACATGCGGCATGCGACACGAGACACATGTCGCTTGGAAGCGAACTGTCAGTAATCAATGCAACCTTTCGAACCGAAGAGACACAGCAAGATGCACGTGTCGCATGTCGCTTACGTGTCTCTCGGACAGGGCCGTTTTCTCAATACCGTGCATCGTGTCGCCTCAGTTTGTTGCTCGCGCATGCGCAGCGAATGCTTCACTCCAACGAGCTATATTTAGACTCTGGAAGAGAACCCAACCGGCATCATGTTTGAACCTCTAATTTGTTCATATAATAAAGTATCCATATGTACAATGTTTTAACAATATTTTAAGATTGAAACACAGCGTTCTTTTTGCTTTATCAAGTTTTTTGATTCAGTTATCTATCGGCTGTAATTTGCCTTCAACATCGTGTAAAGAGGCCGTGTTTTGGCCATTTACGACGTGACTGCTTTTACTTGAAAAAGCCAGCTTATGGAGGCTCTTTATTCCAAAATAGATCAGTCAACATGGTCAAGTACTCTAGTGCATTGTTTCTCAACCGCCGGGCCACGGCCCGATACCGTGCCCTTGTGTCAACTATACTGAGATGCGAGAGGTTCTGCTGAAAGTGGCTAAAAACTATCATAATCCCAATATCATATTTGAGTTTTTGAGTTTTCGTTTTTTAAGTCCATTTTATGCACAAATATACTTATCAGGGCTCGGCCTACAGTTTAAAGTGGAACCTCCACCGGTTATTGAACCCGGGATCACTTAATTACAAGGAGGCTACGTTACCAGTTCGTCATCCATATTTTTATATTTGTCAACAATCATTCACTCGTAATCAAACTTTTATTACTGTTTATGATTATGCTATAATTTATTTATCAAAATTTAATTTCATCTACATGTTAATTGTACATAGGTACATGTCCCGGTATTTTTTTTTATGTTAATTAAAAAAAATACCGGGACATGGTATCACGAAGGTTGAGAACCATTTCTCTAGGGTTTAGGTATTCGCTTCATTCAGGCTGGAAAGTCTAGCGAATACAGTGCATGTTATTTCTCAGTTTCCTCATGCACAACATGCCTCTCCCGAGTTTTAATAACTTGCACAAATTTTACAACGCGATTTACATGTAACAATGTCTCTTGTTACGTTTTTTTGGGTGACACATAAACTGATTTATGCAATTATATCAGTACCATCATGCAAACTGAGCAAAGAAACAAGTGTTGCTTGCCGCGTGTCGAGTGCATCTTGTATCTTCGGTGTGAAACTCGCGTGTCCCGTGTCGCGTGTCTCTTCGGTGTGAATTCTCTCTAAGGGAGCATATTGCAGCAGCGATAGACACTGTCGACAGGCCCATGTTCATGAGAGTGTTGCAAGAAGTACACTACCGTGTCACCCGTGGTGCATACATTGTTTGTTTTTTTTTGTAAATTTTAGGAAAAAATGTTTGAGTTCCTCGTTCTTTCTGGACTGGTTTCATTAACGTAAGTTCAATCCTTTACTTGCTATAAACTTTTGAAACTCTTCAAGTATTTATGAAACACCCGGTATAATCAGTCTCAGTCGTTTTAATTAGTTTTAAACTCTTAATAAGAACACATACACATCCTAATAAATTAGATATGTATGTAAAAGTTTCTGAACACCATAATTCCAACTAATATATCTTTACAGGTGTTTCTCGACCTACAACATGGATATTTTCTGAAGACCAATTATGTAAGTACCGTACACTTTATGCATTAATCAGTGGCGTTCCTGTCAATTTAAAAAAGACATTCAACCTTATAGAGAGGATTGTGTATTTTATATTTCAGTATAAGTGCTTTAATATACAATTGTATTATGCAATTATTATTTTTGAAAAGAAAGTTTTGTGAAGAAAAATTTCACCCCACCATCTAAGCACATGCCGCTGCTAGTACATACTTACGTATTTATTCATTTTTACATATTTCTCTGTCTTGTGCTTCTTTACCCTCAAATTTTAGTAGGAGCCGAGAAAGTAAACGGAGAATGACATGGCTGGAAATTACAAATTACTAATGGAATTCATAATTTTAATTTGTCAACACATCGGAACCCTCCACCAGTGTGTGTGTGTGTAATCGAATGTCCTTTTCCTACAATTTACAGTGGGATCCGAACCACTGTGTGCCTCCACGGGTTATCGTGGCAACGACGTTACCACTACACCATCGGGGGAGGCCACACGTGTTCATGACAATCTGCTTATTAGTATTAATATGATCCTACGTTAGGGTTGGTGCTGGCTGCATCTTTAAAGGTAATGCCGCAATCATAATGAAATGTCTTCTCCTTTAGAGCGGGTACGTACTTCAACATTTGTCATTTTATGTAACTGTAGAACTGGTAAAATCCTACCTCATATCAACAAGCGAGTGCTACACATCTTACCTTTGAAGCGGTAATTTTGCAGGTAGACCTGTCCAGGGTATGCAACGCCATTGCTTTCTGTCTTTGTGCAAGTAATTTACACGGCATTATGTTCTCAAAGCCTTAATTGGGAAAAACACATTCTAGAATAGTTATTTTGTGCAAATTTTCGGGTACCTACAAAATTGTACTTGCACGAAAATTTCCGTGGAGAAAAAAAGGTGTCACCGAGCTGCACTACATACATCCTTTGATCTTATCAGCTACGCATTATATGGGATCAGAAACCACAGACATTTAGTGTTAGAGCGAAAAAAAAGATTGGTTTGTCATTGTAGTGGCTCCTTTGACTCGAGCCGGCCTCCGTGGCGGAGTAGTTAGCACAGTGCGCTAGGATGCCAGGGGCCGCGGTTTCGAATTTCGACGTGTGCATGGGTGTTATATGTTTGTGTCTCATCACAATTTCATCGTATCATCACTCATCCTCATCTTCGCGATTAGCAAAAAGTGGCAGAAATAGGAAGTAATATAAATCAAAGCAATCAATCCTTTCACTCATTAATTGCAAATATATATATACCTCGCCCGCTAAATAAAGGAATTATTATTAATATATTAAACAGAAGCTCATTTCAAATTCTTGGTGGTAGAAATCACAGATTGAAAAAAAACGCGGACGGTATTCACAGCCACGTCAAATTCCCTGGCATTTTGGAGGCTCAAGTAATGAACCACTTGAATCTGAAGAGGTATCTCTACACAGTACTGATTTGATACATAAAATGAAATGCTTAAAGTATAGTTACCCTTGGACCAGTTTTATTAGTACTATTACTAGTATAACCTCATTTACCAAATATATATCATTGTATGAATTGCAGCCTATTCGAATAAAACATAATTTTCTAAAAGAGTGTGTAGTCCACCAATCTTTATGTCTCTTTTATCTGGCGTTATTGTCTGTGTGCATGTGCTGGAATTAAGCGGAAGACTCGTCGTCGCTGGAATCGGTGCGTTTGTTGTGAATCTTCGCGCAAAGCTTTCCAGGAGCGTGGCTGGGAGTGACGTCCGAGACGAGTTGTTTGAAGATGTTGGCCAAGGTGTACTTCAACATGTTCCTGTCGATGACTAAGGTGCAGATTGCCTCGGCCACTTTTTCAAAAGAGCGCCTTTCGTTCTTGAGGATCTTTGACGTGTCCAAACTCGGAAATACGTTTTTTATTCCGTGCTTGCGTTCAGCGGAACCATTTGAATTTTTTGTGGGCTTTTTCTTGATGGCGTTTTGGACAGCTCCTGATAGTACCACGCTGAAGGAGATCGCCGATGTCTTTTGGAAAAGTTGCATGCGGTTCGCGCTGAACTTGTTTGTTGCGGTGCTGTGGGATCCGTGTGTGTTCTCAATGTTTGCCCGTTCGGGACTCACTTCTTTTGTATCCGGTGAAGCTTCGCGCCTACCATCGTCGTTACTGCTTCTCTTCTCTTTCTTAGGTTGGATCGGCGATGGTGATTTCGCTCCCTGGCGTTTCCGGTTACCAGACGGTAACGAGATGGATCTGTTGCTCACCTTCCTTCTCTTTGGCGACTGTTCGACCGTTGAACATCCTCCATCTACTGACCCGGCCCTTTTTGTATTCTCCACGGTCTGCTTTGGTTTCTTCGTGTCCCTCAAGTCACTCACAGAAATATCATTCTTCCTCTTAGCTGTTATTAACGAACCATCCTTGATTGCACTCTGCTGAAATGTACCCCACATTGTCCTCGGTATCCGTAATGCCGTTCTTATCTCCGACGCAAACTGAGGCCTGAGTGGGTAGCAATCATTAGACAAGTCATCGACAGAAATATCGTTCTTCCTCTCAGCTGTTATCAACGAATCATTCTTGCGTTCACGTGTATACTTCTGCTGGTACGCATCCCACGCAGTTCTCAACATCCCCATTGCCGTTCTTGTCTCCAACACAATGTATTGGGAAGTTAGGGCGTAGCAATCACTAGGTTCCCTCACAAGGAACCCACACCTGGCAGCGACGTTGAGAGCCTTCACAAGATCATCCTCAATCTGGTCCTTCAAAACCAGTGTCTTTTCCAGTATGTGGTCTCGTATATCTTGCTTACTGGTTCCTTTCTTGAAAACCCACAAGAATTCAACCGCGTCGACAACCAGCATGGGGGTTACCACCAACTTACACAGTATGTTATTTTCTCGGTTCTGTCTTGCCTGGTCCTCCTGGGAGACTTGCTGCTTTGTGGTGAACATTTCCTTTTAGCACTGGTTTGCTTTTACGGGAGGAAACTGGTGGGAACTATTGTTATTATATCATTGAATACGGACCAACTGATTTCTCATCTCCCATACAAGTTCTTTCTTTCCATGGCAACCTAAACATAGCAACGTTTTCATTCTTTAGTACAACAATTGGAGAGAAATAACCGATGTGCCCACTATTCTTTCCATTAAGTATAAGTAAGTCACTTACGATTTAGTAAATCGAGAGGCTCCTTTCTTTCTAGGTGCTCAATTCTACGATTCTAGTGCATTAACTTGCATTTACATGAAAAATCCTTAGTGGCTCATCGATGGCGTAGTAGTAACATTGTATAATCAACGAATCTCGAGTTTGATACCCTGCGGTGGTTCGATACCACTTTAAACTATAGGTACAGCCATGATTAGCATATAAGTATTTCAATATAAATTTGAATGAACCTGGGAGGTAAAGCGGCCAGAGCGTGGTGCTGATCGTATCCCTTCAAGCACGGCCTATGTGCCTTCATTGCAGTTTGCAATGGACAAGGGGTTAATTTTACTTTCATTAACGAAATAAATTTTTATTTTAGAAAAGCTAACAGAATGACTTAATCCGTGCATTGTCGATATTTTTTTTCAAGAGGAGACGTTGATGATTTTGAATACAAAACCTATGACTTTGTTGTCCACAATGGGACAAGTCAGACAGCTACGATGCTGCAACTACAAGAGAGTGTGTTTCAGTACTCCCACAATATGTAAAGAAGTTTTGTACATATTCTTCTAAGCTATCGTGTGTGACGCTTCGATCGATCAGAAAGTGTAATGAACCGTAGAGTTTATAAGACCTTTGGAAACGGAAATATGTTTGTACGTAGTAACAAATTTTGTTTTGTATATATGGAGTTGTTGTAAACTGATTAGTGGAATTTGGTGTTGAATAAGTAATGCATGATTATGCAGTGCATATCTTTTGAAGTAATACTCAACACATTAAGTACAGTGGGATCCATGAGTATTACCGTGCAAATTGTTCGTCACCATGTTCGTGCACTTTATTTGACCCAATAAGAGCTTCAAGAATTAATAGAAAACTCAAAACAAGCTGCTGACAACTTCTGCATCAGCATACTTAAATACCCATTGCCTAAAAACGCATAGGATGTAAGAGAAAACTGAATGAAAATAGTCATGGACAATTTGCACGTACTCGTAGATCTCACTGTACCATGTGCTTGAATAAACAACGTAAGCCAACAGTGATTTTGCATTACCAGAACCGTCACCAATTTTATGCAGATATCGAAGACTTGAATTAGTATCGAAATCTAAGTATTGCTAAGTAGAGCTTAAGTATTGCTCGGATCCAAGGCTACAATATTCCAGTTCCCATCTGCAAAATTTCCTTTCAACAAATCTACAAAAATATGAAGTATACTTTTTCCATTTGATCTAATTATGGACCAGATCAAGCTTAGAGATAAAAGAACCTGGTGATAATATTGCCTGGAAGGCTGTTATCAGGTTTTTACTTTTACGACAATATAATATCACTTATAATTACGAAATAAATAAGTGCACGACCAGAAAACATATCCTCGATGTTATTCTTGGTTGTAATGTTGTATGAAATTTAATATATTCCAAGCTAACATATAACATTTGGCTTAATTGAAATGTGTTTGCTTTAAGATAATTTACAATCATTGTTTAAGATTGACTTAAACGATTTTTTGTAAAACAAGGTATGTGCCAGGGTTAATTTATTATTCAAAGACTGAACTAAAATTTGTAAGGGTACTAACTGGGAGGGGAGGGTGGGGGGTGGATTCCAAAATATTTACGTTTTCTAATATGTAAAAAAGAAAGCTTTCACAGTGTTTTGAACCCTCCTTTGACTAACTGAAGAACCTCCTATACCAGAATATTGTAATAAAGAACTGTCGGATCTCTTCCAGGGGATTTTCCCTCCTGTCTCTTCCACTTTCTTCGCCTTTCCCTCCGTTTGCCATCATTCTCCCTCCCTGACGTTGCCCATCTGTCATTAATAATTAAAAACAAAGAGGGGACGGACTTGTCTTTCAAAGCCATGGATAAGGAAATTAGCTGTCACTGGCAGCGTTGCCAACTAACAATAAATCCATCTCAACGTGGTGGTGAAACATTAATCACTGCACCATAATATACTGGAAATTCCAGTGTATATCTTTATTTAATTATCATATACCAAACGCAGGCCTCCGTGGCGGAGTGGTTAACACACCTCGCCTCGACGTCACGTTTACCGAGTTTGAATCCCGGCATGGGTGTTCATTGTGGGTGTCTTCTCATCAAATTAATCAAATCATCACTCATACTTGTCTTCGTGATTAGCCAAAAGTAGCAGAAAAGCGAAGTAAAATAAACACAATCAATCAGCCAATAATATATCAAACGGGTCTCCAGATAGCTGAATGGTTAACCTCTTGTAATCAAGTTGTCTGGTTTGATACCGGTGGAGTCCAAATCCTGTAGATTCAGTCGTGATAAGCTGAGCATAAAACATACTAAAAATAAATAAATAAAATAAAAAATATTATGAATATGTTGTTGTAGACTACGACTCGCCAAACTGTCGATCGCAAGCTTGAAGAGATGCTCCCGAAAGGTTGGCTGCTCATTTCAGATATTGGCGGCCATCTTGAGTGGCGTTTTCATGCTGTTGCAACCTCATCATACTCGGTGCACAGCCCGGTCAATATTTTTAGAAGTAATAATAGCAATAATAGGAAATACATATAATAATATGTATTACACTGGTCTACGTCCATTTTGCTGACTGGAGGCTGATGGTTGTTCTTTAGTAATTCGAGGGTGGTAAATATAAAACCAAAATCCGTTTTTTTGTATCACGTCAGGTTTCGGAGGAAAATAGAAAATTATCTAAGATTAGGGATGTATATTTAGAGCAGTGAAACAACGTAGTCCGTAAAGAGGTCACAAGATGGCAGCACATGGAATATTATAATGAATATTATTTCAATCAGTTATTCGAGCATTGTTAACCCCAAAACAAAGGACAAATATTACTGACTTTGTAAGGAAAGCATATAGTGCATATTTCGGAATTAAATTGGGTGACCAAGATAAATCCGGGGCACCTCATAAAGTATGCAGGACCTGTGTAGACTAAAGGAAAGAAATATGTAAGCGTCTGGAACAACCTTCATGTGTCGGGACAGAGAGAGAGGCATCTAAGATATTTTCAAAGGGACGAAGAACTTGTCTATTGTGCAGATGTGAAGGGACTAATTGAAGCTATGGGATGTACGTATAATGCAGAAGAATGGAGGATTTTTATTGATAGCTCGAAGAGGAGTTTGAAGTGTGTGTTGATGCATAATGGCAATAAGTTAGTATCTATTCCTGTTGACCACTCCGTACATTTGAAGGAAAGCTACGAAACAATGAAACTGCTTCGAGAGATAAAGTATGCAAATGACAGTTGGCTTGTGTGCGGAGATCTCAAGGTCATTTCAATGTTACTTGGTCAACAAGCAGGTTTCACGTAATATCCATGCTTTTTGTGTTTATGGGACAGTCGAGCAAGGAACGAACATTGGGTATGAATACTGTGTCCCTCCAGGAAAATCTTCGAAGTCGGGGCTAAAAACATCCAGAACAAGCCGCTTGTTGATCCTAAGAAAGTGTTACTTCCTCCACTGCACATTAAGTTGGTATTAATGAAGCAGTATGTAAAAGCTCTGGATAAGAATGGGGCTTGCTTTAAATACATTTGCTCAAAATTGCCTGCATTGACGAATGAGAAAGTAAAAGCAGGTATTTTTGATGGTCCTCAGATAAGGATGCTAATGAAAGATGAAGAATTCTTACAAACAATGAACCGCACAGAGAAAGATGCATGTGTGCCTTTTCTGATGTCATTACAAACTTTCTTGGAAACTTCAGGGCGCTCAACTACGAGGTTCTAGTTGAAAATCTGTTGGTGACGTTTCAAAAGTTAGGAGTAAATATGAGTGCCAAGCTTCACTTCCTGCACAGCCACTTAGATATATTTCCGTCCAATCTTGGTTCCGTAAGTGAAGAAGAGGGCGAACGCTTCCACCAAAACATAAAAAACATGGAGCACCGATATCAGGAGAGATGGAATGTAAACATGATGGCCGACTATTTCTGGTGCTTGCAGAGTGACGTTCCTGAGTCCAACTACTCCAGAAAATCAAAGAAACATTTTTTTTTTTGCCTAATTAGGTATGCATGTTGTGCTATTCTGTGGTGTATGTTAAGTTTAGCATAGGTACAGGCATCAGGTGTTGACTGTATGTGCTCGTGAAACAAATTGATCAATTTGCCGGAATTGCCTAAAACTTTTTGTCCATTAAGAACTCCCTATTGAGAAAATAGAAACGTATGTTTGTAAACAACGTGATGTGATACTCTGCATGGACATCTGACTACGACGCAATCTCTTTGCCAGTGCTGTTGGAATGTAGCCGGATATAATTTTCTGAAAATTTGGAAATGTGACTTGTGAAACAATGCAACTTAATACCTGTTATCAGCTACGCCACCTATGTTTGCAGTCTTATAATTATGGAAAATTGTTGGCGTTTAGCCCAGTATTATTGTAAAAATTTTCAAATTTGATTTGTGAAAAATTGTGATGTGATACACTTTTTCTGACTACATATTTGGAATCAGCGACCTCAAATTATATAGAATCAGTTAAAATATCTAAGTCAGCAGAAAAAAATATTTCATTATGTACAGATATCTATATGGAAAATTGTTGGGAGTTTAGCCCAGTATTATAATATTGTGAAAATATTCAAATGTGATTTGTGAAAAATTGTGACGTGATACACTTTTTCTGACTACATATTTGGAATCAGTGACCTCAAATTATATAGAATCAGTTAAAATATCTGTCAGCAGAAAAAAATATTTCATTATGTACAGATATCTATATGGAAAATTGTTGGAGTTTAGCCCAGTATTATAATATTGTGAAAATTTTCAAATGTGATTTGTGAAAAATTGTGACGTGATACACTTTTTCTGACTACATATTTGAAATCAGCGACCTCAAATTATGTAGAATCAGTTAAAATATCTAAGTCAGCAGAAAAAAATGTTTCATATGTAGACCAGTGTTATTATATATATAATAATAGCAATAATCTTCCAACACCATAAAATCATCTCAATCTTGTATGCAAATAAACCTTCACACCACTGCAGAGTCCTGGCTCGGAGACCAAAATGCAGAAGAACTCGATCAGGAAATGTGCATAAAATGTGCTGCTGATAGATATGGTTTCAGGTAGCAGTTCAGAAATGGATGGCAATTGGTGTAGGGATAGCACGGTAAACCTTAGAATTAAGGCTCAAAAATAACATAGAATTTTCTCATTTTTATAATTTTGAATGTTCTTATTTTTTCCTTGATGTGTTTTTGATTGATTTGGTTTATTTTACTTCGCTTTTCTTCCACGTTTTGGCTAATCGCAACGATGAAGATGAGTGATGAATAGATACTCACAAATAACACCCATGCCCAGGCCTGGATTCGAACCCGGGACCCTTGGCATCGTATCGCACTCTGTACTAACCACTTTTTTACAGAAGTCCGCTTGATGTGTTTTTGAAGACGATATTACATCTATAAGCTCACCCCAACAAACACACACTTGCCCCAGAGCTTCTGTATTTAGAGGCTAAATCCAACTTGCGGTGTACGATCAACATCCCAGCAAACTGGTCATGATTTGAACCAAACATTCATCGGCTATTCGCTCGTTGCTAGTGGAAACCAGAAGGTTTAGAAATTTGTAATGACATTCTGATTTCAATGGGTATCAATTCTGGAGTTTATGAAGACCGACATTCCCTCTCCGTCTTCACCAGCGAATTCGCAAAAACAGTTAGGGATTCTACGCTCCCAGGACCTGGCAAGACTGCCTTTTCATCACTTACAATGATTCTCCCGAGCACAGAGGGGGAGAGGGGAAACTGGCGGGGGTAAGCGCTTTCCAATATCGTTCACTTCCTTCTTCCTAATAACAAATTGATGTCAGATGAAGAATGGTCTAATGATACGTCTTCGGGTTCGTTCTACTTTGCTGTGGAGTCAGGATTAAGATGTTCAATGGGGAACAGGGACTGATTGTTGCTCAATACGGTTGCCTGAACAAACGACAGAGTAACGAGTGCATCATCTACTTCGCTGCTTTCCATTCTTCTTGCATGAATGTTAATTTGGATTTTTCTTCCGGTTGATTCTTGTCTGTCCGTTATTATAGGCAGATCAAGTTATTTTGCGGGTTTTATTATACGGGTCTGCCAATAGATGTTGTTGTCAATATTACTGAAGATTTCTGTTTCTTATTCCACCAGTTTCAACAATTATAACACATGGCTGGTGATGTAAGGAGTGCCGTTGGAATCATTTCTGTCTGCTTTGCTTCTGGTAGTGGCGTGTAGCTTGCAGTTTGTGGATGTGAATGTCTGCGTCTGTCGCTGAAAACCTGGACTCTAATTCATTCCATTTACTGTTGTAAGGTGGAGTTTTGAGTTCCGTCCTTTGGGGATTTGCCTCTTCTTATGTGTTGGAAAATTTGCACTGACATTGACATTGATTGTGAGAGAATGAGTGAAGGTTCATCTTCCTGCAACTGCTACAGCAAGGAGGGAAATTTGGGTGCGCCGTACAATGGCTGGGGAGAGGTATATAGTGGCCCGAAGATTGGTTGGCCGTACAGGCCATTCGGTTTAGCTTGAAGTCTGGACTTCAGCTGCGCAGAAGCCTGCCGTCAGCGCGACGATGCGAGAGTTCCACTGAGAGCAGAGTTGCTAACTGCCTTAACAATTACCTATATCCATAATCTGACTTCAGAGCTTATTGGTAGGTGTGTTCGGTACTTACTGCATATATATATGTATATATACATACATACATACATACATACATACATACATATTTAAAAAAGCGACAGTTTCAGAAGGTGATAGATAGTTCAAGGAAAAGAATGACAGATGATTACTTTTGTCGGTGAAACCCCCATTGATTAATCCCCTCGGCGAAAGAGGCATCCTCCCCTCCTCCTATACCTCTCTGGGAGGGGGCAGATCGTATTACCACGAGTAAGGTGATTGTTGACCTGTGTTGCTTAGGGTGTTTTATTCAACAAAAGAAATGAATATTGGAGAAAGCAAAGTGATTCATAGTCAGAGTTTAGAAATTATCTAAACGTGCATAAGTTAATGAAGAAAGAAGCTGACAGTGGTCTTGCGTTGAACGTGAAACAAGTGCAAAAGCGTGTTTGCGCAGCTACTGATATGTCATTAAGTACTGTGAAACAAAAATGATCGCTATAAGGTAGTAACGCCTAACAAACCACACAAAGAAGAAATAAATTAAAAATACAAATTTGACAAGTGTGTTTGTTATTCGTAGAACAATTGACGATTTTCACGATCGTGAAGGACAACGTGCTACTTTAGATGCTTTAGTAATTTTTTTAATGAGACAACAGCATGTAGCTTTGCCAGTTTCATGTCTAGTAGAATTGTAACTTCCGCGTATTGCAACACTGCTCCTATGAGTCACGTGACGTCTTCTGCAGACGACAAACATGTCCCGCTTTGCGCATGCCAGAGCTCAGGCTAAACCGAATGTGCTGTATGTGTGGGTTCATCCGTAGAGAGCTAGTTGGTGGTACAGAATCTTGTGTGTTGTGTATAGGTAGTAGAGAGTTGAGAAGTTGTTGGGATTGATGAAGATTTAGGTATTAGAAATGAAAATGAAGGAGGAGTGTGAGAGTGGAGAAGGGAGGTTGGGGGGGGGGGTTGATTAGCACCAGGTTTGTTTCCCGGGAGATGCAGTATGTGAGTGTGGGGGGTTGATTAGCCACCCGCGTGTCGGTCTATTTTTGTGGTCCTTAAAAGGGCCGATGCTATGTTTAACTCACCATGACCATGGGTACATGGTAGCTGATCTTCCAAGCGCCCGTCTTCCAAATTTCTTTTACAGCATCATCAGAACCCCGGGATCTGGTGATGCTGTAGATTGTTCCAGAAGTGGATCATCTGTCGGAAGATGACCGTGGGCTATGAAATACATATATTACCTCGTTATATCTCGTTCTCAGTCTCGAGAAGTCTTCAAGGGTTTGGTATCATTCCCGTCTCGATTTTTACAAGCTCAGCTCCGTCTTGGTAATCATCTATAGTAGATCCCTTTTTAGAAACAGAGAAATTAGCAAACTCATAAATTTCTGTTTCTAATATCGTGAAACAAAAATAACAAACACAAACTCATCTGCCATCTGTTGGCAATCCTGTAAGCCTTATGCCACGTGAGTTCGTTATTACAGCGGATAGAGAACTATAGGTTCAGTTGATACGTTCTTGCAATTACTTCATGCGTCGTATTATTATACTATTAATATTTAACTTAATAATACTCAGCGGTGAACGATGAGACTCGGTGAAGTACACAGACTCCTCTCAGGTGCAGGGATAGTGTTAGGCAAAGACAATATTCACAGCACAGAGAAATAAAACCACATTACTGCAGTATGTATAAACTGAAAGGTTTTATTCTTTATTTATTGCAATTATAATGCAAATATACTTGAGACGAAGGCGAGGATTTCGCTTTGTCGATGAATTGACTCAACTAAAACGCATAAACTCAATGCGTGGCTATCGGCAAGCCTATGATCACATAGACCTAGCTTGCGCCCCGAACTACCATACCAAGATGTACGTATGCACAACATATTTTTAATTTTAAAAGCTTCGTCGATCCGTGGCGAAAAAGTGTGATGTTTCTTACGCGATATCCTCGCTTTTATACTATTCCGAGAACAGATTCAAGTACAGATGAATCACTCACTATTTACAAAAAGATTCTACCAACAAAACTGACATCTATGTATGTTTAGAAATACAAATTCGTATAGTGCACTCTCGCAAACATGAAGATACATTAAACTACTCATAATAGAGCATAAAATACAATAAACATTAAACAAAATATATACATTACAAACAGGGTGCAATATTACATATAATAACACAACATTTAAGTGACCTTTCATAAAAGTATATTATATCGGTAACATATTTTAAAGTTGTGACGTCACATAAAAATATGGATCATATCATCTGCCCCTTACTTTCGGAAACTAAGTTTCAGGAAGGAAGTTATCTACCTGGATGAAACTTAGTTTTAAAGTACAAACTCTTTCTTTTTATCCTCCGAAAAACGCACCAGTTTTAGGTTATCCAAGTTAACCTTATCATATAATTCTTTAGTCCTTGGAATTAGCAATGTCACAACATTATTTTCCACTTTGAATGGTCCTATCTAGTGAGGAGCTTAAGGAATGGTTTTTAACCATCACGAAGTCTCCAATTGTCAATGTCTTGGCGTTTCCCTTCTGTTTTAAATCCTTCGACAGCTTCTTCTTCTCCCTGACTTGGGCTAAGAATAATTTGGACTTCCAATCCGGTTTGGCTTCTTCCCGTTCGGGGCAATTGAAATGAGTTAGGATCTCTCTGGGTATAGGATGATTGAAGAATAGTTTAGCAGGCGAATATCCAGTGATTCAGAAATAGAATAATTAATCAGCAAAACGACTTGAGGCATATGTTACCATCAGGCTCACCAAAAATTAAGGAGCTCATACAAGATGAATATCAAGGCACAGTAACATCTCACTGTTTCCACTTTATCAGTTCTTCATTCAGGAGCTTTCTTTAGGCTATAGGTATGGAATATGGAGATTGATACACAGGTTCTGTGGTGGTGAGTTCAATCTCACACTGGAAGTTTTTAATAGTACCTGGTCTCTCGGAAAATACATCTTTATGCTTCAATAAGACTTCCTTCAATTGACTTCTACCCCTTTCGCATAAAATCTCATTCGCATTGACCTTCTGAAGAATGTCGTCAGGACTAGCTGTCCACTGATCGACATGGGAATCTTCACGGACATTTCTTACGTACGTCCCTGTCGAAGATCCATTATTCACGAGGTCCTGCTCTACCGGAACTCCGTCTACGGTGAGGGATAACTTCTCGCGCTGTAGGTCAATTCCTGCTTCATATTTCCTGAGGAATGGGTAGCCCAAAATAAAGTCAGCTTCGAGACCTTTCAAGACAAACATGTCCTCCAATAAATTTCTTCCAGCAATCTCTAGATATACTTGTCTACATCCCACAACTCTAGTTTTGTTTCTCCCAGTGAAATCAGTCAGCCTAACATCTGGACATGTTTGTAACTGCAATGACGGCAGCTTCTCTTTAATCATCTTCCAAATGGCGTCGCTCATGAGATTACATTCGCTGCCAGTGTCCAGAACACAAAGAAAATCGACGCCTGTTACAGTTGCTTTAAGTAACGGAGCCCTGGGTAAATTTTCCTTTCTAACTGCCTGTTGTAGTGCTCTATATAAACTTTGTTCTCCTTCATTGAGAGTCAGCACAACAAAAAGATGATTATCTTCACTATTTATAACGCTGTCATCTGTTCCCAGAGAAGTCCCAAGATTTTAGCCCAACCGTGATCGGGAACGAAGAATTCACGTTGGGCGACTGGCTAAATCCGACTGCATACCACTCGGATTAGCACTAGTCGATGGTACCCAACAAAAGTCTCTCGTTATGTCGACGCTTCGACGTTGCTCGTTCGTCAAACGTGAAGCAGAAGGTTCAAACGGAGGCGCCGTCACTCTGAAATTACTGGGTTCAGAGGCGTTACGTGAAGAGTCACGGGAATGGTCTTCTGGATCAGATCTGGAACGACGCGGCCCATGTGCTTAGTTGTTCCTGCCATTCCTTCTCTGAGGATTACGTCGTCTGTTGTAATTGGAATATCCATTCCTCTGGTTCTGCATAACTTGTCTGACTCTGGGTTGTTGGTTTCCAATTCTATTTTGTCTGGGAGCATTTCCCTGGCCTGCACCTTCCCTATTCCACGCAGGCTTCCAACTAACCTGCTCCTCAAGTACTTCGAATCTTTTCAAAAAATCAGCAAGCTGTCGTAAAGTTCGAGGAGAATTAGCCAAACTCAGGCTGCGGGGTCTATATGGAAGCTGAGAGATTATTAAGTTCACTATCTCTGGTTCTACATAACGGGCAGACAGATTGCGGTAGGCTGAGTAAATGGACCATGCGTATTCTTCCATACTCATACCAAACTACTTTGAATATCGACGAGATCTCACTGCCGTCAGCTGCCTCTCTTTGGCCTCTTCAGAAGCATATTGCTTGCGAAAACGGCGGCAGAAATCAGAATAGGACCTGAACTCCAACTGATTTGCTCGAAACCAATGCTCAGCCTGGCCTTTGAATAACCGAGGAATAATTTCCAATCGGTATTCGTATGGAACTTGCATTAAATCAAAGGTGATATTGAGTTCTTTTAAATACTGTTCAGCATTCTGGGCTTCCAGGTCTCCCTTGAACTTGGACAAGGAATTAAGGTCTGCCATTCTTGGAGTTCCTGTCGTTGCTGATCGCTGAGTTCGCGGTGGTGACTCATCTGACCCGCTTCTCACATTTCCATGCCTTCGTGTTCACTTCCTGATATTCGCTTGATACTGAGAGTCAGAGCTGGTGCTGGAAGAGGAGGAACTGCGATCTTTCTTCCTTTCTATACGTTTCCTCTTTGCCCCTTCTTCATAAGGACGATGCCGTGCCCTGCGAGATTCACGCTCTCTGTAACCTCTATCATCACCCGAAAAACTGAAGGTAGGTGGAACTGCAAAGGCCACTTCATTAGCTCTTGAATCAGCAGTACCTCGTGGGCGACAGACTTGTTTGTCTTTCCTCTCTCCGCCGGCTCTGCCCATCGCTTCTTTTAGTTCAATGTTCATGGTTGGCAACACTGCACTCTCAGCAACTGCAGACGGATGACCAGCTGCTCGAGATCCAGTTTCTGTTTCCGTTTGCCGGGTAACGTGCATGGTCTCTAACTGATTCGTAAGATGTTCTACTTGAGTCCTTATTTCCTCAACATCCTTGCTTCTTTGAGACACAACTATTGAAATCTGACTAACATTTTCTTGGACCTCAGCCCGGAACTGTATTCCGTCACTCTCGGCCTCGGCCAACATCTGTTCTATTGTCAGCTGTTTTTCAATAATCCTATTGCACTCTCCAGTGAATCTCGAGTTAATATCTCCACATCTATGCGAACATTTTCCGTGGCTTTATTTACATCGGCTGTCAAGCTACGCCGGAACTCATCAAAGTCTATCTCGCTAGCCTGCCGGATTTCCTCAGAGAATCGCGCCCTAGTTTCCTCGTTCTCAGACTTCAGTTGTTGAATCTCACAGGCCATCTCGCCTATTTCAGCTCTTAATACTTTCATAGATTGATTGTGCTACTTACCGATATCATCCTTTAGCAACGCACATTGTCTGAGGATATCTTCCTTTAATATTTCAGATTGTCTACAGATATCAGCCTTCAAGTTGTTAATGGAAACAGCTTGCTGTTTAATATCAGCCTGTAAGGTTTCAGACTATTTGCTAATATCAGCCTTCAAGTTGTTAATGGAATCAGCTTGCTCTTTAATATCAGTCTGTAATGTTTCAGACTGCTTGCAGATATCAGCTTTCAGTGCTTCAGACTGTTTGCTAATATCAGCCTTCAAGTTGTTAATGGAATCAGCTTGCTGTTTAATATCAGTCTGTAATGTTTCAGACTGCTTGCAGATATCAGCTTTCAGTGCTTCAGACTGTTTGCTAATATCAGCCTTCAAGTTGTTAATGGAATCAGCTTGCTCTTTAATATCAGTCTGTAATGTTTCAGACTGCTTGCAGATATCAGCTTTCAGTGCTTCAGACTGTTTGCTAATATCAGCCTTCAAGTTGTTAATGGAATCAGCTTGCTGTTTAATATCATCCTGTAATGTTTCCATACTTTCGACTTGTTGCTTGCTAATTCCTTCAATCATTGCTTTTAATGCTTTGAACATATTTAATGGATCAGATGAACTATCCGTAGACAATGATTCACAATCTTTACAAACCAAATCGGTAGATTCGTGGCTTTCAGTTCGAATATCTAGGCCACAAGATTCATAATGTAGAAGCTTTGTACATTTCTTGCACACAAATGTGGTTCTTTCTTTATCAATGTCCCGACAACAATCGGGAACATTAAGTCCTGAACTCGAAGTAAGATTTTTATTTGCGCTACGCAAATGCTTCTTTTCCATTTCGAAACGAAATAGCTCTGTGCTTTTCTACAACTATGAAAGTTCAGTGCTCTTGCACAATTAATCTCAACTTTAAACAATTGTCTTGCCCTTGTACACTACAATATCGAGCCAAAACGTTGAGCTGCCACTTGATACGTTCTAGCAATTACTTCATGCGTCGTATTATTATACTATTAATATTTAACTTAATAATGCTCAGCGGTGAACGATGAGACTCGGTGAAGTACACAGACTCCTCTCAGGTACAGGGATAGTGTTAGGCAAAGACAATATTCACAGCACAGAGAAATAAAACCACATTACTGCAGTATGTATAAACTGAAAGGTTTTATTCTTTATTTATTGTAATTATAATGCAAATATACTTGAGACGAAGGCGAGGATTTCGCTTTGTCGATGAATTGACTCAACTAAAACGCATAAACTCAATGCGTGGCTATCGGCAAGCCTATGATCACATAGACCTAGCTTGCGCCCCGAACTACCACACCAAGAGATATGCAATGATAAGTGAGCCAATATTTGCTCTTTAACCTTTTATTTCCAAATTAATTCTTAGGCTAGCTTTATTATTTAACGTAGAATGCTTGTAGTGTTGTGCATATCATCAATGCATGGCTATCGGCGTACCTATGATCACATAGGCCTAGCTTGCGCCCTGAACTACCATACCAAGATGTATGCACAACACCGAGGAGTTATTTTTAATTTTAAAGGCTTCGACGATCCGTGGCGAAAAAGTGTGATGTTTCTCAAGGTTATTAGAAGTATAGGTTGGGCCAATCCGTTGTTTACTCGTAATGACGAAACGACGGTAAGAGTGAATTTAACCATGAAATGAATTCCGAATCTATGCGCTAGTGTTGCACTATGCAGATAGGAAACCATGTCAGAAACTGAACACACGAAATCGAGTACACAAATGAGCATTTCCACCCATTTACATTTTGTAGCTTCAGACAAATTTAAAATAAATATAGATAGGTACTTATTGTTATGCGGGACAGAATATTTTTGATCGGAACGGGAATTTTTTTTAAATCCCGACATTCGGGACGGGAAATATTCGCAATTTCTCGACTAGTCGGGAAATCTCAAATTCTCATTTTCACCTTAAGTGATTTTCTTTGCATTTCTGGAATGAAAACTAACAATTTCCGATAAGTTCCAGACACTTGCAATGTAGAAAACGTCAAGAATTAATACCGTTTTAAAATGACCAATCGGTATTTCCCGACTGCTCGGGATCTAGAAATTTAGGGAAGTCATTTGCTGAAGTCGTGATAGGGACGGAATTTTTCTTTCCTATCCCGGTCCCGACTTTCCGAGATACCGCACACCACTTGTTATTATTATTTATTTTAGTTCAGCACAAGATACATCTTCCAATTACGTTGAACATAATATATCCGTTATATACGTTTTTCAAAAGGATTCTTCGGTCACCGAGCTTTGGATTCGTGTGGAAACGTCTAACGTGAATCATGCTAATGCTAGAATCTGCAGTGCGCATTTCTGCCCAGAAGATTATGTACGTAATCTGAAAAGTCAACTTTTAGGTTTACATCGAAGAAAGATCCTTAAGCAAGATACCTTCGACTCATTATGAGCAGGAATGTAGGGAGTATAATCCTGGTAAATACTTCGCTTACCATTTCTTTGCCATTGGTGTACAATTCTCTCTCGCTTTTTCCCTACATATTCACATAAAGGAATAAAAATACAAACTGCTAACTTTTCATTCCATTTTGGTTATTTATTAAACGGTACGTGTTTGTATTTATATTTGATAAATTTACTTTGCTCTTCCGGCCATTTAAGTCAATTGAGATTATGAAGAAGTGATAAAATAGATGAATGGCCAATCACAGTTCCCCTTACTTACAAGAGCGACCACAAGAAAAAGAACCTTCCTCCTCTTCCGTTCAACTCGGACTATAAGTGAGCATGCTCCACTCTCCCCCTCCCCTCCACACTGGAGTACGGTGCACAGGAGTCGCGAGTCTGCGCAGGTTTCTTTGATTGTGGTTCCACTATAATAGTAATATAAAATTGTACACTCACCTCACTTAGTTCTCCGGCAGTTTGTTTCTTTATACATCATATTTGGAGAAGATACAATTCAATCTATAGTTGTACGTACACTGTATATAACACACCTTATTACTGACTTCCTTGACCCTGGATGTACAGGGTCAAGGAAAACAAAGAAATGAGCATAATTTTCTCTTCGGTGAAGATGTTGTACCTAAACAAAAAAAAAAAAAAAAAAAAAACTCAAATAATGAATTCGACAATGTAAATTGATGAGATTTAGTAAACCATTTGATGAAGTGAACTAATTCTGAGTGGACTAATCGCAAAGGACATAATCAGCTCAGATCCTATTACTTCTTCATGGTATGTGACGTAAAGTTCCCGCCCAACCGTTTGACGGCGTTAGTGGTTATCGCATCTCCTTTTCCATAGCCTGTAGTACACATCCTCATCTAGACATTGTTCTTGTTCTGGTGTTTAATATCTGCATACTTGCACACTTTCGTTTTGTCATTTCACGTGACTTCACATTGAAGTGATGCATTCACTTGGCCGGTTACACGTCATCGCACGCAAAAACTTCTACCGTTACCATGGTTTTGGGCCAGGGCTGATGTTTCTTACGCGATATCCTCGCTTTTATACTATTCCGAGAACACAGATTCAAGTACAGATGAATCACTCACTATCTACAAAAAGATTCTACCAACAAAACTGACATCTATGTATGTTTAGAAATACAAATTCGTATAGTGCACTCTCGCAAACATGAAGATACATTAAACTACTCATAATAGAGCATAAAATACAATAAACATTAAACAAAATATATACATTACAAAAAGGGTGCAATATTACATATAATAACACAACATTTAAGTGACCTTTCATAAAAGTATATTATATCGGTAACATATTTTAAAGTTGTGACGTCACATAAAAATATGGATCATATCACAGTTGTAAATAGCTAATCAAATTAACTTAAAAGAAACTTGTTTTTGCAAGGTTTTACTAAACTAAATTAATACTCTACAATTGTATACTGGGAAAAAATAGATGGATGATTGTCTCTTTGTTTATAGCACAGGAATTCATCAAGCATTAGAAATTAATAAACAAAAGTGAATGACAACTTATGTTTCAGTTTTTAGCCTGTTAAGTTAGTCAAACCTTGAATTTCCAAAGAGCATTACACCAAGCAATTTATTTTCAGTTGTCTTCTCCTCTTCGCACCTATCTACCGAGGGATGCTACCCCCTTTAGCTTATATGCCTCACTGCATTTTTCTCCTCTCCCGTTTCCTCGCTTCTTCATTGATTTTGTCATCGTTTTGTTTCTGTCCTCAACTTCCCCCTTGAGAAATTCTTTCCCCAGTTTCTCCCCCTTCCGAAACCACCTCGAATTTTAGCATTTACCCCTACGCCAACCCCTGAGAACCAAAGGGAACTTCTTTCGGTTTGGAAAACTCTCTCCGCGGCTGAGAACGGCGGTATTCAAAGACGCAGAATTCTTGGAAAATGATGGAAATTGGCATCCTCACTCGTTACGAAACTGTAGGGGAGTCTGTGTATGGGATGGAGGGGGGGGTGGCAATCAGACACTACAAATTACTAAATAAGGGTGAACTGCATTGCCTCCTTACGTGTGATTTATATACCGATCAGACAGTTCGTGAAAAGGAATAGTAAGTGGAACGCTCGATCGAAAAATCGCTTTGGATCAATAGTCTGACTATCATGCAGAAATCTAGTTTGATTCTTCAGGGTAGTGAAACGAGACGAGATTGAGCAGAGTTCCGTCCCAACTCTGTCTCGACCTTGCCTCGATTTCAAAAACCTCGTATCATTCTCACTTCGCTTTCCAAAGGGAAATCAGCCTTTTTTTCGAATTTCACCGTAATTTCTGCAGTAAACTTTTCATAGTGTAAAAAAGCACTTCTCTTTCCATTAACTGTTATGTCACGGATACTGCGTTATAGTAGTTTCTGTTTTCTTGTGCGTGAAGCAGAAGCAATTGTACAGTGTGTGTCGTTTTAACACCACTCTACTATTATCTGTCCACAGCAAGATCGAAGTCGCTGTAAACATAAGCACGCATGTGAGCTTCCTCATTGGTTAATTCTCAACTCGGCTCGTCCACAGATTTACCGACGGAACTGTTTACCAACCGTGGAACAGTTGCCGTCTAAATTTACCAATTGGACTCTCACAGGTCACATGGCTTTATGTACATCGAATTTATACTTGCTGTGGACGGAGAATGGTGCGTCCAGTTCTTAGTCGCTTTGCTGTCCGTCTATAGTCATCATAATATCCAGTCATGTTTTGGTAACACCTCTCTACTGTTAAACTCCAAGTTTGCCTGTTTGAGTTTGTTTTCTAAGTCCACTCTATGATAGAAAGGCTAATCGAGACCCAGTTGGATGTGAGATCCGATCCAATGTGTACGTGCCTGCAACGGGTATCGAACCAGCGACACCTTTACTACAAAGCGAAGGCGTTATCACTACGCAGTGAATGGTGAAGAGGTACTGATGACAAAATTGTAAACTATCCGTTTGAAAGGTACCCATAAATCGAATGATAGATAAATAAGTGTCTGATATCTGAATGTATTTTTATGTGAATTTGGTCACCTCTGCTTTCTTGCTTCACATTTTGGCAGAGTTGCTGGTGGAAGCAGGGGCTTAGGTTAGAATCCTAGACAAGTTATTGCACTTTCATTACATGAGTTTCCTTCTCGATATCTGGAATTCACCCTAATCATCAGGATTAATCTGTGTGTATGTGTGGAAGAGGAGTCCACTACGTAATCGCACTAGCATGTTGTTACACACCATTGTGTTTAATAAGGTGTAGTTTTAACGTATAGACCTTAAAATACCATTGCATATCACTGAAGAAATGTATGAATTCAGACTGTCCGGTATTGAATGGTAAAGTATTTGGGTGCAGTTTTTTAGAATCCCCCTGTATATTTCCGACACGCTTGAGAACTTTTTGACACTTTCTTCTTGAAGAACTCTTTCAGAACTTTCTCAATGTGAGCATGTACTGGATAAATCTACCCACAGAGACCAGTAAAAAAAGACACTGAACGACAGCAAGTAGTAGAAGGATAGCTTTAGTCACTTTCTTCTTCCCGGAATCTGTCTTCTGGAAAAGGAAGAAGAGAGAGATAAAATGGGGGTGGGGGAGGATTTTCCCCCAGTTTTTATCCCTTTTTGCGGCTCATTTTATCCCTCAATGGGCAAATTTCGTCCTCAAAGATAGATGCAGCCGACTGCAAGCAAAGGCAAAGACGAAAGATGGGTGGGAGTAAGGTAGCTGGGTGGATTGAGTCAACACACACACACACACACACACACACATGCGTGCACGCATAAGATCTTCCTTCTCTGGGGTGTTTCTTTGAAACTCTTGACGCAGCGATTTGGCAGCCAATGTGAAAGGTCCCCCGTGCGAGTGTATAGAATATGCCCTTCTCCGAACAGACGTCTGGCGGATTGTTTGGAGGGGGAGATGCTGTTGGAAAGGAGGAGGGGTCTCGGAGATATGAATGAACGAAATGGAGTTGAAACATTTCCTATTTTGGGACTGGAATCCAGACTGGCAGAGCGACAGATAGTGAGGAGAGAAAAATATAGAATCAGATTGACGGAGACAAGTGAGGAACGATGAGAGTGGGAAGGAAAGACGGAGAGAAAGTAGTAGATATAAGGTGGGTGACCCTGATATGGCCATGCTAAGGTGTGAGCATTTTTCTAGCCGCCATTTTGAAAAAATCAAAACCATGTTTTTAATCGTTGTCAAGTTAATGGACTTTCATTTAAAAAATTACATTCCCCATGAAAATAGTTTTACTGGTCCAAAAAAACTAAATTCCAAAAATCTACCTTGTGGCCATATCAGGATCATGTGCACATAATATGGCCACCCTTGTTCCATGTTATACAAATCGTGATTTGTTTCAGTTTCATAGTGCAGTTCTGCTAAAATTAAATAATTTTGGTGTAAAGGGAATAAACATGATACTAAATAATCCTTTTTGTAATTCAAAAGTGGATTTAAAACAGGATTTTCCATTAAAAATGAATTTGTTTACAAAATTGACATTACAATTTACATATTTCAAAAAACAAAAATGTGAAATCGTTCAAGAGAAGAGTACAAGACAAAAATGAGATAGTTAAAGTAAAATTACTGGTCGCAATTGGGACAAATAAAAATGTCTCTGTCAGAGCAGTGAGGCCAACACACTCTTCGTGGTAGAAATTCCCGCAGACTATGCAGAGTCGCAGCTCCTTGACTTCGTCCTTCTGACAAAGACTGCAGTACCAATTATCAGCTTTTTTTGGTTTTCTGAGTCTTTTTCTTGCTGAGTTGCTGCTGTTTGTTCTTTGGCTTATTGGTTAACGGCTGTTTCGTGGTTGGTCCCTGTGGGCATATCAGGAGCAGGACAGCTTGCACGAAAATCGTCTCATTATGAACAACTCGTAAAATATATGCCATCAACGACAACACCAATCGAAAGAGCATTAAAAACACAATAGAGTACGATGGTTTTCATGAAAACAGTATTTGTAAAACATGTATAAAACAAAGGAGACTTACCAAAGAAAAACAAGAAGAGGTCACTCAAAAAACACAAAACAGACAACTGACGCCATATTGCTCAACCTGGCTGGATGAGAAATGATCGCGTGACACATTAGGAGGTCCTCTCACTGGATACTGATGCCATCTAGCGGATTTTTTTCTTACCTAACTCAGAATAGGTGGGTGGTCATATAAGGAACATGGCCATAACAGGAGCATCCACCTTATATCGAAACAAAGAATTTGTAAAATGAAGCAAGCGAGAAAGAAAAAGGGGAGAAGGAAAGATAGAATGAAAGAGAGAAGGGAGGTGGAAAAGGAGAGAAGGAAAGACAGAGAGAAAGAGGGGAAGTGGAAAAGGGGAGAAGGATAGACAGAGAGAAAGAAGACATATCTAACGAAACCAAGACCGGGTAAAAGGCGACAATAGAGAAAGAAAAGGGGAGAAGGATAGGTAGAGAGAAAGGAAGAGATATATAGCGAAACAGAGACTGGGTAACAAGAAACAACACAGAAAGAAGGGAAGAAGAAAAGACAGAGAGAAAGATATGCATAGAAACAAAGAACACCTGAAAGAATCTACAGAATAAGAAAGAGAAGAAGAAAAGAAGGAGTGTACGGTGAAACAAAGAACGGCTAAAAGAGAGAACAGAGAAAGAGAGAAAGACATAGAAAGGGAGGGACTTTAGGAGATGCTAAGGAAGGGTAAAAAGAGACAAGATGCAGAGAAAAGACAAACACACAAAGAGAGAGAGTGTGTGTGTGTGTGTGTGTGTGTGGGAGAGAAATATAAAGAGAAAAGGATGATAATAAAGAGACACAAGGAATGGTTAATAAAAGAGACAAAGAGGTAGACAGAGAGAGAGAGAGATAGAGAGAAGGAAAGACACCGAAAGAAAGACAGATATAAGGAGACAAAAGAAAGGGTGCAAAGAGTAAAGAGGCTGAGAAACTGAAGTCAAGAAAGACGCTAAGAGAATGGAAGAGAGATAGAGACAAAGAATGGGTATGAGAGACATGAGTCAGAAAAAGAGTGAGAGAATGGATATGGAAAAAAATAAATAGAAAAATACAAAGAGAGACAGAAATACTTCCGAAGATCTCAGAGGAAGAAAGGGAGATGTAGAGACAAAGAAAATGTGAAATGAAGCAAGACTTGGAGAAAGAGCAGGGTGGCTAGACAAACTAACCTGCAGAGAAAATGGGGATGAGAGACACATCCATATACCCACAATGTATGCTGAATAGACAAAAGAAAGTATCGTTTGACCAGCTGTGAAATGTTACACCACTCGTGCCAGAAGTAATAAGGTTATTTACTCAACCTTCTTCTGACTGTATAACACGTGTCTGAAAGACCTCTCCATGATGAATACATTGCCTTCCTTGAATAACCCTTGTTATCCCATTGAGAATTCCAGTCCGTTAACTCCTGTTCAACTCTGAGAGGTTTCTTTGCAACCATCCTGTACTTCCGGTTTAGAGCTCGAATCCTGCAGTTCTCGTTTAAGGATAAACGTGTTATTACGGGGCGGTGATTAGCAGAAATGTTCTTTTGACTATGGACGGTAACGGTGTGGAATTTCTTCCAAACTCGATTCCCTCACCTGAAGGTGTTAAACAGCAAGGCGAATATCTGAAGTTCGGGTGTCAGATGGCTTTTGCCCGCAGGTTTCTCCAGATGGAAGCGCTCTCATAGAGACATCACGGAGATTGAGCGAGACTGGCAAGTTAGCGGAGTTCTCTGTTTTGGAGATGGGAGATTGAGGGGGGAGGAGAGAACTCCTAGGGGTAACTTTGGGATGGGAAATAGAAATGAAGGGGAGTTCGGGCTGAAAGTGTGAGTAATGAAGACATACAGTTAACCTTCCTCTCTTCGGCAACTTGGTCTGCATCCGTAATCACTCAAACTCCTCTCTCTCTCTCTCTCTCTCTCTCCTTCTAGATCCTGGTTCTCTCTCTCTCTCCCTTTCGATTTTCCTCCGCAGTTGATTTTCAAACTCTGCATAATGCTGCGTAGTGCTAATTCGGCAAGCCTTCGCTCTCGCGGAAGACGGAATATGCTTGGTACAAGCTTCATAATAAGTTCAGGCCTGAGGTACCACTCTTTGAATGCAGAAAACTTCTCGCAAATGATATTAGTGTCTCGAGCTAGTATAGGAGTTTCCACAGATGCTGTCGGCAAAAGCAAAGGCTCTTGGTGTCAAACATCTTAACAAAGCTGGTTTGCTTGTGAGTCATTCCATACGAAATCAAAACAGCTCCCAACCTGACCATCTCCGATTTTCATGAAATTTGAGCAGTTGAAAGTATTCATGGAACTTAGTAACTATGAAAATTTTGAGTCTCGTTTGTCTTGTAATTGTAAAATTATTCAAGGTCAAAGTTCGTAGAAATTGCCCTTTATGATCTCGTTTAGCTGTACTACATGTGCTGTAACTCTGCTCCTGTTTGGCCTAGGAAGCTGAAATAAAGTTTCTTGTGCAGGGCATGGAACAAACTTTCCATTGATATGTAACAAGCCTAGCTTTGGATAAAAGGAAAATTTTGTCACGTGACTTTGACTTTTGACCTTGAATATCTCAAAACATGTCATCGCCAAAATTCGTAAAAAAAAAAATATATATTTGGCACACCATGCTATACTCTAAAACATATGAAAGAATCAAACTGGGACTGCAGCGGGATCAGAAGATACAAAATAGTATGTGTAGCTATGTTACTGATAAAGACCTCATTACAAGGGTGAGTCAAAATTCCCTTTACACCTCCTATAAAATGTAAGGGAGTAATGCTGGGTATATTTGGTCATGATAGAAACATGTTAGGTCCAGGGGAGACCATAGTTGTGTGTGTCAAGCGGAAGGTTATTTGGAACCTCCGCCAGTGGTTTCAAGCCAGGTAATCGTATTTCAAAGCATCAGTTCGCTATTCCGATCAGACCCTACTCAACAATTGCTACAATATAATTTTGAATTTTCTAGATCCAACTGATCGTCTGTCAAAGTATCTGTTAGCTATTCTGATCAGCTCCTATTCATCATTGGCTACAATATCATTTGGGAGTTGCTACAATCATCTGGTCTTCTATCAAAAGATCCTGTAGCTATTCTAAGCAATACCTGTTCACCTTGTTTAATGACTCATTTCGAAGTTTTTAGAATCAGTCAAGCATCTATCAAAAGACTCATCCTATTCACGATTTTCTAAGGCATCATTTTGGAGTTACTGACACCTGTTGATTATTTATCAAAGTATCGGTTAGCTGTTCAGAACGGCTTATATTCACCACTGGCTAGTGGATCGGTTTCAAGTTACTAGTAGCATCAGTTTAACTTCCGTCGGACGTTCTCCTAGCATTAAAGAACACTATGAATCCGTCAGTCAGTTAATGCATTTTTGGAGTACGGCAAAACTCCGTCTGTAATAGTTATTGTTTATTTAATTTGTTAGTCAGCGTCGCTTATCACTGCTCCTGGGAATGGATAATGAATGATTACAAACTGAATGAAATAACAAGTTTGCCAGTAGTTCTTCTTACACAGAGCCAATGCTTCTAGAAGAAAAAAACAGCCACACCTGCTTTCATACGGAGGATCAAATTTCACCGCTTTTTTTTTTTAAAAAAAAAAACAGCAGTCGTGCACACATCTTCCTTATTTTCACATTAGAAGGTCAACCCCTCTTCTCCTCCCCCAGAGACCTTTGCGATGGTTACAGCTACGGCTTGCGAGGGAGGAGAAAAGAAGCCTCCATCCACCATCTCATCTTCATCTTCAGAGGGCCTTCTTCAACACTTAGCTGAGTACCTGCGAAGTTACCTGTAGTTTCATGAATTATTTGCATGTCTCTTCTCCGTGCACTTTTTCGCTCTCCTTCCCTTCCTGCTAAAAATTAAGCCACGGGTTTGGGAGGAGGGAGGGGGTTCAGAGAAGCTCCGAAAGGAAGTTCAACTCTCAACTCGAGAAGGGTGGTGTGAAAATAGCGAGCATGAAAGTTTTATACTTGGGCTCGTCCATTGGAGTTGCGTGGGTAGAGAGACCATGCCCTATTTTTTCCCCCTCCACTTAGACGCCATGAGCTTCTTGAAAATGTGGATCATTTCTTTCTTTTCTTCTTTTACCTTGCGAACTTCGGGGCTCGGCGCCTAAACTTTACGAACGGAATTAATATGAAAATATGTTGACATTTTTTGTGTTGGTACTTTACCAGAAAGACATATAGGGTAATATTACAAGGCCTAACAGGAAAAGCATTCACGCGTAGTAATTACCACAGACCAGATTTTACGAAATAACTGTTTCCAGCGGAATTTGTTGCAGAAAAGCTAAAATACCAACTAATTTTTCACGTTACAACTGCATGTTTGTACAGAATTTTACCTAATATTACGAAGTAGGGCTTTGAAATAGAAAACAGCTATAAAGGACCGCTCTTCCTACAAAATAAACTATTATATCTTAAATTTTGAACATCCATATGATTTAACGGGGCTTGGGAGCTCCAACTCCACCTAGGTATATTTCAAATGTGGTGAAATTATACAAGAGATAACTAACTATCGTAGCTGTTTGCGATAAATTGTTCAGTACGAGATGACACACTGTAAGCCAATGAAAAAACTGCCCAGTCCGAGCGACACCTAAAACTCGTGGCATCTCTCCTGTACGAAAGATTACATTTACTTCTGAAGGTCCGTTTCCGAGTGGCACTCGTCAATCTGGTCTTAAAAAAATACATGATTCAAATCTTTAAGGCAATACATAAAATAGATTAATTTTCGTATAAAAATCACCAGAAACATAGATCATAGTAAACTTCAGGACTGACTCCTCCCCCCCCCCCTCTTTGTTCACGCCATGGTATTTATAACCACAATAGGAAGTTGGAATCCCTACATTACAGTTATATAAGACTCGATGATTAAGTCATTCACTCCTTAACGTTTCAGCGCCGCGTGTCAAAGCATCACCCCCCTTTCCTCCCCCCTTAGGATGCGGGGGCAGTCAAGATGATCTGCATCGATCGTCGATGATTAATTTCTTCCAGCGGTGATGAATGAGACTTTAGTTTGTCCGCGTGCTGCCGTGCAAATAACTTCAAAGCAGTTCTGCTGTTTCGAATGTGTCTATGCAGTGACATTTTCGACGTACAATAATTAATGATATAGACCCACACCTGCTGGGACTTGACCGTATAAAAGGCAGGCGGCGGCGGAGGAAGGTGGAAGGGGGTTCACGATAGAGCCGCAGGAAGTGCAATCAATGCTTTCGCAGCACCACGTCCCTCTTTAATAATGATGGGAAGTAAGTCTTGCAAAAATTCCCTCACTGTTTTCGAACTTTCTTAAGCCCACTTTATGCACAGAAAGGCTAATCAGGACTCGTCCTACAGTTTAAAGTGAGATCCGAACCACTATGTGCTTTCGTCGGGTATCGAACCCGGGGCCCCTTGATTTCAAGGCGACGACGTTACCACTACACCCCGCCACCGGGCAGACCAACTAAGTAGAATGTGCTTTTAGGAAAAACATCCTTCGCGGCAGATAAAATCAACAATTTTTGAAAATCCATCGTGGTGAGTAACACACATGCTTTGCAAAAAGGGTGTCCCGACAGAACGTACCAGCGACAAAACGTACCACTAGGTTTTCGCGACGAAACGTACCACTCAGATAAACACCTACCTTCAAAATTTTTACTCCGCGACAAAACGTACCACTTCAAGGAAAACGCTTCAACATGTCAGACATTCCAATACGGTGCGCTATCTGCCACCCGTTTGTGGAGTCCCGAATGAGGCTCAGTTAGATGTGAAGAAGCGTATGCAAGAGGCGAAGAAAAGGGCTCGAGAGGAAGACACGCCAATTACCAAGATTTACAACGATACTCTAGGCAACCTACACAACAAAGGTTAGGTCTGACATAACTAAAATAAATTTTAAACACGCCTGGATAAAGTGTGATGGATATCAGCAAAACTCGAGAAAATCGTAATTTCGGTAAATTATTTTTGTTGCCGTCCCATCAAGTGGTACGTTTTGTCGCATCGCAAATATTTTAAGACTCATTGGAAGACCCTTCGCACGTTGCCGGTCAGGTGGTAGGTACGTTTTGTCGCTGGTACGTCCGGTCGCTATATCGCAAAAAGGTCATTATAAGCTAAAGAAAATCCCTTAAATTTCCTCATGGTGTACAATATTTACTCTTAGTTTGTCAAATATCCTTTTCTCGCAGAAAATCCCATGCTGAAGACAACCTACCCCTTTCAATAATTATTTATAGGACGTTGTTTGATTTGAATTTGGTTTTCTGTCACTTTTGGCTAACTGCGACGATAAGGACGAGTGTATTATGAAATTGATGAAGGGACATCCACAAAGAACACCCACCCGGTGGAGGCACAACTGTTTCGGATCCCATTTTAAACTGTAGGTCCAGTCCCGATTAGGCTTCCTGTGCATAAAGTGGACTTAAAACCAAAACTCATACAAGGAACATCCATGCCCAGGCCGGGATTCGAGCGCAGGACCCCTGGCGTCGTAGCGCGCTGTGCTAACCACTCCGCCACGGAGGTTGGCTATTTATCGGACGTAAGACTTCACTATTTTCTTTTAAAGAAGCTAATAGTTAAAGGGTGACCCTTTCTGAACACATTCAAATGTCAAACTCTCTTCCACGTAGTAAACCCTGGACAGCATTTTGTGGACCGACGAGGCTCTGGCGTATGGACGCAAAGCCAGTAAAAGTATCTGTGGGGCAAGGACGTATTTAGGGGGTCCAGGGGGTCCGGACCCAGCCCACCCAAAAAAAAATTCCAAGTATTAAAATTAAATAATGAAAAATTTATTCGTTTAGCCGTTGTTACATAAATTCCTCTGAACTTATTGTAAGACAAGGATTATATTGGGATCATATGGCTTTGAAGGACACAAAGGATGTATTTCGTGGGTCTGGACCCCCCCCACCCGATAGTCTGACGAAAATTAAATAATAAAAATATATTCGTTTAGCATTTGTTGTATAATTTCCTCTGAACTTATTGGAAGACAAGGATTATATTGGGGATCATACAGATTGAAGGACAGGAAGGACGTATTTAGGGGGATCCAGGGATCCGGACTCCCGAAAGACTTACCAATTACTAAAATTAAGTAATGAAAATATTAGCATTTGTTGGATAATCGATGGTTATTAATTTCCTCTGAACTTTTTACGAGGCAAGGATTATATTGGGATCATACGGCTTTGAATGACATTACAAAGAAGATTTATGTACACTACTACTCAAAATAATACCATGAAATTTTAATCAGAAACTTACTTTTCTCCAAATACATGTAACATCATTTTTGGTATTCGATAAATATTCAATAATTCATCTATTTTACATTAATTTCATTGCCAGGGCACTTATTTTTATGTAAGTTATTCCAATCTTAACTAGAGGTAAGCTACGTAATGAATATGCGCTGTTATATCTCTATTCTTATACAGTCTTTTTACCTAATCGTGTCAGAATAATATAATTTTAATTTATGTATTGTAATTAGTATTAATTTGATTTAATATAATTATTTTAATTTAATTTGTGGGGGTATGTTGTGTTCTGCCCATACGTCTTGGTAATTGTCGCTTCATCCATTCCATCTTATCACCTTCCATACTCATCTTCGCGATCAGCCAAAATTAGCAGAAGAGCCAAAATAAAGCCGTCACTCAATCGCCTCTCCGAGGGAAATTTTATCTTCGACGAATAAGCTTTTTCTCCACAGCGAGCACACTTTTTCCCTGGCAAAATGAATTTTTTTGCACCGTTGGAAATTTTCCCTCACTAATGGGACTTTTCTCCTCGCTGAGGAACTTTTTCTGCACGAAGGGAAATTTTTCCCTCATCGAGGGAAATTTCTCTCGACCTACCACCACCACGAAATAATTCTCTTCATTTCCATCGCAGTCTCTGCAGGAAGGCGTCGTTCTTCCGGACACACAAACGCAAAGACTCGGTTGAAATTACTTCTGGATTCGATGAAGTCAAAGAGAAGGGGGGAGGGGGGAGGCAATGTATCGACCTCCGCGAGTACCCCCCGGAGAGAGTTTAGCAGTAAACTGAAAGCGGGGAGGCACCGTCGGTGGTCGGAACGGCGTAGAAGTCGGGGCACGCACGGCACGGACCCCCCGTGGTTAAATTGCACGCACCAACAGATAAATCAATGGGAAATAATTGGCACTGGCAAGACTTAACGTGGATGTGCCGCTTCGAATGAAACAAAAGAAAGTCGCGAGGGAGTTGCAAAAGAAGGGGATCCGGAAGCAAAGGGGCCCCACGATGACGAATGGAGTCACTCCGTGCTTCTGGCTTGTTGGTTGGTGGTGTTTTCTTGTGTATCTTCCGCGTTAGAACCAGCAGTATTTTATAATTGGAACAATTCCTTCCTCAACTACAATTGTAGTTTGCTTTATGCACAGAAAGGCTAATCGGGACTGGACCTACAGTTTGCTATGCCATCCGAGCCACTCTCTGCTTTCACCGCGTATCGAACCCGGGGCTCCTTGATTGAAAGACGAATAAAATTGCAATTTAAACTGCAATTCCTTATTCTAATTCTACTTTTGACTATTCACACATCTTTTCAAACTCTCTATGTAAGCGTAGCGATAAAAATGGAAGATCACGTAAAGGAATAAATGCTGAGATAACACATCTCGAAGCCTTCAGTAGGTTTCGAACGTAGGACCCCTTGCCGTGTTGCACAATAGGCTAACCCAGTGGTTCCCAAAGTGTGCGCCGCGGTGGTCTGGGGCGCCGTGGATGACTTACAGGGGCACCGCGAAATGTTGTAATATTTTCAATGAAGTGACACTTATTCCAATGCATGTGCTTCTTTAATAATTTTTATGTGTAAAATGTTTCTGAATTTGAAATGTGTGTTTATGCAAGCAACTTAACCACACTAACTGAGCGTTGCAAGTGTTAGATAGGTCTACATTCTGACATGGGTACCTGGGGGAAACCCTGGGGGGTAAAGGCGGTCAGGGGCGTGATGCTGATCACATCACCCCCACTCACGACCGGATCAAGAAAGTGTGGGGCGTTACCCCCACACCCCCTATACGCCTTCATGGCGTGGTGCTATGCACAGGGGAACACTTTACCTTTTTACCTTACATTCTGACTAGGGCGCCGTGGAAAAAATATTGAAACGCTAAGGGCGCCGTGAAACGAAAAAGTTAGGGAAACCCTGGGTAACCTCTAATATAGAGGTTGTTGAGAATTTTCTGTATTTTTGTATTTGTGCTTCGGGCTTCGCAGATATCACAGCGAGTCTGGAGTACAGGCTCCTGCCACTGTTGGACAACATAACGATACTATCATTCCTCTGTATTTTCATCCCACCAGCATACTCAATTCTTTATGAGTAACCCTAAGACCACCTGATTTTCCTAGCGGTGGCGGAAAACAAGTCCAAATGCAAATTTCTCGTCCCGCGCGCAATTCATACAGTCCCGGTATCTAGCCGTGTCACAAAGACTGATATTGTTTTGAAAATCGATAACCTTACCCAACTACTACCGTGTAAGGTGAAATCAAAGGGAGCTCAGAACAATTTACGTGCCGCCTGAGGGCAGACGCGTTTTTGGGCCCTTTCCAATTTCTTTAATTATGTATACGAAGAGGTTATAAAGCGTAAGGAGTCTTCTTCAAAATCCCTCAACCCCCTTTCTTCCTTCCCTTTCAACTTCGTTTTCGCCCCCGCCGCTTCTTTTTTCCCCTCAGTTCGTCAGGACCCCAACCCCCCCTTTTTCTTTAAAAAAAACTGAGTTTCTTCTTGCCTAAAGAACGGGGGAAGCATCGTCTTTTCCGTCAGCTAATTTTCTCTTCATAACCCAATGAAGACATCTCCACCGTTAGTTTTCCCTTGTATGCTTCGGTTGGTTGCGCTAACGTAATCAATGAACTGGGTTCGATAGGGCCTCGCAAAATTCCCAGACACTTCCCTCTTCCCCCTCCTCTTTTTTTTAAAAAAAATATTCTGGAGACGCAGACTCGAAGCTCTTTTTTCGTTTTTTTTTATAAAGTGGGAGAGGGAAAATCTACCGTCGCTCTAGCCGAGACGTGCTGGGAATATAAATGCATTTTAATGACTGGATGTAAATGCAAAGCAAACAAATGACTATCGCAATTTGAATACCTCTGCATGGGTTGTCTGCTTCCCTCGAACTGCTAACTTAACGCGATCGTCCCCCTCTCTTGCTTGGAACGTTCGAGGCGGTGCGAAGCGAAGCTTCTGTATGCTCAATCAAGCGAAGGGAAACACACATAACAGAAACTTTCCATGTGGTACTTTTCCTTTACATGTATTCTTCCATGTACGTCTGTATGTCTTTATCCTGTCTACTGTAAAGGAGTGGAATATTTTTGCATGCTGAGTAAGTTACAACTGTTGGAAGCGAATCGACTACACAATTCTTGGTGGATTTGGACGCATATTTCGGAATCGGTTGGTTGCATCCAGAGCAACGCAGCTGTTGAAACAGGCTAGAGCGTTAAATTCATGTAGTCTCTGATTGAATAATTTGACGCATATTCGTTGCATCCACAGCAACACAACTGTTGAAACAGGCTAGAGCGTGAAATTCGTGTCGACTCTATTTGAGACGCATATTTGGGAATCGGTTGCATCCAGAGCAACACAGCTGTTGAAATAGGATAGAGCGTGAAATTCGTGTTGACTCTAATTGAATAATTAGACGCATATTTGGGAATCTGTTGCATCCAGAGCGACATAGCTCTTGAAACAGGCTAAAGCGTGAAATTCATGTAGTCTCTGATTGAATAATTAGACGCATATTGGTTGCACCCAGAACAACACAGCTGTTGAAACAGAGTAGAGCGTAAAATTCGTGTAGTCTCTGATTGAATAATTAGACGCATATTTTGGAATTGGTCGCATCCAGGACAACACAGTTGTTGACGCAGGATAGAGCGTGAAATTCATGAAGTTTCTGATTGAATAATTAGACGCATATTTTGGAATTGGTCGCATCCAGAACAACACAGTTGTTGACGCAGGATAGAGCGTGAAATTCTTGTTGACTCTAATTGAATAATTAGACGCATATTTGGGAATCGGTTGCATCCAGAGCAGAGCAACAGCTGTTGAAACAGGCTAGAGCGTAAAATTCATGTTGGCTCTGATTGAAAATTTTAACGCATATTTGGGAATCTGTCGCATCCAGAACAACATAGTTGTTGAAACATGCTAGAGCGTGGAATTCATGTAGTCTCTGATTGAATAATTAGAAGCATATTGATTGCATCCAGAGCAACACAGCTGTTGAAACAGCGTAGAGCGTGAAATTCGTGTTGATTCTAATTGAATAATTAGACGCATACTGGTTGCACCTAGAGCAACACGACTGTTGAAACAGGATAGAGCGTGAAATTCATGTTGGCTCTGATTGAATAATTAGACGCCTATTTGGGAATCGGTTGCATCCAGAGCAACACAGCTGTTGAAACAGGATAGAGGTAAAATTCCTGTTGGCTCTGATTGAATAATTTGCACTTAGTTATCTGTATCCAGAATGATGCAATTCTCAGAACAACACTGCGTGTGAAATTCCTTGCTGGCTCTGGATGAATGGGTTTGAATTAGGTGCATCCAGTACTTTACAACTGATAAAGCAGGGTTGAGTGAAATATTATTTAACTGCTTTTTTAACAATCACTCTTACATACATCTGCATGCGTATCTATACGTAATATACTCGTGTATGACACTAAAGATTAATGTGCAACATTGTTTGAAAGAAAAGTGCCATGTTTCGATTACGTTGATTCATCTTCATATCCAGATGAAAACAATCGTATTTACACCAAAAAATTCTCACATTCTCTCCTCGACTGTTGGGAAAATGTTAAATAACACGTGCCAGTCGTGAAAGAAAAGTGATATAGCAATCACGAGCAGTGGCGGCGATTAGGGAACTTACTTAATATTAACTGGTTTATCTATTGAGATTGCATCTTGATAATTTCCAGCAAAATGTTCTTCAACTGTTTGGTGCTCTGGATAGTCTCATTGATTACTCTCAACAGTCGAGATCGCTGAGAATTGCTAGCAAAATGTGTTCTTGCTGTTGAGTGCAATGGAGAGGTTCATTGATTACTTATCGATGATGGCTAGGAAGAGTGGCTAGAAGTAGCACAGATAGTCCTATCAGCCACTAAAAGCCCTATAGCTTGAGAAGCATTGGCTGGCACATATATTGGAATTAACATGGAAAGCTATCCTTGTTCGTTGGTTTATGAACATGAACATGATGAAACCCATTTCCTAGTGAGAATGAGAAAATAATAGAACTCTATTATATGTGCTAATTAATAACAATAATAGTAATCCAATGAAAGCAAACTTTAGAAACATGGGATCTTATTGCATGAAGGTTTGAAAATCTAAAACATGAGGTCCAATAGCCAAAAAGGTACTGAAATAACGAAACAATGGAAAACCAAAGCACCCAGCTATTGGGATTGTTCCAGAGCCCAATTTACAACGGTGCATTGAATTCTGTGGTCTTCCCTTGCCGTTCTGTTCATTTCCCTTACCCTCCATCTCGTGAAAAAACCTACCCTCATCCCCTCTGCCACATCGCCATTGCTGACTCGCTGCCTGCGGTCCACCTGACTCTTGATTGTGGCTCTCGTTGTTAATTCATGCATGCCTCACACGTCCATTGTTACGTCATTGTTGCACGTAACAATGGCAAACAGAAGTTTCAGCGCGCGATTGAATTGCAGAATGGAGCTAACAGTGTCATGTTTTTCACCTGCAGACTATGACTACAAAGACTGAGTGGGGCGAATGCATGTGGATTGTTAAAAGAAAAAAAAGAACTTCCGCGGTCTACCGAGCTGAATGCTCCTCTCTTATATTTGTATTGTATTAATGCGCGAACTCTCCCTCACACACGCACAATATACTACGTCCCATTGTCCAGTTGCGTTTCATGAAGTTATGAATTCCCACCAATTAGCTTTCGTATACATTGGAGGCCGGGTCTGTTTCACTAATGTTGATGGAAGTTGAGGTTTGGAAGCAAAAAAAGCGGATTGGTTCGAATAATGAGATTGGATTGCTGTGTTTATTGGTTTCTCTGTCACTCTGAAAGGGGTTCAAAAACCACCTCCCTTGTTCTTATAAACAAAACTTTAAAACTAATCCTATTTGGCTGTGAGCAGGATTGGTCGTGGGGTAACCTTTTGCAATCGACAAAAAGAATCCGTTTTTGGCAGGGTGCGAAATCCTTGGGGGCACAGGGAGGATCCCCTTCCCCCCCCAACAATCTAGTCCTCAAAAATCCCCCACCAACAATTTCGCTGGGAGGGTGTATTTGTTATAACAACAAAAGATAAGCAAGTAGTTTTGACTTCAGACAAAATATACTTTACTAAAGATGAATCGAAAACATATACATAGTATTGTGGTTGTAAATGTTGCATCATTTCTCTCTCTCTCTCTCTTTCTCTCTCTTCATCAGTTTCATCAAATCATCACGAATCCACATCGTTGTGATTAGCCAAAACTGGCAGAAAAGCGACATAAAATAAACAAAATCAATGAAGCAACCAATCAAGTACCAGTAACTGTAACCGAGTTACTAGTAACTCAACTAGTCAACAATGGAGTAATTATGGTATAGAAAGAGTAGACAACAGAGAAACTTAATTTTAATTTTGGAATTCCTTATTATTGTTATTATTAAGTAACAACAACTACTGTGATGTTGTGCAGGCTCTAGAAATTCGCTGTGTTTAGAGCATAAGAAAGAAATGGGCCTTTTTATATGTATATATATATACGACGCATTATGAACTAGGACACCAGAAAAATGGGAAAGGAAACACAATATAAATCTTTCTCGTCTGAGTGCTGTGGTGTGTATGCCATCAGGGTTATAAATAACAGGAAATGGCTTGCTTTTTTCCCAAGCAGTCAAAAAGAAGAAAAAAAAGGATCTTTCTGTTGCTAAATGGTGATTTTTCGGCGCATTTAACCCTCCGCACTTTCTGTCTGGGCATGTGTTATGCAGATGGCGACCTCCCGTGTTGTTGGAGCGCACTCAGGTTCTCGATGGCAGCTTCCCGACCTCCGTGGGATCGCGCTGCTATGCCAGAGATACAGGGTTCGAATCCCGGCCTGGCCACGGATGTTCTTTGTGCCCCTTCTTCAATTTCATCATATGATTACTCATCCTCATCGTGGCGATTGGCCAAGAGTGGCAGAGGAGCGACGCTAAATAACAATATCGACAGCAGATTTGGTGTTCAAAGAACATTCTTGCACAAAAATAAAAACATACAGCACACAATGTCTCATTCAGGTTACATTATACAGACCGGGCCACGAAATAAGTAACCCCATACTGAAACGGGAAAGTGGATAATGTATAACCATGGGCGTGTTTAAGGGGGACTCAACGGATCCAACCCCCCCCCCCTCCTTTTTTGTTTCAGTAAAATTACCAGATTACCTGTTCTATCCGCTTATTCATAAACATTTCTTGGACTTATTTTATTCTCCTAAATTGGAGACGTGTAGGACGGGACACCCATGGGAAGGAAATTTCGTAATTCCACACCAGATGGGACTGCAGACCAAAAGTCTGTAATATGCTGACAGTTTCGGAATTTCTGCGATAAGAAACTGCATTGCGACTGTCAAATCAGTTATAATTCTTTTCCCTCGAGTCTTCTTAAAGAAATTTGGTTTTTAAAAACGCAGTGCAAGTAAACCAGAGAAGCACCGTAACATTCTCAAGTTGTTTGACACAAGATGGACAGAAAAGTATCATTACTAAGTAGCATGGCTTCGTGACAACATACACACAACTTTGCCGGGTCCAGCCGTGTCCTCCTGTTAGCGGACAGTTCATGGAGCGGACACAACTTGATTGACATGTTATGTAGTGAACTAATCAGTTAGAAAATCTAAACCTCCCGCCCCCACGCGCTGCTGGCAGGCAGCAACCAGTTCACGTGCTCATTGACCTCTCCCGCCAACCGGGAAGCTTCATACTTCCTGCCCTGTCTCCTGTGAGCTTATTTAATTTTTGTTCGATTAACCTAGCTGTTCATTCCTGTTCAGTAAGTTCAGTAAGTTCCAAAACTTAAGAATATGGAGATCGTAGAGACCAGGAAAGGGAAACCGTGTGTAATTTCTGAAGACTATGTCCTCGTTCCGAAACTGGATTGATAGCATGTAAAGAACTTTTGACGTAGCACAAAATGTTCATGTTTGACGAAGCAGATTAATGCTGATGATGGGACTAGTCCGTGCGGGTCTATCGCATCCGTGGGTCTTTGGAACCCCTGCCACATTGCTGGTGCGAGGCACTACGACAGCCTCACCTTCAGAATAATGAGGTGCCCGAATGTGAAGAAGGCACGCAGTCTCGGCTGGTACTAAGTATAGACCATTTCGCACTTCATTATAAGGATATGTACAAGTTTTGTTTGGCACAAAGTGGACGTAAATACAAATCCATCCACCCTTTAGTAACACAATTCCCAGCGGAGCGGGGGTGGTCGATGAACATGTGTCCGCTCCATGTTCCGGTTGCTGCCTGCCAGCAACGCGTGGGGGCGGGAGGTTTAGATTTTCTAACTGATTAGTTCACTAGATAACATGTCAATCAAATTGTGTCCCCTCCATGCCCTGTTCGCACCATGAACTGTCCGCTAACAGGACAGCTCTGGTACAGCGCATTGCATATGCAGGGTGTATCAGAAGTGATAACGCAAACGGGAACGGTGAAAAGTAGACGATAGTAGAAGAAAAAAAAAGTCTCAGTAAACATGAGGTCGCAAACGAACCGATTGCGATATAATTGCGAATGTATAGTTACGATTCACCACTGGCTTGGTTGCTTGTACACATCGCAAGCTTGTCACTTTACAAGTGATGTGCCTGTTATTCGTTCCGTCCAGAGGCGTATATTCGGGGCTATCTAGGCTATCTGCGAAGCCCAGACTCAGTGAATAAAATACAGAAAAAAATATCTATCAGAAAATGTGCATAAAGTTTTTCATTTCAATAAGAAGATGAACCTGATTTATTAGAGGAGTTGGAAACATTGCCCGCTTTCCTTGAATTCGCAAGACGGCTGACCCAGCGCCGGCGGGCAACTCCACGGGGGTGACGGGCAAGCTTGACAGGGCTACCCAAAGAATAACCCGATCAATGTTGGAAACCAATTTTTCCCAGCATGTAATTTCCCTAGGTTCTGGGAATTGTGGAGTCAAACTGTTACAGGAGAGAGAACAGAGTTGCATATGGAGAGGAAAAAACCCTCTGAACAGTCTGGGTTAATGTTGCAAACCAATTTTTCCCAGCATGTAGTTTTCCCAGGAATGGGGAATTTTGAAGCCAAATTATCGCAGGCAAGGGGAAAGTGTGTCATATGGCAGGGACAAGAACATCATTGAACACTTGCAGAGGAGTTGAAAAAGAGGTCCTTGACCTTCAAACAACTAGAAATACAGTGGGGAGTAGAAAATTGTTGGCTGAGCGGGAATGGTTTATGAGTGCATCTAAAAATTACCGAAATGACAAGGACCAGTTCTAGTCTAGATCGCGTCGAGTGGTCTTGGTGCGTGAAATTTATTTAGAAGCAGCGTGTGAATACAGTAGTAAGTGGATTGTATTTTTGTGAATGATATGTGCTGTGTTGTGTAGTGAACTGGAATGAGGGACATAATTAACAAAGCTGTCTATTCGGCTTACGAATGACGATCGTTGTGGATTTTTCTTGTATGTCCACTTTATGAACAGATAAGCTAATGGGGATCGGACCTACAGTTAAAGTGGTAACTAAACCAGCATGCATCGAACCCGGGACCCCTTAGTTTCAAGGCAACGACGTTATCACTGCTCCAACAAGGAGTACCCGAATTTAAAATCGTGAAAATAGGTGGGTTGAAATTTTATTTTTAATCTCGTATATAGGCCTCCATAATATTTCACAATATGGGCCTGTCATTTATGCAAATAAGAATGAAATTCTTGAAATCCTTTCGTTACTGACAGTGTATATTTCCATGTTTTATTTATGAGGTATATATTTTTAATCACAGAGTCACATCACTTCAACCAGCCACCCCAAATGAGTTAAAAAACAAAAACACACACACCAGCATTTTTTTGCCAATTCAAACAATATGATATGGTGCGATAGCCCAGGTTCTTAACCCAGTATACGCCACTGGTCCGTCCTATACAGGACGTATGGTATGCTTACAATGCCCTCTTTCAGCTGTGTTTAGTTTTAAACCAAGAAACCTCGGAGTGCGCAAGGAGACAAGCGTACGATGTGTACAAACAATCAAGTCAGTGGCGATTCGCAACCATACATTCGCAAGTATTCCCAAATGGCTCGTATACTGCGAACTTTTTTCTTCTACTTTCCGTTTGCGTTTGCGTTATCACTTCTGATACACCCTGTATACACACAAATAGACATCTTGAATGTCAATTTCTCACTGTTAAAACAATCCATCCAAAGGCTTTTACTGTAGGCCATCCTAAATAGTGGAGTGGTTAACGCTGCCGCTTTGTATTCTAGGTGTCTAGGTTCGATTCTAGATGGAGGCACATTACACAATGGTGCAGGTTACGCTACAAGATGTAGGCCCAAGTGAACCTAAAGCAAACTTTCCCAAACCTTTACCTTTTTCCTGTGAACGTAGAATTTTCTCTTGGCTGATCAGCCTACACATGTCTTAAGATAGGAAACTATTTTAAAATACATGTCGTTGGACAGTGGCTGAATATCCAAAATAGTGACATATTGGTAGAGTCTGCAACACTGATTCAGTACCAGCTACCCCCTCCATTTTACCGAAATAATATCTAGAGCAACTCTGCGAGAAAGATAGAGATGGCTTCCCTACTACATTTCGACTGTCAGATTAACAGAAGGAGTCGACATCTAGTGTGGAAGGGAAAAATCTCTTCTTTTCCCCTCGGAAAAATTGGTCCGTTTTGTAGACGCAAGGCACTAGCCCCGTGTCCCCGTGTTTTCCTTTTGGGGAATTTCAAAGACAGGAAAGTTAGCGAAAATGACTTCTTTACGGTCTTATCATGACTTTTCGTTGCTGTGCATGACAGGAGTTGCAGAAACATTGGTTTCTCCTTTACGTTGGTTTTTCTTAGTTTGGTTTTCTCTGGATTTCTCTCTTGTGTTCATTGTCTGAGCTTCTTTTTTCTCTCTGTGTGTCGCCATTTCTATCTAGATTTCTACCTGATTCTTTGTTCCTTGTCTCTAAAGCCCTCACTGTCCTTCTCTTTCTCTCTCTCTGTTTTTTCTTTGGGTAGATCTTTCTCTCTCTCTCTCTCTCTCTCTGTTCATCCTTCTGTGTCTATTTCTCTACCTCTCTCTCCTTCTCTTTGATTATCCTTTCTGTGGATATTTTCTCGACTTTCTCTATTTCCCTATCTACATTGGTCGGCTTCATGGCCAGAACGTTAAGTGGTAGACTTTCTTTTATCGAAGTTCCCGGATTCGATTCCCTGTAGAGTGATGCAATGACCGTTTTCCGCTCGAGCGACAAATAGTTCGCACGGGCAACGCTAGATGGCACACAGAATTGATAGTTGTTCCGCTCGAGCGAAAAACGACCGAGCGAGCGAAATACATTCAAACTCTCGAACCCTATTAGTAGACATATTTCCTTTTCGATAAGTGAACAATGATGTACACGTACTTCTTGCACTGTGATAGGATGTTTGTAATTGCTTAGGCAGGTCTGTCAGTGTCACCATGTGTATCCATTTTACGTTTCGGTCTGTAGATATTGCATGCTTTCATATGGGCTGTATTTGAGTCTTACATAATAATATACGGAATTATGATTTAGAATTGTAATTTCATGGAGTGGTTTCCTTCCATGTATAGGTTTTAGGTTGACAGTGTTGCTTATTAGGCCCTGAAAAACGGGACGGTGCCAATAATTGAAGACTAAAATTGGTAAATGCTGTAAGTGCCACAATAATTCAAACACTGTTTTCCACGTTAAACTGTGAAATGTGCCATGCTTTATAATGTGGTAAACGTGAAATGTGGCTGGTAGCCCTCTAAATAGTTCAAAGGGCGTGTAAAGAGGTCACTAGTGTGCACGTTCTTACGGGCTGATATGCGGAACGATGCGATTTCCCAACACTTTCGCTTTTGGCACTTATAACGTTTACCACTTTCAGTCCTCAATTCCACAACGAGTGCGGTACGTTCGAGCGAAAGTGGTCCGATGCAGTACTCTAATTCCCTGCCTGAGCATGTGTGTTCTTTGTGAGTGTCCTTTTATCAATTTAATCCAATCACCACTCTTCCTCATCGTCGCGATTAGGGACGTGAGAGAAAATCGAGGCTACTTAAAAAATAATACAAATTATCTGTCTCTTTCACGCACACATACGCAAACAATCCGACACAAAGACACACATTTTTCCCTGTCTCTCACACTCTGTCTCGCTTCTATCTTTTCTCATTTTCTCTTCTTTTATTTTTTAATGTTTCCTTCTATCTCCTTGTCTAACTTGCTTTTCTTTTTCTTCTCCAATTGTATATCTCGTTCTTCTTCTCCGTCCTTTCTTCCTCTCCCCCTCTCTTTCCTGTTTTATTCTTCTTTTATATTTGTTGTTCCCTCTATCCCTCTCTCTTTTTCTTTCCTCTCTCGCTTTCTCCTTTCTCCCTATGTCCTCAAAATTTTATCATTTCGGCTCACCTGTAATATCGGGTGCCATTTTGGGAAAAAATAAACCTTCTAGATCAAAATGATATTCCTCACCCAACTAATATTTTCTAGCCCTCTTTTTGTGAGAGGTCTCATTATCTTCCACAGCCTACCATCCCCATATGCATTACTACCACCAACATCAAATATGTTTAAAAAAAAAATACTCGATACATTTTTGGAGAACTCTTATCCTGCCAAACATGTAATGTATTGCCACTTTATATTGTTTTGTACGAGGGGGGTTGATAAGTTTCCGGCCTCGGAAAGAAATAATGGCGCTAGTGGCAAATGAATGTCAATTTATTCGACATAGTTCCCTTTCAGGTTGACATACTTGGCACAACGTTTCTGCAGCAATTCTAACCCAATAGAAGGTTATATCTTGGTCTGCATGCCTCTACCGATGAAATGACGTCACTGGTGTCCCTCAATTCAGTATCTTTGCCTGCCTTGTGGCAAGGAGCATTGTCTTGGGAGGAAGAAGATGCTTTTTTACTGTTTCTCCCACCTCTTCTCCTTCAAAGGGGAATGTAATTTATCCAACAGGACCACATAACTTTCAGCATTCAAGGTGGATCTATTTTACAGATATTCACCGAGTATTATTCCCTCACAATCCTAAAATAGCACACCCATTACTTATCCGGCAGATTTCTGTCGGAAACGTTTTTTTTAGTTCGTTGTGATTCATTATGGCACAACTGCATGCATTGATAATTTGTCTCAGGATCTTACTTGCAATGCAGTTTCATACACTGTCACTATTCGTTCAATAACACTGGCTGCACTACGTTAAAAATGGTCCAACAGTGCCTTTGCACTGTCCCTTCTTTCCGCTTGTGATCAGCTGTCAAGAGTTTGAACACCCACTTGCAGAAAGGTTTTTTCATATTCAATTCTTAATGCACAATGTAATGCACCCGCTCTAAATTGATGCCTAGGGTGTCTGCTATAAATTGCAGACCAATCCTCCTGTCTGCAAGGATCAGGTCGTTGACCCTATGAACAGTTTCCTCAATCACTACTGTTCTGGGTCTTCCTGGCTTTTCCGCATCTTCTGTGCTTGTTCTCCCAACCCCCTGAAATCCGCCATTCACGATATCACTGTTCTGTATGAAGGAGAGTCATTGGGCATTGTTTGTATCAATCGTCGTATATTTCCTTGCCTCCCACGTTCTTCGAGAAGAATTACCTGATGACAGCTCTCTTCTCCAATTTGGAAAACTACACATTCTGAGTTACCCTGCAGGGTTCTCGGGTTCGAATTCCGCTCGGGCTTGGTTGTTTGTGAATGTCCATTCATCACTTTCATCATTTCATCACTCATCCCCATCTTTGCAAATTAGCCAAGAGGCAAAAAACGCGAAGTAAAATAAAATCAATCAATCAATGAGTTACCATGGTTACTTTAAACTTGTAATGCTAAAGTATTACTAGCAGTGTCTGTCTCAAATTTTGCACAACATGTTCTGAAATATTGACTCACAATATACTAAAAGAATTTTCATGTATTCCGATACTTTCCCTGTCAGGCCGGAGACTTATCAAAACCCCTTCGTATGTGTGCGTGTTGGCTTATGATTTCTTAAGGAGCATTTCGAGCAATTCTGTCATTTTCCACTTTGTTGGCAATATGACCTTTTTGTAGCTCGCAACTCAAAAACCCTCCTAAGATTGACTTTCCTCTTTTGACGTCACCAAGTTTTCGTACTGGAATCGGAAAAGTTGAAATATGCCAGGGAGGGAAAGGGAAAGGGGGGGGGGGCATTTCCCATTTACGAGAAAGTCCAAAGGCTAGCGTTTGTAAAGAATATGGTTATTATTCTTGAAACAATTCGGCAGGAATATTTAACAGTGTTATATTTCTCTGAAATCTTTCTCAGATATAGACAGTGCTTGAACTACCATCTTACCTTTTCTATATTCACATATTCATCGCTATCTTCGTATGATCACATGTCTTCACCAAAGCAGAAAGAAAATATTCAATTCGATTCCTTGGAACTTCATGGGAAACGTCCATATGGCATATACGTAATATAGGTCCTCGTCTCTTTTTCGCGAGTCAAGCAAAAATACTCTAAAAAATACCAAGAAAAATAATGTTGTTTTTCCACCTCAACGGCCATGCAGTAGTAGTAGAGAGTGTTTTGTCTGCTTAAAGGTCGGGGAAGGGGGTTGATGATGATCGGGTACCGGTCGACAGGGATCACAGTCCTCGTTATATTTCGTCTGACTTTGCGATCTCGTTGGTTCCCAAGTGCACGATCGGGAAATGACGAAGCCAATTGAATCGAAGAGACAGATTTCAAAGTTCAAGAACGAGAGAGGAAAGGGCGGCAAAATAGCAGCGGGGAATATGGTGGCCGTTGCTAGGCAACGTTCGGTCCTCAGCCTAAATTCTTGGTGTCCTTACTCCATAGGCAGATTAGATGGTTAGAGCTCTCGCCTTCAGTGCAAGCTTTCTCGGGTTCGATTCTCTGTTAAAAGTTGACACGTTCGTTTCTCAAATAAAAAGAGCACTATTTCTATAAATGTGAGACAATTCGGCCCAAGCTGACACTCAGGATACAAGAAACCCTTCCCTTCGTTATTCTTAAACAAAATCAATCCAAGTTTTCATAAATTTAAATTAGTAGTATTCTTATTTGTATAATACCTAGTCTTTACAACATCCCTGCTTTATACTTTCAACAAACTTATACTTATTGTAATCATCAACAACATCAACAAATTTTATTGGAATTACAGCTTTATTTCTGGCTGTTTTACGCCCAGCATACATTTTAAGTACATAAGATACATTGGCACGCACCCAACCGACCTGTGTAAAGTTCTAGTAATTTTGTTTCTCTTCTCAATCGGACTTCTCAGTTTCTGGCAACAAAGAGAAACACCGACTCACTTTACAATGCCATTATGCGTGTGAGAAAACTTTAATCAGTTCAGTTGCTATAATTAATGTTCACTTAAGCTAATCACAGCAACGCAGCTTCCAAATAATAAACTCAAAACATGGTTGATATTTTAATCTTTCACCTTCAGGAAAATAAACTCATTTGTACACAAGAAAGAAAGAAATATCTTCAACTCCAATACATATTTGAAATATTAAAGACATAATTATCAATAAACTTAAATTTAACAACATCGTCAATGTCCACAACAACTAACAATTCCCTTATTCCCTTCGGTTCTATCTCCCAAGAGTCTTACACACAGGTTGGTCGTCAACCAGCAGTTCAACATAAATGCGTCATACTTCCGATCACTCACAAGGCCGTTACAACATTTTTGTGTATATTTTACACACAAACACATCCTTAAATACATTTTCTTTTATATAACTACATTCACTCATTCATTAAAAGATTCATATTACAATTTCATATCAGCTTGTCTCAAAAAAGCAAGTATAATATATCCAATTCGAACATCTGGTACAGTGGGATCCATGAGTATTACCGTGCAAATTGTCCATTACTATTCCCAATAATTGTTCTCTTACATCCTATATGTTTTAAGTGATGGATGTTTATGTATGCTGGTGCAGAAGTTGTCAACAACTTGTTTTGAGTTTTCTATTAATTCTTGAAGCTCTTATATAGTGCACGAACATGGTGATGGACAATTTGCACGGTAATACTCATGGATCCATGTACAACAATGAAGTTAAATGTATGCGAAATGGCACATTAATTTTGATAATGTTTTGTATAAAGTCCTTCGTTTCTCTGAGGACATTCCAGAATAATATGATGAGCATCACTCCTTAAATTACCACATTCACAAATTGGAGATTTTAAAATGTGTATTTTAAATAAACGATGATATGTTCTCGCATGACCGCTTCTGAGTATATTTATTAAAACAGTTGGATTTATGGATCCTTTACAATTATAGAACCAACGTTTTTCATAGTGTGATCAACATAAGGCCATAATAGAACCGTGAGGCACAAGATGTATACAGGAACGTCAACATTCTCTGACGTCATCACTAATATATTATTTTTAGAAAAAATATGAATCATAAACTAAGGTACAGGGATTGGAAAATAGCCTACCACGGTGTTGATCTAGCATCGAAAGGACAATTAGGGAGCTACTTGGAGAAGTTGTAGCAGGCCCCGGTATCGAAAGGTAAAAACAGCGGCGATGGGACGACTCGATGCGCAGACCATGCGTCACACAATGAAGAGGACCGCTCTGGCAGGTCCTGGCCCTCAGAAGGCTATGGCGTCATGCGGATGCAGTAGTAATAAATTACGATTACCCCTTCCAAGAGCGAAATACGTCTGCAGTATCATCATTATTAAGCAACAGTTCAGTTTACAGCATAATAATACCATCAGAATTAACACACAGGAAAGGAACTAGCTGTAAGAAGTCACGTGGTTTTTGTTTACTGTAACTTCGTTCTTGCGGTGTAGGAGAACAGGGTCTGTGTAACCTTTTACACACAAAAGATGAGGAGAGACAATTTCTAGCAAATGAATTTGGACTGGAAACAGGAAAAATAGTATTAACTTGCTCACCCAACTCCGTATAACTTGAAAATGATCTCATCAATGGTACAGGTCCCCGTGAGAACAGCAGATCGTCAGCACAATAACATTTAATTAATACCACCCAGTCCGAGCGAAAAACTTAAAGATTCCATGTATTCGAAACCGGTTGCAAACATCGAAATCACTTTTTTTTTCCTTTCTTTAACTTCTCAGTCCTCTTTCGTCCTGTACGCATTTTCCAATCTCCTCGTTCTCCCTTCTCTTTCCTTACCCCCTCCCTTTAATGTATTTCCTTTGACGAAGAAATGGGAAATAGATTGCTTCTTCTTAATTGGTGCTTCTGGAACCCCCCGTCCCCCACCTTTCTGCTGGAATTGCTTCGAATATGAGTTAAATTACTACAACTGGAGAAGACATGGAAAGAGGGTGGAGAGAGAGAGAGAGAGACGGTAAAAATGCATGATAAAGCAGAGAAGGCAGAAAACGAAAGAAATTTGAGGATTGGTTTTGCAAAAACTCACGAGAACTATTCACTCGATAACCCCCTCTAGTCTGCAATTCCCGAACTAAAAGGGGCGGGGGATTTGGTTGGGCGGGGGGGGTTATAAAACTCATCTACATTATTACCCAAACTGAAGGAAGTACCATTTTGGTCGATGTATGCAAATTAATGGATGGGAATTTTAATATCTTTTTTAAAGGTTCCCCTTTGTGGATGCTTTAAAACAAGACCGTGCCTGCATGATATCCAATGTTAAAGTCCCTCCCCTTTGGCGGCTGCCTAATTGAATTTGAAGGACTGTTAGTCATAAACTTTTACATTTATTTGGATTAACCTGGGACTTTTCTTTGACAAGCGTTTACCAGCTGGATATGGGCGTTATAGACTCCGTAGAAATCTCTTTACGACTCTCAAACGAACTCTGAATAATATCCTTTTGCTGGGTCTTCAACGATTCTACTATTGCATAACCTTCTACTCCGTGGCGGAGTGGTTATCACAGCGTGCTTCGCTGGCAGGGATCTTTGTAACCGCTGGTTCAGTACCGTCCTGTGATAATTTTATCTTATGGATTCAGAACAATTTAATGGCAGCCTATAAAATGCTTTAAGCATTCTTGCGAGTCGAGAAATACGAATTTAATATTTACAAAAAATATATGCATTTTAGTGAATGTCCAATATCTGATGTACTCCTTGGCCGAGTGGTTAGCTCATCACGCCACGACGTCAGTGATCTCGGGCACGAATCCCGGCTTGGACATGAATGTTGATGCTGTTATGTTTTAAATTATCAACAAGAACAAAATATATATACATTCTTCTTATAAATGAAATACAGAAATCAACTTACGAGTTGGTGTATTAGACTATAGGCCTATATCCCATAATACATTTCTTAAACATTAACAGTGATAATGAATTCTCCTTCTTCTTATCAAAGATTTTATCGTGACAATAAAATTGTGAATGTTATAAAGAATGACAGTCACAGTGTTCTTTGTAAGTCTCCCTTCATTAGTTTCATTATATCGTAACGTTCCGTAGTATCTTTTAATTATTATGTACAACGAACTCCAACTCCCAGTCATTTAACCATCGTTTTCCAATCAGGAAATATTCACAAACATCACAGGAATGCAGTGTCAGACAGCACTGAAGCTCTTCCTGGTCATCAGCGGCATAAACATGTAAACAGGCGAAATCCAGGAAGAGGCTATACAGGCGTGACTCTACATTTGTTTAGGAAATTGAATTGAATAAATGTCTGGGAGGGAGGGAGATTGAGATGAGTTCTAATTCAGTCTTTGAGGAGCAAGTTACGATAGAGAGAGTGTGGGAGGAGGTCGATTCTAGGGAGAGCGTGTTGACGCTAGTCGCAGACTGTACGTACAGTCACAAGCATAACCTCTCACGGCAGATCTTCAGTTGCAGTACAGAGACAGGTATATCCCTTTCATTAGCCATGCTGATCCAATCTGTAGGGGTTTAAAACTCAAGAGTTGTGTATTGCCATTCAAGTGTGTAAATTAGTACCTCTTGCTCTTTACCATCAAGCTCACCATGAGCAGAGAGTGCTCTACCATGAAGAATGAATGATGAAGTGAGCTACATTCCCAAAAGATCCCTCATACCAAAGGGTATGATACGATATCATCACTTGTCCTCAGTGTCTCCGTTTATTTTCTCTGTGTGTGTGTGTGTGTGTCGTCGCCTTTTCAAACTGCTTCTCTTTCTGTCACACTTTTTGTTTGCACATAGACACACTGTCTGTCACTCACTCACTCTCTCTCTCTCTCTCTCTCTCTCTCTCTCTCTCTCTCTCTCTCTCTCTCTCTCTCTCTGTGTGTGTGTATGTGTTTTCTTTCATCCTCGATTTCTCTGCTTTTTATCTTTCTCTGCAAGTTTCTCTCTCTCTTTCTCGGCCAGTTCAGTGGACGAGCGCGTTAAGTGGTCGAATCTCGATCTCGACACTGAAGTTCCCGGGTTCGAATCCCTACCTGGGCGTGGATATTCTTTGTGAGTGTCCCTTCATTAATTTCTTCACATTATCCACCATCCCTATCGTCGCGATTAGCCATAAGTGGAAGACAAAATCAAATGTAATACATGACTTATTAAGACGTTAGAATGAGGCTAAAACTTTGATGAACCTTTCTGCTTTAATTAATGCGTTTGCATCATTGTCTACCACCCATTGGTCCTAAACTAATGTACAGGGTGGGCCATAAGTCAGTTGTCACTATCAATCGTTAGACTTTGTTTTGCCTAGCGTAGTGGAAGTCAGTTGTGAACTTGACTAATGCGTATTACCCAATATAAGAATGCTGGGTAATACGCACTAGTCAAGTTCACAACTGACTTCCACTACGCTAGGCAAAACAAAGTATAACGATTGCTAGTGACAACTGACTTGAATTAATAAGGGAGTGCGAAACATATAAACAAGAAATGAAGATAATCTTTCAGGATTGATCATGCTTGAACCAATAATATATCAATTCTTATTAAGAATCATCGTTTGTGACAACCGATTCCAGCAGAACTATTAATAAAACAAGAGGAACCCCAATGGTTAGGCCAATAGCATTCTATTAAGGATCTTCTTTCGAAGCAGAAGTTAGGGGCGGATCTTAGTGCTTCGGAACTGAAGACAAGTTCCCAAACTTGCAGTCATTAGTGAAGAAAGTTAGCTCGGAAGCTAATTACTTAAGATCGAATTAGGAGAAGCAAAATGACAATATCGTTTCCTTTTTTTTTACCTCCCCCTTTTGCGTCTCATTTTGAACCCCCTTTTCCATCAAAGGGGTTGCGCATGGCACATTCGATCCGGCAGCAACCGGTTAATGACGAACTACATCTTTCTTCGACAGTCGACTCCCAATGAAAGGTTTGATTGATGATGATGACAAGGGAAGGGACAGAGCGGGTGAACTGTACCAGGATACGGAGAATTAGAGATGCCTGATGGGAGGTCGTTTGTTTTTTGGTAAGGAAAGTGGCTGGGAGGGACTAATCGTCAGACAATGCAACTCTGAGCTTAAAAGAACCTTCCAGTATTCTCAATAGATGACACTACTTGAAAGTTTGTTGAAAAATTACATATATGCGCACACCAGTATTCCGGAAAAGTAACTCAGTTATAGCGATTTCTTTCAGTAACAGTTACTAATTGAAATGTAACTCAGTCATGGTTACTTATACTTCAAAAATAACTGTAATTACTTTTACAGATACTTCGTGCTGGTCTGAGTTTGATGCATCTCTTCTAAATTGCAAAGAAGTGTGTCCTACGTAAATAATCCAAAACAAAGCGGCAAGGATAATGAGCGGACACGACAAATATACAATAAACATCCAAATACAGGAAGACCTGGAGATAAATCCAATAGAAAAGGTCATAAGACGAAAAACAGCCAAATTCTGGGACAGCCTTAGACGGCACAGCAACTCCGCTGTCAACGAAATTGGAACGGCGGCTATCTTTAAGCTCACGCATCGTACCCCTCTACCACAGTGAGCTCCAAACAACTAGAAAAAGACCAAAACCTCGAGTAGCAGAGGAAAATAAATCAAGAGAACATAAACACCAATAAAAGTGGGAAACATTCAAACAGGAGTCAAGGAAACGGCACTCCAACATCAACAAAACAAGAAAATTCACTCACTCACTCTAACTTAAACAATATCTTGTAGCTACATTAAAAAAAACAACAGATATAACAGTTGTCCGGTGCTTGTTTCAATCTTGGCAATATTTGCTAAAAATATTCCAGCTATAATGGAAAATAAATTTCCTTTTATGACTCGGAGAAATATTTTCCATCAAATCAATAACCCATATCTAATTATTTCACATTACAGTAACCGCAATAAATGTTAATTTTGATGTATCGTGACATGAAAATTATGATCGCTATTCTTGTATTATCTATATTGAAATCGTACAGGGTGATTAGAAAAGAACTCGACAACATAGCGGAAAGGGAGTCAAACTTATCTATAACTGCGGTCACCAGGAAAGAATTAATTTATGTTAAATATTATAAGGGACTGTCAATAACAACAAATAAGACTGGTAGAGACTGATATTGGAACACAATAGCTTCAAAGTAAGGCAATGTTTTGGTCGAATGTCTTGCTTGCTCCCTCCCCCCAAGGAAAAATGCATGCAGCCCAACCATAATCAGGTTCCACAAGAAAGAGTTCCGCTAGACTCTGCTCACCATCGGGCTCACCGCATTAAGAAAAGAGAGTAAGCTGTTGAATGATTTTATTCTGTAAACTGATATCCTTTTCTCAGCATCAAGAACCTTCGAACCTTTCGTGTACCACGTAAAGGTTTGGAAATCCTTACCTCAAAATTGTTAGCAACAATCCTCAGGAGTTGGCAACGATGACAAGTTAAGATATCAGATGTGCCTAGCCACAATAATGAAACGAGACGAATCATTGTAGCTTAATTTCCTTTTTGTCCTTGGCGTCTGACTTTAAATTAATGAAGAAGAGTTTTCTTTCTCTACTTGACAAGTTTACTGCGATTTGTCATCCTGGGTGCCACAGAATCCAACACTAACGACCTCTGGTGTGAATGTGGCAAAGGAAACGAGAATATTTAGACTCCTCCTTGGGGGTGAATTACAAAGCGAGAAATGCTCAAAAAAAATAGAACTTAATGTTCCGTGCACAATTTGACAAAACAATGGAAGAAGCCAGGTTCATCTCTTCGTGAGCATTTTCTTGGATTTGTAGGTCCTCTGGGCTTTCTTCGTGCAAGATGATGTTGATAGATGGCACTGTTGTGCACGAGATAGTTATTATTACTTTTTTATTGGTACCTTTTATTATTGACCACATTTCCTGCTGATATATTTACGACTTTATCTTCGCAATAAAAAACAATGAAAAATATGTATTATATACTGTCAGAGAAAATAGACTGAACTATAAAGGAGCGCTCTCTCTTGATACTCTTATGAAATATACTGATGATAAAGAGAAAAGCTACAACTTTATACCAACCACATTATGCGTGGTTAAACTGCCTTGATGCAAAGGTTGTAACTGCATGTGAAACATGTTTAGTATGTCGAACATCTTGCATGATCTCTTAAAGGTCGTACAGAGGAGTTTTGCACGTATGTTAATATGATTGCATGTCAGTTTCCTTGAATGAGGGCAGTAGAGGGGGTTGAAATTCATCCCCATGTGGTGGACTGTTTAATATACTATTGTGCCAGAGACTCTCGGTTCGAATCGTAGACAAGTGTGTTTGTCCGATTATCAGTTTCCTTGTCATCCTCATTTTCCGATTAACCTAGAAAGGTAGATAAGAGACACAAAGGAACCAATATATCAGTAGGTGTATCTTTTATTGAGTAATTTTTGTTCGTTTCATGCACTAGGCCACCAAAACGGGTGAAACGTTAGTGATGTAAAAGCACGCATGCAAGTTGAAAGTAGTTATGTCTAAGCAATGATTTATTAGACTCATATATATCGATAATCTTTTTAATTCCCTTCTTGGCATCAATTCATTAGTTTCTAACATGTAAAAGACTGAGACTAATGCAAATATTAGCACGATAGCTCTTAAAATTAAAACCAACGAATAAATATTACTACAGCAGATGGCGCCATGATTATGTCTGTTAATGCAAATTGTGAACTGAGATCGAGATAGTGAAAATATTTCTCTATTTCTTCCCCTCTTGAAAAAAATGGATTGCCCGAAACAAGGGGGCATAAATCTAAAAAAAAAAAAGGGCAAAAAAGGAAGAGTTGAAAAATTACCTTGACTATAATAATAACTTTCAGGAGCAGACCCTTCCACACACCTGCCATTCGGAAGTGGAAAAGGCGGTTGGAGGTCTTTCGAGGGACACAACTTTTTCAAACAATTTATCAACTGCATTATTCTTGCACGGCTCCCAAACGAACTTATGCGCTTACGGCAATAATGGGCTGTGCCTTCGACCCATAAATACGTCACCAGTTCCACCCATGGCCCCTGCATCAAGCAGCCAGATGTTGGGTTGTTCCTCCCTTTGGGATGCTTCGGAGGCCAGCCGCGGTTAGATTGGGCCTCCGTGTATTAATAAGCTCATTGAAAGATGCCTCACGAGGCACCTGCCTCAAACGAGCAATTAGCCTCTCACGAGCATGTATGTATTACCTGCTTTCGGTTTCATATGAGATTGATGCATTCCGCCTCTTCAACCACTGCCGAGCAGGTGTAGGCAGAGAAACTGTTTTACAAATTCCCATTTCCTAATGACTGATTTGACGTACCTAACCTCTCGAGAAGTTCTGATGAGGCTACTGATTTATGTAATTGAGTGCCATTACTTCTCATTTGGATTCTTATTTATAGCCGTGGAATCTTCTGTTCATCGTCAGCGGCTTGTTTGTCATGTAACGGGCTCACATCGGCAGATATCAAATCTTCAAAGATACTGTCGGGTACCAACAGGTGCAATCGGCTACGGGCACCATTCTTCAACCTGCTACAGAACCACTGCAATACAATTATTTAATAATATGTAAGCACTGTGGTTTGAAGGCATGCCTTTTTTATTGTGATGTTCGTGAACGATGTATAACGAGGCTGTATTCGTAGTTTCGATTATGTATGTTTAGTCGACCGTAACCCTGTAATATTTCGCAGCGAATCGTGGTACCACCGCTTGTGTTGTACACTTATACGTTTCAATGGCTTCTAAACTAATCTTTGCAGGATTGATTCTTTCCTTAGCTTTTATCGCGCCATATCTCGCCATAGACACCTCCGTACATCAGACACCGTGGCTCTTTAGAATATCCAGACACCAAACAATCGTCCTAAGCTATCAGATATGATTTGTTTGTATAAAATCATTGGTTGTAAAATTAGACCTCAATATTTTAATTGCTCAATTCAGCTTTCGAGTACCCATACCACCAACCCGCGATGTCAAACCTATGCACAACTCGACTACATGGTAATGCTTTCTACAAAGCTCTCTACTCCACAAACTGGTGGTGCGTTACAGCAGCGTATCTCCAAATGTGGACATGTTCTTGCCTGAACGCAGTTTCCGGACATCGCTAAGAACGTATGTGTAAAATTTTCTCCATGCCATCTTCTTTTTGTTATCCTTTCAGAGGAAAATGGTCTTAAAATTACTATGTGTAACTATTAGTAAATTAATTATTACATTTTCTCCTCCCGCTCTGAAATTCAAATAATTACGATTAAAGTTAGCTTCATATTTATTTATTTGCGCATCACAGGGCCGAATTCAACTTATGTTGAAGGTATGTATGTAACCTGTACAAGATACAATAATTTAAAATATTAGAGTTGCATCATATAATATAAATACAGCTGAAACGCAGTTTGCAATCTGATTCAAGGAAATTTTACAAAATTTTGTTCATAAAATCATTGCTTGTATGAATAAGTATGCCCAAATCGTGTAATAATGATATCTGATTAAAACATTCTTGCAAATGGAGAGTTTATGTGTTCGTTCAGTCTGAAGAATGGCTTGTAATTATGTGTTGTGTAAAGATGCTACAGTTCAGAACCCAATCAGTGTTGTCTCACTAATTTTCGTAAAAGGAAAGCAAGGTAAAAACGACAAAAATAAATACTCGAAGCGGTAGAATCCTTATCATGATATTCAAAATTGCTTTTAAAACACGGCCATTTTACTATTTGCACTAGCACATTTTCTACTGCGTTTTTCCAAAACCAAAATTGAAGATTCCAGATTGAACTACAATATTCTAATATTTGACGCATTAGGGTAATACGTAATTGGAAGCGGCCCCGGCGCCCACCCAGCGTCGAATAACATGGGTACCTGGGGGAAACCCTGGGGGGGGGGGAAAGGCGGTCAGGGGCGTGGTGCTGATCACATCACCCCACTCACGACCGGATCAAGAAAGTGTGGGGCGTTACCCCCACACTACCTATACGCCTTCATGGCGTGGTGCTAAGCACAGGGGAACACTTTACCTTTTTTAGGGTAATACGAGTATATCCTTGTAGTAATTGGAACTCAAAAATTTTGTAAAAGGTTTTTATTGCCAATACAGATGTCAGAATGTTTGATAATGCAAAAGTAACATTTAAGTCTGTATGATGCTAAACTATTTTATTATCTGTGTTAAAGTTGGAAATTAAAATTGTATTATTTTTACTCAAACACATGATCTCACAGTTAGTTACATTGAGGACCTTTTGCGTTTCTTTACACCGTTCAACAAACTTATTCAAATCAGTCTGTAGTTCTGTAGAGTCATCTACTGGCCGAATCTGGCAACAGAACAGCTGCCATTGGGATCGAATAGTACGATTCCTCACAAGTCACTTGCAGTTGTTTATATTGACTTTGTTCTTATAGTTGATGGATAATAGTCAAAAGTTACTAAATTTATGTAATCAAGTGTAATTATTCGGATTCGTATATCAATATAAACCGTATTGGCATTCTCATGATTATATAAATTGCTTTTATAATTTTCGCCAACTTTCAGTAGCACATAAATTTGTGAATAGGGAGATATATTGCTTTTTGCCGAGCAATACTGCAATAATACTTAATAGCTGATTAATAGAGACAGTTCTGGTTAGGGAACTTTTAACTAAATGCAGGTCGTCCAAACCTACTTTAGTCAAAGGAGATTAATTTGCATTCTGTTCCGACGAAATTATTCCAACAGTACATTCGTTTGATTCGTACAGTGTGACCACTTCATCATGCTTTCGATTCAACACGCCAATTCTTTTTGTAAGAAGCGACCGAAGAGTTCATGCCGAAATTGGGCGTGTTTAGATGCAGTCACCTGCTGCCTTAAAATTTAAGAACCATTAAAATATATCTAATCGTAATCAAGAAAGTAATTTATTTACCAGAAGAACTAACTTACGAACTGTTCAAAAAAGTACGCAAGCATTGAAAAAATGGGAGTATTATTTAATAATTCCAATAACAAAGGAGGAGTATCATTTACAGTAAGCAAAAAACTAAAACAGATATAGGTTTTGAACCGGTAAATAATAGAATATGTGTATTAAGACTAAAAACAACCTTCTTCAACATTCACGCACCAACAGAAGAGAAGAATGGGCAAATAGAAGAATCCTTCTACCAAGAATTGGAGAGAACAAGGTAGAATACCGTCAAATGATATCAAAATGATCAGAGGTGACGCTAATTCAAAAATTGGAAAAGAGGAAATGTACGGAGGAACAATAGGAAAATGGAGCATACATGAAGAATCGAATGATAATAGAAACCGACTGATAGATTTTGCAGCCAGCAAAAACATAAGAATTGTATCAACATGTTTCCCACATAAAAACATACATTTGGGGACATGGATGTCACCGGACAAGAGGATGGTTAACCAAATAGATCATGTATTGATACAAAAGAGAGCTTCATCCAGTATAATGAATGTAAGGGCATACAGAGGAGTTGGTTGCTCGACGGATCATTTGCTAGTAAAAACAAAATTTAGAGCAAAGATGAGGAAGAACAGTAAATCTCAGAAACAGAAAGACGTAAAACTAAATATAGGAAAATTAAAAGAAGATAAAATAAATCAAGAACTAAAAAGGAAAATAACAGAAGAATTTGGGGAAAATGAACAAGACAAGGATAGTGCGACAGAAGAGATTGAAGAAAATTGGAAACATAAGAAATAGGATCCAAGAAGCAGCAATAGAAATACTGGGAGAAAGACTAAAAGAGAGCTGAAACCCATGGTTTAATGAACAATGCCAACAAGCAATTAAAAACAGGAACGAAAAGTATAAGCAGTACATTAGTAGACCAACTAGACAGAGGAAATCAGAATATGATGAAGCAAGAAGAAGAGCAGATAAAATATGCCAGAACAAAAAGAGAAAATACTTGAGTGAGAAGATAACACAAATACAAAGCGACTGGGAAGAAAATAATCTGAGAACAGGATATAAGGAAATTAAAAATATTAAAGAAGGATACAAAACAAATACCAACCTAAAACAAGATAAGGAGGGCAAATTAGTTGGAAGTATAGAAGGAATAAACAAGAGATGGAAGGAACACTTTGAGGAAATGTTGAACGTAGAAGAAAAAGAAGAAAAAGGAAAAGAGGACAATGAAGGCAAAGATGATGATAGAGACGTAGATATAGACTATGAGAGTGAGGAAAATATCAACATAGACACCTACACTAGAAGAAACTAAAGAAGTTATAAGGGGACTAAAAAATGGGAAAGCACCAGGTGTGGATAGAATAACAAATGAAGTATTAAAGCAAGGAGGAGAGGAACTTGCAACAAGTCTACATAAACTCACAGTAAAGATATGGGAAGAGGAATATATACCAGAGGAATGCAATAGCATCTGGATAGTACCTATACACAAAAAAGGAAGTAAACTGGAATGTAACAACTATAGAGGAATATCTTTACTGTGTACGTACAATATATAAGATATTTACTTATCTGCTAAAAGACAAACTAAACCCACTTATAGAGAATATACTGGGAGAATATCAAGGAGGTTTCAGGAAAGGATGAAGTACAATGTATATACAGTTAGACAAATAATGGAAATAAATAATCTAGAATTATCACAAATAGTTTTTGACTTTCAGAAAGCATATGATAGCATATAAAGGAACAATATGTACGAAATTATGTCACACTTTAAAATACCAGAAAAGCTCATAAGACGTAGGAGAATGACGATGGTACACACAAGGACCCAAGTTAAATTATTGCATGGAACAATAGACAATTTTGCAGTTGAAGTAGGGCTAAAGCAAGGAGATGGACTCGCACTTATTCTTTTCAACATGATATTGGAGTACGTAATAAGGAAAATACCAATAAATGCAAATATAACATTGGAGCACAAAATGGTACAAATAGTTGGATATGCAGACGACCTGAACATCATGAGTCGAACACAAAAAGAAGCAATAGAAATATTCCAAGATTTAGAGAAGAACGCAAGGGAAGTTGGCCTGCATACAAATCCCAATAAAACCAAAGTAATGATAACAGCAAGAAGGAAGTCAAAAGAACTAACAAGAAATTCTCAAAAAATAGAAGTGGTCACACAATTTAAATATTTAGGGGCCTGGATTACAGAAAATTATGAGGAAATGGAAGATATAAGGAAGAAAATCCATCAAGCCAATAAATTACATCACTCCTTGATATCAATTTTAAAATCAAAAGAGATACATTATAAAAGGAAAATGACACTCTATAAAGTAATGATAAGACCAGTAATATGGTATGGCAGTGAAACCTGGACCCTAAGTAAAGAAGCCGCAAACGCCATCACCTCCTTCGAAAGGAAAGTATTAAGAAGGAATTTAGGTCCTGTGAATGAAAATGGAAGGTGGACAATAAGATATGATCAAGAAATTTATAGAATATATAATGAAATAGATCTGGCGACCACCATCAGAATAAAAAGACTAGAATGGGCAGGACACAAAATCCGGATGGAAGATCAACGCATACCAAAAAGAGTATTGCAGTCAAGAATTGAAGGAAGAAGGCTTGTAGGGAGACCCAGGGACTGCTGGCAGGAGGCGATAAAGAGAGATGCTGCAATAATATTAGGAACAAGAAGATTGGAAGCAGCAGCAGCAAATCGAGAGAAATGGAGGCAGATGATCACGGAGGTTAAGGCCCGATTCAGGGCTGTGACGCCATGAAAAGGAGAAGAATAACAAAATATAAGCAATTGTCAAAAAGTATTTATCTAATTAATGCAATTAAAATTTAATTACATATCCATAGTGACGTAAAATAAAATGAATCTGAATATATGATTCCATATGTAGGAAAATTGCATAACGTATGGTGGAACTTCATAATGAAGAAAATGTTACGGTATGAAAATGTACCAGAAACGTTAGTATGCGGAAGGGGTTACTTCATCTAGAAACGTAAAAAATTAATAACAAATCGTCAATTGACGTTAGAGTTAATGGCGATCGTCTCCTTCCAGAAACGCAACATTAGCAATAGATATATCCAGTGATGTGCGTCTACGCGTAAACAACGATAGTCTACATTCTACACGTAGACTATTTTATACACGTAGGTTACGTAATCTATTTATACAAATGGTGAAAGGTGATAACTTAGCAAAGGGCGCCATGGAATTAAAAGAAAATTATACTGCATATCAGTTGCTGATGTGTGAAGAGAACTTTCATACTCATTCCTCCAAATTCGAACAATTTCCCACCTAAGAAGAAACCTAATATAGGAAATATTGTAGTGTTGTATGGGGAAAAGACCACTCTTACCTCACGACTACCATCTGTTGTTGTTTTTTGCATACTATTTATCTTCTTGCATAGTTGATGATAGAAGAGAAGATAAATTTTGTTTGTAAATAAGAATCTTTTCATTTCGTTAGGAACCAATATAGTTGAAAATGTCACTTTATTTTCATGAAACCCTTAAAAATTAATTTTAATGCACTTTAGATTGTCTACGTAGTCTATGTAAACTACAACCCAATGTAATCTGCGCGTAGATTACGTGTAGACAATAGTGTACGGCACATCACTGTGTATACCCTCCCGGAGAATATCATTAACCCACCACTGATTCCCAGCATCGTATAGCATGCCACACCAATGAGAAGGCTAGTTTTTGTCCGCTGTCGTCCTCGTGAAGCTCATATTACGTCAATTCCTATTAACGAAAATTGTTGACGAAGGTAGAACGAGTAGTAACTTTTTTTGTGCCTACTATGGCGAATCCAATGAAATGTCGTAAAGTTACGAGGGGAAATAGGAATTGTTTTTCTGATCAAATTACTTTTGCTCCATCTGGCGAAGAGAAGTAGAGGAGACGCTGACCCGTGTCTCGGCCGGATTATTGAAACAAAACGCACTTGGATTTGTTTTCGTGTAATTGAATGAGGAAGCAGAAATCACAAGCGAACTCACTGCAAATTCAATTCCTGATATTCGTGCTGCGTACCACTGACGCCATCTCTTGCTTGCTTGTTACATTTTCCCTAAATAATTCGGTGGTACATTTTCCCTTTACGAAGAAAGATGGCGGTCACCATTCAACAACAATTAACTTCTCATAGATATTTTATTTTTTTCCAGGAAGTAATTAAATAAGTAGAATAATACATTTTAAAAAGTGACGTAAAATATATGAAAAAGAATGTGATATGTTTAATAATTTAATACATTTACATAAAGACTTAAAGACACTCGGGTTTCATCTTATTCACAATCTTAATAAGAAGAGAAGAAGCCCGAGTGTAACATTGTCCGGAACTATAGATCCAATTGTCTTATTGATCTCATTTACTTTAATATAAAACACTGTTTCGTTGAAAGTTTCTATTGAAAATGCTCAAAAATATGTTAAGATTAGATAATGAGTTAATCATATCATCACTCATTCTAATCTTCTCGATTAGCCAAAAGTGCAGAAATGTGAAGTAAAATAAACCAAACCAATCAATCATTTGCATCGTAAGCTGACCTCCGTGGCGGAGTGGTTATCACAGCGGTCTACAACGCCGATCCTCCCGGGTTTGAATCCACGCCTTGTATAACAAGATATACAAAAGTAATGTGATTTTTTCTAATTTATATATGTATAGTCTAGGCTTGCAATTTTATAAGCCATATATTTAAAGCCATATTATTATATGTTTTTATGATAATATGCACAAGCCATACAACTTTTCCTCTCTTTCTTTGTCCCCTATTGCGGAAATATACTCAGCTGTATCAGTTGAGAAGGTGACTCCTTTCGCTCTGCGACAAGAAATGAATTCGTGCCAACCCCTGAACCACAACGCTCAGTTCGAATCTACAGAGGAAAGCTTTCAGCGTGTGGTATTTGTGGGGTGTCACAAGGCGCCATCACACCTCGGGATTTCTTGGGTTACGCACGGCGAACAAAATCTCGGCGAGAGAGCAGTACGGTCTCCTTCCTAGAGATGAACCTTGTGCGTCTTTTCCCTTTGATTACTTGAGAAATGCTACACCTTCAGTGGTGTAGTGAGGATTTTTTTCCGGGTGCAGCCCAACCCCGATCAACGAAAAACTGTTGGAGAATTGTTTCGGAAAAAGTACGCGGAAAAAAAAATGTTTGGAATAACCAAAATATTGCTTCTGGTAACCAAGCATTTGTTCAAATAGGCGACAAATGACTGTTCACCTGTACCAAAATCCCCGCTTTTTAGCAATTGATCACCAATAATAAATCCTCTTTAGCAATTGTTCACCTGTGCCAGATCATTCTAGTAATTGTTCATCAGTTGAACCAATTCCTTTTAGAAATTGCTCTATCTTTCTTTCTCTCTCTCTCTTGCTGTTTATACTGTCGCTCTGCTTCTCTCTTCATCTCTTTCTATTTTTAACTTTCTCAATATTATAACGATAAAATCTTGCTAATTATCAGGTAAATCAATTAATCATCGTAATAAGCAATAATATGCATTGGATTGTGGCTGTTCACCGGGAGTTGGACGGCGGAGAGCGAAGGACTAGCCTGTTTCCCGAGAGAAGGGGCCGAGCCTCGGGTAAAGAAATATAAAAATACAACTTTGTTACCAATGGTCAGATTCAACTGAAATTAAAGACAGCCCAGCAGCAGATTATAATCGACGAAATCCCAAAAGCAGAATTTGATAGGAGATAAATTAAGCCCGATATTAAAGGTTAAACAGCGAGACTGGATAACAATAGCTACAGACTCCATGGAACTCTCTTCGGCAGCGAACGTGCAGGTTACAATGGGCCCGGTCTTAGGGTAACCTCTCTTCGAGGTGCTTTTGTAGAAGGGTCAGAGAACTCCAAATATACGGGCGAAGATAGCAGGACAAGAGCCTACGACTTGAGGACAATTTAGCAACGCTTGGACAGAGAGGGTACCGTAACGAACCTTTTGAATCGCAAATAAATAGACGCGCGGAGAAGCGGAAGACAACAGTTTTACTCAGATTTTCTTCGGCGTGTTATCGTGCACAATCTCTCGCGAACCACCCGCTTAAAGTATCCGCTTTGTGTGTCGCACCGTTCCGTGTTGTGTTTATTTCGCACGTGGCTGTTTACTATCAAGATGGAGTAGAGACAGAGAAAGGCCCTGCTGGGGGGGCGTCCGACCTAGTTGCCAATCCTTGAAGATGCGGAGATCCAATCTTATCGCCCGGAAGCCATCTATTGATCACGCCGCCAAGCGACAAAGGTAAGCCGTGAATGGAACGTGCAAATGGATAAGCTTCGTCCGCCCCGTCGTGACATCCAATGAACTCGCTAATTACGTAAACATTACCAAGACATTGCTTATTACGGTGATTAAATTGTATCAACGATAATTTTAACTAGTAAAACCGTACAGCTTCCAAGTATTCATTTATCCAAAGTATTTAATATTCAGATTGTACGACGCTATAAATTGTCTATATAATTATATAACAGTGATCCAAGTTCACCGCAAAAGTAACCATATAAAGATTAACATTCAGTTACAACAACATAAAAGGAGTAGTGTTTTGTCGTACAAGTTAAGCTCCTACCGGAACATGGTTTTTCCGGAAATGCAAAAGTAAATGTCAAATTAAAAACAGTTTAAATCAATGTAGCTAACTTTAAACATGCCGCCGAACTATTATTGTACTAATTACTCATGTCTTTTAGATTGCCGAGATATGAATGCGTGAGTGAATGTATGAATGAAATAGGCAATGATGTAATGTTTATGCATGTGCTCTTTTATAGAAATTACAGTATATATATAGAACTAACCCTGTCGTGTGATTTGTTCTACCCTATGTAATCTCTTTGGCTCCGACTGATGGCACTTACCCTGGACAAAAGGTAAATAGGTTATTAATGATTGCCTTTTGTTTATTTGTTTAATTGTTTTTGTGGGTTTGACATTACCATTGTAATGTAGAACCAGAACGACGTCAGGCACGTTAAATAAGTAGACGTCGCGTTACAATATCTCCTATATTCTGTATCCGTTTGTCTTGTCTTTGTCCGTACTTGTGTTTTCTATTCTCTACTTTCTCTCGCTCTCTATTACGCATAACTTTTTTCCGTCAAAATTTGATTCATTATGAACTTTGGTTCTCAAGCAGAAACCGAGGAAACTACATTTATTTTTACAGTGGCGATGAATACTATATGACGCAGGATGCTGGAGCCTGTAAATGTGTTGAATGATGCAACCAAGTCAATGCAGACGACTTAGAAGTATATGGCAACGTTTTCAGAGTTTTAGATATCTGAAAGTGTAATAATTGGTTTTAAAAAACTGCTGACGCGCTTCTGTGTTGGGCCACTTCTTGAAAACTCCGGGTAAACATCAAGGAGGATGGCTGATACAAAAGATTCCAGAAAAGACAGACAGGTCCAAGATCTGTGGTATGCCCTGAAATTTCGTAAGGAACTTATGGCTTTCTTTCGGTAGCAGAGTCCGGTTATTTTAAGAACATCTCCAGCTGACTAGAGCGAGCCTACTAACGGTCCAAAGCGTGAATAAAATGGTAAGCGATTCATGCTGCGTTGAGTTGACATCATCGGCGTGCGTGCTAATTGGAGACTTCGGGCATCTTGACTCGCTCCAAAGCTGCAAATCGTAACAGCAGAGATGATACGAAAATAATGTCCCAACCAGTCCCATATTCTACCAGCTGTTCGTACATTTGATGTGTTCCCTTTCCTTAAGGAAATCTAAGCGCAATCGAGTGTTATAACCCCCCCTCAAACAAATCCCCCTCTTGGTCACAACACTGACTCTTCTGTCCCATTAAGACCAAAACACGTTTACAGCGGTGTAGACAGGCCAGCGTTCCTCCCGATATTTCACAAATATTACCTTGAAATATTGTAATGATACTGGTGAGCAATTAGTAAAAGAATTTGATACTGGTGAACAATAACTGAAAGGATTTGGTACTGCTGAGCGATTACTAAAAATGATTTGGTACTGGTGAACAATGACTAAAAGGATTTTGTACTGGTGAACAATAACTAAAAGGATTTGGTACTGCTGAACGATTGCTAAAAAGGATTTGGTACTGGTGAACAATTACTAGAAGGATTTGGTACTGCTGAGAGTTTGCTAAAAAGGATTTGATACTGGTGAACAATAACTAAAAGGATATGATACTGCTGAGCGATTGCTTAAAACGATTTGGTGCTGGTGAGCAATTACTAAAAGGATTTGATACTGCTGAGCGATTACTAAAAATAATTTGATACTGGTGAACAATTACTAAAAGGATTTGGTACTGCTGAGCGATTGATAAAAATGATTTGACACTGGTGAACAATAACTAAAAGGTTTTGCTACTGCTAAGCGATTGCAAAAAAAGGATTTGATACTGGTGAACAATGACTAAAAGGATTTGTTACTGCTGAGCAATTGCTAAAAAGGATTTGATACTAGTGAACAATAACTAAAATGGTTTGATACTGCTGAGAGATGCTAAAAAGGATTTGATATTGGTGAACAATTACTAGAAGGATTTGTTACTACTGAGCGATTGCTAAAAAGGATTTGGTACTGGTGAGCAATTACTAAAAAGGATTTGGTACTGGTGAACAATTAATAAAAGGATTTGGTACTGCTGAGCGATTGCTAAAAAGGATTTGACACTGGTAAACAATAACTAAAAGGATTTGGGACTGCTGAGCGATTGCTAAAAAGGATTTGTTACTGATGAACAATTACTAAAAGGATTTGACACTGCTGAGCGATTGCTAAAAAGAATTTGATACTGGTGAACAATGACTAGAAGGATTTTGTACTGCTGAGCGATTGCTAAAAAGGATTTGCTTCTGGTGAACAATGACTAAAAGGATTTGTTACTGCTGAGCGATTGCTAAAAAGGATTTGATACAGGTAAACAATTACTAAAACTGTTTGATACTGCTGAGCGATTGCAAAAAAGGTTTTGATACTGGTGAACAAAAACTAAAAGGATTTGTTACTACTGAGCGATTGCTAAAAAGGATTTGGTACTGGTGAACAATTAATAAATGGATTTGGTACTGGTGAATATTTACTAAAAGGATTTGCTACTGGTGAACAATTACTAAAATGATTTGGTACTGATGAGCAATTACTAAAAAAGAATTTGGTACTGGTTAATAATTACTAAAAGGATTTGGTACTGCTAAGCAATTACTAAAATGAAACAGAGAGAGAGAGAGAGAAAGAGAGAGAGAGAGAGAGAGTGAGTGTGTGTGTGTGTGTGTGTGTGTGTGTGTAACAGGACATGAGAGAGAAGGGGGTGGAAACCATAGAAGACAGGAGAGGTAGAATAAGAAATATATAGAGAAAGAGGGTGAGGATAGAAATAATGAGAGAAAGGAAAGGGAAAACCAGAGAATCAATGAGTGCACTGTAGGAAACGCAGAGATGAAGAGAGAGAAGGTACCTCTTGTTTACATGGCATTGCCACTACGACATCGGGAAAGCCGAGAAGTGCATAGAGATGAGAAAAGTAAAGAGAGAGATAAGAGAAATGGACAGGGAAGGAACAAAGAAATGAGTGAGGGAAAGAAAGAGGTAAAGTGATGAACAACCAATAAAATATCGAGAATTTTGATAGAGAGAAAGCATAGAGAATGGCACAGGGAGAATGAGAAAAAGAGGGAAATGAGGATGGAAAACAAATAAGACGAGAGATTGAGGAGAACAAATAGAGAGAGAGAAAGAGAAGAAAAGTCTAGGGATATGAGGAAAATAAAGATAGAGAGAGATTAGAGAAATGAACAGAGAGGAGGGGACAAGGAAATGAGCGAGGAAAGAAACTAATAAAGGTATGGACAACCAATGAAACATTGCGAAGTGTGGAAGAGTGAATGAATGAGAGATGAGAGAAAGAAAAGGATAACAGAGATGGGTGAAGAGAACCAAGGAACGATAGATAAAGGTATTAGAGAAACGATTAGAGAGAGACGGAAAGAGAGGTACATGAAAAAATGAAATGGAGAAGCAGATGGGAAGAACCAAAGAGACAGAGGGATATGAGAGAGGCTCCTGTAGGGTCTGAAAGAATAATCCAGACCATGTCAATGATTCAGGGGGAAAATTGAAGCTGTTCATTCAGGACCGCATTAAACGACAATAATTTTGAAGCTTACCCGGCGGAAGTGAGCATAAAGAAGCAGAAAGTGCCTGTTCGGATCCCAGGCAGGACGTAGGTAATGTGCCTAAACGCTTAAGGCTTTTAGGAAAATTCGATGAACGCTGTTATTCTCATGCACCTTTTTTCCTCCCCTGTTCAGTTAAAAAGAAAAAAAGTGTTATGCATTTCGCCAAAACTACTTTGAATCTTCTCTGTGCTTCCCATCTTGATACTTTTTCTTAGAAAGTAGGTCGCTTGGAGTTGGAGTGGATTGTTATAATGCTCAAGTGGTTAGTAAGAGACACATTTTTTCACTGCAAAGTTTTGAAAAGAAAAGTTGATTGTGTTTTGAAGAGATACAGGAAGATAACCATTTAGTACTTTAATTTTCTTTAAAAAAATGTAACAGATGTATGCGTGCAGCGATGAAACGTTAAAGAGGATGAGAATCAATGATGCATATTTTAAATTTGATTAATTGATTTGGTTTATTTTACTTCGATTTACTGCCACTTTTTGGCTAATCGCAGAAACGAGAATAGGTGATGATATGACGAAATTGACTCACTAGACCGGGATTTGAAACCGAGACCTCTAGCGTCTTAGCACGCACGCTGTAATAACCACTCCGCCAATAGAGGTCGGCATTTGTTATTTGAGAGGAGCTATGGTGGAGGGACAGATTTTTTAAAAAAAAAAGTGCTAAAAATGGTGAGTATCAACAGCATTAAAATACACACCTTATTGTTTTCCATCATTTGTTGTGTTTTCAACGTAGGATTTCATTTTTAAAATCCAGTTAATATTTTAGCTTTCAGCCGACTTAACGGTGGTATACTATATTTTATATTCAAATACATGAACATGAAAATGTATTTGAAAATTTATCTCAGATTTATGTTCTGTTTTCCTAAATGTTGCTATGTCGTATTCTGCACATATAGTTCTCACTAAACTAGGTTCTTCTGTAAGAGTGTATCATTATACTTCTTTCTTCTTGATGGTATTGCTATTTTCCAATTCAATTTATACTTACAACTGATCGTATGGAGCGAAAACCGCAGATGCCTGAATTAAGCCATTAATATTTCAAGAGGAATTCATCGAACTCTGATTGCGGACGAATTTTTGAGTGCATTCCCACCACAATCGAATTCTGCAGGAGCGCTTGAAACTGTGTTCATTCGATTACGCCAGATGGCACTGAAGTCAATCTCAACGACTGGGTGAAATTCGGTTAGCGAGTTGCAAATGAAAGAGGTTCAAAGATTTTAAAATTAATGCATTGCTTTAAGTGCTATGTTTTAGCTGCAGTAAGAACTCGTTGTATCATATTGTCGATTTGCTTTTTAGCAGCATCGACAACTTCTCAGCACATAAGTTCCGCATACGCATAGGAAATGAACTGTACTTTTTCAACGACTACTTTCGACAAATTTTCCCAACTTCCCATTACTTAGTTCCGAAAATATTTGATAATGAAGTGTGAATTAATTTAACCCTGGGATGCATGTTAGTTTTTTTTTACAACTTTACATATGTGGTGTCAATTTGACCCCAATGCAATTATGCATTGAAATAAGTACGACAGAGTAAGTAGTTCAGCTAATATGGTTTATTGATCAATAATTTATCTGAATATAACATAGGAAACAATTACCCTTTTATTATTATTATTATTTAAGCCCCTCCCCCCAAATAATAACAATGTATTGACAATTCACTGTTCTACATATTAATGGTAGTTACACTTCGATCGTAATTATCAGAACTTCAGTTGACCTGAGAAACAGTATTTTAGAGATAACACAATACACTACTTAATATTATTTTATCTAGAACAAATAAATTTAAAAAAAATAAGAAATAAAAATATATAAGGAATAAAAAGAAGTATGTGCCGGCCTCTCAAGGCAATTAAATACATCTCACTCGCATTCTGAGCACACCACAATCACACTGCTGTGGACCTTGCACACAGGTTTCCCACATCTCCTGCAACGTTCCGTCATCTTCCTGTCCTCTGGTCTTGTGCAGACCTGGCATCTTACTCTTTTCTTTGAATATCTATCCTCCAGTCTCTGTGCCTGCCTTACTACGCCGCAAAGTTTCATTGCCTCGGTTACTGGTTTCTTCAAGTTCAAGCTTTGGCACCTCCCCCGCATGTGAGGAACAATCAACTCATTCCCAAACTCGATAAGGAACATACGGTGTCTGTGACTGACGCCTGAATTGTAATCAGAATGCTGTGACAAGTAGCATGTGGATGCATTGAGAACGCCTACATTGATTACATTATAGAAGAGGGCCATTGGCCATCGACGTGTCTGTCTTCTGCAGGTGTATGTTTGAACCAGTTTGTCTATGGCGTCCTCTCTACTCTTTGTTTGGTTGTAAAACTTTATGATTTCTGGCTTCTTCTTAGAATCATCATCATCAATGTGTATGTCATGATGCATGGTGCTGAGTAGAATTATCATTCTTGTTTTTCTTCGTCACGTAGCTTACCAGGGTCTCATTTTCATGGAAGGCGAATTGTGAGGTGCAAGGCTGTCTTGTCTTGATATTGGTAAGTGCAGGTGGGATTTCACATCTGTTTTTCTTTACTGTTCCAACAATGGTTACATTTTGTAACAGGAGAGCGTTAGCAAGTCATGACTTGTGAATAATTGGTCAGTTGTGATATTTCTTCCAGAGTTCCGCAGTATGTAGCACAGTTTCTTCACGACGTTGCTGACGAGGTTCTTTTGAACTATCTCTCCTGGCTATCGTACCAAGTAGATTAGACCGTCTTTGGCGTAAAAGTTATCAGCATCGCACAACTAGAAGATCTTGATGCCGTATTTGGCCGGTTTACTTGGTATGTATCGCACGAACTTGCGTCTCCCACGGATAGGCACTAACTGTTCATCAATCGTAAGAAAGGCGTCGGGTACCATGATTCTGCGACAGTTTTTGATAAAAAGTGTCCAGATATATCGAAATGCAGCCATGTGATCAGTCTCCAGACGTGCAGCGACAGTATGTTTGTCGTCAGATCAGAGTAGTCTTCTGATGTCTTCGAAACGATTTACTCCAAAGGTTGCTTTGTACTTCGGGTTGGAGAATTTGTTGAGAAAAAGCTCACGAACAGGAACATCCCAACTTCTCTCAGTTGGTCTCGATCCGCGCCAAATACATCTGCGCATGCGCACTTTGCAGTGAGTCATGGCAGGGTGGGTGGTTGACCTTGAGATGATTTAGTTTAGTTTGGCCATAACTGATCATAATATGTAGGATCAATTTCCCTTTATGAGTGTTTTCCTGCTGTTTTCATTCTGGGGTCAAAATGACCCCACACATGGAAAGGAGGGGTATTGTTAAAAAAACGTTAAAAATATAATTTAAAATAAATTGTAAGAAATTTATTTATACATGTTCATATAGTTGAAGTAGCATGGTAAGATGTCACAGAAAATCAAAATTATTTATTTAGATTTTTTTATAATACCAGGAAATAAACAGACATTGGGGTCAAAATGACCCCACACATGCATCCGAGGGTTAAGAAATCCCTTAATCTAATACTATTATCAGAATTTAAATAACTAAATTTGCGATGTGAAGATTAAATCCGAAGGGTTATAATTGCCTCCCTGGTGCGTCAACTCCTATGCTTTTACGTGCAAGTACACGGCCTGCGGCTCGAGTCTCTTCAGTGACGTCATGCACAGAAGACTAGAATCCGGCTGTCGTACCAATCACAGTGCAGAACGATTATTTTGACAAAATCCTGTCTCCCTGTTGGCTACTTCGGAGAGGAGGGCTTTCATTGTTGCCGCTTCTTGCCGAATCACTAGGCCTTCGTAGGTAAACGCGGTAACAGAGGGCCACTGCCATAAAGGCTGTCCGCGCCGGATCCTACGCTGTCCCGGAAAAAACGTACAACACTAGTGCAACCTTGCGTTATGACGTCACACGAGGAATGCCTAGGATAGGTCTGTTGGGTTTGGTTCTATTAGCATAAATATACTGAAAATTTATTACCATTTATGATAAAAGAACTAAACATAGCTAGCCTAACCTAACAACTTAGGCATTTAGCCTAAAAAGAAAAGCTTTCCCGCTGACGTCAGAACGTAAGTTGCTCTAGTGTTGTGCGATAAGGGAGACCCTCCACCATCTGGGGGATGGATTTTCACAAGCTGATCCCATTGGCTGGAAACCTCGTCACCGGTAAAAAGGGCCCCTTAATATAGGCAACCTTCCTTAAGAAATTCCTACCCCCTGGTGTTAGGGTCATAGTCTCTGCGTGCCATGTAACCTAGCCCGTTCAGCGGAAACAGTGGAATATTCGCTGTTTATCGCAGACTGTGGAAGACTACACGTCTCGAGAAGACGGGTTCTCTTGCTAATTTTTAAAACATTCACAGCTTTCTCACTCTTTTAGATGAGAAGGTCCAAATATGGGCGAAGGTTTAAATATGGGTTTTGGAGTTATCAGCGCTCCCGGGTGCTGCAGCCTGGCAGAGGCTATTGGAACTGGTTATCTGTCAAGGACAAATGTTGCGGCGCCAATTAGCAAGAGAAAGTGGTGGTTAGTTTCGGCCTTGGACGCTGTTATAGAATTGCGAACTCCGAAAACTTTTTTCAGGTATGTTTTAACTCAGCGTTTTCTGAATTCTCATCTGCTTTGTATAGGTTATGATATTAGCGGTAAATAAAACAAATGTGGGTTTTTGTAATGCCATGATTTGTTTGTGAAATGTGTACTACAGAGAGCGAAAATAAATTGAAGAAGAAAAAAAGCGTGATGGTCTAAATATGAGCTATGACATGAGGTCTAATGTTGAGATCACATTTTCAACAAATATTTGGATGTTTTTCTTAATTTCGATTTTTCCCCATTCCGCGTGATTTTCAAAACAACACATTATTATTAAATATGAATATTATAATGTTTTAGCGATAAATGACTGTTTTTTTTAAAATTTTAATTGCTTTTTGTGATATTGCCACTAGTACCCCATATTTAGCCCACAATTTTGAATTACATCATTTTACCATTTTTTGGAAATTGCTATTACATTTAAGTATATATTTCATAGATGTGCATTTTAAAGGCAGGTGCTTAATTTATTAATTTTTTCCTCCAAAAATGACAACATAAAAAGGGGGGCCCATATTTAGACCTTTTTCTCTACAGCGGTTATATGCTCACAGAGGAATATAGAATAGCCTGTAGCAGAATAGTCAACTATTCAGTAGAGGCAACGAACACGCGACACTTGGCGGGATCTTCAATACCGTTTAGATGTCTGCAGGATAACACAATGCGCACACATAGAGTTGAATTAACCATTTTCCTAAACTCGGAGAGTTTCTACATCAAGATATGTAAAAAGCTTTGTTAATAAACCATTATTTACACTTCAAATTATCAATTATTTCTCAACCCCTCTCAGCGTACGAGTATCAAGCTATGTTGCCAAATCTAGGATTAGAGATATTTATTGTACGCACTGAAGGTAATGTCATGATGGCAGTTTCTGCTACCAGGTATTTGTACACTTGACATGGGTGATTATTTGTTGTACTGTGCAAAGCTCGTAGTTGTGCATTAATTTACATAATATCGTTATTATGAGGAGGAATAAATTATTAATTGTTGATATTAGTACATGATTTCTAAAAATTATTGGACAAATTGTCGTTTTTCAAGACAATTGCAATGTATTTGAAATTCCATTCGGATGAGGCTCCATCTTACGATAATTTTTAAGCTATTGCAATAAAGCACTTGAATAAGAAAAATACGACTATGATATGTATGAAACTATTTAAGTGGGTAATTGTAGTTTCAAAGATTTTTTGGAGTATAATATAATGTCGGCGGTTACCGTTCTTCAGTTCTAACTTTACTTTCAGATGATGGAAACGGGTTCCTTCAAATGAACAAAATAGTCTATTTTTCAAAATATTTTATTAAATATTCCATGAGAAATATTGTTATTTTAAAGCAAAAACGAACTGTTTTACATACATGATGGTGGTCGCGAGTATTATTTATTTATTTCTGTACTTGTCATCTATAATAGTGCTTTTAATCTGGCAGTAGTCATCTATACAGATTTTATGGTACTGCCACCTAGTGATGTCTTTCCGAACTTCATGTAACCAGAGAATAATCTCGCTATACATATTTATTAACCAAATGGGATACTTTTTTTTCTTCCAAACTTTACCTAGGTATTATTTATATCTATAGGAGAGGTAGTAAGCTCTTACGAAGTACAGAATAGCTGACACTGGCAAAAAAAAAAAATCTAGTTTCTTGTAAAATGGCATTACGCGCCAATTCTCGGCACGGGAAAGCCCCTCCATCCAATTGGCCACTGATGTCCCTCGGCTCCATTTTCACAGAATTCTCCGTTTGACCTTCTCCCCGCATGTGTCAAGGTGTGGGGACTCGGGGGGAGAATCATACAAGCCTGAACTGGTGCTACTGTCACACGAAATTAGGTTTGCGGCTCCGCTGGGGCTTCCTTCTTCGCTTTCTTACGTCACTGCACCACAGAGACCTCTCTCGGGGCCTTGCGGAACTGGGAATCGGATTTGATGGCGGTTAAGGAAGGAAAAGGGAGTAATTTCACGCCCCCCATTTTTTTTCTTGTTCTTCCTAAAGCACGCCACTCCTTCTGAAGGCAGGGGATGGCGTATATTCTATCATCGAGTTAATTTATCTTTTTACTATCTGAGCTTTAATGGCGTCCATATTAATTTAATTGAAAAGTTCTAAATTCAAATCAGCCACATGTAAAATTTTGCTTCTCAACGTCAGTCATCATCATACATGATGATTTTCGAGCCTTATGCATGTACATTTCCTATGCATACAATCGGCTTGAAACATGCTGTTAACATGTAGCCACAAAAAAAACTTATGTTCAAACAATTCTATTTTCTTTTCTTTTTTTGGTATATTCCCTTTCCAACTGCTTACATATTACTAACTTCCTACCTAATAAATGAGATCAGATCCATACCCAGATGAAAGTTATACTTGCTATTTAGGTAATAATTACAGCCACTGAGAATGTTGTCAGTTGTGTAGAATATCTTTGTGTTATCCAGCACAACACATATGTTTGAGCATGCTTCAGTTAGTTGGAGCACAGTTGGTGTTGTCTGTTACTTAAAATGAACGGGACAACACTCTGTTGGTTACTTTTGCGAGAGAATAATTCTTAGCACCGATTAGTAACTCATTTGTTCTGACTGAGCGTCTTACAGTTATGCTGGAAATGATTACTTCCCAACAGTTGAGGACATCAATCTATCGATTGAAGTTGCGTCTCAACACTACCTCGAATGTTAAACGATCTGGATGCACTCTTTGTGAAATGTAGTAGTAGATATTGATAAAACTGAGCCATATCAAAGCTAGACCCCAAGTTAAGCTACTGTCAGGAAGCATAGCAGAACTGACTATTAAGTATGACGAAACTTTTTGTGATACCAATATGCCTCTTTCTTAGCAACAGAGAAGCCAGTGGCGGGCTTCCCAAAATGAAAAATGAACGTCTTCTGTTACAGGAGATAGAAAGAGAATAGCATATTGCCGAAACACATTCTTTTGTGACTCAAAAGAATCTGAGACAGAGCGAAATTCAATCAAGTACCATGAAGTCAACATCGTGGAGAAATTGAGATATAATCTTAGATCAAAAAAGAAACGGCACATATTTGGTGTAAGCAGGAAACAAAGAGATGGCAATGCAACATGGGTTTATCGTTCTTCCTGGAAGCTCCAGGATTCTCCAGTCTGGAATCATCCGGTGGATGCTAAAAGGCAAAAGAGCGAGAGCGAGAGAGAGTGCTGTGAAGTAGTGGGAAAGGCCATATAACCAGGACGAGAAAGGAAGAGCTCTCCTCAAGCAGATTTGCTACACTTAAAACAAGCTCAACATGAGCATATGAGCTTTTTGCTCAAGTGTGGAACCCTGTCTAATCCAAGATTTTTGTAAAAAATGCCCTCGGGAATTTTTCAGAAAGGAAGAGAATTTTTCAGAAAAGAAGAGCCCCCTCAGATTGATTTGTCTATACTTACAAAAGGCACTTCTGTGAGATTGTTGTCCATAAATTTGTTAAAAATATTACCCCTCTTGGCCACACTTAAAACTAGGCCACCCACACCCATACACACCTACACCCACCCACACCCACCCACACATATTCACTTCCGGTCCACTTCCGGTCTACTTCCGGTCCACTTCCGGTCCACTTCCGGTCCACTTCCGGTCCACTTCCGGTCTACTTCCGGTCCACTTCCGGTCTACTTCCGGTCCACTTCCGGTCTACTTCCGGTTTGCCTACTTCCGGTTTGCCTACTTCCGGTCCACTTCAACGTATGTTGAAATGTTTATATAGGAACAATGGGCATTAATTGCCATTTTTCAAACCACAATGACCTATGGGTTGCGAACATGCTTTTAGATTGCTGTATAATTGTAAATATTGTTTATTTTACAACCTATTCTGTTAAGGCAGTCAAACCCTGTCAGAACAAACAGCAATCAAACCTGTAACATTACAGAGTGAGCATGTAGAGTGGCACAGAGTGCATTCAAACCTGTAGAATAAACAATACAGAATAAACAGCAGTCAAATATGTAGAGTGAATAGCAGTTAAACCCATGTCAGGATTAACAGCATTCAAACCCTGTCAGGATAAATATTTAAATATGTATGTATTTATAAATTAACACAAGTATTAATATGTATTTCCTGTTCAACAGGTACAGCAAGCAGCCCTGAGTATCTCAGCAGGTTCATAGAAGGCATAGACAGCAGACAAGGTAATATGAGATTATTGTTGAAACAACAGAACTTTGTACCTATCAAATATTTTATATGCTAGGAACAATATTAGGTTATAGAAGGAATGGCATATGTGTGTTTTATCTTTGCATGGATAATTCTGCTACAGGATTTTTTGAAAGAAGATGCATTTCAAAATACATAAAATCCAAGTCACTTGTCGATGATTTCAAGCTTAGATTCTCTGGCCTATCTGAGTATGACCTGTTTGCTGTACAGAATGAAACTGAAATGCAGTGGGTGCTTATGAGTGACAAGATTTTCCAGTACCTGTGCCTGAAACTGCTTAGCAGGTTTGAAAAATTTGTATACAACAGGTGCAGGAGAATTGTTGGATTTTTTATCAATTTTTACACAGATGAATATTATTATTACTGCATGTTGAAATTGTTTGATAATTACTGGTTCAACAATTGCTATGAATTGTTTGCAGAGTATAGGATGTATACAATTTCAGATCAGAGTTCAAATTGGAAGCATTACAAATTTTCAAATAAAATTATTGACAAGAAATTAATAGATGAGAATATTGAATTTGTTACAACAGATAATGGACACTTGTACAGCAGGGAAGATTTTAAGCAAAATCTTGTCTGGTACTCCCAGTATACACACCTGAATGAGCTTATTATGTATTTCCTAAGGCAAAGATTTAGGGATTGCACCTATGATTGTATTGTTGAATCTCTAGATGAGAACAACCTGAATGATACATGCAGCTGTGGTAAACAATTATCCAGTCTGTCAGTGTAATTTTTTACATGTATTTCAGCAGTGGTCAAGTGAGCATGAATCTAGTGTTGCAACAGCCCTGAGCATCTAAGCAGGCAAACAGGACAGAGACAACAAGCAAGGTAATTGAGATTATTTTTATTGAAACAGAGCTCTGTGCTAGAAACAATCTCAACCTAGGGCAGGCAAGCAGGGGTGTTTATGTAAATTGTACATGTATCTTGTTTTCTATTAGAATTATATGGAATTACCTGATACAGGATTTTTTGAAAAAAGATGCATTTCAAAATACATAAAATCCAAGTCACTTGTTGATGATTTCAAGCTTAGATTCTCTGGCATTTCTGAGTATGACTTGTTTGCTGTACAGAATGAAACTGAAATGCAGTGGGTGCTTATCAGTGACAGGATTTTCCAGTACTTGTGTCTTAAGATGCTTAGCAAGTTTGAAAGGCTTGCATACAACAGGTACAGGAGAATTGTTGGGTTTTTTGTTAATTTTTACACAGAAAAGTGCCATTACTATTCCATGTTGAGATTGTATGACAATTATTGGTTCAACAATTGCTATGAATTGCATGCAGAGTATAAGATGTACATGATTGCAGATCAGAGTTCAAATTGGAAACACTACAAATATTTAAATAAGATTAACAGAAAATTGATAGACAAGAATATTGAATTTGTAACAACAGATAATGGGAACTTGTACAGTGGTGAGGATTTTAATCCGGATCTTGTCGGGTACCCAGAGCATATACATATAAGTGAGATTGTTCTGTATTTTTTGAGACAGAGATTCAGGGATTGGAATTACAAGTGTATTGTTGAATTATTACATGATAATAATTGCATATGTAAATGTGGTAAACAATTATACAGTCTGCCTGTGTAATAATACATACAATATGTATTTCAGATACAGGAATCTGGAGATAGGCAGTGAGCAACAGCCTGCAGCAGATCTACAATATTGACAGCAACAGATTTATATTCTTTCCCGTATTGTGTGGAAATAATGGCATAGATGTGCCACCCAGCAATTATATTGGGGGTTGCCTTACAAAATCCATCTGGATAATATTCAATTCATCCCCCAACACATTCCTAAATTATTACACATAACCAGGTATAAAATTTAAAATATGCAATAACACATATAGAACAACACCAGATAGTTCCATCAGAAATATATCTGAAAAGCAAGATCTTGAGAATATTAGACAGAAAAGCTATGATTCCAGAGACAATATTGTTGTTGATTGAATTTTGCAATTGCAACATGGGCATCTTGTAATATCATCTGTTACATGATTCATAAAGCAGTACCTGCAGAATAAGTGAGAACAACTGTATGCAACATCACTATTGAACACACCACAATTGCATGCCACACGCTCAAAAAGCATATATGCAATATTCTCATCTTTAAAATTTCTCAGGTTATTGATTCTGGTGTCAAGATTTTTGTTGTAATATGGATGTGTATCATGGAAGTGCTTTTTAAACAACCTGTCTATCCAGAATCTTCTGAGCAGTTCTATGAGCATCCTCTGCTCAAAAACATCTGCAGGTGAAAATTGGAAGGGGTCACTTGTCATGAGGTGATGCCTGTCAGAATTTATTTTTTCCCTGTCATCCAGCCACCAGTAGTACATCTTATTGTGATCTTGCTTATTTTGCTTCTTCACATGTACCTCAGGGCATAGTCCCAGCATGTTTGAAAAATCAGACAGGTACCTATCTAATTTTTCTGAAGATTCTATAACTCCATTTAAAGTGCACTCTATCTTGATTGTCAGGGGATCCTCCATATATGAACACACATCATGCTTAAACATAGCACAGTACCACTTGTTTATAAAATCAGTTAATTGAGATTTTGTAAATTTTGAAGAAAATATAAACTTGTGAATTTCATCATACAAGGTAAGATCCCACAATTTATCAACGGGATGGTCTATCTTAAATTTCTTCACATTGTTTAAATATTTGGGCACATATGAACATAATTCATGAAACAGCATAACACTCTGTGTCCAGAAATTAATAATGTTTGTCCACACATGCAAAAGGATAGGCCCATCTACAATTTCAACATATTCATAGAGCAGATTAGGCAATTCTGGGTTATACTGGTGGGCAATTTTGAAGGGTATTCTTGGCTGAGAGTGATTATTATTTCTGTATATGTTTAGTGTACAATAATAATAATTTTTAAAATCTTCTATAGATACAGGATCATTTTGTAAAATTCTGTACCATAATGCACCTACACAAACTCTACAATTCTTGTGTATCTCTCCCAGCAATTTCAGGCAATAGAAGAGCATGTTGCAGGTCTTGTTGTGTGTTAGGAAATTCACATATATTGCCCAGTTATCTGTGTATGGCAGGTTCAAAACATTCTGGATATACTTGTAGGGGTTGGGTGCAATCTTAATTTGTTTCTTGACAATTCTTGTTAATTTAATAATGTATACATCTGAAAGTCTATAATAATATGGGCCCTTGTAGCATGGACCTGACAGCAATTTTGACAGATTGTAATAATTTGTAAAATACACACACCTGTTTGGGCACTCTAGGAATTCAGAGTATAGATGTGTTTTAAATATGCTGTTCTGCAGATCCACAACAAACAGGCCAGAGCTGTATAGTGCAGGCCAGCTTCTTGCAACAAACTTGTCATCATATCTTGTTTTGTATATCCTGTTTCCTATTTGTAATGCAAAATATCCTGGGAGCAGGAAACAATCTATTGGAATATTGGGTAATAATTTATATCTGTGATCTTTCTTGTAGAACAAGATACAAATATTCCAATCTATGGATGCACTGTATCTACTGGGTGCAAGTATCTTCAAAACACCAGGTACATCATAATCAGCCACAAATATAAAATGCATGCCATTGTTGATCAACTTGTCAAGATCAGCATCTGCATTGTTGCATAAAGCTGCTTGTATGTTGAAATAATCCTCAAACCTGCTGATATTCTTAAATTCTATCAACATGTTTTCAACAGTGCAGTATGATCACCAGGGCTACACTCTCTGCAAAACAACTCCTCAGACAGTAATATGACAGGATTAGACACTTGTTCCTGGCAGCAGCTGCATATCCAGTTGTGTATAACATAGGTCCTATTATTTGTTTTGTTATATTTTGGACAGCATGCAGTTTTATTTTCAACAACTCTGTTTAGGAAACAATATCTGCAAAATACATGCCCGCATTGAAATGCAACATCAACAGGAAACAGAATACACTGGCACAGCCAAGGTGCAGAGTTGTTGTTCCCCTCAGCAATGTTTCCAATCACAGCAATATTGTGCCTGTTGTAATTCTTGATCCTTCTAATAAGAATATTCAACTCCTCGGCTCCTGTTGCCTACTGCCAACAGGTCATACTCAGAGAATCCAGATAATCTGATTGATATTTTCCACTATTGTTCATATATAAACGTTTCAACGTATGTTCAACATATGTTCAACATGTTGAACATATGTTGAACATACGTTGAAACGTTTATATATGAACAATAGTGGAAAATATCAATCAGATTATCTGGATTCTCTGAGTATGACCTGTTGGCAGTAGGCAACAGGAGCCGAGGAGTTGAATATTCTTATTAGAAGGATCAAGAATTACAACAGGCACAATATTGCTGTGATTGGAAACATTGCTGAGGGGAACAACAACTCTGCACCTTGGCTGTGCCAGTGTATTCTGTTTCCTGTTGATGTTGCATTTCAATGCGGGCATGTATTTTGCAGATATTGTTTCCTAAACAGAGTTGTTGAAAATAAAACTGCATGCTGTCCAAAATATAACAAAACAAATAATAGGACCTATGTTATACACAACTGGATATGCAGCTGCTGCCAGGAACAAGTGTCTAATCCTGTCATATTACTGTCTGAGGAGTTGTTTTGCAGAGAGTGTAGCCCTGGTGATCATACTGCACTGTTGAAAACATGTTGATAGAATTTAAGAATATCAGCAGGTTTGAGGATTATTTCAACATACAAGCAGCTTTATGCAACAATGCAGATGCTGATCTTGACAAGTTGATCAACAATGGCATGCATTTTATATTTGTGGCTGATTATGATGTACCTGGTGTTTTGAAGATACTTGCACCCAGTAGATACAGTGCATCCATAGATTGGAATATTTGTATCTTGTTCTACAAGAAAGATCACAGATATAAATTATTACCCAATATTCCAATAGATTGTTTCCTGCTCCCAGGATATTTTGCATTACAAATAGGAAACAGGATATACAAAACAAGATATGATGACAAGTTTGTTGCAAGAAGCTGGCCTGCACTATACAGCTCTGGCCTGTTTGTTGTGGATCTGCAGAACAGCATATTTAAAACACATCTATACTCTGAATTCCTAGAGTGCCCAAACAGGTGTGTGTATTTTACAAATTATTACAATCTGTCAAAATTGCTGTCAGGTCCATGCTACAAGGGCCCATATTATTATAGACTTTCAGATGTATACATTATTAAATTAACAAGAATTGTCAAGAAACAAATTAAGATTGCACCCAACCCCTACAAGTATATCCAGAATGTTTTGAACCTGCCATACACAGATAACTGGGCAATATATGTGAATTTCCTAACACACAACAAGACCTGCAACATGCTCTTCTATTGCCTGAAATTGCTGGGAGAGATACACAAGAATTGTAGAGTTTGTGTAGGTGCATTATGGTACAGAATTTTACAAAATGATCCTGTATCTATAGAAGATTTTAAAAATTATTATTATTGTACACTAAACATATACAGAAATAATAATCACTCTCAGCCAAGAATACCCTTCAAAATTGCCCACCAGTATAACCCAGAATTGCCTAATCTGCTCTATGAATATGTTGAAATTGTAGATGGGCCTATCCTTTTGCATGTGTGGACAAACATTATTAATTTCTGGACACAGAGTGTTATGCTGTTTCATGAATTATGTTCATATGTGCCCAAATATTTAAACAATGTGAAGAAATTTAAGATAGACCATCCCGTTGATAAATTGTGGGATCTTACCTTGTATGATGAAATTCACAAGTTTATATTTTCTTCAAAATTTACAAAATCTCAATTAACTGATTTTATAAACAAGTGGTACTGTGCTATGTTTAAGCATGATGTGTGTTCATATATGGAGGATCCCCTGACAATCAAGATAGAGTGCACTTTAAATGGAGTTATAGAATCTTCAGAAAAATTAGATAGGTACCTGTCTGATTTTTCAAACATGCTGGGACTATGCCCTGAGGTACATGTGAAGAAGCAAAATAAGCAAGATCACAATAAGATGTACTACTGATGGCTGGATGACAGGGAAAAAATAAATTCTGACAGGCATCACCTCATGACAAGTGACCCCTTCCAATTTTCACCTGCAGATGTTTTTGAGCAGAGGATGCTCATAGAACTGCTCAGAAGATTCTGGATAGACAGGTTGTTTAAAAAGCACTTCCATGATACACATCCATATTACAACAAAAATCTTGACACCAGAATCAATAACCTGAGAAATTTTAAAGATGAGAATATTGCATATATGCTTTTTGAGCGTGTGGCATGCAATTGTGGTGTGTTCAATAGTGATGTTGCATACAGTTGTTCTCACTTATTCTGCAGGTACTGCTTTATGAATCATGTAACAGATGATATTACAAGATGCCCATGTTGCAATTGCAAAATTCAATCAACAACAATATTGTCTCTGGAATCATAGCTTTTCTGTCTAATATTCTCAAGATCTTGCTTTTCAGATATATTTCTGATGGAACTATCTGGTGTTGTTCTATATGTGTTATTGCATATTTTAAATTTTATACCTGGTTATGTGTAATAATTTAGGAATGTGTTGGGGGATGAATTGAATATTATCCAGATGGATTTTGTAAGGCAACCCCCAATATAATTGCTGGGTGGCACATCTATGCCATTATTTCCACACAATACGGGAAAGAATATAAATCTGTTGCTGTCAATATTGTAGATCTGCTGCAGGCTGTTGCTCACTGCCTATCTCCAGATTCCTGTATCTGAAATACATATTGTATGTATTATTACACAGGCAGACTGTATAATTGTTTACCACATTTACATATGCAATTATTATCATGTAATAATTCAACAATACACTTGTAATTCCAATCCCTGAATCTCTGTCTCAAAAAATACAGAACAATCTCACTTATATGTATATGCTCTGGGTACCCGACAAGATCCGGATTAAAATCCTCACCACTGTACAAGTTCCCATTATCTGTTGTTACAAATTCAATATTCTTGTCTATCAATTTTCTGTTAATCTTATTTAAATATTTGTAGTGTTTCCAATTTGAACTCTGATCTGCAATCATGTACATCTTATACTCTGCATGCAATTCATAGCAATTGTTGAACCAATAATTGTCATACAATCTCAACATGGAATAGTAATGGCACTTTTCTGTGTAAAAATTAACAAAAAACCCAACAATTCTCCTGTACCTGTTGTATGCAAGCCTTTCAAACTTGCTAAGCATCTTAAGACACAAGTACTGGAAAATCCTGTCACTGATAAGCACCCACTGCATTTCAGTTTCATTCTGTACAGCAAACAAGTCATACTCAGAAATGCCAGAGAATCTAAGCTTGAAATCATCAACAAGTGACTTGGATTTTATGTATTTTGAAATGCATCTTTTTTCAAAAAATCCTGTATCAGGTAATTCCATATAATTCTAATAGAAAACAAGATACATGTACAATTTACATAAACACCCCTGCTTGCCTGCCCTAGGTTGAGATTGTTTCTAGCACAGAGCTCTGTTTCAATAAAAATAATCTCAATTACCTTGCTTGTTGTCTCTGTCCTGTTTGCCTGCTTAGATGCTCAGGGCTGTTGCAACACTAGATTCATGCTCACTTGACCACTGCTGAAATACATGTAAAAAATTACACTGACAGACTGGATAATTGTTTACCACAGCTGCATGTATCATTCAGGTTGTTCTCATCTAGAGATTCAACAATACAATCATAGGTGCAATCCCTAAATCTTTGCCTTAGGAAATACATAATAAGCTCATTCAGGTGTGTATACTGGGAGTACCAGACAAGATTTTGCTTAAAATCTTCCCTGCTGTACAAGTGTCCATTATCTGTTGTAACAAATTCAATATTCTCATCTATTAATTTCTTGTCAATAATTTTATTTGAAAATTTGTAATGCTTCCAATTTGAACTCTGATCTGAAATTGTATACATCCTATACTCTGCAAACAATTCATAGCAATTGTTGAACCAGTAATTATCAAACAATTTCAACATGCAGTAATAATAATATTCATCTGTGTAAAAATTGATAAAAAATCCAACAATTCTCCTGCACCTGTTGTATACAAATTTTTCAAACCTGCTAAGCAGTTTCAGGCACAGGTACTGGAAAATCTTGTCACTCATAAGCACCCACTGCATTTCAGTTTCATTCTGTACAGCAAACAGGTCATACTCAGATAGGCCAGAGAATCTAAGCTTGAAATCATCGACAAGTGACTTGGATTTTATGTATTTTGAAATGCATCTTCTTTCAAAAAATCCTGTAGCAGAATTATCCATGCAAAGATAAAACACACATATGCCATTCCTTCTATAACCTAATATTGTTCCTAGCATATAAAATATTTGACAGGTACAAAGTTCTGTTGTTTCAATAATAATCTCATATTACTTTGTTTGCTGTTTATGCCTTCTATGAACCTGCTGAGATACTCAGGGCTGCTTGCTGTACCTGTTGAACAGGAAATACATATTAATACTTGTGTTAATTTATAAATACATACATATTTAAATATTTATCCTGACAGGGTTTGAATGCTGTTAATCCTGACATGGGTTTAACTGCTATTCACTCTACATATTTGACTGCTGTTTATTCTGTATTGTTTATTCTACAGGTTTGAATGCACTCTGTGCCACTCTACATGCTCACTCTGTAATATTACAGGTTTGATTGCTGTTTGTTCTGACAGGGTTTGACTGCCTTAACAGAATAGGCGGTAAAATAAACAATATTTACAATTATACAGCAATCTAAAAGCATGTTCGCAACCCATAGGTCATTGTGGTTTGAAAAATGGCAATTAATGCCCATTGTTCCTATATAAACATTTCAACATACGTTGATGTGAACCGGAAGTGGACCGGAAGTGGACCGGAAGTAGACCGGAAGTGGACCGGAAGTGGACCGGAAGTAGACCGGAAGTGGACCGGAAGTGGACCGGAAGTGGACCGGAAGTAAATAAGTGTGGGTGGGTGTGGGTGGGTGTAGGTGTGTATGGGTGTGGGTGGCCTAGTTTTAAGTGTGGCCAAGAGGGGTAATATTTTTAACAAATTTATGGACAACAATCTCACAGAAGTGCCTTTTGTAAGTATAGACAAATCAATCTGAGGGGGCTCTTCTTTTCTGAAAAATTCTCTTCCTTTCTGAAAAATTCCCGAGGGCATTTTTTACAAAAATCTTGGATTAGACAGGGTTCCACACTTGAGCAAAAAGCTCATATGCTCATGTTGAGCTTGTTTTAAGTGTAGCAAATCTGCTTGAGGAGAGCTCTTCCTTTCTCGTCCTGGTTATATGGCCTTTCCCACTACTCTGTGATGTTGAGAAATGAGAGTTGACAACCAACTACAGGAATGCCTGGAACCAAAAAGGTAATATTGCGGAGATGAAGCCACAGTTATGCCTGATATGAGTCATGTGAAACTCTTCTCTACGCCGTCAAAGGAAGTTGAAAGCTTGTGAAATGTCAATTGTCCCACGCGGAACCTCGAGAGTGGCAAACACCGAACAGGTATGTTCGTTGGAAACTCGAGCCTCGTGCTCCTCCTCCCATACCTGGGGGGAAAAGCTTAGGAAAAAAATGTTATTAGAATTTCCTCCAGAAGTTGTTTTCGAACGCGCTACTCAAATGTAAAGCCTCTGTGTACTGGAGCCGGAATTACGATACTCACAAATGCTATATGATACTCATATATAGGGTAAAACGAGGAGAGACGCCGCACCTTTTCATAACTGAATAGAAAAACAACATCTCTGCTTTTGTGGAAATTTATTGACATGAAAACTTAACTACAGTCCTTGCACTTAAAGAAAAAAAATAATTGGCATCCATTAGGAAGAATTTAAATGGATATTTTTTCAAATTACAAAAGCATTGAATTTTGAGTGTCATGAAAAACACGAGGAGAGATGCCGCACTGACTCACTTCTGCCTCTTCAAGTTCTTCTCATGAACATTCTTTCTTCCACAGTCCACACACATTATTCCATACACAGTGCAGGTTTCGTGTAACCATTTCGAACACGCAACACACTGGATCCAGTCAGATTTGGAAGCCACGAGGAAGTAATTCTCCAAGCATTCCACACAATTGTTGATGTCTTGCTCAGATCCACTCGCTGTAGCATCTGGCGCAGGTTGCTTTGTGCCGGTTGTTTTTTTTTCTTTCTGTCCTGTCTTGATCATGGAAGTTGATTGCGAGTTTTTTGGTTTCATATTTGCAAGTCTGGAAGCGGAATTGAGCACTTCGGCTGACTGTTTGAACCTTTTACCTTGGCGAGGAACTTCTGGAATGGGACTCAGCTGGCGGAGGTACTTACTGGGGCTTTCCGTGGGTATGGAACTACAGGTAGATGTCGAAGGGTTTGAATTTATTCCTGGTAATTGATTCTGGGGCACAAAAGGAGGTTGTTGAGTTACTTTTGGTGTCAGTTGTGTTGCTTGCGAGGTTGTTGGTTTAACTGTGGCATGTGAGAGACTTCCTGAGGTACTCGATGGAGGTGACTCTAGATCCTGCGAATCAATATGGTCATATATTTTGGTGTGGGTGGATGAAAGTGGACTAGGACCTGACTGACAAGCATCAGAAATGGAAAAGAAGTAGTCGGGAATAGCATTTGAATTCAAAGGGTAAATGCCACAGGCTCGGAAACCTGAAATGGCATTTCCAACAGAAGCAGCTTTATTCCACGCCGCACCAATGAGAGAGCCTGCTTGGTATCTTGTGATATTTCTGTCTTTATGGGTTCTCATCCATGATGTTGCTTCCTTGTTGTAATGATTGTACTGGACCAATTATAGATCGGTCCAATGGTTGAAGGGCTTGTGTAGTGTGACTTGGCAAACACAAAACGATAACATATACAAGCACAAGTAACATGTGTATAATGTTGTGTTTGTATTGCATTCTTTGTTAAAATACATAGCCTACAGTACATGTAACACTGTGTTCAAAATATTCAATGTGCCAAAAGGTGAAATAAATGACACTGTACACCTTATAATATGATTGTGAGAAAAGTGCGGCATCTCTCCTAACAGAAAAATGTGCGGCATCTCTCCTTTGTGTAACTGCGGCAACAATCCTTTCTCTCGAGGGGAGATGCCGCACCAGTTGTTTTTTACTGGTTTTGTAGTTTAGGTGCAAAATCGTGCGAAAGGTAATTGCAATACTCTAACAAGTATTCTAGAAAATATTTGTCACGTAGAAACTAGCGTGCGCTCTATTACGATCTATCACACTTACCCTTCATAAAATTTCGAGGGTCAATTCACCAGAAAATTTTCATATGAAGGCGCCCCACTCCTTTCCACTTCACTTGACTGGTCACTACTGCACTGGCGTGGTGGAATGAACGACAGTTACACATCCTTGCAGAATATTGCTACCATCTGATGTGTACTAGGCAAGCTACAGCATGTGCGGCATCTCTCCGCCTGCGGCGTCTCTCCTCGTTTTACCCTATCTTAGTGATAGTTGAAACATGATTTCTTGCAAGGAATTTCCGCACTGTGGACAAGTGTTCAGAATTACTCCTCTCTGAGTGTTATGTTTTTAAAACTATGGTGTAGAATCTTTGGAACCACTTCTGCAGTTGAAAGAATGATGAGGACTATGGTTTCGCACTCATCATTCCACATCTTTATATCTTCGGTCAGAGCTCATTGTAACGAATCCAAAATTCTCTTCTCTTCTTCTCCTTCCTTCCTCCTCCTATTTTCCCTTTCATTCTTTTATCTTTGCTTCTTTCCTCTTCTCTTATTTTCTCTCTTATTCCATTATCTTCCTGTCTCTTCCTTCTTTTCTTTTCCCTTCACACTCCTTCACTTAATTTTTATTTTCTCTTCTCCCTCCTTTCTTTCTGTTCACTTCTTCATTCAGTTTATCTTCTTTCCTTTTCTCTTCATTCAGTTCCTCTTCTTTCATCTTCCCTTCTTTCCTTTTCCATCACTTCTCGTCTTCATTCTTCTTCTTGTCTCTTCACTCGACTAATTCTCTATATTTTCTCCTCTCCTCTCTCCTTCTCTTTTCTCTTTGTTCTCCCTTCTCTTACGTTATATTTTCTTACTTTATTTGCTCTTATCTCTACTTCTTCACTTTTCATTCTCTTCTCTTCGTTCAATTTCTCTTCATTTCTCTTTTTTCAGCCAGCTCCCGTGGTGGAGTGGTTAGCACATCGCACTACGATGCCAGGGGTCCCGGGTTCTAATCCCGACCTGGACATGTATGTTTGTGAGTGTCCATTCATCAATTTCATCAATCATCATCAATCATCAAAAAGCAAAGTAAAGTAAAGCAAATAAATCAATCTCTTATTTTTTCCCTTCTCTTATTTTCTTCTCCCCTTCTTCTTCTTTTGTCCTTTCTTCTTATTATTATCAGTTATGGTGGTGATATTTTAGTAATATTAGTAGAAATAGTAGTATTTATTTCCTAGGTAAAAAATGACAAAAATAACAAGCTCATCAAACAGGCGAAAAGAGCAGTAAGCATTCGAACCCATTGCTCTGACTTCCAACCTCGACATTCTAACCACTACAGCTCGGTTAGAGTTCAAAATCAACTGGAAAAATAGCCAGACTGTAAAGAAATCATAACGCCTACCTCTGAGAGCTTCAGATATCCATCATTTCCCTCGGAATGTGCAATCGCTTCAAATCTTCTTTCGCTCACAACTTTCCAATCCTTCTGCCACCATTTCCCCCGATGAACCTTCCGTTATCTTTGCATGACGATTCCAAATCGCTTTTCGATTGAGCGTGAGCCTCCCTCAGCATTTACTCGCCCTGGGTGGATTCTGGTATTCTTTCCGGAAGTTGAAAGTTTTGGTAAATGGGTTCCATCGATCGCAGGAGCCGCGGTGTCCCTAATGCTATGCTTGGGATACGAAATGGGGGAAGATATCCTATGCTAATCAAAACGAACGATGCGATTTCGTTGTTGTTTTTTTTTTTCAGAACGGGAAGGGGTTATAATGTGCGTCTGGATCGCCATCTTTTACATACCACAAGCCTGATTCTGTAGATTTTAACCTAACGCACAATGATGACGAAACGCGTTATCTCTGCATTGCCGTAAACAAGGTGTTTCCGTGACCTTGAACCAAACTGACAGGGTGGATGGAGACTGGCCCAAGTACCAATATGAGATGATGAACTCGGTACGGAAACGCGCTGTTGAGATGTTATAAGCCAAAACTAGTTGAGTCTGCCTATGAGAGTGGAATAAAACAACTGACAACAGGTACATAGTACAGTAAAACCTCGTTAATCCGAACTAATTAGGGGGATATGTTGACCGGCTTAACGAAAGTCCGGATGAACTGAAATAACCTAAAAGAACAGTAAAAAGTGCATTAAGACTCCGTTTATAGCAACAAAACACGGTTATTATGGTGTATTTAAAGGGCATACGTTTAAATACACAATACAGTGCAGTACAAAGTCTGCGGGAAACAGAATTTCATCAGTTGTTGACTGCCTTTTCTTTGGGAAGCTCTCTTGTTGACTTCTAGACACATTTAAAACCTTGCATTCTGCTTCTTTTTTTGGCCTTTTGCCTGTCCGAATTAACGAGGTTTTACTGTACTAAGTTATACAAATATGCCTTTTTCTCAAAACTGTCTTCAATGCAGTTACGCCATTTATGTTCTGAACCCCTCATATCTCATCATCTATGCTATGAGAGCTCTGATTATTATAAGCCGAAAACGAAGATTTTAAGCAAAAAATTAATAGATTGCGTGCATATCGACGCACTTGAGAGCTTTTTTGTGAAACACTGTCTCCTCGGAGACGTGCGAAAGTCTTGTAAAATATATTACCGTTAAATATCTTCGAGCATATCTTCGTGTTTTGCTGTCCCAGAAAACCTGTTTTCGGATTCGCCTTTTTGTTTCTTTCTCTTCCTGGCCTAGAAATTCTCCATAATTGCGGGAATCAATGGTAACACCTGCTTCTACATCGCATCGATGAACGTCCTCCGAAACGTTGGGACCTTGAGATCTGAAGTTTTCTCTCATTGTTAACTTGTCAGGTGGCATTGTTGAGAATTCTGTTTTACGTCACCAGATTCGGAATGGAACGATCTGTGTCCTCAACTGCCATGGTTCCTTTCGGCATCTAAAGAGTCGTCATTAGATAGTTACGTGAATGGTAGTATTGTTTTGTATTACACTGTTCAGAACGAGTGAGGACCTCGAAATTAAGGACGGTTTGCCTTTAAAAAAAAAGATATACAGAGTGACGCTGTGCACAGTGTATACGAGGTTTCATTTCGATGCTACGAGCACTCAAAAATCTGTAGTTCCTAACCTGTATGTTTACCGTTCCTACTGGCATTTAGTTACATGTTCAGTCATCCGCCAGTTTACTTGTAAACAAACTAACTTTTTTCAATATATTTTAAAAAAAGACAGATTCTGCAGATGTTCATCCCTCTGGAGGATCGAATGTCTTTCTACAATGTTTACTACTACTACTAATAATAATAAAAAATGTCGATGAAAACTAGTGTAAGCAAGGGGAAGCTGGTGGGGCTACAGCCCCCCCTAGAAATATTGAGAAAATCAACATTTTTCAAGTGAAAGTAGTGATGAACTGGGGATAAACAAAAGTGTAAATTCAAACCCCTTTAAAATTACCCCCGGTTAGATTTGTTATATGGGGTGAGGCAGTCAAATGGGAAGATTTGAAAAATTCACAAAAAATATAGAGAGCAAATATTAGTTAATTTTTTTACATGAATGTACTGTACATGAGTTGAAATTACTAGTGTACCTGAAAAATGTTCATTTTTTTTTAATATGGTGTCAGTCAGATGGCGTCCTAGGTGTTGCACACATTGTCGGAGTCTCAGAGTAAATCCGCCCATGACGCTTCGTAGCATGTCCAACGGAATGTTGTGGATCTCTTGCCGAATTCGCTCCTTCAAATTATCCCTGGTTCTTGAGAGGGTTGTCCTTGAATACTTTGGATTTGCGGTAACCCCAAAGGAAAAAGTAAGGAGCCGTCAAATCGGGTGAACGTGCAGGCCACGGAATATCGCCGAATGTGCTGATGAGACGACCATGAAATGCGAGTCTAAGCACATCCATAGGCACTCTGGCAGTATAGCCAGTTGCACCTTCTTACTGGAAGAGTGTTTCTTGATCTGGGTCATAGTGTTCGAGGACAGCCAGGAAAAAGGTTACCAATATGTCAGCATAAAGTCCAGCGTTTACCGTCACCGTGTTACCGCTCAAGGTCACGCCCCCACTCCCCTAACCCCCAACCACGCCCGCCAGCCATTACTGAAATCTTCCTGTTTCACTGCCTCTCGCAACGTCATGGGTGGATTTAGTCTGAGACTCCGACAATGTGTGCAAAACCAAGGACGCCATCTTACTGACACCATATTAAAAAAAAATGAACATTTTTCAGGTACACTAGCAATTTCAACTGATGTACAGTGATGTTCAAAAATTAATTAATATTTGCTTTCTCTATTTTTTTGTGATTTTTTAAATCTTCCCGTTTGACTGCCTCGCCCTATATTTGAATAAGTTTTTAAGCTAAGGTTAACAATGGTAATTACGAATTACTTAATTGTGATTCCTGTCCCTCTCCCCCTTGAGAACGTAGCTATGTAATGTACATCTTTACAGTTAAAAACCCTTCCGCTAAAATATTATTTACATTCATTACAAATTCATTTGTAATAATTATTATAATTATTTTAATTTGAATATTTTTCTATAATATCTATAATTGAGTTTTTCACAAACAGCCTAAAGCCCTCTATAAAAGTTTCTGTTGGCGCCATGATTATATCAAATTTGTTTTGAAAGAGATATTGTCCAGTTGTTGCAATGAAAATCATCTGCTTAGGTTATATGGGACAGTGAGTAACGTTCAGTAATGTAAATAGCACGCGAGCGCCATCTTACGAGAGAAAAATCGCTTATTGAATTCCAAGAGGCAAATCAGCCCCTTTGCAGTCTTCTTCAAAAGGGCTTATTTGTTCCCTCTTCTCCCTAGCTCGGTTCCTAGAAGCTTCCGTGAAGGTCTCTTAAAAACCGAATATTTTGCCTTCTACCAGCGATCCGACACAATAAAACTTCCCTCGAAGAAACAGGAAAGAACGTAAGAAGGGTGGGAAAAATTGAGAGGAAGCGAAGGGAAGCAGAGGAGGAAAGAGACGTCGAGAGTTTCTGCTGCATTTTAAAGTTACTGTTCCTGTCTTCTTATGTATTTCTTCCTTTTCTCTCTCTCTCTGCCTCCCAACCCCCCCCCCCCCTCCAGCGTGTTACGAACCAGGGACTGATTCGTCGACGTCACTCCAAACTCTCGAAGCACCTGACTGCTTCAGAACAACTCCAAATGGTTGTGAGTTCGAAATAGGAGATACGGTGGGAGAGAAAAGGTCGATTTTTTCGGGGGGAAAAGAAGGGCACGAGACTTTTCCAGTCTTCTTTCTCTTTACAACTTTCTTTTTTTGCTATTTTGCTCCGCCATTATCTAAAGATCATCATTTCTTTTCTTCCAAAGTCTTCAGTACCTTCACATCTGTTCGTATATAGTTCGGGACAAAACTAAAGACCCTTCAGTGTTGCCAGTTCTTGTAAGCAGCTATAGTTCCGGACACACTTATAGAAACTAGGACCTTATCTTCTTCACACTCTTTGAAGAGGCATGTGGCCACCACACGTGCTTCAGTGTTGCCAGTTCTTGTACATGAACGAATGGTGACCACATGCCTCGCCGAAGTATATTTGTTTGTCCGGAACTATAGAGTGAAGACTCCTCCTTTGTTGAAACTGCGAGATAACACTTTACAATGTATTTTCCAATATGTGTTCTCCGTTGTGTAGTGTTTATTATTTTGGTCCTGGGTTCGAATCCTGGTTAAGGTATTTGTGTTCTCTTCATCGCGATGTAAAAAATGTAGGCATACTGGTTTGCTTTGGATTATGGTAGAAATTATGGTTTCTCTATGATGAGGAATATATAGAAATTCCAATAGCGTTCACTTAGTTCTGTACAATTTAGCAATGCCGCAGCACAGGAACAATGCAAGGAGCTGATTGCATCGTCCACGCTCCCTCCGCTCGCTCACGGTTGAAAATTCGAATACAACGCCACAGGGACATTCTTATCTTGGTCAAGCTGTACTAAGCAGAAGAATTCTTATGTTATTGGTCATAGATCTACTATAACGAATTAGCATTTTAATCTGAATTCACAATGTAAAATTTTACCTTTGTAGAACAAATAATTGTCTAAATAGCCAAATATTGTATTATTAAAATTTCTATCTTTAGCGACATCATTTCCACATTGTTCATTTTTATTGGTTACGTAAATGTCATTATAGTTCCCATTGTTGTCAATAATCTCCGAAACATAAGGGAAAAAGTGACTTTATAAATACTGCCCTGCACAAAGAAAAAGCTTACGTAAAATAACTAAGTAGGTGGAGAAACAAGTACATAATTACTCACCTATAGATTTGCTTCGACGCGCCGAAGCAACAGCCTCCCCTCCGACCCTCTAAGGCAAGGAGAAGGATTGACTGATTGAGTTGGTGTTTTAAGTCCACTTTATGCACAGTAGGCTAATCTGGACTGGACCTACAGTTTAAAGTGGGATCCGAACCACAATGTGCTTCCACCGGGTATCGAAACCTGGACCCCTTGATTGCGAGGCGACGCTACCACTGCGCCATCGGAGAGGCCACGCTAAGAGATGGAATAAGTATGTGAAATCATGGGTTTGTCCCAACATCCATTTCATCAGTTCATCCTCATCGTTGCTATTAACCCAAGAAGTAGAAAAGAGGCGTAAAGTAACCGAAACGAAAAGAACAGGAAACGTACAGTGTTAAATTTTTATTTCCCCCAATTAAAATCTCACATAACATTCATTCCAGTTATTTTTAAAGTAAATATTAGATGACTGAACGAAAATCTAAAAATGAAAAGAAGAATATACGCTGAATAAAATTTGCAAAAGCGTACGGTTTAACGGTCGACTATGACTAATGAAAATTAGAATTGTTAAACAAGGAGCCTGAGGAATAGGGTTTAATTTTCATTACAAAACTTTCACATTAGCGATTTACAAAGACACAACACCCGGAGTTGGAAACTGAATTACCGGAGAGCAAAAATCAACAACAGGACCTTAAGACAACACATGCATTCGCCCAGCCTCGGCTCACACAGGACTTTGCTTCAACCAGCATATTCTCTTTAGGAAAACATCAAAAGCTTATACAGAGTCAATATTGAGTGTGGTAATAATTTGCTACATCATACATCGGTTGTGAAAGAACCAGGTACTTCACATCTTGGTAGCTGCAGCCGGTTCAATTAATAATCCAATTGAGCTGTGTGGAACGCATTTGGCTTCGATACTAGCGTTACAAAGGCTATTGATCCAGAGTTGGCAGTTCCAGCAGGGAAAATGTTAGCAGCGAGTTTAAAGCGAAACTGCCACACTGGGTTGCGGGTTGCGTCGACATGCCACGGACTTGATTGTTTCTTTCTTTTTTTTCTTAATTCTTTTTTTGAAAACCGTAACCGTGGAGAAATTTGTTTGGTAACAAAATGATAACAAAATTTTGTCGCAGAGTCTGTTGTGGGCGTACATACATACAGGTGTCGTTTTTAATTTTCTCTAAGTGCGTTGACAAAAGATTGTTTCGATGAACTCTGTGCTCGAATAGTCAAGTCTGGATCGGAGCTACAGATTATAGTGGTTTCCGAGCCAATATCAAACGTGTCTCCATCGGGGATCGAAACCGCAACATGTTGATCGCAAGTTGATAGCGTAGTAACACGCTATAAATCCGTTGAATTATTTTTTTAAAAAAGAGTACACTTCCTTTTCAAATATAAATGGATGAATCCCTCTCACTTGAAAGAGAGTACAAGGCATCATTCTATCATCTTGTTTTTGAGTGAAGAGAATAATAATAATAATAATAAAAATAATAGCCATGTTGTATTATCTCTGTAAAGAAGATGTTTTCTGGTCTCAATACTGAAGAAGGCGATAAGTGCCCATTCCGTTTCCATAGTGAATAAGGGAACAACTATCTTTTCTAATTTTTTCACTCTCTCTAGTGAAGAAGAGAACAGGTCCCTTTTATGACTTCTTGTTTCCATAGTGAGGAAAAGAACAAATATCATTTCTGATTTCTTGTCTCCATAGTGAGGAAGAAACAGGTGCCTTTTCTGTTTTCTTGTCTTCATAGTGATGAACGAAACAATTACTTTTTCACTTTTCTTATCTCCCTAGTGAAGATGAAACAAGTGCCTTTTCTGTTTCGTTTTATCCATAGTGAAGAAGGGAGAAACTATACTTTCTGTTGTCTCCCTATTGAGGAAGGAACAGGTGACTTTTCTGTTCTCTTGTCTACATAGTGAAGAAGGAAACAAATGCCTATTCTGAGTTCTTTTTTCTTCAGTGAAGAAGGGAACAGGTCCTTTTTCTGAGTTGTTTCTTCAGTGAAGAAGGGAACAATTATCTTTTCTGATTTCTTATCTCCATAGTGACGTAGGAAACAAATGCCTATTCTGATTTCTTGCCTCCATAGTGGAAAGGATCAGGTGTCTTTCTGTTTATTATCTCCATAGTGAGGAATTAGACAAGTGTCTTTTCTGTTTTTTTTTTGCCTCCATAGTGAGGAAGGGAACAATTATCTTTTCTGATTTCTTATCTCCATACTAAACAAGGGAACAAGTGTCTCTTCTGTTTTCATAGTGAAGAAGAAAACAAGTACCTCTTCTGTTTTCTTGTCTCAATAGTGAAGAAAGAAAGAAGGGCCTCTTCTGATTTCTTGTGTCCAAAGTGAGGAAGGGAGAGGTGCATCATCTAATTTTTTGTCTCCATAGTGATGAAGGGAACCATTACCTTTCTGTTTCCTTGTCTCCCTAGTGAGGAAGGAACAAGTGACTTTTGTGTGTTGTTGTATCCATGGTGAGGAAGGGACAGGAGCCTTTTCTGTTTTCTTGTCTCTAGTGACAAAGGAAACAAATGTCTTTTCTTATTTCTTGCCTCCATAGTGAGGAAGGAACAGGTGACTTTTCTGTTATCTTGTCTACATAGTGAAGAAGGGAACAGGTTCTTTTTCTGAGTTCTTGTTTCTTCAGTGAAGAAGGGAACAATTATCTTTTCTTATTTCTTGTCTCCATAGTGAAGAAGGAACAGGTGACTTTTGTGTGTTGTCTCCATATTGAAGAAGGGAACAAATCTATTTCTGTTTTCTTGTCTCCATAGTCCGGAAAGAAACAATTACATTTTCTGTTTTCTTTTCTCCATTGTATTGAAGGAAGGTGCCTTTTCTGATTTCTTGTTTCCATAGTGAAAAAGGGAACAGTTTTTTCTTGTTCTGATTTCTAGTGAGGAAGGAACCAATTATCTTTTCTGATTTCTTGTCTCCATAGTAAAGATGGGAACGAGCTCTTTTCTGTTTTATTGTATCCATAGTGAAGAAGGAAACAAGTCTCTTTTCTGTTTTCTTGCCTCCACAGTGAAGAATGGAAAAGTTTCTTTTTTGTTTTCTTGCCTCCATAGTGAAGAACGGAACAAGTTTCTTTTCTGTTTTCTTGTCTCCATAGTGAAGAATGGAACAAGTCTCTTTTCTGATTTCTTGTCTTCATAGTGAAGAATGGAACAAGTCTCTTTTCTGATTTCTTGTCTTCATAGTGAAGAATGGAAAAAGTCTCTTTTCTGTTTTCTTGTCTCCATAGTGAAGAATGGAACAAGTCTCTTTTCTGTTTTCTTGTCTCCATAGTGAAGAATGGAACAAGTCTCTTTTCTGTTTTCTTGTCTCCATAGTGAAGAATGGAACAAGTCTCTTTTCTGTTTTCTTGTCTCCATAGTGAAGAATGGAACAAGTCTCTTTTCTGTTTTCTTGTCTCCATAGTGAAGAATGGAACAAGTCTCTTTTCTGATTTCTTGTCTTCATAGTGAAGAATGGAACAAGTCTCTTTTCTGATTTCTTGTCTCCATAGTGAAGAATGGAACAAGTCTCTTTTCTGATTTCTTGTCTTCATAGTGAAGAATGGAACAAGCCTCTTTTCTGATTTCTTGTCTTCATAGTGAAGAATGGAACAAGCCTCTTTTCTGTTTTCTTGTCTCCATAGTGAAGAATGGAACAAGTCTCTTTTCTGTTTTCTTGTCTTCATAGTGAAGAATGGAACAAGTCTCTTTTCTGTTTTGTTTTCTTGTCTCCATAGTGAAAAATGGAACAAGTCTCTTTTCTGTTTTCTTGTCTCCATAGTGAAGAATGGAACAAGTCTCTTTTCTGTTTTCTTGTCTCCATAGTGAAGAATGGAACAAGTCTCTTTTCTGATTTCTTGTCTCCATAGTGAAGAATGGAACAAGTCTCTTTTCTGTTTTCTTGTCTCCATAGTGAAGAATGGAACAAGTCTCTTTTCTGTTTTCTTTTCTTCATAGTGAAGAATGGAACAAGTCTCTTTTCTGTTTTCTTGTCTTCATAGTGAAGAATGGAACAAGTCTCTTTTCTGTTTTCTTGTCTCCATAGTGAAGAATGGAACAAGTCTTTTTTCTGATTTCTTGTCTCGATAGTGAAGAATGGAACAAGTCTCTTTTCTGATTTATTGTCTTCATAGTGCAGAATGGAACAAGTCTCTTTTCTGATTTCTTGTCTTCATAGTGAAGAATGGAACAAGTCTCTTTTCTGTTTTCTTGTCTCCATAGTGAAGAATGGAACAAGTCTCTTTTCTGATTTCTTGTCTTCATAGTGAAGAATGGAACAAGTCTCTTTTCTGTTTTCTTGTCTCCATAGTGAAGAATGGAACAAGTCTCTTTTCTGATTTCTTGTCTTCATAGTGAAGAATGGAACAAGTCTCTTTTCTGATTTCTTGTCTTCATAGTGAAGAATGGAACAAGTCTCTTTTCTGATTTCTTGTCTTCATAGTGAAGAATGGAACAAGTCTCTTTTCTGTTTTCTTGTCTCCATAGTGAAGAATGGAACAAGTCTTTTTTCTGATTTCTTGTCTTCATAGTGAAGAATGGAACAAGTCTCTTTTCTGTTTTCTTGTCTTCATAGTGAAGAATGGAACAAGTCTCTTTTCTGATTTCTTGTCTCCATAGTGAAGGACGGAACAAGTCTCTTTTCTGTTTTCTTGTCTCCGTAGTGAGGAAGAAAACAATTACCTTCTCTGTTTTCTTGTTTCCATAATGAAGAAAGGGGAAAGTTTCTTTCCTGATTTCTTGTCTCCCTAGTGAAGAAGAAAACAACTCCTTTCCTTGTTTTCTTGTCCCCCTCCTGGACTTGTAAGTAAAAATTAGAGAGTGAATGCCTGTCAATTCAGATCTGGCTGTCAGGCTGCTACTTTTCCAGGGGATGATGCAAGTAATGGAATGTGTAAAGTCTGCATTCCAAACCGATCAGCCATCTCATCTCTGCACTATGCTTTTCTTGTATCCATCTTCTAATTTTGACTTACAATTCAACATTATGATCACACTGTACTTACTTCGAAGTCTCTTTCTCTATATTTTCATATTTGTACGTACTTTTTACATAATTTAGTGTAAATTGTAGTTAATTGTAGTCAGTGGCGCAACCACAGGGGGGACAGGGGGGGCATTGCCTCCCAACCTTGGTCGGAAATGAGTTCTAGGGGGCAAGGGGGGAAAACAGTGATGGCCAAGTGTACCTGCAGGGGGCAATCATGCCCACAACTTCAAATTTTATGCAAATAAATGCACTTTCCGTAAAATTTTCTTGCTGGCTTCACTCCCAATACCTGCTTTTCTTCCTCTTATCAAGTTCAGACCCGTTGCTGGGCGTCAAACGATCTAAATAAAAAATAAGCTGTAAAACTGATTGGTTGATTTGTGGTTTACGGACAGAAAGGATAATCGGGACTGGACCTTTTTGAAGTGGCATCCGAACCACTGTGCCATGTGCCTCCACCGGGTGTTGAACCCGGTACCCTTTGATCACAAGGCAACGATGTTACCATTACACCATCGGGGAGGCACAAAAGTTGTAAAAGAGACAATGCACTGGCGTCGCGTCAAATTTATTTGCGACCTATTAAATCAATATTGATTCCAGCCTGCAAAAAAATTGGATCCAAAAATTTACTTGCTCTCTTCGCTCGTAATATGTTGTTGCTCTCTGTAATGCATTGTAAATTGCCAGACAGAGAAATAAGACTTGTCTTAATTGATTTCTTTTAAATGCATGAACAATTGTTTTGAGGAAAGGGAGCGTGTACGTCTGAGAGACAATTTATGTAATTCTTGCTGTTGGTTTATTGTGAGATAGATGAATTGATTGTGTAATGTATTTAAATAATATATGTTATGTATCAATGAAACTTTGAATACGCACACAATTTAATGTCCACATCGCTCCATGTTGCATATATGTGAATCATAGATCGTGCATGAAAGTTATACATGTTAATGTAAAAAATAATTATATTTGGAATGCATTTATCAAGCATTTTCTGTCTTTCAAAAATAGTTTGTGTGCTTGTTTTCCATTATTAATGTGAAATTGAAAGTGTTGAAAAAAATAATTCAAATCGTTTGTTCGAACACAAATGCTTTAGCACCAACTTCTATCCCCTTTTTGCATAATTTACGAGGGTAATAACATCTTTGATACTACTACTACTAATAACAATAATAATGTTGGTCCCGGGTTCGAATCCCAGCTTGGGCATGGATGTTTCATCATCACTCATTCTCAAATTTGCCAAAAGTGGCACAATATGTGAAGTAAAATAAAGCAAATCAATAATAACAATAACAATATAATATTATTATTATTATAAGCATTATTATTTAAAATAATAATAATTATTATTATTATTATTATTATTATTGGTACATTTATTCTGGTACTTGCCCCCAGACAAAAATTCGTGGTTGCGCCTTTGATTGTAGGTGGCCATCAGTAAAAAGAAAAGAGGTACAACTCGTTTGCAACTCATGAATATATACGTATTTCTGTACAATGTAGAATTAAGTAATCGTAACAGTTAATTTCTAAAGTGAGTGTAACCGAGTTACTTTTGCAGCAAGGTAACATTAACGCAAGTTACTTTTAAAGAGTAACTTTCTAAAGACTGCATTGTACACAGAAAAAAAAGTGATAGCAACAGAGGAACCACTTTCTTGTGTGAGCACGCATGTACTTGCCCATCTAAAGATTTGCTTCGAAGCGCCGAAGTAAGAACACCCTCTCCCTTCTTTGGTGAAGCAAAAGAATAAGTAATAGTGGTCGTGACCGTTTCGGATTTTTGCATTTTGGAGGATGGGGGGGGAGGAGGGAGAGAATTGTAACGGAGAATCGCTTAGGTTGCCCAACACCCCCTCTTTTATTTCTTGCTGCGAAGTCACCATTCCTTTTTGTTCTTTCTCCACGGCGGCGGCGAGATAATTTTCTGATCACGTTCTCAGCCTCGAAGCTAAATAATTCTTCTTCGGCACCGCTCTTGACTGGCTGATTACAGCCCGCCGTACCACCGTACAAACAAAAGGACGCCGTGAATGGCTGACGGGACCGAGCACCTTGTCGTTAGAGGTGTTGTGTCTGCCAGAACAGTGAGCATGTATCTCTTTAAAACAGACTCGCTACGCGAAGATGATAATAGCACATGCATATCAATGTTCCCGCTCCATTATTCTAGTTCGTGGTAGCTCTGGCGAGGACGTTTCCAAGTTTACTGAAAGATGGCGTGAGCTGTGCAGCGAAATGCGTTCCGCTTCCATTCCGCGCATGCGTAGATCGTTACGTTACGACTTTCCAAGGTCACTGACATCAGACACGTGTGTCTCGCAGGCTTTATCTGCACTGTTCCACGATCCCGGTGCATATTTGCAAAACCCACATGGAAATCGCAACTGGAAGAGTGGCTAATACGAACACCCGATAGTATATCCAGTCCAAGTTACATTCAGGCGCTCATTTACAGCGCAGAACGGTTGCGTTACCCAAATCCTGTTTCAATGGTATGCCGCTTCTTGCGCAAACAGGCGGGCAACGATAGGCCTAATCAGCTGTTTGGCTGCAAGTTATTTTCGTTGATAAACGTGGCAACAGCGCGTCACTGCCAGAAAGGCGGTTCTTTCGCCCTTTTACATGACGCTTGACAGATCTGGTGAGTGGGGAGGATGGGACAGAACCCCAATGCCTTACATTAGTTGAAGTACGTGGTTTTGCATTATCCTGCAGCTGCTGAGGACCCCTTTTGCTGGGCAAAATTTATTTAGCTTCTGACAAATTTGTTCCAAATCACGACACTACGACTCTGAACCAGGTTGCAAGAGGGTGGTATGGCTTATTCAATTGTATAGAACCTCACTGGCTTAAACCAAGGTCCATACAAAATGCCTGGACGCCTCTTTCTGTACAGTGGGATACACAAGTATTACTTGGCAAATTGCCCATGACTATTTTGATTAATTTTTCGTTTGCATCTTATGTGTCCTTAGTCCATAGTCTGTGAGCAGCTTGTTCGACGTTTTGTTTCAATTTTTAAGACTCTCATTGGTTAAAACAAAGAACATGAACATGGTGATTGACAATTTGTTTGGTAATACATATGCAGCCCACTCTACACGTGTATGTGTTAGGTATATTAGCTGTACATTGTGTGTGTGTGTGCGTGTGTGTGTAGAATCTTCATGAACTCCACCGTACTGTTTCGTATAAACTAGCAGAAAATAAGTAAAATATACCATTCTCTTCTATTTTTTAAAGGTGGAAGCAACTGGGGTTGCTTCTAAGAGAAATAAAAACAGCTTCACCGGTTTTTGGACGTCATCAGCAAACAGGTAAGAAAGGATTTGTATTTCATAGACACTGACGGAATTAACACATTGTAGACAAGGACGTATTTATGGGGAGGAGGATCCTGGTGTTCCGACCCAAGACTATTAGAAGGAAGGCTGGGGCCATACCTGATCACGTGGTCCTTGACGTCAGGCGTGACGTCACGGGCGGACAGATCGCTCCGCGCCACGGTTTCGCAGCGGAATCAATGCAGAAATTATGAACAAAAAAGAGCCGTCATTATGCCCAGAAGCTAGCTGGGACTGAATATACAGGTTCACTTAGGATCCGAGATAATGTATGTCTTCAGAATTGGATTATACAGCTATATGTATTGAATCGGTAGTTTTTAAGTCGTCACATTTCTCTCTGAAACCTAAAGTTTCATGTAAAATTGAAGTTAATATGCCTGGTCATGCGTTTTGTTAAATAAAGGCAGAAAGCCAAAATTATGAATAAGTTGAATATGTAAAAGAAAACAACCTCATCTATTGCTCTCTTTTAGGAGTGAGAGAGGAGCTGTTTTCACTTAACTTCTTCAAATTTGGTAACTTTGCTTCGACTATTGATATTTATTTCATCATTAATTTTCCTTATTCACATTACAGTTGTGAGTCTTATGAATCTTTGAACTACACAGGGAGAAATGTGAGGAAGTTCCGTGTGTATTATGTCACAAACACTTTAAACAACTTTCGACTGAACGATTATATATATTATATATATATATAATCAGTGGGATGTCGAACAAGGGTGCCCACAGGCGGGTATGTGAAAGCTGGTTGCGTCCACTTAACTTTGGGGAGGGGGGGGATTGTGATGAAAATTTGACTGAATAAATAATAGAACAATGGAGGACGGAAGTTGAACTACGTTGTCATTTAAGTATCACTCGTATATAAATAGCAAGTTGTGTATTTCCAAGGGAATTATAACAGTTACTATGTATTATTAGTGTTGTTAACGACACTAGACACGAGAAGAGATGGAATTTTCACGCGACGAGACATACCAGTGTCGCCTCTCGGCAACACGGTATATCTATTTGAGGTGCACAATATCCAGCTATTACATATTAAACCTTAAATTTTTATCATGAATTCTGATGAGGAATTACCCTTGGTTGGGGAAGTTTCCAACTCTATAGTAAGGAAATTGAGCACTAGGATGGGAGATAGCCAAGTCTTGAGTATTAATTACTGTTGCGCTTAGACTGTTGTGGGAATTTTGGTGTAGCGATTGAGAATTAAATTATTTGGAGGAGGTCGAGATTTAACTCTTCAATACCAACAGTGAACCTAAAATTGACATAGGAATTTTGGTGGGGCAGGATATTAAATTGGGGGTATATGCTTGCAGTTTTTATCTTACTATACTCGTGAGAGCCTTTATTATAAATTACAATATTATTATAAATTAAAATATTATTATTTTTTATTCTAATAATTGTAACCCAATTGAAGTATGTTGTGTAATGAGACTACTGGTATCGCAATCCACTTACAAGTCTCGTTAGATGCGATGTGTTCAGTTATATATTGTCACCCGCTGTTTTTATTTTTTCATCGGAGATTGCGACACGTCGCAACACCTCACTGAAGGCATTGTAAACTGCAGCACCCCACAACCCACCAGGGTGCGAAGTCATTGAAAACTGGTGAGGGGGAGAAACATATGTGTGAATTATACGATGTACATATTTTTCAATGTTATTAAAAGTAAAAATAAATTACTCAATTAAAATAATTATTATGATTATTAATTAGAAATTAATTTGTTACTTTCATACATATCAGATAGTGTAAAGCAGTTAACTAATTCCATTACTAACCGGTTAAAGATGTTAATAAATTATGGCAGTTAAGTGGTTTTATTATGTGTAAGTTTTTGTTTAGCTTGTGCACTATATTAATATAAATCAATTAGATTTCATAGTTATTATTGTTTTGCATTCTTGTTTTACTTTTATTGTGCGTATTGATTTGTTAGTGATATCTTGAGAGAGAAAGCATTCAACACTCACAGCCACACTAATTTGTGTGTGTTTTCGATATTATTCTTAGTAAGGTATATTTGAAATTAAAAGTAATTGCTTATCTTTTCTTTGTTATAACAAAAACTGTCCCCCCCCCCGGGAAATTTTTGGTGGGGGGATTTTTGAGGGCAAGATTATTATTGGTGGGGGAAATCCCCCCTCGTCCACTCCAGGATTTCGTACCCTGAACCCAACAATCCAGAAATACAAGAAAAAAGGAGCGAAAAGAACAAAACAAATCAGCCTTTCCACGTTTCTTTCCGTATGGGGTAAAGACTCAGCTGGGTTTTGTCCGCCCATGACGTCACACCCGCGGCAGTCGCGAAAAGAGGCGTGTCTGACCCCAGCCTTTCCTTCTAGTAGTATTGGTTCCGACCCCCCGTCCCCGAAAGACTTACCAAGTACAAAAATTAAATAATGAAAATATGCTTTGCTTAACATTTGTTGTAGTTTTTTTTTAATTCAACTTATTTCAAGGCAGAAAATATTAGTTTTTATAATTGCTTTATTTAATATCAATTTGATATGTGTATGTGTCTATATAAAATCGAACGAAGTGCAACGATTTCTTTGTTACATAACAACATAATTTTTTTTATAGGGAGACGCTTGAGACTAAACTATCCTACCGCACTGTCAGGGACATAATTAGGGGCGAGGCCCAAGGGTCCGGACCCCCTCCCTGAAATACTTACCGAGTCCTAACATTAGCTAAACAATGAAAATATACTTCCTTAGCATTTTCTGTATAATTGAGGGTGGGTTGTTTATTTTCACCGAACTTTTAATGACAGTACCAAAGATATTAATCTGAAACTAATTTTCGTCAACTGGATCTAACATTCTTTCTTGTTATTTAATAAATATTCAATTCTCTATCTATTTGGCCCTGATATTCTTGCCAGGGCAGTTGCTTTCATACATATTTTAGCGATCTTTTCTCCATGCTAGATAATGAATACATTCTTTTATATCTCTATTATTATAGTTTTTCTTACCTATTTATGTAATAACAGTAACACTAAATTAATATCATATTTATTAATTAATATTTTTAATTTAATTGCAATGTTACTATTATTATTAGCCTATTATATTTATATCTAAGACACTTCGATTGTACGCCCACCCCCCGAAATAAATTTATAAATATCTGCCTGATTGTAGAAGGTTCATGAAGAAATATTAATAACGTTCTCATGCAATTCCCAGAAACTATTTTGTTCAGCAAAGTGACATGGCAATAGTGTTCCTTACAACACAGATGATACACTGTATACGCGTAATTTGTTCAATGAAAATCTTGCATTAGTGTGGGATACTAATCGTCTTTTCCTGGAACAATGCAATACTTAATGATCTTGAAAGTTATTTTATTTTGCAGGCATTCAGTTGTCCACTTACCAACGGAAATTATGTATTAAATTATTATTTTCAACCATCTGGATCAGGGTTTAATAACTCAGATGCGATTACCCTAGTAAAAAACTTACACCGCTCTGCAGTAGCAAGACTTGAGAGTTTCGTTAGTGAATGAGGAACCCTAAATAGTTCTTAGTCTTGTCTTGGTTCAATGACATCGCTAAGTGGGGGCCATGATGGTTAATTGCCCCCCCCCCCCCAATAATTGGATAGTTGGAATCTGAGAATTTTTTGAGCTCCCACCAGCCTCTGTTCTAAAATATTTGTGGCCTTGCTGCTGTCTAAATCCCATCTCAAGTCTCGAAATGTTAAAACAAATCTGTCAATATAAATTTATGCAAATTAAAATTTAAACATTCATTCAGATATTATTTCTCCAGTAACAGTATTAAAATTATTCGTGTTGTTTAAGTGTGTATCTCCATCTTGCAAGTATATTTTTGTGTATGCATGAACTGCATTTAATAATAATAACAATGAAATAATACCCTTCGGTTCTCCTTTCAATGTATGTTAAACATATTTCCTGTGATATTTACTTTTTTGCTTTGATTATCGTATAAAATTCATGGTTTTGCTCAAAGAAAAACATGACGTCATTGCTCGTAAGCTAATCCCATTTTACTGTTTTTGATTGACTTGCCTGTTATTCACACCTTGGCAGAGTCCTAAACAATGTATTTGATACATGAGACGCAATAACCTTGCATGAGACACTTGATTTCATGAAGAATGATTGAAAATAAGAATCTATCATTTTATTTTGTGTAAATTTGAGACGATTTGAAATAAATTCCCCGAAAAAATGTTGCGTGTTAACCTTGGATATATTTTTTTTCAATATTTGAACGTTTGTGGATACTAATGTGTATAATTTTTGTAGTTGAATGTATATCTGCTCCGCACTAACAAATTTTCCTCTCAACCATAATATCATCATGAAAGAAAATTATAATGTAGACCTATTGCAACTTGAGCGTTTGGAGGGATGAGGGGGGGGGGGTTTAGGCATGGCTGTTCTTTGTGTATCACTCATGTTCATTGTCGCGATTAGCCAAAATCTGAAGAAAAGCGACATAAAATAGACTACTTCAATCAATCAACTATTCACTACATCTACAGTCAGTGATGTATGCACACACCTTTAACACCCTCTAAAATTCTTTATGGTCATTTTTGATCTAAACTTACACTTACACCACCCCTCCCAGATGGAAAATTATAGATGGACTCTTGAGTACAACGTATTGGCCCGTATCTTGAAGAGAAAAAATATCATGTCATATATCTACACTATCTGGCCATTCGTCACCGGACACCTGGAACGAGTACTTTAATCCGGTTTCAGGCGTCCGTCAGTATCGTGTGGGGCCACCTTTCGCAGCAAGTACAGCCACAACCCTCTGAGGAAGACTGTCCACCAAATTGCGATAGGTTTCGACGGGAATCCTGCTCCATTCCTCTTGCAAAGCGGCGAACAACTCTTTAGTGTTTTTTGGGGGGTGTGGCCTGGCTCTCAACCGGCGCTCCAACTCGTCCCAAAGATGCTCATTCAGGTTGAGATCAGGACTTTGGGCGGGCCAATCAAGTTTTTGCACACCCATATCCTCGAACCACGTGTTGATCACACCTGCCGTATGACATGGGGCATTGTCGTGCTGAAACAGATAAGGACCACTACCGAATTGTGCCCACAATGTCGGTAGCGCAGAATTGTCCAGGATCGTTAGGTATGCATCTGCATTCATGTTTCCACGCACTAACACAAGGGGACCAAGACCATACCAGGAGAAGCATGACCACACCATGATGCTTCCACATGCCTTTGGTGGGGTGTCCGGTGACGAATGGCCAGATAGTGTATATCCCCTTATCCATTCACACCTCTAGAATTCAGATTGTTGCGCCCTCTATTCTTGAACGAACAACAATTCATCGATTTGTTTCTCCCATTTTCTGCTGGAGACAAATTCGTTTCCCCTCCAATCAATCTTTTTTTCTCTTCTTTTTTTTTCCCTGTTCCGTCAATTAATGAGCGCAACGTTAAAGCCATTATTGATAAATTAACAAAAGGTACAACAGCGCCAGGTGTTCCATTAAACTCTGAAACAAGTTTTTTTCTCAACGTTCAGTCTTTCACTTTTTTATATCCTTTTGTATATGTATTTGGAGGTTTGCCACAAAAGGAAACCACTTTCTAGTCATCTGAAAATTTTGTGCAGCCTTCCCCAATATGCTGAAGGCTGTAGTAGAAATAATGTAAAAACAAATTCTATCATCTTTAAATCTACTAACTCGTAATAGAAATAGAGACTTCTGTTATGATTAACTATGATAAAAGACAATTACGAAAAGAAGAAATAAAAATCTACTTGACTTCCAGTACAGAGAGGTGACGTCATGAATGAGCTCAGGAAAATGACGTTTGCGTCAATTGTTTTTAAATCAACAAACTGTTAAATCTTAAAGGTGGAATATTGTAAATTTTACGGAGCTTTGTATTGTATATTTATATTTTATATTGTTTGTACAGTCAGAAAATTTAGTCGTACTGTGTAATTTAGCTATACAGCACAATTGTGATGCACCCATTTCAACGTTTCGTAAAATTAATTAGAAACGTTTTTACTATAACTACGAAGAATTAAAGACTACTTACACAAAGTAATGGAAAATTGAGGACTAAAAGTGGTAAACGTTGTAAGTGCCAAAAGCGAAAGTGTTGGGAAATCGCATCGTTCCGCACATCAGCCCGTAAGAACGTGCACACTAGTGACCTCTTTACACGCCCTTTGAACCACTTTTCACGTTTACCACATTATAAAGCATGGCACATTTCACAGTTTAACGTGGAAAACAGTGTTTGAATTATTTTGGCACTTACAGCGTTTACCAGTTTTAGTCTTCAATTCAACCTAAAAACAATCGATTAGTGTTGGTCAAACTGTATCTTGGACAAACATGATGTATAAGGAAGTGACATGTAAGAGTGTGATGTGGTAGCCTATCACATTAAGTATAAGCTTTCAAATATTCAGAACTGGTGTACTAATTGATGGCTACTAAAACTTCCTGTCATTCTTTGGGTTGTACAATCGACATCTATTGTTTAATGTGTTGTGCTACAATGCAACAGATTCCTTAAAAATGTGCAAAACGTCTGTAATACCCCGCACATTTAGTTGAATGATAATACATTGCGTGAGTTATAACTCGTTCCTCTTCCCGCCCAAAACCTCATAGCAACGCAGAAGCGGAAGAGCTAATCAAATACTTCCTTAACAACACTAAGGAAAGCTGATTGGCTGCTTTATTGACGTGCCGCTGTTACGTTAAACATTCTTTAGAGGGAAGAGAATAAAGTTACACCTCCCGTAGTATAACTGCCAAAGAAGGGGAAGTTATGACGACCACCCACTTAGAAGATTACTGTAGTTGGATTCTAGCACACTGTGGAGATTTCAACATATTTTTGGTTTTCGTTATTTTTCTTCTAACCATTGTCGCAGTCGAAGGTTGTTTCGGGTGAACGATCTAACAGGATTTGTGCGAGCTTCACAAGGTTCCGACATGCAATTAATGTGGCGGTACAACAAAGAGATTAATTGTTGTTCGCATTTGTAAAAAATGAAAGTGAAGCGTTTTCAACCTGGTATTTGCTTTATTCATTCTATTCATATGGGATCGCTAAAAGGAGTGGATTTCGGAAATCTGATTCTTACAATGGCGTTGTGATGTTTATGAATGAATCGATTCATGTGAACGATTCATTGTAATGGATCGTGTGAATCGATTCGTGACTCATGATTTCCATTCCAACAAATGATTGTATTGATTATTGGAAAGTTTCTCGTCCTCTAGTTTATAGTGAGATATCATGTTTTAACTTTCCTCTGTTCTCATGCCATTGAGAGAAAAGGAACGAAATCAAGCAGAATTTAATCCAATCAAAGGAATTACTATTAAATCGATTTTTAAGAAGAACAGATCTTTTTTATCACTATTTTGCAGTAAAATCTTTGTTTTGTAGTTTGTTTTCCGTTTAAGGAATCCAAAACCATTTTTGGATGATACGTTTCATATACATTTTTACACCGTACACATGCACACAGAGATAGGAATACCAACACACACATTATATATATATATATATATATATATATATATATAAAGAAACTTTCAAAATTGTTCTTGAATGTTTGATTAATACGACGCGATAATAATTTTTAGAAATTAAACTAATAAATATTAAGGAACTTGGTAACTTCTGGTAATATTAACGACATGTATTCCGCCTTAATTTGGAAGAATGTTCTTCGGAATGAGTGTGAAGTATATTTTGGAATCATAAACAGGCATAGAATTTTGTCTGAAGAATTATAAACATTTAATTTTTTTGTGGGGGCAGGGGGAAGCAAAAATCGATATTATTATTATTATCACACGTATTTGTGGATGTCATATAGAGAATTATGAATTCGGTCAAAAGCGTTGGATAGCACATTTTTAGGTAACTTTCTGAAAAGTACAGTAAAGTAGACATGGGACATGTCGTGATATTAAAAAGTTATGCATTTTCAAATGTCAGTTGAAAAGTGTGACGAATGTTTGCATATAGTATAGAGCAACGCTTTTATAATTCAACATACCTTCCCCCTCTCAAATTCCCTGCATGAAATTTTATATAAAAATTAATATGAAATGCATAATTGACATTGCAATCAAAGGTATCCTTTATCAGACGATCTCTCTGTGTTTGTTGAATATCAATAAAACATTTTTGACCTAATTGACACAGTTTCAACAATGCATACCTACAATATTCTGCAAAACGATATCTGTAACCACTGTAATATTGGTGAGTGTCTTTTGAATAGCAAGTAGGTTCGAGGTGCAGTCGCGGAGACAAATGTTTTAGTGTAAGTACAAAATATTTCTACAGTATTTATACATCACATTGTATAACCATAAGATAATTACATTCATTTCAGAACGTACTTTACCTGCAAAAAGCTTACTGGAAAATATAAAGTGTTATGAAATTTGAATAATGTTGAGCCTTTTAATCAGTTCTGGGGGGGGGGGGGGGGCAAATTCTGTATCGTGGCCACTGGTGGATAGATTACAACAAAATAATTTGCAATGTATATTAATGCATATACCAAAGCGTATGTAGCCTACATACCAAAGTCAGGATATAACATAGTTCTAAGGTCTGTCTCTGCTTGTACAGGATAGTAAAAAAATATATGATAGTACGTTTTGTCAGTTCTGTGTTCCTATGTTAATAACCAAGGTGATGTATTATTTTTTATTATAATCAATGATTTATTATTTTTAATTGTAATCAAAATTACATGCTCCATACCACTTGAGGCACAAGAGCCACTCTAACTTGGTGAAAGGAATGCAAACAAATCAAATCAAATCGTAATCATGATTCTATCCATGGCCTACCACTGATGACGTAGCAGATCGACGAGAAATCTTCGCGAGGGTCTTGTATATACAAGAAGGTGTTGCTCGTGCCCTATTGCTTCCCTATAAAACACGCCACTGGGTCTTCGCATCTCGTGTGAATATCCACGCACCGCTTTTTAATTAAGGCCGGAGAAAAACAAAGACCGACCAAATTGACGTTGTCACAATGCAGAAAATGATCAACTCCCTTCTTGGAGCTTTCTTCCGGTGGACACCCACAAAACACCATTCGCCAATCACAATTAATGACAATCCAAGTGGGAGGAGTCTCTTGTCGGATTACTATCAGCATGACTCTGAGACCTCACTTCCGGCAAGCCTTGGGAGAAGAGGGGCGGGAGAGGAAGAAGCTATTGTTGTAACTGCTTCGAGGCGCCATTGTTTCTTGACTTGGATTCCAAGAATTGCACCTCCTCGTGATACGTGGGCGATGATATGCACGCCTCCTTCTTCCAGAAGGTTTATTGACCACGGTATATCGATTGAAAAATTGGCTTTCTTTTTTTTTATTTGCTACAAGAATAGTTGGCAATATTCGATTACTGTTCTGTAGTTTTAGTTATTTAATCCCAAAAATGAGCCAGTTACAACCACTGGCTAACGCAAGATTTTTTTTCGGGAAAATAGGGGGCTGGAATTATAAAAGAGGCGGTATTTTGTACATGTAGAACTTTCCACTCTCAAAAACAGTAAGAGGGTTTACATTTGCCACTCTGGCGTTTCCACAGTTCTTCACGGCTTTTTTTAAAAAAATATTGATTTTCTCACAATTTCGGAGGGGGCTGTAGCCCCATCAGCCCCCTCCTCCTACATACATCCTAAGTATGAATTGAAGGACGTGGAGGAGGTTCAAGAAACTAGCAACTAGAGACAGCTTTAGCAGCTTGAGGATATACTGTCAGAACGGACGTTTATGTGACGTCACTTACTTATTGTCCGCTGTGCAAGCTCCACTAACAGCACTAAATCTAACCACCCTAACCTATTCACATTTTTATTTCTGCTATTAGATTCATACGTGAGTAGGTTAGGCAGGTCAGGTTTAGTGCTGTGAGCATTGCTTACAGGTACCTTTTTCTGGGTGACAATAAAACCACTGATATTCTATTTTAACGAAAGAAATATAAATGTGTGTAATTACATAAATGCAAGATCATCATTATGAGCATACCACAATATTTAGAGAAGTTTTTATGACGAACACAATAATAATAACAAACCAACTTGAAGAGAACTGGAACATTTCTTCTTGAAAAAAGAAAGCATCAAACTCACACACGCACGCAGTTGCTGCCTCTATCGCTAGCCGCTCTTGAAACTAACGTCATAGTGATATTTCTTTATATACAATTTTAGCTGTAACTTTTAAGGCATGTCAAATGGTTAGTAATCTCTTAAAAAATATTTTTACCATAATTCAAATATCATTTTTCCACTCTGTGGCCCTTTCCAAAACAGTTTTTCATCAGAGAAGGCCAAAAGAAAACAACCTAAATTCCTCAAACAACCCTTAAATTTATTTTCCATGCACGACATTTCCGAATTCCTTTCCAGGCTTCCATCTCTCAAACAAAGTTTCAAAACGGCATGCACCAGACAGCTGTAAAATTTACTGTCATTAGTATTCTTCTTATAGGCTGTGTGTGTGGATAATTTTTTAATGTTATTTTTCATTTTTCATTGTTGATATTCTGATATGAAATGGATTTATTCTGTGTTCAGGATTTTTGAAATAAAAAAAACCTGGAGAGATAAATTTTCCTCTCCTTTGACAAATATCACTGTATAGCACACATCATATATTTTTGTATTATATCTTACTGGCGGTGATTGAGTTCCAAAATTGGGGGGGGGGGGGGCAAGGTGCCAAAACTTGGAGGGACAAGGATAGCTTACTTCCCCCGACCCCCCTAATCACCGCCACTGCTTACTGTTAAAGACTGAAAGTGGTAATTGTTACTACCGGAATCATGGAAGTATTAGTTACACACAAGCTGGTATTACGTTTTCAAAAAATGATATGTCGATTTCAATACATTCACCTCAAAATAGTGTTAACACGATAAAGTCTTGATTTCATGACAGAAAAGAAACACTACTATGCTGATCAAGGCACTCTATATTTCAGTATAAAAAAAGACACTAAGCAATGTAACGTTTTAATCCTTTTTTTTACTGAAATATAGACTGCAATTGGAACCCACTTGGACTCTATGTTTTATTTAATTTGAACACTGGTCACAGTCAAGACTAAAGAGAGTTTTTTTTTTTTTTTCAGAAATCCAGCACTTTCCACAATTCATGGCGAGTGTGTGCATGTCGAAATTCTATCCGGAACTGATCTGTTCGATATATTGAGAGCATCTCTTGATCATTCGCCGCCAGGAAAGCTTCAAGACGTATCTGGAATCGATTGTTGTTCCTCAGTCAACCAAATTCTTATATTTGTAGCTGTGGTAGTTTTTTTTGTGATAATGATAGTTCACATGAATGGTCACAGCTGGCGCATGATGGTACTTATCCAGTGTTACTCGTTGTGTGTAACTTGACAGAAATTTATTATTGATGTTCTGTTATATTTTGAAGTCGTATTACTGTAGTACCAAGTGGCGGAAATCCAACGCAACCTTAAATGAGTGTAGATGGTACTGAATTTATGCCACCAGTGTCCAGAAATTTCGCATATGATGGTATGCTTTAGGTCATTGCTACATTTTACTATATTTTCACGTATAGACACCCTTTTATTCAAACTGGGCACTAGCTGGCAACACCACTGTTACTTACCTTTCAGCTAACATTTTTAGTGCAATAAGGAACAGTGGGATACACAAGTGTTGCTCAGCAAATTGTCAATGACTAATTTTTCTCAAGCACCCTACTTGTTTTTAAAGATTGAATTTTTACATATACTAATACAGAAGTTGGCAGCAGCTTGTTTATCGTTTTGTTTTTCAAATTAAAAATGTTCAAGCTATGTTTTGAGTAAAACAAAGACAATAAACATGGTGATGGACAATTTGCTTGGCAATACTTATGTATCCCATAAACAAGCTTGATAACCATTACACCAGTATACCTATACATAAAAATCCATTTAAAACCACATAGAATTCAATAGAAATGTAATGGACAATTTGTGGAGCAATATTTGTGCATCCCACTCTATACCTTTGTAATTTAATAGAGCCCCCCCCCAAAAAAAAACACGTTACTACAGGAAACAATCCTGGAACAACACACCAAGAAGTAAAACAAACTTTTGAGGAAGAAATAACTATAAATTTATTTTTACAGAACATTATATAACATGATGTTTCGTGGCTAGGAACCACACCTTAATATCTTAATGATTGACTAGTATGGTGGTCACGTTGCGTTCGTATTTCATGTTTTTTAGGCGAACAAAGAAAAAAACATTTTCGCTTATGTACACACATTTCACAAGAATAAGTAATAATAACTTATTCATCACAATTTCTTCGATAAAAGAGAATTGAAAAAATTCACATTCTAAAAATGTCCAACTCCACCTAAAAAGTCTTTGGAAACATTCTGCAAAAGGACATGCATATTATTTGAGGACTCAAATATTCGATGTTTACGTTATTTAATGGTGGTTTATCGACAAAATATGCATAGGACTTCAGTTAATTTTTTTTAAATGAAAAGAACAACCATTTGTATTGTACAAATGAATAATACAATACATGTGCGCATGTATAAATGCGGACACTATTTGAAGATGTAATTACCTTAAATCAAATGTAAAATTAATCATTAGTCTAGTACAAGACAAATATCACTGTATAACACACGATGTATGTACCTTTTTTGCGTTTTTCTAATTGCGGAGGTAAAAATTATAGAGAAAATGTTAGAAGTACTCAGCTTTGTTTGCCAGCATTTAAATTTAAACAAACATATCGTTCAATAATATGATTTATGGTATATTAAAATATTCCATTATAATTTAACCTTTCTTCTATCATTAGCATCATAAAATTACACTATAATTTATTGAGAGCTTTAAATCCCAATTTATAAATAAGAGACTTTCGATTGTGCTTAATATTGTGGTGTGATTTTTCAATTTAAAGAAAGCATTTTACAATTACTTAAGAATATATTAAATAACTTATTCTAATTTAAAATTGGTGTTTCATTTCTTCTTTCTTAAAGCAAATCGAAATCGTTCGTGAAGATAGCAAGATTACATAACTAATAATTACACACACTTGATTTTGAATTTAATTCATTTTATTGTAATGGTTCAACTTATTTTTCGTTCTTCAGTTTTACTAATCATGCAAATAAAATGTAGTAATAAGTTATAGCCTACTGAGAAATTCATCTTCAGTGCTTCTACCCACACTTTTTCGCCTTTAGATGGCGGCTTCTGATAAGGGATGAACAAAATTCTGGCTATGGGTTTGGTCCTCATGTTTTAACACCGGTAACAAAAGTGATTTCATTGTTTGTATAATTTTTATTTATAGTATGATTTAAATTTTAATATACCAGAGTTAATAATAATATAAGAACTAGATGTTTGTGTCTTTGATAATAACTGTAGGGAAAAATGACATAAAATCACAAAGTATTGGAATGAACTAAAATGCATTATCTGTTTGTACCTGCAGGTGAAATGGTTGATCGACATGTGCTAGAATTAGAAAATATTATTTTGTATGGAGTGGAATATACTGTTTAAAAAAAAAAAAACACATACAGTTCTGTACTAGAAAACTAAGCTGCATACTTATATGTGACCCTGTTTCTCCAGAACTATAAACTAGTATAATCTAGCAAGATAAAGATTGATTTGTCTAAAAAAAACATTACTTTTTAAACTGAGATCAGGGATAGAACCTTACAATAAATTAACATAAGGCAGTCATTATCATATGCATTCCAGTATTTGAGGTTCCAATTCATAGTCTTACATTTTTTAAAAAACATACACCAAACTAATCATTAATTGTTGTTGAAATTTACAACATGTAAAAATGGTGAAAACACATTTAATTGAATGAATTTATGCTAGGATTTTCTCGCTCCATACAGCAAAATAATAATAACAACAATAAAAAGAAAAACCTAAGACTAGATGAAACAGTACAAGAGACTTGATTTGCGAGGTGTAATATTGATATGAAAGTAACATTTGTAATTCAGAATTGAATGTTTCTGGTTAAGAACAACTGAGAATTGCCTTTGCATTATTTTTTCATACTGTTGTTCAAAAAAAAAATGACCACCACGTTACAGTAACAAGTTGATCTTGTTCATCTTTGGAACTAATCGCGAAATCTCGTGAGATACCTTGAAGAAATATACCGAATATATGAAATGCACATCAACTATGGAGTTGTTTTTAGAACGTTGATCTTTATAAAATGTACAAGCGGTGCATTTCACCCCCAAAAAGATTAAAGCAATGCACATGTACACTTCCTAGACTGTTCGAATCAAGCTGAGTGACCCTTGGAAGATTCACCACATTTATTGAAAACCCTGTGACGTGTTCTTAAATGCCGTTCTCTCTTGGTAAACACAAGTCTTTTTCATGTCTTATCTGTTGATGAACGGCAAGCAAGAGGTGTGGAGGGCAAAGGGAAAAAGAAGACAGTCAAGAGTCACTACATCATCTTGATGGTAACGCCCTCTCTGTGCCGTAACTTGCTGGCGGCAAGCATTACTCTTTCATCTAGTTATCTTCCGAGTCAGTTCACCGTGAGATTCTGGTAACGATGGCTGTAGTGAGCACGACCGTTTACAAGTTGCTTTTTGTTCTCTTATTATTGTTTTTCCCACCTCTTCTTCACGGTTTCTCCTCAAAGCACACTACAATTGCTCAGCAACCATAACTTTTGGACAGATGCAAATATCAACATCGCCAAGCGCGGTGAGAAACATCACATTACTCCCCCCTTTTTACCAGCTTTAGTTTCCACGTCACCTTTAGCTACTAAACTCCTTGTCGAGTCACTCTCGCTCGACCATGCTGGAACCGAAGAGCACCGCACTTCCATTCTTGACCGTCGGCGGCGCGCCGATCGTTCACCAGTCATGGCGCCCCATAATCACATGGTTGGGCATGGGTCGGCTGGTTACATGATGGACTTGAGCCTGCAAGAAACAAGGAAAAAGAAGAATAAAAATCTTGCCTGCATTATGGCATACAAAGACAACAATATTATTTTACAAGCATCTGGTCATAATATACAGTTAGAAGAACAGAATATGGATAAACCCTGCCCTGTAACATGAGAAGAGGACTCTGCCAAGTTATCCAACAACTGTCATTTCATTGACATCATGTATGAAAAATGTATAGGATTGTCTCATATTGTCTCTAAACCGTTCTTCTTAGCACTTGATATTACCAATATATCCATAACATTTTGATTTTTTTTTAATATGGTTATTTCCAATAGTTTTTACCATTTAAAAGACATGCAATTTCCGAACAGTTAAAGTTCTAGGCCACATTCCATCGTTTTGCATTTACTAAAACAATTTTTACATATTTGCACAAATCAAGTGAGCTAGTGTAGTGTAATATGTTCTTTGGTAATTTGATTTTTTTTAGATAGATAGATAATATGGACTAAATAAACTTTTTTGTGTTTAGCTGCGAAAAACAGATTCGTAGAAACAGCATCTTGTGTCTGTCAAATTATTTGAAGGGTTACCTTTCGAATCAAAGAATTTAGGGGGTACAGTACCACTTCCAACAACTTGGGAGATACAGTGAGTGTACCCATGTGCAATGTACTCTGCGGCACTGCGGAACCGATATTAGTGTGGAATCCATAGTTTTCTGGGTCGCTAAGATGAATAGTGACACTCCCAATGCCATTCAACTCCAAGTCACCCCTGGCACACGTAGGGGTGGGGGTGGGAAGGGGGTGACATATAAAACGACCGATATTAGTGTGGAATCCATAATTTTCTGGGTCGCTAAGATGAATAATGACACTCCCAATGCCATTCAACTCCAATACACCACTGGCACCCCTAGGGGTGTGGGTGGGAAGGGGTGACATGTAAGACGACCGATATTAGTGTGGAATCCATAGTTTTCGGGGTCGCTAAAATGAATAATGACACTCCCAATGCCATTCAACTCCAATACACCACTGGCACCTCTAGGGGTTGGGGTGGGAACGGGGTGACATGTAACACGACCGATATTAGTGTGGAATCCATAGTTTGCGGGGCCGCTGAAACTAAAACTCTGGTGACCCGATTTTCATAATTGGGAGTGGAATACGCAGAAACTAATATTAATAAAAAAAAAATTAATAACTTTAAATGTTACAATTTTCAAGTAGCGGTATCCATATCAGTGGGAATCGGTAGGAGTATCGGTATAGGTATTGGTTCAGGTCAGCTCATATATATATATATATATATATATATATATATATATATATATATATATATATATATATATATATATACATACACATACATACTTACATACACACTCATAATATTGTCATAATGTCACACATGCACACAAACAAGGGGAGAGGGACAATGAAGGAGGTGATAATCATGTCTGTGTGTGTGTGTGTGTGTGTGTGTGTGTGTGAGCACATGATGTGCAAGCGCCAATGATCGCTTAGATCTGGTACTTGATCGTTTAATTACATCCTTAGAGGGAGCGGATACGGGCGGTTTCCTGCACCCTGATACATTCTGATGCAATCACGCACGTACACACTGGACCAGAATCGATATCCGACACACATCCTGGTCAATATGCATTGTGCTCTACACGGGCGTTCAACGGAACAAACGCCGGGTCGCGGTTCAAAAGGAGCCGACTGACACTCCCCCTCCCTCTCCCCGCGGAATGACGTCAGGAGACAAGGATCCTAACTATGGAGGTGGTGTTATGGTATGCTAGATGTAACACGCTGGATAGTGTCAGTGATGCGGTCTGGAAATTTGTAGTGGTCAACAACAGGGAACGTTACACACATTCTTTTCTAATGATAATAGTTTCGAATTTCCGCATATACATTTAATTATTACAATTATGTCTGATATATGTAATATGTATGAAAATCGTAAATTATATAACTACTGAAACATACTGAAGCTGACCTCCGTCTGGCCGAGTGGCTATCATAGCGCTATACGACGTCAGGGGTCCCGGGTTCGAATCCCGGCCTGGGTGCTCCTCATCAATTTCATCCACTCATCCTCATCGTCGCGATTTGTCAATTAATCAATCAAATTAAAATCTAACTTGTCCTGCCAAATACTCTCATTTACTCATAATACATACGCAAGGAGAATATATTCACTAGTCCTCAAACTACACGATTTCATTGAGGGTGTAAAACGTGACCTTCTGGAAAGAGCCTCGCATGTCAAACGAGGCTCTTGGCTTCCTAAGCCAAAGTCCCGGGTTCGATGCCCGGTGAAGCCACACAGTGGTTCGGATCCCAGTTTAAACTGCAGATCCAGTCCCAAATTAGCCCTCCTGTACATTGAATTTTCAGGTGCACAAGTGTTGGTAATTATGTTGTTTTTTTCGAGCTAAGGAATCTTGTAGGATTGCCTCAAACCCCACACTCCCTCCATTACTCTACTTATGTGTGAGTGTGTGCGTGTATTTTGTATCCAGGCCAAATTAACCCCTTCCTTCAGTCTTTTTAACACATCCTTTTCCTACATAACTTCTTGCATTATTCTCTATTAACCCCCTTCTTCAGGCTTTTTAACACATCCTTTTCCTATATAACTTCCTGTATCTTTCCCTATTAACCCCTTTCTTCAGTCTTTTTAACACATCCTTTTCCTACATAACTTCTTGTATCTTTCCCTATTAACCCCTTTCTTCAGGCTTCACATCCTTTTCCTACATAACTTCTTGTATATTTCTCTATTAACCCCTTTCTTCAGTCTTTTTAACACATCCTTTTCCTACATAACTTCTTGTATCTTTCCCTATTAACCCCTTTCTTCAGTGTTATTAACACATCCTTTTCCTACATAACTTCTTGTATCCTTCCATATTAACCCCTTTCTTCAGTCTTTCTTACACATCCTTTTCCTACATAACTTCTTGTATATTTCTCTATTAACCCCTTTCTTCAGTCTTTTTAACACATCCTTTTCCTACATAACTTCTTGTATCTTTCCCTATTAACCCCTTTCTTCAGTGTTATTAACACATCCTTTTCCTACATAACTTCTTGTATCCTTCCATATTAACCCCTTTCTTCAGTCTTTCTAACACATCCTTTTCCTACATAACTTCTTGTATATTTCTCTATTAACCCCTTTCTTCAGTCTTTTTAACACATCCTTTTCCTACATAACTTCTTGTATCTTTCCCTATTAACCCCTTTCTTCAGTGTTATTAACACATCCTTTTCCTACATAACTTCTTGTATCCTTCCATATTAACCCCTTTCTTCAGTCTTTCTAACACATCCTTTTCCTACATAACTTCTTGTATATTTCTCTATTAACCCCTTTCTTCAGTCTTTTTAACACATCCTTTTCCTACATAACTTCTTGTATCTTTCCCTATTAACCCCTTTCTTCAGTGTTATTAACACATCCTTTTCCTACATAACTTCTTGTATCCTTCCATATTAACCCCTTTCTTCAGTCTTTCTAACACATCCTTTTCCTACATAACTTCTTGTATATTTCTCTATTAACCCCTTTCTTCAGTCTTTTTAACACATCCTTTTCCTACATAACTTCTTGTATCTTTCCCTATTAACCCCTTTCTTCAGTGTTATTAACACATCCTTTTCCTACATAACTTCTTGTATCCTTCCATATTAACCCCTTTCTTCAGTCTTTTTAACACATCCTTTTCCTACATAACTTCTTGTATCTTTCCCTATTAACCCCTTTCTTCAGTGTTATTAACACATCCTTTTCCTACATAACTTCTTGTATCCTTCCATATTAACCCCTTTCTTCAGTCTTTTTAACACATCCTTTTCCTACATAACTTCTTGTATATTTCTCTATTAACCCCTTTCTTCAGTCTTTTTAACACATCCTTTTCCTACATAACTTCTTGTATCTTTCCCTATTAACCCCTTTCTTCAGTGTTATTAACACATCCTTTTCCTACATAACTTCTTGTATCCTTCCATATTAACCCCTTTCTTCAGTCTTTCTAACACATCCTTTTCCTACATAACTTCTTGTATATTTCTCTATTAACCCCTTTCTTCAGTCTTTTTAACACATCCTTTTCCTACATAACTTCTTGTATCCTTCCATATTAACCCCTTTCTTCAGTCTTTTTAACACATCCTTTTCCTACATAACTTCTTGTATATTTCTCTATTAACCCCTTTCTTCAGTCTTTTTAACACATCCTTTTCCTACATAACTTCTTGTATCTTTCCCTATTAACCCCTTTCTTCAGTGTTATTAACACATCCTTTTCCTACATAACTTCTTGTATCCTTCCATATTAACCCCTTTCTTCAGTCTTTCTAACACATCCTTTTCCTACATAACTTCTTGTATATTTCTCTATTAACCCCTTTCTTCAGTCTTTTTAACACATCCTTTTCCTACATAACTTCTTGTATCTTTCCCTATTAACCCCTTTCTTCAGTGTTATTAACACATCCTTTTCCTACATAACTTCTTGTATCCTTCCATATTAACCCCTTTCTTCAGTCTTTTTAACACATCCTTTTCCTACATAACTTCTTGTATATTTCTCTATTAACCCCTTTCTTCAGTCTTTTTAACACATCCTTTTCCTACATAACTTCTTGTATCTTTCCCTATTAACCCCTTTCTTCAGTGTTATTAACACATCCTTTTCCTACATAACTTCTTGTATCCTTCCATATTAACCCCTTTCTTCAGTCTTTCTAACACATCCTTTTCCTACATAACTTCTTGTATATTTCTCTATTAACCCCTTTCTTCAGTCTTTTTAACACATCCTTTTCCTACATAACTTCTTGTATCCTTCCATATTAACCCCTTTCTTCAGTCTTTCTAACACATCCTTTTCCTACATAACTTCTTGTATATTTCTCTATTAACCCCTTTCTTCAGTCTTTTTAACACATCCTTTTCCTACATAACTTCTTGTATCTTTCCCTATTAACCCCTTTCTTCAGTCTTTCTAACACATCCTTTTCCTACATAACTTCTTGTATATTTCTCTATTAACCCCTTTCTTCAGTCTTTTTAACACATCCTTTTCCTACATAACTTCTTGTATCTTTCCCTATTAACCCCTTTCTTCAGTGTTATTAACACATCCTTTTCCTACATAACTTCTTGTATCCTTCCATATTAACCCCTTTCTTCAGTCTTTTTAACACATCCTTTTCCTACATAACTTCTTGTATATTTCTCTATTAACCCCTTTTTTCAGTCTTTTTAACACATCCTTTTCCTACATAACTTCTTGTATCTTTCCCTATTAACCCCTTTCTTCAGTGTTATTAACACATCCTTTTCCTACATAACTTCTTGTATCCTTCCATATTAACCCCTTTCTTCAGTCTTTCTAACACATCCTTTTCCTACATAACTTCTTGTATATTTCTCTATTAACCCCTTTCTTCAGTCTTTTTAACACATCCTTTTCCTACATAACTTCTTGTATCTTTCCCTATTAACCCCTTTCTTCAGTCTTTCTAACACATCCTTTTCCTACATAACTTCTTGTATATTTCTCTATTAACCCCTTTCTTCAGTCTTTTTAACACATCCTTTTCCTACATAACTTCTTGTATCTTTCCCTATTAACCCCTTTCTTCAGTGTTATTAACACATCCTTTTCCTACATAACTTCTTGTATCCTTCCATATTAACCCCTTTCTTCAGTCTTTTTAACACATCCTTTTCCTACATAACTTCTTGTATATTTCTCTATTAACCCCTTTCTTCAGTCTTTTTAACACATCCTTTTCCTACATAACTTCTTGTATCTTTCCCTATTAACCCCTTTCTTCAGTGTTATTAACACATCCTTTTCCTACATAACTTCTTGTATCCTTCCATATTAACCCCTTTCTTCAGTCTTTCTAACACATCCTTTTCCTACATAACTTCTTGTATATTTCTCTATTAACCCCTTTCTTCAGTCTTTTTAACACATCCTTTTCCTACATAACTTCTTGTATCCTTCCATATTAACCCCTTTCTTCAGTCTTTTTAACACATCCTTTTCCTACATAACTTCTTGTATCCTTCCATATTAACCCCTTTCTTCAGTCTTTCTAACACATCCTTTTCCTACATAACTTCTTGTATATTTCTCTATTAACCCCTTTCTTCAGTCTTTTTAACACATCCTTTTCCTACATAACTTCTTGTATCCTTCCATATTAACCCCTTTCTTCAGTCTTTTTAACACATCCTTTTCCTACATAACTTCTTGTATATTTCTCTATTAACCCCTTTCTTCAGTCTTTTTAACACATCCTTTTCCTACATAACTTCTTGTATCTTTCCCTATTAACCCCTTTCTTCAGTGTTATTAACACATCCTTTTCCTACATAACTTCTTGTATCCTTCCATATTAACCCCTTTCTTCAGTCTTTCTAACACATCCTTTTCCTACATAACTTCTTGTATATTTCTCTATTAACCCCTTTCTTCAGTCTTTTTAACACATCCTTTTCCTACATAACTTCTTGTATCTTTCCCTATTAACCCCTTTCTTCAGTGTTATTAACACATCCTTTTCCTACATAACTTCTTGTATCCTTCCATATTAACCCCTTTCTTCAGTCTTTCTAACACATCCTTTTCCTACATAACTTCTTGTATATTTCTCTATTAACCCCTTTCTTCAGTCTTTTTAACACATCCTTTTCCTACATAACTTCTTGTATCCTTCCATATTAACCCCTTTCTTCAGTCTTTTTAACACATCCTTTTCCTACATAACTTCTTGTATATTTCTCTATTAACCCCTTTCTTCAGTCTTTTTAACACATCCTTTTCCTACATAACTTCTTGTATCTTTCCCTATTAACCCCTTTCTTCAGTGTTATTAACACATCCTTTTCCTACATAACTTCTTGTATCCTTCCATATTAACCCCTTTCTTCAGTCTTTCTAACACATCCTTTTCCTACATAACTTCCTTCTTGTATATTTCTCTATTAAACCCCTTTCTTCAGTCTTATTAACACAACCTTTTCCTACATAACTTCTTGTATCTTTCCCTATTAACCCCTTTCTTCAGTGTTATTAAACCACATCCTTTTCCTACATAACTTCTTGTATCCTTCATATTAACCCCTTTCTTCAGTCTTTTTAAACACATCCTTTTCCTCACATAACTTCTTGTATATTTCTCTATTAACCCCTTTCTTCAGTTCTTTTAACACATCCTTTTCCTACATAACTTCTTGTATCTTTCCCTATTAACCCCTTTCTTCAGTGTTATTAACACATCCTTTCCTACATAACTTCTTGTATCCTTCCATATTAACCCCTTTCTTCAGTCTTTCTAACACATCCTTTTCCTACATAACTTCTTGTATATTTCTCTATTAACCCCTTTCTTCAGTCTTTTTAACACATCCTTTCCTACATAACTTCTTGTATCTTTCCCTATTAACCCCTTTCTTCAGTGTTATTAACACATCCTTTTCCTACATAACTTCTTGTATCCTTCCATATTAACCCCTTTCTTCAGTCTTTCTAACACATCCTTTTCCTACATAACTTCTTGTATATTTCTCTATTAACCCTTTCTTCAGTCTTTTTAACACATCCTTTTCCTACATAACTTCTTGTATCTTTCCCTATTAACCCCTTTCTTCAGTGTTATTAACACATCCTTTTCCTACATAACTTCTTGTATCCTTCCATATTAACCCCTTTCTTCAGTCTTTCTAACACATCCTTTTCCTACATAACTTCTTGTATATTTCTCTATTAACCCCTTTCTTCAGTCTTTTTAACACATCCTTTCCTACATAACTTCTTGTATCTTTCCCTATTAACCCCTTTCTTCAGTGTTATTAACACATCCTTTTCCTACATAACTTCTTGTATCCTTCCATATTAACCCTTTCTTCAGTCTTTCTAACACATCCTTTTCCTACATAACTTCTTGTATATTTCTCTATTAACCCCTTTCTTCAGTCTTTTTAACACATCCTTTTCCTACATAACTTCTTGTATCTTCCCTATTAACCCCTTTCTTCAGTGTTATTAACACATCCTTTTCCTACATAACTTCTTGTATCCTTCCATATTAACCCCTTTCTTCAGTCTTTCTAACACATCCTTTTCCTACATAACTTCTTGTATATTTCTCTATTAACCCTTTCTTCAGTCTTTTTAACACATCCTTTTCCTACATAACTTCTTGTATCTTTCCCTATTAACCCTTTCTTCAGTGTTATTAACACATCCTTTTCCTACATAACTTCTTGTATCCTTCCATATTAACCCCTTTCTTCAGTCTTTCTAACACATCCTTTTCCTACATAACTTCTTGTATATTTCTCTATTAACCCTTTCTTCAGTCTTTTTAACACATCCTTTTCCTACATAACTTCTTGTATCTTTCCCTATTAACCCCTTTCTTCAGTGTTATTAACACATCCTTTTCCTACATAACTTCTTGTATCCTTCCATATTAACCCCTTTCTTCAGTCTTTCTAACACATCCTTTTCCTACATAACTTCTTGTATATTTCTCTATTAACCCCTTTCTTCAGTGCTTTTTAACACATCCTTTTCCTACATAACTTCTTGTATCCTTCCATATTAACCCCTTTCTTCAGTCTTTTAACACATCCTTTTCCTACATAACTTCTTGTATATTTCTCCTATTAACCCCTTTCTTCAGTCTTTTTAACACATCCTTTTCCTACATAACTTCTTGTATCTTTCCCTATTAACCCCTTTCTTCAGTGTTATTAACACATCCTTTTCCTACATAACTTCTTGTATCCTTCCATATTAACCCCTTTCTTCAGTCTTTCTAACACATCCTTTTCCTACATAACTTCTTGTATATTTCTCTATTAACCCCTTTCTTCAGTCTTTTTAACACATCCTTTTCCTACATAACTTCTTGTATCTTTCCCTATTAACCCCTTTCTTCAGTCTTTTTCTAACACATCCTTTTCCTACATAACTTCTTGTATATTTCTCTATTAACCCCTTTCTTCAGTCTTTTTAACACATCCTTTTCCTACATAACTTCTTGTATCTTTCCCTATTAACCCTTTCTTCAGTGTTATTAACACATCCTTTTCCTACATAACTTCTTGTATCCTTCCATATTAACCCCTTTCTTCAGTCTTTCTAACACATCCTTTTCCTACATAACTTCTTGTATATTTCTCTATTAACCCCTTTCTTCAGTCTTTTTAACACATCCTTTTCCTACATAACTTCTTGTATCTTTCCCTATTAACCCCTTTCTTCAGTGTTATTAACACATCCTTTTCCTACATAACTTCTTGTATCCTTCCATATTAACCCCTTTCTTCAGTCTTTCTAACACATCCTTTTCCTACATAACTTCTTGTATATTTCTCTATTAACCCCTTTCTTCAGTCTTTTTAACACATCCTTTTCCTACATAACTTCTTGTATCTTCCCTATTGAACCCCTTTCTTCAGTCTTTTTAACACATCCTTTTCCTACATAACTTCTTGTATCCTTCCATATTAACCCCTTTCTTCAGTCTTTCTAACACATCCTTTTCCTACATAACTTCTTGTATATTTCTCTATTAACCCCTTTCTTCAGTCTTTTTAACACATCCTTTTCCTACATAACTTCTTGTATCCTTCCATATTAACCCCTTTCTTCAGTCTTTTTAACACATCCTTTTCCTACATAACTTCTTGTATATTTCTCTATTAACCCCTTTCTTCAGTCTTTTTAACACATCCTTTTCCTACATAACTTCTTGTATCTTTCCCTATTAACCCCTTTCTTCAGTGTTATTAACACATCCTTTTCCTACATAACTTCTTGTATCCTTCCATATTAACCCCTTTCTTCAGTCTTTCTAACACATCCTTTTCCTACATAACTTCTTGTATATTTCTCTATTAACCCCTTTCTTCAGTCTTTTTAACACATCCTTTTCCTACATAACTTCTTGTATCTTTCCCTATTAACCCCTTTCTTCAGTGTTATTAACACATCCTTTTCCTACATAACTTCTTGTATCCTTCCATATTAACCCCTTTCTTCAGTCTTTCTAACACATCCTTTTCCTACATAACTTCTTGTATATTTCTCTATTAACCCCTTTCTTCAGTCTTTTTAACACATCCTTTTCCTACATAACTTCTTGTATCCTTCCATATTAACCCCTTTCTTCAGTCTTTTTAACACATCCTTTTCCTACATAACTTCTTGTATATTTCTCTATTAACCCCTTTCTTCAGTCTTTTAACACATCCTTTTCCTACATAACTTCTTGTATCTTTCCTATTAACCCCTTTCTTCAGTGTTATTAACACATCCTTTTCCTACATAACTTCTTGTATCCTTCCATATTAACCCCTTTCTTCAGTCTTTCTAACACATCCTTTTCCTACATAACTTCTTGTATATTTCTCTATTAACCCCTTTCTTCAGTCTTTTTAACACATCCTTTTCCTACATAACTTCTTGTATCTTTCCTATTAACCCCTTTCTTCAGTGTTATTAACACATCCTTTTCCTACATAACTTCTTGTATCCTTCCATATTAACCCTTTCTTCAGTCTTTCTAACACATCCTTTTCCTACATAACTTCTTGTATATTTCTCTATTAACCCTTTCTTCAGTCTTTTTAACACATCCTTTTCCTACATAACTTCTTGTATCTTTCCTATTAACCCCTTTCTTCAGTGTTATTAACACATCCTTTTCCTACATAACTTCTTGTATCCTTCCATATTAACCCCTTTCTTCAGTCTTTCTAACACATCCTTTTCCTACATAACTTCTTGTATATTTCTCTATTAACCCCTTTCTTCAGTCTTTTTAACACATCCTTTCCTACATAACTTCTTGTATCTTTCCCTATTAACCCCTTTCTTCAGTGTTATTAACACATCCTTTTCCTACATAACTTCTTGTATCCTTCCATATTAACCCCTTTCTTCAGTCTTTCTAACACATCCTTTTCCTACATAACTTCTTGTATATTTCTCTATTAACCCCTTTCTTCAGTCTTTTTAACACATCCTTTTCCTACATAACTTCTTGTATCTTTCCCTATTAACCCCTTTCTTCAGTGTTATTAACACATCCTTTTTCCTACATAACTTCTTGTATCCTTCCATATTAACCCCTTTCTTCAGTCTTTCTTACACATCCTTTTCCTACATAACTTCTTGTATATTTCTCTATTAACCCCTTTCTTCAGTCTTTTTAACACATCCTTTTCCTACATAACTTCTTGTATCTTTCCCTATTAACCCCTTTCTTCAGTGTTATTAACACATCCTTTTCCTACATAACTTCTTGTATCCTTCCATATTAACCCCTTTCTTCAGTCTTTCTAACACATCCTTTTCCTACATAACTTCTTGTATATTTCTCTATTAACCCCTTTCTTCAGTCTTTTTAACACATCCTTTTCCTACATAACTTCTTGTATCTTTCCCTATTAACCCCTTTCTTCAGTGTTATTAACACATCCTTTTCCTACATAACTTCTTGTATCCTTCCATATTAACCCCTTTCTTCAGTCTTTCTAACACATCCTTTTCCTACATAACTTCTTGTATATTTCTCTATTAACCCCTTTCTTCAGTCTTTTTAACACATCCTTTTCCTACATAACTTCTTGTATCTTTCCCTATTAACCCCTTTCTTCAGTGTTATTAACACATCCTTTTCCTACATAACTTCTTGTATCCTTCCATATTAACCCCTTTCTTCAGTCTTTCTAACACATCCTTTTCCTACATAACTTCTTGTATATTTCTCTATTAACCCCTTTCTTCAGTCTTTTTAACACATCCTTTTCCTACATAACTTCTTGTATCCTTCCATATTAACCCCTTTCTTCAGTCTTTTTAACACATCCTTTTCCTACATAACTTCTTGTATATTTCTCTATTAACCCCTTTCTTCAGTCTTTTTAACACATCCTTTTCCTACATAACTTCTTGTATCTTTCCCTATTAACCCCTTTCTTCAGTGTTATTAACACATCCTTTTCCTACATAACTTCTTGTATCCTTCCATATTAACCCCTTTCTTCAGTCTTTCTAACACATCCTTTTCCTACATAACTTCTTGTATATTTCTCTATTAACCCCTTTCTTCAGTCTTTTTAACACATCCTTTTCCTACATAACTTCTTGTATCTTTCCCTATTAACCCCTTTCTTCAGTGTTATTAACACATCCTTTTCCTACATAACTTCTTGTATCCTTCCATATTAACCCCTTTCTTCAGTCTTTTTAACACATCCTTTTCCTACATAACTTCTTGTATATTTCTCTATTAACCCCTTTCTTCAGTCTTTTTAACACATCCTTTTCCTACATAACTTCTTGTATCTTTCCCTATTAACCCCTTTCTTCAGTGTTATTAACACATCCTTTTCCTACATAACTTCTTGTATCCTTCCATATTAACCCCTTTCTTCAGTCTTTCTAACACATCCTTTTCCTACATAACTTCTTGTATATTTCTCTATTAACCCCTTTCTTCAGTCTTTTTAACACATCCTTTTCCTACATAACTTCTTGTATCCTTCCATATTAACCCCTTTCTTCAGTCTTTCTAACACATCCTTTTCCTACATAACTTCTTGTATATTTCTCTATTAACCCCTTTCTTCAGTCTTTTTAACACATCCTTTTCCTACATAACTTCTTGTATCTTTCCCTATTAACCCCTTTCTTCAGTCTTTCTAACACATCCTTTTCCTACATAACTTCTTGTATATTTCTCTATTAACCCCTTTCTTCAGTCTTTTTAACACATCCTTTTCCTACATAACTTCTTGTATCTTTCCCTATTAACCCCTTTCTTCAGTGTTATTAACACATCCTTTTCCTACATAACTTCTTGTATCCTTCCATATTAACCCCTTTCTTCAGTCTTTTTAACACATCCTTTTCCTACATAACTTCTTGTATATTTCTCTATTAACCCCTTTCTTCAGTCTTTTTAACACATCCTTTTCCTACATAACTTCTTGTATCTTTCCCTATTAACCCCTTTCTTCAGTGTTATTAACACATCCTTTTCCTACATAACTTCTTGTATCCTTCCATATTAACCCCTTTCTTCAGTCTTTCTAACACATCCTTTTCCTACATAACTTCTTGTATATTTCTCTATTAACCCCTTTCTTCAGTCTTTTTAACACATCCTTTTCCTACATAACTTCTTGTATCTTTCCCTATTAACCCCTTTCTTCAGTCTTTCTAACACATCCTTTTCCTACATAACTTCTTGTATATTTCTCTATTAACCCCTTTCTTCAGTCTTTTTAACACATCCTTTTCCTACATAACTTCTTGTATCTTTCCCTATTAACCCCTTTCTTCAGTGTTATTAACACATCCTTTTCCTACATAACTTCTTGTATCCTTCCATATTAACCCCTTTCTTCAGTCTTTTTAACACATCCTTTTCCTACATAACTTCTTGTATATTTCTCTATTAACCCCTTTCTTCAGTCTTTTTAACACATCCTTTTCCTACATAACTTCTTGTATCTTTCCCTATTAACCCCTTTCTTCAGTGTTATTAACACATCCTTTTCCTACATAACTTCTTGTATCCTTCCATATTAACCCCTTTCTTCAGTCTTTCTAACACATCCTTTTCCTACATAACTTCTTGTATATTTCTCTATTAACCCCTTTCTTCAGTCTTTTTAACACATCCTTTTCCTACATAACTTCTTGTATCCTTCCATATTAACCCCTTTCTTCAGTCTTTTTAACACATCCTTTTCCTACATAACTTCTTGTATCCTTCCATATTAACCCCTTTCTTCAGTCTTTCTAACACATCCTTTTCCTACATAACTTCTTGTATATTTCTCTATTAACCCCTTTCTTCAGTCTTTTTAACACATCCTTTTCCTACATAACTTCTTGTATCCTTCCATATTAACCCCTTTCTTCAGTCTTTTTAACACATCCTTTTCCTACATAACTTCTTGTATATTTCTCTATTAACCCCTTTCTTCAGTCTTTTTAACACATCCTTTTCCTACATAACTTCTTGTATCTTTCCCTATTAACCCCTTTCTTCAGTGTTATTAACACATCCTTTTCCTACATAACTTCTTGTATCCTTCCATATTAACCCCTTTCTTCAGTCTTTCTAACACATCCTTTTCCTACATAACTTCTTGTATATTTCTCTATTAACCCCTTTCTTCAGTCTTTTTAACACATCCTTTTCCTACATAACTTCTTGTATCTTTCCCTATTAACCCCTTTCTTCAGTGTTATTAACACATCCTTTTCCTACATAACTTCTTGTATCCTTCCATATTAACCCCTTTCTTCAGTCTTTCTTAACACATCCTTTTCCTACATAACTTCTTGTATATTTCTCTATTAACCCCTTTCTTCAGTCTTTTTAACACATCCTTTTCCTACATAACTTCTTGTATCTTTCCCTATTAACCCCTTTCTTCAGTGTTATTAACACATCCTTTTCCTACATAACTTCTTGTATCCTTCCATATTAACCCCTTTCTTCAGTCTTTCTAACACATCCTTTTCCTACATAACTTCTTGTATATTTCTCTATTAACCCCTTTCTTCAGTCTTTTTAACACATCCTTTTCCTACATAACTTCTTGTATCTTTCCCTATTAACCCCTTTCTTCAGTGTTATTAACACATCCTTTTCCTACATAACTTCTTGTATCCTTCCATATTAACCCCTTTCTTCAGTCTTTCTAACACATCCTTTTCCTACATAACTTCTTGTATATTTCTCTATTAACCCCTTTCTTCAGTCTTTTTAACACATCCTTTTCCTACATAACTTCTTGTATCTTTCCCTATTAACCCCTTTCTTCAGTCTTTCTAACACATCCTTTTCCTACATAACTTCTTGTATATTTCTCTATTAACCCCTTTCTTCAGTCTTTTTAACACATCCTTTTCCTACATAACTTCTTGTATCTTTCCCTATTAACCCCTTTCTTCAGTGTTATTAACACATCCTTTTCCTACATAACTTCTTGTATCCTTCCATATTAACCCCTTTCTTCAGTCTTTTTAACACATCCTTTTCCTACATAACTTCTTGTATATTTCTCTATTAACCCCTTTCTTCAGTCTTTTTAACACATCCTTTTCCTACATAACTTCTTGTATCTTTCCCTATTAACCCCTTTCTTCAGTGTTATTAACACATCCTTTTCCTACATAACTTCTTGTATCCTTCCATATTAACCCCTTTCTTCAGTCTTTCTAACACATCCTTTTCCTACATAACTTCTTGTATATTTCTCTATTAACCCCTTTCTTCAGTCTTTTTAACACATCCTTTTCCTACATAACTTCTTGTATCCTTCCATATTAACCCCTTTCTTCAGTCTTTTTAACACATCCTTTTCCTACATAACTTCTTGTATCCTTCCATATTAACCCCTTTCTTCAGTCTTTCTAACACATCCTTTTCCTACATAACTTCTTGTATATTTCTCTATTAACCCCTTTCTTCAGTCTTTTTAACACATCCTTTTCCTACATAACTTCTTGTATCCTTCCATATTAACCCCTTTCTTCAGTCTTTTTAACACATCCTTTTCCTACATAACTTCTTGTATATTTCTCTATTAACCCCTTTCTTCAGTCTTTTTAACACATCCTTTTCCTACATAACTTCTTGTTTCTTTCCCTATTAACCCCTTTCTTCAGTGTTATTAACACATCCTTTTCCTACATAACTTCTTGTATCCTTCCATATTAACCCCTTTCTTCAGTCTTTTTAACACATCCTTTTCCTACATAACTTCTTGTATATTTCTCTATTAACCCCTTTCTTCAGTCTTTTTAACACATCCTTTTCCTACATAACTTCTTGTATCTTTCCCTATTAACCCCTTTCTTCAGTGTTATTAACACATCCTTTTCCTACATAACTTCTTGTATCCTTCCATATTAACCCCTTTCTTCAGTCTTTCTAACACATCCTTTTCCTACATAACTTCTTGTATATTTCTCTATTAACCCCTTTCTTCAGTCTTTTTAACACATCCTTTTCCTACATAACTTCTTGTATCCTTCCATATTAACCCCTTTCTTCAGTCTTTTTAACACATCCTTTTCCTACATAACTTCTTGTATATTTCTCTATTAACCCCTTTCTTCAGTCTTTTTAACACATCCTTTTCCTACATAACTTCTTGTATATTTCTCTATTAACCCCTTTCTTCAGTCTTTTTAACACATCCTTTTCCTACATAACTTCTTGTATCCTTCCATATTAACCCCTTTCTTCAGTCTTTTTAACACATCCTTTTCCTACATAACTTCTTGTATATTTCTCTATTAACCCCTTTCTTCAGTCTTTTTAACACATCCTTTTCCTACATAACTTCTTGTATCTTTCCCTATTAACCCCTTTCTTCAGTGTTATTAACACATCCTTTTCCTACATAACTTCTTGTATCCTTCCATATTAACCCCTTTCTTCAGTCTTTTTAACACATCCTTTTCCTACATAACTTCTTGTATCTTTCCCTATTAACCCCTTTCTTCAGTCTTTTTAACACATCCTTTTCCTACATAACTTCTTGTATCCTTCCATATTAACCCCTTTCTTCAGTCTTTTTAACACATCCTTTTCCTACATAACTTCTTGTATATTTCTCTATTAACCCCTTTCTTCAGTCTTTTTAACACATCCTTTTCCTACATAACTTCTTGTATCTTTCCCTATTAACCCCTTTCTTCAGTGTTATTAACACATCCTTTTCCTACATAACTTCTTGTATCCTTCCATATTAACCCCTTTCTTCAGTCTTTTTAACACATCCTTTTCCTACATAACTTCTTGTATATTTCTCTATTAACCCCTTTCTTCAGTCTTTTTAACACATCCTTTTCCTACATAACTTCTTGTATCTTTCCCTATTAACCCCTTTCTTCAGTGTTATTAACACATCCTTTTCCTACATAACTTCTTGTATCCTTCCATATTAACCCCTTTCTTCAGTCTTTCTAACACATCCTTTTCCTACATAACTTCTTGTATATTTCTCTATTAACCCCTTTCTTCAGTCTTTTTAACACATCCTTTTCCTACATAACTTCTTGTATCCTTCCATATTAACCCCTTTCTTCAGTCTTTTTAACACATCCTTTTCCTACATAACTTCTTGTATATTTCTCTATTAACCCCTTTCTTCAGTCTTTTTAACACATCCTTTTCCTACATAACTTCTTGTATATTTCTCTATTAACCCCTTTCTTCAGTCTTTTTAACACATCCTTTTCCTACATAACTTCTTGTATCCTTCCATATTAACCCCTTTCTTCAGTCTTTTTAACACATCCTTTTCCTACATAACTTCTTGTATATTTCTCTATTAACCCCTTTCTTCAGTCTTTTTAACACATCCTTTTCCTACATAACTTCTTGTATCTTTCCCTATTAACCCCTTTCTTCAGTGTTATTAACACATCCTTTTCCTACATAACTTCTTGTATCCTTCCATATTAACCCCTTTCTTCAGTCTTTTTAACACATCCTTTTCCTACATAACTTCTTGTATCTTTCTCTATTAACCCCTTTCTTCAGTCTTTTTAACAGATCCTTTTCCTACATAACTTCTTGTATCCTTCCATATTAACCCCTTTCTTCAGTCTTTTTAACACATCCTTTTCCTACATAACTTCTTGTATATTTCTCTATTAACCCCTTTCTTCAGTCTTTTTAACACATCCTTTTCCTACATAACTTCTTGTATCTTTCCCTATTAACCCCTTTCTTCAGTGTTATTAACACATCCTTTTCCTACATAACTTCTTGTATCCTTCCATATTAACCCCTTTCTTCAGTCTTTTTAACACATCCTTTTCCTACATAACTTCTTGTATATTTCTCTATTAACCCCTTTCTTCAGTCTTTTTAACACATCCTTTTCCTACATAACTTCTTGTATCTTTCCCTATTAACCCCTTTCTTCAGTGTTATTAACACATCCTTTTCCTACATAACTTCTTGTATCCTTCCATATTAACCCCTTTCTTCAGTCTTTCTAACACATCCTTTTCCTACATAACTTCTTGTATATTTCTCTATTAACCCCTTTCTTCAGTCTTTTTAACACATCCTTTTCCTACATAACTTCTTGTATCCTTCCATATTAACCCCTTTCTTCAGTCTTTTTAACACATCCTTTTCCTACATAACTTCTTGTATATTTCTCTATTAACCCCTTTTTTCAGTCTTTTTAACACATCCTTTTCCTACATAACTTCTTGTATATTTCTCTATTAACCCCTTTCTTCAGTCTTTTTAACACATCCTTTTCCTACATAACTTCTTGTATCCTTCCATATTAACCCCTTTCTTCAGTCTTTTTAACACATCCTTTTCCTACATAACTTCTTGTATATTTCTCTATTAACCCCTTTCTTCAGTCTTTTTAACACATCCTTTTCCTACATAACTTCTTGTATCTTTCCCTATTAACCCCTTTCTTCAGTGTTATTAACACATCCTTTTCCTACATAACTTCTTGTATCCTTCCATATTAACCCCTTTCTTCAGTCTTTTTAACACATCCTTTTCCTACATAACTTCTTGTATCTTTCTCTATTAACCCCTTTCTTCAGTCTTTTTAACACATCCTTTTCCTACATAACTTCTTGTATCCTTCCATATTAACCCCTTTCTTCAGTCTTTTTAACACATCCTTTTCCTACATAACTTCTTGTATATTTCTCTATTAACCCCTTTCTTCAGTCTTTTTAACACATCCTTTTCCTACATAACTTCTTGTATCTTTCCCTATTAACCCCTTTCTTCAGTGTTATTAACACATCCTTTTCCTACATAACTTCTTGTATCCTTCCATATTAACCCCTTTCTTCAGTCTTTTTAACACATCCTTTTCCTACATAACTTCTTGTATATTTCTCTATTAACCCCTTTCTTCAGTCTTTTTAACACATCCTTTTCCTACATAACTTCTTGTATCTTTCCCTATTAACCCCTTTCTTCAGTGTTATTAACACATCCTTTTCCTACATAACTTCTTGTATCCTTCCATATTAACCCCTTTCTTCAGTCTTTCTAACACATCCTTTTCCTACATAACTTCTTGTATATTTCTCTATTAACCCCTTTCTTCAGTCTTTTTAACACATCCTTTTCCTACATAACTTCTTGTATCCTTCCATATTAACCCCTTTCTTCAGTCTTTTTAACACATCCTTTTCCTACATAACTTCTTGTATATTTCTCTATTAACCCCTTTCTTCAGTGTTTTTAACACATCCTTTTCCTACATAACTTCTTGTATATTTCTCTATTAACCCCTTTCTTCAGTCTTTTTAACACATCCTTTTCCTACATAACTTCTTGTATCCTTCCATATTAACCCCTTTCTTCAGTCTTTTTAACACATCCTTTTCCTACATAACTTCTTGTATATTTCTCTATTAACCCCTTTCTTCAGTCTTTTTAACACATCCTTTTCCTACATAACTTCTTGTATCTTTCCCTATTAACCCCTTTCTTCAGTGTTATTAACACATCCTTTTCCTACATAACTTCTTGTATCCTTCCATATTAACCCCTTTCTTCAGTCTTTTTAACACATCCTTTTCCTACATAACTTCTTGTTATGCACTTCTTCACTAGTTTTATCTCTCCTGTCTTCGATTCCCGCCTCCATTGCGCTCTTCTCTCTTATCTTTTTCTCTACCCTGCACTCTTCTAGTCTCCTCCTCTCTTCTAATTTATTTTTCTTTTCTCTAATGTCCTTCTCTCCCTTTTCCTCTCCACTCTCTTTCATTCTTCTCTCTCTTTCTCTCCTATCTCCATTTCCCACTTCTCTCGCTTTAATTATTTTCTCCCTTTCCCTCATATCGCATCTCCTTTCATTTCCCCACCTTCTCCCTTCTATCCTCTCTTTTCTTCCTCCTCTCCTCTCTTCTTGTCTTTTATGGAGACTCACAAGCGACGAAATAGTAGGAAATCGATTTTCTGCGTAGAAAAAGGATAAATCACAAAGACTGAAGATGGAGGTTAATTTACCCTGGATAGAGAATTTTTATATGTGTGCGTGTAAATCAAAAGAATACAAAGATAATTGAAAAGAAATCAGCTATCAAAACTTTACGAAAGCGAAACAATAGAAAAGAGAGAACAGCGTAGGAACAATTAAAATGTTAGATCAACAATATCTCAAAACCAGTTCTCTTTCTTGTCTGATGCTCTTTTCGAACAAAGTCCATCGTGGACTGAAACGTTCCGACGATGAAAGAAAAGACCGGAAAAAAGAAAATAGTGACCGAGAACAAAAAATAAGACCAGAATAATTCATTTTCGTTTTCAATGAGAAGAAAGGGGAGGGGAAAAAAAGTTTAGTAGCCGATTCGTCTGAGAAAAATAATCTCCTGGATCCGGTTCTGGCTATATTTGGTCACAAACTAGCACGTTTCGGAGAATATTAAGAGCGAGTTTAATTCATTCCTGCCTTGCTCTCTGATCAGCGGAGCTATATTTCCACGCTGAAAGAAAAGCATGTTCCAAGACGCATGGAGTTTTGTATAGGATTTGCATAAACGAGGTTCGATGCTAGAGAACCATAAATAGGAAGGCGAGACACATGAAAAGTGGGAGTCGGAATGGTCAGCTTCAAAGTTATCATGCAAAGCTATCTTATTTGTATTCATCCGCCACTTTTTTAACGTCCATGTTGATTAATGCCGGCCACTTTGTACCCTCGGGTTAGCCGAGAAATTTAGGACACCTGAACGCGAGAATTCTTGCAGTGAACGAGACTTAAACCCGGAGCATCTAGTTTCTTGTTACTTGAAGCAGTGACGCTATTGTCTGAGCGACTAGATTTTAGTTTTCTTAGTGGTTTGATAACTTAACGTTATTAAGAGTGTTTCATATTCTCTGAATGTTGGTGTCAAAGGTTCTTTGCTTTTATGCAACGTTATCTGAACTTCGTCTAGTGCTCCTACTACTTACGTCTTTTCTAACACAACGTTGCGGGTCCCGGGTTCGAATCTCGACCTGCCTTGTGAGTGTCCGTTCATCAATTTCAACATATCATCATTCATCCTCATCTGCGATTAGCCAAAAGTGGTAGACAAGCGAAGTACAATTAACTACTTACACCTATTCTAACACTGCGTTTCGAAAGAGCACTTTGGACATTATCCACTTTCCAGTGCTTCTGCATATTCTAGCACTACGTTTGGAAAGAACATCCCATTTCCATTGCTCACTGTCCAGTGCTTCTACATATTCTAGCACTACGTTTCGAGAGAGTACATCTTTGATATTATGCACTGTTCAATGCTTCTACATATTCTAGCATTACATTTCGAGAGAGTACCTCTTAACATTATGTACTGTCCAGTGCTTCTACATATTCTAGTACTACGTTTCGAGAGAGTACCTCTTAACATTATGCACTGTTCAATGCTTCTACATATTCTAGCACTACGTTTCGAGATAGTACCTCTTTGATATTATGCACTGTCCAGTGCTTCTACATATTCTAGCACTACGTTTCGAGAGAGTACCTCTTAACATTATGCACTGTCCAGTGCTTCTACATATTCTAGCACTACGTTTCGAGAGAGTACCTCTTACCATTATGCACTGTCCAGTGGTTCTATATATTCTAGCACTACGTTTCGAGAGAGTACATCTTTGATATTATGCACTGTCCAGTGTTTTTACATGTTCTAGCACTACGTTTCGAGAAAGTACCTCTTTGATATTATGCACTGTCCAGTGTTTCTACATATTCTAGCACTACGTTTCGAGAGAGTACCTCTTAACATTATGCACTGTCCAGTGCTTCTACATATTCTAGCACTGCGTTTCGAGAGAGTACCTCTTAACCTTATGCACTGTCCAGTGCTTCTACATATTCTAGCGCTACGTTTCGAGAGAGTACATCTTTGATATTATGCACTGTTCAATGCTTCTACATATTCTAGCATTACATTTCGAGAGAGTACCTCTTAACATTATGTACTGTCCAGTGCTTCTACATATTCTAGTACTACGTTTCGAGAGAGTACCTCTTAACATTATGCACTGTTCAATGCTTCTACATATTCTAGCACTACGTTTCGAGAGAGTACCTCTTTGATATTATGCACTGTCCAGTGCTTCTACATATTCTAGCACTACGTTTCGAGAGAGTACATCTTTGATATTATGAACTGTCCAGTGTTTTTACATGTTCTAGCACTACGTTTCGAGAAAGTACCTCTTTGATATTATGCACTGTCCAGTGTTTCTACATATTCTAGCACTACGTTTCGAGAGAGTACCTCTTAACATTATGCACTGTCCAGTGCTTCTACATATTCTAGCACTGCGTTTCGAGAGAGTACCTCTTAACATTATGCACTGTCCAGTGCTTCTACATATTCGATCACTACGTTTCGAGAGAGTACCTCTTAACATTATGCACTGTCCAATGCTTCTACATATTCTAGCACTACGTTTCGAGAGAGTACCTCTTAACATTATGCACTGTCCAATGCTTCTACATATTCTAGCACTGCGTTTCGAGAGAGTACCTCTTAACATTATGTACTGTCCAGTGCTTCTACATATTCTAGCACTACGTTTTCAGAGAGTGCCTCTTAACATTATGCACTGTCCAGTGGTTCTATATATTCTAGCACTACGTTTTGAGAGAGTGCCTCTTAACATTATGCACTGTCCAGTGCTTCTACATATTCTAGCACTACGTTTTGAGAGAGTGCCTCTTAACATTATGCACTGTCCAGTGGTTCTATATATTCTAGCACTACGTTTTGAGAGAGTGCCTCTTAACATTATGCACTGTCCAGTGCTTCTACATATTCTAGCACTACGTTTTGAGAGAGTGCCTCTTAACATTATGCACTGTCCAGTGGTTCTATATATTCTAGCACTACGTTTCGAGAGAGTACCTCTTAACATTATGTACTGTCCAGTGCTTCTACATATTCTAGCACTGCGTTTCGAGAGAGTACCTCTTAACATTATGTACTGTCCAGTGCTTCTACATATTCTAGCACTACGTTTTGAGAGAGTGCCTCTTAACATTATGCACTGTCCAGTGGTTCTATATATTCTAGCACTACGTTTTGAGAGAGTGCCTCTTAACATTATGCACTGTCCAGTGCTTCTACATATTCTAGCACTACGTTTTGAGAGAGTGCCTCTTAACATTATGCACTGTCCAGTGGTTCTATATATTCTAGCACTACGTTTCGAGAGAGTACCTCTTAACATTATGTACTGTCCAGTGCTTCTACATATTCTAGCACTACGTTTTGAGAGAGTGCCTCTTAACATTATGCACTGTCCAGTGCTTCTACATATTCTAGCACTACGTTTTGAGAGAGTGCCTCTTAACATTATGCACTGTCCAGTGGTTCTATATATTCTAGCACTACGTTTTGAGAGAGTGCCTCTTAACATTATGCACTGTCCAGTGCTTCTACACATTCTAGCACTACGTTTTGAGAGAGTGCCTCTTAACATTATGCACTGTCCAGTGGTTCTATATATTCTAGCACTACGTTTTGAGAGAGTGCCTCTTAACATTATGCACTGTCCAGTGCTTCTACATATTCTAGCACTACGTTTTGAGAGAGTACCTCTTAACATTATGCACTGTCCAGTGGTTCTATATATTCTAGCACTACGTTTCGAGAGAGTACCTCTTAACATTATGTACTGTCCAGTGCTTCTACATATTCTAGCACTACGTTTTGAGAGAGTGCCTCTTAACATTATGCACTGTCCAGTGGTTCTATATATTCTAGCACTACGTTTCGAGAGAGTACCTCTTAACATTATGTACTGTCCAGTGCTTCTACATATTCTAGCACTACGTTTTGAGAGAGTGCCTCTTAACATTATGCACTGTCCAGTGGTTCTATATATTCTAGCACTGCGTTTCGAGAGAGTACCTCTTAACATTATGTACTGTCCAGTGCTTCTACATATTCTAGCACTACGTTTTGAGAGAGTGCCTCTTAACATTATGCACTGTCCAGTGGTTCTATATATTCTAGCACTACGTTTTGAGAGAGTGCCTCTTAACATTATGAACTGTCCAGTGCTTCTACATATTCTAGCACTACGTTTTGAGAGAGTGCCTCTTAACATTATGCACTGTCCAGTGGTTCTATATATTCTAGCACTACGTTTCGAGAGAGTACCTCTTAACATTATGTACTGTCCAGTGCTTCTACATATTCTAGCACTACGTTTTGAGAGAGTGCCTCTTAACATTATGCACTGTCCAGTGCTTCTACATATTCTAGCACTACGTTTTGAGAGAGTGTCTCTTAACATTATGCACTGTCCAGTGGTTCTATATATTCTAGCACTACGTTTTGAGAGAGTGCCTCTTAACATTATGCACTGTCCAGTGCTTCTACATATTCTAGCACTACGTTTTGAGAGAGTGCCTCTTAACATTATGCACTGTCCAGTGGTTCTATATATTCTAGCACTACGTTTCGAGAGAGTACCTCTTAACATTATGTACTGTCCAGTGCTTCTACATATTCTAGCACTACGTTTTGAGAGAGTGCCTCTTAACATTATGCACTGTCCAGTGCTTCTACATATTCTATCACTCCGTTTCGAGAGAGTACCTCTTAACATTATGTACTGTCCAGTGCTTCTACATATTCAATCACTACGTTTCGAGAGAGTACTTCTGAACATTATGCACTGTCCAATGCTTCTACATATTCTAGCACTACGTTTTGAGAGAGTGCCTTTTAACATTATGCACTGTTCAGTGCTTCTACATATTCTATCACTCCGTTTCGAGAGAGCACCTCTTTGACATTATCCATCGTCTAGTGCTTCTTTTTGACCGAAAGACCCCCCTTGACTGCTTGAAGACAAAGTTCAATTTCCAAGGTGTTGTCATGCATTCATGCTATGATGCAATGCAGAGGTGTAAACTTTACATACTTCCATACCAAGTAATTGGGAGATATGTCTACATCTACATGTTTAACAATTATCATAAAAACTCAGCCCGGTAGTAAGTGTGCAATTGTCATGTAAATTCAGCCATGTTCGCTAAACTACAGGGTGACTCCCAAAAAATGGAACCGAAATACTGACTTCTGTTACTTCTTGGGGCCACCCTGTAATTTAGTTTCATTTATATGTTCATGATAAACAGGACTGGGCGCACTTGTGATTGAACCTAGAAACCTCGGTGTCTGATGTAGTGACAGGATAATGGGAAGGATAGGAAAATGAAAAATTGAGAGAAATTGGGAGATACAGAAGAGTAGGAGAGAAGTAGAAGAAGAGATATGGTAGGAAGAGATGAATAGCAAGATAGCTAGAATTGGAGAGGAAGAAGCCAGGCAAGGGACAAATGTCCACACCAGAGCTCGAACACGTAACATTTCGGGCATGGACGCAACAAACATTTTTTTAAAAAAAGTATCTAGATTCTCAATGCTTCTTCCCACTTCCTTCGGGTAAATTCAAGTCACAACCTCCTCTCATCTCTCCCTTGAGTTGGGACGAAGGAGGCGTTTTGAGAAGTTGCCAGGCAGTTGTCGATAAATCACTCTCCACTTATTTCTTCCTTTCGCTCCTTGATGTTTATAGCTTCACCCCCCGTCTCCCCCCCCTTCCAAGTGACAGATTTGTTTGCCTCGTCGTCGCTCGCCGGATCGGCACTGTCGAGACATTGAACGAGGCGAACCGAGAGCAATGGAGTGGAGACCATTTGTGTCGAGGAGACCCCGCGACGATTCTTCTCGATTTCCGCTAAATTGGAAGCCAAGAAGAAATCCATTGTGCGAAAACATATTGTACTTTTTTTTTTTATCCAAGGGTAGGAGAGGATCTTTCAGGGGCGTTCTGGAAACGTTGGCGCCCCAAATCAAAGAGGATCACCTGACCTCTGTGATGAGGCCAACCTAAAAAGGTTTAAAAGACTACGTCTGCACATTGCTACATGCTGACGGGGTATGCGGAGATAGGACCCTGTATATTCACAATCTCGGGCCACTTTAGGACGTGAAGTGATCAACGCCATGCTCCGGTTGCCATTATCCGTACCAATTTATGAGAGGCTGGGTGAACTTTGAATCACCTACTCCAAAAAATTCATCAACAGCCCTTAAATTTTTAAGAAAGGTAATTTGGGCTCTAAATTTACTCTCACATCGCCCTAAATCCGCAAGGTGCTTCTGAAACGATAGGTCCCGTATTCGAACCTATAACATAGAGTGTTCCTTTTCCTGTAGTACTCCATTTTCAAACATTTCACAAATTCATCACTCATAATCGTCGTCACGAGTACGTAGAGACTTGAAATACGATGTAAAGTAATCAGAAAACGAATGTTAAAAACTGTCACCTTATTGCCACTGCTAAAGAACATTTTTTCCGATCTATTAAAAGCGAAGTACCCCTTTCCCTATTTTGAAGCTGAAGAACTCTTCTTTCCTATCTCCCATTTCCCCTATTTCTAACTCCTAATGAGCTCCTTTCCCCTGTCACTGCTAAAGAACTCGTTTTCCATATCTCTCACTGTTAAAGAACTCTTTTTTGCTTATTTCTCACTGCTGGAGAACTCCATTTCCTTATCTCTCACTGTTAAAGAACTCTCTTTTGCTTATCTCACTGTTGGAGAACTCCATTTCCTTATCTCTCAATGTTAAACAATTCTCTTTTGCTTATCTCTAACTGCTGGAGAACTCCATTTCCTTATTTCTCACTGTTAAAGAACTCTCTTTTGCTTATCTCTCACTGCTGGAGAACTCCTTTTCCTTATCCCTCTGTTAAAGAACTCTCTTTCCCCTATCTCTCGCTGCGAAAGAACTTCTTTCCCCTATCTTTCACTGCTAAAGAACTTCTTTCCCCTATCTCTAACTGCTAAAGAACTTCTTTCCCCTATCTTTCACTGCTAAAGAACTTCTTTCCCCTATCTCTAACTCCTAAAGAACTTTTTTCCCCTATCTCTCACTGCTAATGAACTTCTTTCCCCTATCTCTCACAGCTAAAGAAATTATTTCCCTTATCTCTCACTGCTAAAGAACTTCTTTCCCCTATCTCTCACTGCTAAAGAACTTCTTTCCCCTATCTCTCACTGCTAAAGAACTTCTTTCCCCTATCTCTCACTGCTAAAGAGCTTCTTTCCCCTATCTCTCACTGCTAAAGAACTTCTTTCCCCTATCTCTCACTGCTAAAGAACTTCTTTCCCCTATCTCTAACTGCTAAAGAACTTCTTTCCCCTATCTCTCACTGCTAAAGAACTACTTTCCCCTATCTCTCACTGCTAAAGAACTACTTTCCCCTATCTCTCACTGCTAAAGAACTTCTTTCCCCTATCTTTCACTGCTAAAGAACTTCTTTCTCCTATCTCTAACTCCTAAAGAACTTCTTTCCCCTATCTCTCACTGCTAATGAACTTGTTTCCCCTATCTCTCACAGCTAAAGAAATTCTTTCCCCTATCTCTCACTGCTAAAGAACTTCTTTCCCCTATCTCTCACTGCTAAAGAACTTCTTTCCCCTATCTCTCACTGCTAAAGAAATTCTTTCCCCTATCTCTCACGGCTAAAGAACTTCTTTCCCCTATCTCTCACTGCTAAAGAACTTCTTTCCCCTATCTCTCACTGCTAAAGAACTTCTTTCCCCTATCTCTCACAGCTAAAGAAATTCTTTCCCCTATCTCTCACTGCTAAAGAACTTCTTTCCCCTATCTCTCACTGCTAAAGAACTTCTTTCCCCTATCTCTCACTGCTAAAGAACTTCTTTCCCCTATCTCTCACTGCTAAAGAACTTCTTTTCCCTATCTCTCACTGCTAAAGAACTTGTTTCCCCTATCTCTCACTGCTAAAGAACTTCTTTCCCCTATCTCTCACTGCTAAAGAACTTGTTTCCCCTATCTCTCACTGCTAAAGAACTTCTTTCCCCTATCTCTCACTGCTAAAGAGCTTCCTTCCCCTATCTCTCACTGCTAAAGAACTTCTTTCCCCTATCTCTCACTGCTAAAGAACTTCTTTCCCCTATCTCTAACTGCTAAAGAACTTCTTTCCCCTATCTCTCACTGCTAGAGAACTACATTCCCCTATCTCTCACTGCTAAAGAACTTCTTTCCCCTATCTCTCACTGCTAAAGAACTTGTTTCCCCTATCTCTCACTGCTAAAGAACTTGTTTCCCCTATCTCTCACTGCTAAAGAACTTGTTTCCCCTATCTCTCACTGCTAAAGAACTTCTTTCCCCTATCTCTCACTGCTAAAGAGCTTCTTTCCCCTATCTCTCACTGCTAAAGAACTTCTTTCCCCTATCTCTCACTGCTAAAGAACTTCTTTCCCCTATCTCTAACTGCTAAAGAACTTCTTTCCCCTATCTCTCACTGCTAAAGAACTACTTTCCCCTATCTCTCACTGCTAAAGAACTACTTTCCCCTATCTCTCACTGCTAAAGAACTACTTTCCCCTATCTCTCACTGCTAAAGAACTACTTTCCCCTATCTCTCACTGCTAAAGAACTTCTTTCCCCTATCTTTCACTGCTAAAGAACTTCTTTCCCCTATCTCTAACTCCTAAAGAACTTCTTTCCCTATCTCTCACTGCTAATGAACTTCTTTCCCCTATCTCTCACAGCTAAAGAAATTCTTTCCCCTATCTCTCACTGCTAAAGAACTTCTTTCCCCTATCTCTCACTGCTAAAGAACTTCTTTCCCCTATCTCTCACTGCTAAAGAACTTCTTTCCCCTATCTCTCACTGCTAAAGAACTACTTTCGCCTATCTCTCACTGCTAAAGAACTTATTTCCTCTATCTCTAACTGCTAAAGAACTTCTTTTCCCTATCTCTCACTGCTAAAGAACTTCTTTCCCCTATCTCTCACTGCTAAAGAACGTCTTTCCCCTATCTCTCACTGCTAAAGAACTTCTTTCCCCTATCTCTCACTGCTAAAGAACTTCTTTCCCCTATCTCTCACTGCTAAAGAGCTTCTTTCCCCTATCTCTCACTGCTAAAGAACTTCTTTCCCCTATCTCTCTCTGCTAAAGAACTTCTTTCCCCTATCTCTCACTGCTAAAGAACTTCTTTCTCCTATCTCTCACTGCTAAAGAACTACTTTCCCCTATCTCTCACTGCTAAAGAACTTCTTTCCCCTATCTCTCACTGTTAAAGAACTTCTTTCCCCTATCTCTCACTGCTAAAGAACTACTTTCCCTTATCTCTCACTGCTAAAGAACTTCATTCCCCTATCTCTCACTGCTAAAGAACTTCTTTCCCCTATCTCTCACTGCTAAAGAACTTCTTTCCCCTATCTCTCACTGCTAAAGAACTACTTTCCCCTATCTCTCACTGCTAAAGAACTTCTTTCCCCTATCTCTGACTGCTAAAGAACTTCTTTCCCCTATCTCTGACTGCTAAAGAACTACTTTCCCCTGACTCTCGCTGCTAAAGAACTACTTTCCCCTATCTCTCACTGCTAAAGAACTTCTTTCCCCTACCTCTCACTATTAAAGACTCCTTTTGCTCTATCTCTCAATGGCGAAATAGCTTTCCTTAAGTCTCTAAATGAGGTAGATCAGAATATCTATCTAGGTAAGCACGAACAACCTCGGTTCAAGTACAACTCTGGTCACAATTAGTTGTGATATTCTTTACGGAAAGTCCTTAGAAAACATAGCTTTGCTACAGGATAAACATATTTCCAAACCACATTTCTAATAAAAAGTCACGCCTGTTCATGTATCGAACCCACAGCATCGTATTTATTAGACACAGAAATCGAAATAATTGAGATGATTTACACGTTCAAGTTGCTCATCGATTTTCAACCGCTGTGATACAAGCCAGCTCATCCGAAGGACATCCGGTCCTGTATAAGCTCGTCTTCACATCAATGAAGAAATTTAGTGTGGAATTATTCTGTGAAATGTATGTTCTTGTTCGGCTATGTTTTGTGGTTCCCCGGTCGCTTGGACATGGATACAGCAGCTGTTTTAAGGTATTCGTTTAGATTGGCGTTTTTGTGACTTGAAGATTCTTCAGGTACACGAAAATTAGTCTCTTGTACTCATCTGCCAATCATGTGATTTAAATCAGAGATGCACGCGAACTTTTACACGCATTGTTATGACCGCATATGAAAGTCCCTAACAATCATGGACGCTGAAAACAAAAAGTGGTATCAAATTAGTGTCCACGAATTTCCTCGCAGTACGAAACAAAAGAATATAAAAATGGGGCAATGAAACCAAACATGCTTTATGAAAATAACATACTAATGTCTGCCAGGCCGCACCTGTCCCCCCCCCCCGCCCCCCTCGCCCCCTGCCTCAACAACCACCACGCCGAGTTTTAAAACAATTCATGAATTATACATGGGCCACTTCGATAATTAAATATGTTTGAACTTTTCGCTCGCAAAGCTTTTATTTTCATAGCGAGGATGGAAGGAAGGGGTTTGAAAAAAAAAGAAAAAAGGAACCTGCTTTGGGGACGATGCCAGAACTGCAATTACGGGACGGTAACGAGGTTCTCATCTTCTGTTGCCCGCACACCTCCTCCTCTTCTTCTCTCCCTCCCCACCCTCCCCACCTCGAGGTTCCCGCAACAATGCTCCAAGGTCAACAACACCAAAGAACTGAGGGCAGAATGCCCCATTGCAGACTCGGCCGGCAAAGTCTCTTGGAAACTGTGATGGAAGATTTGTTTCTACAAGATTCCCTCAGAGGATGCAAAATTTTTCCCTCTTGCTCCGTTAAATTTCCCTCGCAGATGCATTTTTGTCCTTTCCTTCTTAACCCTTCTACGGACGTTGATAATCACATAACTACTATGGAGGGGTCGGTCAGACAGCTGTTTTGATTTTGGACTGTGAGCTAGCTCTTTTGCTATTTTCAATTTCTGACGCGTTTCACGTGACTTGACATAGTGTAAAGAAACGTAAAGTAATTTATGCAAAGAGGAAGAAAATCAGTCAAAAATTGCAACAGTGGCTCCTTTATTTCATTGAAATTCCAAATTCTTAAAAGTTCTACATGAATATGTTGTATGTACTATTTTGTTGAAATTACAATGGAGTTATAAGCCACTTGAAACACAATGTAACAAAATACAAATGTAACTCCAGCCTGTCAGACTGCTCGTCGGAAAAAAAAAATCAATAGGATTTTTAAAAACAGGCAACACCTCGTGACCTTGACAGCGTGTAGCCCAGCCAGCACCCCAACTGAAAGGAATATGAGGAAGAGTCCACTTGTGGTTGGAGGGGTGCGAGAAATAAAGCAAAATATAAATTAAGAGCGGTCTGAGAGACAGTCCATAGTAGTTAAGTGTTAGGACTGCATTCCGTAGACTATCTAGGTTCTGGCGCCTAGACCTAAGTCAGGGTAATCCTCTGTAGGAATTGTGTTTTGTCGTTCCCTTCGTCCATCTCATCATCTTCATCGTTGCGACGTAACATAACCTAATTCAATGAATCAAATCCACAAAACGTCACTCTCACATGGAAAAATGTTTCCAGTAGAAAGAGATTGTCGCCGATGCAAAATCTCCGTTTTTCCCCCAGAATTGGCACTTTCTAATGTAAGCAATGGATTACACAGGTAAATGATGCTTTCTACCAATACAAAAATTTTCTAACAGAAGGAAAATCCACACCACTATAAAGGCCTAAAACTCACAAAAAAATATTTTCCCTCTATAAAAATTCTCGTACATAGACGAAGTTGTCATACGAAAGCATAAATTACCTTTTTCCGACAAAAACTTTAAATAGGAGAAGAAATATTTGCATATAGCTGTCTCACAGAAGGGTAAATTTTCCGTTCTTCTTATAAAAGTAGCTCTCACAATTTGAAGCATGTTTCAAAATGTGAAATTGTGAAGCAATTCCAATAAATTACAAAACCGTTATAATTATGTGATACAAAGAAAATGTTAATTTGTGTAACAACTCTGTAGTATAGCTTATGTTCACAAGGACCAAACTGCCCATTTGTACAACAAAAATATCCCATTTCCTTCTAAAGAAAACCCTTCTCCATCAAAACTTTTTCCCCTCTGAAATTGCACTTTTCAATCAAAATATTTCCCTTTCTGACACAAAACTTTCCCTTTCATATAAAGTTTCGCATTTCTATTTCTTATAACACTTTCCATTTAAACTCTTCTTTTAGGCTTAAAACTTTCCCTGTTTCATTCAAAAATTTAGCTTTACCCTCAAGACTCTTCCCTAAAATTTCTAAATTAGTCTAAAAATTTCCCTCCATAAAATTTTGTCTATTATTTCTCAAACCCTGTTTACTCTCAAAATTTGCCCTTTACACTCACGCTCGTGTAGTTTGTCTGAAGTTTTTTTTCCCCCTCTGAACTGAAAAATTTCTCTTCTCCCTCAAAACTCATTTATTTGGTCTCAGATCTTTTTCTCTGCCATCAAAAATTTCCCTTCTTCCCTCAAACATTTCCCCTTTTGTCTCGAAATTTGTCTAGAAAGGATTTCGTCATCGACACCATCACAAGCAAGAAGCCTCTCCTTCTTCGCAGTCATGAACCCAAAGGGATTTGTTTTCGCGCACCGGCCTCTTCACCAAGAGCAGTTTCTGCTGGGATCTTCGTCCTCGCATTGTTAAAGAAAACCACTAAGAAGAAGAGGATGGCCTCTTTGGCAACAAGAGATCAGTAATTCCAACCTTCGACAGCCAGCACTCTTGTAAAAGCAGTCGTTAAAATTAATTGCTGGTTTCTGAAGACCGAAGAACCAATCTTCATCTCTCTCCCATCCTACTCCACTTCTTCGCATGGCTCTACCTGTTGATCATCAGGCCTTTCCTCTGTTATTTGCCACTCTCCCTTCTCTCGCTGGAACATATTATAAAACCAAGAGGTAGCAGGGTGTTAAGTATATGTTAGGAGCTGGATGGAGTTCCGACGTACGCTTTTGAAAACAATTGGCAATGTCTTGAGGATCGTTCCTCACCTTTCTTCCTGTTTCGGTTGGATGTTTTCTCTGGTTATATTAGAGTCGGTTTTCGACCTCTTTATGTTAACCGCAGCGACAAAATGAAATTTCTCTCTGCTCTAGTATGAGTTAGGAGCCTAAACGCTTCTACTAGACCTGGATATTGGCTTACAGAACAGCGTGTAAAGCAGGGTCTGACTGGAAACAGCAATAGGGTGATGGATTTCCATTAGAAGATCGCCTTGTTAAAATATGCAAGTGGTGAAATCAATTACTTAGGGTAAGCCAATGTACAGGGTAGGATTCAAAAGTAATGAGCCTTCGTTCAAAAATACATATTTATTGAGCTGATCGGTACAACTGACTAATAGTCTTCAAAATAGGCACCTCCTGCATCAATGCACTTCTGTAGGCGGCTTTTCAATGACTCAAAGGCGTCCCCGAAGTCCTGTTCTGGGATGGCTGGAAGGGCTGCCTTGACATTTGCTTTGATGTCCTCGATGGAGTCGAAACGTTTTCCTTTCAGCACTGATTTTAAGCGTGGAAACAAGAAGAAGTCAGGAGGCGACACGTCCGGACTGTAGGGAGGCTGGAGTACCACAGGAACGTTGACTCGGACCAGGTAGTCGTTGACGATGAAGACGGTGTGGCTGGGGACGTTATCGTGGTGAAGCTTCCAGTTGTCCTTGATGTCCCTTCGCTTGCGCGCGACGCTTCTTTTCAGCCTTTTCAAGACTTCCTGGTAGTAAGCAGCGTTCACGGTCTGGACGCCTGTCGTTCGCCCGAACTGACGTTTGTCCCGCCCGGGTCTGTCCGGGCGGGACAAACGTCAGTTCGGGCCAACGACAGGCGTCCAGACCGGGGATCGTCAGTCACCTCTTTCCGGCCCTCAGGAAAAGCCTTGTGCCACTTTTTGACTTGAGAAGAGGACAGACACTCAGTCCCAAACGCCTGTTGAAGCATTGTGACCGTTTTGGAAGGAGACTTGCCCAACCGGACGCAAAATTTGATCGCGTAGCGTTGCTCTAACGAACTTTCCATATCGCCGTGTCACGCACCACCGTATAGGGGCTACTGTTAAGGCCGATGCTACCCCTCCGAAAGCTGGGACTGGGAGCCAACTGACACGCGTTGCGCTACGAAGCCAACACCCACCACCACCCTTCATGCCAAGCGGAGTGCGCTGCAGGGTGCGCACGCATCAGTATAAAGTGAGGCTCATTACTTATGAATCCTACCCTGTACCTATGAATTCCTTTGAAGGAGAATAGGGCAATGTGATTACTGTTAGTCTTCCCTACGCTTCAGTAAATAGGTACTGTCTGGTCATTTGGCGGCTGGCTGGTGGTGTTAATTTCTTGTTTCCTCGACTTCCATTATTGATGGATGGTCCACTGACGTTCTTGGAGTTTTAAGTTTTCCAACTCTTGCGCCTGTCGCTTACAACGTAGCTATCGTTCAGCTTGTGTTGAATTGTGGCCCTTACAAGGGCCTTTTAAGGACGGTGCTCAGTCTCAGAACATTCATTATGAAGTTGTTGCGAAGAGACTTACTTAGAAGTGTTGGATTTGAACTGCCAACTGTCACTAGCAAATTAATCACACTTTGATTTCTTTTCTGAGAAATGTTGAGGCTCTGTTATCGTGTTTAAATGGTTGAAACAATTATTAATTATTTGGCTTTAACTGATTTATTTAGACATAAATATTTGGTGATATTGTGCTGCCATCCCTGAACGAAAAATACAAACTTAATAACTTTGTAATCAAGAAAATATCTAAAGGGTGCCTGTAATTTACATGTGTTACTCAAGTGATAATAGTGTTAGCTATATACATCTTTTCGGTGCCCCGGGCGTTCTAGTGAGCCCAGTCGTGGTCTGGTATAAAGGACAGTCTGAAGCACGCATGATTCATATCTAAGGGACGACATTGACTCATTTGTTTAAAATTCAACAGACTATTACAATAATATTTTTTAAAAGTCAAATGGGTCGGGCCAACCTCGCAAGGGGGGTGGGACTGAGAGTATGCTAGCTCCTCTCCACGCAGCCTCGCTTTTCCGACACCCGTGGTTATTTGCTAGGGGAGAGGCTCATGGGGACTGGACCAACAGTTTAAACTACAACCGAATCTGAAGAAACGTGTTCCGCCAGGAATCGAACCCGCGATCAATTCATTACAAGACAGGCACTATGCATGAGCATTTTTCTGTAAGATACGTCCTAGGAAATGATTGTCGGATAACCTCATTAGAAACATCACGCGTTGCCCATTCAAAGGGCAGGTTTCGAAGCCCTTGTCGCGACACGTACGTGGAACCGGGTCAAAAATCGATAAGATATTTGATTACTCAATCCGCCAGATCAATTCTCCCAGGTATTCACGTCGGAAACGGAGAGGTAATTGCGAAATAACGGTAATTATCGTAACATTATTACAAGGAAGTCGTCCGAACGGTCCGTCCGAGTATTGTCAACAGAGAGCGCTCTAATTTAAATGCTCGCAAATGAGACGGGTAGACAAAAACTCATTTGGACGTCTGTGTTTGCATCGAGGGACAATCTATCCTGTGGAACGAGGACGTAATGATCCTGGAAAAGTGGAAAAAGAGAAAGAGCATGCAACGATTTTTGAAAACGGCACGGGCTAGAGTGGAATAAATTACGGTTCTCTTTCGAAAGGAGCAACGTATGTTCGCACCATTCCCCGTCGCAACCTGCAATTCTAGCCTCAATTACGATGGTCGAAACTGAACTTCCGGTGACAGGTGAGGATGTTACATATGCCTCCCCCATTTTTTTGGCGGTGAAGCAGAATGTTCGCAAGGTCCATCAACATGATTGGAGAGGTTAGCGTAACGTACCTTGGGTCTAAATTCCAAATTCCTCGCCTTCAAAAATTCCACAAAATCCATATTTTTATCGCTCGCAAATATTTTCACTTTTTGGCACCCTGTATAAATGCCTCTACGTCGATCAGAGAACCACTGTGGGGAAAAACTCGAGGGTGGATCCCCTATCGCTCGCAACCGGTTTTACATTTCTCGTTCCTGACATCTTAATATCTGGTCAATTTTTGTTGGGCCACAGTGCCGCCACCAGACCTCGAACTCCGACGTGGGTCATGGAACATTTAGAACGCCGGATCTAGTTTGCCAATATGGACTCTGATTTGGTTCTCCTCTAAAATTGTGAGAATGAAAAATCCCTGAAACACGCTCAATGTTCGTCATCTTGGGAGGAGGGGAGCCTTCCCCTATAAATGGATTATACTTTTTTTTTTTCGGGTGAATCGGATTTCTCGTACTTAGCATGATTTCTTCTACTCTGTTACTCATTTACTCTTCTTTTCCGCCAGTTTATCATTCATCCTCATCGCTTTGACTATCCCAAGAAGAACATAAAACCGACATAAATGTTCAGGATTCAGACTCGCAAAATGCACATCTGCGTTAGTATATAGGACGGATCTTGTTCCGTACAAAGCATGGGAGCTCATTTGTGATTTTTCTTTGAAATATTTCAGGCGGATAATTGTCTCCCAAAATTCGTAAAGCCATGATGTTTACAGTCGCGTTCGCGTCACAATCATGGGGCAGAAGTAAGAAACAAAATGGGTCTCCAGAATTGAAACGTCATTTCTAAACATCTCCTGAACACGGCACAATGAACTGGTTTGTAGATTTGTGAAACATCATTGCACATTGTGAGTATTTGCTGAGTCACTGCAATAAAAACTACGACCCTACCTTTTACTTTTGACATCCGGGGCCACCGCCTCGGAGAGATCCAATTTAGATTTGACCACCAAGGGGCCGATTTGGCGCTCTTATCAAATTTGTGCTTTGTTTCTTTTGGTTATTCCACGACGATCGTTTATGCCTTGGTCCATTGCAGAACTGTGATGTAAAATAACACAATGGAGTAGAGTTTCTCATGAATCAGATTCAAAATAGTCAGAAATGGTAGATCCAATACTTCTTTGACAGGGCTTCAAATAGTCAGAAAAAATGGGTCCACCACTTCTTTGATAGGGCCTGAAAGAGTCAGAAAGAGTGGATCCAATATTTCTTTAATAGGGCTGCACAGTCAGAAATAGTTGATCCAACACTTCTCTGACAGGACTTCAATTTAGAAATAGTGGATCTAGCACTTCTTTGATAGGGCTTCAAATGGTGATGAATGGTCAGAAATAGTAGATCCAACACTTCTTTGACAGGGCTTAAATAGTCAGAAATAGAGGATCCAATATTCTTTAATACTCTCTAAAAAAATGTTGAATTGAGATCCCACCAAAACTGATGTAACACAACACCTAACCGAGTGTTAAAGGCCTCCATACTTGATGTGGTTTGAGAACAAATGGTGCAACAAGACACCAAAGATGGTGTTAAACGAATTACACATTAACACCACAAGGAGTGTTCTGTTGTCACCACATCGGTGGCAACTCGGTTGCCATATTTGTTAAAGTGGAGGGCTTCACATAGTCAGAAATAGTGGATCGAACATTTAATTGATAACGCTTCATGTAGTCAGGGCTTCACATAGTCAGAAATAGTGGATCGAACATTTCATTGATAACGCTTCATGTAGTCAGGGCTTCACATAGTCAGAAATAGTGATTCGAACATTTCTTTGATACAGCTTCATATAATCGGAAACAATGCGATGCAACATTTTTTGTTGTTAAAGAGAAATTGCTGTTTGCTGTAGGTCCAGTTCCGATTAGTTTATGCGATCGTAAAGTAGACTTGTGGTGCAAAATGCAAAAAAACAGCAGATGTTGCCCGACAAGTATGAAATCGTTTCATCCACAAACTCCAAAATGATCCATGAACATGAAAACGAGGTGCCGGACCCTTCCGTAATGAGCACCAAAAGCTCGTGACGAGACATTAGTGTTCCAAAACAGATGAAGAACACGAGGACATTATTCAAGAACTCTTTAATGCGCCACAAACGAGTTTCTTTAACGACAACATACAAAAAAGTACCACAGGGCGGAGCGTCTAAGTACTCTCGCGCCAGGTGTATAATACAACCATGAATGCATATCCCCCTTCCCCTTCTCCCACCTGCCCTAGAGGAGCTTGTCACCTCCGCCACGCGTGGCGCTGGCGTCGTACGTTCTTTAACTTTCATTGCGGTTCGAATAAGTGGCCCATCTGCATACAAAGTGCTGAGCTGTCTGTGTAAAACAACTAAGCCCCAACGATACCGCAAGCCGATTGGTCTTTCTGGCTCGGACTTTTTTTGGTGACGTCATCGCCCTTAGACCAGAAGCTTCAGATGGTTTACTGGACTGACGTTTACGGCTTCATATAAAATGCAACTTTCGCTGTTCGTTCCTTGTTTTATTGATGCAACATAAAATACGATTTTATTCCAACCGTGTAGCTCTTTCGAGGATGAGGCGGTTGTGGACTAGGGGGGTTGTGTTTGGCATAATAATGGTGTGGGATGACTCGAAATTCCTAGGACACTCAAACGAATATCTTCTTCATATCTACCATGCATTCAACCGCTTAATGAAAATAGGAAAGCAAGAATTTGCTGGAAATATTTCTGGCAAATGCATATTCAAATCTTCACAATTGAATGTATTATATACGAGGGTGGGTCAATAATTAACCGCAATGCAGAAGTATTTGTGTTTCTGTTAGCAGCACTCACTGCCTCACAGGTTTGAAGTTGCTTGGTCTGATGCATTGTTACTGTAGAACGCTTGATTTCCATTTGCGCCAAAGAACAGCGTTGAGTGATCCGATTTTTGAGGTCTGAAGGAGTATTGGTGGACGAAATAGATCGATGACTTTCAATACTGTATGGAAACAGTGTTTTGCCGCAGTGGAGTGACTACGAATATAAACGTTCAGAAATGGTTGCACAAGTGTGACGCGTGAAGATAAAGTCGGTATACGAGACGATATACTTGTGTATCGGTTCCTGATGCACCTTCAGTCCACAAAAAAAAGAATCACTGAATGCTATTTTTTGGTAGTTATTGTTAACGTCACGACAATGCAAAACACTGAACAATTTCAAACCTGGGTAGCAGTGAGTGGTAGAAACCACACACGATAAAGCATGTGAAAAAAAAGACAGTGCTGCCAACAGAAAAATAACTATAGTTCGGATAATTATTGACTCACCCTCGTACATATTTTTGTCTTATTACTAAGGATCGGAAGTTGATGACCTAAAAAATGTCAAAAAATGAACTATAGAATGATCTTAAAATTCTTTAAAAATGACCTAAAAATAATTTTCGCTCTGATAATGAATGCTTGATTTTTTTTCATAATTTACAAGAGAGTAGTTGAATAATTCTATAAAACCTGTTGTTTTCCTTATTTTTACTTCAAGCTTACATCAAATACACCGCATCATTCATATTTCAAAGTAAACCTTCCACGATACAGTAGTCGGCCAGCATCTGAAAATACGGTTGTGTTTCGCGTACATCAGATAATATAAATTTTTATTTTAAATATTGTGACAAATGTTACATTAAAACCACATATTAAAGCGACAATAGTGGCCAGCAGGGAATCTCAGAGTAGGTTTCACACATAGTATTTTATTTTAAATTTGTTGGAGGAAAAATAAATTTACCACAATAAATTTTTTAATGCATTGCCAAATATTTCTTAAAATAATATTGTTCTTTTCCATTGACTGCTCCTTTTTTTCGATTAATGGCGAAGTTGATGAAAATACCATATCAGGAAATGCAATAAAAACGGCAAAAATTACTGAGAAGTTACCGAAAAGCCAAAAAATGCAAAATAAAAAAACAATATTTTCTGGTTTTAACTGAAGGGAAACGGACTGATATCAGGTTTTGAATTGTTTTCAAGGCTCAGAAAAAAATATGATTTGTCATCAACTACAGAGCCTTACTTATTACTACACCTTGGATTTTTAGGTTGTAAAAATTGTCCTAAAAATAGGTCCTAAAATTTTTAAGTTAGGCTCGAAAAATCCTGAAGTAGGTTCAAAAAACATAAAATACGTTCAAAATTCCTGAAAAATGCTGATTAGGTATAGTCACCGGCAATGAAAATAGGACACCTATATCCTGAAATACGCACTATCTTACATAACGTTATGTGTGTTGCCTAACGCTACGGCCATGGCAGAACTTACCATTGGAAATTTGCTATTAAAGTCCACTCTTCGCCTTATAGTTAGGCATGTTTTCATGTTATCCACAGTCAAACTCCGCAATTTTATCTGTGAGGATCATCTTATATGCTGAAAATAATATTTCAACAAAAACAGTCAGAGGTGCAAACTTCAATGCTGAAATGTTAGTTTGCAAGGCGTGAATGCCACAAAGCACCAAAGTGACGCGAAAGTGAGCAAGACCACACAGATCAGACCACTTTGGATTGTACAGGTAACAGTGGCACCAGACATTTTGCTTTGAAGAATCACCATGGACTTTGAGGAAGGGAAATCAACAGGGAGTATGTTTCAGACACGTTTGTCATTGAATTTTTTCGTGACCAAACAAAGTAAATGCCTCTGTATGACATACAAAATCCTGTAAAACCATGGAAAATATATAAAAACCTAGAAAAAAGCTTCATTTAGGCGCACAAACCTAAAATAGGTTATAACAAGCAAAGTAGGTTTTTTTAGGCACTATAAAACTTCATCAGTCGTTGCGTTTTTTAACGAAACGCTGACATAACTTATTATTTCTTACATACCTGTTTCGACCCATACCCCTGGCGTCGCAGCGCGCTGTGCTATAACCACTCCGCTGCGGAGGTCGGCAAAAGGCTCGAACGAGACCAAGAAACTCTGACACTAAGTCTCGTCTCGAAGGTTCTCTCGCTTCCACCCCCCCCCCCCCCACACGTATTTACGATCACACTAAGAGATGGGCTTTTTGCAGAAAAAAAAATTGGAAGAGAGAGAAAACATGCTTCAAAAGAATCATTTACACGAAGCACCGATAAAGAAGGAAGAAAAAAAAGCGAAGCGAGGGAGACAGGAGATAGAGGCCAACATTAGGAAGGCGAGATGAAAAGTTCGAAATGTCACGTAGCCCTTTAGCTACACGCATTTTCGCCCGCGTCCTTGACGACCGGTTAATGATGATTTAGAGGGGGGAGGTTTGGGGGAGGGGTGAGAGAGCGGCGGAAAAACATTCATCTCCACACTTTTAACCCCCTTTTGCACCCTCTGGTCCTACAAATACATACGCAGACACTAGTTTATGGCTTGATGTATTATGGGGCATACAAAAGCGCGGGAAGCTAGTGTTATTATGTAAGGGTCTCTCACAAAAGAAGACCGGCTATGTAGATGGATAGCCGCGCTAGGGTAAAGGTTATTTTTTTATTTTTACTCACTCCAAACTCCCATTTGCTACAGATTCAATGTAGCAAATCCTACAGGGAAGCCTCCAGGTTTATGATGATCCAAGTAGCAAAGATGTGTCTGGAACTTTTGAGGGACGAAAGAATGAAGATTTTAACACACACAGTGTCTAGCCAACTAAACGAGGATGTCAGTAAGCAACCGGCAATTCGAGGACATTTTCCAGTTTGCATTTGGTAGCTCTCACACACTGTGTTACTTTAAGAATTTAGAGGGGGATCTTCTATGTATCCTGGAGCACAAGCCTTCATGGTGTTATGGTTAATTTAACTAATTCCAGATGAGGCGCCGGACCATGTGGCCGAGTAGTTTGCACGTCGCGCTGCGACGCCAAGAGTCCCGGGTTCGAATCCCGCTCGGGCTTGGTTGTTTGTAAATGTTCATTCATCAATTTCATCATTTCATCACTCATCCACATCTTCGCACAAGAGGCACAAAACGCGAAGTAAAATAAACTAAATCAATCAAACTAGATGAGGCATGGAAATGTATCTGTCACGTGTTTGACCGGCTCTATTTTATTTTGTTAGTTGACATCGGCCAATTTACTTACAAAAGTGACGTAAAATAACGAGTATGCAAGTCAGATGCAATAATAATTATATAAACAATAAAAATCAGCAATATGAATAAATTGTGATGGATTACTCACAGGCACATATACATATACACACACAGATAATATATCTCTCTCTCTCTCTCTCTCTCTTCTCTCACAAACACAGCTCGTATATATATATATATATATATATATATATATATATATTCGTATATAGTGACTTATATAGAGGCAACTTTGGCTTATTATAGCGATCGTTTTCCTTCATTTAAGGAATTGGAATTAGAAGAAATGAAATATATATTGTCATGGCAATTCTTGCTCAGAAATTGTTCAATAAGTTGGCAACACTGTATTGTGCCTCTAGCACAGGGTCCTGTTCAGAGATGAAAACGTTTCATCGTTTAGGGAACATTATCAGGGCAGGAGATTAAAATGTGTATCCTTTTCATCTCTTTTTCTCGGTCACTTTTCCCTCCTCGATCCCGCTTGCTTTTGCCCCCTTTCCATCTTTCTTCTATTCTGGCGCTTTTTAACGTTCGGGGTAGCCATATCCTATGATATTGTTTACTAAGCAAGGTGAGGATGCAGACAAATATGGCACCTAGTGCGACTATAGAGGAATTACCGTGAGAGGGGTCGTTGTTTTTGTTCGCTGTTAGCGGGGCATCAAACTTGTCCGTTTTGTTTTTCCTACACTGTGAACCTCCTCTTTTCTTATTTTCCTTTTTCTTGGACGTCAGTATCATATGTGTATTTTGGCCATTTGCCCCAAAAACAGCATAACATGACTTCAGAAGAGAACGTTTTTGCGTAATTGAAATATATTTTCAAGAGTATCTGTCATTGGACTCGAATTTGTGGTCTACACTGTAAAAAAAAATGCCGCAACTTTACTGTAAAATCACCAAATGCTAGAACGACAGTGACCTGTGGTCAGGGCTGGTCCTAGGTGGGTCCGGGGGCTGGGACACACAATATTCGCATAACCTAGAACCTAAGAGCAATAAGCAGTACATGTTGAAGTTTAAAACCATGAATAATGGAAGTTTCTAAATTAGTGTTTCCTGTCAATTCTAGTGGTGCCACTGGTGTGATGTTCTTTTTAGGAAATTAACAAACTGGTGTATTCAGTATCAAACTGTTATCTTAAGTATCAAAGTGACAATCATATTCAATAACGTTCTTTATCATAATTCTCTTTTGTTTACTTTTCATTGAACTTTGACATTTGTTTCCTGCAAAAAAATATTCCCATTTCATAATTTCATTCTGTAATTAAATGAATGGTGTATATGCATATTAACTATTTTTGATTGGAATATTTGAACGCGATTCTTATGTAGTACTGTGTTTAAAATATGATTCAGTAATTTCGAATATTTTTATAAGTATGTCAATATAATTGATGTGGTAATAACCGACTTATGATTTGACTCTGGTATTTTTAGTGAACTGTTCTACTTAGGCAAGGTTCTACCAGATTAAAAACACGGTACATCGATCCGAATATTTATAACACTAAATGCTAATACATAATGGTATTCAGAACCAAAATTACACTGTCTGATACATCATAGATTGATTATTTGTCTCATACAGTAGGAGACACGCACCTAGTGTGTTGCACGGCCGAGCTCACTCAAGCAAGTCAGCATTTTCGCTCGCGCGCATGCGCCGCAGACAGCCCGCAGCGGATTGTTTCACTTCTCGAACAATAATAAGATGATAAACCATACACAAACAATTATTTTTATCTAAAGGGGGCACCCGGCCCCTCCCTAGGACCGGTTCTGCCGACTCTCATGGTGCTGTTCTTTCTGTATTATTATTATTATTATTATTATTACTGTGGAACCCAGTGATGCTGTTCTTTCTGTATTATTATTATTATTATTATTATTATTATTATTATTATTATTACAGTGGAACAGTTCGTTACGACTTTTACCGTGAAGCCATTGGCCGGTGATTTCAATATAAAAATTGTTCTTTGGTTTCTGCTGAGTAGCTTTTAATTACCTAAATGATGGTGAGAACTTAATTTTAACTGAAAAACCTTTGAATTACCTAGGTTTGGTGAGACTATCACTAGAACAGATCATCAGCTCTTCTTTTCCAAATGATTACTACTTGAATGACCTAGAGCAGATGGTTACGGTCAACAGATTTCGCGCGAGAAATGTGAAAAAAAAAAAAATGATATCTAGTAGCCACGATGAAGTCAAACTACCACAAGAACACAGCAGCCCTTAACCGAATCACAAATGCACTAAGCAGCTTCTGCAAGCAAAGAAAAACGATGGCCGTTAAGGCGAGGGAATTTGCCATTACGAAATTAAGCGAATAGATTCGGGAGAGATAACTTCGGTTGGTTACGTGACATTGCTGGTTTGCTGGAATCTCCGGATCTCCCTTGAAGACTATTCCAGCGGCTCCCTATCAATATAACGTCTCCTGGAGCCGCTGGAGGGAGCAGAAGCGATGTCGTTATTAAGTTTCCGGGGAACAAAAGGAGTCTGGTGCTGGAAGAGGGGGGTGGGAGAGGGTGAGAGGGTGAGTAGGCCCCCCCTATTTAATGTTCCTTTGGAGTTGCCTTCAACCGCTCTTTGGCTACGATGCAGGAGCTAAATTTTCAAGTGGCAGTTATGATTAGAACTTCTAAGAGAGAGGACTGGGGAAGGGGGGGCCTGTAGTACTCAGTGAAGTCCCTTTAACTTGTGAACCCCAGCTCAAAGAAAGAGAGAGAGGGGTCCGGTGGAGCATAAGCCCCCCTTTTTTTAAAAAAAAAATAGGAGGGAAACTCAAAGGATAATGAGAAAGTCACCCACTTCTGTCTATCTTGATTTTTCTCCTTTTTCAAACACAGACTATATTTTTTCCTCTTCTCACTAAAGTGAAACGAAATGGGGGAGTAGAAATGGCTAACAGAAAATTGATACCCATTCACCGAATATAAGAGCATTTCCCCCCTTTTTACCTTCTTATTTTTCTTTCGTCTCCTGTTCTCCAAATTTATTCTTGCATCCCTAACATTCGGTTTTGTGTGACCACTGAAGCATTGCGGTCTTGCATACGAAAAAGAACCCCTCTTTCCAATATGGTCTGTAATTACCCACCCCAAGAAAACTTTTATTACTCCCTCCCCCTTTACATTCAGTTTCTCCCTTTCTTTTCCGCAAATATTACTTGCATCATTTCTTCACAATTATTCGCTTTCTGCACCGTTAAAAAAAGCACAGCGGAAAGGTCTCATTAGATGGAGTTCTACAGCAAAAGCTTTAACTGAATTTGCAGATCAAGGTGTTTGAACGGAGCGTGCGTTTACTAATGATAGAAAAGGAGATCACGATGTTCATTCAGAGTGCTCGAATAGTGACGTTGGATTAGTAGATTGAAGTGTTAATTCATTTTCGATTATCAAAGGTGGAAAAGGAGACTGATGTGTTCAGTGCTCACTTATCAACAGTGGAAAAGGAGATTGAAGTGTTTGTCTAGATTGTCCGTATAAAAACGTTGCAAAAGGAGATTGGTGTGTTAATTGAGTGTTCGCATATCAACGGTGGAAAAGGAGATCGAAGTGTTTGCCTAGATTGTCCGTATAAAAACGTTGCAAAAGGAGATTGGTGTGTTAATTGAGTGTTCGCATATCAACGGTGGAAAAGGAGATCGAAGTGTTTGCCTAGATTGTCCGTATAAAAACGTTGCAAAAGGAAATTGGTGTGTTAATTGAGTGTTCGCATATCAACGGTGGAAAAGGAGATCGAAGTGTTTACCTAGATTGTCCGTATAAAAACGATGCAAAATGAGATTGGTGTGTTAATTGAGTGTTCCCATATCAACAGTGTAAAAGGAGATCGAAATATTTGCCTAGATTGTCCGTATAAAAACGTTGCAAAAGGAGATTGGTGTGTTAATTGAGTATTCGCATATCAACGGTGGAAAAGGAGATCTGTGTTCATTCAGCATTCGCTTATCAACTGTGGAAAAGGAGATCGATGTGTTCATTCAGTATTCGCTGGTCGATAGCCTGAGAGAATATTTTCAGCATTTATACATACTGTATGCATATACGTATGTTAAGTAATGCATTTAGAAATATCACACAAACGAAGACAAAATATAGTAACAACTCTTCAAGAACTAAGACCTGCCAACCAGCTTTTCCGTGAATCATGTACGGACAGGGCATGGCGTCCAATTGGTACTGTTATCTTGCTTTCTATATCTGTGTCAAATATAATAGAACTTGAATTGTGCTCACAAGACTAGATCAACAACTACACTTCTGAAAATTCCACCAGGAATCGAACCCGGTTCTCAGAGTAATGCGCAGCCCACACATAAGGAGAGACAGAATACAAACGGTAAAGTACCACCTCCAATTTTAATTTACTTCCATCCAACGCCCTATATTAAAACAGAGCGGTATCTCGGTTTATATGACCAGTAATATAGTTCACGCAGTGTATGCAGATCATGATTCATGGCGACCGGAAGACCGGAATGAGCCCAACACCGACTTCCGCAAAGTTGATTTACCGTTCCACTGTGCGGTTCCACCGATTGTCGAGCGGTCATTGATTGTACCGAAGCGCCCCCACCCTCCCTCCCTTTCAATTGTACAATGAAGGGTGGAAAACATGTATCGACTCTTTCACATGTTGCAAATAGTCTGCACTTGTGTGCATTTAGAAGGCGTTCATGTTGATATAACAAAATGGTAATCACTGTGTTGTGCCAAATCTGATATAGATGATTCGACTAAGAGCTTCGAAGGCTAGTAGCAGTGGCGGCGATCAGGGTGGGAGGGGAGGCGAGGGGGTGCAGTCGCCCCCCCCAACTTTTCGCTACTTTTGCCCCCGCACTATGCTAAACGTTATCTACAAATACTCACCAATTGGCCCCGACTCAGTTTTGACGCCTTCCCCCCCCCCCCCCCGCTTTTAGTGGAAAAAATATGCTTTTCTGGTTAACTGTTACATAAAAGTGGGTAACTGTTCCCATGAGTTGAAGTAAGTAGCTGAACACAATTGCCATAACTTAAAACACGAAGTGGTTAACTATGGCCACGATTTGAAGTTAAGAATTGGTTGATTGTTACCATGACGTGACGTAAGAAATGATTAGCTCTTACCATGTATTCAAGAGACTAGTTGTTTAATGTTACCATGAATTGAACACGTGTTACCGAAGTTTCCGATTTCGACTCAGGCGTAGGAATCAGTGTCCGTTGTTAGCGTCCATTCACCAATTTCATCTAATCATCACTCATCATCATCGCAGCGATCAGTCACTAGAGAGGCAGAAAGGCGACGGTAATTAACAAAAGTGCGAGAAACGATTTGAAAATACAAGTGTGTGTTAGCATGAATTGAAGCAAGAAGTTTTTAATTGTTGAAAGAGAGTTTCAATCAGAACTCGAACCCTAATCTCTGGTATAGTGTGACATTTCTATACCACTGGGTCATAGAGCTATCAATTTCCTATGCATTTTCCCGCAACGATATGTGCTGTTAATTTTTTGCGACGCCATGTCGCAGTTAAACCTACACAGGTTGGTGATGTCTGACATAGTTCGGTGGCTTACTTATAATTTATGGTAACAGTTAACTATGTCTTAGTTTACGTAGTAGTAACTATTAACCAATTCGTACTTAAAGTCTTAGCAACAGCCACTTTCTACTTCAACTTGCAGTAATATTTAACCACTTTTTACTTCATGCCATGGTAACTGTAAACGAAGAAAATTATATTAGCTTGTTAGTAAAACAAACAGTGGCAGAATTTGGTAGCTTTATTACTGGTTAGCAGTTTCCAAGGCGCAGAATTTGGTAAGTTTATTCCTGGTTAGCAGTTATCACGGGGCAGAATTTGGTAGGTTTATTTCTGGTAAGTTGTTACTAGGAGCAGAATTTGATAGGTTTATTACTGGTTAGCAGTTACCACGGGGCAGAATTTGATAGGTTTATTTTTCCTGGTTAGCAGTTATCACGGGGCAGAATTTGGTAGGTTTATTCCTGGTAAGTTGTTACTAGGAGCAGAATTTGATAGGTTAATTACTGGTTAGCAGTTACCACGGAGCAGAATTTGGTAGCTTTATTCCTGGTTAGCAGTTACCACGGGGCAGAATTTGGTAGGTTTATTCCTGGTAAGTTGTTACTAGGAAGCAGAATTTGATAGGTTAATTACTGGTTAGCAGTTACCACGGAGCAGAATTTGGTAGCTTTATTCCTGGTTAGCAGTTACCACGGGGCAGAATTTGGTAGGTTTATTCCTGGTAAGTTGTTACTAGGAGCAGAATTTGATAGGTTAATTACTGGTTAACAGTTACCATGGAGCAGAATTTGGTAGGTTTATTCCTGGTAAGTTGTTACTAGGAGCAGAATTTGATAGGTTAATTACTGGTTAGAAGTTACCACGGAGCAGAATTTGATAGGTTAATTACTGGTTAGCAGTTACCGCGGCGAATAATTTTGTAGCTTTGTTACTGGTTATGAGTTACCACGGGGCAGAATTTGGTAGATTCGTAACTGGTTAGCTGGTATCACAGTGCAGAATTTCGTAGGAATATTCCTGGTAAGCAGTGAACGCGGGTCAGAATGTGGTAGGTTTGTTACTGGTCAACAGTTACCACTGGGCAGAAGCTGGTAGGTTTATTACTTGTTAGCAGTTACCACGAAATAAAGTCTTGTTGATCTCTTGCGACACCTGGCACTTCTTCTGCAGAAGAATACTGCAAGTATCTCCACCATGAGGGGGGAAATGACAAGGGGTCATTTGAAACACGATGTAATCCGACTTATGAAAGGCGTTCGTTAAGGTGGCGTGTTCGACGGCGCTTAAACTTCTAAAGATTTTTAAATTGGTATTCAGATACAGAGTCATGATATCCAGCGTTGTTCTTTCAACATCATGAGAACTGAGAGCGAGAGAAGGGTTAAAATGCACGTTGAGGCTCAGACTGAGTAGAGAGAGAGAGAGAGATGGCGCAGACTATAAGATGAAGTCCCTTCTGCTCATTTACACGCAGCCGCCATACTGGTCTCGTCTCCATTGTTGTCCTTGTCACAGATACAAATGGCGCTCATTCGTCTCAGCCACCTTGAAAACGTGGTCCTTATCTCGCCGACGTCTCAGAAGCGTCCGTAGGAAACTGTGTGAAGCATTGACCAGTAATAATGCACTTCCTTTATCAAGAAGTAACCCTTTGTTCTGTGCGGTGAGCCTTTTTTCTTGGCTCTTTACTGCTAGTTCATCCGCCGTAACTAGTTTAGAATGTGGCGGGCAGTGTTTCCATCTGATGGACAAATTAAACGTATCTTTTTTATTGAGTTGTTACATGTTCTTCCCCCACCTTTCCTGAAGATAGCTTGCTGCAGCCGTCTTTTATAAAGAGATCGTCAATCGAAATTCGTCGAAGAACGCAACACCACTCTCGAATTTGTTTGTTTCAAGGTCACTTTATACTCGGGCTAATCGAGACTGGACCTACAGTTCGATACCCGGTGGAGGAACATAATGGCTCGGATCCGACTTTAAACTGTAGGTCCAGCCCGAATTAGCCTACCAGTGTATAAAAGTGAACTTAAAAGAAAACTCAAACTTAATCGAACTATTGTGCAATGTGTATCCACCGCGAATCGAACTCGGGACCTCTTGATTGCAATGTGACAGTGTTGTCACAATGCCATCGGCGAGGCACTACTACTCTCGAAGTTCATTACTGAATCGGTGTTAGATTAACGTGAAATTTAACAATGTTACGAGAGAGAAGTCTTTCTACAAACAGATATATTAGAAGTGGAATTTGAAAACGACGAACTAGCGTCAATCACAAAAAGCATAGGTAAATAGGAGATATTCATGTGAAGATACGAGGTAAATCAACTCCAAAATAACATATGAGAAAAAGTGAATCTTGGTAGAGAAGGGGGATAGGGAATAATACAATTATGGCAAAGAAAGGATCAACCATCACGAAAATGAATTACTTAGACTGAATAACAATATGAACACAGAAACTGCAGAAACAACAGCACGTTTGACAAGAGAACTGCTACTGTGACGATACAACTTGTAGTGTGAAAAACAGGAGAAGAATTGTATGATGGGATCTTTATGGAGAGTGTGTATGAACTATTATAGAGGGAAAGTAGAGAAAAATAAAACAGCTGCCTAATGCAATGGAAATATTAGCAACAAGTACAAGGAAACAGAAAGTAATGTGAACAAGCAACCGTTAACATAAGGTATGATGAAGGGCAGAAGAAAATGGTCCATTCAATCAGCAATTTTTACGTGATTCAGTTAAACTACAGCTTTCTGACCAGTCTGTATCACTCGCAGGAATGAGGATAAGAAATTATAAGATGAGGCTCACTACAGTGTGAAGAAAGAACTGCTGTGTGTGCTAGTAATCCTCGAAGACAGGATTACTAGTTAAAATAATTGGTAGTGCAAAGAAAGAACTGCTAGTGTGAAGAAATAACTGGTAATGCGAAGAAGAGGCTGCTAGTTTGAAAAAATAACTGCTGATGTAAGGAAAGAATTGATATTGCGATGAAAGAATTGTAAGTGTGAAGAAAGAACTGCTACTGCGAAGGAGGAACTGCTACTGCGAGGAAACAACTGATAGTACAAAGAAAAAACTAGTACTGTAAAGAAATAACTGGTAATGCAAAGAAAACGATGCTTGTTCTGCAGTGATAGTGCGAAGAAAGAACTACTATGAGGAAAGAACTGCTACTAAGAGGAAAGAACTGGCAGTGCGAAGAAATGACTACTACTCCAAGGAAAGCACTACGATGAAAGAATTGTGAGTGTGAAGAAAGAACTACTACTGCGAAGGAAGAACTGCTACTGCGATAAAATAACTGATAGTGCAAGAAAAGACTGGTACTGTGAAGATGTAACTGGTAATGCAAAGAAAAGGCTGCTTGTTCTAAGAAATATCAGATAGTGCAAGAAAAGAAATCATACTGCGAAGAAAGAATTGTGAGTGTGAAGAAAGAAGTTCTACTACAAAGAAATGGCTGCTAGTTTGAAGAAATAACTGGCAGTGCAATGAAAGAATTATGAGTGTGAAGAAAGAAATGGTAATGCAAAGAATAGGATGCTTGTTCGAGGAAACAACAGGTAGTGCAAGGAAATAATTTATATTGCAAAGAAGGAATTGTGATTGTAAGTGCTACTGCGATGAAAGAGCTGCTAGTTTGAAGAAATAATTTACAGTGCAAGGGAAGAACTGATAGTGCAAGGAAAGAACTACTGTGAGGTAAGAACTGCTACTGAGATGAAAGAACTGTCAGTGCGAAGAGAAGAAGTGGAAGGAAAGCACTAATGCTGCGATGAATAAAAATGTGATTGTGAAGAAAGAACTGCTACTGTGAAGAAAGAACTGCTACTGCGATGAAGAAACTGTTACTACGAGGAGTGAACTGACTGTGTGAAGAAAGAACTGGTAGTGCAAGGAATAAACTGGTAGTCCAAAGCGAGGTGCGAAGAAATAACCGTGAATGTGAAGTTGGTAGTACAGCAAAGAATAAATTAAACAAATAACTAGTACAGATAAAGAAAATGTGACGTAACAACTGATGCATGAGAGAAATGGAACGATTGATTAAGTCTTTTGCAAGAAGCAGTTTGTTAAATATTGTTGGTTCAGAACAGTTTTCTTGACCATCGCACCGCTACCCATCCCTCGCTATTTTCAGGTACAGATTTTATAGCTGGTTAACAGCATCTCCACCAGAGTAAGAACACTGAAGTAAATTTACAGCGCCCCTGAAGTGGCTGAAGGAAAACACACATAAAAAGCGTATAAGAGAAACCTGTTGCTAAACGGTCTCTGAAAGTTGTTTCCGTCTTCACGAGCATTCTATTCAAAACCCGCGAGATGCAAAACCCACATTTCGTCCGCTATCCAGTACAGAGCGTGGTCGAAGTTTCGTCATAACTCGCTCTCGAGCTGGCACAACATTCAAGTATCACCGCGCATCCACCAACTTAATTACTTCTGGCAAGAAATTTCGTTTCCTAATAGCAGGATGGTCCTTTGTGGAAGACGGGGGCAGAGAGAGTGTCGACATCACTTTGTTCCTTCCATCTTCTTCTCTATGAGATGCTTAAGGCGAAGAGGGACAATTACGCACCAGGCATGCATTTATTCCAATATCGTCGGAATGAGCAATGCTACTAAAAAGATCTCCGACAGAAATGAAGAGTATGAATTTCTCCCCATGTGGCAAGTGGAAGCGGTTTCCTAAGTTGATTATTAAGCCTTATACGATTTTTGAAAAATATGATGAATTAGTATTTACCGAATCCCATGTATTCCTTATGGGACATCAACTTCAACTTCAAGTTACGGCTCATCAAATGGGAGTTTCGACTTTTCCTACTGCTATGACATAGTTCTACGTGTCCTTTTTCCGTCCATGTACTTTTCTACGTCATCGGATGTTTGATATTCCCGAGAGAACGAATAAAATAATGGTCCCATAAGCCTAGTGCATTTCTCCTTGCCTCCTACGGCCATCCTGGCAGTGTTGCCAAACCTGATGTGCATAATAGAGCTAAATTTCACCATTAATATAGCTAAAGAGGACTTTCAAGGAGCTAGATTAACGAAGGCTGCATAAAGTGCCTACTAGGGTAATTTTAGTTGTCAGAGGGGTGGGGGTGCTGCTGTTACCGTTAGCTTTAAAGTGATGGCAATTTATTCTTAGTTTTCACCGCCTAGATTTGGCGGCAACACCCATCTCAATAATCCAATGATGTTAATATAAAATAGAAAATAAAGGGTTCCCGGATAACAAAATTGTCATCTTCATCTTAGCCACAGCGCTATATATAAAATACATGGGGAGGAAAGAAGAGGTGGGTGACGCAGCCTATAGCTATACGAATATCACGTCACGTGAAAAATGTACATTCATGGCAAAAGTTGGTATTTATGGGCCGGAGCCAGTGGTGGCATCATAGTGGGGCAGAGGGCGGGTGCCACAGTTCCCAGTCAAACGAGTGCACGAAAGAGCCAGATCTGGCTCCAAAAGTGCGAAGTTGGCAACAGTGATCAGCAGCTACCCCAGCGAGAGAGACCTAGGGCAAATTGTCCCTCCTCGCCTTAAGAAGATTTCATAACAGTCTTTGCTGAAGCGCTTGATGGAAGTTTCGTAGAGGGCTTCTAGGATAGCCCTGCTAACCAAAACAAGGCCGTTCTTGCTGCTGGGCCACTGTATACTGGGGATCAATTAGCGTGCACTTAAAATTGGTAACCATGGAGATGGATTTATGGTAGACAAAGGGGATCGAATTTCCATTGGCTTTCATGATACACCTCTCCAGAGGAAAGTATACGGTAGCTTTGAAGTCTTGTGGTTTCAAAAGTATTTTAGAGTGGCGAACAGTGATTTCCACACACACACACACGCCCAAAATTTCCTCAACAAATTATGGTCACTTTGGCTCTACGTATAAATTTTCAGCGAAAAATGCAGGCTCGACCAGGACTTGAACCCGGGTCTCTGGCATTCCGTGCCATTGCTATAACCACTGAGCTACCGAGCCAGCCTCACTCTCCACTTTCCCATCTTTGAATTTAATTTTCTTTCTCTGCGCTATCTCACCCTATCTCAAAAATTATCTTGCATTCACTCTACTTATGTCTCGGCTCTCACTTTTTCGTTTTCTTTTACCTTGTCACTTTATCTCTCTCTTTTCATTTCTCTCCACCCTCTCTCTTCATTTTATTTCTCTTCCCTTTCCATTCCCTCTACCTCTCTCTCTCCTTATCTTTCTTTCTCTCTCTCTCTCCCTATTTCTCTTCTAGCTATCCCTCTATCTTAATTTCTCTTCCCACTTTCCTTCCTCTCTCTCTCCTCATTTCTCGTCCTCCTTCCCTTTCTCTCTGTCCCTCTGTGACACTTCCTCTCGTTGTTACAGTGGCTCATCAACCTTCATTACGGATCCCACATTAACGAGTGTCTCTTCAAAAGGATCCTGTGTACTACGGACGTAAAAATGCAGATCCATGGGCCGCGAGGTTTGCTTTGATCTCGGCTAACTCGATTGTCATTACAGCTATACTTTACCTTTCTACATTCCCCTCTGGCATGAATGTGTACATTTCATCTGCCCCTATCTCCCTGTCTCTCTTTCTCTGTTCAACACGTAATGTGATTTTTCGTTTTCTTCCTCTCGTATCTCTTTAATATCTTGTATATGTGTTCTGTATGTTTACCAAACTAAACAATAGAGAGTTATTGTGGATTCCATTTCAAAACACGTACATGTGTGACCGTGTGCGATTAAAGGTCAGAGCAAAATATCTACTATTACACTCGCCATTCACATCACACACGGTTTATTATCTGCCCGCTTGCTCTTTGTCGCGTTATGCATTTGTGACTGATATGTTTCGTTTGTTACGTGTGTGAGTAAAGGGCATGAATGGTATTGAATTCTCTGTGTTACCTCTTGATATGATATGTTTGCGGTAATGAACGTGAACGGAGAACAATATCTACTATAAATATTTTTTTTAAAAAAACGTGAACTCACAGAGACTAGCACACAAACATTTATTTCTATTTCGGTTATTTTACGTCCCCTTTTGTACTTCCTCGGTTAAACGTGGCGATGATGTTGAATTATTATGTTGCTACAAGTCCCCTATTCATATCGGTCTTTCTTTGTTTCATTCTTTCTCTCTTCCTTCGAAATTTTATTTTTCTTTCTTTGTATGTCTTTTCTTTCTCTTTCTTTGAAATTTTCTTTTCCTATCTTTGTATCCTTTTTCTTTCTCTCTTTCTTTGAAATTTTATTTTACTTTCTTTGTATCGTCTTCTTTCTTTGTTTTTCTTTCTCTCTTCCTTTAACATTTTCTTTTCATTTCTTTTTATCGTCTTCTTTCTTTCTCTCTTCTTTGGAAATGTTAATTTCCTTTATTTTCCTTAATTCTATGTTTGATTGTATTATTCTTTCCATTTCTTTATTTTCCTTGGGACATACACAGTGATACGGGATTTGATTGTGACATTATCTTAAGTGTATCAGGCGTCACGACTTGAAACGATAAACAGAATGAGGTGAAAAGCAGGATAGAGAAGAAAACTCGGCAAATCAATAGAAAAACAACAGTTGAACAACAATTGAAGAAAGTCGTGTATAATAGAAAATCACTGCGTTGTTGCTGACATACAACCGGTTGTTGTGAATAAAATATGAAGCAATAGACGCTCACGCCTCGAACAAATTTGTATGGACTACTGCTAATGGTTATAAATTGCAGTCAGACAGAGCTGTTATCGAACGCGATAAAGTTAAAAAAGTGGAATTTTTGCTGAATATGATGATTGGTTACCGAAGCAAAGAATTTTGAGGAAAAATTTACTCACATAAGATTGTGTTGTCATGGTAACATCATAGAGATGGCAATGGCAACTATGCACTCCAGTGCCACTGCAAAATACCAAAAGATGCCAGATTTCCCCAGGGCCGTTAATATTATCAATAGCAATGGATATCCTGGAATAGTATGCAACACTCCTAGTTGCTGTGTGTGTTAGGTTGCCTACCTAATCGGGGTTTTGCAGGTGTCCAGGTCAACTTCTGTGGTTTGGACTTCAACACATTTTTTGCCCTGACTGTCCAACCATAATTCCACTTCTATAATAAGTTAGGTTATGCTAATCGCATGAATTTGATATCTTACACTTCCCGGAAATTTACACACAGAGTGATATGGTACTAGAATTACAAAGCGATAACAGAAAGAGCCTTGTGCACCTTCATCTACCACCATGACTTCCCGTTGGCGTAGTTGTTACAGCTATCACTTTGGGGCAAGGTGTACAGGGTTCGTTCATCGGCGGGGGTTAAGCCGACCTCCGTGGCGGAATGGTTACCACAAAGCGCTACGACGCCAGGGGTCTCGGGATCAAATCCCGTCCAGGGCATTGCTGTTCATCGTGAGTGTCCCTTCATCAACTTCATCATGTCACCACTCATCGTCGCGGTTAGCCAAAGGTGGCAGAAAAGAAACACTCCTTTGTATCGTCGCGCCTATCGCCTTGTAAGCAAGAGGTTCTAGGTTCGATTTACCATTGGGGTGCAGTGCAGTTGTTCGAGTCCCCACTCTAAAGCGCAGTTCCTATAGGACACAGAACTCGAAGTCCATCAAATCAATGTTGATGCATTAAAATGCATCAAATAAAGGTTGATGCATTAAAATGCATCAATTGACACAGTTGAATGTGCCATTTTGTTATCTTTATCTTATCTTTTGTTATTTCTGGGAAGATCGTGTGTGATCTTCCCAATTGATGCATTTTAGTGCATCAGACGGAAGAGAATCTGATAAAAGTACCCTTTTATGCATTTCTGTGTATATTTTGAACACACCAAAAAGTGCATCATTTGCAGTTTATGCATATTATTGCAGTCAACATATGTGTGTCAATTGACACGTTTCGGTTCTGTGCAAACCTAACTGTAAAATAGCCTTGAAACTTCATCTCAACTCTCATTCTTCTGTTTGAGAATTTGTGACTCTCAAAGGAAAACCCCGCGGATTGGATCTTGATCAACTCCCGAAGCCGACGGTCCGCAATCAGCTACTCTTCTGTCATTTCCTGGCAAAACCCTGCACCGACGGAAACACAATTTCCAACCCCCCACCCTCTCCCGCAGGAAAAAATGTATCCATCGTCATCATTTGAGCCCTGCCATTGTTCATTTGCAATTTCGAACCAAAAAGGGAATTTTATTTCTTTTTACTTTTTTTTTTTTTTCCGATGACGTCCCCAGATCATAATTACGCATTGGTATATATATTTTGACACCGGGATCACGGTGTAATGATAATGGCATTCTGCAATGTCCGGGTTGCCATGGAAACTCCAATCGTCTCCTGCTTCTTTTTGAGGCTGGACCAGCCGTGGCTTGCATTTGAAGCTTATGATTACATCCGCATATTTTCCGTTGTCATGGCAACAAGCTGTGCGGGTTCATTCCCGCGGCACGTCATGTACCCTGAATGTGCTTCCCATTTTATATGCCCTTCTCCCCATCCCATGTAATTGCAGACATACAAAGTCAATAGTGGCCGAGAAATAACTAGTATTTTTTACACTAGATGGTAGCCGCTGGAGATGAACAATGTGCACTAATTCGTGATATCGATTGGCGCGTAAACAATAACAGTCTACATCCGCAGGGTAGAAAACGTGGACCAGGAAATTTGCATAATTCACATGAACAAGTTCATGAAACAGGTAATATGGTCTCGGGAGGAACGGAAGTACCAAAATTACTAAAAGATGGCAGCACAATCTAAGTTGTATTGAAATGTAGATTTGAACAACTAGATGATTGAAAAATTGTCCAAATTTGTTACTTTTATTATATATTAATATAGGAAATATAAAAATGAGTTCATAATAGGAAAAATGAGTACAAATGTGTGAAAAATATAAATTTTTTGGTAGATTATGTAGTAAGTAATGCAAAGTTTACCATTCAGAGCATATAAAAAGCCATTCACGGTGAAGATCAGAACAGTGGAAACCTTGAGTAAAAGTACAGTAGGAATTTGTTACTTAACTGGACGAAACGGAAGATAGCAAACATGTGTGTATATATACATTATATGAACAGGACGTTGACGATAGTCAGTCTTGCGGAGGAGGCAATAGAGGTAATTCTCGAAGAAATATGTCTCAGTTTATTGAGAAGCAGAATACGAGAAGAAAAATGATAGATAAAAGCAATCAATAATAATGGTAAGCAAAGTTTTTGAACGAATGGCAACACCTCAGTACCAGTAGAAGTAATCGAAATAGGCAACTAACACTAAAATAAAAGGTCAAACTTTAACAGAATCTCCCAAATGTTAGATGTGCAAAAAAATAATATAATATGGCAGAACTAAAGCATGAAAGCAAAGAGAAATATTATAATTTGCTTAAATGGTGGAGCCTAAGTTTGAGGATTTTTAAACACGTAAGCTAAAATTGTTGATTTAGAAGCATAATAGACTGTGGCAGTGCAGTTGACGTTGTGCATTACCAAATTTTAGAAATGATTAGCGAAGCAATATCGTCAGTCAAAATTAGATGCGTAAGATTGAGATAATTTATTAAAATACGTTTCCAATTGTCCCAGCGGAGTTAAGTCAATACCTAAAATACGAGTTTCGTATAAGTTTCGCAATAAAGCTATACCTTGAGAACGCTCACACCAGAGGCTAGCGTGTTTACATTACCATTGTAGGCTCAAGAACTCAGCAATCGTAACATATGTTTTGTTTTGAAAAGAAGAGTAAACAGAGTGGAAGTGGCAAATAGAACTTTCATGTTGAAGTTTAGTTATCAATATTATTACACACTTCAGTATGCTTTGGCGGTACTGTAATTTGGAATTAAATTATTTTGGTTATAAAACCTATACGATGAGGATGGATGATGATTAGGTGAAATTGGTGAATGTACACTCAGCAAGCTCAGGCTCAGGCCAAGATTTGATTCCAGAACCTTCGGTGGTAAGACAGTGAGTCGATAACTCAACACCTTCGGCCATCGAAGTGGCTAAATTTATGTCGGTTTCTTGAATAATTGACAGCGTAAGAAGACGAGTCCTGGCGTCAAATAGACCAGGCCACGAGATGTTCTCCTGAAGTTTGCGACTTGCAGCCCGAGCTGGAAACCACCTGGAAAGATGTCCTTTCCTTCGGGGTTCACCAGTGATAAGAGAAAACCCTCTCTCGCCACTTCTGGTGAGAGGTCAAGACCACTGCGAGGAGACGGTCACCCATGCAGCCTTCAAATTTGAATTTTAAGGATTGGGGTTTTCTCGAGTTAGAGCCGGAAGGATGAAGCGACTTGCAGCCCATGCTGGCAAACCTGGAAAGATGGCCCTGCGTTCGGGTTTCAAGTATCGACTGCGATAACAGAAAATGCTTTCCCGGCAGTGGCGGTGAATAGTCAAACCATCTACCCGTTGCCTTCCGCCTCCAAATTTGGAGGTTGTCGGACGGGCACCACAGTCAGTTTGGTTTGCGCAACAATATTCGTTAACAGATATTTGATTTGATTTGATTTAGTTTATTTTACTTCGCGTTTGTGCCTCTTGGCTAATTTGCGAAGATGGGGATGAGTGATGAAATGATGAAATTGATGAATGGACATTCACAAACAACCAAGCCCGACCAGGATTCGAACCCGGGACCCTTGGTGTCGCAGCGCGATGTGCTAACCACTCGGCCACAGGGTCGGGCTCGTTAACAGATATATTGAAGTGCAAACACTGTGATTGATTGGAATATTTCGGTGCCCGAAATTGGACATGCGAATGCAAATCAGCATTTACCAAATTAATTTGATGATCCTTGCAAAAGATTCCATGAGATCGAGTCACTATTCGTCAACAAACCTACACATAATCGAATTAATGCTCTCTATGATTATGCCATAATTAATTAGTTTATATTAGGTTGCAAGCAGTGGCGGCGATTGGGTTCCAAAAATGGGGGGGGACAAGGATAGTTTACTTTCCCTTGGTAGATAAGGTTTAGCATAGTGCGGGGGCAAAAGTGGCAAAAAGTAGGGGGGGCAATTGCCCCCCCCCCCACGCCCAACCTAATCGTCGCCACTGCTTTCAAGGGTACATATCAATTAACTTATAAAGTTTTAAAATAGAATGCTATTTACGAATGAAATAGTTGTGATCGGGACATCGACTTTCAAAAAGCGGATTTACGGGGCTCACGAAGGTTCAGCTCTAAAGGGTGTCACGCCTTTTCGATGAGTAGAGAAATGTTAATTTCTTTGTTTCTTTGTAAAAATTAGGGTAGATATTTCAGCACAATATTAATTTGAACTGGAGCCCAGAACATCATAGTCTCGGTCCGCAGCCTCTTTGGAAACCAGACGAAATGTAGGGACCACAAAACTACAGATATCTCACTGGCGTCTTTGAGTAGACAAGAAACGAAGCAGTGCTGTCACATACACAGAGATGAGGTACACTTCACTTTATCATGGCTGCAGCGTCAGATGCAGGGAGATGTCTTCATTCTCCTCACTCATATCAAAGCTGAACCTTAACAAGGACTTGGTGCATTACCCTCACTTTGTATCCCTGTGAAAAGGTTACCCTCAGAGCAAGCCTGTCTCCACAAAGAATCTGTCCTCAGTACTGAGACACGTGGCTGAAAATGGCATTAACATGAGTTGGCACGTGTAACATCTCAAAAATGTGTGATAAGAGAACTTAAATACTCCACTTTAGTTTGCCTCTAAAATTTAATAAATCTTTTGATAACCTCTTAATAATTATATTATTTCATGAAAGTTCTATCTTTATTTATTATATTTTATTTTGTAAATATACTCATCATCGTTCGGCTGCTAAATTACAGGGAAGTTTTAATATTTATACAGTAAGTATATTTCAGATAAGATTCAGCTACAACATCGCTATTGTTAATTACATTTCCAGCCTCACACCTCCCTGATGGCGTAGTTGTAACGGCGTCGCCTTATTATCAAGGGGTTCCGGGTTCGATACCCGTTGGAGGCACATAGTGGTTCCAACCCCACTTCAAACTGTAGGTCCAGACCCAATTAGCTTAACTGTGGACTTAATTCAAGCCAATTTAATAATGAGCCTGTGTGTTACCGCTTCTGTAAATTCATTTCGGTCACATTTTATCACACATTGTGAGAGACTGTACTGATTATTAGCTGCCACCTATTGATATTCGTAAGTGAATCATATTTTCATTTCAGTATTGTATTGAATTTTGCTCCTTATGGAACTTTATAAATGTGAACAGGCCCCATTATGTGAATTCTAAACCAGAACTGTTCAACCAACACACCAGCAAAGTGCATTTCACTTCAAGAAGCATTGATGGAGATGCTTCATAACAGATGGCAGTGTGGCTCTAATGACCAAAGTCACCCTGGTGCACCATCAAAGCTGAGACGATTTTCAGCTGGAAATAGCATCATGAAGGGAAATTCTAAGTGATGGCATCAGTGTCTGCTCCCGGGCAAGGATATTGCTTCGGTGATGACCCGACGCTGAAATAATGACCACCATCTCGCGTCATCATCAACGACTTAATTCGACTGAATGAAGAAGAACTCGCTCCCAGTGGGAATTTCCAGGGAGAGATATGGGCACGGTGTCCTTAGTGACCGTGAAAGTGCGCCGTCTCTTTCTGGAAGTTCCCCTCACCCCCTCCCTACGCAACTTCCATCTTTCTGATATGGGAGCTGGGAGAAGGAGGAGAAGGATGAAGAGTTTGAGAAAACTCTTCGGGACCCTCCCCTGCACTATGAATGTGCAGAATCGTGACAATGTTTCTTCACATGTCAATTAGCCATAACGAGGCCAAATTGCTTCATCCCTTCCGCTCTATTATCTACAAGGAAAGAGATTAGACACATTGATAAATCCTCTGTGATTTGTAAGATAATTATGGAAGCTGTTCTACCTGAACTGATACCTGTGGGTGGGAACGTTGAAATTTCAAGAACCGAAGGAAGTGACGCACCCAAACGAGCTTGAACTCTAATGCAAGTTCAGGTACACATAAAACAATCTGTTCACTGTATACAAAATCATATATATATATATACAATCCGAATTCGATTACACCTCTACAGCCAAAAGATTGGCTGAAAACTATATTTACGACAATACCATTGGCAATACAGTTGTTTTAATATCCAAATCATTCTACAAGAACAGAATATTACACGCAACATATTTCTTACTCCTCTCAGATTGTGTATTAACAAATATGAATATCGATACAAATACTTCAAAGCATGCACTTTTGCTCAAGATTTGTTTATGAAATTGGAAACTTCTCAAAGAACTTGCATTATTAAATATGCTTACCCTTAAGAAACCCTTGAAAACATTCCAATGTTCATGACGAAGTGTTAATCACATGATATAATTTCTTGTGCCCATACAAGTTATGGCGTAGCTTATTTGAGATGAGTTAGCTTTTGTCAAATTGTGAACAGTCACTTCAAATCATTATCAGCCCAGCATTTTTAGAAACATGAGGTAGAACGTTTTCAACATTGTTAGGCACTTTTCCTCCTGTTATCATTGAAATCATTCAGATTAATTTTACAATAAAATTTCTACATACTTGTGATGTAATGGCTGAAGTTTCAGGCTCAACCTTGGGTAATATATATCCAATCGTGATCGGCCGGAAGGTATTTCCCATTATAACATATTCAGAAGCTTTAGGGGTATAGCCTACTGTAAAATTTCTTCGCGAAAAGTTAACATATTCGTGGTTGAATGGTTTTTTTACAAACTTTTGTGTAGAACCCGCGGCAGAACAGATATCACATAAAAGACTCAAGGCAACATGTCTGGTACCTAGTAGAGTAATTTGAAATGGTGTCAACCATTCTGCAACAAGAACAACTCTCGTGAACATTTATAACAAATGATGTTTTTGAGAGCTGCAGGACATTCAGATAAAGTTCAGTAAGTGTGAGGTCTGCTTTTGATCACCCATACGAGGATAGTTGAACAAGACACACCGAAGCGTAAAGATTGGAGGGATGAAGTATGACGTATTTCATTACCAAACAAACGCTTATCCCCCTCTCCCCCTCCCCCAATTCATACTCCGACGTGGCGTATCATGCAATTGTCACTTCCTGGAATCGCTCCTCCCACAACTGCCTTAATTCTCTCCCACATCTATTATCTGGGCACATTGTGGTTGGGGGGCACACAGCGGAACGGGGCAGATGGAAGGAAAAGTCCACCAGCGCCGATGGTGGAGGCGTCAACCAGCCCACATCCTGTTCGTCGTCACTGAACCAAACGAAACTAACTGGTGAGAGCTGTGTTATTTTTCAGCAAGCGTTGATTCAGTGTTACCAGATGTGGTCTTGCATACCACATTCGTGTTCGTTCTTTCACACTACATAATTTTCCGATTCCACTGGATCTTGCAGCAGCTTGGTGCACCGTAAAAAAAAAACAATAAATCTGTTTGAAAATATGTTGCAATTGCAGTATAAAACAAATCCGATAAATTAACCATCTTACCCTTTGATTCTATTCTGTACATATACACCTGTGTACTGTTGCCATCTGAAGCCAAAATACAACACTATGGTCATACAGTAGCAGCAGTTCGGCATCTTTGACCCAACCCCAGAGGAAGCTGACCGGAACCGTATCTGGTTTCGAGCCACCACCTGTTTTTCTGTAAAGCGATGTTGTCACTTTTGCCTCCAGTGTTTAGACATCCATTTATTTACTGCAACGTTATACTCCCAAGGTCTTTATCTTGTATAGAAAAGTAGCACAACACGATAACACAACCTAGCAAAGATAACGCAACCGCAACTTTGCGTTCAAAAATCTCTAAAGAAACTGAATTAGCAACATCTCATTTAGTCCACGTGGAATTGACGAGAGCTGTCATTTCTTGGACGAACGCTATTGGTGGGAAAGGTTTCAAGGGACGATTTATTGGACTTCACGTGGATCTGACATGTTGTTCTTAGGGGGAAAACTGATCTTTCGGAACTTTCTTTGAAGTAAAGTGAGGTTGGAATCAGGACGAGGAGGTCAGCGTGAATGATTAAAGACAATTATTTTGAAAGAAATAATTAATACAGAATTGAGTGTTAACACACATGTGACACATATATAAATATGAAAACCATAGATGATTGATTGATTAATTTGGTTTATTTTTCTTCTCTTTTCTGCCTCTTTTGGCTAATCGCAAAGATGAGGATGATTGATGAAATTATCGCCCCAGAAAAAAAAGTAGATTAAATGAACCCAGTACAATCTAATGCGAAATAACACACCTTCAGTTCTTGTTTAATTTATATACATTATGAACCCGTTTACTAGTACCATATACGTGTAGATATATAGCCTATCATGTATTCCATTCAGTATTACAACAATTCAGCTTTCCGATGAGCTTAGTGGAAAATATGCACATATTAATTGAGCATTTTATGTAATACAGTATTCTATGAAATGATTATCCAAGCGTTATTTTATTTTTCATTTGCCTTTGCGTTTATTCTAATGGTAAGCCGTTCTGTTGTTTTATCCATTTTCGATAAATTCATTTCGCGCTTATATTCACCATCACCACATACTTATTTGATGGGTATTTCCACGTTGATTTTCGCCTCGCATGATTTTCAAACATGGCAGCATTTCAGCAATAGATGATCTAACGAATTCTCTGTGTTTCCCTTCCGCTAGCAATTGGCTTGGCAACAGCACTACAGCTCTAGCTGCGTATTGGCTGAACTCATGTTCCTTCTAAAAGCGTACGCCGTATAGTCGGCCATCAGCGCCATTAGGTGGGTAGTGGCAGAAATTGTAAGTTCTTGGAATAACATGCGAACTGGTTGAGTGCCGAGGCTGGAAGGATCGTAGCGTGGCTATGGAAGAGATAGAACGTCCCTGCCGGTATAATGATAACGTCGTTGCCTTCTAATCAAGTAGTCCCGGGTGTGAAATCATGCGGAGGTACATAGTGGTTCGGATCCCACTTTAAACTGTATGCCCAGTCCCGATTAGCCTATCCGTGCGTAAGGTTGACTTAAAACAAAAACTCGAAATGTTCTAAATGTAAATTTATCAAATATAAGACACGAAAATTTTCGGAAATCAATGTTGGATAAGAGAGGGCACAACAATCTTTAAACATACTTACATATCCTAAAGTTCTGGTCATGTTATAACCAGTACTTGAAGAAATGTTAGTAAAAATACAACATTAACTACCAAATTACATTTTTAACTGTAGCACTTAGCGCAGTCATCCTTGCGTTCAAAATTTTATTATCTTCTCAGTTGTGTATGTGTGTTTGTTTAGTTGCGACGATTAGATATATCCAAAGCATAACTAAGTGAAGAGATCATTTCTCTGTGCGTATTGGTGGCTTTCTCAAATTTTCGTTTTATTTAACAGTTGGGCTGAAAAGTTCGTAGGCTGACTCATAGATGGCGTTACTAGAATTAAATCCATGTGATTTTTACTTAGTACTAACCTTCAAAAGATACGTGTATAAATTTCACAGCTGCCGGATAATTAGTTCGTGAGATATAGCATTGTGAGTGAAGCAGCTTTTGTTATTGTGAAAAAATGGATAAAAAAAGAATTTCGTGTGTTAATAAAGCATTGCTTTTTGGCGAAAAAAAAATACTGTTGAAGCCAAGGCTTGGCTTGATAAACATTATTCGGACTCTGCACCAGGAAAATCAACCGTTGAGAAGTGGTTTGCTAAATTTAAACGAGGCGAAATGAGCATTGAAGACGATGCACGCAGTGGACGCCCCAAAGAGGCTGTTACCGACGAAAACATAAAAAAAGTCCACAAAATAATTTTAAATGATCGTAAAGTGAAGTTGATCGAGATAGCTGAGACTTTAAAAATATCAAAGGAACGTGTTGGACATATTGTGCATGAATATTTGAACATGCGAAAGCTATGTGCAAAATGGGTGCCGCGCGTGCTCACAATCGATCAAAAGCAACAACGTTTTGATGATTCGGAGCAATGTTTAGCGATATTCAACCGTAATAAAATTGCTTCCCCATCCACCATATTCTCCAGATCTGACCCCCAGTGACTTTTTCCTGTTTGCAGACCTTAAAAGAATGCTCGCTGGAAAGAAATTTAGCACTGATGAAGAGGTAATCGCCGAAACTGAGGCCTATTTTGAGGCTAAAGAGAAATCGTACTATAAAAATGGCATCGAAAAATTCTATGACCGCTATAATCGTTGTATCGCCCTCGAAGGCAACTATATTGAATAATAAAGTCGAATTTTGTCAAAAAAATATTTTTTACTATGTTAGCCTACGAACTTTTCAGCCCAACTGTTATATTATGTTACTTCTTTCATGTTTATTCCTGTGTTTAGAGAATAGTTGGATTTGCGAGAAGCTAGTGAATGTGGACCATTTTTTCGAATCTGTAAATAAGTTTATAATGAACTTTTTGAAGCTAGACATAAGAGGTGAATAATGAACTTTTTGAAGCTAGAAATAATAAGTGAAAATGAACTTTTTAAGCTAGAAATAATAATTAAGTAATGAACTTTTTGAAGCTAGGAACAATAAGTGAGTAATGAACCTTTTGAAGCTGTAAATAATAAGTGAGAAGCTAAAAATAATAAATGAAGATATGCTCCCATAATCTTCAACAAATAACCAAAACTTCCTTGTGAGAATATCGCGAAATGATTACTTATTCCACAACCAGTAACTTGATTAATTTCACAATTTGCACATTTCCTCTTTGATTACCATTACCTTTACCCAATTAGATAAAAGAGGACGGCTACCGTAACGTTTTCCGGATCGAAGGAACCAACGGACGGAATAGCCGAAATGATAGATGTGAACTGTTTAGTGCCAAGCGTAAAAAAGACGGAAATTCAGGTCACATCTAAATTGCCTATTAAGGATCTGAGAAAAGGCTAAGAGGAAGTTTCCAGGACATTAATTGACCCTTACGAAGCTCGGAGAAAAAGACTCGAAGATTCCATTGTATTTGGGGAAACTCTCTCCGGTATTTCGACTTAGGGGGGGGGGGGGAACACACCGGAATATCTCAGGTCTTCCCAACTTCCAGAACGTCACATCCTCGTTAGGAAAGTCTCCGTGAGTTTCCTCTGACAGCATTCTTGCAAGCAAATGAGATAATTACTCCCCACCCTCCCCCTCTGCGTGAAGCCGAACCAGAATTTCCAAGATGTCGGCAAGCTTTTGAGATCCTCATTACTCTCTCTCCTCCTATTGTTTTCTTTTTCGGGAACAAAGTAAGGAGGGGAAAACAATAATTACGATACCACACAGAGGATTCAGAGGGTGGGCAGGTAAGGGGGGAGGGTTGATGCAGTTCCCCCATCTTCGCGACCACCCCTTCGAACTGGGGTGAATGGTGGATAAGTACCAGACGGAATAGAAACTGATATAATACTTATCGCTCAAAAAACAATGTGAAAGAGAATAGTAATTATAATAACGTTAGTAATAACTAAGCTAATGGTCAGCATTGGAATACTTGTGGAAAAGTAACCACACGAATTAACTAAATGCATCAAATCTATTTGATGCACCAGAAACGCACAGATTGATGCATTAAAATGTATTTTTGGCCTTTGCCAAGAAGCAGGTTTATAGTTTGATGCATTTTTGTGCATAGTTTCTAAAGGTAACGCCAAAGTGCATCATGTGATGCAAATGAGTCTTTCTATGTCGAGTTCTACTTTTATGCATGAAATGATGCTCGCTTATGCACTTAAATAAGCTACACTTTATGCAGTTTTCTTTCAACTGATGCATTTACCTTTTTATGTGTATTCTCAAACATCTAAATACATCAGACTATTTATTTTTGTAAATATTATTCATACCACATTACTCGATTAACAAAATTGCATCAAACATTTTATTAACATTTATTGATCGAAAATGAACAATTTTAGTTTCCTAAAATACGTAGTCCATTCCAATATTTAGAATAAGATTCTCTATTTCCATGCACAAAATAATGCTTTATATTTCACAATGTACATATCAAATTACAAATAATATTCATAATTATTAATAACAATAAGACAAAGAAGCATGGACTGAAAACAAATTACTGTGGTCATCTCAAAGATCTGGTGTATTTAATATTTGAGTGCGCCATCTCTGTTTATGACATGTGACTACGTTACCGAGGAAACTGGAATCAACAAGGAACAAGATATGAAGACATTTTGCATTGAGTGTGCATTGTACGTGCTTCTTTATGCTCTTGGAAGTGTCATTTCTGTTATGGCCGTCTTATGTAAGAAAGTACATCACATGTTCCAAATGGAACCGTTAGTTATGGAACATGAAAGATACGGTCTAAACTAATGATGCAACGAAAATGATAAATGCATGAAAATGCATTACATTTAGGTTCAAGGACAAGAAAACGTTCCCCTCTTGATTCACCTTAACACTTCATATTCTCTTGATGCATTAAAATGCATCGAATGAGACGATTTTATCGCCGAGGAACCAAGAAATCAACTCTGCAATTAATGTATGCATTTGCAGTTACCGGGGTACAGTTTACTATACTTGGAAGAGAGGTTGATTTGCAGGTGGCTTTACCCTTACCCCTAAGATACAAATTTAAACATTTATATTATTTTTATCATCGTATTATGATTATACTATTATTATTATTGTCATAGTATTATTGTTGCTGACACTCGGTTCTAACCTTCTCTTCCACGAAATATATTTCTAGATACGTGCAAGTCCGTAACCTAGAGCTAACAATGCAGCAAGCAGATCGTCCAGCATTACTCTAAACGAACGGCCATGAAAATAGATGGTTGTGCAGAATTGCGCTGGTGCCACATGTGGGAAAAGAAAAGCGAGAGCGGGACGAAACTCGTCGGTTCCCGCGCACAGTGCGGCAACGTCAACCGGGCTGCGTTGCCTAGTTCGAGCGTCAGAGCGATCTCTTTCCGGGTCACTATTGTGTCATCCCTGACCTTTCGAGCAAATGTTGTCAGTTTGTATCGCATGGATTAAAAAGACCAACTCTACAAAGAGATCTTTCATTCTCTTAAACCTCCAAACGCACGGGGTTGTGCTCCGACGTGGCAACAACGCGAACTTCTGCCACACGCCTAATTTCATGGCCGTGCCTTTAGGTGCAAAACGTTGCTTCGCGAAAATCTAGATTTCGGAGCTCTGCGCTCGAAACAGCATACCTCTTAATTAGAAAGGTACATTCCGACCGACGCTTCTGAAGGGGAGGTTTTTCGGGAAGAAGAGGAGGGGGTTGCAATTCCTTAGAGCATCCCCGTTCTCCAAAAATCCGGGAGCATCCCTCTTCCGTCTTCCAGATCCCCGCGTATCCTGTTGGTTTTGAAATTGATGTCGTTGCGTATTCCGAAAGCGTCTCCCGTAGGTCGCTAACCAAGATGAGATTCCGCTGGCCAAGAATATCGGAGTTTCTGGTTTGGGGATCTCAAAGGACTTTATCCTACCCTCCAACATTGTTATGACCCATCAGTGGAATTCTTCAAGGCAGGGGGAATGTGTTCCCCTGTTTGTATTGATTTGCACAGCTTCCCTGGGATGGGTAAGTCGTTACAAGGGAAACCCTGTGTTGCGTCTGGATAAAACTCTAATGTACGGTGTTCAGGATTGCTTCCGTGTTTATTTCTATCAAAAAGAATGTTTATTCCCCTGCAGAAAATTACTGACATTTACATTCACTGTTAATAATTTTATGTTTATGTCTCTGCCGAACATTATTTACGTTCTTATTCAACTTCTCAGTTCTCTCTTTCATGTTTATTCCCCTGTTGAACAATATTTATGTTTATATTTAGTTTACCTGTTCCATATTTCATGTTTATTACTCTTAGTGCCACCGTTATTCCATTAGTGTTTATTCTCGAGATGAATGTTATTTACGTTCTTATTCATTTCCACAGTCATTCCTTTAACACTTATGACATTATCAAGCATTATTTCATCTCTTATATTTCGTCGCTCCTTTGTTACTCGTTACGTATATATTATTTCCGCTTTTCGTCCGTTCCTCGGTGAGTTCTCTTGTATTGTACACACAAAAGAAAATTCAACATGTTTAATGCATTTACCTCAAATGCATACATTAATTACATTGTTGATTTCTTGGTTCGTCGGCGATCAAATCTTCTCATTTGATGTATTTTAATGCATCAAGAGAATATGAAGTGTTAAGGTAAATCAAGAGGGGAACGTTTTCTTGTCCTTGAATCTAAATGTAATGCATGTTCTTGCATTTATGCTTCTCGTTGCATCATTAGTTGCAACTACCGTATCTTTCGTGGGTTCCATTTCGAACATGTGATGTACTTTCTTACATAAGGTGGCCATAACAGAAATGACACTTCCAAAAGCATAAACAAACACGTGCAATACGCACTCAGTATCTTCAAACCTCGTTCCTTTTTGATTCCCGTTTTCCTGGTAACGTAGTCACAGATCATAAACAGAGATGGCGCACTTAAACATGAAAGACTTACATCTCGCGAGTTGCCACAGTAACTACTTTACAGTCCATGTTTTTCACCCTTATTATTATTATTATTATTAATTTTTAATGATATTTGTAATTTTTGTGAACAGTTAGTATTATTTAATTCATTATGAAATACAAAGCATTATTTGGTGCATGCAAAAAAATCTTATTCGAATTATTAGAATGCACTAATTAAATTTTAGGAATCCAAAATCTGAAAAGGTGGCAAATAGCGAAGTGGTGACTCAACTAAAAGTTATTCTCCAGTCAATCAAATTAATACGTTCATATAATTTATACGTTTATTCTTAATGTGTAAATTAATTAATAATGAATTGTTATTATTACATGAATAGGGAAAAAGAGTACAAAACAACTGGCTTGGCAAGGACATTTTCAAAAAGATAAAAAAATTGAATATTTATTGAATAACCAAAATGGATGTTTAGATCCATCCCATTGCTGCGATTAGCCAAAAGTGGCAGAAAAGTGACGTACAGTAGTAACTAATTGAATCAATCAATTCAATTTGAGTGCATGTTAGTGTAAAAAAATGTCATGAAGATTTTCATATTCCGCATATGTTTTCGCAGATTCTATACTTGTTATCAGTAATGTGGTAGGTTAATTTTATGCACATATGGGATAATCGGGACTGGGCTTCCAGTTTAATGTTGTATCCGAAAAACTGTTCAATGTGTTTCTTTAGGGTATCGAACACCTGATTCCTCGATTGCAAACGACCACGTCAGCACTGCACCATCGGAAATGTCCAGTATAATTTTCGCAACATGTCATCGTCTACTTATTTCATCCATTCAATAAATCTCAATATTTCTGTGAATTAAGTTTTGATATGTGTTAATGGAAGTAGTAATATTTCTACTAATACTATTACTAGTAGTAGTAGTAGTTGATACAGTTTTGTGAAGCCGGCCTCCGTAGCGTAGAGGTTAGCACAGCGCGCTACAGTGCCAAGGGTTCGGGTTCGATTCCCAGCTCTTTGTGAGTGTCCTTTCATGAATTTCATCGCGTCGTCACTCATTCTCAGCGTCGCGATTATCTCAAAGTGCGGAAAAGCCATGCCCAATAAGAAAAATAAAATCAGATGAAATCAGTTTCGTGATGGCGATTCCCACTTTTTTAGATGAAAATAATTTTTATGAAAGGGAGATTTTTCACCTTTAAGAATATAAATTTCCCTCTATCGTTGGCAACACTGAGTAGCCTATCCTTTCTTCTACTATTAGGACCTTTGCAACAGACTATCGTCATATTTTTGCCTAAGTGTTGCTATTAGTCAATGGAAGGAAGTGGTAATACTTCTACTAATACTATTATTACCAGCTGCTACGGGTTCGAATCTCCTGGGGGAAGCGCAACAACTTTTCTCCTGAGATTTCGGCCTGTGTATGGAACCGGTGACCACCGACCATCGTGGAGAAATTGGGAAGCTACCAATGAGTAGCGTAACCCGGTCGTGTATACCTGCAACAACGACTGAGGGTTCGTCTTGCAGACCACACGTCACCCCGTAACCGGTGAGACTGGCAGTCTGTAGGGAAACACTGGCCATCACGGGCTATTTTATGTCGATTCCCATTTTTCTAATATGAAGGGAATTTTTATGAGGGAAATTTTTCACCTGTAAAAGGGAAATATCCCTCACTATTGTTGACAACACTTCACCTGTAAGAACAGAACCTCCTTAGCTTCTTGCCTACCTGGCACCATGCGGACGCTCCCAACAATAACCAACACAAAGGAGGGAGTAATTGGTAGACTTCGATGCTCGGGAAACAATAAAACGAAACTTCAAAGTGTTCCTCCCCCACCACCATCTCTACCTTCTCTCTCTCCCCCTCCCCCTTCAAAAACCCGAAACCATTCTCCCACTGCCTCGCACCACCGGCGGTGAAATATTGAGCAGTTTCCCAAAACCACATCCCCGTGAAAGATTTGTGAACCGGCTCGACTCTGAGGTCAGTCAATCTCTACCGAGCAGAGTCGAGATATTGCAAGCACTTCTTGGCCAATTCGTTTGGTGTTTGATGCTTTTCGGGGAGGGGATACGTTCCCCCCTCCCCCTCGCTTCGAAAGATGGAAGTTTTGAAGAAGGGGAAGAGGGAATTCGGTAATAAATGTTTCCCGGCACTTAATTGCGTTTGATGGGGATTATTTTTCAAACCCGTAACTCTCCTGCCTTTTAAATGGTGCGAGAAATTCACCTTTTCGGCTCCGTTAGTCGCGCCCAAGCCGTTGAAGTAAATGAAGACAATTAAACTCCTAGAAAAGTACCTGTCTCCATTTATTTACCCCGCATTTATGTACAGATACTATAATCTATAAACGAGAAAACATCTCTTCCGCGCGTCAACTGTATTTTCCTCGAAGGTGTGGCGCGCTATGCACGTTTTCTGCCTGCTGCTGGGACGCAAGGAATCAGATATATGGATTCGGGCGCGTTCGGCTGACATCGCTTACTTTCGTGTCTCAAGAAGCCGAACGCTGCTCGCGAGCGAAAGAAATGAAGGTCGAGTGCGCAGCTTGGTGCCAAACGTAATGTAAGCGAATAGTTTTTGCTGCAGTGTGAATAATAATAATAATAAAAAACAAAAACATTAAATAACAAGAAACGAAGCTCAAAAAGTATACCATGATCAAACATATGAAAAATAGAACATGCAAAGAACGCGGCAACACTGCCACGCACAGCCACCGTGTACTGGCAGAAATACGAGGGAGAGTCAATATATAATTCGGAAATGCACACAATGTGAAAAACCAATTGGAAGTCGGGGCACATGTTTTGCCGTTAGATGGCAGCACCAGTGAGTGCACAGGCGGCAGGAACACGAAATCGTTACTTTCCGAGATCAGTCGAATGGAGTCGGGCATCGCAGTTGCGCTTATCTTACTGTACGCCAGAAACACAACAGCGGGCCGGTTAATTATTATTGTTCTTAAAGTCATCCGCTAGATGGGGAGGCGTTCATAACATGTTCTAATCCGGGTAAAAACAAGGGCACTTCATTACGTTTACTTCTTCAACTATTAGATCAATTGGGATATGTATCCTCATCTATATGGGTAACCGTCAAATGACCCAAATAGAGGCACAGCAATATACGCATAACCATATCAACTTTAAAACATGGGAAAATGTCCATAAATCTATATTTTGTGTAAATTGTGTTGCCACCCACCAGAAAACCGAGCAAGATTTTTTTCCCCCTCTTTTCGGCCCCATTTATCGAGCTTTTGGTTGCCATTTATCATCGCCAGGTCGACGCCTCCTTCCCAAACCCTCCCCTCTCATCCGTCGAAGAGAGATCAATAGATGTTTCTGAGAAACATTGATACCTCTGGACCAGATGGTGGTGAGTCGGGAGGCTACATAAAAATTCCCTGCGGTTTTGCTTCTGGGAGACAGTGTAAAAATTAAATCAATTAATTAACTGAGCGAAATTTTTCCACACTTCTTTTTCTCACCCCTCTCCGTCGGTTCTCTCTGCCGGGGTTTAAAATTTCCTCGAATATTCACAGCAGTCGCGCTCTAAACTCTTGCATGTACCAGAATACTCAGGACTCTCCTGTGCTAAATTGAAAGAAATTTCTAAGTATTCGTGTCTACTATGAATACATGACAACTTTCCCAGTAAGCTGAAAATATCATTGGAGGAAAGAACGTTAGTACAAGCTTCTTACTTGTCGCACTTCATCCTTCCTTTGTCATCAAATAATTTTGGCGAGAGGGAATATTAACAGTAGCCAGGGGTGCCCATCCCCCACCCCAAAGGTCTATGACGCACTCCCCCCAAAAGGTAGAACACCCCCCATTTATGCCGAATTATTTACTCAAATTATTCTAGTCAGTCAAAATTTGCGGAACAACATAACACAGACATATTTAAGCAATATATGTATACTTTAGATACTTTAGGTTCACTTTCATCCCTGCTAACATTAAACTTACAAAACTGCTCAGGCCACTGCCATTGTTAGTTTTTCTGCTTGACAATCATTGTATTAATGCAAACAGCACGGCCCCCCCTTCAAAATAGATTATAAGGGCATAATAGGTGGTGTTTCATTCATTTCAACTCCATCGCCGCGATCAGCCACAGGTAGGTAGAAAAACTGTACATAATAACAATAACTAAAGAAAAATAGGTAATGTGCTCCCCTGTGCTTAGCACCACGCCATGAAGCCGTATAGGGGGTGTGGGGGTAACGCCCCACACTTTCTTGATCCGGTCGTAAGTTGGGGTGATGCGATCACGTCCCTGACCGCCTTTACCCCCCCAGGGTTTCCCCCAGGAACCCATGTCATTCGACGCTGGGTGGGCGCCGGGGCCGCTTCCAACGTTAGAAAAGTTCCCGGATTGATAATAACTAAATAATAACTAAATTGATAATAACTAAATTGATAATAACTAAATTGATAATAACTAAATTGATAATAACTAAATAACTAAAACTAAATAATAACAATAACTAAAAATCAATAAGTCAATCAAAGAAACGATCCCCTCAAGTTTGTGTTGAAAGAGTACAAAAGTTTGTCCCCCCAAAAAATTCCGTCACGAATCCCCCCCCCCTGTGGGCACCCCTGACAGTAGCAATTATCATATTTTTCCTTTAAATTTCTTTAAAGTTAAGTTTATTTAGGACACGAGTAGTCGTGTGAAAGTCACCAATTTCTGAGTTAAGAATTTAGCGAAATTTTCACAGCTACTACATACCTCCGTGCAGTGGCGGCGATTGGGTTCTAAAACTGGGGGGCAAGAACAGTTTACTTTCCCTTGATACATAAGGTTTAGCATAGTTCGAAAGCAAAAGTGGCAAAAAGTGGGGGGCGGGGGACAACTGCCCCCTCGCCTCCTAATCGCCGCCACTGCCGTGGACTGGTCTGGCATTGCATTGAGTGACAATGCGTTTCAACATGGTCGATTTTCAATCTACCATAACAAACGTCTTCCTTGTTGATACGCGGATATTAAGACAGACCCTCCTTATCTGATTGCAGCATTCTGATTCTGTATCCGAATCTTGAATCCTCGATTCTACATATGAATCACAAATTGTGATATCACATCCGGTTCTTTGATTCTGATTCCATACCCTTCATATTCGATTGATTGATTTATTTTAATTAGCTTTTCTGCCATTTATGGCTAATCGTGAAGATGGTGAAGAACACCCGTGACTCATGCCCAGGCCTGGCTGGATTCGAACCTGGAACCACTGGCGTCATACCGTGATGTTATAACAACTCCACCATGGAGGCCGGGTATATTTCACATTCGAATCTCATTCCATAGCAATTCGTCGAATCACGACTTCCACATCCGAATCTCGAACCCTTGATTACACGTCCGAATCTGATTTTTTTTTTTACTTCATATCCGATCCTTTGATTCTGATTGCATATTCGAATCTCGATATCCGCGTCTCGAATTTTGATTCCATAATCGATTATTTGATTCTCATTCCATATGCGAGTCTGGAATCATGTATTCCATATTCAAATCTCGAATTCTGATTCCATATTCGATTCTTTGATTCTCGTTTCATAACCGAATCTCGAACTACAGACTCCATATCCAAATTTCGAATCATGGATTACATATCGATAACTCGAATCAGGAATTCCATATCTGAACATCGAATCCGAGATTATGCAATTCGTAATTACCCCGAACCAGTTAATTATGAATCGGTGAACGAATCCTAAACGATTCGATTGCGTTCATATGTTTCGAACTGCAGAAAGCATACACCACTCTCTGACAAGAACATAAATACACACACAGCTTCATTTGCATTTTCTTTCCACGCTACCGTCCCCCCCCCCCCCCTCTTTTCCCTACAATGTTGCCGCTCGCGAAAGAAAACAAGAAGGGAAGAAGTACGAAGCCACCACCAGGCGGCGTTGTGAAAGGAAGCAGTGCATGATGGGAATTGCATCTACACAGCTATTGACCGCTCCGCGCTGTGGAAGCGACCGCGTACATCTCTCTTCTCATTTAGCATTCCTCACACGAGGCCTGGGGAGTGCACAATGTGTTAGCTGCACGCTGCTTCAATCGGTGGGAAGCTGTTTGTTATGTGCTTGAAGAATGACATAGTTGTTGGCGAGGAAAGCTCGGCGCTTGTTTCCTTCTTTTTTGTTTCTGCCTAATTTCCTCCCCGATGATCCCCGGCAGAAGAGACGCTGGGATAAGTTATGAAAGGGGATAACCCCGTTCCCTTTCTTCCCCTTGCACGATTTCTTTCTGCGTTTTATCTGTCCCGTATATTTATGTCTTTATGGCACCAGTCTTCGCGTCATTTTTTACAAGAGATTAATCTTCTGTTCTTTTCTGGCTTCGTTCTGCATACGCAAGCAAGCATGCAATAAATCGAGACTTGATACAAGACTAGGCTCCTATGATCGAAACCTTAGAGATGATGATGATGATAATTATTATTATTATTATCATACAGGGTTATACAGGCCTTGAATTTTGTTTTAAGTTCGCTTTATACACAGACTACACTGGACCTACAGTTCAAAGTGAATATACATTGCTGGAGTACAATGTTAAATATAATATATATAATTTTTAATAAAGTGTTGGTACATAATGGAACTGCTTGTTTTACTTTATTTTGTTCGATAGCTTTTCGATACAAGAATGAGAATCTTCGTTTCCAAAATTGCTCTGAAAAATTCTCAACTTATCGAGATTTATTTGAGACCAAATCTCACTAAATCAGCACACGACAATTGAAACTTACTTGACATTAAACGCAGAACAAAACTTATTAGGTGTAGTTACATTTCTTGAAACTAGATGTCAGTCTCCTTCACTCTATATTCTTGCTTCTACACAAAGGAAATGCGATGTTCAACGAATTATATCGTGAAACTAAATATTGACTGTTTACTGTTCCTGTAAATACTTCATGGATATGAGAACATAAGCTTGGCAACACTGAAATTATGGTGTTCAATTTTTGTTCGTCATTCACACGTATTCATGAAAACTAATGACATGTTATTGCAGCAGTTAAATCGAAGGGGTCTCGGTCGGATTTTCTCGTTGTGTTTCTATTCCTAACATGTGGCTGTTTATTCTTCTTTTAAAGAATGCGTCTTCTGGATTGGTTGTTTCTTCTTCCGACTGCTCTACGCATGTGCAGAAAGATTGTAAATCAGTGTTTTTTTCTCTGGAGAAAAGGTACTGAATGAGAATTTCAAACAATGAATCGCCAGAACAACCATCTCTCTGGCATCATTTGTAATTAAGTGTTTCTCACATTTCCTTTTAATGAGAAAATCATGACCAAATGAGATGTATAAGCTTTGCTGACCTTGTAGAGCTATTTTCATCCAACACGAAAATATTCTTTATTCATACATCGTCAAGATAACACAGCATAGGATATATATATGCTCTTGTGTATTTTTCATAACCACTGTGGACCCACAAGGATTCAGCACATGCACACGAATCGTTATTTTATATACATATATACATATCTTGCCAATCTTGCTGTGTCCACAATATGCCCCCTTTGAAATAAATCTATAAGGTTTTGTCCTTTGGCATCGTTGGGTACATCTATATTTCAGAAGCAATGACGACACACTCTGACCGCGTCTCCTCCCCGCTTTGTTGACAAAAAAGGGTCTGATCTATATTTCAGGTCCGTTTCCTTTCATCCCCCACTCTTTTCTGAACAATCTTCACCCCGTTTTTCGGAAGAGCAAAGTAAAGAGTGTTTGTTTGTTCAGCTCGATATCGATTCTTTGTGTAAGGTTCTCTGTCTCTCTCTCTTTTATCGAAGCCACGAGTGATCCTTCACCGAAAGAAAAACACATTGGAAACACGCCAAAGAAAATGCATTTGCATGTTGAGTTTCTGGTGGCCTGTAATGATGCAACTCCTGCCTTCGACGCACATGTACAGCCACGTGCAGATGCTGAATTTCCCAATGAAGGTATGTAACCAGAAACACATAAGCGATTGGCGCATTGCATAACGTTCCAGGATATATGTTAGCAGCGATGACAGAAATGATCGTTTTAGCATTTATTGCTGAGGCATAGGCAGTACCATAAAAAGTAAGAGGGTGGACAGGAACAATGTACTGCTAAATTTCAGTGCGCAGGCACAACTGCAATTTTAATAGTTTGACATACTGTACATATGTGTACCAGCTCTAGAAAAATAATTTCGATTTATTTTGCTTGCATTTGGCGTCGCTAGATGACAGCGAAAAAGTAGATGGATGAACACATAGAAATACCCAAGTCGTGATCTAAACTCGAACGCAGAACCATCAGAAAAAAAAAAGCGTAAATGGGCACGCCCTACATAATGTAGTAGCTAAGGCTGTGTCTTTGCAATTAAAGAGTCCTAGGTTCGGGACAATTATCTTGCGATTCTAATTCTAATACTTTCTCCCTTAATGTGTGATACTAAATTCTTTTTGTCATGGAAAACACTTATAATACAATAAATGTATAATTAATAAATTCTGTATTGTATTCAATCATAATGCACGTGCTTAATGTTCAGGTGTTTCTCTTAAAAATGATTACAGTAGAACCTCGATTCTACGTTTTTCAGGGTGCCAAGGTGAAAAAATTTAAAATTTGGGAAAATGTAAAAATAGAGGTTCCACTTTTTCACAGATACTGTCTACACTAATTAAGGAACTAAAAAGGATGCAGATTTGCAAATTTTAAGTTTTCTTCAAGTGATTAACAATATCTTTAACTTACCACCAAACGAATGCAGTGACAGTACATACCTGAAATGAGAAAATTTAGAAAAATTAGTTTTAAAAATATGTGCAATAAAACTTTTCGATCTACATAGTAGAGTTTAGATCTATTATCCTAACATGAGCATCAGGTACTTTGAGTCTTTTCACATATGGCTTAATTTCAATTTTATTTGCAGAACACCAACAATACAGATTGCTTTCTTGTTTTAAAATAGAGCAATCTGAAAGACAATGGAATAAACATATGAAGGAATTTATCATTTATAATAATGCACGAATCATTCAACAGCTAATGTAAATCTCCATTCAAGTTGCCATCTCGGCACTGACCTTGAACAAAAAAGACATAACAGCAAGGGCGCCCGCAGGAGGGGCCAGGGAGGGCAAGTGCCCCCCTGAGATTTCTGGAAGGTGTTAATGTAATTTGAATGGTGAAATTTTAGCTATATTTTACAACAAAAAATATTGTTTTCTGTGACTTACAGGCCTTAAGTTACAGCAACAATTATTATTATTATTATTACTATTGAAGTAGTCTAATATCTAACTATAAAAAACAGCTTTTTGTCCTAAATGAATTAATATGGTAAGTATACAGTTATGCAAATATGTATGGATATGCACAATATGAAAATTATAAATGTATGTAATTTTAAAAATATATAAAATAAGTAGAGGTAATAATAATAATAACAGTACTACTACTAATACTAATACTAATAATAAAAGTTTCTTTGACTTTGCCCCCCCCCGTGAGGAAAAATCCTGTGAGGGCGCCCTTGTATAACAGTGATGAGTAATTAAGTTTTATGCATTACAATTCTAACACATGTCCGACCAGGCCTCAATCATACAATCTTCTGATTTATGGCAGTAAAAGACTGGTTGAATTCTGCTGAATTATTTAGTTACAGGTGTCAGGTTTTTTTCAATTCTACATAGCATAGATATAAGTGATGAGTATCTTGGGACCTAACTTAGGGCGGGCAGAATGAAAACCATGGACTATTTTGCTCAATAAATGTTACCTTTGTGAAATCATAAAAAAAAAATATTATTTTTTACTTTGCTCCTCAGGTACAAGAAGTTTAACAAAAAATACCATTAAATTGTCAATGAACCTAAAAATTGATTACTTCCTCGCTTTAACACGCGGACTATATTCCTACACAGGTAAAACTGATTTGTTTTGAATTAGAACTAAAAAAAAAACATTTCGTTAAGTTTTTTGTAGTCGTCAGGAAAAAAAACTTGGTAGCTTTTACTAAATTTGGTAATTTTGACCAGATTTTTTGGTAACTCTAAACAAATGGTCGATTTTACTAAAATAATCTGGTTCTGGTGAGCAATTGTTTGCTTTTTGCCTATTTGAACAAACGTTTGGTTACCACAATACATTTTTGTTGTTGTTCCAAAGAAACTTTTTCTCTGTGTACAAGCAACATTTCTGCAGAAACTGCCGTCACAATCAACCAATACGCATAACGCGTAATTTGGCGGGGACAAACGAGGCACTTGCCTCCTCAAAATTATCAGGTTTATTGAAATTTACAAGTTAGCCGTAATTTTGTTAACCTCCTTGGACATGCGGAACAAATTAATACAGAGTAAGATTTGTGAATTCGCAAATGTCACAGTTATTTACCCAAAAAATCCTAGTTTTAGGGGAAACTTTTCGAGTGTGCCACCTAAAGTAAAACCCTAAGTTAGATCCTGCTGTGTTTAAGTCACGTGTATTTGTTTGCACAGGCTTTGTTCTCACCGTGGACGGAGAATAGCAGTGCGTGTTCGGGCATATAAGAATCTAGAATATAGTCTTCACAGTAGTAGATATTACAGGATATTCCTACGGATGTTTGCCTATTTTGTTGTGCGCATGGATACCTTTCGATCGTTACGGATATCATAGCGTACAAACGTGCTGTTAAGATAAACACACGAGATTAAAATATAGGAAAAGGAGTAAGTAAGTAGTGTTCCTAACTTAACCAGGGCAGATTTTCCCAGTCGAAATGAGAGTGTGCAGAATCCTCCAGCCGCAAATTGCCTCCGGCCCGGCCCGAGATAGAAAATACTGGTGTGCTTTATCTTCTCTTTCGTATTTACGTGTTTCTTGTTTTCCCTTCCAAGGGACCTATCCATTGCTAGTTACCCCTTCCACAGAGCATCACGCACTTCCAGTTTGTTGCACGCTCCATGAAGAACAAGAGTTGTTTGGAAGGGGGGAGAGAGTTTTTCGGTGGGGGAGGATAGGCACACATTCTGATGCCTCAAAACCCGCCGTGTTTATCATCAACGCTGCTTCTGCTTTGTTTTTTCCGCTTGTTTTTTACTTTAACCTTCGTTGCGCCCTCAGTACTGGTTTTCTTGCATCAACCTCACAGTAATGGGTGAGGGAATTTCCCTCGGCCGTGGGAAATTTCCCTCCGATAAGGGAAAAAGGGAATTTTTCTCAAATAAGAAGGAAAAAACCTGTAAAATTCAGAACATAGCCAGTTAACTTACGCACTTTCTCTTGTGCTAATAACATTCAACAGAAATTGACAATGTTGGAGGATAAAAACTTTATATTGGCGATTTCAAGTTTAGATTTTGATATTTTTAATTTGTTGCTTCTGTTTTATTGATTTGGTTTATTGTGCATCGCTTTTCTGCCTCTTTTGGCTAATCGCAAAGATGAGAAATTGATGAAGAGGCACTCATAATGAACACCCATGTCCAGGCCGGGATTCGAAACCGGGCCTCTGGCGTCGTAGCGCGCTGTGCTAACCACTCCGCCAGTTTTTAATTTGTGTGGGAGGAAAAGCCACGCTACATTTAAAATAAATAGTCCTGAAATTTGAAAACTTTTGTTAGTAATCAAAATATTTCCTACAAGTGGAATTTTCTTAGGGAGGGGATTATTTTTTATCAGAGAGAAGATTATATATAAAGAATGTGTAACTCACATTTAATGAAAGTATAATTTATTTTAAAAAGAAAAAAAATAAGAAATGAGATTATCTGTGGAAACTTATTAGAAAAGGGATTTTTTTCTTTGATAAAGGACATTTTTATTACGGAAAGAAAAGTCAACCGAGGGATTTTTTCTACGAAAGTAAACATTATCTTCGGCCTTTTTCGTGAGAAAGGGAATTTTTTTTTAGAAGAGGGATATTTTTCTTTTGAAGAAGGGATTTTATTATCTTGTAAAAGTGGATTTTTCGACCTTTCCGGACTGAGGTTTCCACCACTGCTGTGCTTATTCCCTATTCGTTTCTTCTGAGGGAAGTTTAATAGCTTCCACAAACACACGCATCACACGCACGCACGGGAACACACTCATGTTCTTTTCATGACGTAATACTGCAGGTAGAATGCCAGCCACTTCTAACGAGACTTGTTAGCAAAGCTGGGCTCGAGACTTGCACGCTTTTCGACCCAAAGGTTCGTGGAAGCTGAAACCCACTGCAAGAGGGAAAAGATAAAAAAACCAGATAAACGCACTCGGTATCCAGAGTTGCCAACTCGGCTCTTTTGAAGCTGGATCTGGTTACTTTTTACTTTGTGACTGAAGCAAAGGAGACGTGCAGCTTGTCTTGTCGATTCGGTGCGAAAGGTTGCGTTCATTTCAGAAGGTTCGTTTCTTAAGTTACGGGAAATCTTCCAGATAGTTATAGAAGCGAGCGAGTTCGCGGGTTCGATTCAAGTTGAAGCTTAAAAAAATTCACCCACCATCGTGAGGAAAATGGGAGAGCTACTTGAAAGGAGAGGGAACAGGTTTCGGTCCTAATAGTAAAAAAAAGAGCTGCGATGGGATCCACACCCCCACCGTTTGCAAGACCCACCTCTAAGATTTTATTTATTTATTGAAATTTCCAGTACAGCAGAAGCCATTTTAAACCAGAAAGAAACAACAGTAAAACAATAGACTAAGATTAAAAACAAAAGAACGGATAACATAAAATAAACAAAAATAAAACAAGCCAAAAAAACTACCAAGGTAAAAAGATCAGTTTCACAAAAGCATTACTTATGTACAATTTTTTCTATGTTCCTGATAAAAAATTAATATGAAGTGAATATATCTATTTGGTTAGATATTATATTGAACTGATTCGGTAGCCTATGGAATAGTGAACGTTGTATGAGTGAGAGCCTGGGAGTTGTAGTGTGGAAAGTTTCCTTGCTCCGTGTTTTACGTCTAGGCACTCTGAGTGAGAGTTCGTGGAGTGGGATGCTGCTTCTTAAGTTTCCATTTATAATCTTATATAGCAATTTCATATCTGCAACGTATCTACGAGTTTCTGGAGTATTAATATGCAGATTTACAAGCAGATCTCTCTTAGACAGGTGTCTCAGGGCAGGCACTCTATATCGAACGATGGAGAGGAAAAAGCTGAGAACATTGTCGATCTTGGAGGTATGAGAATGGGCAGCCATGTTCCAGATTGGTGAACAATATTCTAGAATGGGGGACACAAATATCTTGAAGTAAATGGAAAGTGCTTTCGAGTTATTGATTTCGGTGAATCTGTAAAGTAAGCCTAGCATACGCATTGCCTTATTTGTGATGGTTGATATGTGATTATCGAAAGTTAGTTTAGAATCTATGAGGATACCTAGATCTCGGTGTTGTGCTTCTTTTGTCAGAGTGATGTCGGTGAGTGTATAATTACCTTCAAGAATGTAGTACAACCAGGTGTTCAATGCGATTCTCTGTATTACAAATGGCATGTTACAATTCATTGGTCTTATTTTATTTCACTTTCCTAGCGTTTTTCACTAATTTTCGTAGTTAAGGATGAATAGTTAGAAGAGGAGATGAATGAAGGGACCGTCACAAACATATAGGAATGACACAACAGAAGCGCCACAGAGGATTATACTGGCTGTGAGTCCAGACCCCAGGGTCTGGGGTGTAGTACGTGTAGTGAGACAAATTTATGGTAAATAAAAACTGAGGAGAGCGGTAAATAAAATGTTAGATCAGCGGTATATACCAGCGGTGAAAAAAAAAATTCACGCACTTTTTCATCATGAGAGGAAACAACATACAAAAGACCTATAAATTGATAAATTACTTCATTTTTATATACTGTACACATACACTAGTACTTAGCTGTCCAACCAAAAAGAAAACATCAACACAAAATCACTTCATTTCTAAATTGCATATCTCAAGTGATTTATTCATTGTATGTATTTAAAGGATATCCTTGCTGTCCAACAAATAAAATAATCACTACTGCACATACACAAACACATGTTGAAAATCACATGATAATAAACAAAATTCATTCATGACTGAACACAAATGACACCATTGTTTCCCTTGATGTGCGGAATAGACTAATCTTATCGCTGCTACAGCTAGCAAGTTCAATGAAACTGGAAGTTGAGTAGACATTCGGGGGAAGAAAGGAATGCAGCTTGACAGGGAGCGAACTTTTCGAACTGAGAGTGCATGGGAAATCCCAATTTGCAGCGTCTTCCTGATGTCATCGAAGATAAAACGTTCTTCAGCTGCAAGTGGTAGGAAACTTTAGGCAAACGTTTCGTTACGAATCGACAGTTTGCGCGCGCAACCTCGATTGCCGGTTTTTGCGTGTTTTCTACTTAATTTGATGATATTTCACGGATATTTCGCGAAAAAGCGTTCATTTCGTGGAAAAGCATACATTTCGCATTACTTCGCGAATAAAACTCATGCATATTTCATCATTGGGGTGTAGTTACGTGCAGAATGTTCAAAATTGCATCATTTTTTCACATTTCGCGATTTCGCGCATCACAAAAATTCAATGTCCCTAAGTACGTGGAAGGGAGGTTGATATGTGTGTCTTATACTCAGCGAATTACAAGTTCATTCATGCATATAAATAAATAATGTAGTTAAAGAATTCGCACTGCCCAGTTTTTATCTAGAATCTTGCCGATAACGTCATGAATAACGTTGTCCCTTTGTAACCAAAAGGTTTTGGGTTCGATTCCTGGTTGGAGCACAATGCAGTGGTTCCTGTACAATCTATAGTGATAACTGGGCGTAAAAGTGAACTTAAAACAAACTTTGTTAAACCTTTCCCCTTTTTAGTTTTTATATAATAGTTCTAGGGAGATTGTTTCATTTTTTGTAAATTTTAGGAAATGGTGCCGCAGGTGTGACGAGAATTGTTAGTTTTATCTCGTTTCGTAAATAAGTGAACTTATCTCGTTCTCGGTCTCGTGTCACAAGTGCCTGTCTCATGTCACACAAGTGCCTGTTTCATGTCACAAATGCCTGTCTCTTGTCACAAGTGCCTGTCTCGTGTCACACAAGTGCCTGTCTATAGCTTGTCTTCTTCTTCTCTCGGTATCGAAGAAAACGTTTCGGCACACTCTTGATATGTATATCTTGATTAAGATGACGGAGATTTAAGCATTGGCCTTGTCAAGCCAATGTAAGCTTATGTGGTTAACTTTGGTCATGATTATCTTGAGAAGTAGTAGAGAGAAAATTCTCAAATCTTAACTGAGCATTGAAAAGGAATATTTCTAGAGAACTATTGTTTGATATTTTCATTTGCTGCGTCATCTTCCCGTAAATTAATTAATTAATTTTAATCTTAAAATTTCGAACTTTTTTCACTTTTCCAGACCGGGCAACCCTGCGGCCAGCCAGAGGGCTGGGTCCGTCTCAGCATACAACAAGTTTTGAGCTTGAACAGAGAGCAAAATGCTTTTTCAACTTCAAACGGCGTGTCTTTGAAAGTATAGACTGGAAATGTTGGAATGAAACTGTGAATCTAAAGCACTGCATCGTACTCGGTCTTGTTTCCATCTCGAGTTCTAAATACTAAATCTTGGCAAATTTTAGGCAAATTTGGCTTCTTTCAAAGAAACTACTCTGGCAACACTGCCAACTGACGTGAACGTCTCGATACCAAAAACTGCACGGAGTGAGAGGCGTAGGGCCTGTGCAAGCTGTCTGGAGAGATACAATCGCTGTTTATCCCTCAATGTATTCAAGAACCATCATGTAAAAAGGGAGCAACACCTACTTCTATCAACAAGGAATACGGATATGATTAGCATGATGAGGAAGGGGGAGTGGAGCTTCCGTGATGCACAACCAGTTCGTCTAACAAGAATCGTGCTGTGCTGTGACCACCTTTCAGATCTCATGTTGATATAATGAACAGATCAATAAAAAGTGCTGGGTGGCTCGACTTTTACACAAAATACACAGTGAGTATGGTGTAGGGGATAAGCATCGAGCAATACGAAAAAAAAAAGAGAAAAAAAGGTAGGAATAGTGGTGTAAATTTCCTCGTGTTCATTGCTTGTCAGATATTACAATTTCTCAATCATCACATGTTGCCTAAATTTGAACAGTTTTGTTGCTCACATATGGGTCATTCCACATCAAATCAACGCAAAAACTAAGATTTTGACACCCACCAACTCCGATTTCGATGAAATTTGGTATATATACCTTTCCTTTATGGTTGAAAGAAACACCCTAAATTTTTTTTCACTCTGTCTCAAACGGTTTTCATTTTACAGCACATTGAAATGTCATTAAATCAGTGTTGTCTGTCACTCTGGAGACCCTCGACACAAGATACCCTTGCTTACATTTTATTTCTTTTCTCCTTAACCAATCATCAGATCTCTTTGAAATTTTACACAAGCTTCAATAAAATAATGAGGATTTCAGAAAAAAATACATCAGCACTCAAAAATTCAGATTTTCGTAACCTACTTTTCCCACCACAAAATTTAGGCTACAAATCCATTATTAGTCTTTTTATAGGCATTTGTAAACATTTTTGAGTGCTGATGTATTTTTTTCTGAAATCCTCATTATTTTATCGAAGCTTGTGTAAAATTTCAAAGAGATCTGATGATTGGTTAAGGAGAAAAGAAATAAAATGTAAGCAAGGGTATCTTGTGTCGAGGGTCTCCAGAGTGACAGACAACACTGATTTAATGACATTTCAATGTGCTGTAAAATAAAAACAGTTTGAGATAGAGTGAAAAAAATTTAGGGTGTTTCTTTCAACCATAAAGGAAAGGTTTGTACCAAATTGCATCGAAATCGGAGTTGGTGGGTGTCATGACCTCGTTGAAATTGTGTGGAATGACCCATACATTAGAAGAAGTATGAAAATACTGCGTAAATGAGTTATAACACTTTACAACATACCGCAAAAACATTGAGGGGTATGTGGGGGTAAGCGCCCACCATACACTTATATAGGTGCCAGGGGCCGGGTTCGAATCCCCTCATTTTCATCACTCATCCTCATCTTCGTGATTAGCCAAAAGTGGCAGAAAAGCGACGTAACATTAAGCAACTCGACCAAGTCTCTGCAAGTTGAGGAGGTGCGATCAGCACCACGCCCTGGCTACCTTTGTTGCGGTAATAACCGATGTGATGAGACTGGTCTTTTAAGAGAACTGCTTTACCTAGGCGTGGTACTACCAGATGAAAAACACGGTACATCGATTTTAATATTTATAGCACTAAATAAGTAGTGGTATTGGTCCTACTACTGGGACGAGAAAGGAAGAGCTCCCCTCAAGCAGGTTTGGCTATACTTAAAACAAGCTCAACATGCCCATATGAGCTTCTTGCTCTAGTGTGGAACCCTGCATAATCCAAGATTTTTGTAAAAAATCCCTCATGGACTCCATGAGAAAGGAAGAGCCTCCTCAGATTGATTTCCCTACACTTATAAGAGCTACTTCTGTGAGATTGTTGTCCATAAATTTGTTAAAAATATGCCCCTCTTGATATTTTTTTTGGCCACACTTAAAACTAGGCCATGATACACCCACACCCACCCACACCCACCCACACCCACACATATTTACTTCCGGTCCACTTCCGGTTTGCCGCAGAGACTCTCTAGAATTGCTCCGTGACTCTCTCATTTCTTACATCATAAACATATGATTTTTCTCCTATGAGAATAACACTACATATGGTGTCATCAGGTAATGCCTCATGGAATTCACAGATAATTTTAATATTTGTTCTGTCATTCACCACAACTTGTTTTCTTTTTGAAGTGTTAATTACAAACATGGGTCTCTGTGCTTTGAATTCATCTGGTGTGTAATACATGTCAGTATTGCCTGTAGTGACCCTCTTGAAAGCCGAAAATGCCTCATATAATTTGAGAAAATCATCCTTGGACATGTCTAAATTGTAATTTTCTCTAGGAAATACCTCATTTCTGCCATTTTTAAGATATATGTTCTTGATGTTGCAGTTATCAAATTTGCTTGAATTTTTTTCCTGATTATTGTGTCTTCCAGTCTGAAACAGTACCACCACAAAATCAGGCATGTCATATTGAATGCTGGAGAATGAATTTGTGGCATCAAATTCATAATAAGAACCAGTTGCGGGCTTCTGTACACATTGATAAGTATAAAATTGCAGAGGAATCTGTGGATTTTTTATTATATCAGCTTTGTATTTAAGAGCATAACTGGCTTCATATTCAACAACAGGGATTCTTAACTCCATAGTCTGAATAATGCATTTGCCTGCATCTGGTAGGGTATTGGGCAGAGCTTCCCCTGTAGGGTTTAATGCACTGTACCTCATCAGAGCATTGTTATCATTTGCAGCTCTTCTAAATGTGATTCTTAAACCACCCTTCCACATAATATCTTTGTAATCCGAGAAGAATCCTGGCAACAGGCGCATGGGGAACAGCACAGTGTGGATCTTAGATAATATCTTATCACCAGCCTCAAATCCACCGATTTTGTAGTATGAAGCCTCGGTTTTGGATAATTTTAATGTAGCCAAAGCTGTGGAGGTAATGCCGGGATAATCCACTCTGTTTATAACAACGCCATGCTTTCTGACCTCAATTTCAGAGAATAGATGTGGCACAAAATTGTCTACAAGTCTTATATTAGAATTTGCCGGATAATCTGTTCCATCGAGCTTTACAACATCAAATTTGATGTATAGATCTGCTCTGTGGGGGTGTATAAATCCATCCCCTACATCAAGATCAACCTCTATCTCTGTGTTGGGTTGATTTAAATTTGCAAATGTCCTCCTGTTTGGAGGGAATGATTGAAGCTCATAACTCTCAATATTTTCCATTTTCTTCTTGTATGTATTTTTATTTAAATGTTAATCTCTATGATTGCAGTTGTTGTGGCTCCAGCAAAATCAACTAATTCTTCTTTCTCATTAGTGACCATCAATTCGATGTAATCTATTCTATTATGGCACACAGGAAAATATAATGTTGGGGATGGATTGAAGATGATTGGCTCCATGAATTCAGAATTAGGTTTGAATGTTGCAATAATCCCGGTTTGTTTGTGAGTGCCTATGCCATTTGATTTGGTGATCATACCCTCAGCCACATTACAGTGAATATTCAGAGTCTCTATGGCCAAGAATTTAGGTATATTCATAGCAGTGTGTTTGATGCCTGCTTCAAGTTTTGTGTTGTTCTCAAATCCTAACAGCTCTCCTATAGTACCCAGATTCACTGTTTCTGTGGCAGATACAATCTCTACTCTGTGAGTGACAGAATTTTGACTTAACACTACACCTCTGGGTAATTGAGCATTTAGAGTGGACAGATTATACTGCCCTGGAGTGATGACAATTTTTTGATCCCCTACTGCAATTTTGTTGTTGTGGTGTGTAATATTAGGGATCAAGTACATGCCGTAAAATGCTCTGAGAGCTATTGTTTTGGGATACACTATGTCATCATGTAATTTGAGTTTCAATATTGAATTTTGGCTGGTGAGATGGAATACCCCCATGATGTTTCAGATACCACAAGGCTTTTTGAAAATTTTCAATTGATGGTTTATTTATTTGAGACATATATCTAAGAACAGATAAACACAAATGTCCGCAATTAACATCTTTGAAGTTTTGAACACGGGCATTATTGTAATAAAGATTAGCTGAATTTAGATATTTTATTAAATTTTCAGGTGGAACACCTCCAAACGAATCAAACACAAATGCCTTATTTTTTAAATATTTAAGATAACAAATCCAGTGAGTGCCCTGATTTTTGTACTTATCCAAATTAACAATGCCACACTCTTTGTTGAGTGGTTGTTCCGGTAAAGAATCAGACATGTACACACCTCTAAAATGTTTGATGCCCAATGGCTTGATTAAAGCTTCAATATCTTGGTTTGTAAGCGGCTCTTGTTTTCTTTAAACTTATTCATGGCTCTCTTAACACCTTTGCCTTGTTTCTCAATGGCCAGGTTATGGCGCCTCTGCTCATCTAATTCTGCCCTATTCTTCTTGGCATCTATTACTGTTTTTGCTATGGCAGCTGAACCCCCAGCCAAGCTCCCAACAGCCCCGAGAGCAGCTAAGATGGCTGGGATGGTAAATATAAATCCCCCCACATGTGATTTTTTTCTTGATTGCTGTAATTTTTTTAATTGGGGGGTACTAAGCAACAATTTCATACCATGGCCCTTTGCAATACAAGAATTTTTTTTCTTGCGCTGTTTTTTGGTCAAAAGACTGTCAATAGTTTTAAGAGATTTGAGACCTGCATAAGGTATCTGATACATAACACCCTTGGCCTTCATTGTAGGTTTATTATATACATATTCACAACCCCCACCCCAGTTTTTGTTTGGTGTTCATAGCTATGGTGGTTCCCAATGCTGTTATTCTCTCACTCAAAGAAGCATCTTTGCTTACAAACCTGCCAAATGCAGCCTCTTCTAATTTCTTGTCTGCAACATGTCTCTTGTCAAGATCAGAATGCGTGTTGTATGCAATATCATGGTCTCTGCAAGCAGCATCTAAAGGATTAACACCAGGATCACCTCTGTTTAATCTATGATCCAATTTTGTACCGGGACCACAATACTGATAGCCTGGAATATGTAATTCAAATGGCAGCTTGTTTATAATATCATTAACAAGCCCCCGACCCTCAGAAATATTCCAAAATTTAGGTGGTAGAGTATTAATAATTTTTATGAGATATCCAATCCCCTTAGTGTCATTTACTATAAAATTAGACAATTTGGTGCTTATCCAGGGTGGCTACAAACAAGCAGAAATGAAATTCCCTGACATTTCCAGGTTTTCCAGGACAAAATTTACATTTTTCCCTGACAATTACAAAGTTAACTAAATCGATCTTTTTGCAAATAGAAATAATAAACTCACACAGATCCACGTATGGTTTTGTTAAGTACCAATATTATCTTCTATGAAATTGACTTAATTTCTCTATTCTCTATGATTTGAATTCAAACTGCAAAATAGTGAATTTGGAAAATTATTACAATTCACAAGCTAGGGAACGATTACGGAATTTTTCATATGCAGTAAGTTTAAAATAAAATGCTTGATTATTTTTAAAGTTACGACTAAATGAGATAAGAGTGAAGAGTGATTGATTAAGAAATACAATTTGTAATTTATCAGTATCCTTATACATTCTTGGTATTATATGTTGATATTTCCACTGAGGTTTGGAACCCTCTGCTTGCAAGAACCATGAGTGCGGACTCATTTTTCAATGCATAAAGCTACTTCTCTCTTCTCTGTAAGGCAAACAACTTAACTCTTGCATATAAGTGAAACAATTGAATCGAACAAAATAAAGTGTCATATTTCCTTACATTATCAATGGGATTTCTGCTTCAGTACAATATATCCAAGTGAAGTACTGTGAAACTGACAATATGCAGTTATACCATTAATACTGATGAAAAGGGTATGTAGAGGTATTAGAAATTGGACGCAAGGAATTTATAGAATTGCATTGTATAGGTACCTGATTTAGCTAACCACACATTAAAACAGGAACACTAATAATAAAAGCTTCTGAAAGTTCATATACGAGGAGCATCCTGAAAAAAGCTCCTCCAAAGGTGCCTATACCCAGCACTAGTGGTCGGAGAGCTACACACACACATGCAGGCAGGAAGAAGTGGCATGTAACTGTAATCTGGTACAGTTGCAATGCAGCCGTTTTAGGACAGTTCTAGGTTAAAGATTGCAGCTCTCATACAGTCTCCCACCGACTGCGATGTAGCCTACATTGCACGCTCAGAATTTGGCACAGAGCCACCAGCAATCGTGTGAGGTGTGCAGACCGGACGTCGTGAGTGATAGTAAGGTCAGACGATGGTGCAGACAATTCACGGAAGGCCAATACAACCCCATACAGCTGAGTACACACGGGTACTTTGCATCACTTCAGGCGAGAGATCTTGGACAACTCCCTGTACAGCCCTGGCCTTGAATGTACCGACTTTCATCTCTTTGTTTAACTGAAGAGGTTTCTGGCAGGGCAAGGATTTGACAGCTACACTGCGGTACAGATAGTTCCAGTCTTTGCTGTCAGACACATATAACATGGGCATACAAAATTTAGTGCCATGCTACGACAAATGCCAGAACAACGGTGGTGATTATGCCGAAAATTAGGTTAGGACTCACTGTTACTAATGTAATAAAGTACAACTGACATTCTTGTTTTATTTATGCCTAATCGGTAGGGACCTTGATATTTTGTTATTTTTTTTAAAAATTGGTGTATTTTCTTATTTTTTATTTTTTACTACATGGTGTTATTTTCCCCAAAATTCACATTTTCATTTTAGCGCATTTTCTGGCAAATATCTGAAATTATACCTTCATGGTGTTTTTAAACTACTGTTTCAAAGTAAGTCAAATGGCTTACGCCTCTTCGTGAGAGTTTGATATCTTGAAAGTTATTTCGGGAAAGTTATTTTCCATATCCCTTTTTTAATTTTAAGGTAAGGATTTTAGATAATGGAATTTTCCCCGTATATACTGAAGGGTGCATAATGACCATAAGGGGCGACACACCCAAAAAATTAAAATCAATCAATCTCACGTAACAGATACCGATATATTATGGCACCAAAAATTGGCATTATCGTTTTTTCACTTGTTAAGTTGAAAAAATCGTGGGAAATACATGATTTAATGTGGCTGTCGGAATTATTCCATGTACGCATAACTCTATAGTTTACTCTTGAGTAAAATGTTGGAAACCTTGCATGTTCTATGTACACAATCAGGGCCTACAAAAGACAAGAATGTTGGATTTCATGGAATTTTTCGTTGTTTTAGGACATTTCTTTAAAAAAAAATCGCTAAAAACGCCAACAATTCGCATTTTATGCCAAATTCACATTATTTCGAACGGCCGAAAAATGTGTCCAGACATCATCACTGCACATTCCTAAACATAACTTCGCAGCAATTACCATTTTTCACAGTTTTCGCGTTTGCGAAAAATCAATGTCCCTACTAATTGGAAATTACTTTCTGGCCACCCCTCGTATAAATCAGTAGATGGAAAGTGAAAATTTAGCAGGGCTGGCAGAGAAAACTCAATTCTTGAAGAAAGTGATTTGCTTTTATGATTGAATGATTCGAGTAAATATGATATTCAAATATTTACGTATCTATTATTAGTATTTTATTTCATAATATTAGACATTAACCTTACTCAGTGAGAGATTAATGACCATCTCTCATGAGTTTAAACAGACAGGAATTTACAGTGTTGCAGTCAATTTGAGGTTGGGAGCATGCACTTGCCAATTTTTATAACGTTCACTAATGCAGATTTATGTTTCACTTTTTCGTGATAGTATTCAATATATATTCCATTTGGTTGGATTCTTCTTGATATCTAAGAATAGTGCAATGTCATTGTAAACATATGTTAACTTGTGCAAAACCAGTAATACATCAGGATGATGAAAGAAAAACCTTCGTAAGCACTGCTACATTAAATAAGGTGAAGTGAGCCAGAAGAGTAATAAAATTCCAGCAGCATATTTGCAGTCTAAAGCTCTTCTTGTTTATGCATTCGATTTTTGTTGGATGTTGCAGTCCATGCAATTTCTGTCGCATGTTGTAGTCAGATACTTTGTCGGGTGGCGATATTCGACAAAAATCGTATGTATCAATGGAACCTATTTGTTTCCATGTTCCTTCAGTTTGCCCAACAAAATGCCTTACTACGACGTCCGACAACTATCGAACGGCGCCACCCGCTCTTATCCCCTCCATTTGTTGACAAGTCCCCTTACTACTCCCATACGTACAAGAAAAAATAATGATAATTCAATGCATTTTCCACGTAATATTTCGAGGCTTAACATTTACTCCCCCGATGATACCATATGGTATCATGGTGCTGATTACGAAATGAATGTGCTTTTTGGACCTTCATACACTTATGTTTCGGTGGAAACTCTGACACAGGTCTCCGCAACATATCCATGCCACATTTCCGAACAGAGTTTCACATTTTGGCTCATTATTCAACTTGTATGGCACCCAGGAACATGAAATATGTTTCAATCTCTTTAGAAACGTCAATTCTTTGAAGAGAATACTAAGGTTTGCACCTTCTCCCCAAAATAGCGGCAGAAGAGGGGGCAAACTCGAGATTCTTGTTGTTTTTTTTATGGAAATTCGGTGGTCGCGCCCCCAAACCCCCCTTCCTCGGTTCGGCATTCTGAATTATACACGGTTGCATGCTATAATGATTTAGCTGAAAAACAAAACTTATCTGAAGTAGATTGCTTCTATAGTGCCTGAGTTATAACAATTTTCCTCCAAAAATTCAAATTACATATTTTTCGTAAAAAAAAAATCACATTTTGGCTTATTATTCAACTTGTATGGCACCCAAGAACATGAAACATGTTACGTGCTCTCGAGAAATGTCCATTCTTTGAAAAAAATACTAAATTTCGCGCCAACTCTACAAAATAGCAGGGGAAGTAGGGGCAAACTCCAAATTGTTGTTTTTCCATTGAAATTCCGGGAACGTGCCCCCCGCCCCCCTTCCTCGGTCAGGCATTCTGAATTGTACACGGTTGCATGCTATGATGTTCTATCTGAAAAACAAAACTTATCTGAAGTAGATTGCTCCCATAGTGCCCGAGTTATAACAATTTTCCTCCAAAAATGCAAGTTACATATTTTTCCTAAAAATAAAAAATCACATTTTGATGTATTATTCTACTTGTATGGCACCCAAGAACATGAAACATGTTTCATTCTCTTGATAAATGTCCATTCTTTCTTTAAAAAGAATATTAAATTTCGCGCCTTCTCCCCAAAATAGTGGGAGAAGAGGGAACAAACGTCAGATTTTTGTTTTTTTCTATTGAAATTCGGGGGTCGCATCCCCCCAAACCCCCTTCCTCGGTCCGGCGTTCTGAATTGTACACGGTTGCATGATATGATATTGTATCTGAAAAACAAAACTTATCTGAAGTAGATTGCTCCCATAGTGCCCGAGTTATAACAATTTTCCTCCAAAAATGCAAGTTACATTTGTTCGTAAAAATAAAAAAATCACATTTTGACTTATTATTTTACTTGTATGGCACCCAAGAACGTGAAACATGTTTCATTCTCTTGATAAATGTTCATTCTTTGAAAAGAATACTAAAGTTCGCGCCTTCTTCCCAAAATAGTGGGAGAAGAGGGGGCAAACTTCAGATTTTTGTTTTTTTTCTATTGAAATTCGGGGGTCGCGCCCCCCAAACCCCCTTCCTCGGTCCGGCGTTCTGAATTGTACACGGTTGCATGCTATGATGTTTTATCTGCAAAACAAAACTTATCCGAAGTAGATTGCTCCCATAGTGCCAGAGTTATAATAATTTTCCTCCAAAAATGCAAATTACATATTTTTCGTAAAAAAAAAAAAAATCACATTTTGGCTTATTATTCAACTTGTATGGCACCCAAGAACATGAAACATGTTTCATTCTCTTGAGAAATGTCCATTCTTTGAAAAGAATACTAAATTTCGCGCCTTCTCCCCAAAATAGTGGGAGAAGAGGGGGCGAACTTCAGATTTTTAAGTTTCTTTCATTGAAATTCGGTGGTCGGGCTCCCCCAAACCCCCTTCCTCGGTCAGGCGTTCTGAATTGTACACGGTTGCATGCGCTGATGTTCTAGCTGCAAAACAAAACTTATCCAAAGTAGATTGCTCCCATAGTGCCCGAGTTATAACAATTTTCTGTTCCCGTGCAGAGTTCCATAACGATATCTTTAAATTAAATTAAAAAAAGTCAATGAAGACGAAATTCCCTGACATTTCCCTGACTATTTTTGACACCTCAAATTCCCTGACTTTTCCCGGTTTTCCAGGTTTTCCAGGTCTGTCGCCACCCTGTTATCATGTCCATAATTCCAACCTTTTCATTGTAAAAATTGTGGTTGCCAGCATTTTCCTCCCCAGCTATTACCAATAGCCTATCTACAAGTTTCCTGACATCATCAACCCAGACAAATTCTTTAGGCAGGGTGTTGTATTGTTTGATTCCACTGCCAGTCTTGATCTGTGACCATATGGGCTTGATTAAATTGTTGTATTTTGCCCCACTGCTCGACTTGACTCTTTTTTGTGTGGGATCATTGTTCTGGTATAGAGCATCTGATTTTATTAATATTTCTTTGTAATCCTCATAATCTTGATCTGTATAGCTGCCAGGCCTTTTCCTAGTCATCAATTCCCACAATCCAGGTGTTCCGGTGTACTTAACAAAAGCACCTTTTTCTCCGAGACGAGATTCTGAATATACAATTATATCATCTCCCATAAATGTTACTCTGAAATTGCCAATTCTATGTATGATGCTCCCATCAAGCTCTGTGTCAGCATATAAGCCAAAGACCTCATCTTTATTGTCTTTAGGTGTGGTTAAATATTTTTGAGCAAGAAGACCCAATTCAATAGGATCCTGAGTAGCTTCAATTCTTCGAGGAGCAACAGGACTAGGTGTATGAATACTGGAAAGTGGGGTGAATGGATAATCTAATATGTTCCTAGCAGCTACAGGTACAAGCTCTGTGATCAAATTTTGATTTTGCTCTGTAACAGTTTTGATATTTTTACCTAAATTATTAATAGCATCAATTACAGGCTGTTCTGTTTGTTTGTGTTTTTCATAAATTCCTCGGTTCTCTGATTTCCATCCCTTAAATCTTTTTACAAGATAATCTCTTAACTTAAGATCGTCAATAATTGGCCTTTTCATGGTTATTTATATACGTCTCAACGTCTAGAAAATTGTTGATTTTATTTCTATATTTGCCACTATTGGGTGTTCTTGTCATATCAATTGTGACAAACCCATAACCGTCCTGGTTCCAGCACATACTGCAAAACTTAGAAAAATCATTGTAGCTCAGGTCCCCGCCTACATATTCATCATGTATGTGTTTGAGGTTGGTATGGTCTTGATGAAACACACATATAAAATTGCTGTTGTCTCGGATCAGTTGCTTCGGTATTTTTGAAAAAGTCTGTGCCAGGTAGAAGCAGTCAATGTTTTTGTGCCGGCCCTGTGTAAAGAAATTTCTAACCTTGTTTTGATTATCCAGTATAATATCATCAAACACAACAACAGAATTATCGAGACAGTCATGAAGTGGCTTAACATCTGTTTCAAAAGTGGCTATATCCAATCCATCATATAGCTTAATTAACTGCTGATATTTTAATTGTTCCAAGCTCTTAGAGAAGACATACAAGTGCCTGTTTTTCCAGTCTAACCAGTTGGGTGCCAATAAAAAATTATCAACCATTAGTGTAGTTTTACCACAAGCAGATGGCCCAACGATAAGACACCTAATATTATCAGGTAGCAACTTGCCATTTCTCTTATTCTGCTGTTCAGGTTCTGGCAGCCTTTTTATAACATCCCAGGTGTTCATATTATCACTTTGTTTGCATCGATCCAGCTGTTTTCCGGATGACCCAGCCATTTGACAAATAACTTGTTGCCTTTTCTGCGGATAATTTTTTCTATGAGATATGTGTCAGGCTGTTTAGTTTTGCTCAGCTCTTGTTCATAAAACCTGCCTTTGAGAATTTCTCCTCGATGATCTTTTATTATATATGTGTTAAGGGTCCCGGGTTTAACCTGAACCACTGTAAATAATTCTGTGCTCCAGTTTCTCGTAAAGCCTCTCTTGAATAAGTGCTTATATTTGCTGATTCTTACTTGATCCCCAATCTTGTATTTGGCCTTTCTTATTGTTGGCTGGTATTTAGGATAATAAACAGTGCTGATCATTTTTTGCTCATCAGATGAAGTTACTTCAGAGGGTTTCATGTTGATTGTGGAATGGACCGAGTTGTTATATTTATGTAGAAGTTCTGGAAGAATATTAATCCATTTATAATTACCTTGGAGTGTAAATTGTTTATACATAAGATTTTTTAAGGTTCTGTTGAATCTCTCTACAATTGAGGCTTTGAGATCACTGTAACTCGAATAATGTTGTATTGCCTGGCTTTTAATAAATTGTTGAAACACTGAATTATAAAATTCTTTGCCATTATCTGTTTGCAAATAGCGCGGGGATCTTCCACTCTGATTGATGATTGTCCTGAGGGCTTCTGTAACACATTTTCCAGTCTTGGATTTGAGTGGCACAGCCCAGGCAAATTTTGAAAATGTGTCTATGATAGTGAGTAGATACTTGTAGCCCTTGTTGATTTTGTCTAAATTTTTCAACTGCCCACTTGCCATTTCAATCAAGTCGCTCTGCCATAAATCATCTATGCCCTTTGTGACTACTGGCAGTCTCTTATAATTACGTCTGGCTTGTCTGTGTAATTCATCAACAATAATTTGTCTAGACATAATATGTAAACAAGAATATTGCAACTATGGGGTGTTCAGCAGCTGAAACTGCAGGATTTTCTAAATATAATTTGTCTCCTATTTGTATATGAAATTCCAGAGAGCCATCATCTTCAGCATAAGATGTTTCTAATGTATTGGGGTCTGTAAAATCCTCCAATTCTACACTGGTGATTTTCACTTTGTTCTCAGCATTTGTTATTGATAATGTAGGGTAGTGGTGTGCCTGTGGTTGATGCCAATATTTGATCTTGATTGGTCTCAGTGTGCCCCCAACAAAAAACTGGTAATAAAATTGTGCAGGAGACAGCATATATATTTTGCCACCTGGTGTAAATGGAGAATCATATTCTCTGTTGGGGATGCTGTACAATTCAAGAATTACTGTATGTTTTGGATTTTCGATTATGCCTGTTATTTCTTTTTCTGCTGTAAGCAATCTTCTTGTTACAGATTCAAGGTGCTCATTGATGGTTCTAACAATCTCATCGTGCCCGGGCTTGATTCTTATGTCCACAGCAAGTTTTTTGTATTGTTGCACAATCTCTTGTAGCTGCGTGGCAAAAACAGACAAAGCACTTGCTTGATTGGATTCCATGGTCCCTAGCTGTTGCTTGATATTAGCCACAATTTGTTGCAAATTTTCAACAATTGCCAATTTTGAATTTTGAGCAGTAAGATCATGGACCTGTCTTCTGATATCCTCAAACAGGGCATGCAGTTCATTAATATGTTGATTGGTTGGTAGAGTGGCCACTGTCTGAGTGAGATGTTTGATCTCTGCCTGGATATTCTTGATATCTTCTGATTTCAATATCCTATTCACAGCTCTCTTTATATTTTTAAGTTCCTGTGATGTAGGAAGATTTGACACAGTATTTTGCAAAGATTCAAGTGCCAATTTCACAGTGTTTAATTCAGATGCATCGGCCACATTTTGCATAGCATTTTGGAGCAGGGCTATATCTGCCTGAGAGGGTGTTGAATGTTGTAAAATTTCAAGTTTTGTTTGGATATCATCTATCAAGTGATGAAAATGAGATAGTTCAGATTCAGTGTTGAGGTTTTCAAGCTTTGTGATTTGTTGCTGGACACTGTGAAGGGTATCCACAATACCGGGCAATCGGGATTCTAGTACATTTGCCAAATCATTTTGCACTGCTGCTATTGTACCTTCAAGATGGGTTATAGAACTATGAATTTTTCCAAAATCTTCATATGTTTCAAGTTGCAGCTTAATGTTGGCAACACTCCGAGTTATTGCATTCAAAGCATCAGATGATGGCAAGTTGTTCATAAAATTTTCAAGTGTCTCAATTTTTTCTTTAACCTCGGCTATGGCATTGTTCAGAGGATCTAGATTAGGTATCTGTAGTGACTGAATCTGTTCCTTTAGAGTGGAAATTACTAGATCAAAATCTTCTTGTGATTTTATGCTTTTGACAATTGTTTGGAGCTGTGTCTGGACATTATTAATCTGTTCTTCTAATTGTTGTTTCAATTGCTCAGAATTGGTGGCCTGGGTCTTAAATTTGGCTTGAAGAGCTGCTACGGCTTCTTCTAAACTTTGAAAATTATCCAATGTGGCAAGGTCAGTATATTTCTGAAGCAGCAATTTGAGTTCGGAATCAATTTTAAGAAGAGGGTCCATGCATTGTGATTGCAAATTTGTAATTTCTAATTGAAGACTGGCATTGAGTGTAGTTTGTAAAGCTTGTAAATCACTTCTTAATTTCTTGACTCTGACATCAAGCATCAGAATCTCATCACTGTGATCTTCATGTCTTGTATGGCCAAAAATATCATTAGGCATTTTGTTTATTGGTTATTTATTATAGAGTATCTGATTCTTAATTCTATAAAAAAGGGTATAAGCTTATCATAAGATCCAGGGACCTCAATATATAAGCAGTCACCAGCAGAAACAGTATAAACAGTGCCAGAAATCATGTTTGAGTGCTTAATTCTATAAATATTTCTTCCTACTGAAATCTTGACATCACCCTCAGGAGTTGTAATAAATTGCAATTGCCCACCTACAGGTAATTGGTAATGATTTAAATTATTGTTAAATATGTACAATGTTTTACCTGTTTTATCATCAACATCTGTAAGTATGCTGTTCAGATGAATAATTAACAAGCCACTCAGTTTAGACAGCATATCAGAAGAGGGTTGTGGTGTTGGCAGGTCCATAATAGCCTGTTTTTTGAAAACAAATAAGTTCATAGGCATGTTTATTTATTTCAAATCATGCTCTGTAATTGGGCACTGATTCCCATTTTTCAAATAACAATGACCCCATGGTAGAGTATGTATGCCACATGATAAAATGCATCTCTTATCATCATGTGGGTCCAGGGCCACTTTTCTTACAATATTGCTAGTCAGGAAGTGATCCACACTCTGAATTCTGGATTCTGATGTTCTAGTGGTGCTACATGATTTGATGCAATTTTTATAATCTTCAAATTGGAGCTCTTTTTCCACAGTCACTCTGCCAATGCCCTTGGCCTTTTTGACAACAGCACTACATGTTTTAAAACTGTACATCTTGGCACTTAACCCAGCAAATTCCACAATAGCATCACCAAGTGTTTCATCTTTTAACTTGCCAGGTACCTTTTTGTTGTGGGGTTGAATCCTTGTATGTTCACTAGTATCAAAGTATTGAAACAATTCAGGCTGGGACATATCTTGATAAACATCTTCTGTTTGAATATCAAGAACAAAACTATCCGTGTCCATGTACATCAATTTTATATTATCACCATAAAAAGGTTTCAACACATCATAATACAATGTTAACATATGTAATTTGGCCAATTCCAATATCACAGCCCCTACATAAATAGGTTTATCAAACTTGATCTTTGTTTTCTTCATGTTGAAAAGTGCCATGTGCTCATCATAAATTCTTCTGTAATTGAAGTTGGGTTTTGCAACCAATTTTTTGCTCAGGCTGGGGTCAGTAATTAATTTAACATCGGTATGTTTTCTGACATTTTCAATTGTTTTGCCATACACTGAATTCACCATCAATTTAAACAAGCCCTTATCAAATTGGCTCTTTGCAGATGTTCGAAGCTCTGTATTTATATCAATATATGGTTTCAACCATTCTGAGTGCTTGAATCTCAAGACTTTGCCAACTTTGGTTACTTGAACACCATGATGCATCAGGAACTGGAGGTTTTTGTAATATATGACATAACCTTGTTTTGGCTCCAGTGTCATCATGAGCTTCTTCTGTTTAGAGCCAGGTGAGCACTGAACCTCAGGAATTGGGGGCAGATCAGAAAATTTGTTGTGTAAATCATCAGGAATTGTCAGATCAACCTCTAAGAAGAGGCCATAGTCACTGTCATCAAAATCCTTAAGATCTTCAATATTGAAATCTTCAACCCACTCAAGCCCTGCATATGGCAGTTTTTGCATCATAGCATGACCATAGAGGCTGTTTGCATCCACATACAGTATATAATTTGATGGCAATTCTGGATTATAATCAGGCATATGTTTGTTGTTAGCTCTGGCATATCTCTGAGAACATTGCACCATCCCTCCTCTTATATTTTCCTCCATAAACAAGTACATATCTTGATCTTGGATCAGATCCAATGGCTTTTTGGTGTTTAAAAACATTACATCCCATGCTAGGCCCGGGGCACTGAAAAAATACACAGGGTCCAGTCCATAATTTTGCATGCAAAATTTTCTGAACGCCTGCATTATATCAGCTAAGAGAGTGACATCAAGTTTCAAATATCTCATGTGATAATCACGAAATGTCCGGCATTTGAAATTGTTCCACATCAACTGAGCATGGTGATAATCATCATCAGTGATTCCAGATCCTCTGATTTTGCTGTAAAACTGTTCTTGTGGAGGCAGGGAACACTCATCAAATTTAGAAAAATCTGTAACATAATCATATGGATATACACCCTTCCGCCTAATTAATTTCAGGTCCTGATTTGGAAACAATGCACGTGTGATTTTGAATTGCTCATCAGATAATTGAGTGGCCAGTGTAGGCAGGCTAGCAGGTAAAAATCTGTAAGAATCAAGAAATCTTATGTGAAAAGAAACACCATTAACTTTAATTATCTTGCTAATAGATATATATTTCTCATCATTTTCAGCTAGAATATTTAAATTCTGCTTCTCAAACCCCTCGTACCTGATCAGATGATGAAAATCATAATTGGATGCTCCATGGCAAAATATGGGGACAAATCTTGGTCTCTTGATCTTAATATTACAGCTATTACACAGGGCCATTAAAAATTTACCATCTGTATGAGAATGGTGTTTCACCTTGATATTTATATCTGAAAATTCAGAATCACATACCGGGCATTTTTCTGCATTGTTGAAATCTTCAATCTGATCCTCTGTTAAAGGCAACATGGGCTTTGATTTTAATAAGATGTTAGATTGTAACGAGTGCACTCCCGGTCCCCGAAATGACGTGTCAATCATACCCCGGCACGGGGCCAAACGTCGTTATGTGTATGGGAAACCGGTCGTGACTCACGGTCCAGTTATCGAGTTCGGTACTGAGACGGTCGTTTATTGTCATACTATTGCGAGGCGGAGATTAATACCTTGAAATGTTACACTGTTTTGTTTACCTTTGATATGCAGCTTCGAACAATCATAACACACTAATAGCATAATATCCGGTACCTGAAAAACGTCAAATAACAACACTGACGAACGGTAAAAAGTGAATATATATTGTAACCACAAAAAATATTGCAATCAACAACTGTTTACAAACCCTCCTCAAGCTCTCACAACATTCACGCTATCTCTCTTTCACACACATGAGGTATTTTTACATGTGAAGTATGGATACAAATCATGGATCTCATTAACAACATATCATTCCTTTTAATTTTTAAACCTTTATGTGAATTTAGGGCATTTGTCTGCCAGCTCCTGTGCTCTTTTAAATTAACTTAAGTGTCAGCCCTCGGAAAGCGGTTAACTAAGACAATGGGTCGGCGTGGTTAAATCTTTCGTTCGAATGAACGTATGTATCGAGTCGTAAGCACGACATATTACAAGTTTCTCGGACGGGGGTATTACACACAAGCCTCTCTCGTCCAATGAGAACAACTACTCAACTACATAGTGATGCAAAAACTTATTTGGCTCCAGCTGCCGGAATACACTAATCAATCGTCGGCGCGAGCAAAAATTACCTTAAAAACCACTATGCAACAATAATACTATTTCACGCACTCGACCTTGCAATAAAAACAACTACGCTTTCCACAATTAAAAAGGACTCATCAGTCAACTATTGACAAATTAAATGGCGCGACGGGGCGGTCGGTTACACAAGAAATGGAGCACACTCTGACAATTTACACTAAATATTAAAGAAATGAAATGGAGCTTCTAACGCTGAATGCAGACAATTAAATTAGAACATCTGAACATGAAATTACTCTTTTTTATAACAATACCAAAACAATTTTTAGACGCGGAAGTTAGGTTTGGGTTTTCCTGAGTAACTTTGCGAATAAGTGAGACTTCGGCGTTAACTGTACGGTGTTGATACTGACGACGCACGTTTACATGACATGAGACCCTCTGAAGTATACTGTACCAGACTCTGCTACATGGCGTGGTCATTCATCTCTCCTGGACGCGGGACTTGCACACGGTTCCTTTGTGGCGAAATTGTCCTCCAAGGTCGATCGCGACGAAGAATAATTGCGACGATCTGGTGATCTTGCACCTCCTTAGTACTTCGGGCTTTCCTCTTGTCACTAGCGTCGGGTGTAGGTGGTCACGCGCCGGTCGGGATATCTCTAGTGTCTTGCATCGATTCGGCGTCGTTCTGGAAGCGTCGTCCTGGAGTCGTCCTTCAAGCTCTCCCTCTGGCTTCGATCGGCGTCGTTCTGGAGTCGTCCTTCAATCTCTCTCTCTCTGGTGGCGGGCTTCGATTGGCGTCGTTCTGAAGACGTCCTTCGGGCTTTGGGCAGTGTTCGGCTTTGATGTCGTCTTTGGCGTTGGCTGACTGGCTTCATCGGAAGATGGCGATGCATCGTTGCGGGCGTCAGGGGAAGCGACGTTCCCCCTTCTCTATCTTCTCTAGCCCTCCATCCTTATGTAGTCCACGCTTGGCAAAAACAAATCACCGCGTAATCTTCACCAAAATAAGGCGCACACTGGTAACTCTATCTGCAATTCGCTCACGATACGTAAGGAAACAAAGTCCACGGACACAAAACAATGATCACGCGAGAGTGTAGCGCGGAGATGCTCTCTCTGAGAAATCCGGGTAAAAACTGTGTGGGGGATGGTAGCACCGCGTATTTAAGAGAGATTCGAATTCTTCCGTTGAAAATGACGCTCAAGTGGCTTGGCTTCTCTTTTGGAGGAGATGCGAATGACCTGTGTCCATTGTCTTGAAACTCGGTCACCGAGGCGTCTTCGATCCTTGCAGGCTTGGGGTCTAGCTGATATCTCTGGTCATCCGTGAACATGGGTTAGAACGCCTGCTGCGACTCAAGCTCGGTAGCGGCGAAAATAATCTTTCCGTATCTCCGTGTCGGTGCAAATATGTCATGTCCTAAGCCGAAAAGACAGTTCCGCTGTCACTCAAGAAAAACCCGTTCCCAGCTCCCGACGTCTGCCTCGGATACAAGTTTATCCACAAAATAAAATACCTCACACTTTATATATTTGAACATAAAATGAATCAATAACATAAATAATTTATATCGAACTGCGTTATACATGTCACTAGATACCGTGACATCTCGCCCTCCTTCCGATCAAAAAATTCTGTAGGCGAATAAAATTTTTCACTAACCAGTGGCACGAAATTTTGACTACAAATTTTTTAACACCCTGTACAAGAAAAGTCAACCAGTTCGATAACACAACACACATGATATAAATGATACCTCCAATTTACATATTAAATATACATTTTATACACTCTGGGTATGGCGCAATGTTATTTTATACTTCTAAAATGGCGCGATGTCGCTTAACCATGTTTCGCCATCCCATTCCTCCCTTCGGCGCTGACGACCTGACGGCCCCGGCTGTGGAGACGTGTTGCTGGGATTCGGCCCGTTCGCGTTTCGCGTCGGGCTCCTTTGAACCCTTGGCGGGCTGCGCCTTGCGTTCTCGTTGTCCGAACGCGGGCTCTCCGGTCTACTGTTGGGATAACGTTGATAATAACCATTGTTCACTCGACCGTTGTAAAAGTTGCTGTTGTCGCTGTTGCCATGGTGACCCGGCGACCTATGAGTCTGACCACCTCGACGTCTCTGTCCCCGATACTGGCGTCTCTGTCGTGGCGAAGGCGGATCATCCCGAAACTGGCGAACTTCGGCTCCTGGAGCGCGTTGTTGCCCATCGTACCTCCTCTGGACGAAATGGACGCGTGGGTGCTTGTTTCCCCGGTTTCCTTCATCCTCCGGTCGCCTTCTTTTGTTCCATCTTTCGTTTCGCGTCCTCTCGCGTTCCTCTTCGCACTGGTTTAGGTTCTCTAGAGTGAGCGACATGGCTTCTGCATCGTAAACGCACGCCCCGTTGAGATGCCGTCTTATCTCTTGCGGGTAATGATAAATTAGGGCCGCAATTATCTCCGACGTGGTCATCTGTGGCTGGAGAGCTTGGAACTCATTGAACTTACGCCAGAAATATTGCGAAAAAGTAAGTCCCCCGTTCCTGTCGTACCTCTCGTTCCTCAGTTGGATAAGCATCCTTTCCACTTGCATAGGGCGCTGAAAGTGTGTCAGGAACGCTTCCCTAAACGCCGAGTATGAATGAAAGTGTATTTCATTCCGATCTAGCCAGTTTTTTGCCCGATCTTGCATTAGGCCTTTCAGTACGAGTAATCGCTCCCCATCCGCAAGTCCTAACTCCCGGGCTGTTGCTTCGAATTCCTCGATGAAGGCAGACGGCAAAATCCTGTCGGCCCCGGAGAACTTCTTGAAATGTTTCTTATATTCCGGCGGGAACAGAGCTCTCCTGGCCGGTGCTGGTTCAGACCGTATATCTTCCCGGGTTGAAGTTTGGGCTTCGAACGGTCGCGGCGATGGAAGATGTAGTCCAGGTTCCACTTCGCTTCCTCCGTTGACAAGCGTAGTCGGTCTTGCGTCACTCGCGCGCCTTGAAGACGAGGGGACCGCAGCTGGCTGTGGTGACGTCATAGCTGCCGGCTCTCGCGATGATCCCGGGACGTCAGCTACGTTCAATTGTTGCAGTTTATCCTCGATTTCCTTTATCTTGTCGGAATTCCCTTCCGCTATGCTCGCTGCTCGCCGCACTTGTCGCTCGAGGGCATCGTTGCTCCGATTGCAGGCCGTCTCCAGCTGTGCACACTGCTGGCCGATGTGTTGCAAAGCTCCTTCCTGTTCACGCACGCTCTGCGCCAGTGTTGCCACCTTGGCTTCCTGTTCATTGATGCGAGCATCGGTCCTGGCGATCCTGGATTCGATTCGAGCCTCGGATTCTTGGATCGTCTGAAGGAGTTGTTGCGTCACTTCTTCTCCGGAGGCGCGAACCGTCCCTTGGAGGCGTTCTTCCATCCCTCGTACGTCGGTCTGCATCCCTTGCACCTCAGCCTGCAATCCCTGGATGTTGGTTTGGACTCTGGTTTCCAATCCCTTGATGTTGGTCTGGACCCCTTGCATTTCAGCCTGCAACCCCTGGATGTTGGTCCGCATCTCGGTCTGCATCCTGGTTTCCATTCCTTGGAGCATCTGGAGAACCAGCTGAAATTGGTTGGCACCACTGCCACTTCCTACGTCATCTTCTTCCTTGCTGTGGTCGCTGTCCGCACGTGACGATGTACCCCCTTGGGCACTTGGTATCTCCCTTTCCATTTCCAACGGGCTCTTGCACTGGAGACAAACCGGTCCGGAATCTCCCTCGCTGTCGACTTTGGAGTCAGAAAATTCCTGTCCACAAGCCTCGCAAACCATCGTGACGTCACTCTTGTTCAAACAGTCTATACGACGATTTCTTAATCTCATGAAGGCCTTTCCTTAATTATCTGCTCAATCTTCTGTCGCACTTTGGAACAGTTACGCAAACTTACTCGAGCTCACACAAAATGTGAATTACAAATCGATACATAAAAAGAAAAAGGAGGTCCGTCGGGAATCCCTTATCCCGCAACTCAGCCTGATGCCATAAATTACGCCAACAACCAAAAGTAGTACACGAAAAGTACATAAAAAATGCCCTATGCAGCTGCCCTTGCTGCTTTCGCCGAAAAAAATATCTGCCCTATTGTTACCAATTACGCCCAACAACGTGTCCTTACACGTGAACCTACGACAAATACATGAATATAACCCTCGAAATACAAACGAAAAACACACTAATCATCAGGAACCTAACACAAGATTTTATGCGTGACGTATACAACAATGGAATTTCTACCGCTCTCGCAACCTGGCTTTCCTGGAAAGACATGACAAAGTTGCCGTCCCATGTTCGCGGCGCCAAATGTAACGAGTGCACTCCCGGTCCCCGAAATGACGTGTCAATCATACCCCGGCACGGGGCCAAACGTCGTTATGTGTATGGGAAACCGGTCGTGACTCACGGTCCAGTTATCGAGTTCGGTACTGAGACGGTCGTTTATTGTCATACTATTGCGAGGCGGAGATTAATACCTTGAAATGTTACACTGTTTTGTTTACCTTTGATATGCAGCTTCGAACAATCATAACACACTAATAGCATAATATCCGGTACCTGAAAAACGTCAAATAACAACACTGACGAACGGTAAAAAGTGAATATATATTGTAACCACAAAAAATATTGCAATCAACAACTGTTTACAAACCCTCCTCAAGCTCTCACAACATTCACGCTATCTCTCTTTCACACACATGAGGTATTTTTACATGTGAAGTATGGATACAAATCATGGATCTCATTAACAACATATCATTCCTTTTAATTTTTAAACCTTTATGTGAATTTAGGGCATTTGTCTGCCAGCTCCTGTGCTCTTTTAAATTAACTTAAGTGTCAGCCCTCGGAAAGCGGTTAACTAAGACAATGGGTCGGCGTGGTTAAATCTTTCGTTCGAATGAACGTATGTATCGAGTCGTAAGCACGACATATTACAAGTTTCTCGGACGGGGGTATTACACACAAGCCTCTCTCGTCCAATGAGAACAACTACTCAACTACATAGTGATGCAAAAACTTATTTGGCTCCAGCTGCCGGAATACACTAATCAATCGTCGGCGCGAGCAAAAATTACCTTAAAAACCACTATGCAACAATAATACTATTTCACGCACTCGACCTTGCAATAAAAACAACTACGCTTTCCACAATTAAAAAGGACTCATCAGTCAACTATTGACAAATTAAATGGCGCGACGGGGCGGTCGGTTACACAAGAAATGGAGCACACTCTGACAATTTACACTAAATATTAAAGAAATGAAATGGAGCTTCTAACGCTGAATGCAGACAATTAAATTAGAACATCTGAACATGAAATTACTCTTTTTTATAACAATACCAAAACAATTTTTAGACGCGGAAGTTAGGTTTGGGTTTTCCTGAGTAACTTTGCGAATAAGTGAGACTTCGGCGTTAACTGTACGGTGTTGATACTGACGACGCACGTTTACATGACATGAGACCCTCTGAAGTATACTGTACCAGACTCTGCTACATGGCGTGGTCATTCATCTCTCCTGGACGCGGGACTTGCACACGGTTCCTTTGTGGCGAAATTGTCCTCCAAGGTCGATCGCGACGAAGAATAATTGCGACGATCTGGTGATCTTGCACCTCCTTAGTACTTCGGGCTTTCCTCTTGTCACTAGCGTCGGGTGTAGGTGGTCACGCGCCGGTCGGGATATCTCTAGTGTCTTGCATCGATTCGGCGTCGTTCTGGAAGCGTCGTCCTGGAGTCGTCCTTCAAGCTCTCCCTCTGGCTTCGATCGGCGTCGTTCTGGAGTCGTCCTTCAATCTCTCTCTCTCTGGTGGCGGGCTTCGATTGGCGTCGTTCTGAAGACGTCCTTCGGGCTTTGGGCAGTGTTCGGCTTTGATGTCGTCTTTGGCGTTGGCTGACTGGCTTCATCGGAAGATGGCGATGCATCGTTGCGGGCGTCAGGGGAAGCGACGTTCCCCCTTCTCTATCTTCTCTAGCCCTCCATCCTTATGTAGTCCACGCTTGGCAAAAACAAATCACCGCGTAATCTTCACCAAAATAAGGCGCACACTGGTAACTCTATCTGCAATTCGCTCACGATACGTAAGGAAACAAAGTCCACGGACACAAAACAATGATCACGCGAGAGTGTAGCGCGGAGATGCTCTCTCTGAGAAATCCGGGTAAAAACTGTGTGGGGGATGGTAGCACCGCGTATTTAAGAGAGATTCGAATTCTTCCGTTGAAAATGACGCTCAAGTGGCTTGGCTTCTCTTTTGGAGGAGATGCGAATGACCTGTGTCCATTGTCTTGAAACTCGGTCACCGAGGCGTCTTCGATCCTTGCAGGCTTGGGGTCTAGCTGATATCTCTGGTCATCCGTGAACATGGGTTAGAACGCCTGCTGCGACTCAAGCTCGGTAGCGGCGAAAATAATCTTTCCGTATCTCCGTGTCGGTGCAAATATGTCATGTCCTAAGCCGAAAAGACAGTTCCGCTGTCACTCAAGAAAAACCCGTTCCCAGCTCCCGACGTCTGCCTCGGATACAAGTTTATCCACAAAATAAAATACCTCACACTTTATATATTTGAACATAAAATGAATCAATAACATAAATAATTTGTATCGAACTGCGTTATACATGTCACTAGATACCGTGACAAGATGCTATGTCACGGCACTCATTTTCTATTTTATGTGCAAATATTTTGATGGCATCTGGTCCCAAGTATGAATCTTCTTTAGTAACAACACCACCCTGTACAACCACATAACAAAAGCTAGAAGGCTCATGTAGCTGGTATGGTGTAAATGAGGATTCTTCAGGATCTGGATTGCAGAATGCAAGAGTTTTGAGGTTTGATTCAAAATCACAGAAAATAAATGCTGGGTGTTCCAACAAGGCTTCAAACTTTTTGAATTTTGCTTTTTCACTTGGATTAGGCATCACCATATGAACAGGTTTATGGTTCCCACAGTATTTCAGATGCTCAATTAACTTGTTTTTAGCAATTTCTGCATTTTTTTCCCGAACCCCATTCACCATTTTTCGACCATCAAGTACAGTTAAACATCTTCTGCACAACTTGAATATTGTCTTAGATTTGTCTAGTTGTGTTCTGACTAAGGCTTCAAGATTATGTATCAGAGTGTAATGATATGTGCCATCCCCTTCAATTAAGAGCAGATCAATCGGAACAGCAGAATCATCATCAAATGTACTGATTCTGTGAGGTGCTATCAAGCAATTGCCACGGCCAGTGGAACAAATAAATACATTAATAGATAATTGTTTGCCATTCATATCCCGGGCCTTTTTTTTCAAATTTATCAATATTCTGAACAGACATTGGATATTCTAAACCCTCCATTGCATCGTCAAAATCATGTTCATGCTGTTTGTAATAAGTTATTCTCTCTGGATGATCTAAAACTGGATACAAAGCAGCTAATATACACCACAAAAAGCATTTCTCATCATTATTTTTTATATTAACCACGGCTTGTTTGTTTTTAATATTGGCAGGTAATGGCAGATATGTAGATCCTCGTAATGGGCTGAATTCAGAAATATTAACATAGAGCTTGTGTGAAGAGCCGCATAGGCTCCATCCACTCTCTTTTGCCGCAAATTCAGAGTGTTTAATATTCAATTGTTCTATCAAGCTGCTTATTATCTTGTCTGAATTTGCGTTTGAATATACCGGTACAGTTTCTGTTATGTGGGGCTGTGTAAATTTTGTGCCATTTGGCCTCTTATATTGTGTAAACAATTTGAGGGACAGCTTATAAGAGCCATTTTGCGCATTAAGAATTGCCTGCAGATCAGAATTTATACTGTTCAAAAAATTCTGAATGCCACATCTTGGCTCTGATACAAACCGATAATCCCTAAGTTGGGCATTAAAACTGCTATGGATGGGTGCATGGCGTAGCTGCTTTGCTGCTCTGGCATTAAGAGGTGCTTCGTGATTTCTTTTCAGACCAGATGTGGATGGTTGTGGGGGCAATATTGATGACTGTGCAGAGCAAGTATCTCTATGTTTATTTGTGAAATATTCCATGCTATATTTTCTATTGCATTTGGGGCATATTTTTGTGGGGGTTCTGTATTTGTCTGGGTTACAAATCTTTTGGTGTCTGGCCCAATTAGAGCTAAATATATTTTTATTGCACTGATTGCAATATTTTTGATTTGGCATTTTTGTTGTTGTTTATTATATACAATTTCCTGGGTTTCAATTCAAAACTTTATGCTGGATCAGTTGGGTTCAGCAGTGTGATTTGTGTGTGTATGTGTGTGTGTATGTGTGTGTGTATGTATACACTTCATATTTTCGGCTTTGGTATTTATATAAAATTTCCTGGGTTTTAAATCTAATCTCTATGCTTATCTTATGACAGGTTGTAAAGTCAATAACCCACAAGTGGAAAAAGAGAATAAATATTCATTCACACTGACCTAGCTCAAATACCTGCACGAACATGCGTGTCTAAAATGGCAATGACCCAGCACTGAGTGTTATTGTATAACAAGCTGGGACAGATAAAGGCCTGACTCTAAATAACAACAAACAAGATAGATGTCAGGCAACAATTTAAACCAAACAGGCCTGTAAGTATGAGAAACACTGTATCAACACATCTGTTCCCCTCACCCACTCTCACAATACTGGCTGATGCAATGCTCGGGAATTTCTGTAAATACTGGCGCTGAGGGGGAACAAGCAAACCAAAAATCAATACTACCGTCTCGGGAATTGCACACATTGCAACACACGGAGCAATTCTAGAGGGGCTCTGCATATTGCATTGTTTTAATATACAATTTGAACCTGGTTTCCAATTAAACTTAAACCAGAAGTAAATATGTGTGTGTGTGGGTGGGTGTGGGTGTATCATGGCCTAGTTTTAAGTGTGGCCAAAAAAAATATCAAGAGGGGCATATTTTTAACAAATTTATGGACAACAATCTCACAGAAGTAGCTCTTATAAGTGTAGGGAAATCAATCTGAGGAGGCTCTTCCTTTCTCATGGAGTCCATGAGGGATTTTTTACAAAAATCTTGGATTATGCAGGGTTCCACACTAGAGCAAGAAGCTCATATGGGCATGTTGAGCTTGTTTTAAGTATAGCCAAACCTGCTTGAGGGGAGCTCTTCCTTTCTCGTCCCAGTAGTAGGACCAATACCACTACTTAAATATAATACATAACTGTATTTAGAACCGGAATTACACTGTCTGATAGATTCTTTGTCCCATATAGTAGGAGACACGCATGTAGTAGCATGTTGAGCGGCCGAGCTCTCTCAAGCAAGTCAGTCTATTTGTCTGCGCGCATGCGCCGCAGACGGCCGTAGCGGATTGTTTCACTTCTCGAAAAACCTTAACACCCCAGGTTTGCCTTAGGTACCCCTTTATTAAGAGGCTGGGTGAACACGAGAGTCGCTCAATATCGCTACATCGCTGGAAAGATTCTCACCTCAAATCACCCACCCAAGGAGTCGAACCCTGGTCTCCTGTGTGGCAGTCAGACGCCATACCGACTAAACCTCTAAAACAGTGGCGTATACCGAGTCCAAGATCTGGGATATCTCACTATGTCACGTGAAATAAGTTTAGCAACTCCTAAGAAATCAGGTTGCCAACTCATAGGAAATCAGGTTGCCAACTCATAGGAAATCAGGGTGCCAACTCATACGAAATCATGTTGCCAACTCACAGGAAATCAGGTTACCAACTCACAGGAAATCAGGTTGCCAACTCACAAGATATCAGGTTGGCAACTCACAGGAAATCAGGTTGCCAACTCACAAGAAATAAGGTTGCCAACTCACAGGAAATCAGGTTGCCAACTAACAGGAAATCAGGTTGCCAACTCATACGAAATCATGTTGCCAACTCACAGGAAATCAAGTTGCCAACTCACAGGAAATCAGGTTGCCAACTCACAAGGAATCAGGTTGCCAACTCACAAGAAATCAGGTTGCCAACTCACAAGAAATCAGGTTGCCAACTCACAAGGAATCAGGTTGCCAACTCACAAGACATCAGTTTGCCAACTCACAAGAAATCAGGTTGCCAACTCCAGAATCACCACCATCATTTCACTGATATGAATAATTTTATTTACAATGTCTGATAGATTTCCCTCCTGTATTTTATCTCTTATTTTATTTTTTGTACTTCAGGCTTCGCAGATAGCCTAACTAGCCTAGAATATACGCTCCTGCTCTAAAAGGATGCAAACAGCATCTGGTGTCCGCAGGCGGTCATCCATCCAATTGCTGACCAGGTCCGACGTTGCCTCACTTCGGTGATCGGGCGAGAAGCGGTGTATTCAACATACAATGGTCTTATCGCAGGATATGTTTGATAGTGGAACAATGCAACAAACAAATGAGAACAAATCAGTCCGTGAGAGGAGCCGGGATATGTACACTCACCGGCAATAAAAATGGGATACCTATATCCTGAAATACTCGCTCCCCTGCAATGTGTTGTCTAACTCTACGGAATTAGGCAACACACATAACAGGGAAGCGATTATTTCAGGATATAGGTGTCCCATTTTTATTGCGGGTGACTGTACATTCATATTTTTGGATCCTTTTCCCGCACCTTCACCGCCAAGAGAAATACATGCAAACGACCCATCCAGCTGATAAAATAACCGAGCTAGAAGTCTCGAACCCAACACCCTTCGGCCAGCTTCCTCTTAAAACATCACTACTGTTATTGCTGTTTAATTATACAAACGACGGGACGAAATTGAAAGTGCGTGACACGCGAAAATGCCTAAATGGAGATTGGTCGCAGTACGAATGACGCTAATAATAGATTTCACATTTGGAAACCCAATATTTATGGGTGTGGCGATACGTAATCGTTAGGAGCAAGGAATCAATAACTGGTTATGGAGGGGCGCTGTACATTTGTACATTTGTAAACCAATCGCGTGTGCCGTTGGTTGAATTTGTTACATATACTCTCTTATATTTTCAGTTTGTTTCTGGGGCCTCCCGATGGCGCAGTGGTAGCGTGGTCGCCTCGTAATCAAGGGGTCTCGGCCTCGATACCCGGTAGAGGCACATAGTGGTTTGAATCCCACTTTAAACTGTAGGTCCAGTCCCAATTAGCCTTAGTATGCATAAAGTGGACTTAAAATACCCATTCAATCAATCAATCAGTTTGTTTCTCTATGTTCAACTACATATTTAGCTCGTGTAGTCTACAGGAGTCACTAACTTCAATTGTAGGATGTTCGGCAAAAGGCCCAAACTGCGATTTTCTGTTGTATTCACATAAGTCACACTGAATCAATTTCAGAAAACATTATATAATATTATATTATATAGAGCTATTATATACTTATAATATTATTAATACTTATATAAGTATAAATGTATACTGGGCATGTGTAAATGTTCTAAACAGTGATGATCCAACATGTATATCATGTCTGCAATGTTTGCTATTAAAAGAATACACATAAATAACTACCTACTGTAAAATTGCGTTTTTTCACTTAAGTGCTTTTTCCAGGAACAGCATAGAATTACGAGCGGCCATTTCTTTTGAGAGATACGCTAGAGAAGATGGAAGAAATAGAATCAGAAAAAGTAAGAGGGAATAGATGAAAGTGGAGAATGAAACCAGAAAACAGGGACAAGAGAAGAAAAACAAATAAATCGAGATGAAGATAACCAACGAATAGAGAGAGGGAGAGACAAGGTAGAGAATAAGAGAGAAAAAGGGAAGGGAAAAGAAGAGGGAGACAGGACATTTCTAGATAGAGAAAAAGAAAGCAATGATGGAGAGAATGGAGAAGAAGAAATTGCTAAAGAGACAGAGAGAAAAGGAAGCAATGATGGAGAGAATGGAGAAGAAGAAATTGCTAAAGAGACAGAGAGAAAAGGAAGCAAGGATGGAGGGAAAGGAGAAGAAGAAATTGCTAAAGAGACAGAGAGAAAAGGAAGCAATGATGGAGAGAAAGGAGAAGAAGAAATTGCTAAAGAGACAGAGAGAAAAGGAAGCAATGATGGAGAGAATGGAGAAGAAGAAATTGCTAAAGAGACAGAGAGAAAGAAGAAGAAGCAAAAGCATGATGCTGAGAAAGAAAGGGAAGGGAAATGGATAAATGAAAAAGAGAAGGTCGCCGATCTAACAGTAGTTGGACGATACCTCTTTTAGAACTCAAAAGGAAATGGCGCTTTGCTATTTACCTTTAAGTTAATTAGCATTTTACTGTTAGTTTTAGAAGTCTCGCAGGAGGGGGATTACCCACGCTTCCTCTTAAACCGTTCATGCTCCATCAGTACGTTTCTCAATACCTTTCCAGTGTTGCCATATGAAGAGAATTTTCCCTTTTTGCAGGGAAATTCTGATCGTATTTTAAACTAAAAGGGAAAAAGAGGGAAATTCGGTTAGAAATGTCAAAATTTAATGTGAAGACAACGCACTCAATATTAGTACAGATTGTATCATATTGCAGTTTCATATCAATAATTTCTTGCTGTTTTCCATTGTATATAAACCTTCTATCTTGTTTATTTTATGTAGCTTATGTACATCTTAGGTTAATGGCAAAGATGATTAATGATGAAATAAACACAATTGCGCATCAAAGGGGGGGGTGTAAGGGGTGATCCTTCCATGTAGTGCACCCTGGACTGCATTTTGCATACTAACGAGGCGCTGGCGCCTGGACCTACGGCGAGTATAATCTTCGTAGGACTGTTTGTGTTGTCCTGTGTTTTGCCCTTGTGTATTCCGAGTGCCCCTTTACAGCCTCAGCTTTTAACCGAAGTCAGAACGTTTTAATATTTTAGTTAACGATATTACAGTTATTTTAGTTATGGTAAGGGGCTGGACCCCGTATAACGTGACGACGACCATGGGAAAACGAAAATATTCACACTACCACAACTTCTTATTTTTTAGATGGAGGGAAAATTGGGTGAAGAAGGGAAATTTTGCCATTTGAAAAGGGAAATTATGTTCTCGGATGGCAACACTGACTTAGTTTCAGTTGAAAAGCTTAGATGGACACCCATCAATCGCCTAACCTCGTCCATCCCCAAATCTAAGAAGATTCGTATTTCAGAGGAGCATTCTTTGTTTTCCTTTTCCTTTGAACCTGAAGAAAGAAGCGATCAAAGACATACGCTCTTTGTAAATGTTTGGCAGCAAATGGCCAGCATCCCTTTCTCTGTGGAAGCGATTTCTTCCAGGCAAGACGCAAGAGGCATTCCGAGAATGCAATCAAGGTTGGTTTCCATGGCGATCGTCAAGAATTTAATTATACGGGAGGTATATTGTCTCGACACTGGCTTCCGAGCAGAGAAAAACAAATCTGGAAGTTCGGGGCGAATTCCAACATTCTAAATATCCCTTCCGCGCATCAACCCCGCCAAGTATATTATCGAAAGTTTTGTTATCGTCCATTTAAAATCCGCCAGCTTGAAATTCGTTGACCCGTTTTGCCCGGGCCAGTTCTCCTCGTCCGCGTGGTCAAAATTTGTGGAAATTTGTAGAGTGACATTACTTTCGTAACATCCCTAACCGTTATGCGTTTGCAGCTTGGAAGCGAGTTACGAGTTACAAATCCCCAAGCATCCAATCAACAAGAGAGCCGCTGACGAGTCGCAGACGCCCTTGCTCACGTTGTAGGCTGTGGGAAGGTTCGCTCGCTAGTCTCGTGCGGTCAGCTGGAGGCGTTACGAAAGTAATCCGACTCTACTACCGGCACCGACATTATGAGATAACAATTTTTTCTATTGACTGTTTAAACATAACCGTGCTGCTTGATGGTTTCTTGCTGTCTATCAGTGCGACGGTTGCTATTGACTGAGGCAACACTGCCAAAGAGACAAAGAAACGAGCTAGTTTACAATGTTGGCAGGGCTGTCGAAAGTAGAGGGGCGAGGTGGGCTGTAGCCTACCGTGAAATATTCTCTGCTCGCCAAAATATTGTAGATAAGAAATTATCGAACAAGATTATCGCACACGGAGAGGGGTAAAGAGAGAGAAAGAAAGAGTGTAGAACGAGACGAAAATAAAGAAATAGAAACAGAGAAAGAAAGATAAAAGATAGAGAAAAGAAGAAAGAAAACGAGAAGAAATAACAAAGTAAAAGAGATACGGAAACACAGCAAGGGAGACAGAAATTAAGAAACACGCGAGAAAGATAATTAAATAGGTAGAGAAACAGAGAGAGAGAGAGAGAGAGAGATATGTAGAACATGCGCACAGGAAGAAAGAGAGAAACGAATAACTAGAGAGAGAGAGAGATAAATATAAAGCTACAGATAAACATAAAAAAAGAGAGAACGCTATAGAGAAACAGCAAGAGATAGAAAACTGAGGAGAAACAGCAAGAGATGGAGAGTTAGAGAAAACTAAAGAAAAACAGGAAGAGATAGAAAGGTAGAAAACTATGGATAAACAGAAAGGTATAGAGCGGTAGAAAAGTACAGAGAAACAGCAAGATATAAAGCGATAGCAAACTATAGAGAAGCAGCAAGAAAGACAGAGAGAGAAAGTTATGGAGAAATAAATAAACCTATGCTGAAACAGCAAAAAGGAGAAAGAGAGAGAAGGCTAATAGAAACTTCAAAAGAAAGACATAGAGAACTACAGGGAAACGGCAACAAAGAGAGAGAGAGAGTATCAGAAGAGGGAAGAGAGAAAAGGAATCAAGACAATAGAGAAAAAAACAAGTGAGTGAAAATTAAGAGAGGTCTTAGTTACCAAGAACATCAAAGCAGAACACACTTGAGAGTATATTTACAAATATATCCCAAACCTTGCAAAAATTACACAGCTCGCCGCAGAAAAACCACAGCTGACCTGAAGCAAGAATGAATAATGCAACTTTTTACTCATCCAGCCATTGTCCAAAGGCCGTTACAGCCTCTCTTATTCAATACATCCTATTACGTCACAATTGCCCCCGAACTCCTAATATCCCAAATTTAAGAAGGGCCAATCTCTGAACCCTAAGATAAGCTTAATCAAGTCGCATGAATAATTTATGAAATTATGCAATGACATCACCTCATATCACCAATGCCTATAGGCTTCGCCTGATAGCATTTCTCTTCTCCGTCCTAGGGGAGAAAAAATCTTTGATGCGCATACGTAATAAATGCGGGGAATTTTTCGGGAAGCGGCATAGAAAATCCAATTTTGTCGCGGATAATAGACAATGGAGGGTCTCCCTAGTTCTTAGTAATAACATTTTATTGCGCGGACCAATAGGAGAGGAGATCCTTATTATTGCCGTCGGGGCAACTGTTTATCCCCACCGGTGAACTTTTTGGGGTCTGCACGGCTTCTTTTCTAATTCATCATTTCACAGCGGCGCCCCCCCGCTGACAAAGGACGATAAGCTCGTTTCCAAAAATCCTAAGAGGGGGGCTTGACAGGCTGAGAGGAGGGGGTGCTCACGGTCTGCTCCCCACACCCTTCTACCCTTACCAACACATCGTGAATGTTAAAATGGAATATGTGGAGAGAAAAAAAAGGTCCACAAGACCAGGGGATGGAGCGCGTTTGGTGACCTATTCAAAAGTGTCAGGTATAAATCCTGGTCTTGCCAGGTGTTTTTGTGCAAGTGTTGCCAATTCTGAAGCTTATTCACCAAATACGCACAGACTATTACCGAAATGCTTGCTTTTTATTGTTACTGCCACATGAACGATATCCTAACAATGAAGCAATACACATTTTGTAGAAGAACAAAAATACTATAAGAAAATAGGATTGCAAGCTGTGAACGCCCAATTCTCAAGAAAATATCACAATTATACAGGGTAATTCAAAATTAATGGTGCAACTTTACACAGTTATTATGGCGTAACTATTTATGATAACAAATCAGACAAGGCATCAATACAAAGAAGAACTCTGGAAGTTTTATTACCCTTAGCGGGCTTATTCTGCTTAGCCGATGCTCCACCAGGATCGCCAGTGTCGCAAAATGGCTAATGGCACAGAAGGCGTGTTATGTCTGTATTGTAAATAGTTTCTTGCTCAAATTGTTAACTTTTGCACACTTTCCTAACAGAGTAGGAATCACTGCGGCATAGATTTTTTTAAAATTTTCACAAAGATCACAATTATAGGACGACAGTATACAGAAAATATTAATTTCTGTGAATTGACTAATCGCGAAGCTGAGGATGAGTGATGACGTTCTGAAATTGATGACACATAGGACACTCATGCCTAGGGAGGGATTCGAACACGGCTTACTAAGAGAATTGATTTTAAAACTTCATGGTTCCAGACTTGGATTTAAAAAAAGAAAAAAAAAAAAAGATGTGTGTAAACTTCCTTTCAGTATCTGGGCGAAGTTACTCGTAAAAAAGAAAAACCTTCAGGTGTTTTCGACAAGTTCATGCTTTCGGTTGTGACATGCATTGACACCTTTATTGCATCCCAGTTTTCTCCCATGTGTGACGGGAGTGGAGTATTGTTGCCTTTCCCCGAAATGAATTGTTGATTTCCTACCCCATGCCTTCCTATTTCCTGCCGTGATGTTCCATTGGCGACCATTCTACGAAAGACTTTTCCATCGAGTTTTTCCAATTTCTGTTCCTGAACAAGTTTTTCATTCTTTTTGTGACTGATTCCTGTTTATTTCCTTTGTTCGTGTTAAATTTGTTCCGTCTTCAATTTGCATCGCCAGAATTTTTTCTAGAAGGGGGGGGGGCGTTGACAGTATAAATAATAAGAATCAAATAACTATTAACCTATATAACAGATTTTATTAGTGAATAACACATTGTTAATATATTCTTGGGAGGACATGCCTCCACTAAGATGACTGCCAGCACAATTGTTTTCTTTGTTTTTATTAATTGGTTGATAGAGTTCGTGTTTTAAGTCCACTTTACTGTTTAAAGTGGGACCCGGACCACTATGTGACCCCATCGGTATCGAACCCGGGACCCCTTGATTACAAGGCGACGACGTCAACATTCAACCGTCTGGGAGACCCTACTTGGTTCAGGGAAAATGTAGAGAGAAATTAGTCAAGTTTACATTGTGTGACGTCTCACACACTTTTGGAAATTTTGACAATTTATAATGGTGGATTAAGAAAACGTGAAGTTCTGATGTAACACTAACACCGATTTGTTACTTTTCGTATTTTTTTATTATTCTGGTTATTCTGGAAGAATATTAGTTAACTGAAGGCAGAGAACGCTGTGATAACCACCTAGGGATAGAGTCGGATTACTTTCGTAACGCCTGCAGCTGACCGCACAAGTCTAGCCAGAGAGCCTTCCCACAGCCTACAGCGTGAGCAAGGGTGTCTGCGATTGGGCTGCGTTGAGATGAGGCCAGCGGCTCGCTAGTTGATTGGATGCTTGGAGATTTGTAACTCGCTTCCTAGCTGCAAACTCATAACGGTCAGGGATGTTACGGAAGTAATCACACTCTAACATTCAGACCATCCTGTACTTAATATTTGTAAGAGTTGTTTCTTGTTTATTCATCAAAATGAAAAGCAACATTTTCACTACTTCCATAAGTTTGTGGAACTTACAGCTGCTTTATAATTTGGAGATAATTTCTTCGCACGGAGTTGATATCACTTCTGTTTTAACCAGCCTACCTCCAGTGCCCCCTTATTTACTCTCAACGACAAAGGCCGTTCCTTGAGCTGTCTCAACTCCCCCCCCCCTCCTCTCTTCTCCCGAAACATCCAGCTGATTTTCTGTCGCGCAAAAAGGGATGTGACAGACAGCCTAGGCATTCTGAAACAGGAGATTCCTAAACCGGTTCAACAATACTTGGGGGCCATCCACCAACAATGCCACAGAAAGAAGTCTTGAGGGAAGCTAAGGGGGGGGGGGTGAAAGGGGAGATTATCTCCCCCAAGAGATTTCTTTCAGCCCGCGATCTCTTTGACGATGCTCTTTAGGACGAGGCAGAAGTTTTTAAGCTCCTACAATTCTTCTGGAAAGTTGAAGAACTTTTTGAGGTTGGAAAGGGGGGGGGGGGAGGTACGATTAGGCTAATTAAACGCGGTAGCTCCGGAGCGAGTTTATTTTTAGAGGTTCTCCTTTCAGCCTTTATCCTTGCATAAATAGGATTTTACATTCCGTACGCGTTCTTTCCGAGGATTTGCCCCATTCTGCCCCTCCTGCCCTTTGGCCAGCTACTACAGGTAGGCAAGGTTACTGTAGGGAGGAGTTGACAAGATTGGCCCAAGCACCAATTATCCTATTTGGATTGGCCTCGTGGAGAAATATGGCTTAGGATCTTGCTCTTTGTTGGGCTCTGACGTCCTAGTCCCTTATAATCATCTCTTTGTACTTTTCTCAGATTTAGCCTTGCACTCAACGGCAGAAATCAGCAATCAACTAACGCTACCTCCAGCTGTATCTGGAACTTAATTTTTCGAGAAAATACGTCTTTATTGGGAATTCCGTGTAGGAAGTGTGTTGAAAGCAATGGCCACAATGTTCCTTTGAACTGGTAAGTGGAGTGGTCGACTCACCGAGTCCTGTTCTAGGCATTGCATGGGTGTTCCCTTATCCGTGTTATATAATCATCGTTTACCATCACCGTCGAGATTAGCCTTTAGAGGCAGAAAGGAGACGTTACTTAAGAAAATGCATTGAGGTGCTAAAACGTTAATTAAGAAAGTGCATTTTTATTTGCGTGCAAATCCGTTAAAAATGTGTTTTATTTCACGCAAATCGGGTAAATTAGAAATTACATTTTATTTACCACTTGCAAATTCATGAAATAAGATAAATGCATTTTATTTACGTGCAAAATCCCTTAAATAAAAAAAATGCATTTTTATTTACATGCAAATCAGGTAAGTAACAAAAAAATTCTTTTTATATATTTTTTGTGCAAATCCGTTAAAAATGAGTTTCTAGGTACAAATCCGTTACATAAAAAAATCCATGTTATTGACGTTCAAGTCCGTTAAATATGAAAATGCATTTTATTCACGTTCAAATCCGTTAAATAGGAAAATTCATTTGATTCACGTTCAAATCCGTTAAATAGAAAAAGCCATTTTATTAACGTTCAAATCCGTTAAATAAGAAAATGCATTTTATTCACGTTTAAATCCCTTAAACAAAAAAAAATCATTTTACGTATTTGTGCAGAAATCCGTTAAATAAGAAAGTGGGTAACAGGCAAACTTCGCCGAACTTTTCTCAACCAGTTCCTATGCATTTAGCGGTTATGTTTTCAATTAAAAAAGATTTACTCTAGCGACATATGCCTATACCTTATTCTAATTTAAGCATAAGGCTCTCGTTTTTTCCCTTGGAACTGATTGGTTGTCGTTGTTGCGTCACGTGCCACTCAACAACGAATTCAGAGACAGGATTGCTCAAGTACCAGGGCAAGGGAACAAGAACCCAATGACAGTAGCACCTCAGAGGTGATTGACAGATATCCGAAGAAGCTCGAGAATTCACGAAAGTTTCCGAACAGCCGCGCTTAAAAGTATATACACGGTATAGAGCAGATTGTGGTTTATAAATTCCGTAAAGGGCATGTCTCTAGGGCTCGTGTGTGTACTAAAGAAGCCTCAGAGAACACAATGCATGCACGACGGCTATTTTAAAGCGTGCCACAACCCGTAACGTTAATGCCCAGCGGGTAATACCGGTTCAGGAACGTGGCAAAGGATACAAAGATAGAAAGAAAGAAAAAAGATGACATATGACGTGGCGTGCAAGTAACGGGACAGCCAGTGGCCATTTGATGGGGACCTGAATTATTAAAACAAAAACCTTGTGTTAGCTTTATAGCCAAGTACCATAGCTGAGCGTGTTCCAAAGGGACATTTCACGGTTCTTATCGAAAATGGCAACATAACTAACGATGACGGGCCTGTTTAAGTTATGAGACCTCCTCCCGGCACGGTGGGGAAAGGGGGGGGGGAGGCCCCCTCCCGGACAAAAAACAAAGAGGGGATAAAACAGTTCTGTTGCATGTCCTGCGTTGGTAACGTAAAGAAGAAAATAATTAATGAGCGCCGACGCAGCGAGAGATTGTGCGTGGGGGCGGGGGGGGGGGGGAGAATGCAATGCGGTGTTGCTTTTGTCGTGGCTAGAGTAAGTAAAGCGGGTCCTGCTGCGGGGAAAAACTGATTTTCTGGCTCGTTGATGCTAACTTTAATCTTTTTCTCCCTTGTAGACTTTGCGTACACATGCAAGGGAAAGAATGCGACGCGATATCCTCATAAAAGTCGCCACGTACGGTTTTTCCTCGATTAATAGTGTCCTTTGTAGCACCGGCTAAAGGGAGCCTATGCGGCGGATGGACTCTTGATCCGGATATCTTAAATTCAGATAAGTGATGGAGTGGTTAGCACAGCGCGCTACGACGCCAGGGGTCCCGGGTTCGAATCCCGGACTTGGCATGGGTGTTATTTGTGAGTGTTCCCTCACCAGTTTCATCACTCTGCCTCATCCTCATCGTTGCGATTAGCCAAAAGGGGCAGCTTCGTATGCCCAAGAGCAGTAGCGGCGAGTCGTGGGGGGGGGGGGAGGTGCAAGGACGTAATTACCTTCTCTTGGTTGACAAGGTTAGCATTAAGAGGTCACAGTGCGGGGGCAAAAATGGCACAAAGTGGGGGCAACTGCCCTCCTACGGCTCCCCTAATCGCCACCACTGCCCAAGAGCAATTTCTTCACGGACATTGCGTTGAGGTTCGAACCTGGGTCTCGTGCAAAGACCGACTGAACCACAGATATTTGACGTTTCGATGGAAAACAACAGATTAATGAAAATATGAAATTACCTTAACAAAACCTTAAGATTTAGGTTACTTGCTGGACTATGCCATCTAAGATAAGAGAAATAAAGCTCAAATAAAAAAAAATAGAGAATACGTCCTTGACGTTACTTCACTTGAGAAAAAACGTCAGCCAAGGTGTTTGATGCACACTGGGAAAGGTTTGATTACAAAAAGTTAACAAATTACAACACTGAGTGCCAGAAAATAAGACCGAACTCTCACTACAGTCACATGTCCTTCACGAATTTCCTTGATACGCCACTGCCCCAGCTGAATCATTTCCCTTCTTCTCCACTGGCGAAAGTTAGCAATGCTACACACCAATCAGAAGGAGATAACAGCTCCCAAAAAAAGTACAAACATTTGCCATTTCACAAGCCAGATTGCTGATTTCATTCCAGATAACTTCTCCCGAAGTTTCTAATGAAGACATTAAGAACATAAAGTTGACTCACAACCTTCCATAAGGGAGATTAAAAAAAAAATAAGTGGGAACAAAAATTCCGCAAAAGCTTCATAAGCGTTTCACCTCATGCGATGCGGACATAAATTTTAACTGCACAAAGTGGCCGTAAGGTTAGCAGTTCACTACTACAAACGGATTTATGCCTGGGATCTCTGACTGTCGCGTTGCAAAATTGCGATCTGTAACTTCTGCACGCACAGCAGAAAGAGTGGTGTTCATATTTCAACACTTAAGTTACTAAGAGCACTACTAAAGGGTCCCCTGAAAGTACTTAACTTTTTCTTAATAGATGTCGCCATTGTTCATATAGTGCATACACTCAGTAAAAATTGATCATTCGTCTAAAAAGAAAAAAAAACTTTTACAATTGATTTTATAAAATTTAAGAAGTACTTGTGCTGGGTGCAGTTTTATTTATAGCGCTGGCCCTGCGAGGAAAATCGTTAATTGAGTCAAGTTGTTGCAGAATGTCCTTTTTAATTCAGTTACTAAGATACGAGAAGTGAAAAGTGACTCGAGTTGTAACAACTCAAGATTCCTACCCTTCCATGGTCTATTAAAATATCTTGCCTACCCGTTGCCTATCTTGTCCTTACCTCATTCTCACAAACGGTGTTGCCAGAGCGTGGGCACGTGGGTTGCTCAGAAGAGATGGTATCCGGGAGAATGAGTCCTGTTTGACAAGGTTAATCTCCCTTGTCTCACTCTCATCAACGGCGATGTCAGTGTCTTGGCTTACTGAAATGTGACTGTTCGACAGGATTAAAGGACAGTAAGCGTTAATTTGTTGCTAAATAGCTATAGTTCATAACTTTCTCTTCTGTTTAAAAGTATGGTTAAAACGACCACACTAAATGAGCTGTTTATATGACTTGAATCTTACAGAACCATGGTTAGAGCTGAAACTGTGGAAGAAGGCTTACAGTACATACGGAAGTTTTCAAGCTTAACGAGATCGAGTGTTACTGTCCGAAAATCCTTATTCGGTAGAGGCTTTAATACTTTAGAATGATAAGCAGATGAAATTCGAAATGGATGACTAAATCAAAATTGCTATACTATAAGATGAAAAGGAATGGCTTTTCGTTATATGTTTTTAATGTTTGATTCTTCTCATGACTTATGACTAGACTTATGACTAGAGACCGGACTTTAAAGGGAAGTCCTTTTTTTATTTCTCAACACGGATCATGAAATAAATAACAACAGTGTTGATAATTATCTTCCACCAACAAGATTACATGGTCTTGACTTCCTTTCCCCCCTTTTTCAGCCCACATTGCTCCCCCCCTTTTAAAAACATTTTCCTTTCTGGTCCCCTTCTTGACTAGTTTTTCAGCCTACATTCCTCTATTTCTCCTTTTTAAAAAAAACATCTTCCTTGGTCCCTTTATTGACAAGGTATCAAATATTTTGTACGACTATTTTTTCCCTGAACAAAACATACACCAATTTTCTATTTGATGCAGTTTAGAGGAAAGAAAGAACAAGCGCCTTCTACCTTACCTTCTCTCCATGAGTGTTGGGAGTACGTTGCAGCGATTGTTGAAACAATGCGATCTGGGCTTACGCATTAACAAACGCATTATAAGCGCCACGCTTGTTGGGTTGAAAGTGTACTTATCTGCTAGATTTCGATTTTTATGTGAAGGTTTTTAGAACAGTTTTAGGCGAAGACACGTACAAGTGGAAACAAGCTATGGAGGGCGGTTAGCTGTTGCAAGGAAGATTTCATCAAAACGGATAGTAAGATTATTCGCTGTACTTTACCTTCAAAAATAGGAACAGAAAAAGGGCTATAGTTTATTTTTGCACTCCACTAAAAATATTATTTTAAGTGAAAGCACAAGCACAATATATACCATTCATATATAAAAAGGGATACATTAATACGAAATTTAATGTATCTCTTTTTATACATCAATGGTATATTAGCAGCAACGGCACAGGTTTGACGTTGATATTGTAATGTATTAGAGCAATGAATATGAAAATGTCAAATTATGGTCAAAGAGGGGGAAATGGCAAAAAAATCATGCATTTTCCTCATGCATAATTCATTATAATTCAAACAAAATTACATCATTACCAGCAATGCGTCACTTGAGACAAACCTTACAATTTCATTTACATGAAACGCAGAAAAAACAATACCTCATTTCCTTAATACTTTTGTATGCATTTTTCTAAAGCAAATTCCTTTGAACAAAGCAAGAAAACGAATACCATTTACACACGCACAGGCAATAGTTGGCCATTACATGTTTTATTCGTTTATTCAAACAACATTACATGCGTCTTCTGGCATGGCGGTATCTTTAGAAGTGCGAAATGCATTAATTTTTCAAACTGAATGTGTAATCTTTCTTCTGAATCTAGCTGTTCATTCTTGCTACATGCTTGAAGTGACGTTGAGTTGAGGGTCGCCTCGTGTGGCACATACGTTTTTGCTCAGTCGGCAAAAGAACACAAGACGTGACCAAGCAGGTGAGGTTTACCTTGTTCTGTTCCTCGCGTGTTTGTGTTGCCAACAATGCCGCCGTAGCAAATCGAAGGAACAGTTACGTAGTTTCGGTTAAACATGCACCGACTGCTGGAGGCGCAAGATTTTACCGTTCTCACTCGGGAATCAACACGTCCAGTTAGTGTAGGAGCTGAGGCAGTCATACTCTGGCACTTTTACTTGTGTAGGGAATTCTACTTCTGATTAGGATTCATGCTACGAAAGAAAGATAAACTAGTAACTTTGCTCAGATTATGTTTTTACACGTATTAAAACCAGAATGAATCAAAGTGTAATTATATTATTTTTTGTCAACAGCTCTCTTGTCATCTGGGGCAAAAATAGTGGCTCATTGTATTCCTTACAAACACAGCACCAAGCAACATTGGCAACGTTGTCTGAAGCCAGCCAATAGTGTTCATAGAACTTTTGTCTGATGGCAGCCAATGTTGTTCCCAGTATGTTTTCAGAACACAGCCGATGTTGTTCTTAGAACGTTTCTGGTGGCAGCCAATGTTGTTCCCAGTATGTTTTCTGAAGGCAGTCGATGTTCCTAGAACGTTGTCTGAAGGCAGTCGATGTTGTTCCTAGAACGTTGTCTGAAGGCATTCTATGTTGTTCCTAGAAGGTTGTCTGAAGGCAACTGATGTTCTTCCTAGAACGTTGTCAGAAGGCAGTCGATGTTGTTCCTAGAACGTTCTCTGAAGGCAGTCGATGCTATTACTAGAACGTTGTCTGAAGGCATCCGATGTTGTTCTTAGATTTGCTGATGGCAGCCGATGTTGTCCCTAGAACGTTGCCTAATGGCGGAATATGCTGTTCCTAGAACATTGTCTGATGGCGGCTCATGTCGTTCCTAAAAGAAAGTTGTCTGGTGGCAACCGATGTTGTTCCTAGAACGTTGCCTAATGGCGGAATATGCTGTTCCTAGAACATTGTCTGATGGCGGTCCATGTCGATCCTAAAAGTGAGTTGTCTGGTGGCAGCCGATGTTGTTCCTAGAACGCTGTCTGATAGCAGCCGATGTTGTTCCTATAACTTTCGCGTTACTAGTGAGATTGGCACCCACTCCAGCACACACCTCTTGACGACGATCGGTAGATAGAAAGCCCCCAAGATAAAATTCGGCGTTTAGAATGGTAAGCTCATCGATGCAGATTCTGGAGTTGTTGCTGGAACGAAAACTGTGGTGATATGGAAAATGATTGAAAGCGGAGGCGTACCATCTCTCTTCTGCGGGGCCTGAACAGATATCCTAGGAACGCGATGATGGAACCGAAACAGAAGGAGCAACAGCTGCTAGCAAAAGGCTTAAGTGGGCTGGCCCGAAAGGACTCTTAGCAGCCCCTTAAACTGGAGGCAAAGTGCGGGAGCGAGTCTCTTTCCAAAATGTCAGCTGCATCGTTGTTTCCACTGAACTTACCATCTGGTAATTAGCCTTGGCTTATCTGGGAACCCAGATTAATCCGTTCTGTCTACTTTATGCGAAATCGCCCCTCCCCCTTTCGCCCACCCTCAACCCTCACATCGCCTTTGCATTTAATCTGCATTAAAGAGCTTAAACTTTCTTGTTTCCCTTTTGTAAGCTTGCCAAATCTTTTGCAACTCTTGTCGGTTAAACCGACTTTTCGTTTTCCTCTACCGTAATCTCCATTGTCTTGCGATTGTACCTTCTTCCTGTTCCATTTCCCGTGTTTATTTACAGTGTTTTCGGACGTTTTCCTTCCAGAGTGTCCGGAAACTTGCGTTCATCAGACGCCTGGAGTAAATTTATACATCGTGACCAATTCCCAAAAATCAGTTCACTTCTTTATGTTGTCCCAAAATCATTTCATACATTTGCGTATTCTACATCGCTTTTCTCTATGCTGAGATTAATAATCTAGATTATGAACTAATCTTTACTATTTTTTTTACCCGACGGTAGCCGTAAATATGAACTATAAATTTTCAAACTGTCACAGCTTCACAAAATATAAGGTGTTCATTCTCAAACTAGGAAACAAATTAACAAAATATGATCTAATACTTCTCCAACTAGGCAATAAATTCACTAAATATGAGCTAATAATTCTCAAACTGTGCAACAAATTCACAAAATATGAGCTAATTAGGTAACAAATTTACTAGATATGAGGTAATAATTCTCGGACTAGGCAACAAATTCACTAAACATAAGCTAAAAGTTCTCCAATTAGGCAACACATTTTGTAAATATGAGCTAATAATTCTCCAACTAGGTAACAAATATTCTAAATAAGGGGAAATAATTCTCGGACTAAGCAACAAATTCACTAAATATGAGCTAATAATTCTCCAACTAGGCAACAAATTCACTAAATATGACCTAATAATTCTCAAATTAGGCCACAACTCTCTAAATATGGATTAATGAGTGCCACAATAGACACCGACGCTGGAATAATCGATTTTTAACTTCAATTTCTCAGTTTCTAGATTGATGGGGAGTGGCTGGTATAAATGTAGTAGTGACCCATATCCCTGGTCCTGACGGTAACTGCGAATGGGTGCGACGTATAGTGTGGCTGTAAAGATGACATGGGAGGCTTTCATCTCCTTTGGAATCGTCATCAACATTACACTCACAAGGACAAACGGGAGGGTAGCCTTTGAGGGGGAAGTAGAGAGGTTGAAAAACGATGGGCCCCAATCGAAGAAATGACACGGGGCGAAATTTCCCCCGAATTCGCTTTCGGTTCACGATGCCATGACCACATTTCTCCAGCCTCGAAAGACATTGTTGGAGAGATAGGATTATGGTTGGAGAAGGGGGATGGGGGATCGTCCAAACGAAACCGCAGGACAGGAGGAGACCCTGGAATGAAAACTTTGGCGCCGTTCTGGGGGGACGGGAGAAGGGGCAGAGGGGGTCGAGGCCCTTGCAACTGAGCAGATGACAATGACATTTCTGGGGCAACTTGGAAATGTTGCTGTGGACAGACTTCTAGAGTAGTTCGTGGCGCAAAGTTTTCCGGGATGGAAGGAGTTGTCGCTAGGAATGATACACTCCTGTCATCGCATGCAGCATGGAGTTGCTGAAAGACCAGCAGGGTTGCCAGCTGCTCATTTTTTATATCAGCAAAACAATTTCATGCTTCAAATAGATGCCAGAGAAAATATACGTGCTCTATTTATATGCGAGGGACGATCAATGTGTGATTGACTTGACCATGCAGTATTAAACTCGTGTGCTTCTCTTACTACTTTCTTATCCGCAGACAAAGAGCAATTAACTCTAATGTTGGCTTCAGCAACTCGCTTGCACTTGTGAAGACAAGCGAGCACTCCGTGCGGTGGGAACTTCCCGCCTGCACACTACACTTCAAGGCCAGTAAGCAGCAGAGTAGGGGGAGAAAAGCGCCCCCCTTTTCATGGAACCACCTCCTGTTTCTTCTACCATAATTACAATGCCACGCTGCACTGTTTCTCACGAACCAGATGTCGAGAGGTTGCCCACTGAACAAACGCGAACGGCGAAGCCTCCTGCCTAGTTCACTCCCTCCTTTCCGTGCAGTCCATGCGCGCATAAGAGAGCGCTCCTCCACAAGTACGGCAGAAGAGAGAAGATGCTATAAAGAGTGGCGTGCACAAGTAAGGGGAAGAGGATTTGAACCCCCCCCCCCTCCCTCGCAGTCTCCTGGCGCCCACCTATGCATGCGTGAACTACATTGGGCGTCTCTGCTGGGCTTAATATAGTTTTCAGTAAATGACAGTGGCAACCTTGAATATGTTATACGTCGTTGCATACATACAGGATAAATTTTCCTGCTCTTCAAATGGTCTTAGCGTCCATGCCATCCTATAGATTGTTCAAGTTTGTCGGTGCTGTACCGTAGCGTCCTCTATGAACGGAAATGAGACACGAAAGCGCCCAATGTCCAATGTAAAGAGATGGGATGAAATATAAAAGTAGCTATATTAGGATCATAAAGGATTAGGGACATCAATAATAATCAGAGACATAAATATTAGGGATATAAGTACTTATGAATGTAATAGAGTTGAGAGAATAATGGTTATGAGACAGGAGGGGCCGAGAGAGAAGAAATAAAAATAAGGATGTGAGAATTTTCTTACATTTTCTGTACAAAGTGGGTAGCTGTTGATACGTTAGAACAAGATGAGTGAAAGAGGGTATATTAAATAACAAATAACCAATCAATTAGTAATGATAGTGAAAGTGTAATGAAAGCGAGGACAGGAAAAGGTGGTAGCTGTGGAATGGTGATTATCAAGGAGGGGAGCAATGGATGGGATAGAGATAACTGCAATGTTATTGTAAGGTATGTGCAGCTGTAACAGTGGAGGATCCAGAAGCTACAGTTCAGATGATTACTTCATCCCAGCGAGAATCAATTCTAACCTACACTTGCACGGTTTCATGTAAACAATATATCGAACTGTAAACAAGAACCAAACCTCCATGATCCAAATTTAAACTGTATGTCCAGTTCCGATCAGCCTATCATGAGCATAAAGTGAATATATTCTAGATCCTGTTAAACTTGCTGATAAAAGACAGAACATTAGAAGCTTCAACCTTATTGTTCGGTGTTTCAACATGAATTGTCAGGAGCAAAGACTCATTTTAAGAATCCAACTTAATTTTGAGCATGTGTTTTTAACTGGACTTCGTTTGAACCTTTGTTGTTCAAATCTTCATTGTCTTGAAACTTCTTACACAATATTATACAACTCTGGCTGTAGTGAACACTCGGCTATAGTGAACCTAAATTACTAGTAGTACAGTAATTCAAAACAAACCTTCCTATATTAACTTCAAATGTTCGTTAGAACAGTATGCCTTAAACAACAGACTTCCTCAAGGTACAGCAAATTAAAGGTGCACTAAAAACTGGTTCTAGACTTCCTCAAGATACAGCAAATTAAAGGTGCACTAAAAACTGGTTCTAGACTTCCTCAAGATACAGCAAATTAAAGGTGCACTAAAAACTGGTTCTAGACTTCCTCAAGGTACTGCAAATTAAAGGTGCACTAAAAACTGGTTCTAGACTTCCTCAAGGTACAGCAAATTAAAGGTGCACTAAAAACTGGTTCTAGACTTCCTCAAGGTACAGCAAATTAAAGGTGCACTAAAAAACTGATTCTAGACTTCCTCAAGGTACTGCAAATTAAAGGTGCACTAAAAACTGGTTCTAGACTTCCTCAAGATACAGCAAATTAAAGGTGCACTAAAAACTGGTTCTAGACTTCCTCAAGATACAGCAAATTAAAGGTGCACTAAAAACTGGTTCTAGACTTCCTCAAGGTACTGCAAATTAAAGGTGCACTAAAAACTGGTTCTAGACTTCCTCAAGGTACAGCAAATTAAAGGTGCACTAAAAACTGGTTCTAGACTTCCTCAAGGTACTGCAAATTAAAGGTGCACTAAAAACTGGTTCTAGACTTCCTCAAGGTACTGCAAATTAAAGGTGCACTAAAAACTGGTTCTAGACTTCCTCAAGGTACTGCAAATTAAAGGTGCACTAAAAACTTGTTCTAGACTTCCTCAAGATACAGCAAATTAAAGGTGCACTAAAAACTGGTTCTAGACTTCCTCAAGATACAGCAAATTAAAGGTGCACTAAAAACTGGTTCTAGACTTCCTCAAGGTACTGCAAATTAAAGGTGCATTAAAAACTGGTTCTACGTTTGATCATATACTGTTTCATTAATATATTCTGTATCAATCAAAGTACTTCTCCCTTAGGTCCTTTATTTCCTCTGCCACTAATAACCCCATTTTAGGTTATGGAAAGGCATCTCGCTTTTAGTGAACATCTGATATAGTGAACCAGGTATCTGAATCCATAGGGGTTCGTTATAAGCAGAGTTGACTGTACATGTATTGTTGATGGAAGTATTCATTGTAGTAACTTAGTGACACTTTCACGGAATCAAACGCGAGATATCTAATGACCAGGCAACAGTCTCACCGCAGACGAGTGAAATAGGTTATTCAATGATTCGTCGTTCGTAAATTCTTGCATGAAAGGAGAATTTCTGATCACTGTTTGACAACACTGAAAAGCAAGGTTTCCATCTCCTGCCTCTCTTTTTCTGAAATGAGAGAGAGAGAGATAGAGAAAGGGGGAGAGAGAGACAGAGAGGAGAGAGAGAGAGGTCCGCAGTACTTGCAAATCGATCCTGTCGCAAGCGGTGGACCAAGCCGACTACGTCAAACCCGCAAATTGTGGCAAATCCAGCAACGAAGACAAATACAACAAAAGTATAATGAAAACTACAGTGAGACATGAATAAAAGAAGGGAGGGAGGGAATATATATGCGTGGTGCGTACAGTCTCTCTACGCCTCAATGCAACTTTCGCCAGTAAAGTAAAACAGAGAGCATTGTTCAGTTTGTCGAGGAAAATGTGAAATTTGTTCCTCTTAACAAAGACAATTTTGTAATGCACGGGCAGGCTGAAGAACCACAGGACGTTTCAGACACATCATTAAAGTTGTGTGCTAGTTCGAGGGTGTGTTTCGAAATGATTGCGCGCGTTGCTTTTACCCACAATTCCACACTGTGAAAGGTGGACGAAGAAATAATATCCGCTAGGGCAGTTGCCTGCAAGTTCTGAGGATACCTGTAACTATATGTAATGCCAAAGAATGACTGGTTTTTTAATGTAATTGGAATAGATATGTGGATTTTTCAGGTTTTAACTCCACTTTATGCACAGATAGGCTAATCGAGACTGGACGTACAGTTTAAAATGAGATCCACACCGCTATGTGCTTCCACCAAGTATCGAACCCCAGACCTCTACGCTTATGACGGGCGCCCTACATGCTGGCAAGGGAAGTGCGGAGGCCGCATACCAACCGGACAACAGCGGTGCGCGCCGAGAGTTACGACGCGGCGGGAGGAAGTACTACGTGAACCTAGTTCTACAGGCTGCTGTGTTTCTTATAGCGCTGGATTGGTCGCTTCCCCGCTCCCAATTCCTTTGTCAGCATGTGGGGCGCCCGCCGTAAGAGCAGAATATACCTATAGTTACGCTGCGGTAGTGTGCCGTCGGTCAGGCGATGTTCCCGACCAACACCTTTTAAAAAGAGGAACATAGGTACAGAATTCGGATGCCACAAAATCCGGATAACGGGTATCCGGATTTCAAATTATCAATATCCGTTTCGGATGCAACGGAAAATCAAGATAGTTCACCTTTGATGAAGGATTTGTAGAAAATCCGTACCGTGAAATACGAACTTAACGAATAAAAGAATAGCTCATAAAACGGATAGACGATTAAAATATCCGAATATCGGATATTCGTATAATCCGGATAATTCGATATTTGAAATCCGGATAGAAAATTATCCAATATCCTGATAAAATATTATCCAGATTTAGCCATCCCTAGTATACAAAGGAGAATTTTGTTGTTAAGCCCAATTTAAATTCAGATAGACCAGAAGGACCTGGACTAAAGTGAGATCGGAACAACAGTACCTCTGCCGGAAATTGAACCCGTAGAATTACCACTAAGCTATCAGGATGGTCCCGAAATATATAGGTATACATACAACAATAATTTTAAAATCATAACGAGAGAAGCAAACCCATTGCTTCAACATGAATTTGAGATTAGCCAATTGGGTTTTCATTGGGTGTCGCGTGATCAACGCATCGAGTCCCATAGCTGCTGTTGTTTCACTTTCGACACTAGATGCCACTTCTGTTGCTTTCACGAAGTTTCCCCAATAATCGCAGTCCTCACAATGCTGAGTCAAGATCGAATTCGGGTCAGTTCGTACCAAGGGAGATAGCATTAACAACTCCGCCACGTTGGAGTTCACCGTGTGTGAATTGGATATACCGCAGTATTTTAAAGTAGCTCTCATGATTAACTCCGTTTGTGTCATCATACTAAACTGAGTTACAGAGAATACCAGTCCGTGTGTGTTTCTACAGGACGTTTCACGTAAAATTACACGATTAAGTATAAAGTTTAGTTTAAAGAAGGAGACAGACCATGCTCTTATTGGTCAATCATCGATTTATTATTCTTCCCAGGCTTGTCGAAAGAGACGCATATACTTCTTGAGAATGAAGTAGGCCTAACCCTGGAAATTCTATTCATAGTGCTGTTTGGAAAAGCCAGCAACGATTTTTTTTTGTTTCCCCCTCCCAACCCCGCCTGCACCCGAATGTAAATCTCAGTGCATGCGACAATCTCAAACCAGGAACCTTTTAACTTGCTTGCTGCAAAATTCTAATAATTCACCCATTCTTTAAATACACGACATCCTGGAAGAAAATCAAAATTCCTCATTTGCGAAAAAAAAAAATACACCCCTTCACTTTAGGACACCCCAATCGTCGAGGATTTCTCATTAAGGGAAGAAAAGCGGGGTGGGCGTGAAACAAAAAGATAAATAATAAAAAGAACCTAATGAGCTTAATGTTTGGGAACTTTATGACGGTTAATGACAGTCATTTTTTTCCTCTTCTCCGTAATGCGATTCCCCCTTTCTCATTCCTTCGCTGAAGGGTACTGGGGGAAGGATTTCTGAATGCGAAATATAACACGCAGCAAAATTAAGCTTTAATGCTTTGCATCAATTATAATTACAGACCTCGTCTCGGCTTCATTTTCGGTATCCGGTACCGGTCTGTTATCGTTGACCAGAAAATATGGAGAGTTCGGATGAACTAATAAGTTTCTTGTGGCATTTTCCGCCCAAATTTATCGCATTATAGGAGCGCAGAGGTTGGAAATGTAGACCTAATTAAAGAATAAACGATATTAATAAATTAACCGTATTAAATTTTCATTTGCATAATTATTCTATTTCGTTTCTTCGCAAGTTTCGTCTTGCTGCTTTCAGCATTTCTCTTTGTAGACTCATTTCTTCGTAAGCTTCGTCTTGTTGCGTTGCTTTCAGCATTTCTCTTTTTAGACTCGTTTCTTCATAAGCTTTGACTTGCTACTTTCAGTATTCTTTCTTTCTAGACTCGTTTCTTCATAAGCTTTGACTTGCTACTTTCAGTATTCTTTCTTTTTAGACTCGTTTCTTCATAAGCTTTGACTTGCTACTTCCAGTATTCTTTCTTTTTATACTCGTTTCTTCATAAGCTTTGACTTGCTACTTTCAGTATTCTTTCTTTTTAGACTCGTTTCTTCTTAAGCTTTGCAATGATCCTTTCAGTATTCTTTCTTTTTAGACTCGTTTCTTCATAAGCTTTGACTTGCTAATTCAGTATTCTTTCTTTTTAGACTCGTTTCTTCATAAGCTTTGCAATGATCCTTTCAGTATTCTTTTCTTGTAGACTCGTTTCTTCATAAGCTTCGTCTCCATGCTTTCAGCATTTTTCTTTGTAAACTTGTTTCTTCGTAAGCTTCGTCTTGCAGCTTTCAGTTTCCATTCTTTGTAGATCGGTTCCACACAAGTGCACCTTAGAAGTAACTGTGATGCCAACTTTGGTTTATTTAGTCGCGACGATGATGACGAATGGTGAAACATAATAAAGGAACACTCAATTATTACTCCAAATTACTAAAACTTGTATAAATTAAATTACATCGTCATACACGAGTGTGTTCGTATCGTATTTCTGTTAATTAGCGTTGCTTTTATGCCACTTTTAGCTAATCGCTACGATGAGGATCAGTGATGATTATATGATATTGATGAGGGGACACTCGCGAAGAAACATGTCCAGGCCGAGACTCGAACCCGAGAACTTCATTTGTGTGTTCGTGATAATCCACAACCACTCTTACGAAATTTCTGCCCACCTCAGTGCCTTTAGAGTTTCTGCCACAGGGGATGGAAACACTGCACCCTGAAAAATCGCTGCTTAACAGTAGGGTAATACTCATCATCGAAGTAAATCTATTACCCCCATTTCTATTTACCTCTAAGCTTCATTAATATTTATTAACAAATTTGCCTTTCATGCAATTTTGCTCGACACCACAACAAAATGTCTACTAATGAACCTTATCTATTTATTTTATCATCGATATTACCGCGGAACGAATCTAACATGTAACATGACAAGATAAAGCGTCGTTCGAAACCAATTTAAATTACCTTTCCCATGTGTTTTAAAACAACAGTGAGGTTCCGGTGGAACTAATTGCAACGTTTCAATAAAACAAGCAAACATCTATAGGTTTTCTCTTTTATTTTTATTTTTTTTAATTCTCTTTGTCCGTTGTCACAGAGCGGTGTATACAAATTGTTTTCCATATAAATGAAGGATTTAATTGCGAAGTGTTTTCCTTTAATTATGGCATTAGGCAGACTGTTACGACCTGCAGTTAAATATGCATTACAGTTCCGTTTATGGTCCCCGGCGAATCCGATCATTAATTACGTATCTCGTTCGATTGTTGGGACAATGATGGATAGTGTGGCCCATTTATTTGCAAATTCGGATTTGGCACGAAAAATCGTGAGGGGGGGTGGGTTGTTTCATTTCTTCCTGCTAGAAACTTGTTTACTATAGCTTCATTTGACGACCCCTAGGTGTCTCTTCTGTTTGATCTATTGGGTATTGACATTTTTATTGTTATTGATCATGTTGTATTCTTTCCGTTGGTGACGATTTTTTTACTTTTGAATAATGCAATTGTAAAATGTATGTTTCATCATTGTGTTGTTGCGTGTTTCAAGGTCACATTATGCACGGATAGACTAATCGGGACCGAACCACTATGGTTCTGTCTGAAGGGTCTAAAAGCAGTCCTGAATTTGTCGGAAGTGACGTCACGTAGGGCAGTTCGACAGCTCCAAGGAAACGTGTTATCGGAACCCCAGCCTGGAGCACGCGAGGTTGCAGGCTTGAATACTTGACTCGTGCATTTAATGTTCGTTTGCTTGAAATTATGAAAGTTGAAACAGCCACATGCTGGTTGTAGTTCTTCTAATGTGTGTGGAAATGCAAGTATAAGTACTTTTTAAAATCTTATGTGATTTTTATGGTGACAAAGAAAGGTTTAACCAGTGATGTGCGTCTACGCGTAAACAACGATAGTCTACATTCTACACGTAGACTATTTTATACACGTAGATGACTCAATCTATGTAAACAACATGGCAAAAGGTGATAACTTAGCAAAGGGCGCTGTGGAAGTAAAATAAAATTATACTGCGTATCAGTTGCAGATGTGTGAAGAGAACTTTTCGTACTCTTTCTTCGAAATTCGAACAATTTCTCATCTAGGAAGAAACCTAATATAGGATATATTCTAGTGTTTTATGGGAAAAAGACCACTCTTGCCTCACGACTGTCATCTGTTGTTGTTTTTTGCATACTATTTATCTTCTTCCATAGTTGATAATAGAAGAGAAGAGACATTTTGTTGTAAATAGAATTCTTTTCATTTCCTTAGCAACCAATATATGTAGTTGAGAATGTCATTTTCATTTCATGAAACCCTTGAAAGTTAATTTTAAGGCACTTTAGATTGTCTACGTAGTCTATGTAAACTACAACCCAATGTAATCTAAGCGTAGATTACGTGTAGACAACGCATGTAGACGTAAACTTATAGTCTACGGCACATCACTGGGTTTAACACGCGGAAAAAAACAATGTTTTCTTAGTTCCATTCTCAGTTCTACTGATCGTATTGGCGCTGCAGTCGAAGTGCAATTCGAAAGTTTTTCGCTTCCAGTCCAAGGTTTCAAGACTGAACTGTGAGATCATTCTCGGAGGATGCTCGCTTCTTTAGTGCGGTCTTGCACCTTTCGGGCACGGCCGATGTTCCTCCACCGCGTATCGAACCCAGAAACCCCTGGATTACAAGGTGACAGCGATACCATTACACACTGAACGATAAATGTCTCAGTCTCACCTTTCTACCATAAATTTCCACAAAATGAAACTAGTGTAACTTGTTACCTCAACCAATGACTTTGCGATCCTGGCAGTCGCAAACCAATTGGAGACGGGAGAGAGAGAGAGAGAGAGACCTGTTATTTACTTTACGTCAGCAGGTCACGGGATCTGTTGTAGCAATTCCGCCACGCTGACTTGTCGGGGCGCTGTAAATCATTTCCAATTGAAATCTAATCAACCAAACATTTCCACTTGAAGGCCTCATTGGAACCACTTCGGGCGAACCGAAAAAAAGAAGAAATGTTACCAGTATCTGTGGAGAGAGTGCTACCTCTGAGGCCCGACCCTCGATTCTTAAAACGTTCGGCAGAGCGCGCGAGGTACCAAATCCGAAGTCGACTTTCTTCACTTCTTTTCTTTCTTTTCTTCTTTCCTCTTCTTTTCCCTTCTGTTTCTTGGCTCAGGTATTGACAGAAGCCTTGCTCGGCAAATAAAAGTCCCACTAAAACAGCTTCCGGTGCTGACTTTTGCTCTCAAAGAGCGCCGAAGTTGAAATCCGACATTTTCCAAATCGCATTTAAGGGGAGGCGGGCCTCGACAAACACTGGCTGTAACGATGCTAGAAAACTAACGGCCAAGATCGGAACGTTTCGCTTCAAAAGTAATCCACACGCAGTTAAGGCCGAATCACACGGAACTGGATTTCCAGTAGGAATGCCCTAGTTGGCGCTGAACTGGCTACCTGGCTGGAAATGATGGCTGTCAGACTGGTTGCTAGACTAGTTTTGACTTCTAGACCGTGTTCTAATCTGCTAGATTCTGAGGTTGATTGAGTTGGTGTTTTAAGTCCACTTTATGAACAGTAAGGCTAATCGGGACTGGGCCTACAGTTTAAAGAGGGATCCGAACCACTACGTGCCTCCACCGGGTATCGAACCCGGGAGCCATTGATTACAAGGCGGCGACGCTACCACTACGCCATCGGGGAAGCACTAGATTCTGTGCAACAGCCAATCAGAGCTAATGTTTGCTCATGTGAAGATAATCTGTGAATTTGAAAATGGAAAGTTTCTTGTCTGTGGTTCCCGAGATTGGTAGTTCTTGTTCGCTGCTCGATGGAAGAAAAGAACAGAGATAATGAGCATTCGGGTTCATTAATATTTAGGAATTTATCCAAAGCGATGAGATTTGTACACGACGTGATCAGCAGATAATGAAAATCCTCATTATTACTAATGTACTAATGTATTAAATGTTTGACATATTTAGTTCAATAAAATATTTTTTATGGATGAATCATGCCAGTCTCATATATGATTAAAGGTAATCGAGTTTATAAAAAAGCTTGTACATCTTTATTACATATTTCCTTTCCAGCCATTTTCTTGGCCCATGCTCTTCTTTTGATTTTAAATTTAAATAATAACAGCAGTAGCTATTATCATAAACGTTCTTCCTCAAGTGGCTGTTCCATCTTTTAGCTTGTCTGCTCTGCGCAATGCCTTGTGGGAACAAAAGTACACCGACAAGTCGGTAACGAGCATGCTGTGAGGCGAAAACTAGCAGATGAACAATCGCCTTTGGTGCGAGCGGTCCCGGGTTCGATTCCCGATGGGAGACCCAGAAATGTCAGCTACTCGAAAAGAAGTAGTAGCGGATTTCGGTCTCGAAAGCTAAAAAACAGCGGCGATGGCACTCGATGCGCTGACCACTCGTCACCAAATGAAAAAGCCACTCTAGGCTCTTGGAGGAATGTTGCGCCGTGGAGTTCCATTGTTTTCACTGGCTACGCAGGGGGGGGGGGGTTGAAGGGGCTACTGCCTCCTCCAAAATGAGAACATGAACATTTTTAAACAAAAGCAGTGAAGAACTCGGGAAAAACCAGAGTGATAAATGCAAACTCGCCTTAAGATGCCATTTTTGAGAGTGGAAAGTTTTGAATATACTAAATATTTCATTGTTTGCGCCGCTTCCCTAGAAAGGAGCTATGCACTATCCACTTTTACAATTCAAGCCCCTCCCGAAAAAAAATCCTGCGTACGCCAGCGGTTGTTTCACTGGGTAGATCAAGGGTTGCTGACTGTTAGCATCTCGTAAGAAGTAAACTTATTGGTTCCTCATTGCTATACACCTCTATACAGTGTAAGAAAACTAACAATAAAGAAAAAAAGCGTTCCACTGTAAAGAAAACTACAAATGACACCATAAGCATGGGGAAAGCAACACCTCAGCACTCTTCGTCTTTCAATTGTTTGCAAGCAGTGCCCTCCAGTAGGAGTAGTGCAAACTCGTTCTTGAATATCAACTTTATGAACAATTATGCGAATTGGTTTGCATCTTGCTATCATCTGCACCCCTCACGACAACAATAAGCGTTTTACAAGATCTACAATACATTTTTTTACATTATTTGTCATCGTGTACTGAGTTTGTAATTTAAAGGTTGGTGTTTCCAAGTGTCTTATTTACTTGAAAAACACTGTGGAATGAACTTACGGTGAAGGAACAGTAGATTTTACAGTGACATCACCGTACATATAGAGGAGCGAATTTACAATATAGATAATGTCTCCAATTTCGTTAATATTTGGTATACTAACTAAATTTGGCCTTCTAATCAAGAATCTGTTGTTAAAATGCGGGGGTCACGTGTTAAATCGGAAAAAAGCCGATATATGATTTTTTTAGAGCCGTATCGCATTGTTTTACGAACAAAATTTTAACTAACCTAACATAAACTTACCGGAAATGGTTCGTGGGGCTATCCGTGCATGGTTTGTGGGGCTATCCGTGAATGGTTTGTGGGGTTACCCGTGCATAGTTCGTGGGGCTACCCGTGCATAGTTCGTGGGGCTACCCGTGCATAATGTACAATTTCTACACGTGACCGCCGCATTTCAACAACAGATTCGTGATACCCGCTGGAGGAACATTGCACATTCAAAAGAAAAATTCAAAGTAGAAAAATGTGGGCAGTAAAAGCTGTTGTATGACCAGCACGTACCACTGGAGAAATGACTGTCTAAGACCGTCAGTTTACGCTGCCATCCAAGTACCGTAAAATAAATGACCACAACCGTTTTTTCTTTTAGTTTTAACGGTCATTTCATAGTTAATCTAATGAGTGTAATGTTAATGGCTCAGTTTTTATAATACATTAATGATGCACATAACTGAATGTAATCATAATCTATCTTTATGCATGATAAAATACAAATTTAAATTTAAAAAACGCTTACGTACCGTTTTTGCAAATTAATAGACAGGCTGTTAAATTTCAACACTAATGTATTGTAAATTTAGCAGACTTCTGACAGTGCGATACTTATACCATTATGTAATAATTTCAAATGGGGAACAGTGTATATTATGTATGCGTTCCGAAATATACCTCGGCTTGTACTTATAAAACAGCACCAGGTGTTTCGGAAAATACTGCTGCATCAAAACCACTTCTTTTCCTCTTTTAATGGCATTTCCACCCCCTTGTACAAGGACGCCTTGCACCCTCTTCGCCAGACGTGCCACCTAGTAACGGACAGCTGAAACGCCCATCAACAAAATGTCGGCTCGTAGCGTCCACCCTTTGCTGTCATCATGTGGTGCTTCCGCTTTGGCCATTGTGTCAAATTTGGCAATTTGTACGCCGGAAGTTCGGTTCCCCACGTGACAGCAGACGTGGCCACCCATGTGGGACATGCCCACTAAGCATGTGGGGTGAAATTTATTAAAACTATATCAAGAAGGCTGTGTTCCCACCGCTTGTTGGTTACTATTTTGGCTGTGAAGAGCTTGAACGTTGGGATACGGTTCTTTACGTGCTGAGTTTGTGTGGAAATAGTCTGGTAGTTTTATCATGGGCAGTGGTCGGATTTGTAAGCAATACAAGCCATTGGCGGACCCAGATAATTATCAAATGGGAGGGGGGGGGGTGGTTCGTAAAGTTCTTTCCTGAAGTTAAACCTCTCACCCGATAGACTCTCAAATGGTTAAAGAATACATATATTTGAATTATGTTTTTAAATTCTGTTCGTGGCATGGCATACCTATCTAATCATTGCAGCTAGAGGCGATACTGGAGTATTCATCCATACACAATAAAGTTTATTCATATGCGAGCATTTAAACAAGACCTACAGTGCACAAGATACGCCTTGCGTACTTATGCTGGCCCACAACAATACAATTGTAAAAATCCTTTCCTTTTTACTTGGAATTTTTCTACAATTATTTTCTGCCATCTCAAAAGAACGAACTTGTAGTCCTCTCAGTCGTAGTCTGTCCGTTTTCGAGATGGAAGCACTTAGCACCATCTTGCGACGATTTGACAAAACATATGTGTATTTCGCCCAACATCCTTTGCCAAGAGAAGGCAGGACATGAAAATGGGACTAGGTGACCTTGAACCATCCAATAACAAGCCAGCTTCTATGCCCGATACCCTTTACTCGCCAATCGGAGGGGCGGGGGCGGGGGGGGGGGGGTTACATGCAGTCGAAGTACATCAGCAAGGTCTGATACTGTGTCTACTGTAATGTAGCAAACTTAACGGTTCAATGTCTACATACAGGGATTTTTTGTATTGTCAGCGTTGAGGCAGATCAGTTACAATTATAGTTACAAGCTTTGTAGCACAGTAGAGATGCAAAAGTAGCTATGGTTTTTTTTTTGAATGAAGAATAACATATTATGCATAAGGGTGGTCGATTGAAAAAAAAACGAACGTTTGCTAAAATTGAAAGCGAAGGGCATTTTTTTTTTAAAAAAAATCAAGTAACATGAGTTTGCAAAGACAGAGAAAGGCTACTTTTCTCTTTCAAATAGCCACTCATTAAAGATCGTTTTGAAGGTAGACAGACCTTAAATATTCGTGACTTCCTTAATTTTTCTGGGGCTGCTTCCCCAAGGATAAACGTCACCGCACGCCACTAGAAACGATGAGTTTTCGGAAATGTACCAAGTATATAAACGTACAAGATACGCACGCCTAGATCGAAAGCAACAATCTCAAAGCAATATATCGGGCAAGTAGTTGTATTTGTGGTACTACTGGTGCGAGAAAGGAAGAGCCCCCCTCAAGCAGGTTTGGCTATACTTAAAACTAGCTCAACATGCCCATATGAGCTTTTTGCTCTAGTGTGGAACCCTGCCTAATCCAAGATTTTTGTAAAAATGCCCTCGGGAATTTTCCGAGAAAGGAAGAGCCCCCTCAGATTGATTTGCCTACACTTATAAGAGCTACTTCTGTGAGATTGTTGTCCATAAACTTGTTAAAAATATGCCCCTCTTGATATTTTTTTTGGCCACACTTAAAACTAGGCCATGATACACCTACACCCACCCACACACACATATATTTACTTCTGGTTTAAGTTCAATTGGATACCAGGTTCAAATTGTATATTAAAACAATGTAATATGCAGAGACCCTCTAGAATTGCTCTGTGACTCTCTCATTTCTTACATCATAAACATATGATTTTTCTCCTATGAGAATAACACTACATATGGTGTCATCAGGTAATGCCTCATGGAATTCACAGATAATTTTAATGTTTGTCCTGTCATTTACCACAACCTGTTTTCTTTTTGAAGTGTTAATTACAAACATGGGTCTCTGTGCTTTGAATTCATCTGGATTGTAATACATGTCAGTATTGCCTGTAGTGACCCTCTTGAAAGCCGAAAATGCCTCATATAATTTGAGAAAATCATCCTTGGACATGTCTAAATTGTAATTTTCTCTAGGAAATACCTCATTTCTGCCATTTTTAAGATATATGTTCTTGATGTTGCAGTTATCAAATTTGCTTGAATTTTTTTCCTGATTGTTGTGTCTTCCAGTCTGAAACAGTACCACCACAAAATCAGGCATGTCATATTGAATGCTGGAGAATGAATTTGTGGCATCAAATTCATAATAAGAACCAGTTGCGGGCTTCTGTACACATTGATACGTATAAAATTGCAGAGGAACCTGTGGATTTTTTATTATATCAGCTTTGTATTTAAGAGCATAACTGGCTTCATATTCAACAACAGGGATTCTTAACTCCATAGTCTGAATAATGCATTTGCCCTCATCAGGTAGGGTATTAGGCAGAGCTTCCCCTGTAGGGTTTAATGCACTGTACCTCATCAAAGCATTATTATCATTGGCAGCTCTTCTAAATGTGATTCTTAAACCACCCTTCCACATAATATCTTTGTAATCTGAGAAGAATCCTGGCAAGAGGCGCATGGGGAACAGCACTGTGTGGTTTTTAGATAATATCTTATCACCAGCCTCAAATCCACCGATTTTGTAGTATGAAGCCTCGGTTTTGGATAATTTTAATGTGGCCAAAGCTGTGGAGGTAATGCCGGGATAATCCACTCTGTTTATAACAACGCCATGCTTTCTGATCTCAATTTCAGAGAACAGATGTGGCACAAAATTGTCTACAAGTCTTATATTTGAATTTGCCGGATAATCGCTACCATCGAGCTTTACAACATCAAATTTGATGTATAGATCTGCTCTGTGGGGGTGTATAAATCCATCCCCTACATCAAGATCAACCTCAATCTCTGTGTTGGGTTGATTTAAATTTGCAAATGTCCTCCTGTTTGGAGGGAATGATTGTAGCTCATAACTCTCAATATTTTCCATTTTCTTCTTGTATGTATTTTTATTTAAATATTAATTTCTATGATAGCAGTTGTTGTGGCTCCAGCAAAATCAACTAATTCTTCTTTCTCATTAGTGACCATCAATTCAATGTAATCTATTCTGTTATGACACACAGGAAAATATAGTGTTGGGGATGGATTGTAGATGATTGGCTCCATGAATTCAGAATTAGGTTTAAATGTTGCAATGATGCCGGTTTGTTTGTGAGTGCCTATGCCATTTGATTTGGTGATCATACCCTCAGCCACATTACAGTGAATATTCAGAGTCTCTATGGCTAAGAATTTAGGTATATTCATAGCAGTGTGTTTGATGCCTGCTTCAAGTTTTGTGTTGTTCTCAAAGCCTAACAGCTCTCCTATAGTAGCCAGATCCACTGTTTCTGTGGCAGATACAATCTCTACTCTGTGAGTGACAGAATTTTGACTTAACACTACACCTCTGGGTAATTGAGCATTTAGAGTGGACAGATTATACTGCCCTGGAGTGATGACAATTTTTTGATCACCAACTGCAATTGTGTTGTTGTGTTGTGTAATATTGGGGATCAGGTACATGCCGTAAAATGCTCTGAGAGCTATTGTTTTGGGATATACTATGTCATCATGTAATTTGAGTTTCAATATTGAATTTTGGCTGGTGAGATGGAATACCCCCATGATGTTTCAGATACCACAAGGCTTTTTGAAAATTTTCAATTGATGGTTTATTTATTTGAGACATATATCTAAGAACATATAAACACAAATGTCCGCAATTAACATCTTTGAAGTTTTGAACACGGGTATTATTGTAATAAAGATTAACTGAATTTAGATATTTTACTAAATTTTCAGGCGGAACACCTCCAAATGAATCAAACACAAATGCCTTATTTTTTAAATATTTAAGATAACAAATCCAGCGAGTGCCCTGACTTTTGTACTTATCCAAATTAACAATGCCACACTCTTTGTTGAGTGGTTGTTCTGGCAAAGAATCAGACATGTACACACCTCTAAAATGTTTGATGCCCAATGGCTTGATTAAAGCTTCAATATCTTGGTTCGTAAGTGGCTCTTGTTTTTTTTAAACTCATTCATGGCTCTCTTAACACCTTTGCCTTGTTTCTCCATGGCCAGGTTATGGCGCTTCAATTCATCTAATTCTGCCCTATTTTTCTTGGCATCTATTACTGTTTTTGCTATGGCGGCTGATCCCCCAGCCAAGCTCCCAACAGCCCCGAGAGCAGCTAAGATGGCAGGGATGGTAAATATAAATCCCCCCACATGTGATTTTTTTCTTGATTGCTGTATTTTTTTTAATTGGGGGGTACTAAGTAACAATTTCATACCATGGCCCTTGGCAATACAAGAATTTTTTTTCTTGCGCTGCTTTTTGGTTAAAAGACTGTCAATAGTTTTAAGAGATTTGAGACCTGCATAAGGTATCTGATACATAACACCCTTGGCCTTCATTGTAGGTTTATTATATACATATTCACAACCCCCACCCCAGTTTTTGTTTGGTGCTCATAGCTATGGTGGTCCCCAATGCTGCTATTTTTTCACTCAAAGATGCATCTTTGCTTACAAATCTGCCAAATGCAGCCTCTTCTAATTTCTTGTCTGCAACATGTCTCTTGTCAAGATCAGAATGTGTGTTGTATGCAATATCATGGTCTCTACAAGCAGCATCTAAGGGATTAACACCAGGATCCCCTCTGTTTAATCTATGATCCAATTTTGTGCCTGGACCACAATACTGATAACCTGGAATATGTAGTTCAAATGGCAGCTTGTTTATAATGTCATTAACAAGGCCCCGACCCTCAGAAATATTCCAAAATTTGGGGGGTAGAGTATTAATTATTTTTATGAGATATCCAATCCCCTTAGTGTCATTCACTATAAAATTAGACAATTTTGTGCTTATCATGTCCATAATTCCAACCTTTTCATTGTAAAAATTGTGGTTCCCAGCATTTTCCTCCCCAGCTATTACCAATAGCCTATCTACAAGTTTCCTGACATCATCAACCCACACAAATTCTTTGGGCAGGGTGTTGTATTGTTTGATTCCACTGCCTGTCTTGATCTGTGACCATATGGGCTTGATTAAATTGTTGTATTTTGCTCCACTGCTCGACTTCACTCTTTTTTGTGTGGGATCATTGTTCTGGTATAGAGCATCTGATTTTATTAATATTTCTTTGTAATATTCATAATCTTGATCTGTATAGCTGCCAGGCCTTTTCCTAGTCATCAGTTCCCACAATCCAGGTGTTCCGGGGTACTTAACAAAAGCACCTTTTTCTCCGAGACGAGATTCTGAATATACAATCAGATCATCCCCCATAAATGTTACTTTGAAGTTGCCAATTCTATGTATGATGCTACCATCAAGCTCTGTGTCAGCATATAAGCCAAAAACCTCATCTTTATTGTCTTTAGGTGTGGTTAGATATTTTTGAGCAAGAAGACCCAATTCAATAGGATCCTGAGTAGCTTCAATTCTTCTAGGAGCAATAGGACTAGGTGTATGAATACTGGAAAGTGGGGTAAATGGATAATCTAATATGTTCCTTGCAGCTACAGGTACAAGCTCTGTGATCAAATTTTGATTTTGCTCTGTAACAGTTTTGATATTTTTACCTAAATTATTAATAGCATCAATTACAGGCTGTTCTGTTTGTTTGTGTTTTTCATAAATTCCACGGTTCTCTGATTTCCATCCCTTAAATCTTTTTACAAGATAATCTCTTAACTTAAGATCATCAATAATTGGCCTTTTCATGGTTATTTATTTATGTTTCAATGTCTAGAAAATTGTTGATTTTATTTCTGTATTTGCCACTATTGGGTGTTCTTGTCATATCAATTGTGACAAAGCCATAACTGTCCTGGTTCCAGCACATACTGCAAAACTTAGAAAAATCATTGTAGCTCAGGTCCCCACCTACATATTCATCATGTATGTGTTTGAGGTTGGTATGGTCTTGATGAAACACACATATAAAATTGCTGTTGTCTCGGATCAGTTGCTTCGGTATTTTTGAAAAAGTCTGTGCCAGGTAGAAGCAGTCAATGTTTTTGTGCCGGCCCTGTGTAAAGAAATGTCTAACCTTGTTTTGATTATCCAATATAATGTCATCAAACACAACAACAGAATTATCGAGACAGTCATGAAGTGGCTTAACATCTGTTTCAAAAGTGGCTATATCCAATCCATCATATAGCTTCATTAACTGCTGATATTTTAATTGTTCCAAGCTCTTAGAGAAGACATACAAGTGCCTGTTTTTCCAGTCTAACCAGTTGGGTGCCAATAAAAAATTATCAACCATTAGTGTAGTTTTACCACAAGCAGATGGCCCAACAATAAGACACCTAATATTATCAGGCAGCAAGTTCCCATTTCTCTTATTCTGTTGTTCAGGTTCTGGCAGCCTCTTTATAACATCCCAGGTGTTCATATTATCACTTTGTTTGCATCGATCCAGCTGTTTTCCGGATGACCCAGCCATTTGACAAATAACTTGTTGCCTTTTCTGCGGATAATTTTTTCTATGAGATATGTGTCAGGCTGTTTAGTTTTGCTGAGCTCTTGTTCATAGAACCTGCCTTTGAGAATTTCTCCTCGGTGATCTTTTATTATATATGTGTTAAGGGTCCCAGGTTTAACCTGAACCACTGTAAATAATTCACTGCTCCAGTTTCTTGTAAAGCCTCTCTTGAATAAGTGCTTATATTTGCTGATTCTTACTTGATCCCCAATCTTGTATTTGGCCTTTCTTGTTGTTGGCTGATATCTAGGATAATAAACAGTGCTGATCAATTTTTGCTCATCAGATGAAGTTACTTCAGAGGGTTTCATGTTGATTGTAGAATGGACCGAGTTATTATATTTATGTAGAAGTTCTGGAAGAATATTAATCCATTTATAATTACCTTGCAGGGTAAATTGTTTATACATAAGATTTTTTAAGGTTCTGTTGAATCTCTCTACAATTGAGGCTTTGAGATCACTGTAACTCGAATAATGTTTTATCGCCTGGCTTTTAATAAATTGTTGAAACACTGAATTATAAAATTCTTTGCCATTATCTGTTTGCAAATAGCACGGGGATCTTCCACTCTGATTGATGATTGTCCTGATGGCTTCTGTAACACATGTTCCAGTCTTGGATTTGAGTGGCACAGCCCAGGCAAATTTTGAAAATGTGTCTATCACAGTGAGTAGATACTTGTAGCCCTTGTTGATTTTGTCTAAATTTTTCAACTGCCCACTTGCCATTTCAATCAAGTCGCTCTGCCATAAATCATCTATGCCCTTTGTGACTACTGGGAGTCTCTTAAAATTATGTCTGGCCTGTCTGTGTAATTCATCAACAATAATTTGTCTAGACATAATATGTAAACAAGAATATTGCAACTATGGGGTGTTCAGCAGCTGAGACTGCAGGATTTTCTAAATATAATTTGTCTCCAATTTGTATTTTAAATTCCAGAGAGCCATCATCTTCAGTATAGGCTGTTTCTAATGTATTGGGGTCTGTAAAATCCTCCAATTCTACACTGGTGATTTTCACTTTGTTATCAGCATTTGTTATTGATAAGGTGGGGTAGTGGTGTGCCTGTGGTTGAAGCCAATATTTGATCTTGATTGGTCTCAATGTGCCCCCAATAAAAAATTGATAATAAAATTGTGCAGGGGACAGCATATATATTTTGCCACCTGGTGTAAATGGAGAATCATATTCTTTGTTGGGGATGCTGTACAATTCAAGAATTACTGTATGTTTTGGATTCTCGATTATGCCTGTTATTTCTTTTTCTGCTGTGAGCAATCTGCTTGTTACAGATTCAAGGTGCTCATTGATGGTCCTAACAACATCATCATGGCCTGGCTTGATCTTTATGTCCACAACAAGTCTCTTGTATTGTTGCACAATCTCTTGTAGCTGGGTGGCAAAAACAGACAGAGCATTTGCTTGATTGGATTCCATGGTCCCTAGCTGTTGCTTGATATTAGCTACAATTTGTTGCAAATTTTCAACAATTGCCAATTTTGAATTTTGAGCAGTAAGATCATGGACCTGTCTTCTGATATCCTCAAACAGGGCATGCAGTTCATTAATATGTTGATTAGTTGGTAGAGTGGCCACTGTCTGAGTGAGTTGTTTGATCTCTGCTTGGATATTCTTGATATCTTCTGATTTCAATATGCGATTCACTGCCCTCTTTATATTTTTAAGTTCCTGTGATGTAGGCAGATTTGACACAGTATTTTGCAAAAATTCAAGTGCCAATTTCACATTGTTTAATTCAGAAGCATCAGCCACATTTTGCATAGCATTTTGGAGCAGGGCTATATCTGCCTGAGAGGGTGTTGATTGTTGTAAAATTTCAAGCTTTGTTTGGATATCATCTATCAAGTGATGAAAATGAGATAGTTCAGATTCAGTGTTGAGGTTTTCAAGCTTTGTGATTTGTTGCTGGACACTAACAAGGGTATCTACAATCCCAGGCAATCGGGATTCTAGTACATTTGCCAAATCACTTTGCACTGCTGCTATTGTACCTTCAAGATGGGTTATGGAACTTTGAATTTTTCCAAAATCTTCATATGTTTCAAGTTGCAGCTTAATATTTGCCACACTCCGAGTTATTGCATTCAAAGCATCAGAAGATGGCAATTGTTCATAAAATTTTCAAGTGTCTCAATTTTTTCTTTAACCTCGGCTATGGCATTGTTCAGAGGGTCCAGATTAGGTATTTGGAGTGACTGAATCTGTTCTTTTAGAGTGGAAATTACTAGATCAAAATCTTCTTGTGATTTTATGCTTTTGACAATTGTTTGGAGCTGTGCCTGGACATTATTTATCTGCTCTTCCAATTGTTGTTTCAATTGCTCAGAGTTGGTGGCCTGGGTCTTAAATTTGGCTTGAAGAGCTGCTACAGCCTCTTCTAAACTTTGAAAATTATCTAATGTGGCAAGGTCAGTATATTTCTGAAGCAGCAATTTGAGTTCAGAATCAATTTTAAGAAGAGGGTCCATGCATTGTGTTTGCAAATTTGTAATTTCTAATTGAAGACTGGCATTGAGTGTTGTTTGTAAAGCTTGTAAATCACTTCTTAATTTCTTGACTCTGACATCAAGCATCAGAATCTCATCACTGTGATCTTCATGTCTTGTATGGCCAAAAATATCATTAGGCATTTTGATTTATTGGTTATTTATTATAGAGTATCTGATTCTTAATTCTATAAAAAAGGGTATAAGCTTGTCATATGATCCCGGGACTTCAATATATAAGCAGTCACCAGCAGAAACAGTATATACAGTGCCAGAAATCATGTTTGAGTGCTTAATTCTGTAAATATTTCTCCCTACTGAAATTTTGACATCACCCTCAGGGGTTGTAATAAATTGCAATTGCCCACCTACAGGTAATTGGTAATGATTCAAATTATTGTTAAATATGTACAATATTTTGCCTGTTTCATCATCAATATCTGTAAGTATGCTGTTCAGATGAATAATTAACAAGCCACTTAGTTTAGACAGCATATCAGAAGAGGGTTGTGGTGTTGGCAGGTCCATAATAGCCTGTTTTTTGAACCCAAATAAGTTCATAGGCATGTTTATTTATTTCAAATCATGCTCTGTAATTGGGCATTGATTCCCATTTTTCAAATAACAATGACCCCATGGTAAAGTATGAATGCCACATGATAAAATGCATCTCTTATCATCATGTGGGTCCAGAGCCACTTTTCTTACAACATTTGAAGTCAATAAGTGATCCACACTCTGAATTCTGGATTCTGATGTTCTGATTAAACTCTGGGATTTGAGGCAATTTTTATAATCTTCAAATTGGAGCTCTTTTTCCACAGCTACTCTGCCAATGCCCTTGGCTTTTTTGGCAACAACACCACTACATGTTTCAAAACTGTACATCTTGGCACTTAACCCAGCAAATTCCACAATAACATCACCAAGTGTCTCATCTTTTAACTTGCCTGGCACCTTTTTGTTGTGGGGTTGAATCCTTGTATGTTCACTGGTGTCAAAATATTGAAACAATTCAGGCTGTGCTATATCTTGATAAACATCTTCTGTTTTAATATCAAGAATAAAACTATCCGTGTCCATGTACATCAATTTTACACGATCCTTATAAAAAGGTTTCAGCACATCATAATACAATTTTAACATATGTAATTTGGCCAATTCCAATATCACAGCCCCTACATAAATAGGTTTATCGAACTTAATCTTTGTTTTTTTCATGTTGAAAAGTGCCATGTGCTCATCATAAATCCTTCTGTAATTGAAATTAGGCTTTGCAACCAATTTTTTGCTCAGGCTGGGGTCAGTAATTATTTTAACATCGGTATGTTTTCTGACATTTTCAATTGTTTTGCCATATACAGAATTAACCATCAATTTAAACAAAGATTTATCAAATTGGCTCTTTGCAGATGTTCGAAGCCCCGTGTTTGTATCAATATATGATTTCAACCATCTTGAGTGCCTGAACCTTAAGACTTTGCCAAGTTTGGTCACTTGAACACCATGATGCATCAGGAACTGGAGGTTTTTGTAATATATGACATAGCCTTGTTTTGGCTCCAGTGTCATCATGAGCTTCTTCTGTTTAGAGCCAGGTGAGCACTGAACCTCAGGAATTGGGGGCAGATCAGAAAATTTGTTGTGCAAATCATCAGGAATTGTCAGATCAACCTCTAAGAAGAGGCCATAGTCACTGTCATCAAAATCCTTAAGATCTTCAATATTAAAATCTTCAACCCATTCAAGCCCTGCATATGGCAGTTTATCCATCATAGCATGACCATAGAGGCTGTTTGCATCCACATACAGTATATAATTTGATGGCCGTGCTGGATTATAATCAGGCATATATTTGTTATTTGCTCTGGCATATCTCTGGGAACATTGCACCGTCCCTCCTCTTATATTTCCCTCCATAAACAGATACATATTTTGATCTGGGATCAGATCCAATTGCTTTTTAGTGTTGAAAAACATTGCAGACCATGCTAGGCCCGGGGCACTGAAAAAATACACAGGGTCCAGTCCATAATTTTGCATAGAAGATTTTCTGAATGCCTGCAATATATCAGCTAAGAGGGTCACATCAAGTTTCAAATATGCCATGTGATAATCACCAAATGTCTGGCATTTTAAATTGTTCCACATCAACTGGGCATGGTGATAATCATCATCAGTGATTCCAGATCCTCTGATTTTGCTGTAAAACTCTTCTTGTGGTGGCAGAGAACACTCATCAAATTTAGAAAAATCTGTAACATAGTCATATGGATATACACCCTTCCGCCTAATTAATTTCAGGTCCTGATTTGGAAACAATGCACATGTAATTTTGAATTGATCATCAGATAATTGAGTGGCCAGTGTAGCCAGGCTAGCAGATAAAATTCTGTAAGAATCAAGAAATCTTATGTGAATAGGAACACCATTAACTTTAATTATTTTGCTAATAGATATATATTTCTCATCATTTTCAGCTAAAATATTTAAATTCTGCTTGTCGAACCCCTCGTACCTGATCAGATGATGGAAATCATAATTGGATGCTCCATGGCAAAATATGGGGACAAATTTTGGTCTCTTGATCTTAATATTACAGCTATTACACAGGGCCATTTTGAATTTACCATCTGTATGAGAATGGTGTTTCACCTTGATATTTGTATCTGAAAATTCAGAATCACATACCGGGCATTTTTCTGCATTGTTGAAATCTTCAATCTGTTTCTCTGTTAAAGGCAACATGGGTTTTGATTTTAATAAGATGTTAGATGCTATGTCACGGCACTCATTTTCTATTCTATGTGCAAATATTTTGATGGCATCTGGTCCCATGTGTGAATCTTTTTTAGTAACAACACCACCCTGTACAACCACATAATAAAAGCTGGAAGGTTCATGTAACTGGTATGGTGTAAATGAAGATTCTTCAGGATCTGGATTGCAGAATGCAAGAGGCTTGAGGTTCGATTCAAAATCGCAGACAATATATGCTGGGTGTTCCAACAAGGCTTCAAACTTTTTGAATTTGCAATTTTCACTTGGATTGGGCATTACCATATGAACAGGTTTATGGTTGCCACAGTATTTCAGATGCTCAATTAATTTGTTTTTAGCAATTTCTGCACTCTCTTCACTAACACCATTTACCATTTTCCTGCCATCAAATACAGTTAAACATCTTCTGCACAACTTGAATATTGTCTTAGATTTGTCTAATTGTGTTCTGACTAAAGCTTCAAGATTATGTATCAGAGCATAATGATATGCGCCATCCCCTTCAATTAAGAGCAGATCAATCGGAATAGCAGATTCATCATCAATTGTACTGATTCTGAGAGGTGCTATCAAGCAATTGCCAGTGGAACAAATAAATACATTAATAGATAATTGTTTGCCATTGATATGCCTGGCCTTTTTTTCAAATTTATCAATATTCTGAACAGACATTGGATATTCCAAACCCTCCATTGCATCGTCAAAAAGATGTTCATGTTGTTTGTAATAACTTATTCGCTCAGGATTCCTTGAAACTGGAAACAAAGCAGCTAAAATACACCACAAAAAGCATTTCTCATCATTATTTTTTATATTAACCACGGCTTGTTTGTTTTTAATATTGGCAGGTAATGGCAGATATGTAGATCCTTGTAATGGGCTGAATTCAGAAATATTAACATATAACTTGTGTGGAGAGCCGCATAGGCTCCATCCAGACTCTTTTGCCGCAAATTCAGAGTGTTTAATATTCAATTGATCTATCAGCCAGCTTATTATTGTGTCTGAATTTGCGTTTGAATATACCGGTACAGTTTCTGTTATGTGGGGCTGTGTAAATTTTGTGCCATTTGGTTTCTTATATTGTGCAAACAATTTGAGGGATAGCTTATAAGAGCCATTTTGTGCATTAAGAATTGCCTGCAGATCAGAATTTATACTGTTCAAAAAATTCTGAATACCACATCTTGGCTCTGATACAAACCGATAATCCCTAAGTTGGGCATTAAAACTGCTATGGATAGGTTCATGGCGTGGCTGCTTTGCTGCTCTGGCATTAAGAGGTGCTTCGTGCTTTCTTTTCAGACCAGATGTAGATGCTTGTGGGGGCAATATTGATGACTGTGCAGAGCAAGTATCTCTATGTTTATATGTGAAATATTCCATGCTATATTTTCTATTGCATTTGGGGCATATTTTTGTGGGGGTTCTGTATTTGTCTGGGTTACAAATCTTTTGGTGTCTGGCCCAATTAGAGCTAAATATATTTTTATTGCACTGATTGCAATATTTTTGATTTGGCATTTTTGTTGTTGTTTATTATATACAATTTCCTGGGTTTCAATTCAAAACTTTATACTGAATAAAAAATATCAGTTGGGTTCAGCAGTGTGATTTGTGTGTGTATGTGTATGTGTATGTGTGTATGTGTGTTAATATTTTTGGCATTGGTATTTATATAAAATTTCCTGGGTTTTAAATCTAATCTCTATGCTTATCTTATGACAGGTTGTAAAGCCAATAGCCCACAAGTGGAAAAAGAGAATAAATATTCATTCACACTGACCTAGCTCAAAAACCTGCACGAACATGCATGTCTAAAATGGCAATGACCCAGCACTGAGTGTTATGTATTGATTTGTGTATAACAAGCTGGGACAGATATAGGCCTGACTCTAAATATGAGTGGATTACAACAAACAAGCTAGATGTCAAGCAACAATATATATTTAATTAAACCAAACAGGCCTGTAAGTATGAGAAACACTGTATCAACACATCTGTTCTCCTCACCCACTCTCACAATACTGGCTGATGCAATACTCGGGAATTTCTGTAAATACTGGCGCTGAGGAGAACAAGCAAACCAAAAATCAATACTACCGTCTCGGGAATTGCGCACATTGCCACAGAGGAGAAACATGCAAACATATAATATAAGAAATGAGAGAATCACGGAGCAATTCTAGAGGGGCTCTGCATATTGCATTGTTTTAATATTAGATAAACAATTGAACCTGGTTTCCAATTAAACTTAAACCAGAAGTAAATATGTGTTGGTAAGTATGGGTTTTTGGCTTAATTTTAAGTATGTCCAAAACAATATAAAAATTAACAAACCTATGGACAACAATCTCACAGAAGTAGCTCTTATAAGTGTAGGCAAATCAATCTGAGGGGGCTCTTCCTTTCTCGGAAAATTCCCGAGGGCATTTTTACAAAAATCTTGGATTAGGCAGGGTTCCACACTAGAGCAAAAAGCTCATATGGGCATGTTGAGCTAGTTTTAAGTATAGCCAAACCTGCTTGAGGGGGGCTCTTCCTTTCTCGCACCAGTAGTACCACAAATACAACTACTCGGGCACGAAAGGTATGATCTCGCAACAACACATCCAGTACGCTCAGTCTGCAAGTGATGAGCCCTCAGCACAACACACAGCGAAGCAGGTATGGAAAGTGATGACTTGTCAGCGACGCATCCAATACACATGAATTAAAAGCGATAAGCTCTCGCCAACACAAGATCCATAAAATCTCTCCATTCAGCATCCACTCCACCTGGACCAACCGTGGCATCTGCACAGCTTCTCCAGACGCCGCCGGCAATGAATTATTTATATCATCTGACAGACAACAGCAGCATCCAACGTTCCTCACTCCCGGACACTAATATTGCCGACATTCCACCTGTCAAAAGTAGCAGACAAGGAACTAGTGGACGCGGCATTATTTTCTTCGCCAGACAATGGACACGGCGGTTTTGCCTTCAGAAGCTTTCCCTTTTTTCTCCCCCTCCTACGTCTTCTTCGTTTATTATTATCGTTTCGGTAGTCGTTTTATTCCGAAAGGCGACAAATGGCACCTCTGAAATTCCATTCTCCCCTTTATTTCCACTCAATTTTCCCCCTCGGCTGAAGCGTTTTGTCTCCAGCTACCTGTGCCTTCCCAACTCACTTTCCGCTCTATTGCCCGATGCTGTGACGCGAAAGTTGCAGTAACAAGTTCTCAGCCTGTGGACCGGTAACCGAAGCTCCCGTCTGCGAGAGCCTGTTTCGGATAAAACTTTGCAGCCATGAAGGCTGGAAGGGGGGGAGAAGCCCTCTTATGTATCGTCGCCACATTTTGTACATGAACGTAGAGCCTCCCCGATGGTGTACTGGTAACTTAGTCGCTTGGTAATCAAGGGGTCCCGGTTTCGAGACCCGATATAGGCACATAGTGCTTCGGATCGCACCTTAAACTGTAGGTCCAGTCCCAATTTGTAACGGGAATCTGTGAGGCAAGGCCCCGCATAACGGCAGAGAAGGAGGGAAGGCGAGTGGATGCAGCCTAGCACTACACACTGGTAGTTACAGTCGAATTTTCCTCTTCATCCACTCACTTCCTCTCTCACGTGTTTATTGGTCGAGCACTCTTCAATCACCAGTTCCTCCAGAGACTTATTTTTGTTCGCGTGCTCCAGAGATTACCGGGATAGAGTTTAGGCATGTATACATATAGTTTCCTCCCAAAAAAAATCGCAAGCAGAGGGGGATTTTCTCATCATGTCACCATCGAATAACACCCTGTATATATGTATTCATCAATTATAATATAAGCTATATGTCCTACGATGAATACGTTGATGCGTGATTAGTCGATACTCTACTACACCCTCCCCCCCCCCAAAAAAAACTAATTTAATCATGTATAAATTATATATTTGGTACAAGCAATGCCTTGCATGTGAGGTAGGGTCCTCACTTAGAAATGAAACTGTCGCAAGTTTGTCGCGAGAACGTCAGAATAATTGTGTGGGAGTGTGGGCGGGATGAAGGTGCATAATTGGTATAAAGTGGCGAAAGTTATAGGGAGCAGGATGCCCCTTCCCAGCGTTTAGAAACAACATTTTGACCTGTATTAACTTTCGATCTTCTTCCCACAATCTCTGCCCCCCCCCCTCTCCTTTCACCTGTCCCCTCTGTTATGTGAAGGGCTCGGAAGTTGACCTAAAAAAGAAAAAAACATACCTCTAAAATGATCTAGTTTTTTTAAAGGTCTAAAATAATTTTCGCTCTTCAAAGCTTGATTTTTTCATCAATTACAAGAGAATACTTGAATAATTAATTCGATATTGTTTGCTGGTTTAAATTTTAAACTACGGAAGCAAGGGGAGGGGAAGAAACAATTAAGTGCTAATGATGTATTTATTTCTACTTAAAGGTTGCAAAAACTACACCTCAAGGTTTTTCTGTATAAGCCATTCAGCCCCTTTGAGTGTGCCTTGCACGATATAGTAGGCAGTCATTATCTGAAAATATACTAGTTGTTTCGCAAAAATAATATATATATATATATATATATATATATATATATATATATATATATATATATATATATATATAATCTCCAGGGTGTATCACAAAAAATAGCGCAAAGTGACACAGTTGAAAGTACACGATAATAGAAGCAAAAAAGTTTCAGTAAACATGGGTCCGCAAAGAAGCCGTTTTCGAGATAATTGCTAATGTGTGGATACAAACCGCCACTGACTTCATTGTTTGTAAACGTCGTCCTAGTTGGTAAAATGCTAATAATGTGTGCGAATGTGTGGTTAGAAGCCGTAACTGATTGCATTTTGTAAACACCGAGTGCTTTACTCCTTCCGCGTTCCGAGGTTTGCTCTTTGTTTACAAGACAGAAGATTTCTCCGATAGATGGCGTTGGAATCAAACAGGATGGATACAATCAGTACAGAGAATTGTACATGCTTGTGACCAATTCCGAAATGAACCGGGGGTGTTCGAAAGAATTCGAAACTCAATGCGGAATCGCGTACAGTAGTGCATTCCAGATGCAAGGACGACACTTTGAACACCTCCTTTAACATGTACGAGTGTACAGTAATTGTAATATGTAACATACTAACGTTTGTTAATGTAAGTAAAATGTTCAATTGAGATCTCCAATGACTTTTCTTACTGTATTATTAGCATTTTACCAACTAGGACGACGTTTACAAACAATGAAGTCAGTGGCGGGTTGTAACCACACATTCGCGATTTTCTCGAAAACGGCTCGTTTGCAGACCCATGTTTACTGAGACTTTTTTGCTTCTATGATCGTGTACTTTCAACTGTGTCAGTTTGCGCTATTACTTATGATACACCCTGTATGTATATATTTTTACACAGTGAGTAATTTACTTTTAAATCACAGATCAAAGCGATAATAATGGCCAGCAAGGGAACTTCAAAGTAAGCTTCACCTAGACCAGCGGTTCTCAAAACTTTTCTCTTAGTACCCTTTAGTCTTAACTAAACGTCTAATGTACCCCCACCATAGGTTTTATCAGAATAGTGGGTTTGGGAATTTTTTGGGCTGCCTGATTGGTGGGGTACTTTTGATATGTTCAAGGCGTGTATCTTTAATAGAGCGAAATGGCATTCGGACTGTATGTGAAAAGATCGTAAACAAATAAACATTAGAACCCTATGTTTATTTTTTTATTGGCTGTCCCTGCGTTTTCAATCTTTATGATTAAACACTTTAATTTTCATATATTTTTCCCGAGTTATTGAAAAAACGTAAAGAACAAAAATAAGTTTGTATACAAACTGTCAAGCATAATTTTGGAGTTTTCATTGTAAATCCTCAGGGTTTCTAGTGAGATGGATGTGTCTTCATAGTCTGACACAGTTTCTTGATGTCTGGTTGTGCACTAGAAACTCCAAATTTAGTATTTTTCGGTAGCTACTTGTCTTTAAAGGGAAATAAACACCAAAACTAAACTACAAGTGTATAAGTCAGTAGTGGAACTAATTCTACTATAGGGAAGTGAAAGCTGGCCAGCAAGAGGAAAAGAAGTAAGACAAATAACGACAGTTGAGATGAAATGCTTCCGTAGAATAGTTGGGAAAACGAGAAGAGATAGAGTACGAAATGAAAGAATCAGAGAAGAATTAAATAAGAAGCCAATAGAAGAAAAACTGACACAAAGACAATTGAAATGGTTCGGACATGTGATAAGAATGGACGAAGATAGAAAAGCAAAACAATTTATGAAAGCTAAGAACAGAGGGAAGGAGAACAAGAGGTAGACCCCGAAAGTCATTCGAAAAAGGAATAGAAGAAATAGGTCAAAAGGTAGGAAAAGGAATAAGAGAATTGAAGAGGATGGCAAATTCACGAAACAACAGGGAAGAAGAAACCTTAAAGATGATAAAAATGCAACAAACTACCAAAAATACTGAAAAATTACCTAAAAAAAGGCTGGAAAATGCAAAACATAAACAATGTTTTACCGGATTTCGAACCCGGGACCACTTGAATGCAAGGCGACGACGTTACCACAACTCCATCGGGAAGCCCGGGGCAGTCTGTGTGGCACGCTGAGAACAAAGGTATAGAAAAAAAGAGGTCATAGAATTTTAATTTCAAATAATCATTAAGAATGAAAAAAAGAGGAGGAAAACGAGTGACCGTTGAATGTCTCAACAGACAAATTGGAACCCTCGGACAGGAAACTTAACAAAGCAAAGAAGAAAAAAAGAACCTAGCGATTGATTTACGGTGGACGAACTTGGAGGCAGCATTTGCGGGTGCTTTATTACCCAATATTTCAAAACTACTCTCCTCTTATGCAGACCGCAACGACAATTTGAGGAAGCAGTTCTTCCTCCCTCGGTTTCCTCTTGTCCTTTTGTGAAACAAAAACAATGGGTCTTGTCGGAGAAGCAATGAAAGAAAGAAAAAAAAGAGTAAATGAATAATAAGTATGCTGGTCGGATAAAGTCGAGAGAAAGGGTAAATCCGACCGGCCAACCAAAGTCTGACTCAGCCTTGAATTCTTATTCCGAATATCCGCGGTACTTAGCTACGAACAAAGGCTGTCGGCGTCTTGACATGACTTCCACAAGACAATGCGTGTCAGTCCAAGTTGACGTTGCGATTAACCTGAGCGTTGTTGCTTCCATTAGTTTGTCTTGTCTTTTTCTTCAATGTTGGCGGGGGATTTTTCTTGGAAACTTTGCTGCGGAAAGTGACAGTTCATCCCCCTTTCCGGCTTTTTTCCCATCTCGAATATGTTTTTCTTTAGAATGGACGCGGGTGTCATATTACACCGAGTAAAAGATCGTTGCGCAGGATATGAAGCGACTGATGAACAAATCTTGGCATGAAACAAGTTACGGATAGTGACGAGACGAAACGAGATGCAGTCGAGTTGAGTCTTGTTCTCGGGACCGTCTCGGTATCAAAGCGAACCAAAACCATAGACGTCACACTCTGAGCAACTTCACCAGGCTAACATTAGTTCAAGAAGGACCCGAAGAGATGGCGAAAAGAAAATATCAACAACCTACCAAATGATATGAAAGCAGAAAATATGACAAGTCTAGAAAACAAATTGAAATATAAAACTATTATTAATTTATAAATATTATAGCGTTAGTAGTTAAATTGTAAATTATAGAAATTTTGTAATTATATTTTTTGTCTGAACTGTACTGAATCCCAAAATACCAATGTATATGGTTTATATGGAGTAATAAAATTCAAATTTAACAAATCCACAAGTAATCATCTTGCTGTGCCGACCTCTGTATAGGAGTGCTTAGCACAGCACGCTGCGGGGCCAGCGCTCCGGCCTGGGTGTTCTTTGTGAGTGTCCATTCATCAAATCATCACTCATCCTCACCTTCGCGATTAGGCAAACGTTGCAGAAAAGCGAAATAAAACTAACCAAATCAATGAACCAATCACCTTGTATGTGTAAGTCGTCTAGTAGAGTCAGATTACTTTCGCAACATCTCCAGAGCTGACAGAGCGAGTCCAGTTAGCGAGCCTAGTAGGCGTGTAGAACGTGTACAAGAGTGTGAACGATACGTGCTGGGTTGAGATGACGTCATCGGCTCGCTTGTTCATTGGTGCCTTCGAGTGTTGTGACTGGCACTCAAGCTCCAAATGCGTAACAGCCAGGGATCAGGCACGTCCGAACTTATTTTGGAGCGGGGGGCAGGTTTCCAAATCCGTCAAACAGATTTTACAATCTCTTTTCCATATATATATATATAACAGTCATTTAATATATGAATATCGACAGTGGCTCATAAGAGATAAAAGGAGGATACCAAGAGGCCTCTATTACGGATTATTATATTACTTATAATTCCATTAAACGGTGCTTAATGCAAGAAAACTGAAACATTATGTCTTACGATAATTACCCCAAAATTTCCATCCCTGCCTGGTACTCGATCTTCGCATGCAGTTAGGCATGATGGTATTGAGGCATTTCCTTTAATGATTACTAACAGAACTGAAAAACATGCTAATTTTAAAAAGGGGATGAAGTACACGTGCAAACGTATTGAGAAAATCCATGTTTCTGAAACTTTCTGATCGATGTGTTGCAAAGAAAGTTGCCCGTGTTCTCATTTACCATTTCATCATTTTATAAATCGTAGTATAATTTTAACAAAAAGGAAGGAAGAATTACATGAATGAAAGAGTTATTAAGAAATAATAGATTTAGTCTATTTTACTTCACTTTTCGGCCATTTTTGGCTAATCGCGAAGGCAGTCTATGAGATTGAGGGAATATGGTATCTACTATTTTGTATATATTTGCTATATTTTTAAAATTTTTACATATAAAACATCTCTGCTTCTAAAGAGGCGCAAAAAAAGACCGATTCTTTCACATTTTACTGATATTTGCAAATCTCAGAGATTGAGCTTAAAAATTGAAACTCTCAGTAATTTTAGAGCATTTGCTAGGCTAAAGTGTTCCAACGAAGACTTTCAAATGTAATGCATGGTTGGAGGGCCGAGGTATCAAATATGGGTCAAGTCGCCACGCCACGCCAACAGCTTTAACATTAGATATTTTGATCTGTAATTATCATAGCAGCTAGGTACCTGGTATTGCATTTGAAACATGTTTAGGATATAAATAGGAGACGCTTGTAAGTTTGCGCGTGTGTGTGCGAATTAAAATGTATATGTAACTAATAAGACTGTAGATGGCAGTCAGTGTATTGGCTATGGTCCACAGTACGAAAAATCCTGTCGGAAGATTTTGATGCTTCAAAGAAATTAAAGTAAGATAGTCATAAATCTATTGCCCCATCCCTAAAGCTTTTAGTCCTGCTGCCTTTTCCGAAAAGAATATTTCGGATGTCCCTGGTCCGTTCTTGGCATAGAAACCAAAGGCTTTCCAATTTAGTTCTTCCTTCATGCCCAGGTAAGCGTGGCGTCATTTCCTCGGCGCCGCCATTGACGCACAGACTGCGCGTCGAAACTTCACTATTCCTTTGTCTGCTTGGGTATTTTTGTAGCCAAACTATGATTGATGGCCGCAAAACAACCGTTTCCTCCCTTAAGTGGACAGGGGAAAGTGTGGTTAGTTCTTCTTTGTTCTCTGTGGCGCTCTAGACTAACAGATTCCTCGGTGCAGATAAACTGGATGGAGCACAAGAATAATTCGATGAATTTCGGAAATAGAAAGTTGTTTTTGGAAACCCTGGTGGCCGACATTGGAGGATAATGGATGGTAAATGATGGGAGGCTAAATATGAGCATTTCTTATTTACTTATTTCTTCAAAAGAGATGCGTTATGGATAGTTGAAGTGTTGCAATATGAATATACATTTCTCTGAGTGTCGGGAAATTTAAAATTCTGTCTAGAGATGAGAAAAGGAGCACCGAATCAAATTCTGGAGTAACATAACGCACGTTTAGCGTTACCCAAATTATACCAGTAACTGTTTAGGGTACTTTACTTAAGTTACCTTTCTCAAGTCAGAACCAGCTGATTTATTTGCTACAAAAAATATAATTTCGTATTTCCTACAAATGAAGAGTGGCGAATGCCACCAGCAGAATCTTGACTGACACTTGTAAGCATACTCATTAAGAATGTGTGTTGGGATCATATTTAACATAGTCTGTGGCTTTTTGTAAAGTAACGCAGATATTTTTATTAGTTTTACTATATTGTATTAATAGTGTTATTATCATTATACATTTTTAATATTAGCTATTTTCATATCTTGTGTGAGATGTTATCTAGTCTGCATTTGGGTATTCTATTCTTTGGTTACTTTCAGTGGCGGAGTCAGAAGTTACAGTTGGGAGGGGCGAATTTCAGTCGGGAAACTCACCTCACTGAGAATCAATTCTAACCTGGATTGTTTTATGCAAACAATACATAGGACTGTAAACAGGAAGGAAATTAACTTCCACGTTCTAGAGGTCTTGCAAAAATAGGTGTCCATGGAGATGGTTATTGTTGTGTATCGTTATCATAATTCCTCCCGTTGCCACGGTAAACTGAACGATGAGGTCTACAGTGAATAAACAAAAATACAAAAATATATTCTCTCAAGAGGTCTCGGGTTCGATTCCCTTTTGAGGTATATTTCACAGTGGTTCGGATCCAAATTTAAACTGAAGGTTCAGTTTTCATCAGCATATCATGAGCATAAAGTGGGGTTGGATCTCAAACTTTAAAAAAAGTATTCTCGGGCCGTTAAACTTTGAGATAAAATACAGAACATTTGAATCTTTAAAAATAGTGGGAGGGGCGATCGCACCTATCGATGTCCACTTACGTGGGTTAATCGTGACGACAATCACAACTGCCATGCCTTACCCAGTATTCAAATGTAAGGCTTCGTAGCACGTTGCGGTAACCACTCCGCCACGAGGGCTGGCTGAGTAGGGGACGGATTTTTTTAAAGCTGTAGTATCAAATTTTTAATACGAGAGTGGAAACATGCTATATTTGGAACAAAACCAAGTACATCATAACACGTTACATTTTCACAGTAATTTCCCCAAGGCTAAACCATCGTTACAACTTTCGATGGCATTTTATTTCGAAGAGTTGAAATTTGATACATACATACCCGTGCACGTGTTTGACTTCGGTTGAACCTTTCTACAACTGCAAGAAGTTTCGGGAAGAGACCGTTTCCAGCTATCCGTGAACGCTACAATCTGGAACCCAAGTTTTTCTGGGGAGTATTTCTAATAAAGCACTGTTCACTTGGTACCGCCGAAAGAAGAGAGCGAGAAAAAAGATAGCTAAGGGGGTGGGGAGAAAAGGGGATTCCCCATTTTCTCCGTTTCCCAGTATGAGATTTCCCCGTATATATCCCCGCTTCCCGTGATTTATACCGATTCTAGCTCCGGGAAAATTGGCTGTCGGCTGCAGGCACTTCGGGACGTGTTTATGAATCGTCAGGGAATTGGTTGGCTGAAATACCTTTGTGCTTATATATTGAACGGAGTGAGTTTTATTTAAACGTAATATTGCGATCCGGGGAGGGTTCATATACTGGGGAAGGAAAATATTTTTGCCCGTTTCTTCCCCCGCCCGCCCAACGCCTTCCATATCGTGCTTCCTCCAAGAAATTGATGCTAAAGAAAATATAGAGACAATTTCGTCAGCTTTGTGAAAAAGTCGTAGATTCTCTCGCTGGCTTCGGTGTTGGGGGGGAAAATATTTCGGGTTCTTTATTAAGATTTTTTTTCTTTCGGTTTCGGGAGCTTGTTGCTAGGGACGATACCGAGACAAGGACGAGACCGAGGGTTGCTCGGAAGCAATTTTTCGAGCGAATGTCAAATATACTACTTTGTTATTCTACAGCCACTATAAGAACGAAGTTAATCACGTGACTTCTGACTGCATGGGCGTCGGGAAGGGGGGGGGGATCGAAAGGGTTGGAAATCAACATTATTTATTCAAGCTACAAAAAGAAGAAAGCTCGTTATTTTTCTTCAGAACAACAGAAATAAAGTTTATTCAGTCAGTAAGATCGAAAATATTTAATGTAATAACAAAGGAACCAGCTAATGTATTTTTATTCAAATTCCACCATTTAACCCAGGAAATAAATAGTTGGTTCCACAGTATAAAAAAATACAAAAAATAGACTTTTATGTGCGAATTTAATCAACATTAACGTATCTAAAATTTCCCCCATAACTTTTCAACCTTTTCTTGAACGAGGTATGTAAAAGTTAATAACAAATGAGAATAACTGTGCATTTGAATGCACTAAATGTATGAAATGTAAAAATATAATGACAAGCAGTTCTGCTGGATATTCACTCATCTGGTTGGTTGTCTAGAAGTCTTCCCAAGGTATAAAAATAATAATAACAATAATGATAATAAATTTGAATAAAAGTTATTTATTTTTATTAGATTATAATAATAATACTCGTAATCCTTATAATAATTATTATTATTGTTATTAATCCTACTATTCAAATTTTATCAATGCCCTGATCCCCCTACAAAAATTTCTAGCTACACCTATGCTTGCGAGAAACAGTTCCTTTGCAGTGCGTTAATTGTGCTGTTATATATTATGTGTTATGTGCGTGCATTGTCCATGAATATATTGGGCGTACCTTTACAGCTCATAATATAAGGTCCCACAACTTCAGCTCAGCAGCTAAATGGATGATATTCAATGTGACGTCAGCGGCGCAGGGCATGATGGGGAATCTGGCCAAATCCGCACGTGGTGCGGCTAAATCTGGCAAACCACAGCAAGCGTGAAGCGAAGCATATGCCGCGTGCATGAAAATGATCAGATGCTTAAAATTTTTAATTGTATTATTGTAGACTTTCAAATGTAGTTACCTTTTGGTGGATTAATACGTTGTGTGCAGGTGTGTGTTGTGTGTATGCCATTGTTTATGTATTAATTGTGAGAGAACATCAAACATTCAGACAGTTTCGTCGGTGGTTAAGATGGCGTGATTTTTCCAATCCGGGGTGAAATATGAATCGTATTTTAAGGCTAGCGTTATATGGCTTTTATGCTCCTCTTTATATCCGCATGCTTTGCAACGCGCGTGATTGCTGTAAGATCTCTAATAACGTTCACAAAAAATGAAATGCTGCTTATCAATCAGCGGATGCGTTCGCAGTATGCGTATATATTTGTCCGTACAGTATATACTTTTCAGCATATCTTCTATGGCTGTCTCAATATACATACGAAAAGTGATAATGATACGTTGCGGCCTTAAAAAAATATGGTACACAATTTTGTACTTCGGAACATTTCTATAAATTATTATTTTCACGAGACAAAGTTTGACTTTAATTCAATTTTTTAAAAAAATATATATATATATATATTTTTTCAATTCCCCTCCACCGGGATCCTTCGATTACAAGGGTGATAGCATTAGCCACTGCACTATCGGATAGGCCCGATTGATTCCTTGAGAAACAGGCTTCATAGTCCTGTATTTTTTTCGTATGTTACGTAGCTTTATACAACGTTGTTTTGTGACAAATAGCATCTTTTTAGATAGTCTGATCATTGTTACTAGTCTTAGAAAAATTTGGAAAGACTACATTTGGCATATAATCGTTATATTTGTACCTTGAATCACTGCCACAAAAGTTGTGATCGCAAAACTTATGGGTTTCCAACACGCTCCTAAACGTTTGCCGGAATCATGGCAGCGGGCGTGCTTTCGCGCAATGAATTGTGGGGGAAGTTGTTCGCTGAATATCATCCATTGAGTGGTATGGGTTTATCACATGCACTAGACCTGGGCGCCAGATTCCTGCACAGTTGTCAATGGAACAACCAATAAAATTTCTCACAAGCCAAGTAACATTGTTTCCATTGACTTCGTTCTTACAATGAACATAGAATAAGCAACTTATTCGAACATACAAAATGAGTGGTTGTCTGATATTTTTTGACCCCGCAAGAGTCAAAAAATAGCAATTAGAAAGAGAATTCCCTATTATCCCTATCTTTAAATACTTCCATGTGTTGCACGTACACATTAAAGCATACTTAAGAAATTTTTGGTGTCAACTTTCGTGTACTTGTTGCAGTTCACTTTCAGAAACAGGCGTGATGTGCGTCTACGTGTAAAGAACGGTAGTGTGTCTACAGGTAGAGACTATTTTATACACGTAGTTAACGTAATCTATGTAAGCAATACGGCGTACGGTAATGATTTAGCAAAGGGCGCTGTAGAAATAAAACAAAATTATACTATGCATCAGTTGTTAATGTGTGAAAAGAACCTTATATACACTTCTCTACAATTGCGAACAATTTATCACGGAAGAAAAAACGCAACAAACGAAATATTCCAGTGTTCTATTGGAGAAATACTACTTTTGCCCCACTACTGCCATCTATTTTTTTCCATGCAAATTAGCTTTCTTCACAGTTGATGATAGAAAGAGAAAAGAGAATTTTTGTTGCAAATAACATTCTTGTCAGGTCGTTAGGAACAAATATAGTTGAAAACGTCACTTTCCTTTCATGAAAACCTTGAAAATCAATTTTAATGTAGTTTAGAGCGTCTACGTAGTCGGTGTAAACTACAACCTAATGTAATATACGCGTGTAGATTACGTGTATATGTAGAAGTAAACTAATAGTGTACGGCACATCACTGCAGGCAGTAACAATCTCACCTTACAATCAGATCTTTTTGTTTGTCCAATGTATCTCTCTAAGAAGAAAATCACTTTTCTTTTCAGCGCAGCTTCGGAAATGCACAACAAATAATAAAGAAAAATGTCCTGACATTCCAACTAGACAAAATTGAAACGAGGCAATGCTACAAAAGCGACATCAATAAAAAGGAAGAAAAAGTTGAATAACGAAAAGACAGAAACGTGAAGCTAGTAACTCAAAGGAGCCAAGCTAATGGCAGAAAGGAGTCCAATTTGGTATTCACAATTCGAAACGACTGGGGAGAACTGTTGAACTCGGCAGCTGTAGTCTCTCGCAGTAAATTTAATTAAAACGAATTAAAGTGGAGACCCGGGTGCCGGTCGGGAGGGAAGGGGGGAGGGTTTGTTACTACCAAAGGCGGAAGGGTGGCGCTATTATCTAAGGTCTGGTCTGACGTCATTGGTGAGGTTCGCAGGACAAAGAACACCATCTTGCTGCCAGTTGACGGATGTCGCGGGAACTGAGGAGTGACGTTGGAAATCGTCAGGCAGAATTGGATTCAGACAAGTGGATGTGGATGGGTGGGACGTGGAGTCCTCAACCTGTGGTTCGCGAGGCTGAGGAGGATAACGGTGGGGGATGGGGAAGAGGTGGAACTTTGCAATTAATGTCCTCTTGATGCTAGACGAGGCAGACGTGTATTCAGGCCTTATCCTTTCTCTTTCACTCTCTACTCTCCGTCGATATATCTTCTACTTGTTTTCTCTGCAACTATCTATATCTCTCTCTACGCTATTTCCTCTCTCTGTCTCTCTTTCTGTGCTTTCCCTATCTGCCTATTTCTTTCTCCCTCTTTACCGATTTCTCTATATTTATTTGTTTCTGTTTATCACCCCTTTCCCCCTCTCTCCCTCTCCCTTTCTCTGTAACTGCACAAACTGTTGGTTCAGTCCCGTTTACCCTTTGTGCGGGGCACCTACTATTCTTTAACTACTTTTCAAGGATAATTCCTTTTAAAGCGGTTCAGGAATGGTTTCATGTTCTTCGTTTACATGTTCTTCAATTGATGATGAGATAATTTCTCTTCTGGACAGATTGTTGTATTTTTTCACTTTTCTATATTTTTGGCCATTTAAACAATTCTGTCGGGATCCCTTGACTACAAGATGACTACCATGCTATTACGTTATCGGGGAACAAGTTGTATAAAAGATAGCAACAAAATAGAACAGGGTATCCTTCCCAAGGATATATTAAATACTACTACTACTACTACTAATAATAATAATACTTTATAATGGCTGTCATTTGATTATTGTTATTTATATTTATAGTATCAGCCTTCAGAAAATACTATCGACATCCATGCTCTCGTCCATTGGCGTACGCAGGGGTGGGGGAGCTGATGGGGCGACAGCCCCTCCAAGAATTCTATCAAAATTTTTCAAAAGAAAGCAGTAAAGAATGGAAAAACCAAAGCCGAAAATGGAACCCCACTTAAAATGATGCACGACTGCAATTTTTTTGATCTTTGAACAGCTTTCAAAACAAAGGCTACAATTGTAATTACGAAATATTGTATTGTGTATCACATCCCCCTTCTTCCTAGAACGCAGCTATTTGATGTACGGTCACGTGCAATAAAAATGGGACACCTAGATCCTGAAATAGTTGCTTCCCTGCAAGGTGTTATGTGTGTTGCCTAACTTCCACCACCGCCGTGTCGCACTTTTATTGCCCGTGACTGTACATCTAGTGTTCTGGTCTGTCAAAAAAAAAAAAAACATATTTTCCAACCAATAACACAATTACAGAAAAAGCCGCTATCGCCCCAACCAAAATGATCCTAGGCTCAGGCGACCGGAAAGAAACCTTTTTTTTCCTTCCTTCAACCCCAACTTTTCTCGGGTGCCCCCCACCCTCTCAAAGACGATACGACAGGCAGCGGATCGAGTCTCCAAGACAGCATCCAGCGTCGGTGAGCAGAAGAATAATTCCAGGGTTAAACCAGTTTGTCTCTAAGTGGCGCGTTATCTCCCTTACCCAGACGCGAGGAGGATTCACCCCCCTCCCCCTTTCCCTTGAAAGAGATTCCTCTCCGGACGAGCCGAGTTCTGAACCCGGAGATATTTCTCCCACGATGTGACGTAATGTCTTAGAAACGAAGTTTCTTCCCGGAGGAACTTCTTCGCGTTCCCGAGAAGGTGGAAAAAGCAGGAGGAGGAACTTTTAAAATTTACAAACGTTAATTTAGTTTTCCTTATCTTTCTCTGCTAACCAAGTCGCTTCGGGCAATCGAATAAGGCCTTTGCATACAATCAATCTAATTGCTAAGAACTTGCAATAATCTAAAACAAGCACTGGCTCTTGCGGTGTGTAGAAATTGTGCCTTACCTACCGTCAGAGATTGTACCGAGACACTTGGCAGTATCTTGTGCATGACGAGGTCTGTTCAGTTCTCGGGCTTCTGCCAAGCCCAGGGATTTACCATTAGGCTATCCTAGGCCTAGGGACAGCACAAAAATGAGACGCTGAAGGGGCAGTAGTGGCAAAAACCATTGACTATAGCACAATAAAACAACATGTCAAGTACTGGGATCTCTCGAGGTGAAAAAATATCTGACCACACTGTACTCACTGTTGTCATTAACGTTATCACTTTATCAGATTACGAATATTCCAATGTATTTTAGCATATTATTTCAATATATTTCTAAAAAAAATATAATAATGTTGAGAAATTAATTTAGTGTAATTCGATTTTTTTACTATATCGCCCCGAAAAACAGCACAGAATTTAAAAAGAATGTGCACATTACATATTTTAATATAGTTACATATTTTTACATGTTTCAGTGCATTTACTTACTTTTTTACATATTGGCATGTTTTGGCTACATAGAAATCCAGGCCTTAATAGTTATATATCAAACAACTGAAACATTTCAACTACATTAATTTTGTATTGACCGTTAAATTTTCACGGTAAAACAATGTAAATTCACGGTAACCCCTAACACTGTGTTAAGGATCAATATCCGTTTTGTTAAATCAGCAGATCCCTCCCCACCCCTCCCCTCCACCTCAATATCTCGAATAAGAAACTAATATGCTTATATTCCCCAATGGTTATGAACGGTTCCGGATGGTTGAACAATGGCAATGAACTGACGTCAATTGGAGCAGTGACAAGTACATATAGCTCGAGCGGTTCCCTATTCATCATGTCATGTCCCTGAGCCGACGTTAGAACCACAAAACAAGCAAGTGGAACATGGGCAAAACACACACACACACAAACATACACGTCGCTTTCGAACCAAGCTCACCGGAATTGCTTTGAATTACTATATTCTCTCCACGTACAGAGAGAGAGGGGGGGCGAAAAAAGAGGGAGCATGCCAACAACGAGGCTAAAAAAATGAAGAGGGGGAGAAAACTGAAATTATTTTTCGCTTAACAAATTCGGTAGAAGTTCATTTCGTTGAAATGCCGCAAAATTAAAACTACCTTCCTCCCCCGTGTACCTCCCTCCCCCCTCGTGTTTTCACAAGCCATGTACTCTCCGCAATATATATTCGTGCCGGAATGAAAAACTGGCTGGATAAAGACGTGGCAATTTTATGCTCGAAAACGTGAAAAAAAAAAAGTTTGCAGCGTCTAAATTTCACGATTTCCATTGCATTTTCGCACCACTACTATGGAAGTTACTGAACTCGAAATGAACCAACGTCATGGTAATGTTCGCTAGCGTTCATAGCAGCCTTGGCCGGTGTCGTAAACCTGGCCAGCGAGCCTACATCGTCAGGCTGCTGCGTGTAACGATGCGCAGTGGCTTCCGCACATGCGCAGAACGACGAAAGGAGGTCCATGGGAGGAGCAGCGCTTGAAATGTCAACGGAGAGACTCGCATCCAATGTTATGACCGCGGATGTTAGGGAAATAAGCGAGCTATATCAAGATGAGGCTAGTTCTAGTTCTCTCGCATCGTTCTGCAAGCCTTGCACATCATAATGTACACATTTCGAAAGCTTGCTAGAAATAAGACTGAATATTTAAGCCGATCTACATCGATAGTATGAGAGGTGTAAGCATAAAATCTCAACTTCCCTTCCACCTAGTACACCCTGGATTGCATTTTTTAGACTAGCGAGGCTCTGGCGTCTGGACTTCAGTACGATACCCAGTATTGTTCTCTTTGGGCTCATGGTGTGTCCATTCATTCTTATCTTCACGATTGGCAAAAGAGGCAGAAAAGCGAAGTAAAATCAACTAAATCAATCAATTTTACCAGATACTGAGACCCCAATATGTAACGGAATTATACTCAGATCTTACTGACTTTGTTTGATACTAGTACTGAGATCAAGAACTATAAAAACGGGTCTGTCACAATGCGATAAAAACTGGTGAACTTTGAAAGAATCCATATTATTTCATACTGAAGAAAATTGTGAGAAATGGAGTTATACAGCATTTTATGCTCTCTCTCTCTCTCTCTCTCTCTCTCTCTCTCTCTCTCTATATATATATATATATATATATATATATATATATATATATATATATATATATATATATATATATATATATATATAAAATCTCAGAGCATTCCCTGGCACATTCCTGGCATCTCCGAAGGAAATTGGCATTTACACGTGCAAGTTCGTCTACTGTAATTCTCACGATTTTTTGTACAATACTCTCTTTTAACCAGTAGCGTACGCAGGATTTTATCAAGGGGGGGGTTATTTCTAAAACTTTCTCCAAATTCACATTACCATTGTTTTATTATGCTTTAATTAAATAATAATAATCACAATTAATTAATAATACTTATAATTAATTAATCAGCTGAATTACTACTAATACCACTATTACTATTAAGTACTAGAGATCTACATAAATATAGTATTTACGAGTCGCGATTAGCCAAAAGGGACAGAAGGGCGACTTTCTAGTCATTCGATTTTTATCAAATTCTGGGAGCATTTTCTTGTTTCTTCGTTACGAAATAATTGTCTGGTCAACGAGGTGAGACATTTTAAGTGTGAAGAAAATCCATAAAAACAAGAAAATATATTAAAATAAATTAAAATAATCAAAGTATGGAACTCATCCAAGGAGCTGCGGTGGTCTGGTTGGTTGGTAGAGCGTCTGACAACCACGCGGGAGATCCGGGTTCGATTCCCGGAATTGGTTGGAATTTTTCCGGCTACTTCCCCTCATAAATGTCCCCGATAATTCACATCTGGATTGTCTCTCTGTTCTTACCAACAAAACATTTTACAATCGTTAAGCTTATTGTCGTTTGAATAATTGTCTAGTCAACAAGGTGAGACATTTTAAAAGAGAGACATTCAAACATGCTGCGGTAAACAATGGGAAGGCGGACTGGTGACTGTTCTTGTCCGCCTAGCCTTTGTCTATACATTAGCAGCTTACAACGAACCAAGAACTTTCTTTAGTTAATTCTCATTGTTCACACAAAAAAAATACATGTTCATTGAACACTGGCTTACGTAGAGGGGTGGCTGAAGGGGTTACAGCCCCTACCAAAATTTTGAGAAAATCAGAATTTTCAAATAAAAATCCGTTAAGATCTTTAAAGAATCAAAATGTGTAAATGCGAAACCTCTTTTAAAGTGAGTCCCGATTACCATTTTTGTCTTTGAATATAATTTTAATAGACTGAAAAGCTCCAAAAAATACGAAATATTTTATTATGCATCCTGCCCTCCAAAACGAAGGCATGTGCTATCCACATTTACTATTCCAGCCCATCACGAAAAAAAAAATCCTGCGTACGCCAGTGTATTGAACATTGTTGCAACTGAGATACAAAACAAGCTTTCTCTCTTTTAAATCATAGTTGCCCTCATATTTTATTTTCAAGAATACATGTTAATTTTCAAGGCTTTCTCTCTGAAAGACGCATGTGTTTGGAATGCTGTGTTTTTTTCCTTCGTGTTGCATGGGAATAATAATTCAGATTATTATTATTTTTATTATTATTATTAGTAGTAGTAGTAGTAATAGTAATAGTATTGTCCTAGATCTTTGACTGTGGTAAGTTGGCCATTTAATTATTTTTTTCCACAGCATTTTTCATAACATTTCACAAGCTCAAGGGGGGGTTTAAACCCCGTAACCCCCCCTTGCGTACGCCACTGCTTTTAACTCACGGATGGTGTGCGGATTGTCTTTGTATACTTTATTTCCCCATTTTTCTTTCCACTTTTATTCAGAACTGACCCTGTTACTCTAAACATTTTTACGAGGTTTCATATAAGCGACTGTCGCGGACCCGTTCACCGGGAAAGACAAGCGATGACGCCGGGCCGCTTGCTGCCGAGTCTCGTAGCGAATGTCAGGGAATGCTCTGTTAAAATTATAAATTATATATATATATGTGTGTGTGTGTTTGTGTGTTTGTATGTGTGTAATTTTAACTCCAAGGGAACACGATAAATTCGAATTAAAGAGAATTCGCTATGAGATCCCATAATGACGTTTTTTGTATGAGGGATAAAGTAACAAGTATAAATTTATGTTGTGGAAATGTGATATGCCGTAATGATATGCGAGATTTAGTTCAACAATTACGCACTATACAGGTAACTATAGTGCGCGTTAAAATTAGGAACGCAGATACCTCAATTCCTTACATTTCGGATTGGTTTTTATTTAGTAATGGACAAAGAAGATTTTTTCGTACACCTAGTGACACCTTGTGTATGCTATGGAGTCTCATGTTCGTGTTTTTTTGAGGTTGCACACCGCACTACGCTGCTGGGTCCCGGGTTCGGATCTATGTGAGTGTCCCTTCATCAATTTCATCATATCATCATCATCGTCGCGATTAGCCAAAAGGGACAGAAGGGCGACGCTAAATGACAAAAATCATATCAAAATATGTTAAACTATGCAACACGAAATCAATGTTCCTAACTCATATTTTGCCTGCACTTGTCATCATTGCTTGGCTACATGCAAAGTAGATGCAATTTCATAAAAACCGAACCGTTACTAGTGACATATAGTAATTGCGGTACTGCACTGGTAAACAAGCGTCGCGTATGCAACTTCCCCTCCCAGCCGGAAGTGCGCACGCGGCGAATTTTGACTACGGTGCCCAGCCCTGCTTACGGCGTGTCAAACGGCATCACTACAAGCTGCTTCTACCGGACCCCACGTCATCCATCAGAGGCCTCGGACACAGCACGCCCCCTGCTGGTCTACCAGAGACTTAACTGAAGGGCGTAAGCTCCCCCTTGACAAAGAGGAATAACCCGAGTTCTCCTCTGCAACCCATCCTCCGAAAACCTTCTCCATGATATATATCTCTGCGCAGTGTTGCCAACTGTGAAGTTTAAGAACTTTTGGTCTCCTGGATTGTAGATATTCACAAGGTGAATATTCTTGTATTTTAGATTATGTATTTCTCAACATCCGCCAGTTGCTTGTAAACCATCTTGAACCAACTTTTGTAGGCGGGTAGAAAGAGGCTGGATTGGCCCAATCAAGAAAGGTTCGTTACCATGGAGACGATTCGTTTTTGTCTTGCACTGTATTTCCAAACCTAACAGCCGCGACGGTTTGGCAATTTATTTGTTTATACCGGCTTTGTATACATGGCGAAGTTAAGGCTTTAATTAATGTAGTTTCTTCCACTTGACCATCTGTTTACAAATAAAGTATAAAAGAAAGAAGAAGAAAATAATAGAGGATGGGCAACTTTATGGAATGTCTCTATTCTCCCCTATACTCCTGGTTCAACAGGGGAGAGCCAAAGACGCATTTGGTGGGAATCCAAGGGGTCTGGGCCCCAAGAAAAACTCGCCAAATACTTATCGGATACCCTATTAAACACCGTCGTCTACAGACATCACGATAGATGTCAGGCTTAGAGGTTGTTAGGTTTACAGGGAAGGCAAGGATTAGATTGGGATCATACGGCTTTGAATTACAGTAGCAAGTAAGATTTATGCAAATTACTGCTTATAATATAACAATATGCATAAAACATTAAACAGAAATTTTACTTTTGATAACTGAATCTAACATCCTTTTCATTATTTAATAAATATTCATTTTAAAAATTTTTGATACATGCAAGCTAGATAATCAATTGGTGCTATTATATCTCTTTTTTCTTATACCGTCTTTCTATCTATTCATGTAATAATAACAATAACAAAATTAATTGTCATATATTATTAATTATTATGAATAGATTTGCAAATTACATTAACGTATTATTTATAAACATATTATTATTATTATTATTTCTGAGGCACTTGGTTCTAATCTCTCCCGAAATATAATTCTAGATAAGTGTTTTTGGGGAGCAGATATTGATTGGTCGACTGAGGGTAAACAATGTGGCAACACTGTAATCATCCTTGACACCTCCTTCATTCTGTTCTTTCATAACGTGGACTATAGTCGTTCCATTCGCAGTGCGATGAACCTTGATCACAAGATACATTGGAATTGCATCCTCATGTGGAAGAAGTGGATATAATGTACTTAGATCCATGACAACGGCTTTTCTTTTCGGAGAGTGAAAACAATAATGCTAGAATCAAACATGTGAGAGACTCAGAAGTACTAAATTCCTCTCACGGAATGTAAAGATCACTACAATTTTTAAACAATTTCAGCCAAACCACCTTTTCTTTTCTGAATTGGTGAAAATTGTGGATGTGTGTCTTTGGGACCGCACAGCTGGTTTCAAGGATTATGCACGTACAGCATTGTATACTCGTGTTGTCTGCAATTCTTTTGACGGTAATGGCGCAATGAATGTGGAAATCGTAAAGAAAATGCGAAGTTAACTCAAAATAGAGTCTAAGAAGGGATAAACAATTACAGGAAGCAAATGCAGACACCAGAAGCTTCCAAAGGCTTTAGAAAGTTTCTATCGGGATAATAATAGCTGCGTGAAGATTCAGCAAGATGGTGTTGGAATGGCATGATGTTAGGTTTCAAACGCTCGATGAGTATAGTGTATGACAACACAAACTTTCACAGCATTTATAACTCTGTCTCGGTTATCTCTGGAGCAAACGAACGAAAACAAGTCTCTGCGCAAATATTGACGCGAGACGGCTCCACCAATTAACACGCCAGGGAACGGGATTGCATGGAGGGGGAAAGCGACTGCATTTACCAGCCTTCGCAGCAGCGTGTACTGCTTCACTCTGCCCACTCGACCCCCTCCCCTTCTCTGCCGCTATGCGTGTCTTTGAGTCTCGTTCCCGATCTGATCTGAATTTATAAACATCAGTTTCGTCCTCGTATTTGTCTGGAAGGACAAGGCACTGTGTCGTCTCCAGATTAGAAATGTAAAGTATAAACAAATCTTCACAGTGTATAGAAGCCTTTTGAGGTTTGCGTTTAGTTTGAGTTTTTGTTTCAAGTCCACTTTATGCACAGAAAGGCTAACCGGGACTGGACCAACAGTTTAGAGTGGGATCTGAACCACTGTGTGCTCCCACCGGATCTCGAACCCGGAATCCCTTGGTTACAAGCCGACGTCGTAACGACTACGCCATCGTCACCATTAATGCGACGTAAAATATAAAAAAATACGAACAGAAGTAGTGTTTAATAAGTATTATTTGCGCAAAACTTTATGTATATCTGGAGGCGTAGTGGCAGCGTCGTCGCCTTGTAATGAAGGGATCCCGGGTTCGATAACCAATTGTTCGTATCCCACTTTAAATTGTAGGTCCAGTTCCGATTAGCCTATCTGTGCATAAAGTGGACTTATAGAAAAAAAATCAATTCGATATAACTATAATCGCGAGACTTTATGCGGGGGTTGCAACATTTGCAAAGTAGCATCTGTACAGGGTGAGCATAAAGTCTTTCCTGATTATGATTTTTTTTACGTTGCGCCTCGGTTACAGGAATTTCAACCATGGGTAGTGTTTCAACAAGATGGTGCACCGCCACACTGGGAGTTAACTGTTCGCCAGTTCTTGCATGACACCTTTCCAGACAGATGGATCGGTAGAGACGGTCCCATATCATGGCCACCGCGTTCGCCAGACATAACCCCTCTTCACTTTTTCTTATGGGGTTACGTTAAGGACACAGTGTTTAGTTCACCAGTTCCTGATATGCAAACTCTTCAGACACGAATACGGGATGCTATAGAGACGGTGACGGAAGAGATGTTGGCAAAGACATGGAGAGAAATTGAGTATCGCCTAGACGTTCTAAGGGCAACAAAGGGAGCACATGTCGAAGTGTACTGAAGTGTACTGATAACAAAACATTATGAGTTAAGCTACCATTTCCAACAAACCGCATATCTGTATCTAGCATAGTTCTTTAGCAATAAAAGTTTGTAATCAGGGAAAGACTTTATGGTCACCCTGTATTACAAGCAACATTTGCTTTAAAACCATCATTATTGCACTAGATGGTCCAGCTAAACTCTGGAACTGGCCAGCAGAGATTCCAGGTTCGAGTCCTGGCCTGGGCATTCATAGGTGATGGAAAAACTTAATAGGTCCCTAGACGATGAGGCCACATTCCTTCGTTCAAATAAACCCCACCTACTGGATTCACTCAACCCTTTCAGATTTTAGTGGGGAAGGTCTGAGTTGGCTACACTAGCGCTGTTCCTTCTCCATCCAAGTGACTCCACAGCAGGACTTCTCTCACCCCATCCGCTGTTTTCCAATAGTGGCCCCTCCTCCTCACATGCTCACCCCATCCCCTCTACGAGGGCAGCTGTGCTTTCTAAGCTAGCCAAGCTCCCTCTCGCCCGTAGACTAGGCAACAAAACAGCAGACCCCTGGCTTTCTGTCTCTTGAAACTTGCTCCACTGGGCTTGATGTATTGGCAAAGTTGGAGAAATTGTGGCAATAATTCCAGGCTTGGATTCGGATTGATGAGAAACTTCTGTATCAAACTTCACGCTATGGTGAAGCTGGCTTGCGTCAAAATTAGCTGATTGATAATATAAATGCGAATATCATTACCAGCCGAACTTTGCTTGTAAACTAGTTTCGGGACTGTATTTTTAGCGGTAAGTACAACTTTACTGCAAAATTCAATAATTAATGGTTTGTATTTCTTGGTATGTTACGATCGGATCATGGAAATGAATTCATGAAATAGACGGAATCTTAGCCAGGATTCTAACCTACGACATTCCTCCTAGAACCCATGGTTGGAAATGTCGCGGAAGTAAAACCTCGGAAAAATTCAGTAGTACACCATGGGGTGTCCTCATGGCGTTGTTGTAACGTCGTCGCCTTGTAATCCCGGGTTCGATGCCCGGTGGAGGCACATACTGATTCGGATCTAACTTTAAACTGTAGGTCCAGTCCCAGTTAGCCTATCTGTGCTTAAAAGTGAACTTAAAACAACACTCAATATGATCCATCGAGCTGGATTTAGTTGAACTCTCCTTTAACTCCTTAAATTTTAAATTAAAATAAAATTTTAACCCAATGCCATAATGGATAAATGCAATTGCAATGTAATATATATATATATATATATATATATATATATATATATTCAAGAGCGTACACTTGTTTCTTATGGATATTGTTTATATTTACATTGTTGTGAATTAATTTTCTACTTTGAAATATTTATTGAGAACAGGGTAACAGAATTGAACAGTTTAGCAGGTACTTAAAATTAGAGATGTGCTTTCAAACCGACACTTCATGTTTTTGATCATAGATGACACTTTAATTTTTTGTAAAGAAAAACTGAGGAAGTGGTAATTAAGTAAACAATGAACATCTTGAAAGTTAGTCATTAAAATTAAAATAATGAATAGAGTTAATGCTTGCCCATGTCAGGTTAAACCCCGACAATGTACTTTCAATTTGTATCCAATGTAAATAAAATTGCTTGTCGTGTAAATGTAATAAAAGTATATGAAAAGTGTCGAGCGTTTTCCATGTTAACTGCAAGAATCTTGAGTTGACTAAACATTTGTTGAAATGTTATTTATAAATAATAATGAGAATTATAACTGAGAAATATTAAGTATTTTGTTTTCTCATCTTCTGACTGGCTCGTGGCAATCCATTCGGTGGAACACTCTATCAGCATGGTATTCACCATCCTGCGTTTTTATTGGTGGAGTGAAAGGTGCGGAAATAATGTCCAAATGCCAATTATATGATCGAGTAGTAGCAGAGCGCAATTATCTGATTTCGAATCTGATTTGGAATTGAGAAAATCGTTAGAAGAGAAATCCATGAAAATGCAGGTACGTGTCGGGCCTCTATTGGGTTTTGGCGGGAATGGAAGTCTGCCCCCTCACCCCCCCCCCACCCCTTTCAGTGCAAGAGTCACGCAGTGCCATCAGAGTCGAAAGAAGCCTTTGCGTCATCGATCAAACGGAGCAATTCCTGGTCTGAGAACCTTTTATGTCCTTGGTTCGGTGCCAACAATCTACTTAGAATGCCTCCGAAGCATTCCCGAAGAGGCAGAAGGGGAATGGCTTTGTTCGTAAACCGGCCCCAATTCCTTCCGCGACGAAAGAAGAGAGATGTTGGTTATATTTGCCACACTGTCAGCGAGGACAGGATATTTCCGACTGCATTTTTCGTCGCTTTCAATTAGGCGCCGACATAATTACAAACACGTTGGAACTACGTTTGCGGCCCCTCTTGCTCCATGGGTACTAATCGTTAATCAGAAACCTAAGACGGGTGGAAAGATAGGCTTAGTATGGCAATATAGGGTGCATTGCAGTAAACAGAGCCAGTATGGGCACTGAATATACAAATCGTTCGGAGAGTTCAGTTATATGATTATATAATTAAATCTGGGCAAGCTCAACTAGCGTTTCCTTTTTGAAAGAAAATTAACAATTAGGTTACTATCAATTAGCCTATCGCGCTGCCCACTAAATTGGAAATAGATGACTAATCCGCCTACCGGAAAATCTTTTATTATTATTTTAGTAAATTGGAAATAGATGACAAATCGACTTACCGGAAGATCCTTTATTATTATTTTATTACTCCAATTTACTAAAATAACAATAAGAGTTCATCCGTTAGTTGAATTCCCAATTTACTGGGCAGCACAATACGCTTAGCATTATGAATTCGTTGAAAAACGTTTTCACTTCGAAAGGTTGAAATTAAACTGCTAATTATTATTATCACAAATTTAATAAAATATTATACTTATATCTTTTACATATCCGTTACAAATGTACATAAAGGTACAAAACAATGATCAAACTTTTAGTTTTAAGTGATTTTTCCCATCAAAAAGTATCAATAGTTTTGTGCTTCCATCTATGAGCAAAATATATAGAACCTAATAATTTCTAACATATTTTGTCAATTAAGAGTAGGCTAATGGTGACTGAAACTTAAGGTTTTGACCTTCTTTTATGGCCAGGGTGTACAGTGTACGCAACTTCGCCTCTACCTAATGGAGACAGAGCGGCATGGTCAGTGGTCCACCCGGATCTTCCCCGTTTTATATCTATAATTGACCGGATATCAGCCATTATAAGTTTAGATCATTGTCTCAGTAGTGTTCATTTACTTTCAGATAACAAGGGAGATCGTCTTCTCAAACACCAAAAGAATCAAGTCCCACTTACAAGCCCAGACAACTTGCAACCCATTGGGCAAGAACAAGAAAGGAAGATAACTTAATCCTTTCCTGCCTCCCCTAAAATGTACGGGCCTAATTTATTGCACCAAACTCAAACAACTTCTCGGTCAAGTGCCGTATTTAGTCTTCTGGCTAAATACTTTCGTTGTTAGGCTAAATGTGTATTGTTGCTAAGCGATTTAAACCTAACAAGCCACGAAAGCATTCCGCGTTTACGTCAGACGATGAAATACGGCGCTGGTCCAAGAAGGTGTTCGAGTTTGGTGCGATCAGTCATACCCAAAATGTACAAGTTTTATGCAGCAACCGATTCTAGCTTCAAACAGAAAGTTAATTGTACATGCACGAGTATTGCCGTGCAAATTGTCCATGACTATTTTCATTATTTTTTCTCTCACATTCTATGTGTTTTTAAACTATGGATATTTATGTATGCTGGTGCAAAAGTTTTCAACAGCTTGTTTTGGGTTTTCTCTTAATTCTTGAAGTTCTTATTGGGTCAAATAAAGTGCAAGAACATGTTGATGGACAATTTGCACGGTGATACTCATGGATCCCACTGTACATGCTTTTAGTACCACAATATTAAGTTTTATTTCTAAAGGCGGTTGAAACTCGCAAAACCCTGTCTCTTGACAGTCAAGTGAAGAATTCCTATTCCTCCAACAGGTTTGCGCTTACATAAAATTTGATGAGAATTCGTCCACAACTTTATCATAACTTTGCTGACAAACACGTCCCCTCTGATGAGACTAATTAACTAACTACAATCAGTCCTGGTTCTTGACGGAGTAAACAAGGAAAGGGGAAGACAAATAAGAAAGGAAGCGTACATGTGTGTGTTGCATCCCTGGGGGCAACAATTCGAAATTTAACAGATGGGAGCGACCTGGCAAATGGAAGACCTCAGTGCACAATGTTCAGGAGGGACGCGCATAAATTAATTATCTTGAAACACTGCCAGCTTCTCTTCCACACGGTGGTGTGCGTTATTTATATAAACGCACGCACACACACGCATTCAAAAAGCACGCATGTTGCTCGCAAGACACGAAGGAAATGTCCCGTGTAATCAGACTGGTTGCAAGCGGGGGAGTTGGACTAGACAAGTTAAAACAGCCCCCCCCTCATTTCCTGAGTGTTGCTGACTACTTGGCTCGCTTCCAGACGAGTACTGTTCTATTCGTTGACAAAAGACACGGACAAACGTTCTTAGCGGCTGCTACAATGTGGCGAGGAGAAAGAAATGCAATTTTCTGCTCCATGCTGCTTGGGAACACATGGCACTGTCTAAATTAAAGGGGAAGGGTGTTCTCGTTGTCAATTCGCTCTAATAGGCAACATTGTGGGTCATTGTTATGTAACTTTTATTTTTGTTGTTTCAAATTATGTCTTGCGTAGCTAAATTTAAAGGGCAACTCTCAAACACTAGGGAGACGGGAGAGCTTTGGTCTCGTCTCGAGTTTTACAGAGGTCTCTCTCGTTCTCGTCTCGAGTATTACAGAGGTCTCTCTCGTTCTCGTCTCGAGTTTCACAGATGTCGCTCTCGTTCTCGTCTCGACTTTTACAGAGGTCGCTCTCGTTCTCGTCTCGACTTTTACAGAGGTCGCTCTCGTTCTCGTCTCGAGTTTCACAGAGGTCTCTCTCGTTCTCGTCTCGAGTATTACAGAGGTCTCTCTCGTTCTCGTCTCGAGTTTCACAGATGTCGCTCTCGTTCTCGTCTTGACTTTTACAGAGGTCGCTCTCGTTCTCGTCTCGACTTTTACAGAGGTCGCTCTCTTTCTCGTCTCGAGTTTCACAGAGGTCTCTCTCGTTCTCGTCTCGAGTTTTACAGAGGTCTCTCTCGTTCTCGTCTCGAGTTTTACAGAGGTCTCTCTCGTTCTCGTCTCGACTTTTACAGAGGTCGTTCTCGTTCTCGTCTCGACTTTTACAGAGGTCGCTCTCGTTCTCGTCTCGAGTTTCACAGAGGTCTCTCTCGTTCTCGTCTCGAGTTTCACAGATGTCGCTCTCGTTCTCGTCTCGACTTTTACAGAGGTCGCTCTCGTTCTCGTCTCGACTTTTACAGAGGTCGCTCTCGTTCTCGTCTCGAGTTTCACAGAGGTCTCTCTCGTTCTCGTCTCGAGTTTTACAGAGGTCTCTCTCGTTCTCGTCTCGAGTTTTACAGAGGTCTCTCTCGTTCTCGTCTCGAGTTTCACAGATGTCGCTCTCGTTCTTATCTCGAGTTTTACAGAGGTCTCTCTCGTTCTCGTCTCGAGTTTTACAGTGCTCTCTCTCGTTCTCGTCTCGACAAGTCTCGTTCTCGTTACCATCGCACCAAGAACCGAAGAGGTACTTTATTACACCAACTATTGATGCAGAAATGAATGGATACTCTGTTTCCGAAGGTGATGTGACCAGCACCACACACCGACTCAGACGTGCCCCCAGGTAACCATCTGTTAGAGGCTGGGAAAACCCCAGAGCAACTCCGAAGGCATTGACTGGCAAACTTCCACATGAAATCATCCATCGCGAGAATCGAACCTAAGTCCCCCACGTGGCAGTCGGACGTTCTACCTACCGGACCACCGTAGCTCGAATAATGATATATGGCGTTTAAATAATATGGTACGATTTGATTATTAATAATAGTAATTAATAGGCTACTGAGATTATTTTACTACTTGTCAAGTCGCTATAACATATACGTACTTTCATGTAATAATTTAAACACAACTCTGAACATGTATTTCAGAGATTGACCTGTTTCAAAACGGTCTCGTACATACTACTAGTCATTATTTCGTATCTTGCACAACACAAAAATGTTTTATTATTTTTTAAATAACGTATGTAAAGTTGGTACAATTCTAAAACCTTTGTAATTATAAGCTATTGATTTAATAGGACTCCAACATACTTTCACGGTGCGCCACGAAGTTTATGAAAACTCCCGACATTACGAAAAAAAAGCATTTGAAAAATAATCAGAATCAGGTAAGCAGTAATTGCATTTCGGGAAAATGCTTACCTGGTTCTGTTTCGCAAATACATGCTTCCTGATTCTAGTGTGGTGAAACCCCCCATTTTTATTATTATTAGTGCCAATGCACACGAGTGCCACAGTAACACTAATTTTCGTAAACACTCACGTCAGTTAAACTTTATGTCACATTCATGAAAGCTGGGTTTTGTGAAACGTAAAAAGAACCTCGAAATTGTTGAATATTTAAGCCTCCTTACATGCAGTGGGATACTGATTTCATTACTTTTGACATACGTGTAAATGCATACATGCCCCATTTTCCTTTTTGTGATTACATGTGTTTTTGTACACGGCCAGTTGAATGTTTTTCACATTTTTCGCTGCCTTAAAATATGACACGAATTAATATCTACTTCTTTGAATCCTATTTTTCTTCAGAAAGAAGAAACCTATTCAATAATATTCATCCTGCCTCATCAGTGTATATCATGTTTCAATTGTTTTCTCATGTAGCGACATCTGTAATAATTTACTGTTACTTCTTCGTTCATGTGGCATCTGTAATAATCTTTTATTACAATACTGATGCTCCTCTGTTGTGGGTACTTGTTGAAAGGTGATCTAACGAAGTGAAAAGTAACACGAGGGTAATGTATTTTGTTTTAATTAGTCACAATATTGCAACAAATAGCTTCGAACGCTTGGAACGTTCCATTGAATTAATTTGTAGTCAAGGATAGTTGAGGAATTTAACAATACCAGTGATACTCAATGGGATCACTGCAACAGAAAGGTTCGTGGTTGTATAATCAACGGCAAAGATAATAGTAGGCAAATTGTCCATTGCTATTATCATTACTTTTTTTATTCTACATTCTGTGTTGTTTTAAGGAATACATTTGTGTTAATTTGTAGTGTGTATTGTCCTCTGTTTATTGACGTGTATATTTCAATTCATTATCATCACATTGTGTAAAAACAGACCGAATGGAAATGGTGATGGACAATTCACCTACTGTTTCTTTTGCTGTTGGGTGTTTTAACCGGGACAGTCCCGTTTCGGAGGCGTGTCCCGATCGTCCCGTCGATATTATTAAAAGAAGACTATTTGTCCCGTTTTATAAAAATTCCAGGAGTTAGATTAAAAATGAAATCTGAACTTGAGAGGCATTTCATGTTAAAAAAAAAAAAGTGGATAGAATTTTTAAACTAGCGCCATGGCTTCACCGTGGCAAAACAGCCTCTACTGTTTCAAACATTTTATAACAGTCAAAAATTCCACTGTCGTCGAAAATGTTTAGCATACGTGTAGTTTCAATACAAACCTGCAAGAGGAATTTAAATTCCTGCATCTGAACACAAACTGAAAAGCAAAATCTCGCATTGTGTGCCAGATACATGTGGAGTTTTATAAACTGTTGGTGAAGTATGAAGTTTATCTATGGAAGATTTACTTCTAGAACTCCTCATATTCAGCGTCGGGGTAACATCATCAAAGAGTGATCAGGAGAGAAGGAACACTAGAAGTCATACCGAAATTACAACAATTAATACCTTTTGACAACGGGAGATAATATTTCATTCCTTGCTTATGATGTATCATTTATGTGATTCATAATTTAATAATAGCCTCATCGCCTTGTAATCAAGGGGTCCCGGGTTCGATACCCTATGGAGGCACATAGTGGTTTGGATCCCACTAAACTGTAGGCCCAGTCCCAATTAGCCTTACTGTGCATAAAGCGCACTTAAAACATCAAATCAATCGTAATTTAATAACACTAATTATATATTTAACCCTAATCGATTTTTCAGAAAGGGGGGGAGGGTAAACTGACCATCTAGGGATGTCCCGTTTTTAGGTAAAAATATTATGGTCACCCTATTTCCCATAATCTGAAAAACACCGTAGTTTTTCTTTTCGCTTCTATCGCCACAGGAAGCTTTAATTCCAAAAGAAATCTGAAAAAACCCACAACGTCAATTATAAGGAAACTATTAGAGATATGACGATACAATTTGTTTAACTGAAATACTGCCAGTACTCGTAGGTATTTTGAAATATGCACATCAGCCTGTGTGGCTTAGTAATCAATACTACGTGGTTTATATGAGCCCGCTCACATATGCCCGGATTCCAGTGTGTATGCCGTGTATGTTACAACAAGTATTTGTATATCTGCATATTAATCATGTTCGATGTGTGTTTATATTCCCGTACTCTGCATTATTCTCGCTTGCTGCACGTTACTGAATACTTGTTCAACATAACACATAGGTCTATCATGCTATCGTGTTTACTTCTCTCCTAAAAAGGCACTCCCGTGTACATATGGTGTTCAATAACCTGCATAAATTGATTGGTCAGTCAATAGTTAGTAGAATTCCTCATTACCCAATCATATAAGCAGCTTATGTTGAAATGTTTCGACTCCGATAGGTTCTGGGTTCGAAACCTTTGAGTTTGCTCCTCTTCTATCACGTCACCATTCATCGTCATCGTCGCGATGAGTAGAAGAGCGAGCGTATTTCTCTTCTTCGCATTTCTTCCACTTTTGGCTAATGAATGATGAAATTGATGACGGGACACTCCCAAAGTACACCCTTGCCCTGGCCGAATTCGAACCCGGGACCCTTTAGTGGAAGCTTCATTCTCTCACCTGTCTCATTTCTTCATTTTTCATCTTCGTCGTCGCGATTAATCCGGAGAAGAAAAGAGATATAAACTTAAAAGGAAAAATTAATGAAAAATTAAGGAGATTATGTTCGACTGATTTTTTCGTCTAATATTTATTTTTAAAAAAATCATCTTTTGTAACGATGTATATACTTTTTCATATATTAATATTCCAAGGGTACAAACTGGCACTGGAGGTCAGGGGTGTACGAACAATAGACCCTAACTCACAAACTTGTTTGGCGGCCCCCAAAGAGCATCGTGGGAGCCAGAACGTAACCAGAAAGTGCGAAAACGTTGTGACAGATACAAATGAAGTCGGTACCGACACACCCAGCTCGAATAAAGAATACCGCAGGTTATGAATGGTAATGCAGGCTCTCGCTTGATTTATTTCAACGAGCTAAAAAGAAACCTTCTGCTTTGAGGATTATATACGAATAAGAACAACAATAAATCACTCTAATTCCTATTGTTGTGTCTTGATAATTAATTACATACAGCCTCTGTGGAGTAGCGGTTAGCGTAGCGCGCTAGGTTCCCAGGTTCGAATCTTAGGCAATGCATCCTTCTTTGAGAGCCGCAGCATGAGTATGGCTGTTCTTTGTGAGCATCTCTTCATCAATTTCATCATATCATCACTCATCCTCATCTTCGCGATTACCCAAAAGTGTAAGGAATGATAAGTATAAATCAACATGGCGAATAACACAGTACGAAAAATGCTCAAGTAACCCTATCATGGCTGGGCTGCTTTGTCAGTACAATAATGGTAATTATTTCGTTAAAAGGAGGGCAAAAGGAATATCTTATCCGTTACGTACTGGAAACTCGCCATTTCGTATACACTGTTAGCAGTGGCGAATACTGAATCCAAGATATGGGCTATCTCACAATGTCACGTGGTCCTAGGCTATGAATAGAAATAAATTTACCAACTCTTAAGAAATCAGGTTGCCAACTCATAGGAAATCAGGTTGCCAACTCATATGAAATCAGGTTGCCAACTCATAAGAAATCAGGTTGCCAACTCATATGAAATCAGGTTGCCAACTCATAAGAAAACAGGTTGCCAACTCAAAGGAAATCAGGTTGCCAACTCATAAAAAAAATCAGGTTGTCAACTCCAGAATCAGCATCATCATCTCACTGATATGAATAATATTATTTACAATTGCTGATCGATTTTTCTCCTGTATTTTATTCTCTAGACTTCAACTTCGCAGGTAGCCTAGAATATACGCTCCTGACTGCTAGAAATTTAAAATTTACAACATTCTACCGTTAAAATTTAACGGATCCGCCTTGAGGCACGCAAGAAAGGAAACTTTAAAAATTTAAATATGAATGTATTAGTTGTGTACACCGTAAATACATTATTAAAAATGGAATTTTTAACATTACATTATGTACGGTTAACTATGTAATGACTGTTTATACTTCAAAACTATCACGGTTACTTTTACGGTAGTCAGATGGCACCGAAAATTGAAGGTCTTACCGTCATTTTTAAAAATATTTTTTTCACAGTGTACGCCATAATCTTGTAGTAAAAAAAATGTCATAAATACACAGATATTGACTTTACTGATAAACCTTTTTTCAAATAACTGACAAATTACAGGCAGAGATGATAAAACCGACTTTTAATGACATAACTGTCCATTTTCCATCTCACACATTGTTATTTTTAGTTTGATGCCTACCGCAATATATTGAGTCGCTACTTTTGGCGACTAAACAAAACTAAATTTGCATTTTTTACTGGATCCATATTGGAATACTTATTGATAATTAGAAATTCCATTTACATTTCTTTGGCATACACCTTATTTTATTTTGGTAATTTTTTCGTCGCTTTCTGCTCCTCTACCTTTATCGCGGCGACGAAAAAGACTGTTAATTCCAATTCGGAACCATGGAGATTCCATGCAACTATCCACATCAACAATGTCAAATATTGAATTCACTGCATACATTTTTGAGAAGCTACACGTTGACGAAGAAAGAGAAAATACATTTTTTGAAATGAAGAATTTCTTGCAATAAAATGGGATCGTATGTGTAGTTTTGGCGCCTAAAGGTTACATACCTGTATTAGTCACCAAATGGCCTTCCGAAACTGTTGCACAATCTAAATGAAACTTTCCTTTGTCTCAACTAACTTGTACGAATATTATTCTCTGAAGATAATTCACCGTTTCTGTTCTGTTTCGTGCTTCACAGAAAGCTCTCACCGTCGGTTCGCTCATCTTCGGGTATACAATAAACAGAAGTTACATAAAAAAACGTTAGTGGCCATTTCATTAAGAGCATCATGGGGAGCGAAATAAAGCCGCCGTTAAAATCAGAAGTGCCTCTTTGACTTCCCAGAATTTCAGTTAGAAGTGGCAATTCTAGCTCGCTCCAACAACCAAATATAATTTTCTCACCTTACTGTAAGCGGGATATGATTTTCCTGCAGCGAATATTATAATATGTTTAAAGTTTCTTATAGACGCTAAATCGTAAAGTGATTCTGAAACCTTTCTGTCGCGTACCACTTCATTTTACTGTTCAAATGGCATCGAAACCTTCCTGTCGCGTAACAATTATTTTTATTGTTCAAATGATATTGAAACCTTCCTATCGCTTACCATTTCATTTTACTATTCAAATGATATTGAAATCTTCCTGTCGCGTACTCTGTTAATTTTACTATTCAAATGATATTGAAACCTTCCTGTTGCGTACCACTTATTTTTATTGTTCAAATGATATTAAGACCTTCCTGTTGCGTACCATTTCTTTTTACTATTCAAATGACATTGAAACCTTCCTGTTGCGTACCATTTCTTTTTACTATTCAAATGACATTGAAACCTTCCTGTCGCGTACCATTTATTTTTAATGTTTAAATATTTAGGATATGTTACGCGATTACATTGCTCGAAATTAATATGAATGTATTCAACTATTTCCTTTTATTTTTGTTTGCTTGTTCTTTTGGCGGAACGTCCCTGATGTAGTATAACGTTGTCATCTTGAAATCAATGGGTCCCGGGGTTAGATACCCGGTGGAGGCACATAGTGGTTCGGACCACACTTCAAACTGTAGGTCCCGTTCCGATTAGACTTTCTGTGCATAAATTGGACTTAGAAACAAACTAAAACACTTTTTTTTTTGTTGTAAAACTTAAGTTTTTATATTCTATTTGTTAGCTAAACGAGACGAGGCGGAAAAGCAGCAAATATTCAAGTGGTAAATATTGTGTAATAGCAAATTTCTTGTTTGTTTTGACTTCTTAAAGATGTTTTCTTTATATTTTAATAAGAAAGGCTTTGCTTTTATGAATCTCCAGATTTTTTAACTGCTCCGTTAGCTGTTTGTTTAGAACAGTGTTTGGTGTATACCTTTAGCGGTTCATGCAAATGCATCACTTTACAAAACATAGAGATACAGAAAAAGATTAGAATATAGTTCACTAAATATGCCTAAAATATCATACGAGGTACTTGTGAACTTAATGAGAAATTCAAACTCCACTTCGAGATGAGCGCAGTCGGTCATGAATTTTGCGCAATCTCTCAAGAGTCATGCGCAATATCCGATGAGTCGTGCACAATAACATATGAGTCGTGCGCAATATCGAATGGGTTGTGCGCGTTATTCCCATGAATCGTGCACAATATCCCATGACTCTTGAGCAATATCGAATGAGTTCTGTGCAATATCCCATGAGTCGTGCGCAATATCCGATGAGTCGTGCGCAATATCCCATGGGTTGTGCGCAATATCCCATGGGTTGTGCGCGATATCCCATGAATCGTGCACAATATCCCACGAGTCTTGAGCAATATCGAATGGGTTGTGCGCGATATCCCATTAGTCTTGAGCAAAATCGAATGGGTTGTGTGCAATATCCCTTGAGGCGTGCACAATATCCCATGAGTCGTGCGCAATATCCAATGAGTTGTGCGCGATATCCCATGAGTCGTGCACAATATACCATGAATCTTGAGCAATATCGAATGGGTTGTGCGCGATATCACATGAGTCGTGCGCAATATCCCATGAGTCGTGTACAACACTCCATGAGTCGTGATCAATATCCAATGGGTTGTGCACGATATTCCATGAGTCGTGCGCGATAAACACCATGATTTCGTGTGCAATATATCTCTTGAGCAACGTTGAAAATATCATGTGATTCGGGAAATCTATCATTTACCGAGTTGTCTCCATCCATCGAGTCTGTTCCTGTAATCTTCCCTTACCAGAGAACAGAAGCTCGCAAAGCAACCATATTTATTAGAACTTTAAAACCTCTCGAGTTAAAAATTAGACGAGTCTTAGGCATTTTCTAGGACAGAATGCAGACTGACAGATGCGAAAACTCATTTCTCCAGCAAGAGATTTGGTCGAGGCAATGAAATAATTTTCTCAGAAAGGATTTGGCACTTGTGGAAGGAAATTCTCTGGAGAGAAAAATGGGACAGAGAGTCGAAACATAATTACGTTGCCACTAGCAACGGCGACGGATTAAAAGTGGAAGAACTTGCTTCCTCCGAACAGAATTTAGTTGTAATTAATGCCATCGGTAATTAGCATCCATCCGGTACTAGGTAATGAAGCCCCATTGTGCAAATAAGCTGTATTCTGGAGGAAAAAGTTGTTTTTTCTCTCTCACCCACTTTATTTCAGGTGCCATTGGAATCAGAAATCTGAGAAAAGATCCTGTTAACACCATCTACGTACTTCTCTGCTTCATGCTAATTAGCACGTGTGTCATGAATAGAATGTCTGCAACTTTTGCTTCAAAGCAGATGACAAATTATCACCCGGGTAATCATGGGGCAAAATCGTTGAAAATAAAAAATGAAAATTTTCCAGTTGTTGGATGGCAATTTCTAATTTCAAATTACTCAAATTGTCAATGCTGCAAGCTGTGAAAGTTTTGTCACTCAAAAGAAAGAAAGAAAGTAATAAAAAATAAATCCGGTTACATTGAAATTGTAAGTATAACAGGTTGAAAATTTCAATCTCAATAATAAGTAGTTTCTGATTATATCTAGATGGAAAGTGAAAAGATGCTGATTCTTAAATTAATATATATTTCTTGCAAAATCTACATATAGATAGATTAGATTTTAGAAGAAAAATGTATTTCAATATATATATATATATTGAAACATCCTGTTATAAATTTGTAAATACTCACTGTATACTGTAAGATGGCAGTGGTGCTTTAAATTAAAATTAGATTGAATTTATACAAAGAAAGTAATATTCAAATTACACCATCATTAGTTTTGATTTCGAATATTATAATATAAAATTAGGTCTACATATTTTAAAAAACGTTTCACGTGTCTATGAGGAAAGATAGATGACATAAATCTAATATTAATAGGAGTATCTGTACGTTTTGTCTTCTAGTAATGGTCTCTCTTCCACATTGTAGAGCGAAAGATACGATATGTATGGTCTCATAACATTAATGGCATTAATTAAAGCCTTAAATTCGCCATGTATACAAAGCCCATATAAATAAATAAATAATTAATAAGCATGAAGAAGCCATGGGTATGTCCCCAAATTTTTTGAACACGTAGTCACCTCAATAACATAAACAAAGATTACGTATTTCTCATTTGATATATGTGTACATACATACGGAAATTTCTATCAGAAAGTTATTCGATTTTTGAAATTCCAGAACAAAATCTATGAACATATCACGTTTCCTCAGTACGGTAATTTACATATCTTATAATTATTTTACCCTGTCAAAATTTATATTTGAGTTTTCAATCACATATTTTGATTTGTACTAAAGATAAATTACAACTGCCTTCACATTGTATTTGTTATTAATTTACGTGTATTAATTACGCAGGTTTCTACGTATATTTAATGCAGTTTGTGGTTCACTCCTCACATTCTTAGGACAGACTTTATTAAAGTAACTGAGCTGTAGTTTCAGTTACAGTTACTTTAGAAAATTCCGATGAATTCCTTTAACATTTATCTTGTTGTAAAAAACAATTATAGCACAGAAAATGTGTTGCATTATCAACACCAAGCGGGCTGTATTGTTTTACCATTAAATGTTTTTAATAATTTTCACTAAATTACAGTAAACTTCATATGTTTGAAAACCAAAATACAGAGGCAAGTAAACTGAAAGTAAACGTTTAAGTTATAATTTTAAACAATATGTCACGCAAAATATTTGCTTGTTTGCAAGATTTTTTGTGAAATATACTTTGTTATTTACTGCTGAAATGCACAGAAGTAATTTTTAATTTCGTTAATTGTTGTCTGAATTACTAAGTTAGAATTACTAATGTCAAAAGTAACTAGTCAGAATTACTGTTACTCGAAAAAGTAACTTACTTCTTCACGCTGGATTATTTTTCTTCGTTTCGTAGTACAAAAGTCGAGACGCATTTTCTCCGGAACACGCTTAAACTTCGAAACGTAGCAAATTCGCAACTAATAAAGAAATGTTCAAAATGAACATTCTCAAAGTTTATGAAACTTATTTTTTGTAATTTTAGTAGTCCACTAAAATTACAGGTCTTAAATGTGACGCTTGCGATTGATCACTTTAGCAATGTTTACATTTTCACTGCACTAAATGTTGTACAATTATCTTTTCATACCTTAATACTAGAATATAGATTTTAGTCGTAAGCTTGTTGCTTGCAACAAGAAATGAACACAGGAAAAATTAAGCTGCAATTTGTGATTGCAAACGCATATCAATAAAATAATATTTTTAACGCTTCAACTCTGTTAATATAATAATAATAATATTATAATAATAACAATCTCATTTGGTTTACTGTTGAAAATCTTGCAGGTAATAACATACGCCTTCTGTCATTAGAGGCTATACCTCTGTTGAAGGTAATAATAAATAAATAAATAAGTAATTATGCTTTATGCCTAAATTCTGTAGTGTTTTGTTGACACTGGTGATGCACAATTGGAATTGATGAGAAACAGAAAATTTGTACATAATAGATTAGTTCATATTTTACCTCATGATTTCTTTTGTTGGTATATATATATTACACCAAGCAGTAACAGTTTATTTCAAATGTACTTGCCTGTTGCTAAAACATAAAGTTAAAATACAAAAAAAAGTATGAAAAGTGTGAACAAAGCTTTGTGACACCAACATCTCATTTATTTCCATCCATGCGGCGAAAATTACTGTTACGAATTTTTCTGACTCACAAAAATATTCCTGTCCAAATACGTGTGTTACATGTACACGGAAGCATTAAGTTTTGACCATGTAGCTTCTGTTAATTGAAAGTAATACGTTTCACTCTCATGTACCCTACATACGCAAGCGTACCTTTTTTTCGTGTGTAGAGAATGCATGACTATTTTCGAAATAAGAGCGACAAAAATGCACCGACCAATTTACCAAGTTTCTACTCGTGTTAAACCGCTAGCTAAGTGAGAACAATATGTTTTTGCTTTTTTTTAAATAAATTGTTACTAAGTAAATATTCTTTCACATTTTGTAACTTCATAGCACATCTTATTCTCTAATTATTTCCATATGAAAAACATGTTCGCCAGTAAGAATTCATTTATATTTTTTTACTATTTTACGTAGCTTTTCTACCTCTCTAGATTGATCGGAATGTAATAATGATGAAAAGTGAATTGGTGAATTGGTTGTGAGGGAGGGAGGCACTTTCTAGCTTCTAAATTTTATACCCCCCGCCCATTTTCCGCAGAGAACAATGATTTCATCTAACCGTCACTCATCCTCAATATCACGATTAGCCATAAATGTCAGAAAAGAAACATGAAATAACAAAAATGCAAATATACCTATCCGTTTAGTACATTTTCGGTGTTATGAGAATCGATTAAATTAGAATACCGCAGAAGACGGAATAATAAGTTCCTGACGTAATTCGAAAAATACCAAATTCAATTTCGGCGTCTTTTCCGGGCCTATTACTAACTCTGTTTTTACTATCTTAGCAGATCTATGCACAGAATCATATATAATACATGTTGCTTTCCGACGACTGAGCAAATGTGTTATATTTTTCAGCGAGCTAAAATATCTAATAAACCGAAAGTAATCATTGTATTATTTTAAGTTACAGAGGTGGTGCAGGCGTACATACATTCAGTTATGAATTTTATGCCATTATTTTTTAGACATAGTTGAACATAATATGCGTACATTGTATGCGACACACAGAATTGCAATCAAGCTATACTGTGCTCAACTTACTGTTCAACTGCAAACTACAAATTGCCAAATATTCTAATCAAATTAAAGCAGCACTTCTGAATATATTTTCTTTGACAAGTAAAAATCACTGCGAGTATTGCAAACTAATACAGCGTTAAACGAATTTCAAATTGTTATAAATATACATCAATTACCGTGGTGTACATATATTTATTTCAAATATGTATAATCATAAATATATCTATGGTAAGGCTAATAGAAGATGATGTCCAATTCAGAAATAAATAATGGGCATAAATTTTAATATAATCGGGAGTGAGCTATGTTTCTTTTGAAAATATGTATTTGTAGAAGGTTTGGAAATCTGTTGTAAATAAATCAAGGCTGTTAAAACTTTCAGTACAAGCTTCCGCTCATACGAACGTTAACGAAATAAATTTATATTTGGGAAAACTTATATTGTTTATAACAGTTATATTACATTTCAATTGAAATTATGAGAATTGAAAAACTCTGGTAACAACATTCATGTACATATGATCGTATTCGAACCCGAAACTAACCATTTCCTCATCTTAATAATAAAAGTTACAGAGACCTAATTTCAATGAGATTTTTAAAAATTGTCTGTGAAATACAACAAATTTCATCGTGTTTAGTGTTTAAAAAGAAATGTAATTAATTGTCCACATTGCTACACATGTATCATATTTTTCTGAGGAGAAAAAATATAAAATATTAAAATTTGCGAAGAAATAATAATTATCATGGACATAAACTAATGCAGAACAAGTTGAACCGAATGACGGTTTTCAAATGTATGTTCTCTCTAATTTCCTGAATGTTCTAAATTTGTTTATATGACCGTAGAGATCTACTGTAACATATATGCTCGACCAGCACTTGAACCCGGGTCCTTGCAATAAGTTATTTCTGTCACAGTAATAATGACGTCTCGATATACTATGTACACATGTGTATCTAAGTGTTAATTTTATGAACACTTTTTCGGTGTTCAGTTTTACAGATATAGTATTCAAAATACAATTAGAAGAAAACAATTTTAAAATATATAATTCTTTCAATTATTTCGTATGTACATTGTGTATATTTGCCCATATGGCAGGAACGACTGGGAAAAGAATATTAATAGTTATTATTCCGTATATACGTTGTGTATAACTGCCCATATGGCGGGAACGTTTGGGATAATAATAATAATGTGAGAACGAAATACCTTGTAGAGGGTGATTGGATCGGTTATTACATTGAATACGGTACAATTATTTTTATAGCGCAAAGAGGAATCTTAGTGCAACGTTTTACATGTAAATGTAACAACAAATATTTGAAAAAAATATGAATAGGACTTACCTGAACTGACAAGGTTGGGACTGGTCGCTACGCCCACAGAGGTTGCGGCAGATGCGGTGGTTCCCGGTGATACTGCAGCTTCCCAGACGGACTCGGTTCGAACTGCGGCGCGGCGTACACGTTCACCGGCGGCCTCTGGTTGTTCCTCGCGTCCGGCATGGCGAACTTCAGTTTCTGCCAGAAGAACTTATCGTTCCAGTGTACACAGGTGTTCGTCTTCAGATAAAGACGCAGATCGGGATCCAGGTCCCGCTGTGGGATCTCCCCGAGGACCACGACGATGAGTCGCTTCTTCCTGTCTTTGAGCACTTCGTGCAGCGCCGATTTGAATTCGAACCTGCACCATTCAGAGTTTAGAAAGTTCTTAGAGAGAACTATGATAGTCCTCCTGCTAGATTCTACAGCTTCTACTATGGTGTCCGCTACGTACGCACTAACGTTGAAGTCTCTGTAGTGTAGGCATAGCCTGTACTGCGGGTCTCCCTGTTCGAGCTCCGGGCACAGCACCTGGTTCACGAAAGACTCGTCCTTGACGCTGTAGCTGACGTAAGCGTCGAAAAGGCGATCCTTGTCCTCTTCGAAGGTTGTTTTGTAGCACATTCGAACCCCGCACCTCGAGTATATCCACACCCGAAGCTCCTTCCTGTAGTAGAAAGCAATGCACACCGCTCCGACGGCGAAAACGAAAACGGTCAGTGTCACCAGCAGGAGAGGAAGATAGTCGTTGATGACTTTGCTTTCGACAATGGTGGTTGCCGTGTAGGCGGAGCACGAGGATGAATTGAAATCCGCCAGTGGAGGCCCTATGGTGTTTGTTTGGGTGTAGACGCAAACTACCCTTTCCGCATCGACGACTTTTGCCAAATTGCCCTGAAGCCAGGCCCGGAATTCGTGGAGGTACCGGCAGTCGCACGACCACAAGTTCCTCTCCAGGGCGATCTCCACAAGGTAAGAATTGGAACTGAAATACCACACTGGGAAAGTGGACAATAAGTTACCGTCCAAACGAAGAACTTCCAGGAGCTTCAACTCGGAAAATGTCCTGTTATCAATAAAATGAATCTTGTTATTGTGGAGATAGAGTTCTCTCAAGTTCTCCAAGCACGTGAGTTCAAAGCCTCTTAGCTCCTTGAGGTGATTGTTCTCCAGGTGGAGGCTGGTCAGCCTCTTGAGGCCGCTAAACGTGTGGTTGTAGATCACGCCCACGTTGGAGTTGTTCGCGAACAAAACTTTCAGATTCTTTCTCCCGATAAAAGAGTGGCTGGAGAGTTCCCCGAAGTTGTTGCCGTCCAAATATACCTCCGTCGCGTCCATGGGTATCCTGCTGGGCATCTGGGTGTACGCCATGTTGGCGCACTCGACGATGTTCGCCGACCACGACTGATCGTGGTAGCAGGTGCAGTTCGTCGGACAGGTCATCTCGCAGTCGCAAGCGTCGAAGTCGCAGCAGTGGCAGAGGGCGAAGCAGTGGGTCTTGTACGTGCATAAGAACTGCGACGACTCCGCGTCTATCAGAGGGATGAACGTGCGGTCCCTGTTGTACAGGAGCTTGCAGTATATGCTCTCCAGATCCATGACTTTCGGGTGTTGCCGTAGGTGGTCCAGCTTGTTGATCCTCTGCAACCACTCCATTGTACAGTCGCACTGAAAAGGGTTGCCGCCGATGTAAAACTCCGGAAGGGGCCTCTTGGGATCGACCGGCGACAGACGCAACGCATTCAGGTCCATGTTCACGATCTGATTAGCATACAGGTCCACACGCGTCAGATTAGTTTTCTTCAGAAACGTATTGGGCTCCACTTTCGTGATCAAATTGTCATTCAAGAACAACAACTCCACGCTGTCCGGTATCGACGATGCGCTGACACTTGTAAGTTTATTGAAGCTAACGTCCAGAGTTTGTATCCTAAGGTCCCCTTCCCTCTGGTAACGGTTTCTCAGCTCCCTTACATAGTTCTTGTGAAGGTCAAGCCACTCCAACCCCCGCGGAAGAAGCGCGTAATCAAACTTCTGAAGACGGTTATCGGAAATGTTTAACCACAAGAGACTTGGGAGGTTTACAAAAAGCATATTGATATCAGTGAGAAAATTCTCATCTAAGCGAATGGCCTGCAGGTTCTGATTTTGATCAAAGGTCCCGGGTTCGATGTAGTCAATCAGGTTACGAGCTAGATTGAGGATCTGTAGAGAGGGAAGCTCCGAAAATGACTTCTTGGTTAAGTTAGTCAGTTTGTTGCCGATCAAGCGAAGCCCATACAGATTATTCATACCGTGAAATCCCGGTTCGTCTAGTGTCTTTATAATGTTTTCACCAAGGTCCACAGTTCGAAGCAACCTCATATCATGAAGAGCAAGGGGGGCGTTTGTCAGCTTGTTTCCGTTCAAGTTTAAATCCTGCAGGCTGCTGCAATTCTTAAAAGCCTCCGGGTGGATACTTGCAATGAGATTATTGTCCAGGGAGAGAAGACTTAGAACATAAAGGCCATTGAGGGAGTAAGCATCGAGGTAAGTAAGCTTGTTATAGGACAGTACGAGCGTGTGGAGATTATTCATGGGCGAAAACGTATCAGGGAGTATTGTTTCCAAGAGATTGTGTTCGAGATTCAGAATCTGCAACGTGTAGAGATCACGGAAAATGGATGGATCTAATTTGGACAGTTTGTTGTGAGAGAGGTTCAGGAGCACTAGGCGTATGAGGCCCGAAAAGGTTTCGCTATTGATCCACGTGCTAGTCAACTGATTACGGGAGAGATCAAGAGCAAGAAGATGCTGGAGGTTGGAGAAAAGACCGGGAGCAAGAACGCTAATGGAATTGTTCTGAAGGTATATCTCTTTAACTTCAACACTGTCTTGGAACAATTCCGGCGGCAGAGCGACCACCTTGTTGTTGGAGAGATTGAAGATGACGAGGGCTTTGAGGCCTGCGAGTGCGCGGTCCGCCACCATCGCGATTTCGTTGTTGCCGAGATAAAGCTCCCTCAGTCGCCTCAGGCCGATCAAACCGTTCGTCGGAAACACCGCGAAGTTGTTCCACGACGCGTCCAGCGTCTGCACGTCGAGGCTGCAATACGAGAACGAGGTTTTGCCTGCGCCGGGATCCGAACCGCCGCCGCCTTCCCGAAAACCCAGCTCCGCTATCTCCTGCAAGCGGTTCGAACTCACGTTCAGCAAGACCAGATTCGCCAGGGGGCAAAAGATGCTTTCGGGAAGGGTCCAAATATTGTTGTGGCTTAGATCCAGTCGCTCCAACTGTCGCACCGTGGAAAAGCTCTCGGCGGCCACTTCCAGGCTCATGGCCGGCCAGTCCGTATTGAACGTCCTCACCGTCAGATTTCTGAGGTCCCACAGTCCGTACAGAGTCCCCGCGGGCCAACGAGCCAGCTTGCAAAAATCCAACCCCAGCTCTCGTAGCTTGGCCAAGTGCGAGAAGCTCTGGTTCTCTATGGAACTCTGATACATAAGCTCGGCACTGCACTCGATGTGTAAAGACGTTGTATGTTCCGTGGGTATGATGGTGAAGTTTGTCGTGTCGAACTCGCTGTTGACGGTTCTCAGCTTGCACATGAGGGACACCTCTTCCTTGGTCTCATCCTTAACGGCCCACTGGCAGTCGTCCGGAGCTTCGTACCGGAGCGACGTGGCTCCGGAAAACTCCGGGGCAAGCAACATACAAGCGACGACGAACAGCACGGGCGCAACCCTGCCGAGCTGCGTTTCCATGTTGGACACCCACCAGTCACAAGCAAACTTCGGTCATCCGATGCGGGAAATAAGCCATCCAGTAGGGGAGAGAAACATACTAAGTCGGCAGAGAGGTCCTGCTGGTGAGACACATCGGCGCCACACATTCGAAACTCCAAGTCACATTCCCAGCAATGATGTTTTCCAACGGCACAGCGTGGGGGGGAAACGCACTACTCTCTTCTTGTTGGGGGGGAGGAGAAAAGCGAAACAAAAATTTTGTTTTACCGGATCCTCTTCATTACTAACAGTCGGGAGGACGCTTCAACACTAGCACCAGGCTACTCTCTGCCTAAGCTCATATACGAGTATAGGCCACTGCACACACACACGCACACACTGAATGACAGCCACCATCCACGCGCTGCGCAGGAAAAGGCAATAAGACACACAGGAGCGAGCTCCCACCGTTCGACTCGACCGTGCCACAACTGAGGGGGACCCGCGTGACTCCGAGAACCGAATGGCGGAGCGCGAGCAGCGAGCCGAGCGGTGACGAACATCTCCGAACGCTTCCGAAGCGATGCTCGTGCACGAGGCAAACTGGATCTCATTCAATACTTGCCTCCCGCTTGGCTCGGCGAAGCGAGGGTCTCTCGCTAACCATAGGAGGAGCGGCCGATTGCAAGGCACTCGCGCTGGTACCACACAAATAAGTCTACAGATAATTAATCTCGCCTGTTTTCTTCCTCCCTTCTCAACATTTGCGATCGTACGTTGATGTGTGTGTGCGTTTTGGCGAGATTGTCTGTTGGGGGGATATTTCTGTGTGTGTGTGTCTGTCGAGGCAAAGAACAGAGAGAGAGAAAAATGGCAAAAGGGATCGAGAAAGAAGGAAGGAAAGAAAGAAACAACCCTCTCTCTCTCTCATCTCCCCTCTCCTGATTCTTTCTTCCCTTTCTTACTCTTTCTTTCCCTTTTCCTCTCATTTACTTTTCTCTGTTTTCGTTGTCTCTCTTCGCCCCCTTTTTCTCAAAACGATTCAATACTTCTTAACCAACTAACACATTGCTCAAATTTTACATTCTAAGGACGATTTGAAAATCGAAGTTGAAAATAAATCAGACGGGAAGAGGAACGTGAAGAAAATATAAAAGCCTAATAGGAATATAAAATTAAATCACAATGTGGTACACTCACCGGCAATAAAAAATAAGTTACCTCTATCTTGAAATACTCCCTTCACTACATGCCGTTACGTGTGTTGGAGGAACTTGGCATTGAAAATTTGATTGATTGATTTGCTTTATTTCACTTCGCCTTTTGTGCCACTTTTGGCTAATTTGAGAAGACGGGAATGAGTGATGTTAAGATGAAATTGATGAATTGACACTCGCAAACATCCATGCCCAGGCCAGGATTCGAACCCGCGACCCGGCCATTGAAAATTTTATGTTGAAGTTCGATCAACGCCGTAGCGCAAAGTAGGGAAGCGTGTATTCAGGATAGAGTTTATTTATTTTATTGGCGGAGAAAAGGAGCATCCGAAAACAGATTAGCGGATGTGGTGCTGACGAAAACGACCCTTCGCATGATGTTTTCGAACAATTTTAGGATGAACTCTCCTGCAGGTCTTGTTTAGCTTTCATTATCACCGTCAAATCGGAAAGTTTGTCGGTTCGGTTAGCTTAGGTTGGTCTGAAAGAAGAAGAAGTTACGGTAAAAATGAGGGACGTCGAAAAATTTTACACTTACAAGCGGAAAACGAAAACCTATTACATCATCATCAACACAAGGAGTTAAAACAGATGTCTGAAGAAGATGACTTGCTTTAACTCACCGTCAGCGGCCGGGGTGAGTGTTTTATTCTGTTCGCCAACACCACCTGTCTATCCTAAACGTGTTCCGAAACACCACAAATCGATCAGAGAAACGAATAAATTCAGAGGAATAAAGACAGAACATAAAACATCAAGACGCGGAAGAAGAAAAAAAAGCATCATTTTTTTTTAAAAGAATGTTATTAAGCGTTTCTGTCACTTTTGGCTAATGAGGATGAGTGATTAAATTGATGAAGGGAAACTCACAAAGAACATCAATGCCAGGGCGGGATTCGAACCAAGGACCCCTGACGACGTAGCGCAATGAGCACCAAATGAAAAGAACCAAGAAATAGATGTAAAGAAAGTTTGCTGAAAATATAGATATAACCAAACTGATATTGGTATTGGCAACACTGAACTATCGATATATCTACAACCGGTAATTTCAATATCTTCGTATTTTGATATGTACGGTATCCTTTACATTTGTATTTCAGTAATCCCAGTATTATGAATGGTATATACGAAACAAGACTTGGCAGTCTCAATTCTCGCGTGCAAGATGATCTGTGGGGTGTCCTAACAGTTTGATTCGTTGACATTTGTAATTTTTAATTGGGCTACATACAAAGCAAAACATACGTACAGCGGCGTGCGCAGGATTTTCGAATGGGGATGGTTAGATTACATATACTTTTTTTAGCACCCATCTTTTCCTGCTTTTGACGTTCTTTTTTTAGGAATGCTAGGCCAAAAAGGGGGGGTTTGACCCACACCAACCCCGCCTTGGGCACCGGCACTGCATTGTGATACATGGGAATTCGGGGCTCACTTATAATAATATGCGAGCAGAGAATATTGGCACTAGAATGTCCTTTGTCTGCTGAATCAGTTTGGATCATTGGCACCGGCGAATAGGGGGAGAGTTGCCCTCCATTTCTTGCCACTGTTGCCTCCTCAAATGGTTTCTTAATGCGAAGTCTTGTCTACAAGAGCAAGTAAACTGCCTTTGCCCCCCATTGGCAAATTTAGCGGAAGTGGCACGGCGACACGTGCCCCTCCGAAAAAGGATGACTATCTATTATAAAAGGTATTGATATTTACACACACACACAAAACAACTTACGGTAGAACTAATGCTACACATTGTATTTCCAAAGTTACAATCTACGACAGTCGTTCACAAAGTGTGCACTTCGGCACCCTGGAGCCTGGCTTACAGGCTGGCGCCCCGAAGTCTTTCAATATTTTCACTGAAATTATATGATTGTGTGCTATTTTTAGTACTTTTTACACATAAAAATGTTTCTGAATTTGAAATATGTGTTCATTTTTTAACTTAAGGCAAGCAACCTAATCACACAGTGTTTCAACACTAAGGGTGCCGTGAAACGAAAATGTTTGGGGACCCCTGCTCTACGATATGCTTCTGTGCCCCTCACAAAAATAATTCTGGACAGGAGAGAAATTCCGGGGGGGGGCACCCACCAAACTTTTCCGGGGGGGGAGAGTTTTTGTTGTAACAACAAAGAAAAATAGTTTTGAAGTCGAATAATAACTTTACTGGAACAATATCGAAAACACACACACAGAATGAACAACAAAGAGCTCCATCTATAAGGACACTGAACCAAGCAATCCCCAGATTAAGTCCTTACTTGTTATTTCTTCCCCATTTCTCATCGCGTTTTGTCAGCTACCGCAAAGTATAAAAATGTACCTATATAAATAAAACACAATAACTTTTAGATGTAAAATTTACATAGGAAACTATGTATTATCTTCTTAATGTCTCTTAACTCTTGGTCCTCCCAGTAGTCACTCAAATCACTGTTCATAGGATTTGTAGCATATTACATATTAAAATCTTCAATTTCCAATCGAATTTTGGATAAAGAACAGTCCATACATTATATATTTTATAATATAATTTAATAATTGATATATATATATATATATATATATATATATATATATATATATATATATATATATATATATATATATATATATATATATATATAGTGTTCTTGCTGTCTGTCTGCTTCTTCCCCCTCACCAATCTGCAGTGATTTCGCACCCTGATTCAGGATCCGCCTATGCTGGTTTGTAAGAGATTCAAGGAGTTGGCTACATTTTGTAGAATCTTTTCCATTTTTTATCCCTTTTGTCACAAACCGTTCGAAATCCCCCCCCCTCTCCCCTTGCCCCGGAACTACCATGACTGCTTCAGCACAGCGTGCACTAATGGACATAATTGGAGTCCACAAGGTGGATTCCTGGGAATGTTGTCCCTCAATTTAGCCCCCTCCCGCCGCCACCTCCTGGTCGTTTATCTGGACCCCCTCTTCATTCGTAGGATGTCTACGAGAATGACTGCGATAATAAAAAGGAGTTTAAATTAATGGTGATGAGTCATTGGTGGCGACAGCCTATGAAACCGATTCACGCATGTGTTCGCATGGTGCGTTGATGTATGTGTGCCAGGTTTCTTGCTTGCTGGGGATGGGAAAAAGACAAAGAGGGCGAAAGTGTTGGCCGGGTTCCTTCTGCTGGTGGTGATTATAATGATACATTTAGTCAATTAGGTCCGTATCGTGTTCTAAGAAAAACTCCACACGCTGTGTATCATCATATAATCATTATGGTACATGTTTTCTGGAACAGTGTTTGATAGATGCTTTGCTTTTAATAACCTCCCTTGGCACATTGCATGTTGGGACAAGCATCAAACTAAAACAGTGATTGTGTCTCTAAAACTCTTCCCCCCTCAGTATGGGTACTCATAAGCGTTCTAAAGCTCTCCAGTATTGCGTTTTATAATCGGTCAGAACTATCTCTGGTGCAAGGTGTGGAGCAAGGTCATATCTGTAGGAAGCACATCTCTGGAGCAAGTACATCTCTGGAGCAAGGTCAACTCTTGAGCAAGGTCAACTCTGGAGTAAGGTCAACTCTGGAGCTAGTGTATCTCTGGAGCAAGGTTAACTCTGGAGCAAGGTAAACTCTTGAGCAAAGTTAACTCTGGAGTAAGGTCATCTCTGGAGCAAGGTTAACTCTGGAGTAAGGTCAACTCTGGAGCAAGTGTAACTCTGGAGCAAGTTTAATTCTGGAGCAAGTGTATCTCTGGAACAAGGTCATCTCTGGATCAAGTGTATCTCTAGAGCAAGGCATCTCTGGAGCAAGTGTATCTCTGGAACAAGCACATGTCTGGAGCAAGGTCGTCTCTGAAGCAAGTATAACTCTGGAGCAAGGTCATCTTTGGAGAAAGGTCATCTCTGGAACAAAATCATATCTGGAGCAAGTGTATCTCTGGAGCAAGTTCATCTCTGGAGCAAGGGCATATCTGGGGCAAGGACATCTCTGGAGCAAATATATCTCTGGAACAAGGGCATCTCTGGAGAAAGGTCATCTCTGGATCAAGAATATATCTGGAGCAAGGGAATGTCTGGAGCAAGTGTATCTCTGGAGCAAGGTCGCGCGTAGTGGCAGAAAAGGGGGGATTGATTGGGCAGCACGAAGCAGTATATGCTGCTGTGAGGGCTTCCCTCCTCCACGCAATTCCGTTACCTCGAACGTGTTCATTGGTGGAGCCGTCTCGCGTCACTACTTGCGCATAAACTTGTTTTCTTTCATTTGCTCCAGAGATAAAGGGCACATTGTGGGACCACGTTTCGAGATATGTTTGCTTGGATAAATATCGAGAAGGGATTATATGGAAAAGAGGCAATACTGTAGGCATGCTATATCTCCTGTGAAAGATCCCTTCAAGGCCTTTCCAACGGCGCCCTTATATTGCGAAATATTGTTATTTAAAGTTAACAAGATGATAAAACACTAAAATGCTCACCAAGGCAAACTGTTACTGTAAAACAAGACACTGTAAACGTAACGTTTCCATCAGTGATGCGGCGTATACTATAAGTTTACGTCTACATGCGTTGTCTTCACGTAATCTACGCGTAGATTACATTGGGTTGTAGTTTACATAGACTACGTAGACAATCTAAAGTGCATTAAAATAAATTTTCAATGCTTTCATGAAAGGAAAGTGACATTTTCAACTATATTGGTTCCTAACGAACTGAAAAGAATCCTATTTGCAACAAAATTTATCTTCTCTTCTATCATCAACTATGAAAGAAGATAAATAGTATGCGAAAAAAGCAGCAGATGGCAGTCGTAAAGCAAAATTAGTCTTTTCCCCATAACACGCTTGAATATTTCCTATGTTAGGTTTTTCCTGCGTGAGAAATTGTTCGAATTTGGAAGGGAGCGTATGAAAAATTCTCCTCACACATCAGCAACTGATACGCAGTTTAATTTTCTTTGAATTCCACGGCGCCCTTTGCTAAGTTATCACCTTTCGCCATGTTGTTTACATAGATTACGTCGTCTACGTGTATAAAATAGTCTACGTGTATTGATTGATTGATTTAGTTTATTTTACTTCGCGTTTTGTGTCTCTTGGCTAATTTGCGAAGATGGGGATGAGTGATGAACTTTAAGAATGGACATTCACAAACAACCAAGCCTGAGCGGGATTCGAACCCGGGACCCTTGGCGTCGCAGCGCCACTTTTGTGAATTTACTGTGAATCTTTGTCTGAAGAATACCCTGTTAGAGGATGGGAACGTTACGTTTATAGTGTCTTGTTTTACAATAAAATTTTGCCTTCGTCAGCATTTTAATGTTTTATTAAACATGGAGACAAGATGTTGGAAAAAATGGCACCCCTGTCATGTCAGAAGTACAAAAGATATGGATCTGCAAATTTGCATATTTTCCTACCTCAGATAACCTTCCAGTATGCCAAATTCAAATGAATCGAAAAAATGTCCGGTTGAAAAGTGACTCTTCATTCGTTGATTTCACATGAAATGACCCAGAAAACAGCTCTAACGATGGGGAAAGTTTCACTAGTTTTCTGCAAAATTTACCTAGGCGTTCGATTTTGGAACGGCCCTTGTTCCAAAAATATAGCAGCACAAATGAAATTCTTTACGGCATAAGACACTGACGGTGGGTAAAATTTGGTTATTTTCTGGACAAGTGGCGGGCCAAGTTCACGAACCTGAGAAGTTTTGAGAGATATTTCAAGCAGATGAGGTAAATTGTGAGGGATTTTCTGAGACCTGATTGGGACTGTCATCTGAATTAAGGTTCCTTAGGGGCATAAAGAGAAGAAGAGGAGAAGATGTATAGACCATCCGCTCAGAGAGAGATGGACTTGCCTTTGTGTCTCTGGGCGAGACGAAAGGACATGGCAGCAAAGGACGTCGGCAACCAGCTGCTTCCCGGCGCAGGTGGTGATGGGTAATTTCTTTCGGTCGGGGAGTCGCGACGGGAAATGCGAACAGTCTCCGCACCAAAGAGGGAAAAACGTTACGCCGCGTTATCAAGATTTACAACGGGATGGGATTTTCTTTTAAGCGGACGAACCTGGTACGTACCTTCCTTGGTGCAGGTAGGAACAACGGCCCTGTTCTTTTGGGAATCTTCTTCGGGTTTCTCTTGTTGGTGGACGCTTCTGAAATTCTCGTTTCTGAAGCAGCTTCTTTTCGTTGTCAGCGGCGGATCTAATGGTCTTTGATTACTAAGTCCGAAGTTTCTTAGAATTGTGTTGTGGGCATCGGAAAGTTATCCTCAAAAGCAAGATGCTACCATCTGCTTCTGTAGAATTTGGGAATCGACAGAAATATGTGTGTTTTTGTGTGTGAGGGGAGAGGCTTAGTTTTTTTAATAGTAGAAATGGGGATAATAATAATCAGGTAACAATTATTGTTATAAACTAATAATAATGATGAACTGTAGTTTTAGTTATAATTTATTGTAGGATTGAACCACTTTGAACCGATATCCATACCGACAGGAGCGTATATTCTATAGACTGGGAGTTGGCAAACCTGATTTCTTATGAGTTGGCAACCTGATTTTCTATGAGTTGGCAACCTGATTTCCTATGAGTTGGCAACCTGATTTCCTGTGAGTTGGCAACGTGATTTCCTATGAGTTGGCAACTTGATTTCCTATGAGTTGGCAACCTGATTTCCTATGAGTTGGCAACCTGATTTCCTATGAGTTGGCAACGTGATTTCCTATGAGTTGGCAACCTGATTTCTTATGAGTTGGCAACCTGATTTCCTATGAGTTGGCAACTTGATTTCCTATGAGTTGGCAACCTGATTTCCTATGAGTTGGCAACCTGATTTTCTATGAGTTGGCAACCTGATTTTCTATGAGTTGGCAACCTGATTTCCTGTGAGTTGGCAACCTGATTTCCTATGAGTTGGCAACGTGATTTCCTATGAGTTGGCAACCTGATTTCCTGTGAGTTGGCAACGTGATTTCCTATGAGTTGGCAACTTGATTTCCTATGAGTTGGCAACCTGATTTCCTATGAGTTGGCAACCTGATTTCCTATGAGTTGGCAACCTGATTTCCTATGAGTTGGCAACGTGATTTCCTATGAGTTGGCAACTTGATTTTCTATGAGTTGGCAACCTGATTTCCTATGAATTGGCAACCTGATTTTCTATGAGTTGGCAACCTGATTTTCTATGAGTTGGCAACGTGATTTCCTATGAGTTGGCAACCTGATTTCCTATGAGTTGGCAACCTGATTTCCTATGAGTTGGCAACGTGATTTCCTATGAGTTGGCAACCTGATTTCCTATGAGTTGGCAACCTGATTTCCTATGAGTTGGCAACCTGATTTCTTATGAGTTGGCAACCTGATTTCCTGTGAGTTGGCAACCGGATTTCTTATGAGTTGGCAACCTAATTTCTTAGGAGTTGGTAAATTTATTTCTATTCATAGCCTAGGACCACGTGACATTGTGAGATAGCCCAGATCTTGCCTCAGTGTATACGGCACTGCATACCGATACCTATTTCCATGGATACAGATGCTTGAAAATTGTAACAATTGTAATATTGTATAATTAATATTAGTGGGTGAGTATTCGACTCCAATTATAAGCATCAATTTACTATTTTGCATTGAAACATTAAAAAATTACAGCAGAATATGAAAATACTTTTTATGTAATCACATACTTTTTATATAACATGGATAGAAAATCGACGGAAACTTCGAATTTTGCATAACTTCCAGGATAATTATACTCCACGAAAGTGTCGCTGAGCATTTTTTTTCGGACCCCACGCACAACCACAACCCTGGATAAGTATCGGCCGGCATGGGTAAATAAAATCCAACCGATGCTTTCCCATACCGATACAACAGCATTCGGCTCAGCCCTCATTTATTATTATTGTCATAAAATAAATTCCATACATACCAAAAGCGAATCCATGGATTGATTTTGGACATCTAGAAAACATATTCTTCAAATTTATAAAATAGTTGACAGTATTTTCGCCTTTACAATTAAAGCCTGCATTGTGTTTGTATTAACTAAAATATGATTATATTGTATAATAATTTATTCATATTTAATTATACGGGGTGGTAACAAAAAATAGTCCTTGATTTTCGTTGCATTTTTATTGTATAAAGTGGGTACCTGAAGGAAACTCTGGGGCGTGGTGCCGATCACACCTTCGGCCTTGACCAAGAAAGTGTGGAGCCTTAACTCCACGCTCCCTATACACCTTCATGATGTGTTGCAAAGAACAGGGGAACAATTCTATCGGACAAGTTTTGTATGAAACTTTTTTTTTCTGAACTGAGACAAATTTAAATTTTCCTCCTATATATTACTTTTTGTCCATTATAGGTATATGTCTCTTCTTGCTGTAAGTTACTTTTTTTTGCTACATAATGATCTCAGACTTTAACTGTATAAATAGTCTGTACCATTTTCTACACTAGCTAACATTTGCTTCATGAAAAGCTTCATAAAAAGCTTAAATACATTTTGTACGTCTCTTGATGAGGTGTATAAATTATAAACAATGACATATTTCATTATTAATAATAATTTAGGAAGGCAGTAATTGATTTTAAAAGAAATAAAAATAAGTTTTCGATTAATATATAATATATATTCATTTAACCAGCAATGTTAGGCTTGAGCCCTGGAACATTGGTGACCCAAATAACAATAATGATGAAGCTAGAATTATCTCAGGTGAACACAAATGTAAATACCCTAGTAGTACACTTTTTTTTTGTTATAAAATGATCCCAGAAGTTTACCGCGATAGGATCAATAAATGAGTTTCTTTACAAACTGCTTCATAATGTATGTAAATGAATTAAACGACCGGCAGTGTGTTATTTCGTACTAGTTATGATGGAGTAATTGTTTATATTTATATACGTTTTACATGTGTGTATTTTATTGTGTATTAATCATTTCTTACAAGAAAATATTGTCTTTGTTCAATGTATCTAAGGTGGCGTCGATTGAGTTCCAAAACCGGGGGGGGGGGGAAGGTGCCAAAATTGGGGGGCCAAGACAGTATATTTCCCTTTGTAGATAAAAAAGTGGCGAAACGTAGGGGGCAACTGCCCCCTTTCCTCGCCACTGTATCTAACATAATTAATTGTAACACTGTTAAGCCTTGTTTCCATGTTAATAAAACATTCAAATGCTTACCAGGGCAAAATTTATTGCATAAAAATATACACCAGAAACTTAACGTTTCCACCCTCTAACAGAGTCTTCTTCAGACAAAGATTCACAATAAATTCTTCACAATGGATTTATTGTGAATATTTGTCTGAAGAAGACCCTGTTAGAGGGTGGAAACGCTACATTTTTAGTGTATATTTTTTATAAAATAAATTTTATCTTGGTAAGCATTTGAATGTTTTAATAATCACAGTAAAACCTCGTTAATGCAAACCCGATAAACCGGACTTAGCTTAATCCGGACAGGCAAAAGGAAAAAAAAGCAGAATGCAAGGTTTTAAATGTGGCTGGAAGTCAACCACTGATGAAATTCTGTTTCCCGCAGAGTTTGTACTGTACTGTATAGTGTATTTAGCCTATGCCCTTTAAATACACCATAATAAACGTGTTTTGTTGCCATAAACGGAGTTTTAATGCATTTTCTAATGTTCTTTTAGGTTATTTCAGTTAATCCGGACTTTCGTTAAACCAGTCAACTTATCCCCCCCATTAGTCCGGATTAACGAGGTTTTACTGTAATTGGTGCCTCGTAATGCAGTAGCATTGTGATTTAGGCGGGAAATATTTGGCAGCGATTTAATTTTTTTATCATCGTGGTGCCATGTATGCACGTTGGTAGTAGAGGGAATCATAAAAAATAAGAAAAAAATATTTAATTAAATGAAAACAATTAGTCGAGTAACTGAGGTAAGGTTTACTACCTAGGTATATGACCACAGTGCTGTATTCGGGCTAATGCTGTTGTCACTACAAATAATATAAACCAATAATTTCCTATTTTGGATAAAACATTGTATACATTTTCTACTTTGGTCTAAAATTTAGTCAAAATGCAAAACTTTACAAAAAGAAATATTCAGAAGAAATTTTTGGTACATAAATTGTCGGATAGAAATAGTTTCAACGAATGACAATAACGCTTTTATGTGCATGCCCTGCGTTACTCCATATACACACTGCAGGATAGGTCAATATGATCATGCAGCAATAGTGACATTGTACATTATAAACAACAATATATATGGCAAATTAATGCCATTTGATTGGCGCTCAAGTCAGATAAGCGTCGCTACATGAATTATTGATGCTCATAATGATCTTTGCTGCATGGCTGTCAATATGCACAAATCGAGCATTTGTTAATTAGCAGTAGAAAAGTACTAATCGTTAATTAGCTATATGCAGCCTCTTGTATAGTTACTAATAGTGACGGAACTAATTCGCTCCTAATTAGCTGATTATGGCTGCCTCGGTCCAATTGACACACTTTCGGTTCAGATTAATTTCGAATGGGAATATAATTAGCAAATTTACTGCATGAAAGTTTTTTTTGCCTCTCGCTGCAAGCCGTATTGTGTAGTGATAGGATGTAGACGCTTGTTTCAATGGCTTCCATTTTCGTTCACGCCGTGTTAGAAACTTACGTCATTGTTTCAAGTTAACATGCTGTCACGTGTAAGTATACCGTAAGCTAATTCCTGCAACAGGTCGAGAAAGGTTATAGTGCCATTTGCGGAAGTGATATCGTCAGCACCATCCTCCAGCCACCTTTATATGATACCTGTCTTAAATGTGTTCGATAGCCCTACTTATAAATAAATGTGTGGGCTAGCCATACTTATCTCCCTGCCCGTACTAAATGTGTTGACTGACCCTAATTATCTCGCTGCATACCCTAAATGTGTTCGCTAACCCTATTTCTCTCTCTCTCTGCCTGTCCTAAATGTGTTTGTTAACCCTACTTAGATCCATGCTTGTCCTAAACGTGTTCGAAAACCCTGCTCGCGTTCGCTAACCCCACGTATCTTCTTGCCTGCCCTAAATGTGTTGGCTAATCCAACGTATTTCTTTACTTGTCCTTAATGTGTTGGCTAACCCCACGTATCTCTTTACCTGTCCTAAATGTGCTGGCTAACGCCACGTATCTCCCTGCCTGCCCTACATGTATTGGCTAATCCCACGTATCTCTTTACTTGTCCTAAATGTGTTGGCTAACCCCACGTATCTCTTTACCTGTCCTAAATGTGTTGGCTAATCCCAAGTATCTCTTTACTTGTCCTTCAACGGACCTCTTTACCTGCCCTAAATGTGTTGGCTAATCCCACGTATCTCTTTACTTGTCCTTAATGTGTTGGCTAACTCAACGGATCTCTTTACCTGCCCTAAATGTGTTGGCTAATCCCACGTATCTCTTTACCTGTCCTAAATGTGTTGGCTAATCCCAAGTATCTCTTTACTTGTCCTTAATGTGTTGGCTAACTCAACGGATCTCTTTACCTGCTCTAAATGTGTTGGCTAATCCCACGTATCTCTTTACCTGTCCTAAATGTGTTGGCTAACCCCGCATATCTCCCTACCTACCCTAAATGTATTAGCTAACTCCACGAGAAAGGTCGTGGTCTCCAAGTACACGCTACCCAACCCCATAGAAGGTAAACAAACTTTACTTTCTTCCCGTGACCACGCCTTCCATCACAATTCACAACTGCTATGATCTTCAATATTTGCTAAACGCTTTCTCTTGCCGAAAGAAGTCGTTCCTAAGACATCCATTTTGGCTGCAACATCTGGGAACCTCTTTTCGAGAAGGGGAATATTCTTCCTGGACTTTTATACGTGGTCATCCGACGATTATCTCCCTGTTATTCCGGGCTGGTTTCCCTGCATGGCACTAACGATTTACGACCTAGGGTAATGGCTTTCTATAGTCTGGGACCATCTTTTAAGATCGATTCAACGGTCCACGGTCTCTGATTACCTTGGTCACTCTCACGAAAAATAAAGAAAAGGAGACTATCTCACTGCTCCAGATGCTTTAATACTAAAAGAGAAGCCTTGGGGGTCCGAAAGTGAAATTTTTTTAACGATAGCCAATAACAAGCCATTCCGGAGCACAATTGGTAAGATGGCTCAATTCTATATCATCCGAAGGATGGGTTGCAGAAAAACCCGTCCTGGATGTCCTTGTCGTTCAGTTCGGTCCCATCTCAAAGTCTTTACGATTGCAGGGTGAAAAAAAGTAAAGGAAATTAGAGCTCGTTCTATTGGTCATATTAAAATACACGAGGTAAAGTTTTGAGGAAACGACCTTTATGGGTTTCCTATAAATTTTCTCCTCGGATGACCATTCCTTCTATTCTTTTTGCCATCCGCGAAATTGAACTTCATGATTACATCGCGGGAAGGGGATAGGAAATTGCAAAAGGTTTTTGACTCTTGTCGTAAAATGGCAGTTTGAATTTAGATTAAAAACGTACTTTCCACCACAATATGAAAGCTTTAAGTGACATTTATTGGGTGCTCGGAGACGATGGTCGTATCGTCTGTTTTCGGTTTCAGCATGACCAGGCGATTCCATTTCGTGTTTTCCAGTTCTGGCTCTGTCGAGTTTTGTTGCTGGAGAACCCTTAGGTATCAAGTGAAAGTGCACTAAGTGTAGGTCCTTAGCCAATAAACGTAGACGTGTGTGAGAGAGAGATTTGGTGTTTAAGTCCACTTTATGCACAGAAAGGCTAATCGGGACTGGACCTACAGTTTAAAGTGGGATTCGAACCAATATGTGCCTCTACCGGATATCGAAACCAAGACCCCATGATTACAAGGCGACGTCGCTTCCACTGCGCCATCGATGAGGCCCTGTGTGAGAGAGAGGAGTACGTGTTGTAAACATTTGTTTGAATGAGATCTTTGATGTGAGCAAGTCTAGTCCAGGGATCGTATCAACATATGTGGGGAAAATATCAGGATAATGTCCAATGTCCAAAAGTGATCCATGTAATGTCCAAAGATATACAAAAAGGATCGACAGAATGTCCTAAACATATCCAAAGATGATCCACAGAATATCCATGAAACATCCTTCCTGGATATCCTTTGGATGTCCCCTGGATGGACGGACATATGGATATCTAGGGGATACCAATGGGTATCATTATCATTTATGAATACCTTCTGGATATACAGAACTTCGGCAAGAATATCCGAAAGACATCCGTTACACGTCCTCTGGACGTTTGTGTGCGGTGTAGGAATACAAACAGTTGTACAGAAGAAAACTTGGAAAATATTGTACACAACAATGCACCTGTATGTGATGTTTTCGGACTAAAATATTGTCTTGAACATTGAAATCATGTTGAAGAGGTTTGCTCGGGATATCACAGCATGTGATTTCCGGATAGGCTTCCGAGCTTTCGAGAGCTAACGTCACTCTCGTCTTCAGGGATTGAAGACTTCACTCCAATCCCTGAAGATGACAGTGACGTTAGCTCTCCAAAGCTCGGAAGCCTATCCGGAAATTACCTGATTGATAGGCCGAGAAAACCTCTTCATCGTTCGCCGCTAGGAAAGCTTCAAGAATTATGGAAATCATGTGTTTTTTATCCTTTTAGAAACTTTCTAGTGTCCATTTGATCTTCTTTGGTGCCTTTTAGCCTGCCTAGTCTTGTCGGACAGATCGGTAATAATTGCGATATGGTGCTTTCATGATGTTAGTTCAGTAACTTATCCACACATCCCCAGAACCCCCCAAAATTTCCTCAGCACCAACTAAATTATTTCTAACAAAAAACCTAAAGTTTGGACTTTTTGGCTCTAAATATATCATTATGCCACCTAAATAGGAAGCTTCACACCCAGACTGAAAGTTCTGAAGAAAATACTGATATACCGTAGTTCTTCGAATCGAAGACGGCATATATCTAAGGCGCACCTGAATTTTCGCCTCATTTTTTCAGATTTTTTTTTTTTCGAATTTAAGGCGCAGGAATATGCACAAAGACGTTCATATTGTAACCTTTGCGGTGTTTATATAAACATTTATAGGGTACATGTTTAATTTGTTTACAAATACGGTATACGGTACTTTACCTTGCAAAATCGGTAACTTCTGTTTCTACTTCTTTTTACGCATTTGCTTCTCCATATTTACTCTGTTACCGGTACCTTACTACAAGTGCGTCCCGTCAACGAAACCTGACTACCGGTATGTACTGGGAAATATCAAGATTCTATCTCCCGCGCTTTCTCGATTACGAAACTGATAAGAATTGAATGACTATTTGTTGTAAATTGTTCATTGTTGTCCTAGCACAGCAAATTTAAAGCAGAAAAATTTCATTGATCATTTTCTTATCAGGAAAACGAAATGTTGATTGTTGTATTGCAGCTACCAGTAATTTTAAGGAAAGTTAAAAAAAAAATTACTCTTTGTAGCTGCCGGTATTAGAGACTGCAGTAGATTCTATACGTACACTCTGTAAAAAAAAAAAAAAATTAGCATCACTGTATTCTTATTACGGATGATGACAATTTTGAGTTTCGCTTTCATGCATCTTTCCTGCACAACTTGAAATCAATTGATTGAAGCATTGGTCTGGTATCACTGCGTAGTGTGATTCTTTTGTTGATTTAGTGTTTGGAGTGTCCGCTAGAGGGTGTTGCAATCAGTTACTGCTGCAAGGCTTTGGGATGAATTGACAGGAATCTGTAAAACGATTGTTAGTAGTGCAACTTGTGACGTGTTTTATGTTGCAAACTACATGTTCATTATTGACAATTTGGATACGTTATCATATTTGCGAAGTGTTCTGGTGGTGTGTAGTGTATTTGAGCGTGTTTTCTCGAGATAAAAATGGGCAGAAAGTGTGACATTTCACCATGTAAGTAAGGAATGGTTCTTGCTTTGCATATGGATGGTCATTCTCAGAGAGAAATTGGTCGACAACTTCAAATGCATCAATCCACAGTTAGCCGCTGCCTGCAAAAGCAACAAGAACATGGAAAATCATCACTGAGAAGTCACTGTGGCAGAAAGAAAAATACATCACCTCGACTGGACCATATGATAAAGGACATGGTATTGAAGAACAGAGGAATGAGTTCACGCCAAATTGCACATAAACTTCAAACCGAGGTGGGAGTTAATCTTACTCATGCTACTGTAGTATCCCGACTAAAGAAACAGGGTGTTTCAAAACACATCCCACGTAAAAAGAACCAGACTAACTGACGCACATGCAAAAGCTAGACGTGAGTTTGTCACACGTTATGGTTTTGATTGATTGATTTAGTTTATTTTACTTCGCGTTTTGTGCCTCTTGGCTAATTTGCGAAGATGGGGATGAGTGATGATATGATGAAATTGATGAATGGACATTCACAAACAACCAAGCCCGACCGGGATTCGAACCCGGGACCCTTGGCGTCGCAGCGCGATGTGCTAACCACTTTTTTTTTTTTATTACATTTTGCAATTTATTACATTACATTTGCAATTTACATTTCAACTCATTGGGCAAGTAAACATTACAGTAAGAAAATTAGCATACAATCTATTTCTTTTACAGTCAGGTATCCTGTGGTATTCTTGATGGAGGTAATTTACAAATTGTATATTAAAATCTGGTTGCCGATATGTCGATAGGAAATAGGCATAGTGTCCTAGGACCCATTGTACACTTTTACGTTTTGTTTTTGGGTAATATTCAAAAGCTGGATATAAAAGAATATCTACAGAGATGTTATACACTAATGTTCGACAAATAGTACTCACAAGTTTTCTTATATAAAGCCATGATGTTTCTATTATTTGGCATTCACTCAGTCTATGGACTAAACTATCAGATACATTACATTTGGCACACATTGGCGTATTTATTAATTTAAGATCATAGAGTCTCTCTCCAGTGATTAATTTTTGGTGGACAATTATATACCATGCTGATCGGATTCGTGATGTAAGATGGTGAGCCTGAATATTATTCCATATTTCTCTCCACTTCATTCTGGGATTTTGCTCAATAATTTTACATGTTGGTTGTTCTAATTTACATAGTCTGCGATATATTTCCGATGTCACTGGTATTGTTAATATCGGAGATTGTAATAGGGCATAACTAATATCCACTATTGTTGACTTAAAATACCATAAAGTGTCTACCAGTCTAGTAATATCAATAGGAGCCTCTAGTGAAATATAGTCCAAAGCGCTTCTCAAAACTTTACTTGTGAGGCTGAGTGGATGCTGAATCAATGTCTGCGTGTCAGCTTGAATACGTAAGGCCTGGCATTTGAGTTCTATATTCACAAGATTCATTCCTCCCTCGGCAAAAGGCAAACAAAGTAATACATGTTTCACCCTCAATATCTGACCATTCCAAATAAACCAATTTACTGCACTCTTAAGTTTATTTATATCTAACTTCCGTAGTGGGAGGATTTTTGCCATGTACCATACCTTTGACAGTGCATAGACATGTACAAAGGTCACCCTTGACTGTAAACTAAGGCTGCGAAATTTATTTGTTTGTAATATCGCTTTAACCCCAGTTAATACTCTATCATAATTTAATTGGATCATACTTTGGATAGAGTGCGTATATATTATACCTAGTATACGTATCATTTGTACAACCTTAAAATTACCTCGCTGCGAGTGAGAATGAACCAAATTTAAATTCAAAATTGACGATTTTTCTTGGTTTATTTTTAATCCCGACCATTTTCCAAATTTCTGTAATACTTGACATGTTTCATCAATATCAGACTGTTCATTTATTAATACAGTAACATCGTCAGCATACGCTAACACCTTAATGGTAGTAGAGTGTATGTTAATTCCTTGAACTTTTCGGCCTATTTCAGACAGAATGGGTCTCAGCGCAATACAAAACGCTAACATCGACAAAGGATCTCCTTGCCTTACACCTTTATAAATATAGAGTTCTTTTGTCAGAAAACCATTTATTTGAATTTTTTCTGTTGCATGACTATAAAGACTTTTAAATACTGAAAGAAAATGTCCACGTATACCGTATCCCTGCAAAACGTTAAATAGATATTCATGATTTATCGAGTCAAAAGCACGTTCAAAGTCTAATGCTAATATGGCATTTTCAGAGTTTTTGTTCTGTAGTCTATAACATGTAATTATTTCACGCATCGTTTGTAAAACATTTGTGATTTTCTTATTTAAACCAAAAACATATTGATCCTCTCCTACTAATTTGTCGACATAAGGCATAAGTCTGCCAAGCATACATCGCGCCAATATTTTATAATCCGTACAAAGGAGGGTGATGGGTCTATAATGACCAGCTTCGCTTGGTTTTGGACATTTTGGGATTAGAATTATAATACCCGTATTGGAAGATTTACCCATTTGATACTTGCTAAACACTGCATTTATCCAATCCGTTATTGTTTGACCCATCAATTTCCAAAAGGTTTGATAAAACTTATTGGGTATCCCATCCCAACCAGGAGCTGAAAATGATTGCCCTACCTTAACCGCTCGAAACACTTCCTCACTTGTATATTCTTTGTTTAAGTTTTCACTTTCTTCATCTGTAAAAACCTCTGATTCGGATGCCAATTCATCCATTAAAGCTTCATTATGTGACGCTGGTTGGGAATATTGTTGCTCAAAATAATTATAAATGCAATTACGTATTTCAGGGGCTGAATTGATCTTTGTTCCCCCATTATCAAATATTTCACTAATACATTGTCTTTTAGCATTTTTTCTTTCATGAATTACATGGCTGATAGAGGCGACCTCATCGTTGTCAAAATGAGGAAGTCTACTACGAATTTTGACCCCTTGACGCCTTTCTGCAGTCATTTTTAACAATACAGCTTGTATACGTTTGACTTCAGTTTGCACTTTTTTCCCGTCTGTTGCTTGCTGAATTTGTTCACGCAATACCCTGTAGTAAAAATTATATTTATTTGTCCAGTCTCTCGACCGTTCCTTACAGTAACTGATACAAAATCTTTTTATACCCGGTTTGAGAATCTCCTCCCACCAGCGGATTATATCTATCCTCCTCAGACGGTGTGTTATCCATCTCGACCATTGGTCATTAAATGCTTGTTGGAAATTTTTCTCATTAAGAATTGAAGCATTTAATTTCCAACAACCGTACCCTCTCGGGACTATTGGAATGTCCACATTTATCATCATAATGACCGCACTGTGATCTGAAAAACATGTAGGTGTTATACTGATGGACTTTACGTTCTGACGTAATGTGGGTGTGACATAAAATCTATCCAAACGGGATGCACAATTGTCACGTATATACGTGAAACCCCTCTGCCCAAAACATTTGTCACTCCAGACATCTGAGAAGTTAAAGCCAGTTACTAATTTTTGCAATGAATTCGACGTGTTAAATCCAGGTCTTTGATCCTGCGGATACAATACACAATTGAAATCTCCCCCACATATTATGTGTTCTCTCCTACCCTGCATTTCAACAGCAACTTCCTGCGCAAAAAACTCATCCCTTTGTTTTCTACACTGTGACCCGGATGGAGCATATATGTTATATATCCATACATTTGCAACTTTTGCTGATATGATTCTATTATTAGGATGACATACCACATTTGTGAGGGGAACCGTATTACGTGTTAACAAAGCTGTTCCTGTCGATTGGAAATTTGCATTATTATGAACTCTTATCGTTGGGGAAAAATTGAAATTCATTTGTCCACATTCTTGGAGAAAGACAATATCTAATGATGCTTGTATAATAAAGTCCTCTAACGCCGCCTGTTTTGTAAGGGATTTCATTTTGTTTATATTTATTGTAGCAAAACGAAGGGTCGTCATCATAAATACTATGAACAAAATTTTTGGGATTGGGTATTCCCAATACTTATACTTCCACCTTTGCCCCATCTAAGAGTAATAATTCTTACACTATTTTTATATGCCCCTAATGTTATACACCAAAAATTAACAAACACACTAACAATATTATTTTAGTAGGGGGGAGGAAATACCCCTTCCCTTTGTATAGCTTAATCCATAAATATCTACCACCACGCAATACAATATCATTAACTTTCTGACAGTCCATATAAAAATATTCATTCCAAATAATACTATTTTCTAATCTTAAAGTGATTACCTGTATCCAGTATTCACAAACTTTCATGGCCTATCGGACTCGGATCAATAACCATGTCTTGGACATTTGTTTTTACATGTCGCAATGATCGTCTTTTCGTCCGATTGCTGCCTGACACTTTCCTTATACTCTTTGGTCGTTTTTGTGAGCCGGAAACCGAACGACCCTTACTACTTTGGACACTTCCACTTTCACTATCCGTTTCCGAATCTTTTCCTGTTCAGCTTCTTGTCTGAAGTCCTTTTGCTTGGTCTGATTCTGCTTCCTCTCCTTGCTCTGTAGCACTTCATCACTCGATTCCTCTTGCACTTTAGTTATGTCTTCTTGTCGTCTTAGCGGTCCACTCTTCTTCTGCTCCATAGTATCCAGGGACATTTCTTCACTTTGTCGCGTAAGTTGAACATTTAACACAGGTTCTTTTGGTTGATCTTGCATATTTTCTTCAGTTCCTTCCTTGGTCAAAGTTTGTTGATCATTCTTGTGAATATTTTTCTCTTCCTGTATATGTTTTCCCTGTTGAAGCCCTTCTATCACAGTCAGTTGTGCTGATTCTTGACTCACATTTATATCTTCGTGTGTAGATGTAGACGGTGCAATTGCTTCGCTATAGGACCGAACTGCACGACCCATGACTTTGAACACTGTTGGTTTCCGTAAGGTACAATTAAACCGCATGTGATCACTACTACCACACCATTCACAAGTCGGGATTTGACCATTGTATACTACATGTGCCGTATATTGGCCTATTTTTACAAAGGAGGGAATTGGCTTCTTAATTGCCATCAAAACCTGACGCACCCCATTATACACTTTGTACCTAAATTTGTCACTCCAAGTTTCTGCTTTCAATTCATCGATTGTCCCATATTCACTCAGTTTTTCACGAATTTGTCGTTCTGGCACTTCCAAAGGAAGATTAAACACTCGAACCGGCTTCAAAATTCGATTCGCATCACTCAGTTTCACTTGTGTCACAGCTCCACTACTATAATAAAAATTCACTTCACCAGTATTTTCTTCTAATATTTTTCTCATTTTTCCCGGACGCACTAATTTCAAAAATACACATTTAGTCGTCGTGGGAATTTGTATGGCTGCAATTTCATCCACACTCAGTTTGAATTTATCATGAATAAATTCATGTACTTCCAAAGGACTAGGTTTCAAAGTTCCCGTTTCAAAACTGATTTGTATCGTATTTTCGCGATCCATTCTATATTTTACTTTTGTCCAATTCTTCACTAGCACAGTTCAACAGCACACCCTCTCCCACACGTACGTACCGATATCGCGCTGAACTTTCACTTTTCCTCAAAGCACAGAGCTCGTACAGCACGACCTACCTGTTCCGCGCTAGGCGCGAGACTCGACCACTCGGCCACAGGGTCGGGCACACGTTATGGTGCATGGAATGATACAGATTGGGAACATATGATATTTTCTGATGAAAAACGATTTAAATTGCTGGGGAATGAATGCTTGCGGAAGGGAGAAGAACTTGCAAAATCTTGTATTTTAGAAACTCAAAAGTATTGTGGCAGTGTTATGATTTGGGCACGTTTCTCTGCAAAAGAGATTGGCAGGATGCATATTTGCACAGGGATCGTTAAGACTGATCAATATCTAGAAATCCTGAATCGAAAAGTTCTACAAACTGCAGGAGATCATTTTTCTGGACAGAATTTGGACTACTTTATTTTTCAAGACGATAATGCAACCTGTCACCGTGCTCAGGTGGTGAATAACTGGTTTCATGATATGAATATTGAAAGACTTTGGTGGCCGCCCAACTCTCCAGATATGAATCCTATAGAAAACCTGTGGGCTATGGTGTGCAAAAAACTTGGTAATTAGACGTACAGGTCAAAAGAGGAACTTATGGCAGCAATTGTACATGTTTGGAATGAAATTGAGGTCGAATATTGTCAAAATCTCGTTCATAGCATGCCTCGAAGGTTAGAAGCACTTAGGAAGGCCAGGGGTGGCCACACTAAGTACTTGTCAATGTATTTACTTACTATCATTACAAATTGACATATCATGATGCATTTAAAAACGATGTTCAGTCTTTTTACTTGTAAAAATTGTCTTTGTGCGAAAACGTTCCACAAGCTATATTTGCAATAATTTTGTTATTAGTTCTGTAAAGTGCATTATGTACGTAACTATGGCTTAAATAATAAAAATATATTGTATAATTGTTAGGAAAACAAATCGACAAGTCGAATTAAATCAATAAAACAACTGATAATTCACGAGCGAAATGCTGACGACCAAAAATAATGAAGTGATGCTTTTTTTTTACAGAGTGTATATTGTAGTATATACATCGAATCGAAGACGCCATCGAATCTAAGGCGCATCTGAATTTTGGACGTCTAAAATCTGACAAAAACCTGCGCCTTAGATTAGAAGAACTACGGTAGTTTGCTCTACCGCTGTTGTCAACATAACAGAGTCTTGAGTAAGTTCAGGCGAATTGTATGAAAATAGGCTCGAAAAAATATCAGGGACACTCGTTCTGTCTAGCATGTAAACATTTAATATGTGTACGCAGCACTTTTTGCTTCAGAGGCATAACTTTCAGGCTGGAAGGTATCAGATCTATGGTACTTTCTTAAAACTGCCAGAAGATGAAAAGTTCGATCCCCTTAGAGGTTTTGACAAGGCTCAGTCAAGATAGACCTCCGTGCATAAAGTAGACTTTTATGCGAACTTATGACGCACTGTATTATTCTCTTTTAGAAGACTGCGAAGTAGAACGACGCATCTACAAGTCAAATCAAGTTCGGACTTGTTCAGCAGGAGTGTTCAAACTTGCACAGTGTCTCCTGAAACTAAATTTCGCTTCCAAGGCAAGCAGTCAGGTCTCCAAAGTTAGATTGTTTCGCGACAAGGAACGGAACGAGTTTTGGAAACCAAAGAATTTCCTCCCATGTTATCTTCAAGATGCAAGTAACTATGGTTGTCTGACTCTGCTACTAGGTATCTCTCTTATCGCACACCGTATTGAACACATTCGTCTACTGATGTCACGATAAATGTTCTCGTTGTTTCTCGTAGGTTAGGAATGTTCGGTTTGGGGCTCTTATCATAAATAATACCTTTTGGAACAAGTCCCGAATAATTTCAGTGTAGGCATGCTAAAAACCCTAAACCAGGGCTCGGAATGGACCGGAACGACTTCCCGGTTCGCCAAAAATCTGGAACCTTCTCGTTCCGTCTCGTTAGAAATGGAAACGGACCGTTCCGGTTCATTTTTTTTCTTCAGATAATTCATTACATTTTCCTTGTCAGTGTGAACTAAATTGATAATCCTCTTTAATAGTACATATTATAGCATTCACATAAATTTTCCTACTACATGGAAATGTGTTGTATAATGATGGCGTCTATCTTGCCTACATCTTCTTGTGCCTTGTGATTCTATTTTCTTACTATTTCATTTGTTAATTATTATTATTTGTCTTTCTTGTGGATTGGATCATTCTCACAGGTATACTCCTCCTTCACAGGATCTTTACACAGATTCAGGTTCTCTTTCTGTGGTCATTTTTTTTTTAATTTCATATTTTGTCTGATTAACCTATGTAAACATTTTCCCCAGTTGACCAAGCTGACTTCCATTTACGATTTCGGTCTGTTTAAATTTCAAAGAGGGAAGAGAATTCCAGAAGACTCGTGTCCAATGTATTTTATATTATTTTATGTTGATGTACATATTTTAATATTAACTATTATTAATTGTAACACATCGCATCATATCACTAGTGGTTCCCAAAGTGTCCGCCACGGCGCATTGTTTGTTTCCGATTTTGAAATATGTGTTTATTTTTTAACTTAAGGCAAACAACCTAACCACAGTAACTGAGCGTTGTAAGTGTTGGATAAGCCTACATCCTGACTTGGGCGCCGGGGGAAAACCTTGAAACACTAAGGGCGCCGTGAAACGGGAAAGTTTTGGAACCCCTGCAGCAGTCGGTAATCTCGTCGCTGTATAATTAGATACAAAAAGATTGATTGACTGGCTTTATTTTACTTCGCTTTTGTGCCGCTTTTGGCTAATTTGCGAAGATGGGGATGAGTGATGAAATGATGAAATTGGTGAATGGACACTCACAAACATCCTTGCCCAGGCTAGGATTCGAACTCGGAACCCCTGGCGTCGTAGCGCGATGAGTTAACCACTCCGCCACGGAAAGACAAAAATACAACAGCACGTTAATGAAAATAAAGCGTTCCCTTCCCTAAAAGTAACACATAAACAACGAGAACATTTTTCGTGACGTCAGTAGACGAAGGTGCTCAATACGGTGTGCGATAAGTCAGAGCTCTGCTGTGCTACGAATTCAGATTTCCACCCCCCCTCACCCCTCTCTCGATGCAGTGTATGCAAGTCAACATTAGATATATTGCAGAAGGTGGACTTAAAAAAAATACTGGAAGCCGCAGAATGAACGTGGAGGATTTGGGGAATGACGTAGGAGGTTTAACAGGAAACTGGAAACTTGTACATTTCCGGTTTGCGGTCTCCTTCTGGTTTGGAGTTTCTGGGGGGGGGGGTGGAAACTGTCAGGTTTCAAGTTAACCCAAGTTTGTCTTACTCTCTGGGAAGGTTTAGGGTTAACGTGTGTGTCTGTCTGATCGTCAGGTGAGAGGGGTGAACTGGTGAACGTTCTAACTTTTCCATTTCATTCCTGATGCTGGGATGAAGTTTGGTTTGGTTTGATTTGGTATTTTAAGTCCACTTTGCTACGTCTTCCAGCTAGGAGCATGAACACTCTTCTACACCCAGCGCTTGCTGGGTTTAAGTAATAGTCTTAATATCGCATAATTAACGATTTATTGACAGCAATAGCTTTAACTAGCAACTCGTTAACAACACACGTTTAAAAGACACTTCCACTGAGATACTTTACACAAGCCTTACAGAGGTCAATCTTTTAATTTAATTCCAGCTCTGTTATTTCCAACAGATTATAAGCAGTAAAATAGTCACAATATTATCACATAAGGACTTACAATAACACAAACTTAGACTTACAATAAACTCATAGTTACCAACTCGCTTATTTTTGTGGAGTTGCCAACGTATGTGATAACACTAGATATGACAATACAGGCCCTCCTATACGTGTGATACACTTACAGAATAGCATTGATTCAAACGATCATGTGCATAAATTAAACAAATAAACAATAAATCTTTTGCTACGACGTAACTTGGGTCGTTGCAACTTTGTGCACAGTAAAGTTAATCGGGACTGGACCAAAGTTTAAAGTTGAATCCGAACTCTATGTGCCTCCACCGGGTATCGAACCCTGGACCCCTTGATTACAAGGCGACGACGGCTGGGAGGAAATTGATGTTTGGGAAGAAATGTGATATGATTTATCTTAAATTTTCACAACGGAGAAACATTTATCTGTTGGTGTCCAGATCAAGGAGCAAGGAACAATTCTGGTACACGCCATACTCTGCGGCAAATACAGTAAGCGTCCAGCAGTTTTATGGGAGCAAACTTGTCAATTTTTTCAATCTGGAGTCACGATAACCATCCTAAGACGTTTTTGAGCTAAAATTGTTTTAGGAGTTTGATAACATTAAAAATTATTCGGAATAAGTAGCTAGTCACCATGGTTGAAAAAGTGGTCGACAAAAATTAGTCGAGAACGTAATCGACAAGAATTAAATCGGAAATATAATCTGCAACAATTAGTGGAAAAAGTAATCGGCAAAGATAGTCGAAATGGTGGTCGATTAAAATTAGACGTGAATTTAGTGGCCAAAAGTCAATTGAAAAGTTAACCTGTATAAATTGGCTGAATATTTAGTAGTTGATTAAAAATTAGTTGAAAAGGTGATTGAAGGAAATAGTATAAGAATATAATAAAATTTCAAGCAAGAATAGCAATTTTGTTCTTCCATATTTCTTTTCAATACACAATCGTTGATTGAATGATTGAGTGGTTTCGTTTCACAACGCTTTTCTGCTACTTTTGGCTGATCGCAACTATGAGGATAAGTGATGATACGGTAAAACTGATAAAAGGACAATTACAACACAGATGGACAGAACACAACACGAGTCTCACAGAGGTGAGGATCGAGACGCCAGAGTCTCGTTAGTCCCCAGGGTGTACTGGCTGGAGAAGAGGTTGACATTTGGGTGCCTACCGAAGAATGCAACCCGTTACTTCTCGTAATGCCCGATCGATTCAATTAAGAACGATTGATTGATTGATTGAGTTGGTGTTAAGTCCACTTTATGCACAATAAGGCTAATCGGGACTGGACCTACAGTTTAAAGTGGGATCCGAACCACTATGTGCCTCGACCGGTTATCGAACCCGGGACCCATTGATTACAAGGTAACGATGCTACCACTGCGCCATCGGGGAGGCCACAATTAAGAAAGACTAATAATATTTGTTTATTAACTTTCCATCAAATTTCTCCAGTGCCTTACGCACTTCTCCAAGACGGATGCTGTCGTTCTCTCCAGGCATATCGTGGAGTTTATTGTATTGATTGTATTGATTTGTTGTTTTAAGTCCACTTTATGCACAGTAAGGCTAATCGGGACTGGACCTACAGTTTAAAGTGGGATCCGAACCACTTGTGCCTCCACCGGGTATCGAACCCGCGACCCCTTGATTACAAGGCGACAGCGCTACCACTGCGCCATCGGGGAGGCCCATATCGTGGAGTTTAAATCGGCAGTATGAAGTTTTAACCCCGGCCGAAGCATTTCAGAATGCTTCTTGTTTCACAAAGCGGCAATAACTCTCTTTAGAAATCCATAAACTCCGAAGCACTTGAGCTGAGCCCCACCATCTTGATTTAACTAGTTCTCGGACGCAACAAAAATCTTTGAAGACAGAGAAAAGGAGTCCTGAGTATCACCAAGGGTTTAGAGACGCTGTAGAGAGTATTAGGCGAAAGCTTTCTTTCAGCCTCTTGTTGACAATAACCCTCTTACAGTCAAATTGCTTCCTTTGCATATTTGCTCTCGCTCTAGTGCAACTTTGTTTTTTTCGGTCTACCGTTTCCTCTTCCAAGTCTTGGAAACTTTAGCCATTTTAATTACAGCCGTGTTTACGGCAAGCGTCTTGAGACTGTCTTCCTCTTTACGGAGCAGTAAAGCCTCCAGTCAGGCAGTTTCTCGCTGGATTGTTTCTCCAGAAGTGCCCCTGGAAGCTCTGGAGCCTTTTGAGGTCGCAGCTAATTCGATCCAGCCAGTAATGTTTCAAGGACTCATCCACTGGATTGAAGTCCAGTGTTCATTAGGAGGCCCTGGCTTTCTTCAGCTTTCTCCAGAAACTTTCTCTCGGTGGTCGCTCGAGTTTCCTCCACGTTTTCTGCTGTTGCTCTTCTCCAGAAGGACGCAAAGGGGTAGAAAAGGAGGAAGTCAGAGTTGTGAGAAAGGGCATGGAAGTGACTCATCACCGTGACGAAGATGGACGTAGACGAGACTTGACGTTCCTTTTTTTATATAATAATAACTGGACCAAAGAAAGGTTACGACCCCTACCAACCACCACGCCACTCTACAATGTGTCAGCGCATGCACTTTCACAGCATCCAGTCAGAACTCACTGAAAAACACAATCTTTGTTGATAATGTTTGATGCTACGAAAGAGATAGAGGAATAGAAGGGGAAGGACACGAAAGAAAAAGGTACACAGAGAGAGAATGATAGAAAGGAAAAATAGAGAGAAGAAGGAAAATAAAAAGGAAGCAAGAGAGTGATGAAAATTAAAACAGAAAGAATCAAATGGAGAAAGAGATAGACAAAGGAATAAAGAAAAAATAAGAAAGGAACAGGGGCACAAGAAGAGTGAGAGAGAAAGAATGATAGACAACAATAGGAAAACCAGAATCGAAAGAAAAGAAGAAAGAGATAAAAAGAAAAATATAAATAAATAAAGAGGAACAGAGAGGGAAAATAAAAGTAGAATGAGAGAGAATGACAGGAAAAACAGAGAAGAGAGGGAGAAATAAAGTTAGAAAGAAAGAAAGGTAGTGATAAAAATGGAAAGACGGAAATATGGAATGAACAAAGAAAGAAAGGTAGATATAGAGAAACAAAGGAAAATGGAAATTGTAATGTACAGAGGCAGAAGAAGAAGAGGAGAGAGAAAGAATGATAAGAGAAATAAAGATAATCTTAGATACCATGACGACCAAAGCGGGGCCGGGACCAAGCTGATATTTTGCTCACCCTTGAGCCCACCAGAAGAGAATTCTCTGGACGCTCTATCCACCCGTGCTTCCACCATGAAGACGGCGAAGGTGGCAATCGACATCTCACTCCTGCGATGTCGCCACCTCTTGAAATATCACCAACCACTCGGCATTTACGATATATTATCTTTAACGAACTCCCCACGCGAGAACTCTGGAGTTCATATTTCAGTATCGGATGAAAGCCGTGACAAATACTCCCCGAAAGGAGTAGCACAGCGTCGAATTAACACTAATCTCCCGCGTCCAGGGAATGGTTTATGTTGCTGTTGCAACGACTGTCTTTTCCTTCGTCCTCTCCCTGATAAGGGTGTTCATTATGTTCCATATTATACGCGTGAGGCTGGACTAAAGTCGTAATTTGCTTTTCAGGCCAGTTTAGTCACTTATCGGCTAATCGGGACTGGGGATCTGAGATGCCGAAATGTGCCTTTGCCGGGTATCTAACCGAAGACCTTTCGATCCAAGGCGACAGGGCTAGTTGAGACAAGGGCTGAGGGGGGATTTACCTCTCCCGTTTGCAAATTTTATGTTGAGCCGCATCTGTATGTTAACCGCCGCTGCTTCTCTAGCGAGGAATTTTATGGGCAAATTTTACTCATAAAGTACATATAGTTTCACTAATCATTTGAATTTTGAAAACTGTGGAACCATTTATTCTTTCGATTAAATGATAAATCATGAAAATATAACTTGGTTGCTGTATTTTACACAATTGTCTTTTTGATACAGCTCACTTTTCACGTTTTCTATTCGAAATATAACTAAATTACCTATAAATGTCTACTATGAACAATAAAAATAACAAGCTCTTGAAACTTGGTATGAACGATACCAATTTCCGGGGTCGATCGACGGACACGTTCACCTTCTCCCCTTTTCTCACAGAGCCCATGGACCACATCGTGGTGTTCTCACGAAATATTCTGCTGCAGCCTGGTTCCTTTAACAGTTGCTTTATTCAAGAAATGATCTAACTCGCATATGTTTCAGTCCCATCCCGATGGTGTAGTGGTAACGTTGTCGCTTTGTAAACAAGGGGCTTGAGTTCGATTCCTCATTGGAGGAAAGCTGTACAGTGGTTTGATTCCACCATAAACTGCAGAACCGGTCCCTATTAACCTATCTGTGCACAAAGTGAACTTGCTGCTCCATCAAAAAGATAAACCCGTCTGGCGCTGTCGTCGAAATTGCAACTGAAAGTGAGCGTGGGTGATGCAATCAGCTGTTTGCCATGTAATCTTGGCCCTGCGTTGCCAAAATGTTCTGCGTTCGTCAACATATTGTCGTCACCTTTATTTAGTGCCAAATGCCTGAATCATCGGGAAGGAAGAAACTGTACACAGCGATTTTTTTAACAACGATACAAGGGAAGGAAATTAGGTCAGTCAGCACGCGGACACTCTGGCACAAGCGAAGGGAGACACGTTTCGTCTGCGGTGACTGTTGGAGATATAAACAAATGACTGTCCACTTTAGTTCGCGAGTTGGCGGTGATCTTTCTCATCATGGCGTGTCATTCTACAGAATGATGGGGATCAAAACCAGTCACTCCCACAATAAATCAATGGGTGATGTAACTTATTCATCATTCATCCTCAATGATGAGAGCACTCGTCATTGACATGACAAGTCAAATGCTTGGCAGTGCGAAAGGCACAACTAAAACTAAATAGCTTAACAACTAGAAAAGACAATGGTCACTCATTGGGTTTTATGAACCTTCAAACCTGAATCATGGCTGGGTTAGGATAATTACCTGTCTATATGAAGAGTGATGATTGATACAAAGTAACGTCGAATAAAATAAAACTAAGACCTCTCTAGGCTTCGTTGCTCATTGACCAGGACTCTCCTCACTTTCCCTCAACTCCTTTCTCCAAGCTCCTCTCTCTCCTCAATCCAAATCAAAAGTCAGTCCCTTCTCCGACTGTCTCACCTCTATATCACCCAGGTCATGGAGACCTTCCTCCATGCCGAATCGTGATTATTCCTACCTCTATTGCAAACAGCTGACTCCATACACCTGATGGAACTTCCTATATCCTGAATACATCAGGAAGTTTGTCAGTTCTAATTCAGTTATTGAGCAGCAAGTTACGATTGAATAGAGAGAGAGGAGGAGGTTATAGGGAGAGTGTGTTAACGCTAGTCGCAAGTCAGACTCTACGTTCAGTCACAGGCATAACCTCTCCCAGCAGATCTTCAGTTGGAGTACAGAGACAGGTATATCCTTACATTAGCCATGCTGATACAGTCTTTAGGGGTGTGAAACTCAAGTGTCATGTGTTGCCATTCAAGTGTGTAAATTTAGTACCTCTAGCGCCTTACCACCAAGCTCACCACGAGCAGAGAGTGCTTTACCATCGAGGATGAATGATGATAAGTGAGCTACATCCCCAAAAGATCCCCCCATAACTAAGGGTATGAGACGATGGCGTGACTGAACCCAAAGGCGAATATAGCAGGCACACAAGTTATGGAATTCAATCTAATCTGAACACCCCAGGCATACCAAGCACGTATCCGGGGGGAGCTCGTGGGGCTGAAGCCTTCTCCCCGAAATCCTACAAATATCTCATTTAAGTAGTGTACAGTGGTAATAACTTTTACTTAGCAGGATTAAACATCTCAGAAATGCATCTTCAGGGCTTCTATTACCCAAACTTTCTCGCCTTTAGATGGCGGCTGCTGATAAGGGATGAGCCCCCAAAATAAAATTCTGGCTACGGGCCTGACGTACACCGTTCTGTTCTTTCCATCAATGATCTCCAAGCTTCTTTTCTTGTGATAGCACAAATGTGCACTCTCATACTTCTACTTCTGGCCACTCGGAACAGTGGCGCTAGTGTTGCATGTTTAAATCACTTGGAAGCATTCACTTCTCATATTTTTAGAGGACGCAGACATCGTAACGCTTGAGTTTGATTGGCTTCCCAGCCTAGGTCGTCTCGGTTCACCTCTGTGCGTGAAGCGCAAGACAAACTTAAGCAAACTACCCCCCCCCCCTCCCCCATAGATAAATTACTATTCTTGGCAACGCTGAAAGGGACAAATTAGCTTGGTTTATAGTGCCACACTAAACACCGCACCGAGTCATACAATTTCCACGCTTGACTTACTGCCTTGCAGAACATCCTTCGTTTAAATTTGTCACGTTGCGATTGGAGCGACGCAGGTGGCCAATTCCGTAACACGCGATGGGCTCGCCCTCTTGCGCCGCGGCGGGTAAAGTTTATCCCGGCCCCCTAGCGGAGAATTCGCAGCAAGCCTCAAAACCTTGCGGTGGTGATGATGCGGTGAATAGGGGTCACAAGAGCCTGCTTCTTAAATATGGGTCTGCATGAGTCCATTACTCTTTGCTATTAAAGTTCCGATGTTGTATTTAATTGGGCGTAGATCATTCGGTCACGTGATCATGTAAACCTTGCAAATTTTACCTCAGCGGTGTGGCCACGCTGTAGAATTTTATGATGTAGTGCTATGCACATCTACCATGCTGTGCAGTGCATTATGTACTCCTTCATGAGCAATAAATGCAAGGCCACTGGTAGCAAACTATACAATAGACCATAGGCGTGCGTACGAGGGGGGAAGAGGGGGCAGTTGCCCACTTCTCGCTTAGAAATTTAATGTAGAGGAACCTTAGTTATTAGCGTTATTAAGCAATAGTATGCTCTTCTAGAAAAATTAAGTGATCTCAAGCCGACAAAAGTTCCAAGCAACTACGGGGGGGGGGGGTGCATTATTTGTGTATGGATAAATCACTGCATTGGAAATTGTTCAATTATGTGTAGTTGTTTTGAATCTGATGTAGGAAACCATGTTTACATGAAAATTAGCCTACAGAGGGGGAAAAGAAGGGGCAGAGAACATTGGTGCCACGGAAGTTGGCATTCTTCTAACATAGTGACTGTCGCTAGTTTAGGACACATGCTAAAACATCCCTGTTTGATATCAATCAATACAGTATTCTAGTGAGATAGAATTATATTTTTCATTCCACGAATGAACTTTCATCAAGGGTTTTGCACCCTTCCCCCTATTCAGAAGGTCTCAGCATGCGTATGCTCTAGGCCACAGATTGCCAAGCCGTCTGACTTAGTCGACGTATTGGATTGGATATCCAGAATTGGATGAGTTTTGGATATCCAGTTTTGAACAAGATCTGGCAACATATTAGATATTCAGAATTCGATGATTTATTGATAGCCAGTTCTACACATGCTCCGTCTACGGATTGGATATCTACAGTGTGTGAGAAAAGTCACGCAACAGAGATTTTGAAAGAACGTTCTTTAAAAAACTAACCAACACATCTTTTTGCTTGATAACTTTCAAATCTTTTCTTTCACCTGGGCATCAGATTGATTGAATAACATAGCCAGATGTCGGGCACACCTGATATTGCCCTCTGACACGACCAATGTTGCCAGTACATCTCGTAATTTCGAGAAACATACTTTTTAATGAATATGCCATAACTAACCTCTTAAAATCGTTTGTAATGCATGAAATGAGCAAAAATTTATCGTTCTTATATCAATTCGATAAATATCCATGTTTGTTTTTACTTAGTATACAAACGTTTTTGTACCGTAGTAACTTTTCCGCACACTGAACGTTCATGTAGGGCATGACTTTCTTGTTTATTGTTTCAAAAATATCCACAAAGACAAAGTTAATATCCAGAGTAAGTTTCATGTCTCTATCGCTTTTTGTACAAAAGTTACGTACGGTCAAAATCTCGGTTGCGTGACTTTTGTGACACCCTGTATTGAGTTTCAGATGTCCAGTCCAATGGATATGAAGAATTTGAAATCCAGATCTTGGATAGCTAATGGATATCCAGAACAACCGTCTGATCAGAACATTGCGGATCTGTTAGCGTCAACCATCTCGACACTTTGGTGACAACTAGCATTTAACTTTGGTGATGTGTTTAAAATTCATTGCATCTTTTATGAAAATCGTTTTGTGCTTTTCTCCTGGCTTTTGTCGTTATTTTTATAGCCTCACAAGTACATTAAATGTTTATGTGTGTATGTATGTATGTATGTGTGTGTGTGTGCATATGTATGGGTGTTTAGTAGTATCAAAGTGTTCCATAGCGCGAACTGACATTGTAGAAATGTCTGATACCATGGACGACAGGTAATTTAAATCATGCAATTTTTTTTCCAGCTTCCTTCTTCGGAGAGAGAAAAGTGGGAGGTGGGGGCGAAATTCCTTTATGGTTTTTTGCAATCCCGGAGACTTTGGGCGAGTGCAACGCTTTGATCTTTTTGATGGACTTTGAAACACGGAGTGCGACGTGTGAATCGTGTTTTGGTGCTTTGGCGAGACGGCCGCTCATAATACCTGAAGCTGACACATAGGGCATTCGCTGCAGCTCCTCTTCATCATTTTTTTCCAGGGGAGGGGGGTGGAAGGGAGGAGAGAAAATGGAAGAAAAATCATGGTGTCTCCGGCGCTATTTTTATCCTGGGAACTACCACAAAGGGTTTCACTGCCGCGTCCTGATAGTTTGAGGGTTGCCTTTGGGGTGTACGAACCCCTGCATATATATACGGGGTGTTTCATAAATACTTGAGGGGTTACAATTATTTATTGCAAGTATAGGATTGAACTTACGTTAATGAAACCTGTCCAGAACAAACGAGGAAATCAAACAGTTTTTTTTTTAACACATACAGATGTTCAATGTACATATGCGTCACGGGTAACACGGCCAATAGGCGAAACGGGATGCGATCGAATGCGTGACACTGTCAATGTCAACCCGTCACCTCACTCAAAGTTGATTGTCGACAGCGGGACATGGTGCTGTAAACTTAGCACACACGCCTCAAGCTTAGTTGACCCGCGGGGTTTTTACATGAAGTGCTTTAGCCGAGTTAATTTGTGACTGGGAGGCTTATACACAAATCGACGCGTAGAGACACTGTTACTAACATGCCACGCGGAGCAGCTCACGCGATCAGATAATGGCGGAAACTTTCGCCCGAATTGGTCTTCAGAGGGTATCGCTTTTCACACATGGTTGTGAATTGTGTGTCACTTCCTTTCTGATAACCATGAAAACCTCTTAACGACACCTCAGGGATGAGGCGATGCGAAATTTAGCACGCGTGTTATTCTCAACATTTTATTTCTTTTTTGAGTTATTTAGGCCGTGTATGTATTGCTTAATTATCTCTATCCCTTGATGTGTAGTAGTAGTTTATTGGCTGTAAAGACTTAATTGTATTTTCGAGTGGCATGACTAACCAAAACTGGAAGAACATTAGTTTATTGAAAGCACACACCTTTCACAACTCATGACAAGATTAGACACGTCTATACTGCATGTTGTATTCTTATTTTTCGTAATTCGCATGAAGATGAAAGATGATTATATGAAACTGATCTAAACCACCTAGAAATATGCCGTGAACAACGGGAAGATACAAATTCCTTCACGACAACTGAACTGAACTCAACTCTGTTTGAACTGTACTGCCATTTTGTTAATGTGTGTGAATGGGTGAGCATGTGTCTGTGTTTGCGTTTATAAGCATTTATTTTTAACACCATTAAGCCTTGTTTCCATGATTATGAAAAACTAAGTATGCTGACCAAGGCAGTAATTTATTTTATTAAAAACATAAACTACGTTACGTTTAGTTTATGTTTTTAATAAAATAAATACTGCCTTGGTCAGCATACTTAGTTTTTCATTTATTTTTGTTGTATTTTTTTTTCTTTTTTCTTTCTTTTATACTTTATTTGTTAAGATGTAAGCGAATGGTTAAGTGTAAGAAAAGGCACAATTAACTTCGCCATGTACAAAACCGATAAATAAATAAATAAATAAAATTCTCTCTCTCACTCTCCTCCTCCCATATCCTTGTCTCTCTTTCACTTTGCTGTCTGTCTTTCCCCTTCTTTCGTTTCTTCCTACACGTGACTACGTCGCTCTTCTTTTATTTCCGCTCGACTTCTCTCTCTCTCTGTCCTGCTCGTGTGCACCTATTTATTTCTCTCATCTCTCTTTGTTTTTCTCCGTGTGTTTACTTTCTTTACACATGCATGTCGATTTCTCCCCCTTTATCTCTGCTCGTTTACATGTCTCAATTTCTCTCTCCCTCTCTCTGCTTCTATCTTTCTCTCTTCTGATGGTTTACATTTTTTCTTTCTCTTCCTTTTTCTTTCTTTCTTCCAGTGTGTCCATTTTCTGTTTACGTCTCCATTCTCGACTTTTCTTTTCCTTTATCTCAGTCCCTGCGCCTACATATATCTCTCTCTTTGTTAACCATCATGTTCTTCTCTCAGCATAAAGTGACCAGGCAGTCCCTTTTTTTAGTCTCTGTCCCGATTTTGCATGAACATAAACGGGACAACAAAATATACCATTTTGTGACAATGCCGTGCCGTTTTCCTTCACAAAATTATGAAAAATGTTCCGTTTAGGTGCTTTAAAAATCTGGCCATATTATCTCAACATCAAATATCTAACCCCATATTAACAAAGGGGCCTTCCCGATGGTGTAGTGATAACTAGAGCCCGGAATTGTGTTACATATTCCATTCCTTTGTATTTTGTGTGCTATATTCTGAGTGTTAAGACATGTGTGTATGAAAATAATGTGTGTGTGTGTGGACATAGTATGTGAAATGACTTAATGTACTTTGTGTTTAATATAATAATGTATAATTTTATGTGTATGGCTGAGTGGAAGAAAAGGCTTTGTACGCCATTTAAAACAAGGCGTTAATAAATAAATAAATACTTTGAACACGAAAATGTCAACGAAATGTATAACTGACATGATTTTGCAAATGTTTTATGTTACAGAAACATCTTGCCTTTGGGGTGTAGTTACTACCAAATAGAATAAAGATAAATTAACCAAACGTGCAGAAAAAACTCAGCTGCGCGTTGAATGGCTGACCTCATACCACCAGTCAAGTTAAAAATAGACCTGGACCTCAGGTAACTAGACCAAATGCAATTCTGGCTGCCAGAATCATCAATACAGACTTTTCCATCATGATATCAACACGGCATAACTTGGATATCTGTGAATACTTAAGCAAATCAATCAACACGATTGTAAATGCATCATGCATACATCATATTCTATTTATATTATTATCTGTATTTGAAATTTACCAATAAAGATGTAGAGCAACGATTAACGGGGGAACCGTAATTCGAGAATTTGACGTCCCAGTTTATTTACAAAGGCACTGGGACACAGCGTATACCCTCGAATGTATACGGGTGGAGGTTTGGTTATATTCAGGGGTTCCCTCCTTAATTGTTACATATATGTACATATTTGCCAGATATTACATATTTTACACATTTGCTAATTTACTTGACTTAAAACAACATATTTCGGTAATTTTGTCCAATTTTGATCCCTTTTCTTATATTTTCGATCTCTGAAATATGATGAAGAAAATTTGTAGCTCATGTGATGTCATATTTTGTAATCAATGAGGAAATATGATGAAGAAAATTTGTAGCTCATGTGATGTCATATTTTCTAATCAATGAGATACGAGTGCTTACAGTCGGTGTCGTGTCGTTTGCGCCGAGGCTTCTTATCGGTTCATTTCCACCGTGACATATGTCAAGACCTTTCTCGGCTGGTTTTCCCACAATCCAGAGTGTCTTCACCGCCGCGCGCACGTGTGTTTATGGGCACATGGTGCATAGTGCATAAAGTGGACTTAAAACATAAAATCAAACGTGTGTTTATGACGATGCACAGCTGTGTTTACACTGAAATGTTAAACCTAGCCAGAGAGTCAAATATGACTTTTCTTTTCTTATTACAAAAGACGTTACGCAGGATTACTTGCATCAATTTTATTCCACAACAGAAAATACATAAATCAGCATCAGCCTATTAACTATTAATCATTTATCGTTAATCGTAAAAAAAAAAACATTGTAAATGCAGTAGCTATTGTTAAAATATTGAAAGCATTCTACAAATACTTCGTAAATGTACACTTTGGAAGCAACATAAATGTGCCAGTCTATTACACTTAATTATTATACACTACATAAAATCGTCAACAACATTATAAATACAGTGCATTTTTTTGCAAACATTATAAGTAATTGCTACGTATATATAAACACAATATTTCGATCACTTGCACAACAACAATACAAACGTTATTTGAATCCTTGTAGGTATGCAAATGCTCGAAGGCATTCCATATACTTTCATCTTACATTCATTTACCAATCACCTTCCTTTTCAATCGAAGATAAACACAGTTGGAGCTGGGCAACTTCATAAACACACGTGCGCGCGGCGGTAATGACACTCCGGATTGTGGGAAAACCCACCAAGGAAGGTCTTGACATATGTCGCGGCGGAAATGAACCGATAAGAACTGTCGGCGCAAATGACTCGGCGCAAGCGACACGGACTCCTTACGGTCACCTAAAATTGACTGGCAAGTCGAAAGACAGGCTGAAAAAAAAAAAATATTATTTATGGAAAGATGCTGAAGTTCCCCTTTCTGGTTACATACGCAGTTATATATTTTCGTTTCGCTTTTAGATTTAGGTAAAGCACCTAGAAACTTGGTGTCGGTGGACAAGAAAGCTACTTTCCCTACTTTGCGAGTTACACAAAATAGTTCCCCTGTACAAAAAGTAGAAAAGTAGCTATGTATTTTTATTCGATTGTTCATTCTGTAGAAGCTTTCTTCTTTAAAAATTTGTTTAGAAAGATACGAAGAGCTCTCTTACATATTTACATATTCTACAATAACTTGCGATGTGAAAAGTAAGGAATAGTTGACAAACATTGTTTCTTAAATATGTACACGTAGCTGTGCTTTTTTGAGTTTATAAATTTGAACAACTTATGCCCTTAAAATTATGTTGAATATAAAATAAATATCTAGCAGAAATCTTGAAATTGCTTGGTTACTCTATTATTATTATTATTATTAATATTACATATTATTTGATACTACATATTTAGCTACATATCCATTCGATAATGCATATTTCGGAGTGGTTAGCACATCGCGCTGCGACGCCAGGGCTCCCGGGTTCGAATCCTAGCTTGGGCATGGACGTTTGTGATGTCTATTCATCAATTTCATTATTTCATCACTCATCCCCATCTTCGCAAATTAGCCAAAAGTGGCACAAGAAGCGAAGTAAAATAAATCAAATAAAAAAAAAAGAGTGCATATTTAGGTACATATTTTATCAATTATTGTTACATATTTATGTACAAATTTTGTACTTTTATGTTACATAAATATCAGGGGTCTGTAATAACGTAGCCTACCAGATGCAGTGATAGCGTCGTTGCCTCGTAATCAAGGGATCACGGGTTCGATACTCGTTGGAGGCACATAGTGGTTCGGATCGCACAATAAACTGTAGGTTCAGTCCCGATTAGCCTTTCTGTGCATAAAGTGGACTTAAAACATCAATCCAATCCAATCCAAAAATATAGTGATAACGTCGTCGCCTTGTAAGCAAGGGGTCCCGAGTTCGATTCCCAGTGGAGGCACATTTCACAGTGGTTCGGATCCCACTTTAAAATGTAGATGCAGTCCCGATTAGCCTTCCCGCGCATAAAGTGGACTAAAAACCGGAATTAACTAAGTAATTAAGACCCGCGAGTGAAAAGAGTTCTGCTTCAATATAAGCATCTCTTATACCCTAATGATGTTCCAGTAGTCTCATAGAATACATCTTTAAATTTAAGGAAGTCAACGCACCGCTAAACCAACCTAACCTACTCGACTCCTGTAACTGTCAATATGTTCGTATAATGGCCTTTACAAGCGGTATCTAAGGTTGTGGAAGCATCAAAGGCAAAAGCGTGTTCCAACACCGGCCCCCGTATTACAGTTATGCCCGTAAAATAGATGCATGACAAAGCCTCTGAAGCCATTTTTATAGATTGTCATTTCCTGCCAGGTGTCATGAAAAAATCCAACTTTTCAAGTTGGTTTCAAAAGGAGCTGATGGGAAAGGGGTGGGGGGATAGATCACAAAAAGAAATGAAAGAAGAACGGGGAAAAAAAGGTCTACTGTGGAATCGTAATGGAGTTTCCCGGAAGCCATGTGTGAAAAGCCGTCACTCAGTCTCACCACGCAAGCTGCCGCCAGGGGGCTGTAAGGAAGGAGTCAGAGTGTTTGCTGTAATTCAGGAAACAGAGCCATCTATACGCAGGAAAATAAGTTGCGAGTAAAAGGGGAGGAAAAGAAGGTTAGAAAAGGCTGAAGGAACAAAAGGAGAGTGCAATGAAAAGAAAACTTGTAAATAAAGTAACGTTACGAAAGAAATTGTCTGTTATGTACGACTTGTAGCTCTAGGCAGTAGCGAACACTCTATATACCCAGGATAGCGCACGCTATGCCTATCTAAATTAGGGATGGCCACAAAATCTGGATAACGGATATCCGGATTTCAAATTATCCGATATCCGTTTCGGATGCAAAGGATTATCCGGATATACGATTATATCAGCATAATTTGGATATCTGGATAATACAGATTTGATGAAGAATTTCGGTGAAATATGAACATGACGAATAAAAGCATATGTGGATAGGCCGTAAAACGGATAAACGATACAACTGTTCGGATAATGCACACATTCTGCTATTCGGATATTTCGGATAATCCGAATCCGGATCAGAATATCCGATATCCGGATATTTGAAATCGGAATTGAAAATTATCCTTTATCCGGATAAAATTGTATCCATATTTCTTTATACTACATTGCTTGTTAGTAGTTACCATAACATTTACAGTTAGAAATAGCCAAATGTGAGAGAAAGTGCCGCAAAATAAGGGAAATACAATACTATACCAAGTAGAGAAATATTCTGATTCGATATTAAAATCACACTAGGTGTGTTAGCATTTAGGCTACTTGCTCCAATCCAACGTAGAGAAGCCGCTTGTGACTAAAATCCAATTACTATGGCTTGATCAAAACTATATGGGGACAAATGTGGACGTATGGGATCTACCAGTACAAGGGCACCTAGGAGCCTTCAATGATGTGGTGACAAGAGATCCAGGTTTCGATCACCGGTTCCGATTATCCTATATGATGTAAAAATAAAGTTTTGACAAGGACAGTTATATTTGTCTTTGCTGTGATTTCGGATATGATGGGAAGAGGTAAATACCGGTTTGGAAAAGAAGGATTTCCGATAGCTATATCCGTAATTACCATACGCACCCCTTACACCAAATGCTGTTTCTCTAAAGAAATGACCAAATGATTCCGAAATATTTTTGTTGCACAAGCCACTCAATAATCTTCTGTGTTTTGTTTGCATTGCCCAAGCCATTAATGTCAAAGCCCCCCACTTAACAGTTCTTTCTTGCACAGATAATGTCAAACAACACTTGACTGTTCAGAAGCGTGGAAAAAATCTTTTCCTGCTTCCATCTGGCGGGGAATTTCTGAATCTGTCTCTCTTAACCTGGCCGGCCATTCCAGCGTTTAAGCAGATTTTCGACCAGTTGGAACTCGATGATGCTTGAGTAATTGGATTTTACAGAGAACGCGGCCTGCGTTGCTCACTTGTTTTATTGCCTATATTAACACTCTTCGTTGGATTACTTCCCGCTCGATTTGCTTCCATGGTCAATTCTCTTCGGGATGAGGCCGTTTCACCAAACGCGGAAGGATACATTTCTCAAGTGCTATCACAGGTGCATAGGGAGAGTGGCGATGATGCCCTATGCACAGCGTAAATGACGATTCTCTTTTGTCACACCAATCAAAGGCTACTGGTTGTTTTTCCAGCCACTCACAATCGTAGGATATCAGCAAACCGTAACGCACAGCTAATGAGCATGGATTACCATAACAAACTCGCCAGAAAATGGATCACGTGGTTTCAAGTCTAGCACTGGCGAAAGCAGAGGGGGGTCTGATGGGGAGGCTTCAGCACTTTCCGAAATTTCCAGAAAAAATCAAATAAAGGCACTGAAGAAGTCGGGAAAAACAGAGCTTTAAATGCCACCCGCATTAAAATGATCCACAGTTGCCGTTTTTGAGAGTGAAATTTTCTAAATATACGAAATATCTTGTTGTGTATGCCACCGCCTAGAAAGCAGCCAGGAGCGGCAACTGTACCTTTGTGGGTGTGCCTTCATGAATGCGTGTAAATGGCAGTGCACTACTTTTGACCATATTCGTATAGAATTTGCGTAAAAAGTGACTTTTGTGTCATAATACACACACGCACACCCATACATACACATATAGAACTAAACTCCATTGCGTAACAGTCCTCTGTGGAACAGAGCGTGCAAAGAGGCTTCTTCATTCGGTCCCATCGCCGCTGTTTTCTGTCTTTCGAGACTAGAGTTCTCTGCTTTTGCTTTTCAAGTAACTTCCCATGTGTCACAACCGAAATTATGAAGGCTCCCACCGGAAATCCAACACGGCACCGCTCGCATCAAAGCAGGTTTTATTTTATTTTACGTCGCTTTTCTTCCACTTTTGGCTCATCGCGACGATGGGGATGAGTTGTGATGAGAAGAATGAACGAACACGAACACATAAGAACGACACAACACAGAACACAATTATTCTCACATGTAAGAACTACACCTTTAAGGTAAACATTACCTTTAGATCCGAAGCACTGCTATGGCCAAAAGAATGACCTCATACTATGCCAATTTCTTCATGGGCTAGCTCGAACAAGAGTTCCTGGTGACCCAACCCATAAAACCACGACAGTGGCTCCTTTTGGTTTCGTTTGATTTGGTGTTTTAAGGCTACTTTGTGCACAGTAAGTCTAATCGGGACTAGACCTACAGTTTATAGTGACTCTACCGGGTATCGAACCAGGGACCCCTAGGCTACCTCTGCGCCATCGCAATGGCTCATAGATATTTTCATACTCTGGACACATGGACCAACTCAACCTCTTCCGTCCATTAAGTTCACTTGGATCCATTCCACCAATCAAATCACCTTTCTAGATGTGGATGTGTACATTGAGGAAGCTCATTTGAAAACGTCCATCCACATCAAACCCAATAACCACATGCAGTGCTTACACTTTCCAGTTCTGACCCATTTTACACCAACTAAGCAATTCCGTTCTGCTTGGTCCTTTGAGGACAAGCCCCCTCAGTACTTCAATCACCTCCACACAGAGGATTATCCTGACTGTGGGTCCAGGCGCCAGAACCTCGTCAGCCTGCAAGAATTCAGCCCCTTTGTATACTACGTGGAACAGAGGTTGCCGATTGAGTACATTCAAGGTCACTCCTCGCACCCGACACAATAGCCAAGTACTAACCATTTGACTACGCGGTAACCCATATCCACATAGGTCAATTGCAAATTTCCAAGAGCCACGCATATTTACGATATTCGAAAAAAATTATTTATTTTATCAATTACATACTGTAGCAGAGAGCACATTTGGAAAGGGAATTGTAAAATAAACACAACTTGTCGAGTTTTTACTAATTTTTTTCAGAACTTCGAGCACGTTCTGCCATCTTTAGGTAATAATAATAATAATAAGCGTAATAAAAATACAGCTTCATGTTTTATATTATCAGATTCTGGCGATAACTCTTGTTTATTAGGACCCGAATGCGGCAACAAACTCTCGATATCCGAAGCAGATTGCAATCTGATCAAAGGAATTACCATCGAGAGAGCGAGAGAGGAATTCCACATTTTTTTTTATTGAGTAGCAGACGCGAACCACATTCTCCTGAGTGAGGACTCTTAGATTCGTGTGTATATTTCCCTGAAAACTCGAATTGGAATGTGAATTATTTAGAATACGTTTGAAAAATTAATTTTGGTCTTCGGCGCCTGATATCAGAAATGAATGTCGCTTCCTGACTGTTCTGTTGAAGACGATGTTGAGATCTGTGTACGAGACGAAACGAATCACTGTTCTCCTCTCGAAATTCTCGACGAGAACGAGTCTGAACTCTCATTTGAATGTCCAAACTTGTCGAGATGAAACCGGAAATGAGACCCACGTCAGAGAATTTCGTCTCTGTCGAGATATGAGTAACCTTTATGGACTCTATAAACTCTATATCTTCGGACCAATGGCTAATCCAATGAAGCAGTGCATTTGGTATTAATATTTTTAGTTAAATGTACGGTCACAGGCAATAAAAATGGATCACCAAGATCCTGAAATTTCCGGCTCCTTGTGTGGCCTAACTGTAAAGCGATAAGTCAACTTCAATAGTCACTTTTCAATGAGAAGTTCGCCTGTCGCCGCGGAGTTAGGCAACACACAACGCCTTGCACGGCTTGCGGTAATTTCCCATTTATATTGCCAATGACTGTACATTGAACCAACGTTGGTTCCTTGACAGACTCTGCGAGCATTGCAGTCGCATAGGTGTCGTGTACTTATACTGGTTAACATTGCAAGCCAGGCCTGAAATTGGCGCATATATTACGTTCCACCCACTTACGACAACAATCACTGCCAGAGAAATGAATACGAAGTGGAAGTATTCAGTGGCGTATGCCAAGTCCAAGATATGGGCTACCTCACTATGACACATGGCTATGGAAGAAGGAGGACCTGAACACCGTTTATAAATGGATACACACACACATACATTTTGCTCGTTCTCGGCGTCTTCAAAGAAGTATCGTTGCCGTGCCAACGGCGGCTAGGTTGCCAACTCATTAAGAAACCAGGTTGCCAACTCATAAGAAATCAGGTTGCCAACTCATAAGAAATCAGGTTGCCAACTCATAAGAAATCAAGTTGCCAACTCCAGAATGACCATCATTTAATTGAAATTAGTAACTTTATTCACAATTTATAATAGATTTTTCTTCTGTTATCTACTCTCTAATTTTCAGGCTTCGCAGCCTCGAATATACGCTCCTGAAGTATCATACATGGTACTTAGAACTCGAATAATTTATTTATTTTATTTTACGTCGCATTTCTGCTACTTTTGGCTAGTTGCGAAGATGAGGATGAATCGTAATATGATGAACTGGATGATGGCACAGTCGAAAACGCATATGAACAACACCAAGGCAATTCCTACAGAGGATTATACTGGCTATAGGTACAGACGCCAGAGCATCGTTAGTCTTCAACAATGCAGTCCAGGGTGTACTATGTGGAAGTGAGGTTGTCTTTGCCAAAGGCCACTTAGAACTCAAGAAAGTTGATACCTACACATTCTTATATAGCCTATCTATTTCTTTCTCCCCTTAGGAGTCTCTATTTCTTTCATTTTTATTATTTTCTCTTTCGCTCTCTCTCCTTAGGAGCCTCTCTTTCACTCTCTTTTTTAATTTTCTTCTCTCTCTCTCTCTCTCTCTCTTGCTCTCTCTTTGAAGGAAGGAAGACAATAATGAAAGAGAAAGAGAGAGAGAGAGGAAGAAGAAGAAATCCTCACTCCATCCTTTCTCTCCTACTCTTTCTCTCTCTCTCTCTCTTTCTTCAGCGATGAAAGGGGAAGGAGCGCAGAGAGAGAGAAAGAGAGAGAGAGAGAGAGAAAGAAAGGCAGAAGGGAGAAGAGGGAGTGAGAGAGAGAGAGAGAGAGATAGAGAGAGAGAGAGAAAAGGTGACGGAAAGAAGATAGAGGCAAGCGCTTTCCTCTAGTCTTGATGAAGAAGAAAGACCTTCCACTGTCTCTCTCTATTTTCTCCCCTCTCTAAATTAATCTCAAGAGAAACGGCAGGGGAGAGAGAGAGAGAGAGAGAGAGAGAGAGAGAGAGAGAGAAACTCTCTCTTTCTCTCTAGAGGGTTGTTCGATAAATAAGTGGACTGGGCCTGTGGTTTCGGTGTATGTAGAAATAAGGAAGAACTGTTGTATTTATTGAAACACTTGTCTATTGCGCATGTTACATGCGCATTGTTAGTCATCTGTTTCATTCGCAAACCCTCTAACGTGAATGAATACAAGGATGGATATCTCCAGATATGCGCAACGGTGTGTGATTCTTCTCCCTTCTCGGAATTCCTTGCACCAATTAAACACTGCCGTACGCTGAAAAACTTCGTCCTCTTACACCGCATTTAACCGGCGAACAATCTCTGCTGGCTGCACACCTTCAGCACACAGGAACTGAATCACACTCCGTTGCGCATATCTGGAGGAATCCATCCTTGCACTCATTCACGTTTGAGGGCCGAACGTCTGCCTGGGAATGAAACAGACGACTAACAATGCGCATGTAATATGCGCAATAGACAAGTGTTTCAATACACACAATCAGTTCTTCCTTATTTCTACATACACCGAAATCACAGGCCCAGTCCACTTATTTATCAAACGACCCTTATACATTCTTCACATCACAATAACCATTATCAAAGTTGGAAACACTTTTCCGCAAAGAGAACACATAAACAGCAACAAACACACACACATAAACCGATCTGGAGTGTAATGCGACCATACTTGAGGGCGCCATAAACAAGGCTTCATGGAATCCTGACTTACCCTTTGTCGGCGATTTCTTACGCTTATTGATACGGACGCTCGTAAAGCGAAAGAACGAAAAAAAAAGTCTGAAAATCTTTGGTTGTTCTAAGCGATTATACGAGGAGCCAAAAGCAGAGGTATAAAGATGGGCGGAACAGAAAATATATGATAATTTATAGCCAGTCTCCATAGGAGTAGAGCCTTGTCAATTAGCTATGAAACATCATGCGAGAAAAAAGGTGCCCAGACGGCTCGTATAAAATGTTACAGTGTTAAAACACATCCTAAGTCTCCTTGTCTTGTATAGCAAGGTTCGTATATGCAGGGCGTCACTCTCTCATGCTTATTGGATTGGACCATTTGTTTCAACAGGTATGGTAAACTATAAGCCTGCTGAAAATACTGAAGGCGAAATACTGGGAAAGAAATCAGTATCTCTAGTGCTTATGTATTACTGCACAGTGAAAAATATTTGGAATAGCCAAAAACAGTTTCCGGCAAACAAATATTTGCTTCAATAGACGACACACAAATATTTGTTTCAATAGGCGACACACAAATATTTGTTTCAATAGGCGACACACAAATATTTGTTTCAATAGGCGACAAACAAATATTTGTTTCAATAGGCGACACACAAATATTTGTTTCAATAGGCGACAAACAAATTAGTGATCAGCAACATCAAAAGCTTCTTAGAAATCGTGCATGTTTGTTTAATGTTACCTAAAACTTCGTTCAAAATTACCAAATTTAGCAAGGGCTGCTATTTTTTTTGTTTATTGTTACCAAGAAGTTGACAAAATCAGCTTTTCAGTATCTTCAGTGTTTTCGTGTTTACACTTGAAGAACCTTGTGCAAATTAACAAATGTAAATACAAACAAAGCCTAGATTCTGCAAAAACGTATTTCTACTTCGACAAGAGGAGCAAATTTAATCCACTTCCGAAATAGTTAAGTGCATGTTGAAATAAGGGTCTAAGACCGACAATTTCTGCTGCCATCCAAATACCGTTAAAGATACGATAAACACAGTTTTTTTAAAGTATTAACGGCTATTATGTGGTTAGCCTGATTAATATAATTTTAATGGTCAGTTTTTAAAAATATACTTATGGTACAATTACTTGCAACTTATAGAATCATTATCTATCTTTATGCATGATAAAATAATATTCAATTTTAAATTTAAAAAAAAAACGGTTGTGTTTTTGTAAATTAGCAGTCGGACATAAATTTTAACGTTGTAATATTTTATATTTTATGGTATCTTCTAACAATGCTTGCCTACTGTTTGGAAGTAATGAGTTAGTAGTAACGCACTTATTAGTTATTATTTTCTGTAATAGTATAAATACATAAAGACTTATATTATGTAGAGGGAGAAAAATATAACACATGTAAGTCTTCATATACTTATATAATTAACATTAATGAAAATTGATTGTTGTTTGCAAGAAAATTTCCAGCAGAAAGTAACTGTGTAACAGAGTTAAAGTTTAAAATAAGCAACTGTAACTAAGTTACTTTTAAATTGTAACTTTCCGAACACTGCCTATACCTTAAAGAAATCGAAAAACGATAAATATGACGGAAAATATTTAAACCATGACTACACATGGCATAACGCAGGGTCTTATTTTAAATAAAACAAGCGGTGTAAGGGGTGTCTTTCCACGTAGTACACCCAATTGTCAACCTCACTTCCACGTAGTACACCCTGGACTGCTTTTTGCAGACTAACGAGGCTTTGGCGACTGGCCCTATTGCCAGTATAGTTCTGTGTGTTGTTCTGTTTTTTGTCCTTATTTGTGTGTGCTGAGTGCCCCTTTACAGCTTCAGCTTTTAACCTAACTCAGGATATTTTAAGATTTTAGTAATGCGACGTTAGTTATGTTATTTGTTATGGTAAAGGGCTGGACCCCGTAAAACGTGATGGGTGCAAAATAGTCAAAGTGCAGACGCACCCAAAATTTTAAATTCAAATTCAAAATATTCATAAAACGATTTTCTATTGTTTCAAGAACATACCACCCTTACAAAAAAAAAAAAAATATGAAAAGCTATGAACGTTCTAGACTTAGTGATCACCAATGAAGGTTTTGATCATTCCCTTAGGTTAATCCCCCCTTCATTGCCTACCCTTTACTTCGTCCTGCCACTTTTTTCATTAACTTTCCGGGCAGGTTAGCCTTTACGACAAGCCTCGAGTCTGCAACAGCAGCAGTGGGAATAGAGACTTCGAGGGATTTCGATCGTTTGGAGGTTTAACAAGAAAGGAGAAGAAGCCAGACCCTCATCTGTACTCCGTGCTCGAAGTTCCACCTCCCAATGTAATGGCTCCCGATCTTTGGAACTAATTCCTTCCAAAATCCTCCCTCTCCCCCTTTTGGATAAGTTGGGGGTTTCTTGCGTGCAGGTTCTCCTAACTTTATAAGGGTTAGGTTACCCCCTGGGTAATCCTAGGATCCTTTACGACACATGGCACCGCCGTCAACTATTGCTTGTAACTTAGTTTCTTCATGTCTATCATTTCTTTCCTATTTCTTATTTTATTGTTAATTCGTTGTTTATTGGAATTTTTAGCCCGCCTCCGTGGCGGAGTGGTTATCACAGTGCGCTACGACGCCAGGTTCGAATCCAGGTCTGGGGATAGGTGTTCTATGCAACTGTCCCTTCTCATAAACATTCATTCCCATCCTCGCGATTAGCCAAAAGTGGTAGAAAAGCGAAGTAAAATAGAAGAATTGTTTGTGGCACTGATAGGTTAATAGGGACTGGACCTAAAGTTTAAAGTGGTGTGAAACGCCCTCCCTTGCCCGGGAAAAACAAAAGCTACCACTACCTAGATAGAGGCGGCAAAATCTCCCTCGGACAAGTGAAAGTGCTTAACGGTCCAGGTTGAGTTCGTGTATAGGGACCGGTGACCAACAGTGCATAGCGATTAGCCATATCAAACAAAAACATATACTTTCAATTACCACCTCTTTTACCTGTAGCCGGGAAGCGGTTAGCTGCACACATGAAAATCACGGGTAGCGACATGCGTACGAAATGATATTGCCCAAAATTAACATGAGAAATAAAAAGTATATTCTATTCATAACAAAACAAAAATCAATTTGGTACATTTCCCCCTCTCACACTCACAGATTCAATCTTTTTGGGGAGCATCAACAAAAATAACACATACAATGTACAGGTTTTTTGACGACGAGCCCTAATTATTGCATTCGCATTTAATTTTACATTGACTTTTGTCTAATCAGGTCATTTGTGAATTTGCTCCAGTGCTACTTCAACTCACTAGCCAGCCCTTACTTAAGTTCACCTTTAAAAAATAGGTCGGAGCGGTGGCAATACATTACTTGTCCAGAATAAACAAAAGCGTCTCGACAGCAATTACGCTCACGTGGGCGGAAGTTTTCCTTTTACTTGACCTCGCGTGGTTCCAAACATAACAATAACCTCCGTTGAGTGACGCAACCATATACACTCTAGCAGGCGGGACTTCAACACTTCGCCGCGACGAGCAATTTATATTACCAGGCAAATACTTTAACAAATAATCACATACGCGACCTGACGTAGCTAGCAGCGACACAACGCTGACACATACTAAAATGAACAAACCTCAAATAGATTAAACAATTAAGCGGGCGGCGCTTAACTCTAGCAGTACGCACTTCAAACAAATACAAAAGGTGCACAAACAACAGCGAATTTAAGATCATTAAAAAATCACAAGAAATAAGTAAAATTGACCTGAGACAATTAAATACAAATAATAAGCGCAACGGGAGTTTGGTATGAAGTTTCGAGTTGTGTGGGCGTTTTCAAAACGTTGACGAATTTCTAGGGCATTCTCTAAATATCAATCGAGCCGGTACGTGTTGACATTCATACAGATGAATACATTACCATCTCTCAGGTTCCACGGCGCCTCCTGGTGTCTTCATGGGCGATTGAAATCACTTAGTATGCACACGAAAGGTTTTCCTATTCTTCCTCGATCGCGACGACGAGGAGGCGAAGAGCGTTCATGCATCTGGTTCCTCGGCGGATCAGTGATGATGGGTCGTCGGCGTCGCTCGGGAACGTCAATGGGCTCGGCGTCTCTTCCTCTCGGGATCGGTGAACGTCTTCGTGGTCTGGCGCGATTCGGACGTCGCATCTGGGCGGTGGGCGGTCGTTCTTGGCTCGTCGGCGCGGCGTCTTCTCCATCACCGTCGGACGATCTCAAGCGTCGGGACGTCAACATGGCAGCGTTTGACATCTCACTCCCTTTCTGTGGCGGCTGGTAGGCATCAGGCGGCGTAGCTCGGGTTTCTTGGCATGTTGTAGCCAATGGTCGGTGTCTCGTCTGGCATCGGGCGAATCGAGGGTAACCCCTCTCCTCTATTCTTCCATTAGCCCGCCATGATTTTTGATGTTCCTTGTTTCACAAAAAACTATAAACACCGTAACATTATAACGGAAACACAGTCTCGCTTCGACTTCCTCCAGCGATTGAGGTAAGCGCACTCGTATCGACTTACTGCCTATCACACACTGATGTTCGCGAAAGAAAACTAAGTCCACGGTATACGGAGAGGTAGCACGGAGGTGCTCTCGCTACAAGAATCGCGGTAAACTGTGTGTCGAAAAAGCATGTTCTTCGTTTTATCCGGATTTTGAAAAAGGACGTTCGGCGGTCGTTGTAGGGACGCTTCCGGAGAGGTCATTCCACTTCGCTCCATTGTCTCCCAGACTGGACAGGGTCGTGCTTCTGTATGAAACTTTCGGATTAAGCCGCCGTCAGCGCGGCGTCTACAGCTCAACTGCAATCTGTGCCCATAAACTGATCGATTATACCAATTCGATCTGGCATCCGTAATTCTTGCTTGATTGCGACGAAACTCCACACATCCGTCCTTGCATACATGTTGCTGCGCTGGTAAAAATTTCACATCAATCCGGCCGCTGGAACCCGATATATTTAAATGGCTGTCGTTAAGGTTGAATTTCCTAAGTTTTAGACGCATAACGTGACCTTTCTGGTGCTCGCCCGTCAGTCTCGCGACTCCCTTTCTTTCTCCCGTTGGCTTGGCATATCAAATATGTATATACATACAAATAAAGACACTCAGTACCTTGATTAAACACATTCTAATGGTTAGAATAATAATAATAATAATGACGAGGCAGGTCGACGGTAAATCTGACTGTCACAGTGGGGTCCGAACCACTATGCAATGTGCGTTAACGGGGATCGAACCCGATACCCTTTCATAACAAGGGGACGACGTTACCACTACGCTAACGTGGAGGCGTAAAATAAAATAAACGAATCTTTGAGTTTTTTCACGTTCTTAGCTTTCTTTTACAAGTTTCCTTTTGACGATCTCCGTGGTGGAGCGGTTATCACAGCGCGGTTCGACTCCAGGGGTCCGGGTTGAATCCTCGCCTTGTCATGGGTGTTCTTTGTTTCATTATATCATCCATTCTCGTCGTCGCGATTAGCCAAAAGTGTCAGAAAAAGGAAGTAAAAAAATAAACCAATTAACTTTCGTTTTACTTTTTGGGCGTTTTTCTTAAGTCGCTTATAAATTTTTGAGATGGAGATGTGGTTAAGACCTCACTGGACATTTGCCCAGTAACAGATCCCCATTCTTTCGAAATCTCACTACGATACTTCAATTTCTGAAAAAATTACATCTTCTATAGTAACGGTTTCTAACCTGTTGTCCACGAACCCTGGGCCCCGCGAAGACCTAAAGAAACATTGCAAGCTTTCTACCTGTCGCGAAAGTTAGAGGAAAGTAGTCTGTAACTTATTGAATTAACCGCTTAAAACAATTATGTTCCACGTCTTGCAAGCGGTAAAAATGTGAAAATATATATTTTTTTAAATCGTTTTCATTAATCTTACAGAACTTCTCAATATTGATGTAAAACATTAGTTAACTACTCAATTCTCAATATCATTGTTGTTATTGTTACATTAAAAGTATGAGTATTACAAAAAATTATATTCTTATCTCTGTTATTTTAAGACTTCAAACAGTTAGTATTCTCGCCTTTGGTTCGAACGGTCACGGGTTCGATTCGCGGTGGAAACTCAAAAATTGTAGGTGTTGACCCAGCATCGTGATGTCAACTGGGGAGCTGCTTGAACAGAGAAAACCGTAGACGTATGTAAACCTTGTATTGCAGGTAAGAAGTAGGTGTTCATTTTCTCGCTTTCAAGTCCGAGAAGGGTATATTAAGGAGAGTCTCATAATCTTTCCGCGCAAGGAGATTGGGCAGGTTACCTTGACGCATTAACCTGGATTTGGAAAGGAACATCAAACCTTGTTCTAAGGTAAGGTGATCAGATTTCTAAAGCAACAAAACAAGACATTCTTCATACTTTCCTGAAGAAAAAACGAGACAAAACGTGACAGCAAAATGTACATATTTTAATGTAAGACTGTTTCTCATGAATACTTATGTTTGAGAACTAATGAAATAAATAAATATTGTATAAGAAACTTACCAAATATGCACTTCAACCGAGCAGTCCTTTAGTCATTCATTGATATTTTGCCGATGAATGGATCTTCAGCAGTACATAGTTCTTTCAAATATCATTTGAAGGGGTGGGGTTAAAACATGGTAAGTGTAACATTTCTGAGTTCATTAAGAAAGAAGGTTATTAGAAGCTATACTGTAGGTAAATTGTTTTCGTGTTGTGTTTACCAATTTCAGAAGGCTTAACTGAGTCCAATGCAAATTGAATGCCATGGCAATTTCACTCAAGAATTGAATGATGGCACATTTTACTTTGTAACTCAAAAATGACCAAAACATCACTTACCATGTTTTACAACCGAGCCCTTCATTTTGTAAAGGTTTACCTTACAAATGAACATAGCTTTCTTTCAAAGTTTGTTCTGAAAGAACGTTCTTTGTCACTTGCCTACAAACCGCTCGTGTACGAAAACACACGTTCAGTTTGGGCATTATAGCTCTTTTCAGTTCTTACGGCGGGCGCTCTAGAAGCTGTCAGAAGAAGTGAGGAGCGGGGAAGCGATGAATCCAGCGCGATAAGAAACGTAGAGGCCAGTAGAACGAGTTTAACGTAGTACTTTTTCCGGCCGCGTCGTGTCTCTCGGCGCCACTGCTGTTGTCTGGTTGGTCTGTTGCGTAATCCCCGCTCCCCACTTCCCCTGCCAGCTTCTAGAGCGCCCGCCGTAAGAACTGAAAACAGCTATAGTTCTAGGTAAACAGAGAAGAAACGTCAATATTTTAAGAAAATTGGAATATAGCACATTGTTGACATTGAACTGTGAAATAATTTCTACCAACAATGTCACAATACTAGAGACGCTGTATTATTGCAGAAATTCTATGCCTGCCGATAAGTCATTTTCACCAAAAAGGGACATTCGACATTATCTAGAGTTAAACTACACGGTGTTTCGGAGCGCCAAATTGGGCGCTAAGGTGAAGGTGACGTAAGAACAAGTATTTTGACCCCGTCCGTCACTGACCAGGAGACAACGTTTACAGGTAAGATAATCCTGAAGCGCTGTCGTTCATTAAACACTTCAAATGCACGATATAATTCACAGGAATACATTGGCAATTACATTATCATATCCCCTAACCGGGTTTACCAGGACACAAGCGAAATTTATGGCCAATAAACAGGAAGATGGTAGACGTACGGTGCAAGACCGGCACTTGGAAGTTGGGCCATCTAGATTGGAATCTCGAAGAAAGACTAAATAACTAAAAAAAACCTGGGCAACAAGGTACTTGACGTAAATTTCCATAGTTTAAGGGCGGTGGCACTCGGGAGTAATTGCGTGGAGCGGCGCCCGCTAATTGTCTTTGATTCCGAGTCCTGCTTGGTGGCCATAAGTGCACTGATTAAATTACGAGGAAAGTTCGCGGTCTAGGGCAACAGTTTGAGGCGAAGTTTGTAAACGAATATTGCCAATTTGGCTGCCCGTTACCTGCTTAAACTGATACTCGGGCCGCAGTTTGCCAAACTCAGTTTGCGGCTTGAGTGGAGTGGTCTGTTGGTCATTTGGTTGGCTTTTAGGAACGCGTGACGAGCTTTGTGTGTGTGTATGTGTGTGTGTGTGTGTGTGTGTGTGTGTGTGTGTGTGTGTGTGTGTGTGTGTGTGTGTGTGTGTGTGTGTGTGTGTGTGTGTGTGTGTGTGTGTGTGCATCTACTGCAACCGGACTTCGCGAAGGAAGCAGCCTCTTTGAAACAGGCAAACTGGGTTGGAACTGCGTTTACGAGACCAGCAGACGACCTTCGCGGTAGTGTAGCTACCGAAGTCCACATTTCGCTGAGGTAGGTTAATCGAGACTGGACCTACAGTTTAAAGTGGGACCCGAACCACTCTGCAGTGTTCCTCCACCGGAAATCGAACCTAGAACCTAGCCAACTTCCGTGGCGGAGTGGTTAGCACATCGAGGCCAGGGGTCCCGGGTTCGAATCCCAGCCTATGCATGTGTGCTCTTTGTAAATTTCGATTGATTGATTGAATTGTTGTTTCATGTCCACTTTAAGCACAGCTAGGCTAATCGGGTCTGGACTTACAGTTTAAGGTGGTATCAGAACCACTGTGCAATGTTCCAGCGGGTATCGAACCCGGGACTCTTTGATTACAAGGCGACGACGAGTTTCTTGTTACTCTCCCATCATCAACTTCATCAGTATCATCACTCATCTCCGCAAGTGACAGAAAAAGAGATGTAAAATAAACCTAATCGACCAATCAAGACCCGGAGAACCTTACAGCTACACTTTTGCGCTGCGACAGAAGGTGTCCTGAGTTCGAATCATTATTATTATTTTATCCGTTTTTCCACATTGGCATCATTGACCTATACTCTATCCCAGGGATCTGTGGAGCAAGTCCGCGCAAAGGTAGAGAAGGTGAGAAATCGAGAGGACGGAGCAAAGCTGGTCGCTTTACCCTTCCACGCAATCTTGTTCCCTCCCTTGTTCAACTCTTGAGTCACTACTGGTGCAGATACTTGCTTTCGTGCCGGAGTGGTTAGCATATCGCGTTACGACGCCAGGGGTCCCAGGTTCGAATCCCGGCATGGGCATGGATGTTTGTGAGTGTCCATCCATGAATTTCATCATATCATTACTCATCCCCATCTTCGCAAATTAGCCAATAGTGGCACAGAAAGCGAAGGCTCCAGAGATTCCCTGGACAGAGTATTGATAGGCAGAAAAGCTTCTACGGATAAGCGCGTTCAGTGGTCGATTCACAATCTCTCCACATAAGGATAAGGCTTCGAGTTCTGATCAGGGTTGGGTGTTCCCTTGTTGAATGTCCTTCATTGAACTGTACAAGTGTTTTTTACGTCACCTTTTCTGCCACCTCTGGCTAATCGCTACAGTGAAGAGAAATACACAATTGTAAGCACACACCTTAATTGGTTTTACTTCGCTTTGGCTAATCGCAAAGATGGGGATGAATGGAGATAAGATAGAATTAATGAAAGGACAATCATAAACATGGATTGGAGACAACTCTCACAGAAGATTTTACTTACTGTGAGTTCAGACAGCAGAACCACGCTAACCAGCAAATTGTAGTCCAGGGTGTACTACAGGGGAAAGAGGATCACACAGAAGAAATATTCAATTGTCTTGTTTCCAATTTGGCCGACAAAGCTGGAAAAATGAACACAAACGCGGAATGATGAAATTTGAACTTCATGGCAATTTAACCGGTTGGATCGAATTGAACGCAGTCGAGAATGTAGGAAATAACACCTTACATGCGCACAAAAATATATGCAAATTATATCCTCCATTTTGAAAAACTGGACGACATATTGTCTTCTAATTTCTTCGAAATTAATTACACTCTCGTTATATACAACTGCGCAATGTAGCATCATTTCAGTGGACACACCTCGTGGTTATTAAACGAAGAAAAAAAGTAAAATTAACGTAGATTGTATTAGTATTCCATGCACCTGTTTAAATACGTACTATGTACACAATATTAATATAAGTGCTGAAATGTCATGTATGTACACACAATGTTAAAAATTCATTGGTAGAAAACACAAGTGCTGTACTTCTGTTAAAAAATGTACATATAAGTGCTGAAATTTCACTTATGTATGCACAGTATTAGTAATTCATAGGGACACAAATTTATGGTAAATAAAAACTGAGGAGAGCGGTAAATAAAATGTTAGATTAGCGGTATATACCAGCGGTGAAAAAAAAAATTTCACCCACTTTTTCATTATGAGAGGAAACAACATACAAAAGAGCTATAAATTGATAAACTAAATTGATAAACACATGCACAAGTACTTAGCTGTCCAACCAAAAAGAAAACATCAACACAAAATCACTTCATTTCTAAATTGCAAATCTCAAGTAATTTATTCATTGTATGTATTTAAAGGATATCCTTGCTGTCCAACAAATAAAATAATCACTACTGCACATACACAAACACATGTTGAAAATCACATGATGATAAACAAAATTTATTCATGACTGAACACAAATGACACCATTGTCTCCTTGATGTGCGGGAACATACTAATCTTATCGCTGCTACAGCTAGCAAGTTCAATGAAACTGGAAGTTGAGTAGACATTCGGGGGAAGAAAGGAATGCAGCTTGACAGGAAGCGAAGTTTTCGAACTGAGATTATGTGCATGGGAAATCCCAATTTGCAGCGTGTTCCTGATGTGATCGAAGATAAAACGTTCTTTAGCTGCAAGTGGTAGGAAACCTTAGGGAAACGTTTCGTTACAAATCGACAGTTTGCGCGCACAACCTCGATTGCCGGTTTTTGCGTGTTTTCTATTTAATTTGATGATATTTCACGGTTATTTCGCGAAAAAGCGTTCATTTCGTGGAAAAGCACACATTTCGCATCACTTTGCGAATAAAACTCATGAATATTTCATCATTGGGGGTGTAGTTACGTGCAGAATGTTCAAAATTGAATCTTTTTTTCACATTTCGCGATTTCGCGCATCGCGAAAATTCAATGTCTCTAGTAATTCATGTGTAAAATTACAAATATAAGTGTTGGAGTGCCACCTATGTAGACATAATATGTACTAATAGTGGAATCGAATATAAATGAGGTTTGTTAATTTTAATTTGTTATATATGTGCTAGTTGGTAGATGGTTCACTAAGGTTTACCCTTGGCACATTCTACATGGTGAGTCATAAATATGGCTACACGTTTGAAGTGAATGCAGTGTGCTACTGTACAATGTAGAGGGAATTGGTGAATGGTATATTGAACTTGAAACTTCATTTTCTTCATTTCAGATAAGAGTCATTCACCCGAGCATGCGCCATTTATTTATTTATTTATTTATTTTATTCACAGATTTTGAACATTAGCAGATGGGGCTGAACATGTAGCGTGGGCAATTGCACACAAGAATGGTTGTGAGATTGGCGAGACGTGCTTTTAATGTAACATTGTTGCCGTTGACCCTGGGGGAAGTGTGGAAAACGTAGGATTACATCAAATTATTGTTGCGTTTAAGGTCCATTGCTGTGCACAAGGGCCTCACGATCATTCTGGTAAGCAATTTCCCACGTTGCAACTGCAACTTGCTGTTGCATGTTCAGTGTCATCTTGGCTAATGACGTAAGCTTGGGCACGTGACTCTTATCTGAAATGATAAAAGTGGAGTTTCGAGTTCAATACACCATTCACCATTTCCCTCTACATTGTACAGTAGCACACTACATTTACTTCAAACGTGTAGCCATATTTGTCACTCACCCTGTTGATGTGAGGATGGGTGGAATCAACCTTGGTCTACGGGATCTCTTTACGAGCAGAACTGGTTTTGGAAATGTGCTGTTTTCATGGGAATTCCTCCAGTATGAAGGATATTTACTGGAGAATTTTGAGAAACTCCAAGATGAATAGAAATCAGACGGTCTAGATAAGACTTGTAGAGATAACGCACGTATATCGGCGAATGACTTGCAATGCGATATCTAGTAGATACGTGCATCTCGTGCAGCGATATGTCGATCCTCAATGAAGATTTGTGCGGTCGAAAATACCGATTCTAATACGAATAGGCTAGTTCGGAGGCAGGATGAAGATGAGAAGAAGAAGAAAGAAGAAGCCAGAGATAGGGAAAACTCAGCTTCCCTGGGTTTCGGGAGGATTCAGTTTTGCGTCTGTGCCCGGAATACTTTATCCTAGCTATCCTGGCTCTTGGGGTTATAGCGAGATGAAACCAGGGAGGGGAGAGACCCCTCATTTGCGGGATGAAAGAAACTCGCGGATCCCCTCCCTTCTTAGTCCGAGAAGGAAAAGAGGCGATCAATCCTCATTAGGGGAATCCCTGTAAAACTTATCTCTCACGGATTAAGATTCATGTTCTAATTCACAAGGCAAAAGAACTCGAGTATTCCTCGATTTACTTTGTCCATTCTGCTTCCCCTTCGTAGGTAAAAGAGACGATCATGCTCATGCATCCGTACCAATAATCCATATATAAGGAACTAGTACAGCTAGTAGCATCGAATTATGTGCTTTGATGTGCGTGGAAGTCAATAATTCATCTTTGTCACAAAAGCAAAGTAAAATTAATGCAAAAAAGCAAATTCTACTGACCATTGAACAGAATTAAAAACAATATCGTCATATATTTTTGGAAACAGAATAGCTATATCATTGACATGTGGTATCATACGTTATCAAGCACAATTTTCTTGTAGAAATATATTAAGCTTGTTTCACTTGCACAAACAAACATAGTACGACATAATTCTGTATAGAAAATGTATTTATCAATATTTTCATTAAGTAATGTCAGCTAACTACCTAATTAATATTTTCTCACACTGCCATCTGTCAATGATTCCTGGTACTCTAAAATTGATTGTGTGCAGCAATTCAAATGTCAATGTAAGGAATGAACATCTAACTAATCTCTTCAATTTTCATACAGGAGATAATGGTAATAATGGAAAATCTTCGATTTTTCTGATTCTCTAATTTTTGTACAGTTGGGATTTGAAATTACACACCTGAATCTATTATGCAAAATTTCAAAATCCGTTCTTCGCCTTTCAAAAATACTAAAGGCGCCGACTTTGGGGGGCATTGCACTCTCTACCCCCCAAAATTCACGTAGACTGACACATTTTATGTATATTTACATATATAAAGTATTATTTATGCCGATCTTGACCCACCCCCAACATTTAACTTGAGTTGGCAACTCTGGTTATTACTCTTATTTTCGATTCCCTGCTGGGCCTCCCCGATGGAGCACTGATAGCGTCGTCACAATCAAGGGCTACCAGGTTCGATACCGGTGGAGGCACATAGTGATTCGGAACTCACTTTAAACTGTAGGTTCAGTCCCGATTAGCCTTACTGTGCATAAAGTGGACTTAAAACAACAAATCAATCAATCAATCGATTGCCTTTTGAGATAAACCTTTCCACTCTGTTTAGTATTTATGCATTATGTTCTATGAAACAAAATTTATCTCAGACTTTGTTAATGTATGTAGAAATCGAAGCGATAAATGCAGGCTCGCCTAGGACTCGAACCTGGATCTCTGGCATTCGGTTCTCTTGCTCTACTAAATAAGATATCTATGTCATGGTATGCCAGAGACTCGGGTTCGAGTCCTGTCCCGTATTTTCCACTAGCATTTCTGCAAGTGCATCTCTCGTGCAGGGGCGGTTTCAACATAAAATTTTCACCCGGGCAAGGTTGATTTATAGCGCCCCCTACTTTCTACCCCCCTCTCTTGCTACTCTGGTTCTTTTATTTTCAACCTTCTTCCAATAAAAATCATGACCATTAAGGTTTTAATGACGAAAAATAACAGCCTTATTTTAAAAATACTTCAAGCTATCCATTTGGCAAAGAAATTTTTTTTATCACTTCTATAAAAGGAAATTACATACTTTTTTCTTTACGGTAATTAGAAATTAAACTTTGTTATCTGCCTACATGTGGTTTATCTTCTCAATTTTAAATAAAATCCTAAGTTCTGTAAAAAAGATCAAAATATCAACTCATTTCTACCACAGTAAAAAGTTCAGAAATGATAAAGAAACATGATAGAATAATACTCATAAGTTCAGAGCCATCTATTTTTCACCATAGCAAACCATATCCCAACATAGTAGCTATCTTTTTTAAACCTATTTTATTTCAAATTATTCAATAATAAGTTAAAATCAGACAATATTGTAAAAAGTTATTCAAATTTGTTAAAATAAAACTTTGTAGAAATGATGTCAACTTGTATTCGATTCTGGTAAGAAAAAAATATCAATAAAGAATGAAAGAATGAGGTGAAAAAATTATCATCACAACTACTGAAATAAGATGGCTGAAGCCTGAAATGGAAAAATTGTAAGTTGTTTCTTATTTCTTTATCCCAGGTTGCGTTTGTGTTTTACCAAAGCAATGAGACGTGTAATATTCATATATTTCGCATCAGGTGCTTGAAAAACGTCATAAAGCGTTGCTGTTTTTGGTATGTGTTTATTTAAGACCTACATACCCCGTGGCTCGACAACCCTCGAAGGGCCTTGGCCGATCTCCCGACTAGTGTTGCCCACGAGACGAGACTTTGGCCTGTCTCGTCTCGTGGAAATGCTGTGAAATGCTGTCTCGTCTCGAAAATATTCGTTTGTCAAAGGGACACATGATCAATCTCGTCTCGTCTCGAATTTTTAAAAGCCTGTCCCGTCTCGTCCCGTGGGCAACACTACTCCCGACTGCCAGTCTCCCGCCCACAATCCTACCTGAACATGTAGAGACCTTCAAGCAGTAATGGGGTGACGTGGGATCAGCATGTGGTCGAATCCTCAGCCATTATACCTAGTCGCCTTGTAATCAAGGGGTCCCGGGTTCGATACCCGGTGAAGGCACATACTGGTTCGGATCCCACTTTAAACTGTAGGTCCAGTCCCGATTAGCCTTACTGTGCATAAAGTGGACTTAAAACACCAAATCAACCAAGCAACCTCAGCCATAATAGATTTCCGAGACCGTATTACACTACCCACTCGTAGCTCCCCAATTTCGTCACGATGGTGGTACCACCGGTCCTACACACAGGCCGAGAACCCAGCCGGACTCGTACCAATGCCATCTCGCAGTCGGAGTCCAAAGCACAGCTCCTTAGCCCGCACAGCCACGAAGGAGGACTAACACATACATAATGAAATTGAAATAACAGCAGTCTCTTAGCTTAATTTGCCACATGATTTTGCAATATACTTATTACGTCATGCAGCAGTAGATTGAATTAAATCTTGTCGACAATAAATTCAACTCTTTTAAAAAACAAATAGCCACGCACCCGGTGGAGACACGTAATGATTCGGATCCCACTTTAAATTGTAGGTCCAGTCCCGAATAACCCCCTCCCACCCCGAGGGTGGTGCACCTGGCAGTTGCCCGGCCTTTAAGCTCCCCTTTGCTCGTGTGTGCGCTAAGTCATTCGGTAATGACTACACTTAGTTGCAGTAAAAAAAAAATATATAGAGGGCTCTCGGTGCATTTTTTTTTACAAGAACAGACTGTAAAAGAAAAAATAATAAAACTTTGTTAATTCACGTAATCTTTCTATAACATAAAGTATTTAACATGAGGATAAGTATCTTTCAGTCTGTGACACGTGATACCATACTAATTACTTACCTATTAGTTTCTATGTAAATTTTATTTGCGTTTCTTTATGAACATTTATTTAATATTAAGTGGAGCCCGATCCTGTGGCCGAGTGGTTAGCACATCGCGCTGCGACGCCAAGGGTCCCGGGTTCGAATCCCGGTCGGGCTTGGTTGTTTGTGAATGTCCATTCATCAATTAGTAGTGTTATTTGTGATATTACTGGAACGAGAAAGTATGAACCCCCCTCAGGCAGATTTGCCTACACTTACAACTAGCTCAACATGCCCATATGAGTTTTTTGCTCAAGTGTGGCACCCTGTCTAATCCAAGATTTTTGTAAAAATGCCCTCGGGAATTTCCCGGGAAAGTATGACCCCCTCAGATTGATTTGCCTACACTTATAAAAGGCACTTCTGTGAGATTGTTGTCCATAAATTTGTTAAAAATATGCCCCTCTTGATATTTTTTGGCTACACTTAAAACTAGGCCAAACGTATTAACACACCCACACCCACCCACACCCACACCCACACATATTTACTTCCGGTCCACTTCCGGTCCACTTCCGGTTTGCCTACTTCCGGTCCACTTGTGGCCTATTTCTGAGCACAGCTCTGTTAGAGATAGGGATATTATATAAATTTAAAAATTATTTCATTCTTCACAAACAAATCTTATCTAACAATTCCATAACAGTTCCATGCTCAGCTCTGTGTCTGTGTGAAGCAAGCACAGCTCTGTTAGAGATAGGGATATTGAGTAAGGAAACATCTAGAAATTATTTCATTCTTCTCAAGCTCAGCTCTGTGTCTGTGTGGGGATTTGTACCTAATAACATCAAAACAACACAGCTCTGTTAGAGACAGAATATTCAATTCCATATCTATAACATCTCTGTGTAATTCCATAACAGTTCCATGCTCAGCTCTGTGTCTATGTAGAGCAAAACAGCACAGCTCTGTTAGAGATAGGTATATTATATAAATTTAAAAATTATTTCATTCTTCACAAACAAATCTCATCTAACAATTCCATAACAGTTCTATGCTCAGCTCTGTGTCTGTGTGAGGCAAGCACAGCTCTGTAGGAATATTAAGTATAAATTTAAAAATTATTTCATTCTTCACAAACAAATCTCATCTAACAATTCCATAACAGTTCCATGCTCAGCTCTGTGTCTGTGTGAGGCAAGCACAGCTCTGTAGGAATATTAAGTATAGATTTAAAAATTATTTCATTCTTCACAACTAACAATTCTATAACAGTTCCATGCTCAGCTCTGTGTCTGTGTGGGATTTGTACAGCAACATAGCTTTGTTAGAGACAGAGTAGATGGGTATAAATATTATTTCATTCAATTCTTCACATTTATATCCATAACATCTCTGTGTCTGTGTGTCAGTACAGCACAGCTCTGTTAGATATTGAGTATAGATCTATTGGAAATTATTTCATTCTTCACAAACAAATCTCATCTAACAATTCCATGCTCAGCTCTGTGTCTGTGTGGGGATTTGTACCTAATAACATCAGTACAGCACAGCTCTGTTAGAGCTATAACATCTCTGTGTAATTCCATAACAGTTCCATGCTCCGCTCTGTGTCTGTGTGGGATTTGTACAGCAACATAGCTTTATTAGAGACAGAGTAGATGGGTATAAATATTATTTCATTCAATTCTTCACCTCTATATCCATAACAGCTCTATTAGAGATAGGGATATTAAGTATAAATTTAAAAATTAACAAACAAATCTCATCTAACAATTCCATAACAGTTCCATGCTCAGCTCTGTGTCTGTGTGAGGCAAGCACAGCTCTGTAGGAATATTAAGTATAGATTTTAAAATTATATCATTCTTCACAAACAAATCTCATCTAACAATTCCAAAACAGTTCCATGCTCAGCTCTGTATCTGTGTGGGGATTTAGCTTTGTTAGATTGATTGATTGATTGATTGATTTAGTTTATTTTACTTCGCGTTTTGTGCCTATTGGCTAATTTGCGAAGATGGGGATGAGTGATGAAATGATGAAATTGATGAATGGACATTCACAAACAACCAAGCCCGACCGGGATTCGAACCCGGGACCCTTGGCGTCACAGCGCGATGTGCTAACCACTCGGCCACAGGGTCGGGCTTAGCTTTGTTAGAGACAGAGTAGATGGGTATAAATATTATTTCATTCAATTCTTCACATTTTATAACAGCTCTATTCTTCACATCTAACAATTCCCATAACAGTTTCATGTTAAGTATCTTAATATTTCATTCCTTCATAACAGTTCCTGTGTCTGTGTGGGGATTTGTACCTAATAACATCAAAACAACACAGCTCTGTTAGAGACAGAATATTCAATTCCATATCTATAACATCTCTGTGTAATTCCATAACAGTTCCATGCTCAGCTCTGTGTCTATGTAGAGCAAAACAGCACAGCTCTGTTAGAGATAGGTATATTATATAAATTTAAAAATTATTTCATTCTTCACAAACAAATCTCATCTAACAATTCCATAACAGTTCTATGCTCAGCTCTCTGTCTGTGTGAGGCAAGCACAGCTCTGTAGGAATATTAAGTATAAATTTAAAAATTATTTCATTCTTCACAAACAAATCTCATCTAACAATTCCATAACAGTTCCATGCTCAGCTCTGTGTCTGTGTGAGGCAAGCACAGCTCTGTAGGAATATTAAGTATAGATTTAAAAATTATTTCATTCTTCACAACTAACAATTCTATAACAGTTCCATGCTCAGCTCTGTGTCTGTGTGGGATTTGTACAGCAACATAGCTTTGTTAGAGACAGAGTAGATGGGTATAAATATTATTTCATTCAATTCTTCACATTGATATCCATAACATCTCTGTGTCTGTGTGGGGATTTGTACCTAATAACATCAGTACAGCACAGCTCTGTTGGAGTATAGACTTAATTATATTATTATTCAAACATCTAGAAATTATTCTTCCTAACAATTCCATAACAATTCCATGCTCAGCTCTGTGTCTGTGCGGGGATTTGTACCTAATAACATCAGTACAGCACAGCTCTGTTAGAGATAGGGATATTGAGTATAGATTTAATTATTGAAACATCTAGAAATTATTCTTCAAACAAATATCATCTAACAATTCCATAACAATTCCATGCTCAGCTCTGTGTCTGTGCGGGGATTTGTACCTAATAACATCGGTACAGCACAGCTCTGTTAGAGACATTTAATTCTTCACATTTATATCCATAACATCTCTGTGTCTGTGTGTCAGTACAGCACAGCTCTGTTAGAGATAGGGATATTGAGTATAGATTTAATTATATTATTATTGAAACATCTAGAAATTATTTCATTCTTCACAAACAAATCTCATCTAACAATTCCATGCTCAGCGCTGTGTCTGTGCGAGGATTTGTACCTAATAACATCAGTACAGCCTAGCTCTGTTAGAGACATTTAATTCTTCACATTTATATCCATAACAGCTCTGTGTCTGTGTGAGGCAAGCACAGCTCTGTTAGAGATAGGGATATTGAGTATTGAAACATCTAGAAATTATTTCATTCTTCACAAACAAATCTCATCTAACAATTCCATGCTCAGCTTGGTGTGTGGGGATTTGTACCTAATAACATCAAAAAAACACCGCTCTGTTAGAGACAGAATATTCAATTCTTCACAATTCCATAACAGTTCCATGCTCAGCTCTGTGTCTATGTAGAGCAAAACAGCACAGCTCTGTTAGAGATAGGGATATTAAGTATAAATTTAAAAATTATTTCATTCTTCACAAACAAATCTCATCTAACAATTCCATAACAGTTCCATGCTCAGCTCTGTGTCTGTGTGAGGCAAGCACAGCTCTGTTAAAGATCTTCACAAACAAATACAAACACTTCACAAATAACATCAGTACAGCACAGCTCTGTTAGAGTATAGATTTAATTATATTATTATTGAAACATCTAGAAATTATTCTTCCTAACAATTCCATAACAATTCCATGCTCAGCTCTGTGTCTGTGTGGGGATTTGTACCTAATAACATCAGAACAGCACAGCTCTGTTAGAGATAGTTATATTGAGTATAGATTTAATTATTGAAACATCTAGAAATTATTCTTCAAACAAATAACATCTAACAATTCCATAACAATTCCATGCTCAGCTCTGTGTCTGTGTGGGGATTTGTACCTAAAAACATCGGTACAGCATAGCTCTGTTAGAGACATTTAATTCTTCACATTTATATCCATAACAGCTCTGTGTCTGTGTGAGGCAAGCACAGCTCTGTTAGAGACATTTAATTCTTCACATTTATATCCATAACATCTCTGTGTCTGTGTGTCAGTACAGCACAGCTCTGTTAGAGATGGGGATATTGAGTATAGATTTAATTATATTATTATTGAAACATCTAGAAATTATTTCATTCTTCACAAACAAATCTCATCTAACAATTCCATGCTCAGCTCTGTGTCTGTGCGAGGATTTCTACCTAATAACATCAGTACAGCATAGCTCTGTTAGAGACATTTAATTCTTCACATTTATATCCATAACAGCTCTGTGTCTGTGTGAGGCAAGCACAGCTCTGTTAGAGATAGGGATATTGAGTATTGAAACATCTAGAAATTATTTCATTCTTCACAAACAAATCTCATCTAACAATTCCATGCTCAGCTCTGTGTCTGTGTGGGGATTTGTACCTAATAACATCAAAACAACACAGCTCTGTTAGAGACAGAATATTCAATTCTTCACAATTCCATAACTGTTCCATGCTCAGCTCTGTGTCTATGTAGAGCAAAACAGCACAGCTCTGTTAGAGATGGGGATATTAAGTATAAATTTAAAAATTATTTCATTCTTCACAAACAAATCTCATCTAACAATTCCATAACAGTTCCATGCTCAGCTCTGTGTCTGTGTGAGGAAAGCACAGCTCTGTTAAAGATCTTCACAAACAAATCTCATCTAACAATTCCATAACAGTTCCATGCTCAGCTCTGTGTCTGTGTGGGGATTTGTACCTAATAACATCAAAACAACACAGCTCTGTTAGAGACAGAATATTCAATTCTTCACATCCATATCCATAACGTCTCTGTGTAATTCCATAACAGTTCCATGCTCAGCTCTGTGTCTGTGTGAGGCAAGCACAGCTCTGTTAAAGATATTCACAAACAAATCTCATCTAACAATTCCATAACAGTTCCATGCTCAGCTCTGTGTCTGTGTGGGGATTTGTACCTAATAACATCAAAACAACACAGCTCTGTTAGAGACAGAATATTCAATTCTTCACATCCATATCCATAACATCTCTGTGTAATTCCATAACAGTTCCATGCTCAGCTCTGTGTCTGTGTGAGGCAAGCACAGCTCTGTTAAAGATCTTCACAAACAAATCTCATCCAACAATTCCATAACAGTTCCATGCTCAGCTCTGTGTCTGTGTGGGGATTTGTACCTAATAACATCAAAACAACACAGCTCTGTTAGAGACAGAATATTCAATTCTTCACATCCATATCCATAACATTTCTGTGTAATTCCATAACAGTTCCATGCTCAGCTCTGTGTCTATGTAGAGCAAAACTGTTAGAGATAGGGATATTAAGTATAAATTTAAAAATTATTTCATTCTTCACAAACAAATCTCATCTAACAGTTCCATAACAGTTCCATGCTCAGCTCTGTGTCTGTGTGAGGCAAGCACAGCTCTGTTACATGATAGGAATATTAAGTATAGATTTAAATTTCATTCTTCACAAACAAATCTCATCTAACAATTCCATAACAGTTCCATGCTCAGCTCTGTGTCTGTGTGAGGCAAGCACAGCTCTGTTAAATATAGGAATATTAAGTATAGATTTAAATTTCATTCTTCACAAACAAATCTCATCTAACAATTCCATAACAGTTCCATGCTCAGCTCTGTGTCTGTGTGGGATTTGTACAGCAACATAGCTTTGTTAGAGACAGAGTAGATGGGTATAAATATTATTTCTTTCAATTCTTCACCTCCATATCCATAACAGCTCTGTGAAATTTATTCTTCACATCTAACAATTCCATAACAGTTCCATGCTCAGCTGTGTGTCTGTGTGGGATTTGTACAGCAACATAGCTTTGTTAGAGACAAAGTAGATGGGTATAAATATTATTTCATTCAATTCTTCACCTCCATATCCATAACAGCTCTGTGAAATTTATTCTTCACATCTAACAATTCCCATAACAGTTTCATGCTCAGCAAGGCTCTGTGTCTGTGTAGATAGGGATATTAATATTTCATTCCTTCATAACAGTTCCTGTGTCTGTGTAGGATTTGTACAGAGCACAGCTCTGAGATAGGGACTAACAGTTAGGGTATAATTAATTCTTCACATATATTGAGTGTCTAGATGTTATTTCATCCCTATGCCATTACAGTTTCAACTCTGTATTTGTATGGAATTTAAAACTTGTCTGAAAAGTGGCAATCAATGCCCATTGTTTCTATATAAATGTTTCAACGTATGCTGTACAAATCCCACACAGACACAGGAACTGTTATGAAGGAATGAAATATTAATATCCCTATCTACACAGACACAGAGCCTTGCTGAGCATGAAACTGTTATGGGAATTGTTAGATGTGATGAATAAATTTCACAGAGCTGTTATGGATATGGAGGTGAAGAATTGAATGAAATAATATTTATACCCATCTACTCTGTCTCTAACAAAGCTATGTTGCTGTACAAATCCCACACAGACACAGAGCTGAGCATGGAACTGTTATAGAATTGTTAGTTGTGAAGAATGAAATAATTTTTAAATCTATACTTAATATTCCTACAGAGCTGTGCTTGCCTCACACAGACACAGAGCTGAGCATGGAACTGTTATGGAATTGTTAGATGAGATTTGTTTGTGAAGAATGAAATAATTTTTAAATTTATACTTAATATTCCTACAGAGCTGTGCTTGCCTCACACAGACACAGAGCTGAGCATAGAACTGTTATGGAATTGTTAGATGAGATTTGTTTGTGAAGAATGAAATAATTTTTAAATTTATATAATATACCTATCTCTAACAGAGCTGTGCTGTTTTGCTCTACATAGACACAGAGCTGAGCATGGAACTGTTATGGAATTACACAGAGATGTTATAGATATGGAATTGAATATTCTGTCTCTAACAGAGCTGTGTTGTTTTGATGTTATTAGGTACAAATCCCCACACAGACACAGGAACTGTTATGAAGGAATGAAATATTAAGATACTTAACAGAGCCTTGCTGAGCATGAAACTGTTATGGGAATTGTTAGATGTGAAGAATAGAGCTGTTATAAAATGTGAAGAATTGAATAAAATAATATTTATACCCATCTACTCTGTCTCTAACAAAGCTAAATCCCCACACAGACACAGAGCTGAGCATGGAACTGTTTTGGAATTGTTAGATGAGATTTGTTTGTGAAGAATGAAATAATTTTAAAATCTATACTTAATATTCCTACAGAGCTGTTCTTGCCTCACACAGACACAGAGCTGAGCATGGAACTGTTATGGAATTGTTAGATGAGATTTGTTTGTGAATTTTTAAATTTATACTTAATATCCCTATCTCTAACAGAGCTGTTATGGATATAGAGGTGAAGAATTGAATGAAATAATATTTATACCCATCTACTCTGTCTCTAACAAAGCTATGTTGCTGTACAAATCCCACACAGACACAGAGCGGAGCATGGAACTGTTATGGAATTACACAGAGATGTTATGGCTCTAACAGAGCTGTGCTGTACAAATCCCCACACAGACACAGAGCTGAGCATGGAATTGTTAGATGAGATTTGTTTGTGAAGAATGAAATAATTTCCAATAGATCTATACTCAATATCTAACAGAGCTGTGCTGTACTGACACACAGACACAGAGATGTTTTGGATATAAATGTGAAGAATTGAATGAAATAATATTTATACCCATCTACTCTGTCTCTAACAAAGCTATGTTGCTGTACAAATCCCACACAGACACAGAGCTGAGCATGGAACTGTTATAGAATTGTTAGTTGTGAAGAATGAAATAATTTTTAAATCTATACTTAATATTCCTACAGAGCTGTGCTTGCCTCACACAGACACAGAGCTGAGCATGGAACTGTTATGGAATTGTTAGATGAGATTTGTTTGTGAAGAATGAAATAATTTTTAAATTTATACTTAATATTCCTACAGAGCTGTGCTTGCCTCACACAGACACAGAGCTGAGCATAGAACTGTTATGGAATTGTTAGATGAGATTTGTTTGTGAAGAATGAAATAATTTTTAAATTTATATAATATACCTATCTCTAACAGAGCTGTGCTGTTTTGCTCTACATAGACGCAGAGCTGAGCATGGAACTGTTATGGAATTACACAGAGATGTTATAGATATGGAATTGAATATTCTGTCTCTAACAGAGCTGTGTTGTTTTGATGTTATTAGGTACAAATCCCCACACAGACACAGAGCTGAGCTTGAGAAGAATAAAATAATTTCTAGATGTTTCAATACTCAATATCCCTATCTCTAACAGAGCTGTGCTTGCTTCACACAGACACAGAGTTGAGCATGGAACTGTTATGGAATTGTTAGATAAGATTTGTTTGTGAAGAATGAAATAATTTTTAAATTTATATAATATCCCTATCTCTAACAGAGCTGTGCTCAGTAATAGGCTACAAGTGGACCGGAAGTAGGCAAACCGGAAGTGGACCGGAAGTGAACCGGAAGTGGACCGGAAGTGGACCGGAAGTAAATATGTGTGGGTGTGGGTGGGTGTCGGTGTATGTGGGTGGGTGTGGGTGTGTGTGGGTGTGGGTGGGTGTGGGTTTTATTAGGATTTTGGCTTAATTTCAAGTGTATCCAAAACAATATCAAGAGGGGCATATTTTTAACAAGCTGATGGACAAAAATCTGGCTGATGCAACTTTTGTAAGTGTGGGCAAATCAATCTGAGGGGGCTCATCATTTGTACACTGTAGTTTCGGGAAATTCCCGAGGGCATTTTTACAAAAATCTTGGGTTAGGCAGGGTGCTACACTTGAGCAAAAAGCTCATATGGGCATGTTGAGCTTGTTTTAAGTGTAGCCAAATCTGCTTGAGGGGGGCTCATTATTTGTTGAGTTTATAGTATATACTTTTATACTACTTCAATTTCATCATTTCATCACTCATCCCCATCTTCGCAAATTAGCCAAGAGGCACAAAACGCGAAGTAAAATAAACTAAATCAAATCAAAATCAAATCAAATATTAAGTGGAATAAGCACAACTTCCTTAAAAGGATGGGTTTAATTTGTATTGGTGGGGCTTGTATAAACTTAAAGATGTTTATAGATACAACAAATATCAGGGGTGCGCATCCCCCTCCCCAAGGGCCAAGGGCACAATCCCCCCAAATCTCGTCATGCGTCCCCCCCAAATCATGTGATATCGTTGGAATTTTCGAAATAACGGAAAGCTAGCAATCTCAAGTGTCATAATTATATAAATATGTATTTTACATGGATTTCATCTTCAGTGAAAATTTCACTTGCCAAAGCAAAATTACCATGCAGCAATAACTTAGAAATGCGAATTTGACACTATTTATTTTCCTGTTTTATCGAGTAATGTGCAAGACGTTACTATGAAGTACACAGTTAGTACAACTATTGCAGCATAGCCTACAGGGATTCAATAATACAATAATATTGCTAATCATGAAAATGACTCACCTGTTTTAAATTATGCAGTATACCGACACTAAACATTATATTTCAAGAAATTATATTATTAATAAATATCGAGAATCTTGTTTATCTTGTAATGCAGGTACAGTATAATTCTTTACAATCGTCTCATGAAAATGCCAGACACGCATTTTTGTAATGGAATATCGCGAGCGAAGCGAGCAAAAAAAATTTTATATCCATTTCTTTTCAGGCTTGCAAGAATATTAATTTATTGGGATGTCAATACTTTCATAGGATCCCTCGATATTTACTCTTTTCCAGCTACTCTTTTCCCATGTTCGGCGCCGAAACGTGCGCATACCATATCGCTAAATATAGTTCCCAAATATAATGTTCGAACCGTAAAGAAATCCCTTGACAATCTAAAATTTTACACTTTATTAAAGAGCTCCATATCTCCTCCCCTCAAATTTAATATTTAATCCTCCAAACAAAATTTTGGACTTACTGTTTATGTTGAAGAATATTAAATATTATCCCCTCCAAAAGGAAAAAATCTCCGTACACAAACCACATTTTCCGCTACAATATCAGACGTAATATTAATGGACAAGAGTTGGATATCTCCCCAAATTTAAAGCTCAGCCCCACTAACTAAAATTCCCAAGATAATCTAAGATTTAACACCGATATTCAATAGTCGGATATTGCCCCCGCCCTCCCTCGACGTTTAATCCTCAATCCCCCACCAGAATCCAGGTGTCGATTTAAGACCCAATGTGTAAGAGTTGGATATCGCCCTTCCTTAATAATAATACCACCCTTTACAGATTCCTTGGCAGTCTATAATTTGGTATTTATGTACTAACAGCAATGGATAGTTAATAACGTAATTCAACTTGTGCCAGTGCTGTACCGTTTCACATCAAATTTCCATCACAAAAAATCGTCCCCCCCAAAAAAAATAAGTTGCTTGGACATAACGAGAGTCCACAAACCCACCTGTGGACATCGCTACCTCAAAATACTTCATTTTCTTCATCTAATGGATTAAATATGGCGTACGTAAGGCTAATAGCCTAATTTTTGAAGTTTTTGTTACGTTAAGAGCTTTGGGTTCAATACTGTTAGGATTTTGCGTGTTTGTTGGATTTAGCTACGTGTGTGCATACGACACTATTTCGTTCTAAAAAAACTGTGAAAATACCCTGGGATATGAAGAATTGGACGAACGCTGGTCACACTTCGGGGTTAAATATCTCAGTTATTTGAGATTTCTGCATCTTGGAATAAAGTTTATGTTACGCAATACACTGAAATCTGTTAAAATTATAGAGGGTGCATCGTCGGTTAGCAGCCTCAGTTGGGTGACCCTACGAAAAATGTTACTTTACGGAATTTTAAAACTCTTGGAACTATTTACATGTTTGTAGTAGAATATGAAAACTTGATATTCTAGCCTGGTTACTACATTTTACGGTACCCTTGACCCTCTGTACCCCCTCGAGAATATTAAATATTTTGCATGGTTCGTGAATATTATGTTGTTTATGAATGTTTTCCGTTATTTTTAGCTCGCGGAGATGTGTTGTGAAATAAAGTACGCCTGTTACCTTAGTGTGTTACCTGAACATTCCAAAGGCTTCGCGTAAGTGAATATAGCACCCAACACAACATTCCACAACAGCAGATATTATTTTACGTCGTTAGGTTAGGAGTGTTAGGTTTGAAGTTGATAGCAAATTCCGACGTGTTCTTTCGCTATTATAATGAGCATACAAGCGATTTTTTTAATAAGAAAAAGCGGTGACAGTACTCTGATAAGGCAGATTTTTACTTACACGTGTCGAATATCTTCGTTATTTGTGTTTTCCGCGGGCTGGAACCAATTTTACATTATGTAAAACATCGAAATTCTCGAGGGAGGTTCAGTGGACCTCATTTTATATTTAATTTTTCGTTCTAACGCATTTTATATAGGGTTTTTCTGTTCGAATACTGATTAGCTATCAAAACAATAAGATTTTTGCTTTTCCTATTTTGAAATGAATAATAACCATTTTCAGTGGGTTGAGACCGACCAAATTTCCTACTCTCTAGGTCGCGACTCCCTGTTGAGGGCACAGATTTCACCATTTCACATACATGTCGAGCGTCCCCCCTTGGAAATTGCTACGTTTCAGTCAGCGTATACAGCCCAGCAGTGGCGTATTTATGATTTCACTTTTTGTTAACGGGGCGGGGAGGGGGTAAGTTATTTTGTAGTTTCTCACGGTATAAATATAGATATGTATTTTCCCATGTTGGAACCATTATACGATTACATTATATTGCAGTTACGTGGTAATAAGTTTTACGTAATACCGCTCCCTCTCCCCACCTTCTCTCTGTGTGTGTGTGTGTTATTGGTCTGAAGCCCTAAAGCTCACAGTTATTTTAATTGAAGCAACGTGCAAGTGTTCTATAACACCAAAAACGTTATTGCTCATAAGTGGATAAAATTAGGTAGCCTACATGTTTAACACATTTCCATGCATGTGAGATACCGGCTGTTAGATTTTTAGTATTTAGAACTAATTTATAATTTTTAGAACTAAATAATTATTTTATATGAATAATTTATAAGTTTTATGAATATATGAATATTAATTTATGACGAATTATGAACAAATAGTTCTAAATATATGTAAATTAGTTCTAAAAACTAAAAATGTAACAGCCGGTATCTCACATCAATACTACTTTCAATATTTTAGATAACATTCCAGCAAAAAGTAACCTCTGACAAGACACAACTAATATACACAGTAACAGTTACATTACATGTTATTTCACTTGTGTTCTTAATATTTCCCATCACTTATCACTTTGATGAAAGGTGCTGCCTCATTCGAAATAAAATCCCTGCCTATTCCCCTGTATACTCTGTATATATACGATCGAATATATACCTAATACAACTATATGTTGTGATTATAAGGAAGACGAAATGAAAGGAAATTCTGGGCTACTGAAATATAAAACTCAGAAATGTAATGTTTATTTCAACATCTACATACCAGTACATGATAAATGGGTATGTATGATGCTGAAATCAGTTATATTTTATATTATCTTCGAGCATCATGGCATGTATACTCGAAAAATTCCGTTTTTATTTTCCATATTTGTACATATGTTAAATTTTGGTTCATATTTTACATATTCTAGTTCTATTTTTACATATTATTTCCATATTTCAGAACATTTTTCAACATGCACTCCATATTCTAGGCTACAACATAGGCTACATGTTCCCGTGTGACCGAGAGAGGTCCTTTTATGTACCTTGTGCAGTGTCTTATATTATTAGAAACTTAAATTTCTACAATTTTAAGTCCATATTAGCTCCATATTTGGGTGAAAATAACTAAATATGTATTTACATATTTAGCACATTTTTTACTAGAAATTCGTTCCCTGGTTTTATAACTCTTACTCTCTGAAATGTGATACGCTCCAAGTTAGAGCATCTAACTCGAAATAATTTCTTGCCTCGACACAGATGGAACTAGCCTAGTGTATATAGGTGTAATAGATAATTGAATAGTCTTATTCCTTCCACTGTCTCTGTGCCGGACAAAGTAAACCAGGAAATACAAACAGGACAAAATCTCACAGCAAGAGTGAACGAAGCGGTCAGTATAGCACGCCACAAAGCCAGAGGTTCCAAATTTGAAACCTGGGCAAGGAATGGTTGCATCATTGTGTTATGTCTCATCATTCATTTCATCAGCTCATCCTCATCGTCGAGAGTAACCCGGGAGACAGTGGCGTAAATAACACCCCCGCGGTGCCGGGGGGGGGGCGCAGTAAGAATGATAAGAAAGACCTATAGTTTACAAAAGTTTTCGTTTCGGCGTTAAATAAAATATATTTTCAATCAAACATATTATATTGTATGCCCGTATAACTGCAAGCAGAAAACGTTAATCACTAGAAAAGTAGAAAGTGAATTTCCAGGTTAGAAGAAAACCTTCATTAGCTGAATAATTCAAGTTATACAGGGTGGTCCATATGTCTTGTTACCCCCCCGAATCAATATCTTGTTATCTATAATTCAGTGTTTCTTTTGCAGAGATGGCTGACACAAGCTCCTACAATGTAGAAGAGCGCCTTGTTGTCAGTGTTTGGGGCCATGAACGTCCACATACCGGCAAGACCATGGAGGATGTGCGACGAGATTTCACAAGACGATTCCAAAAAAATGCACCACCAAAAGTAACAATACTGCGTTGGGAAAAGAAACTGTTTATGTTGGGATGTATCAAAGACAAACCAAGGCCTGGTGCACCAACCAAAAGACAGATCACATGTGCAGGAGTGGAGGCATCTGTGCTTCGGTCACCACAGAAGTCACTGCGCAAACGGTCTGCACATGTGATCTGTCTTTTGGTTGGTGCACCAGGCCTTGGTTTATCTTTGATACATCCCAACATAAACAGTTTCTTTTCCCAACGCAGTATTGTTACTTTTGGTGGTGCATTTTTTTGGAATCGTCTTGTGAAATCTCGTCGCACATCCTCCATGGTCTTGCCGGTATGTGGACGTTCATGGCCCCAAACACTGACAACAAGGCGCTCTTCTACATTGTAGGAGCTTGTGTCAGCCATTTCTGCAAAAGAAACACTGAATTATAGATAACAAGACATTGATTCGGGGGGGTAACAAGACATATGGACCACCCTGTAGATTAAGTAGCCGAAGGGTAGACGATATAGAAGGAAATGTGCTGGAAACGTTTTGACCCCTCCCCTCCCCTTACAGCCTGCGTTTCAGGAAAGTTTGGTGAAACTGTGCTGGTTGTTCAGCTTCTTTTGTATTTCTTGTAGTGGATCCGCTACAAATTTCTGGGGGAAATATGAAGTAGATCTTGCAGTATAGCTACAGAAATTGTTTGATTTCGGAATATAGCGTCAACAGAAATCACAAGAACAACGCTGTCAAGCATTGAAAGCGATCGTGCTCGAAAACTGGACTTGACCAAACTAACACAAGAATTTGCTTCCATCAAAAAACGCAGAGAACTGGTAATGGGCATTTAACAATATCGTATTGTTTGTAGTAACAGTTCATTTTCATTTGTAATTGTTTGTAACATATATTTTTTTACAGTTTGTCTTTTGAAACCTTTGGTACCAGACATATTTGTAAATACCTAATAGATTTAGATTTAGATTTATTTTCTTTTTGTGCGAGCCATAGGCTGTACGCACTACATAGTTTTGATTTTTCTACAATATTTTGTTACATTTAGTTTTCTCTTAAGCTGTCTCTTACTTTGTCCCCTGTATACTCATTCTTCCCCTCCCTGAACAGTTCTTCTTCCTCGCCCCACTTCTCTTTTCCTGCACTCTCACCAAAAACGCATACATTTTACTTTACACACACTTACACTATAAAGATGGCTCGTCTGGAGCATTATCACTCATTTCGCTGCCTTCTCTAATAGCTTATCCCCGCCTTTCTCTTACTTCTCCCAGGTATTTCCCCACTTGCTGCCCCGCTTCCTTTATCTTTATTCTGTCGTCTACCACTTCTATCACCTCCCTCCCTGTTAAGTTTTTAATCCATTTGTCCCTTAGGTCACGTGTAGAAGGGCAGTTCAGTAGGATATGCTTGTCCGTCTCCTCGCACAAAGAGCATTTCGTTTCCTCTTTCTTAGTTGTTTCCATCCCCCTAATCCGAACCATGCCAGCGCGCCTCTTTCAGAAATGCAAGAGTGAATTGATATTTTTGAAAATATTTTTTTTTAAAAAAAAAGGTAGGGGCGCGCAATTGTAAGTTGCGGGGGGGGGGGCGCAGAGTGTGTTAGTTACGCTACTGCCGGGAGAGATAGTATAATAATAGACTGATCCATGTATAGAGGAACGAGTTAGAGGGGTAAAAAAGGAAATAGAAAAAATAGAGAAAAAGTAGAAAGAAGAAAATTAGTACAGACGGAAATGGAGAGAGAAATAAAGAGGCTAGACTGTGAGAGAGGAAGAATATGAATGCATTATGAAGAAGAGGAGGGGAAAATGAAGTGTTTCTTTCAGTGAAGGCGGGAGACGAGAAGCAACTATTATCAAGTTAAGATCTTCCAGTTTGAAACGAGCCATGGACTGGCCCTTCCTTTGCTAATCTCCCCCAGGCTATATCGTTTTACCTGTGAAGTTGGAAGCGAGTCTTTCTTGTGGCCCATGGAAGTTAATGGAAGGAGAAATGTAATCTGGGAGAGGGAAGGACGAAGCACAGCAAGAACAAAGAGACTAGAGAGCAAATGATAAAGAAGTAATAAATATATTACTATTTTTAGAGGATAGACTCAAATTCAGTGTGGTATCTCGTCGGGTCGAGAACAAGAAGACACATGGGCTTGGTACGAGCGGGGCGGCGTTCTTATTCACAATGCTTTTCATAAGCAGTTACCGTCTTCTCTGAGTTGTTACCTGTTTTCTCCTCATGCACACTATTCGTTTCATTGTTTTCTCGTTTAAATTTTTTCATTTCTTTCCGATTTTACCCTTTCTTGCTGTTATGAATTTTTACATTTTTTTCTTGTATTTTTCCTCAACAGATTTTTTAAATTTTATTTATTTTCTCGTGAAATTTGTCTATTTCCTTTGCAATATTTCTTGACCACTGTCATTCTACATCCCTTACTTACTTGGTTCTTTATCTCTTCACGTGTTTATTAACATTATCTTTACTTCCATATATTAAAAAAAAAGTTATATTCATTCTAGTTTTGTGTTCAATCACTTTCTACTTCCTTAAATTATTTTATACTTTCATTTCTCCACAGTTCTTAAAATATTAGTTTCCTTTGGTAAGTCACTTCAATTGTTTTAATATTTTAAGTCTCCATGATGAGGTAGCAGCTAATGACGTCGACTTCTAAAGAAGGGGTCTTGGTTGGTTGGTTTATTTGGTGTTTTAAGTCCACTTTATGCACAGTAAGGCTAATAGGAACTGGACCTACAGTTTAAAGTGGGATCCGAACCACTATGTGTCTCCACCGGGTATCGAACCCGCTTCGCTGCAGGGCACATTTTTGTAGTGCATATCTCACTTTAAAAATGTGCGTTGTTTTATCTTATCCATACAGCATAATATCACCCATTCTCATCGTCGCGATTAGCCAAAAGAGGTAGAAAAGGGAAGTAAAGAAAACCAAATCAATCAATCAATAATAAAAAAAATAGACACTGGTATACTCCAACCAATATGAACTGGAAATTTCAAATTATTACTTTCCGATCCATCCAACAATTTTACGACAGTCAACCAAATTATTACTTTAATAGCATAAGAAAGTTTGAGAGAGGGTTGTATTGGCTATCTCTGGCCACCTTGTAATCAAGGAATCTTGGGTTCGAATCCCAGTGGAAATTCGCCGGCCCCCGCGGAGGAGTTGGTAGGACAACCCGCTACGACGGCAGGGTCCCCGTGTTCGAATCTCGGCCTGGTCATGGATGTTTGTGAGTGTTCATTTATCAATTTCATCATATCATCACTCGTCCCCATTTTCGCAAATTAGCCAAAAGTTGCACAAAAGCGAAGTAAAATAACGCAAATCATTCAAAAGCAGTGGAAGTTCATTGCACAAGGCATAGCATCCCCTTAAAACTCGATCTAGTCTTGATTAACCCATGTGAGCATAAAATGAACATACAATAAACCAATACAAAGATTTAGAACTGTTCTTAGTAGGAGAGAACCAAGTTTAGTGAAAGAGCCTCCCTGATGGCGCAGTGGTAGCGTCGTCGCCTTGTAATCAAGGGGTCCCGGGTTCGATACCCGGTGGAGGCACAAGTGGTTCGGATTCCACTTTAAACTGTAGGTCCAGTCCCGATTAGCCTTACTGTGCATAAAGTGGACTTAAAACACCAAATCAACCAACCAACCAACCAAGTTTAGTGAAAGAATGTACCGGCTGGCAACACTGATTCATTCTCATCTTCCTGGCTTCTCCAACCTGGGTTTCTGACGTGGGACTTGCAGGTGTTGATCTTATCAGAAAGTAGAAGAAAAAGAAGGGAGAGTAGAGAGAAAAAAAGGACACTTGAAACGTCGGTACTAGACGGAGGGAAAAGGTTACCGCATCTTGTACACACGGACCGAACTGCTTATAAAATATCTTCCGTAGAGACACAGCTGAAGGGTTTTACGGTCCTCCCATCTACATTTTGTGGCTTCCAGACGCCCCAATTGCAACCTCTCCCTCTTAAATCCTGCCGAACTGACTCGTTCCACCCTGACGTGCTTTGGCTGGGAAGAGTTCGATCCGACATTTTTGTTATCGCCTTGTGTCCACGCATTTTAATGTGGGAATGTAATAAAAAGGCTGTCACGTTCGTTGACCATATAGACGAAGGATTGTGGTGATTGACTCAAACCGGCCGCTAGGGGCGCTGGTGTTTCATCTGCGTTTTCTGTGAACGTATGTTCCTGAAACGGGGCTTGCTACTTTGGTGGACACGTGGGCGTCGCCAGAAGTTTTGTGGGGACGGGGAGGGGCTCAGGTCATTGATAAAACTTTATTATTATGTTATTACTTATCATCACGGTTATAATTGTTGTTATAGAGTAATGACTATTATTAACTAATAAAATAAACCAAAATATAACTTACTAACTCTCTAGCCTTCTTAAACCCGATGGTTCATGGCTGCAGCAACAGAAGCCTTCCATCTATCCCTATCCTGACAAGATCAATATACTCTTTTCCATCCCTACCGATTTATTTTAGGTTCATCTCAACATCATCCCTCCATCTTCGTCTTGGTCTTCCTACTAGTCTCTTACCATCAGGTTTCCCAACAAGAATCCCGTAAACTCGTCTTTCCTCTCCCATTCGTGCCACATGGCCTGCCCACCTAAGTCTTCTTGATTTAGTCATTCTAATAATATGTGGACATGAATGCAAATTATGTATTTCTAAATTATGTAACGTTCTCCACTCACCTGTCTCCTCATCCCTTTTAGGCCCAAATATTTTCCTAAAGATTTTATTTTCAAATACTCTCAATTTATGTTCCTGTTTCAATGTAAGGGACCAATTTTAGCATCCATATACTACTACAGGCAAAATTTTATATTTTAACTTTTAGTTTCTTAGATGTTGACAAAAGTTTATGAAGAGAAAAGTAACATGCATTTCCTGGTTTAAGCCTGTTTTTTATTTCCTCTTTAATTTTATTCGAAATGTATTATGTATTATTAGTACATAACCAGGAACCCGGTGGAAGCACAGTGGTTCGGACCTAATTTTAAACTCTAGGTCCAGTCCCGAGTAGCCTACCTGTTCATAAAGTGGACTTAACACAAACAATTGAACAATATAAGCGGCAAGACTTCGCTACCCGAACTACCAGACGAGTGTCCTGGTTTGGGTATTCTTTGTGTCCCTTAATCAATTTCATCCTCATCTTCGCGATTAACCAAAAGTGGCAGAAAAGCGAAGTAAAATGAACTGAATCAATCAAAAAATACACTAAATATCCTGCAGTATTTGGAAAGTTACTGAAAGTAACGTAGTAACTTTTACAGTTATTTTATTCAAGAAAAGATCTAACTTGCATTTCTTTCAGTGTCTTCCCGATGGCGTAGTGGTAACGTTGTTGCTTTGTAAACAAGGAGCTCAAGTTCGATTCCAGTGACGGCACATAGCAGTGGTTCGTTCCTACTTTAAATTGCAGATCCGGTCCCGATTAGCTTGTCTACGCATAAAAACAACTGAACTGCTCGATCAGGTAGAGATAAACTCTTCTGGAGTTGTCGAATTTTTAACTAAAAGGGAGCATGGTTGATGCAATCAGCTGCTTGCCATGTAATCCTGCCCCTGCGTTGAGGAAATGTGCTGCGTTCAACACATCGTCGCCACATTTATTCAGTGCCGAGTTTTTGTTTTGTCATAAAGTGGAAAACCGTACACTGCGAAAGCAGAGATTTAACATTTAACTCTGTTGAATTTTTTTGACAACGAAAGTTTTAAACATGGCAACACGGGGCCACTCGGACACAAGGCCAGGGAAATATTTTCATTTGCGGTGACTGCGAGAAGAGTGAACATATGACTGTCTACTTAGTTCGCGAGTTGGCCGCTGTCTTTCCCTTCTTGGTACGACTGCACAACAAACGCAAACGTGTCGTGAATGAATTTCAAGCCGAATGATATTTTCGTTCACTTGTAACCATCAAGAAGTAAGTTATTTTTTTCATTAATTAATGATTGTTAAATTTTAATCTGAAATTGTAAAACATAAATTTCTTAATTATTATAAAACAAAAACATGGCCAGAAAGATTAGTGTGGGAGATTAAAATGAGTACACTTAGGACATACGCAGTGCCGATTTTCACGATAAAACTTCTGTCGCAGGACTATTTTGTCGTAGTAAGTGAACTTGCGTACAGTTAAGCAACTTAGACAGCTCGCAGACCGACGCGACAGGCCACACAACCTTCAGAAATAAATGCGATCTCTCGTACCGACGGGACACGACGCACGTGTCGCTTCCTTGTCACTCCAATTAGACCGTCTTCTCAATCGTGTTGACGCACCCAAGATTTTCATTTGAAAAATGAACGGTAGAATATTTTAAAGTTTACGGTAACAATATCTGGCTCTGGAGTATGAATCGAATTCCGGATCTCTTGATAACTAGACGATAATATGTATTACCTATTTGCACTATCAGTAACAAAGTTACATTTAAATACCATGAATACTTCATTTTGAAATAAGAAAAGTAATGGGGGGCTGATGCATAGGGCGCCTCTCAAAGCTTTTTTTTAAGACGACAAAAATATGAGACAGAGAAATAAATTTACACTTAGCAGAGCAGGGTGACCACCAATCAAGAGATTCAAGGAAAGGTCAAGAATTTTTGCTACATGTTTACAGTATAATCAAGTTATGTTTTTATATGCCTTTACTAGAATTTGATAAATTTGAATATTTGAAAATCTAAAATTGTATTGAGTTGCAGTTAAGCTGCGTTTACGCCGAATGTTACCAACAAATGTTATTAACTTTTTGTTACTAACACGGTTAGCAACAGATGTTGGCAACAAGTGTTTGTAACCAGAACACTAGTTCGACTTTATTTTTGTTAATAACTTTTGTTAACATTTTAGCTGCATGACTACGTTGTCTGGAAGATGTCGAGTGTGGAGGAAGCTGTACTCGCTGCGGCAGCATGTGTCATTTTGGCGCAAGAGAGAAGACCAACAAGATTCTGGATTCACTGCGGGCAAGAGCTAATTATAGCGGAAGTGACCTGTTGGTTTTTACCATTAAATTGTGGACAGGTTTGGCCCCCAAAGGACAGGCTTCTCGCGGAACAATTCAGCACTTGATCCTTTGACCATTCCATGTCACTCACAATGCTTTCGCACTCGCTGTCTGGCTGTCACTGACTGGCTGTCACTGCCGTGATGCTAACATCGAAAAGGCTCTGTTAACATGTGTTGGTAACAAATGTTCCTAACATTATTTCATCTTTACCGACTTATTGTGGATAACAAAATTTCTGTTGCTAACACGGGAAATCTGTTGCTAACATGAGATGTTGATAAATTCACAAGTGTTTTTCGAAATTTTATCATCATTTGTTGGTAACATGTGTTACCAACCCTGGTGTAAACACGATTTCAGATTTGTTCAATTTGTGTGTTAAGAATTACATTCTTGTGTGCGTGAAATTTTGTAACAATATTAAATACGGTAATGTGGCCATTCCCCATCCAGGATGAAGTCTGAAATTTTCATTTTTACATGCATTAATAACTAAAGCAAGTCTAAATCTCTTGTTAAAGTACAGCTTTAGTTTTCATGTTAACCTGCCTTGTGCTAGGGGTTCTTCATTGAATAAAAATATCTAGTTTCTTAATTTCCAACTACACTTAAGTAGGGGGGGGGGCATTAAATAAATGTTAAGAAAAAGAAGAAATCAGGTCAAGAAAAGGAAATAAAGGTCGAGAGAAAGTAAAAAATTTTGGATTTGTTATTTTGGTAGACACCTTGCAGAGGCATATTCTAGTAACACAACCCTGGAATTTTCTCTTTCCCAAAGTGCTCGTACGTAGGTCGTTCAATATATAAGTTCCCGTACGCTGTAAAACATTTTAATTTTAAGATACATTAGAAAACTATACATACATGTGTAGGAGGATCCTTCCTCACTTCTCCACATAATTCCCATAGAGATTCAGGCATTTGTCCTACCATTGCACCAATTTGTCCATACCCTTTGCAAGAAAATCAGGGCTCTGGCTATTGAGCACTATTCTCACATTACGCTTCACTTCTTCATCTGTTTCGAAACGGTAACCTTGCAATTCAGACTTTAACACAGGAAAAAGATGGAAATCACTCAGTGCTAAATCGGGGCTGTATGGAGGGTGGGGCAGCCGTTCCCACCCCAATTCTTCAATTTTGTGCTGTGTTTGCACTGCTGAGTGGGGGCGAGCGTTATCGTCAAGAAGAATGACACCAGCTGACAGGAGACCTGGTCGCTTATGTCGAATTGAGTTTTTCAGTTTATCCAATGTTTGACAATAACGGTCAGCATTAATTGTTCTTCCTCGCTCCAAAAAGTCCATAAGCAGAACGCCCTTAGCATCCCAGTAAACGGTCATAAGCACCTTCCCGTCTTGAATTTCATCTTCACAGGAGACTGTGCTTCCACTCCATGGATGTTCTCTTGAATTCGGGAGTGTAATGATGGACAAATGGCTCATCCCCTGTTACAACATGCGTTCACCATCCATGCTTCTGAACTCCTTATGACGCGAGCCCACGTTTTCCGAACAAGCATTTACTTTTCTCCCTTGAGCGCATGCGCCTTCACGTCTGATAACGAATCGATTGTTGTTCCTTGTAGACGAAGGATGGCGCTTGTCAACCATGTGCTTCTTTTTAATGGCATTGCTATATACAATATTTTATAGCACAGGGAAACTTATATATTGAACGCCCCAATAGTAGTAGTAATAGTGCGTTTTTACAGATATTCTCCAGACACTAAGACAGCTGAAATATTCTAAAATATGCTAAACTTTTTTTCCAACAGAAATGGAAACTACGAATCTTTAAATTTAACCTTTTTCAGTTTAATTTCAAAATTTGCAGGATGTAAATCTTGCAAACCATGCTGTAAGAAAATGTCGAAGGTTGCGCATAAAATGTCGGTGTTTGGTAGTGGTGGGGAGGGGGGGGGGGTGCAAAGCAGTTTTCAGTATGTTACATTAGTATATTGGTCTACACACTCAGATAACTAAATGCATCATATCCATTGATGCACCAGAATGCATCGATTGATGCACTAAACTGTGTTTTATGGTTTCTTCAAAGAAGCCGATTCACATTTGATGCGTTTGGGTGCATGCACATTGATGCGTTTTGATGCACCAGAATGCATCTTTTTTATGATGCAGGAAGGTGCATCAAGTAATATCAACTGATGCATTGAAGTACATCTCGACTGAAGGAAATTCTCACTTGAATCAAATGATGCACTTTGGTGTTTCATTCACGACATACAAATATGCACCCAAATGCATGAAATGTGTATCTGATTCTTTGAAGAAGCCATAAAACACACTTTAGTGCATCAATCGATATGATGCATTTAGTTTTCTCTGTGCAATGTCATAGCATTTTTCTTTGCGAATCTTTTTTATGTATTCTTTACAAAACGCTAACATTATACCAATTGAACTTGAATGCAGCACTATTACAAACTGTTAATAACTTAATCCAATGATTATTTTACAGTGGTAGAACAGACATATACCACATAACAATAATAATAGTAATAATAGTCTGCCTGTTAGCCTCTAGATATGATACTAAATAAATAAATGGCAATTTTTTTTAAACGAAATGAAGATCGCACCACTTATTAGTAAACTGTGTAGCAATTCACAGATTTCCGATCTTCGCGACATCTATGAACGCTACTGTTCAGTTTGAACACTCTCACTTATATATGTGTGTTTTAAAATTGACTCCTAACAGGATTATAAGTTAAATGCTCATTCAAAGAGTCGTGACACTCTAAACAGGCTGTTAAAACTAGACGTTCCATTATTGGAAAAGCAAACTGACATGAAAAATCTGTTACTATCACCAAAGGGCCATGGTTCACCATGTGTGTGTACTGGGTGATCACATTTTCCTCCACAAAATCCTAAATAATCACATTGAAGCTCCCTTCGGCCTGTCACAGCTCGATTTCTACGTCCCCTGTACCAAGTTACCACAAGAAAGCAACTCTTAGCCTCCAACGAAGTAGAACCAACGCACTGACATTATCCCCAATTTGGAACATGTGCAAAACATTTAACGATATCATTAAGGCGAGGAGATACAATTACGTACCAATTCTGCATTTATTTCAGTATCGCCCGAATGGGCACTGCTACTAAAACAAACCCTGGGTGTATCCAAGAGTATGAATTTCTCTCCATGTTGCAAGTGCAAACATTTTGTTATGTTGATTATTAAGCTGGATACGAGGTTTGAAAAATATGATGAATAAGAATTTTCGGAATCCCATGTATTCCTTATGGGGAATCAACTTCAACATCAAGTTACGGCTAATCAAATGGAAGTTTCGACTTTTCCGCTGGTGAAATTCATCTTCAAACTGCCCTCTTCCCGTTGACATCTCTTTCTATTCCATCGGAAGTTTTATATTCACCAGAGAATGAATCAAATCATACTCCCATATGATCGATGCTTTTTCCTTGCCTCCTGGCAGTGTTGCCAAACCTGATGGGCATAAAAGAATTAAATTTCACCTTAAATGGAGTTAAAACTGACTCTCATGGAGCTAGATTTACGATGGCTAGATAAAGGGCCTTCTAGGGTAATGTTAGTTGTCAAAGGGGTGGGGGCACTGCTATTATCGTTAACTCTAAATTGATGACAATTTATTCTTAGTTTTCAACATCTAGATCCGGCGGCATGGCCCATCTCAATAATCCACCGATGGTGGTATGAAATCGAAAGTAAAGAAGTCCCTGATGACAATATTATGTCAATTTCACGTCTAACATTGCGCTATAAAGAAGTAGCTGGGGAGATAAGAGAGAGTGGGGCGACGCAGCCAATATAACAATATCACGTCACGTGCAAAATGTATAATTATGACGAAAGGTGGTCTATGTGGGTTGGAACCAGTGATGGCATCATAGTGGGGCACGGGGGGTGGGCGTCCCAGTTCACAGCCGAACGAGTGCACGAAAGATTGATTGATTTAGTTTATTTTACTTCGCGTTTTGTGCCTCTTGGCTAATTTTTGAAGATGGGGATGAGTGATGAAATTGATGAATGGACATTCGCAAACAACCAAGCCCGAGCGGGATTCGAACCCGTGACCCTTGGCGTCGCAGCGCGATGTGCTAACTACTCGACCACAGGGTCCGGCTAGAGTGCACGAAAGAGCCAGATCTGGCTCCAAGAGAGCTAAGTTGGCACACTGCCACGGGCGGAAGGGCTTGGGAAGACTCCCGTGAAAATTGTATCGCATGCCCTTAAAAGTCAAAACAGTGTGGACCTATTTTGTCCAACCCCAATATTGAAAAGAAAAATATTAAAATTATATAAATTACGATAAGTCCTGAATGTTTGTTCAATGTGTTTTCTGTCTATATATTATATCATATTACATTGATCTGTGCAATTAATCAATAATGTTCTCAACTAGTATAATGAACGCAATAACTGGGCACCCTACCTGTTGCGTTCAATTTCTAGTAATTGTCGTATTCAGAGCTCTCTGGAGCCCGTTAGACGAAATAGAGACTATGAAGACCATGGGGAAGCAAACGCTGACAAGAAGTAGTTCAAAGTTCCACCACGAGGTGGAAATGTGGCGCTGAAATCTGATGCACAGTGAACAACATCACGGGAAACGCTTACTGCGAGCACTGATCATACTTTCTTACGCTTCCAAAGGGTCATTCAGTTTGACAGGGTGCATATTGAACACTACTGTACCGACCCAAACTCAAATTTCTTGTTATTGTTACTTCAGCGCCACATTTCAACCTGGTGGTGAAAATTTGAACTATTTTTATGAGAATTCGCTCCACCATGCTCTCCATAGACTCTATATCTAGTTTCATCGCAATCCGTTGCGTTGAAAGGGCTCCAGAGAGCTCTGAGTAAGGGGGGATTTAATTCTAAGCGCCAAATTTGCGCCTGGTGGTGAAAATTTGAACTACTTTTTTTCCGTCAGCATTCGCTTCCCCACGGTCTGTATAGCCGATATACTAAGTTTTAGTTGCATCAGAGGGTTCCCAGTAGGGGAAATTTAATTGTGGCAACCCGGTACAACATGCCAATCAACAATGCAGCTTTACAACATTGTTGCGCAGGACACTCAATATTTTTAATCAAAACCTTGCATCTCGCATTACGAGCTCATAAAAGAGCATCGAAGTTTCCTTGTTAAAATCTCGGCTGATGCCTCCAGGCTCCTACATCCCATAGCAAGGTTAACATACTCTCCAGATAGTGTACTTGACTGCAATTAATCATTCACGAAGATCTCCGCCTATCCACCTCCATGTCTTCGGGTCATAAATATGCAAAAGAAACGAGAGACGCCAACAAGAAAATTGCCGAAGACAGCGCCGTGCGATACATACAGAAGCTTTACGATCCCCTCTTTTCCACAAGATATTCCCTGGCATGCCTCCACATCCTGGATGATAATCATGCCTTCATCCTTTGATGGCATTTTGGGGATTCTTGCCCCCCTCTTCCTCCGCGTCACCCGGGTGTCCTGTTTATTCCTCCTCAAAGAAACTCCGCTGCTCGGGTATTCATCGGTGGTCGACGAAGAACCTTGTGTTTAAAAGCTCGCTCGGCATCCTCAGACCCCGATTACTAGAGTCGTCAAAGCCAATCTTTCAGCCATGATCATATCTCCCCCACACCTCTAGCAGGCTGACACACACTTGTGGGAAGTTTCCTTGTTTTGGGAAGGTTGGGTGTGGTCGGAAAGGTGACTTATGCCTAGAATTTTAACAGGTAGAGTTCAATCTTTGTTAGCTTGTCCGAGCTGAGGTACCACAGATCAAACGTTCGCAAACGCGATACCACCGACACCGAAGAGAGAAATAATACGAATTTCTCGAATTACAACATATTCTGTACTTCAAAAACGACAAAATGTCGCGAATATCCCTCATCATTGTGTATCAGCAGACTTTATTTTTTTTTTAAAAAAAAGTGCCATATTTACGCATGTATAACGTCCACGTTTCCCAAAATGTCATCTCTCCAAAACTATGATGCTTTTTAAATAATGGAATAACTTCTAAAGCTACATAAAAACACGTGTAAATAGATGTTCCCCACGATTTTTCACCTTTTATCGGAACACTTTGCTTCGCCGAGCAAATTCGATAGGTTCTGGCCACAAAGGAACCATATCATCGGTATTGGTCGCGCGAGAAGTAATGAAAAATAATTTCCTCACGAGGGAAGAGTGAAAAGTTTTGAGCCTCACAGGGAAGGGGTGTTTGAACTACAGTTTCTCATTATGATTTCTCTACATAATCTCTATAATCACCCCCAGATGAATGCACTTATGCATTCTGTTCTGCAATTTGTTTACAGTCATCTGGTAGAATGATTTGTCCTGAGTCTCACACCACTGAATGAACGCCTTCGTCCGTGTGGAAGTGACGTCCTCGAAGTGAATTCTTCATAGCAGGGAAAACATAAAAATCTGAGGGGGGCAAGTCGGGGGAATAAGGTGGATGGGGAAGTGCGGTGAAGCCACAATCGCGAGTGAGGCCTTTCCGACAGAGGTACCGAATCACGGCCCTGTCGGCCACTCTCTTCTCTGACACTTCATTCATTTTCAACCTGATAAAAAAAATAGAAGAAAACATGTGAATTTCATAAAAGTTCGCACAGAGTGTCCTAAAACTCAAACCTTACATCCTCCAAAATTTCTACTACCTACCATCACTCCTTCCATGTGAGGCTCAAAACTTTTCACTCCGCCCTCGTATAAATCGTTTACCCCGCAAACAGCCTACAAATTAATAATTTGAAAGCAGAATGAAGATATAATTTTACGTATAATGTGAAGTAAAGTGTGCTAATATTAAAACGCGAATTTTGTGTAAATAAAAAGAAAAAAAGAACGCCACTTTTGGGAAAAACCAAGGTCACGATCCGTAGCAGGCCCTGCCCTCACATATCGTAAAATGTGCCTTCACGACACTGCGCTATATGCACAGGAAACCTTACCTTTACATTTTACCTATCCATAGCTCATGAAGTGAACGAAAACAAGTACTCTACGCAGGTAGTGACTCGAGAGGGCTTGACCAATGAACGCGTGAGAGGATAAGTGGGTGTATGGAGTGACAAACGCGGCAGCAGCTACCAGCCGCTTACAGCATATTATGCTCCACCCACTCACTTTCTCCCCTTCTGTACCGTTATGCGTGGCCTTGCTCCAAAGATTCCCGCGACGGAGTGTAGTATGTGAAAATGTCCCAGCGTAAGGTACTGATATTTGGAATAAAATAATGGTTCTACTGTACTTTAAAATTTCATAGTTTTCACTCACGTTCTTCTAATTTTATTGTTGCATAAATATTTCACCCCATGAAACAACTAATTAAAATTTTACATTGTTGGCAAAGCGTATTTTTATGTTTTAGGATATATTTATGCATTTTTTATTGTTTAATTCTTAAGTCCTAAATGTGCTTACTTCGAGCAACGTTTCCAGATAACAATCTTTCAAAGACTGACTTTTAAGAATTTGTCTACTGTAAGATTGAAACTAGTGTAAACAAATGCACATAACTTGTGAGAAGCAGTTACTTTCGTATTGGCTAATTCTTAGCCAATCTCATCCACAGGTGTCCTTTGGGCATATAATAATTATTCAAATAAGGCACGACAATTTCACTCTAGCAGCTTAGTTATGTAATATAGGATTTTGATACTCCCTATGCTGTTTTTTTTGGAATTAGCCAATAGGATTGATTACTCACACGTTACTTGTGTTTGTTTCCATCGTTCGTTTTTTAAGTTAAGAGTTAAATTAGGCTACCTATTGGCATTTGCACAGAAGGGTGGCAAGATATACGAATCACACAATATAGATTGACTGATTGAATTACATCGCTTTTTCTGCCAGTTGTGGCTAATCGCGACGATGGAAAGTGGAAGAAGTGTCAATCACAAACACAAAGCAAATCCTACAGAGGATTATCCTGACTGCAGGCGCCAGAGCCTCGTAGCAAAATGCATTCCAGGGTGAGAAAGGGAATCCAAATGCAATTATTTCACAAGAAAATAAAGGCTGCGCTGACTTTGATAAATGCATGGAAAGATTTCACCCCATTGATTTGTGGTATACGCCCTCAATGTTCGTAATGACTATGACAACATTCTGTGACAGGTTGGTTATTGATGCACGTGACTTAACAGCTGTTCTTCAGTGTCGGAAAACAGCAGAAACAAAACAAAACACACACGATTAGTAAGGCAAACCTTCCACGCCAGACTTCCTGGCTCCTGAAAAGGGTGTGATCCGCCACGAATGATCCTATCACGTGACTCGGGGGTTAAGATGCGATGAAGCTTCGGGGGAAAGTTTTTGATCCGTTCGGGGGGTTGCCAAGGGAAGGGGGCGGGTTGGAACACGCATTATAAATCACCCCCTTCGTTTTTCATCTCACGCCGGGAGGGAGGTCTTCAGGAATACGGAAGACGGTCTTCCTCCAAACATGGCGAATAAGGATATATTGCCCCGAGAGCGAGTCTTAGTACGGAATAAAATATCTCCCGGATATCTTCTTTCTGCCACGGATAGATATCCTTTGGTCCATTCCTCCAGGATGCATTCTGGGACAGCATAGAGCAAAATTAATGCATTTTTGAAGCGATGCGTCTTCATTTTCTCTTCTTCCGGTGCTTTCCAGGATGTGCTACGTTCTTTTGAAGGATCACAGTTTTGAGACCCTTATACAGGGTGTCCACAAAATATTCACCCCATAACAGATTAAAATATCTTTAATGTAAAAAAGTTTCTTGGAAACTATAGATCTTATTTCCTAGGATTTCTAATTCGAAATATTTCTTCTATTTACGACTACAAAACATTTGCACACAGGAACTTCACATACAAAGAAGCGGTAAATTACGCAGGATTCTCCTCTGAAATGGACACGTTCACAAGATGGAGTCTGTTACTCAGCTGAGTCTTTATAGTGCCCAGCACGTCAGTACGTTATCCCTATTTCTGTATTTCTTGTTTCGAGTTCACAGTGACATTAGAAAAAAAATGCAATTATATTATTTTGATTTAAACTTTGAAAATGCCAATCAAAAGTTGCATAATGTGTTCTATAATTACATATTCAAAATATAGTTAATTTTTGTCAAGCTAATAAAGTTTTGATGTACCCTGTATATGTTTCTGCTTTCAAAGCTAGTTATTTTTATTATAATTTTTGAAAGGTCTTTCTGAAGTGTGTACCTACTACTAAAGAAAACGTGAACCCCCGCAAAAGAAAAATGATATTTTTTTGGTTTGCTTAGCTTTGCTTAGCTCTCGGATCCGGGTCCAGATCCGAAACTTTCGGCCCCGGATCCGGAATTTTCGGATCCGGATCCAGATCCGTAACATTTGGATCCGGATTTTTCGGATCCGGATCCGTTTGACCATCCCTAGCAGACAATGCCCTTCACGTAACCCCGGGAAGTATCAAATGGTCGCTGAATAGTTACAGGAGATTGTGTTTCCCACAACCGCAACACACACATTGCCTTTTCTTGCACCGTCGCCATTTTCACTGTTCTACTGTTTTGCCGCAATGCATGATGGTAACAAGTGTTGCCAAGCATATTGAAGAAGTTTTTTTGAGATGCCCTTCATGTTAATACTAACGACCTCCATTCCACTTGCATGGAAAGTTTTTTATGGACAATATTTGTGGGGTGAATAATATCTGCATGCTGCTGGCAAGTAGGCTATATAATGGGAAACGTAACAATAATATTCCAAGAGAAAATACATAAAAAATTCATTTTGTGACATATTAATTTTTCAGTGTATATAGATGGTAATCAAAATATACTTTATTTTTAGATGGTTTTGTTTATATCTTCTAATAAATTTTATGTAAAGTTTTTACAATGGACTCCAAACTAATATTAGTTGAATTGTTTTAAGTTTTCTTCCAGTAATGTAACCATCACACTATCTACTACTTCTCTAGTCTCCACTCCAAAGAGATACAGTAAAACCTCGTTAATCCGGACTAATGGGGGATAAGTTTACCAATTTGACAAAAGTCCGGATTAACTGAAATAACCTAAAAGAACAGTAGAAAGTGCATTAAAACTCCGTTTATAGCAACAAAACACGTTAATTATGGTGTATTTAAAGGGCATTGGCCTAAATACACTATACAGTATAGTACAAAGTCTGGGGGAAACAGAATTTCATCAGTAGTTGACTGCCTTTTCTTTGGGAAGTTCTCTTGTTGACTTCTAGCCACTTTAAAACCTATTAACGAGGTTTTACTGTAGTTCCATTATCGTAATTTATTTATTTATTTGAAAAGTGTTTTAAAACTGCCGAGAACAGCTTTTCAGCCTTAATACAGCAGTATTACATGTTACAAGGTATCCAAAACCACAGTATTGGACAAGAGAGCATTCCAAAATATTTAGCAAACATAACCTAAAACTACAAGAATTTTAAAAATGCATTAAAGAATATACAATTGTTACATATCAACTATACAACTATAAAATATTTCTTAAATAATTATCTTTATATATGACGTTGAAATTGTTTTAACAACATTATCAATATCTATCTCACGGTATTCGAATTATATAACTGTTTCTGAGATACAGAACATAATTGTTATTTTTGTAGTTCTTATCCAGACATAATAATTCGCTATTTCCTCTCAAATTGTATGATTTCGCCTTAAGCCATATCATACGAAGGAGTTTTGGTACGATATATTTTCCCTCCAAGATTCTTTCTATATAAGATAAAATTCGCTTTTCAGCTCTGACATCAAGTCTGTCTATTTCTAGGTGATTCAGCAGGTTATCATATTCATAATAGTATTTGAATAGCTTGAATTTGTAATATATAAATGTGATAAATCTGTTTTGTATTTTCTCTATTGATGTTTCATCTTAGCACTACATGCGTAATACCAAAACGGAATATTGTATTCCACTATAGGTCTGACAAAAGTTGTAAACATTAAAATTAGAAATTGTAAGTTATTTGAACAACTCCATTTTGTATAATAAAGGTACATTGCTTTCTTGCTTTATTTATGATGTGATTAATATAGTCTTCAAATTTTAAGCGTCTGTCCAAAATAATGCCCAGATCTTTCATAGATTTCACATGTTTGATGATATTATTACTGATAAAATAATTAAAAATTTTGAAGTTTTCTTTCCCAGAGACTGCAGTGTCTATAGCAGTGGTTCCCGCCGCGAAATATTACAATATTTTCACTGTAATGACATGATAGTTCCAAGTATGTGCTCATTTAGTACTTTTAACATATAAAATTATTCTGAATTTGAAATATGTGTTTATTTTTTAACTGAAGACAAGCAACCTAACGATGCTATCTGAGCTTGGCAAGTGTTATAGATAGGCTTGCATTCTGACTTGGGCGTCGTTGTCTGTAGGGCTACTCTGAAGCAAGGGAACGAAAACAAATCCTCTGCGCAAATAGTCACTCGAGAGGGCTCGACTAATGCACGTGCGAGAGGGAAAGGGCTTGCATGGAAGGGCAACGCGACTGCAGCTACCAGCCGTTTGGAACAGAATCGCCCACTTGCTTTCTCTCCTCCTATACCGCAGACTCCCGCAAGTATATAGATTCTTATGTGTCTGCCTCAAGGAACGCGACTCAGGACCATTACATTATCTTATCCATTCTACAGTCTACGGCTTCGCTAGTTTCCACTCTAAGGAGCACCATGGAATGTGAAGTCCTGTTGCTATTTTTAAATTAAATAAAGAATGGGCGAAGTAATGGATATAAGTTCAATCGTGTTCACCGTGTTAGGCTCCATAGTAAAAAAAAAAAACTTTTGCCAGTTCCGTCAAAATAGTCAAATCAGTTTCAAATATTGATAGGCCGACCTCCGCGGCACAGTGGTTAGCACAGCACAGTACAACGCCAGCAGTACCGGGTTCGAACCCGGCATGGGTGTTCTTTGTTCATCACTCATCCTAATCATCGCGACTAGGGGTCCTGGGTTCGATACCCGCTGAAGGCACATAGTGGTTCGGATCCCACTTTAAACTGTAGGTCCAGTCCCGATTAGCCTTACTGTGCATAAAGTGGACTGAAAACACCAAATCAATCAATAATCCTCACGATTAGCCAAAAGTGGCAGCAAAGCGACGGTAAAGAATATAAATCAATCAAATATTTAGTATTTTTCTGAAAATATAATTGTATGCGTCAATTTACCAGGTACCCCTGTACCCATAGCACTTCGAAATAAATTAAATTTAACGGTCTAATTTTAAAAAAATCGGGATGCAACCGTTTTTAGAATTTAAGTTTGAATATTGTATCATGCACAAAGATAGATTAAACTGAACTGAACTCCATAGCACAACAGCCGTCGAAGGGCTAGAGCCTTCCAGAGCGGCTTTTCTATGGGTGACGCGTGGTCAGCGTATCGGATCCCATCGCCGCTGTTTTCTGGCTTGCGTGACCGGAGCCCGCTACTTTTCAAGTAGCTTCCCAATTGTCCTCACGACGCTGGGTCAACGCAGAAATTTTGAGGGTTCTCACCGGGAATCGAACTCGGGACCGCTCGCACCAAAGGCGAGAGCGCTAACCACTTGGCTACGTGGGAGCCCACAAAGATAGATAATGATTATAAATTGAAGTTGTTTGCACTATAAATGTACAGTAAATAGATCACAAACTGATGTGGGATATCTGAAAATAGCAGCGAGTAGTTTCCAAAGGTGTCATTAGGTGGCAGCACAATCTAGCTTGATGATATTCAGTTCGCATTCGCTAGATAGTAGACATATGCATGCCGGGCTCAGTTTAAAAATGACGACCGTACTCGTGGAATGTATGTGGAGATGGTACGGGTGGAGATGATTCGTGCTGACATGCAAGTGACGATAGACAGCATAGCAACTGCAATAGGATGTCCTCATGGTTTAGCCTACAGCATAATCCGTGATCGTTTGAATTTCCGATTGTGACCTACTTACTGACATACCCTCGTATTTTAAAAACTGACCCATTATAATTACATTAATTAAGTTAACTATGTAATCGCCGTTTATGATTTACAAATTACGGTCATATTTTTTCACCGTAGTTAGATGATAGCGGAAACTGACGGTATACATCCTATACCGTGTAGGAAACTAGTCACTGCGATACATACATAATGGAAGTATTACACCGCGAAACCGCACAACCCAAGAGGAAATAGTCCACGTCTGTCATCCACTGGCAAATACAAGCAACACTTAATGGCTTTTCTGTTAGTTAACCCCCCCAGCGGGGGCAGAAACAGTCTGGTCCCGCCATCCCCCTACCCCTCTTCTTTTTTAATTTAATTCTGATACGGAACATCTGCGGGGGTCTTCATTCTGATGTCACCATTGTTAGACAGGTCACATGCTCCCATAATATAAATGCTAATCGAACAGTGAGGGTCAGGATAGTTCCCGGCAGGCCGTAATTACTGGACGTAGATGAGGATGCGATCTAATTTCATCATGTTTCAGGTCTGAGAGGATTCTAGTGTAGGGGTGGAAGCAGTGGCGTGCCCAGGATTTTGGAAAGATTACTAGTCAGCCCTCATTTTGCCATCTCTTCCTGCATTTGACGTTTCTTTTTTCTAGAAATACTTGGCCAAAGGGGGGCTATAGCCTCCATCCTCCCCTTGGGCACGCAATTGGGTGGAAGGTTCTATACTGCTAACAAGACACTGAAGTTTGTTTATTTGCTACGTCATTATTTTGGTCAGGTGTGACAAATGTGAATGGCACTTGCACTGTAAAACAAGCGTGAACTGTTGTTACCGTAAATTTACGGTATTCTACCGTTAAAATTTAACAGTCTGCCAGCTACTTTAGAAATACGGGACGCGATCGTTTATTTCACAGACGCATTCATGTCGTTACGTGTTGTGGCATTTTAGGTTTTCTGAGTTGGTGTTTGTCCGCTTTATGCACGGGAAGGCCAATCGGGACTGGACCTACAGATTAAAGTGACATTCGAACCATTGGCCCCGTCTAATTCGCTGCACTTTTTGACACTAGGTGTAGTGCAGGTGAATCCCGGTGTCAGGCTGGTGGAAGGAAATGTTGAACCAACTAGACGGAAAACGGTGTTCAAGTTCAGAACATTCAACAAATGCCTGTCTGCTGTTTTAAACGTTCATTTGATTAGTTAGCCCGCACCATGTGATCATACACCACACACTATACCACTCCAGAACGTAGTGTAAACGGTGCGGTCACCAAATACACTACGTGACACCAAATGAACGAAGTAAACAAGTCGGTGTTGCACCGTGTAACTAAACACATGAGTGCAGAGAGAGAGAGTCAGAAAGTGCAGAGAACTAGGTGCGGCTACTATGTGCCTCCATCGAGTATCGAACCCGGGATCCCTTGATTGCAAGGTTGATTTTTACAAGTTGATTCCTGATTTTTTCAAGTCCGTCTCGTTCTCGTCTCTTCTCGAAATCTGAGAAGAGGCCGAGAGGTACCTTAGGTACACCTAAGTGAAAATATTGCCGAATTACCGCATCAATGTTCATATCCAACCACAAGGGACGCTAAGAATTGGGGCAGGTAGATTGAAAATCTGGAGCTAACAGATGCCAAATGGTAAGTTATGGATGGATGAATTGGCAGATAGAAGGAATCGAGGTGGGACAAAAACAAAGTGAGAACTATCGGTGGTTGCCGGTCCACAAATTGAAACACTGAATAAGTCGTCAACCCGTGGGAGAACCGGGAAATTGATTGAAAACAAAACTTGTTCCGATGGGACCGCAGGTGTCGCTTCGGTGCTGGACATGAATATTCCTATTCATGTCTCCTACCTTGGAATATATGGGCAAGGGCTTTCTGGTTTGGTCTCTGCCAGTATCATAGAATTCTTTGTACTGTACAGGGAGATGAAAATTGTGTAAGTTCGAGTCGAGACAAATAACAGTTGGGCTGAAAAGTTCGTAGGCTAACATAGTAAAAAATATTTTTGTGACAAAATTCGATTTGATTATTCAATATAGTTGCCTTTGAGGGCGATACAACGATTATAGCGGTCATACAATTTTTCGATGCCATTTTTATAGTACGATTTCTCTTTAGCCTCAAAATAGGCCTCAGTTTCGGCGATTACCTCTTCATCAGTGCTAAATTTCTTTCCAGCGAGCATTCTTTTAAGGTCTGCAAACAGGAAAAAGTCACTGGGGGCCAGATCTGGAGGATATGGTGGATGGGGAAGCAATTCGTAGTCTAATTCATATAATTTTGCCATCGTTTTCATTGATTTGTGACACGGTGCATTGTCTTGATGAAACAGCACTTTTTCTTCTTCAAATGGGGCCGTTTTTTCGTGATTTCATCCTTTAAACGCTCCAACAACGCTACGTAATAATCGCTGTTGATGGTCTGGCCCTTTTTGAGGTAATCGATGAATATAATACCATGCGCATTCCAGAATACTGATGCCATAACCTTGCCAGCCGACTGTTGCGTCTTTCCACTCTTTGGATTCGGTTCATCACGTGCAGTCCACTCGGCTGACTGTCGATTGGACTCTGGAGTGTAGTTATGGAGCCATGTTTCATCCATTGTAATATATCGACGGAAAAATTCGTGTTTATTACGGTTGAATATCGCTAAACATTGCTCCGAATCATCAAAACGTTGTTGCTTTTGATCGATTGTGAGCACGCGCGGCACCCATTTTGCACACAGCTTTCGCATGTTCAAATATTCATGCACAATATGTCCAACACGTTCCTTTGATATTTTTAAAGTCTCAGCTATTTCGATCAACTTCACTTTACGATCATTTAAAATTATTTTGTGGACTTTTTTGATGTTTTCGTCGGTAACAGCCTCTTTGGGGCGTCCACTGCGTGCATCGTCTTCGATGCTCATTTAGCCTCGTTTAAATTTAGCAAACCACTTCTCAACGGTTGATTTTCCTGGTGCAGAGTCCGAATAATGTTTATCAAGCCAAGCCTTGGCTTCAACAGTATTTTTTTTCGCCAAAAAGCAATGCTTTATTAACACACGAAATTCTTTTTTATCCATTTTTTCACAATAACAAAAGCTGCTTCACTCACAATGCTATATCTCACGAACTAATTATCCGGCAGCTGTGAAATTTATACACGTATCTTTTGAAGGTTAGTACTAAGTAAAAATCACATGGATTTAATTCTAGTAACGCCATCTATGAGTCAGCCTATGAACTTTTCAGCCCAACTGTTATATAGCTATCACAGGACACAATGCTGCACTTGTAGAATCAAATCAAACTTCTTTCGTTGTGAGAAGTGAGAAATTTGCCGCACGTGCAGAATCAAATCGAATTAGTTTCGATCTGAAAAATAATAAAATTTTCGAAAGTGTTGAGTAAGAGTAAGACATTTGCTGCACGTTAATATTATATTTATTTCATTCAGGCAGATAAAAAAATTGCAGCACGTGTTGCATAACATCAAATCTATTTTGTTCGATCAAGTAAGAAATTTGCCACACGTGTAGAATAAAACCAAATCGTTTCATTCGAACAAATAAGTTGATGAATACAGTATTCATGATAAAAAATATCAAATTTGAAAGGTAAGCAGAATAAAGTGTTGATAGCTCTGACATCTGTTGACATTTTTCTCGTTTTCTTGTTATTGACACAATAGTTTCCTAATACACAGAAAAAAAACTTATTTCTTTAAATTAACGAAAGTCGTTTAGTTAAGGTTGTTGGTAACCGGAAACAAAACATTTCATAGCCTTTTCTGAATTTGATAATTTTGACTAAATTCTTTTGGTTTCGATAAGCTGATGTGCACGAGTAGTAAAATAATGTGTTTCTGTTTTACATTCATTTCATTTGTTTGTCGACTATGTAAACACATATTTGGTTTCGAGGAACTATCTTCTTATATATTCTAACAATATATTTTTCTTTAGCGGCGCTTTTTACCACATTCGGCTAATCGCGATGATGAAGATGAATTTTTTGGAGTTTTTGTTTTAAGCTTTTTGCCTTTTTGCCTTTATGTCCATACCGGGACCCCTTGATTACAAAGCGACGACGTTACCACTACGTCACCGGGAAGGTTATTGAATATATGAAATTAATGTAAATACACGCGCAAAGAACACCAATGAACAGAAACAACGGACTTGCTTCAATGAACAAAATACTTTCGGTAACAATAAATACAATTGGTACGATTTATTAAATTTGACTGAAGTTTTTGGCAACTCGAAGCAAATATATGCGATTGCTGAAAGTATTTCGTTCTGGTGCACTACCATTTGTTGTTTGCCAATTTGAACAAATGTTTGGTTACGAGAAAATTCTTTTTGGTTATTTCAATAAATTTTTTTCCTGTGTGTAGTGGGTTCTCGTTCAACAGGGACTGCGGACCGAATGGGGACGTTTCTTACTGATTAATGCTGCCACGTGGGACCGAACGTGGTACTATATTCCTGGTCGTCTATATGCCGGTTTGAATCGAGTCAGCCTGACCTTATTTCTTCTACGAAGTTTTCAAGTTTTCGTGAAAAAAGTTTCGATTTTGCCTCTATACTGTGTTGCGTCTTATCAGGTCATCTTTGAACATTCAATTTTGGTAAGCACAGCATTGATTCTTCCAGTTTAAAGTTAGATTTTGTCATACAGCTTGAGAGGTATTCTTACATCTGTGTGAAGAGACGCGATGTTTTCTAGCGTCTGTCATTGAGAGTTGTCCGAAACGGAGTCGTCCCTGTTTTGAACGCCACCGACCATTACAGAAATATTTATTTATTTATTTATGCTTTGCACTTCTACAGAGGATTGAACCTCTAATTACAGAAGGCGTACACTGTGTTTGATTAATACAACAGAAATTACATGGAACTATACAAACACATATTCATTCATTCACGTACAATACATATAACATACAACATACGTAACGCATGAGATATATATATATATACACTTATCTACATAGATTTAGGCAAGAGGTTTATACGTAATTCACAAATATTGCACACTGTAAATGGTAACATTTATATTAAACAATCTATATTCTATCAGAGTTTCTATAGCACTGAATCTATTATTCTTTTATATCTGTCAAATGGAAGTGAAAAATCTACACATTGGTTGTTTGCAACAAGGATATTGTGACTTGGACACATTCTATTTATTGGTGAGTTTCTATATTTCTGAGTTTTTGAAATTTTAGAAGTTAGAATATTTCTATTACGCAGATTATTTTTCTTATATTGAATTGTATTTGACCGAGAAAGGAGCTGTTGTCTAAAACACCATTAATTGTTTTATACAAGTACAGCTGTTCTAATATTTTCCTCCTATTACTAAGACTCTTAAAACCAAATATGTCAAGCAGATTATTATAATTCACGTTATTTTGTCGTGGGGACATATCATATTTTTTGTAAAAGAGATACCTTAGGAACCTTTTCTGAATTCTTTCTATGGTATTTTCGTACGATCTATACATTGGAGACCAAATAACGGATGCGTATTCAAGTCTACTTCTTACTATGCTATCATATAGAGTTGCAATACAATGTATACTCTTAAAATCTCTAGAATTCCTTATAACAAAACCTATGTTTTACCTAGAAAGCCAATACTTTAATTCTCACTCAAATCTGTGACATTATGTTGTTTATTAAGTGTTGAAAATGAGTATGAGAGATTATTTGTTAATATCGATGTTTAAAGAAAACAAAAATGACAAAAATACTTACTGTCTTATAATTTTATTGTATTTTTCACGGATAACTTGACATTTGTTTTTCAAAAAGGTTTTTGTAACAAAGTTTTGCATTAGACATCGAATTTACATTGTTTCATGTGAGTACCCCATTTTACCCAACCGGTTGTCCAAAACGAGGGCATTGAATATTTTCCAGAAAACTGTTTCTCCTGCCTCCCCTAATGTTTTTTTCCCCACAAACAACCTTATGCCCTGACAGTCAAAGACCTACTCAGAAAAAAGGTTTGAAATAACTTTTTTATTGATAAATTTGTTTTTGTTAGGTAAAAAAAATGTTAGTGTCCCCATTTTGGACGACTTCCCTCTTCGCAATGAAAATATAATACTGTTGCTTTATGTGTTTTAGTGTGGGGAGATCTTAAAATTTATTTCCCTTTAAATTCTGATGAACGCAGATAGAACGGTTTTTCCCTCTGTCCTTACCTAACCAGGAACTGCTTTGCTTCACGCCCTTCTAACACGCTTTACGGAGTGACCAAGAGGGGACGCTTATAAAGTGCCCATCAAAGCTTCCAGCCTCCTGCGCACGGTGGCGCTACGTCCATTAAAAAGTATATCTCAATTGCAATATGCTTTGCGTTAAGAGGAGACCATTACAACGCGAGAGTTCCAGCCGTACAAGTGAAGAGGGATATCAATAAACGAGAGGAAGAAGTACCGTGACAGAGGGAGTCAATTCCATCATCTAATCGCCGACATCTGCGAGTGGACATCAATCCAGATGCGCTCCAGGAGGACAGAGACTCTTCACAGTCACCGGAGCGGTCGTTATTGCCGACAATTGCACAGGAGGATACCTCTTGATGGCCAGTGAAAAGTCACGGGTGATGACCAAACGGCGTAGTGGAGGAACAACCTCTCTCGAAACAAGAGCGCAATTAAATGGGGTAAATGGTGTCGTAAACATTTGGGCTGATAAATTCTCCACGTTTTCCCCTTCTAACTCGGAAGCTCATAATAGCCTGGGGCATCGAGGTTTTTAGCGTAAAATTGCTACGTTTTACTCTTCTGGAGCGCGTTTCTGGAAAAAGGGAATATACGTTTATCTGTAACGACCGCTTTTGAAATGTTCTTTGGCGACCGTCCATGAAGTCAACCTTTTTGGAATGTCGCATAATGCCTTCACACTTTTTTCGTGTCCTCCCATGAACAATTTCATAATCCTGGCTAGGTAATAACATTGAAGGATTCATGTTCATCAAATGGACAAGGTTTGAAAGTTGAAGTGTCCACCACCGGTTGTATGGCTATCACTTCTAATGTTATGGTATAATAAGACGAGTTACATATGGGTCAACCCAGTGGAGGATGGGTGTGTCGACACCTATGGTCATGTACATCAAAAAAATTTCCCTAATCTAAAATCTCAAAGTTCAAAATGGGGGTGTAAAAAGCACCTTGAGAAAGTTCCAAGGTTGTAAAGTGACCTGCAGAAGACAAACACATTAAAAAGGTAAGGTGATACTAAAAACTTCTTCAGAGACGGTGTAAAAGGCCCGCTCTTCTCGAAAAGCTAAAAACGTTTGGCAAAACACTCCAATCATCTCCCAACATGGATAATATATCGTTAGGAAGGCTGTTCCGAACACTTACAACTACACAGCGAGGGGTTCAGCCCAGCAAATGACGATGTATGAGACGACTGTATTCAATAATAAGTGTAACTAAAATGACCTCTTCTCGACGGAATACTTTTAAAATTTTGGTATTTGTGCGGTGGCTCAGTCGGTAACGCGTCTGACTACCATGCTCAAGGTCCCGGGTTCGATCCCCGGCCGGTTCAAATCCGGGAACTTTTTTAACGTTGGAAGCGGCCCCGGCGCCCACCCAGCGTCGAATAACATGGGTACCTGGGGGAAACCCTTGGGGGGTAAAGGCGGTCAGGGGCGTGGTGCTGATCACATCATCCCACTCACGACCGGATCAAGAAAGTGTGGGGCGTTACCCCCACACCCCCTATACGCCTTCATGGTGTGGTGCTAAGCACAGGGGAACACCTTTGTAGTTTGAATAGTTTGCATGACTTTGTAGTAAAACGTCATGCAAGTGAGTATAGCGAACACATTTAGGACAGAGACTTGGAGTTTTGCGAACCTAATCTAAACTAACCTAACCTAAAAAAATATGTATTTCTTTCTTTTAAATAAATGAATGCATTCCGATATATTTCATTCATGTTTAATATTTCACATGATTTTTATCTTTCCTTACCTATACCGCTTTCATTCATATATTTCTCAATGTGTTCTATTTTATTGCTTGTACGTAACTTTAGTATTAGACGTTTTGATTTACATGATTGGTATTTTTTAACAAGGAAAAGTGCTGCCATCTTGGATGAGGCTGGTGAAGTAATTGCTGGTTAAGTAATGCCCCAGTAAGCCATAAACATCTGCTATTTTGAACGGAAATATACAGGGTGGCCATATTAACCCTCACAAAATTTGTTGGCACACAATCGATTGGTCCTACAGACTAAAGTGGGTGCAATCACCTTAATACAGGAAGGTAACGTTTAGGAGAGATGGGTGTAAAGGGTGAAGACACTCAAATGTCAACCACCGTTCTAACTTGTACACCTTGGACTGCATGTTGCAGCCTAACGAGGGTCTGGCGTCTGAGCTCTTAGTCAGTATAATCCTCTGTGGAGTGCATGATATGTACTGCCCATGTGTGTTTGTGATTGCCTTTCATCAGTTTCATATAATCACTTTTATCCTCATCTTCGCAATTAGCTAAAAGTGGTAGAAAAACGAAGTCAAATAAAACACAACCAATCAAACAAGTCGAAGGGCCATTCTGGGCGAAAAAATATATAAGATAAACTTGAATCATCATCCATGCGTTTCTAAACTTGAAGAGGGGTATAAGGGATGGCCCTTTCCCAACACACCCAATGGCCAACCTCTGTTTAACGTAGTGCACTCTGGACTGCATGTTGAAGGCTAGCGAGGTCCTGGCGTCTGGACTCACAACCAGTACAATCCCCTGTGGGGCTCGTGTTGTGTCGCCCATACATGTTTGTGATTGTCCCTTCATCCATCTTATCTTATCATCATTCATCCTCATCTTGGTAAAATAAACCAAAACAATCGACCAAGATTGTAGAGACGTTTCAATGAAAACTTATTATCTTCTCTGTTTCAGTTTGAAATAATAATGAATGTACGTATATATTGCATGAATGCAAATCAAACTTTAATTAACTTTTATATTTATTGTTTTGGAGACAATAGATAAGACGCCTAACAGTATTGTGCACTAATTGAAAACATCAAAAAAAGATTACACTAGAAAATATATGCTCACCATGTCTTTCTTCCTCACTGTTTATCTTATCCGCATTGAATTGGGAAGCAAAAACTGCTGAACGCATTCCTGTGTCAAGCTTCTCAACATATTTTGACACATTTCCGGTGATGGCTGAATAAGACTACAACTTTTTGCTGGATTGACGTCACTTGTCTGTATTGTAAGCCGAATAATCCCCGAGGGCCTTTCCTCAGATCTTCTCACAAGGTGGCGCCACTCAGTCGACAACGTCAGTTTCGCAATCTAAGAATTGTGATAAATTAAAGAACCTTTGGAATGCTATTATTCTTTCACGTCTCTTTGGAATTGACTTCTTTCCGGAGGATTCTGCGAATTCGTCTTTTTCTTGGCGTGCAAAATACACTTAATCTTCTCCTTTCGCTTGTTCCAAGTCTTAATATCTTCATTATTATTATTCATTCTTTCCAAGACTTTAAAACGCCTATGGGTTCGTGTTTTGGGTAATTCTTGTTATCGTATTTGACTTTCTAGGGACAAGAGTATTGTAGCCATATTGTAAGAGCCACTGTTGAATAACAGGCAGCTAATCTAGATTGAAGATGTCTGACGAACTAGACGAAGGAACTAAACATGCATGTGTCCCAACGTATTCCTCTTGCCCGTTCTACAACAATACAATATGGCGACGAAAATACAATATGGCATCCGTACTCCTGTCCCTAGATAGAGATTGCCTTAGCAAGTCAGATATTACGAAGTTACCTAACTAGATGTTATCAGCGCATTGTACTTGACAGAAAAAAAATCGTCGGCAGACATTACAAACCCAGAAACTTTTACACGTGGGCGCCATCTTGGAAAGTAGCGTCGATAACAGAATCTTCATTTTCATCTCATAAATATGGAATTTATACATTTTGACAATGAACTTTCGATCCTCGAAGTTTTCTACCATTATGAGGAAGACATGGACTTTGTTGAGTGTGTTTTCTCTCTGCTAAACCGATGTCATCTTAGAAAAAAAAAATCGCAGCCAAAAAGGAATTTTTGTGATGAATTAACTAGCCATGGATTTTTAGATTTCATCTAATGTACGTGGGAGCCGAAGAGACGTGTCAGCGCTCATGAATATTTTTGTGTCGTAAAAAAAAAGGTAAAGTGTTCCCCTGTGCATAGCACCATGCCATGAAGGCGTATAGGGGGTGTGGGGGTAACGCCCCACACTTTCTTGATCCGGTCGTGAGTGGGGGTGATGTGATCAGCATCACGCCCCTGACCGCCTTTACCCCCCAGGGTTTCCCCCAGGTACCCATGTTATTCGACGCTGGGTAGGCGCCGGGGCCGCTTCCACCGTTAGAAAAGTTCCCGGATTTGAACCGGCCGGGGATTTAAAATAGTAGGCGTGTAAGGACCTATCTACTTATCTTTTGAAATATTTTTAGTTCACCTTTTGACCACATAGTTTTTCTTGTGCCCCACATTACATTTGCTATACTGAAAAAAAGAATTATATTCTTTATCTTTACAGAGCTGCTTTATAAAGGGATATTGTTGTAAAATGTTTATTTTGGTCTTAGTAGGAGTGGTGGCACTTTGGAAGGTGTTTGATGTAGTGTTTTAGGATATATTCAGTGACGAAGCGTGACATTTTTACGTAGTCATCCCAAGACTTGCCAAACGTCAGGGTCAATCTTTCAACCCGGGAAGGGGAAGGGTGCATTCCTACATTGATAGTGATGATAACAGTGTACGTACATGACGTGTGAAGTAAGGATGATGGCTAAATCTATTCTAAAAATAAATAAATAAATTTTAAAAAATTGAAAAATTGTTAAACTTCTCTCTCCGAAATTCGGATTGCTTCCGAAATCCGGGTATTAGAATTTCTGAATCGAAATTTTTATATTTTCCGGAATCCTAATATTTTTGGGCATCCCTGGTGTGAAAATAAGATATGTTAGGGAAAAGGTTCTGTTTGAGTAAGTATGTCTATCACCTCGAGAACAAAAATCTTGATCAATCTTTTCATTGTGAGCATAGTAAACACAAAACAACAGGAAGTACTTCGTGTTTTGTAAATCAAGAACATTTTCCCCCCCAAAAAATCGATATTTGAACCGCAGGATCCAAAAAAATTAAAAAGAAGAAATACTATGAAGAAAATATAATGGATCCAGAACTGCTTTTTTTCCAGTTCTTTCTAGCACTAACCGTGGGGAAATTTATGCTCTTGCTTACTTATATTTTTGTGTAAGTTGCGTTTCTATGATCTTCAATGTGTTTTTTTTTCTCTTAAAAAACAAGAGCGTTGCATGCTTTACAGTGTTGGACATTCTGAGAAGTTTCATCTTCATGTCACAGAAACCCTGCCGTGTTTGTAAACAAGGAGGCTGAAAAAAAAGGTATCTTATGACCAGATTTTCAAAAGCGGGGGAAATGCGGTCGAAGGATCTTGGATTCGCAGACTTGCTGCGATGAGCTGGCCCGCCTGACACCATTGCACTCAACGGAAACGCAGGGGGACGGTTGGGCACGGGTGGAGGGGGTGTAGAACTGGGCTCCCATTTCGATGCGCTAAACTTAGCTAATATCTTACGTATTTCTAGCTGTTTAATGGTGTTACTTGACTAATTTCGCTCACGTATGGGAATAGTCTGATTTATTTTTTCTTCTTCCCTAAAATATTTAAAAAGCAATATTTTTATTATTTTGCTTTGTCACCGCCGCATCTCCCGATAACCGGATATTCAGGTTCACAAGTGTCCTAATGGGATGGGCTTTTGTGGTATCCCTCAAACGTTTACTGATGGTTAACCTTGTTTAGCGAGCAGATACTTCTTATTTTGTCTAAACACCATTTTTTATTGTCTGACTGGCATGAGGGAGACTTGCGTTTGATTCCAGGGTTGGTGATTTTAAGTGGGAATTTTCCCAGCACCCTTACCCCCGCCAAGTTACGCCTATGACATTAGTAGTTTATGCACTTTATCTATTACTGGAGTCAACATCTTTGTGTCAACTGTTTCATTCTGGGTATCTGTGTTCCGAGTACGCCACTGGACTGCTGTAACCAATAAAGACAAATAGCAAACAATTTGCCATGAAAGTCAGTGCAGTTACTAATTTCCATTCATTAAAAAGTGACAATGTTGGGAATGTGTGTTTACCATGCACATAATTTACATAAAGAAAGGGAAGGCTGTCAATGTTTCTGGAGAGACCAAATACTGGTACAGTCATGTTCAAAAAATCTGTCGCATGGATTTTTTCTAAGTCCAACGTCTTACGAAATTATGTTGGTAGCTCTGAAACAAGGAAGTCTTGTGAAATATACGATCCTCCAATCAGAGTGAAGTTCGATTCTGAGGAGCAGGAGGCGTGACTCACGGTCTTGTCCACAGGAAGTTCAACCAATGCAGCATTTCCAAATATGAGATAACGTCCCCATTGGTTAAATATTGTTTCAATAATGCGAATCGGCAGATAGATTGCGCAAAAGTTTACTTTGTCGTTTTAATGCTTTTAATCGTTTCAAATTAGTATTAAATTGTCCCAATTATAGTTCACGAGCTTAACATAATGTATTCATGTATGTGTTTGACAATCATATATCACTCATTAGAACAATTTTCACATTGTTTTCACTACGTGAGATGACATTTCATTTACATTACGATAAAATAGTGGTTTGGGTGTAATAACAGTTTTCATTAATTAATTTAGAGATGCATTTTTATTTGTTGAGTTAATGATTAGGTTAATTCGTTATTTCTCGCAAAAAGAGGGAACCACAGCTGAAAGAAAATACACAACTTGTATTATTGAGGTCAAGAGTTCGTTTCAACATCACTTTTTGCACACATAGGCTATTCACGACTCGGGATACATTTAAATTGGAATCTGAAACATTATGCGACCTGACTGGAAATCGGAAAAGGACACACTGATTACAAGACGTCGATACATTAACACTTGGTCTGGCGAACGCCAATAATAATGAGGGGTTGTGGGAGTGGGAGATGGGTGACGGAAAGTAGAAAATAAATAGTATTTTGGGGGTATTTAATGTTATATTTATACACATACAAACTTAAGAAAATATTTATGTTGATACATGTGTGTGGGGGGTGGGGAAGAGGGAAAAGAGAGGGACAGAAATATATTGGGAGAGATGGGACGAAGAGGTGATTGTGGAAAATGTTTCATTTGACGTTCAGTAATAAAAACAATCAAATCAATGATGATTATCTTATAAATACCATATTTAATGTAAATTTGTTTTAAAAATGGGGGCGGGGAGCTGTTTGTTTTACGTTCAGTGCAGGATAACAAGTGGAGACACATAGTGGTTCGTATCTCACTTTAAACTGTAGGTCCAGGCCCCATTAGCCTGTCTGTGTATAACGTGGATTTAGAATTCAGTAGAAAATAACGTAGATCTAGTATTTTGGATTTTAGATGCGTTGAGACCACTAAAATTTCCAATTCTTATAATAAGAAACCTGTCCTCATATTATCATTTTGAAAGAGAGAGAGTTAATTGTATAATCTTTCGTTGTTAGTTTCAAAGAAGACTAATTCAAATAGTAACAATGGGAACGAATAAAGTTTACGAAAAGTTTTTGCCACCGTGGAGATTTGATCCTACAACCATTAGAGTAGCAACCCAGTGCGATAACCACTACCCCACGAGTTCGTTCCTTCATGCCGCATGATTATGAGTTAAGACCAATTCTTTCAATATGCATTAGAAATATAATCCCTACCCGCCTCTTTATAAACAACACACCCAAACACTCCTTTGTAGCAAATGAAATAAAGGTGGTATGAATGTCACAAACCATTTAAGCAAAATCTACTATATTTACGACTCAATCGTTTTACATGCAGAGGCTACAGCTTCGAGAATTGAGGTTGTGGTTTGACTGTAATTGTAGGATACCCCATAGGTATCGATAAGCCAAGGCTCTAGTGTGCACTAGATTGGTTCATTTGTAGTGACATGCTCAGGAATTTGTAAAGAGATATGTGAATATAAAAATGTGTTAATGCTTATTTTTTAAACAGTGAACTCATAATTTAATATCTCTCTGTCCATCTCATTATCTCACTTAGGAACTAATTAGTATTGCAGGAGTCATACTGAAAAGAAATCTCACGTGACAATGACGAGAAATTAGATTTACGGAAGGAATAGTTTTCATATTTTAAAACCTCGAAGGGCCATGGGCTATCTCCCGACTGTCAGTCTCCCTTCCACAATCCTACCTAGAGTTATCTTCAACTGGCAACGAGGTGACGTTGGTCAGCACGTCGAACCCTCAGCCGTTATAGAAGATATCTGAAAACAGGTTACACCAGTCACTCTTAGCTCCCCAATTTCCTCACGATGGTGGGTTGCCACCGGTCCTATACAGATAACAGGCCGAGAACCCAGGACGACTCGAATCTATGCCGTCCCGCTGCAGTCGAAGTCCAAAGCACAGAGTCTTAGACCGCACCGTTACGGAGGAGGAGAGTTTTCATATTTTGTTTCTTATAAATGTCGACAATACATTAAATATATTGCGCACCAAAAATTAGTGTCAAAAAATAGCCGGTTCTATAAGAGATTCGAACCTTCGATCTTCACTCAACTAGGCCGCTATTTTTAACAATTTCCCATTTTCTCACTCAATAACCTTCGTTGAACGTTTGTCTTAAGAGTCGTTAGCAATCTTGTAAACCTTATTAACCTATCTGCTGTCTATCACAAATGTATTTTACAACCTGGAGTAGATTTTGATGTCTGCAATTTAGAACTTGACTTTCGTGGTAAGTAATTCTCTACCGTCTACTATAATAAATAAATCAAAGTCTACATATCTCATATTTTGTAAATGCGAAATGTCATTGTTAAATGTTACAAACTATTTCTTATTCCACCGTTAGTTCCAGATTTAGCCACAGCATTCTGGAAACCAGCGTGAAACGTGTTTCCCACACTTCCAAGGTCAGTTGAACCCTTATCAGTTGTATTGAATGCCTGTGAACATGTTACTTCATACGTCATGGAACTGTGGTGGATTTCTTCCCCTTCCCCTTTTACCTTGAACGGTAGTAATCCCCGACTGGGCACGACGAATGAATCACAGAAAAGCAGACTGTCTACTAAATCGCATGCCATGTATTATTTCGAGCTCCTAGGTTTTGCAAAGTGAAATAAAAAAAGTATTTAACATTAATTGATAATGGTTGACTTCTTTGGGTATTATTTCATGACTCTTTTCTTCTTACTCCAATGAAACTTTTGTCTACTGTTTTCAGTAGATCAATAGGTGTTTTGAAACATCTACTGTGTTCAGATTTTCAAAAAAATATAAATACAAAAAAATAATAAGGGGGTATGAAATTAATATTTTCAGCCAAAATATTAAACTTAACATATTATACACTATACTGAATAAATTAATTTCACTTGCAGTTTCTCTACTGTACTGGTTTCAGTAGATCAATAGGTGTTTTGAAACATCTATATTAAGATTTTTTAAATTTGAATTACAATTTGTGTGCCTGAAAACTTAGGGTATTTTACACCCGTCACGCTATACGGGGTCCTGCCCCTTATTATGACAAAAATAAAAGCGTGTCTGAAAACTAAAATATCCTTACCTGGGTTAAAAGCTGAGCCTGTAAAGCGACAGACAGTCAGCACAAACAAGGACAACACACACACAGTCCTACAAAGCTTATACTAACAGTAGGTCCAGTCACCAGAGCCTCGTTAGTCTGCAAAATGCAATTCAGGGTGTACTACATGGAAGTGAGGTTGTTTTAAATTTTAAATAGATATAAAAACAAATTGTTAGTGAGGAGGAATAAAAAGTTATATTTACAGCTAACATGCTGAGTTAAACACACTACAAGGGTGTAAGGGATGACCTTCCACGAAGAATGTACACCCAATTGTTGCTTCCACGTAGTACACCCTGGACTTCAGTTTGCAGACGAACGAGGTTCTGGCGACTGGCCTCATGGCCAGTATAATTTTCTGTGTTGTCCTGTGTTTGGTCCTTGTGGGTGCTGAGTGCCTCTTTACAGCCTCAGCTTTTAACCGAATTCAGAATATTTTAATATTTTAGTTACAACACGACGTTACAGTTATGTTATTTTAGTTCTGGTAAGGGGCTGGACCCCGTATAAAGTGACAGGTGCAAAATAGCCTAAGTGCTGACGCACCCAAAATTTTGAATTCAAATTCAAACACACTACATGCAATATTACATGTAGTACACAAGAGAATATTTCACTTGTAGTTCCTCAACTGTCATTACACATTAGGCCTACAGAAAGTGTTCAGTAGGAAATCATTTATTTTGAGTAGATTTCCGAGAGACACAGTAGATTACTACAATTGATAACAGTAGATTCTGTCTGCTGTAAACAGTAGAAATTACGTAGGTTTATAACGACGATGAGAATGAAACAGAGGTAAAAACAATGATAATGAAATGCAGAAGCGACCTGGAGCAAACAGGAAAGTAGAATGTCTGGCAGCGAGACGCAAGAGTTGATCAAGCGATTCTAGCGTCAAATTTAGCTTAGAGCTCATAATTGATATTTCTACATGAGTTCAACATACAAGTTACATACAATGAGAGAATTGAATTGAGTTTACATCTCACGTGATGTGAGTCGAAAATATTGTTGCACATTGAACTGTGAAGTGAATCAATATTCAATTCGATTAACTAGTGAATGGTGATGTGCTGAGATTTTGTAACGAGATGTGCCAAATGGCTGACAGTATAATAACTTATGGACACATTGATTTAATATATTTGAACAATCTTATAATGTGCGATTTTGCATGAAATTTTATTACTTGAATCTACATCACTTCATGGCAAAGGCTACAAGGCATTTTATGGGTTGTAAAATTCTGTGTTCGATTCACCGTTCGGTTAACTCTGCGATTTTTATTTCTTATTAAACCGAAAAATTATTTATTGCATTTTACTTATTACGAAAATTCGCATATTATTTGCTTTGCGAAATGTAGAGAATATATTGTTTTTCATGCTTTTTACAAGAATACAACTATGCATGGTGAACAAAAAATAATGTAAAACAAATACTATTCACAAAAGGATGTCAATAGTAATTATTTGTTTTGTTTCTTGAGAATTTTCCCTAAAATAAAAATGTATAACTTTTGCTGTACGTGACATTTCGTCGAATATGACACATGGATCATTTTTATGCAAATCCTAGTAAAATGATGAGAAATTCAAAAACATATTCTGAAAAATTATTTTCAAAAATAACATTGAAAAATCATTACAAAGGAGTGTTATTTTTTTAAAAAAATATATAACATTTTTATTTCTTTAAATTATTAATTAAATACAATTTTTAGTTGCTATATATAATAATAATAGGGGTAATCGAACAGAAGTCAAACCTATAATCTTCGGCGTGTAATACTGATAGCCTATCACCGAACCACTTTACCATCATAAAAAAATTGAAGTTTTTTTCTCGGAAATTACTGGCTAGTGCACGCTGGAACCTTGCCATACGAATATCTACCCTACCACTAAAAGACGCCACGTCATAACCTCAATTTTCGAAGCTGTAGCCTCTCAATGTAAAACGATTGCGTCGTAAATATAGTAGATTTTGCTTAAATGTTTTGTGACACTCATACCACCTTTATTTCATTTGCTACAAAGGAGTGTTTGGGTGTGTTGTTTATAAAGAGGCGGGTGGGGATAATATTTCTAATGCATAGCCTATTGAAAGAATTGGTTTTAACTCATAATCATGCGGCAAGAAGGAACGAACTCGTGGGGTAGTGGTTATCGCACTGGGTTGTCACTCTATTGGTCGTAGGTTCAAATCCCCTCGGTGGCAAAAACTTTTCGTAAACTTTATTCGTTCCCATTGTTACTATTTGAATTAGTCTTCTTTGAAACTAACAACGAAAGATTATACAATTAACTCTCTCTCTTTCAAAATGATAATATGAGGACAGGTTTCTTATTATAAGAATTGGAAATTTTAGTGGTCTCAACGCATCTAAAATCCAAAATACTAGATCTACGTTATTTTCTACTGAATTCTAAATCCACGTTATACACAGACAGGCTAATGGGGCCTGGACCTACAGTTTAAAGTGAGATACGAACCACTATGTGTCTCCACTTGTTATCCTGCACTGAACGTAAAACAAACAGCTCCCCGCCCCCATTTTTAAAACAAATTTACATTAAATATGGTATTTATAAGATAATCATCATTGATTTGATTGTTTTTATTACTGAACGTCAAATGAAACATTTTCCACAATCACCTCTTCGTCCCATCTCTCCCAATATCTTTCTGTCCCTCTCTTTTCCCTCTTCCCCACCCCCCACACACATGTATCAAAATAAATATTTTCTTAGGTTTGTATGTGTATAAATATAACATTAAATACCCCCAAAAATACTATTTATTTTCTACTTTCCGTCACCCATCTCCCACTCCCACAACCCCTCATTATTTTTGGCGTTCGCCAGACCAAGTGTTAATGTATCGACGTCTTGTAATCAGTGTGTCCTTTTCCGATTTCCAGTCAGGTCGCATAATGTTTCAGATTCCCATTTAAATGTATCCTGAGTCGTGATTAGCCTATGTGTGCAAAAAGTGATGTTAAAACGAACTCTTGACCTCAATAATACAAGTTGTGTATTTTCTTTCAGCTGTGGTTCCCTCTTTTTGCGAGAAATAACGAATTAACCTAATCATTAACTCAACAAATAAAAATGCATCTCTAAATTAATTAATGAAAACTGTTATTACACCCAAACCACTATTTTATCGTAAATGTAAATGAAATGTCATCTCACGTAGTGAAAACAATGTGAAAATTGTTCTAATGAGTGATATATGATTGTCAAACACATACATGAATACATTATGTTAAGCTCATGAACTATAATTGGGACAATTTAATACTAATTTGAAACGATTAAAAGCATTAAAACGACAAAGTAAACTTTTGCGCAATCTTTCTGCCGATTCGCATTATTGAAACAATATTTAACCAATGGGGACGTTATCTCATATTTGGAAATGCTGCATTGGTTGAACTTCCTGTGGACAAGACCGTGAGTCACGCCTCCTGCTCCTCAGAATCGAACTTCACTCTGATTGGAGGATCGTATATTTCACAAGACTTCCTTGTTTCAGAGCTACCAACATAATTTCGTAAGACGTTGGACTTAGAAAAAATCCATGCGACAGATTTTTTGAACATGACTGTACCAGTTCCATGGTTGCCCAAAACCATTCGGCTGTAGGTAATGGTAAAAGGGAGGAATGTAGATACTTTATGAAAGCAATATTTTATCTCGAAGACCCTCGTTTTCGATGGCCTCTGATAGCTCCTCTCGTTTTATTACTTTTTTGGGGTTCTTTCTCCAGTTAGAAACGGTGGAAGAGAATGGAACAAGGCTTCCATGGTATGGAATGTGAATCGAAATAATCACGTGGCGCCTGGGTGTCTAATAAATGCTACAACATATCCCTTGTTTCTCTTAATTAGGGTTTGTCCTGCGTGTGTGGTCGGGTGCTCAGCGTGGCTAATGATGTGGTTGACATTTGATGTCATCCGTGGCTTTGACAGTGTTGCTACCTGACTTTTGGAAGGAGATCTTTGATCAAGAATCTTGACACTTGTCATCTGGAGTTATCAAGTCAGGGTAGCCAGGCCAAGAATTATACACGTCGAGCCTAGAAGCTAATAATGTCTGCAACTTTTAGTCCAAGTTGTGAAATGATTAACACGTTCTTTTCCTTTGAATACAAACAGAAAGTTTTTTCTTCTGTAATCTTTCTAACTTTTCATGTGATTGCTGTGTTTCTTCAATATTTTAACCTATTAATGATGGTAGGGAATAGTGTCTTGCCTGTGTGTGTACATCTTGAGAACTTGGTTGCTATGCGGATTGCGGTATTGGTTTGTTTCGTTTGGTTCTTTTTTGGAGGAGTTAAGAAAAGTTTAATAAGTACAAATTATGATCTATTCTTTTAAAAACTTGTTAAGTTGAATTGTGAGAAGTTATCATGTTAGCACAACCAGTCGGTGTTTTTTACATGTAAGTAATTTGCTTGGCAAGAAGTGAAGTATACCTATTTAAATTCGTCATTTTGTTTAGCTATGAACGAAGAAGGATTTTCCATGCCTTGAGTGACATCTAGTGAATGCTATGGCTTCTCATTTGAATATCTTTCTGTGTTGTATAAAAATAAGGTTCTTTTGTCTCAGAAGAGAACGTGTCATGGTTAGTGCGTTTCAAATATATCGATTCTTCTGTTGTTGCCAAGGTTATGCAATCACGCGTTAAAAAGGGTTTCTGCATGACACGTAAATTAATCGTAAAAACGAGTAAAATACGTATAAAATGTAACGTACGTAAAACGCTATAATGAAACAAAAACATTAAAAGAGAACAGTTCTTGGGATGGTTATCGTTATGCACGGCATTTGGCAGCGGCAGAAAACAAAACAAAATTATCAAATTTCTAAAATCACATTCAAATCATAATTAGCCTAGAAACGAATTTGAAGCTGTTACTAAAACTTTAAAATCCAATCTAAATAAATTGTCGTTAGTCGTTATGTTATGTTATAAATACAAGTACTTGCGCAAGACGTATATCAAATGGTTTCTCAAGTATTAAAAATAAGTGAACGAACAATTTTATTTTTAAAAATCTATTAGTGAGGGTGTGGGCGTGAGGTGGTTGTGTAAACAATCCTCAGAAAATTATGATTTACATCCGCGTGAAAAAATGTTTTTCTACGCGAAATACATTACTAGTAAATTACGCGTAATTTACATAAAACAATAAGGGGTAAATTACCTTGCCAATCCTGGGCGTGGCTCTCCTAAAAGCAATTTCCTCCAGTTGTATCTCCCCCCCCCAAACACACACAAGACGTAATAGTTTGTAGTTTGCATTATTTGGGTCGTAGTACTCTTTGATACTACATAGCCACGTCTCTATATATAAAATAGCAATAATCTTACATAGAGGTAGGTCCTTGATCTTCCATATGTGAAAAAAGTCTCAGAAAAGGATTGATTTTCCAATAATGTTTAGTTAAGTTTAATGGTGATTTTTTAAATTGGAGAATACAAAGATTGGCGATGTGCGGCTGATTTTATTTCTTTTCATTCTTTAAATTTTTTGATTGAAACAGTATATGTGATGAAGGCACACACTAAGAATTTAAAATCTTAAGAATAGCGAAGAATGCAAACAAGAAAAAGGAAAACAGAGAAGAGGAAGGGATTATCTACGAAGTGAAATGTAAAGAATGTCAGAGTGTGTACATAGGAGAAACGAAAAAGAGGCTGAAAGACAGGTTGAAACAACATAGGGATGCGATATTTAAACACACGAGAGAAACAGGACATGACATAGAGTGGGATGAGGCTAAGCAGATAAAAAGAGAGAAGAGAATACTAGTGAGAAAATGGAAGGAGGCCAAGGAAATAGAGAAGGTAGGTAAAGAAGACACAATGAACTGTAATGGGGGACTGAAGATAAACAAAGAATGGAAGAAGGTGGTGTTAGAAAGAGTGGAAAGGACAAGAGAGAAAGAGGAGAGAAGAAGGAAGAAGAATGAAGGAAAAAGAGCGTGAAATAAAGAGTCCCACCACATTCTAGATGGAAGTAAATATGTTTAGCCTTTTAGGTGAAAGTACAGTTGACAAGGGAAAGCCACCTGCTAGAATATTCCAGAACAACTTTCTAATAGTCTGGAGGGGAGTAATGTTTGCGTATATATATCGTTCTGTTTTTGTACCTTGTTACATTTGTACTTGGTACAGAGTCTGAAGAAGACCTTGCTAGAAGGTTGAAACATTCCGTTTAGTTACCCAAGGGTGTTACTACGGGCGGGGGTTTCTAGTTTTGTGCGAAGGAAGTTCGATTTGTCTTTTGTTATTTAGCGTCACTTTTCTGCCACTTTTAAGCTAATCGCGAGTGATAGTATGATGAAATTGATGAAGGGACACTCACAAATGACATTAACGTCCACACCGGGATTCAAACCAAGGACTCCTGCTGGCTTAGCGCGATGGAGATCCAGACAAACACAAGTACGGTGGGATGCACAAGTTTTGCTCGGCAAATTGTCCATGACTATTTTCATCAATTTTCCTCTTGCATTCTAAGTGTTTTTAAGGATTAATTTTTCACGTATGCTAGTGCAGACGTTGTCAGCGTCTTGTTTGGAATTTTGCTGCAATTCCTGAAGCTCTCGCTACGTAAAACAAAGAGAATGAGCATGGTGAGAATGAGTTTGTTTGGCAGTACTTATGCATCCAACTGTACGTTATCGATTTGGAGAATTCTCTTCTGAGATGGATAAACTGACGGCCTAACATGTCCTCCAGTCTCAACGACAGGAGCATTATCATCTTAGAACCAGTGAGTAGAGAGGGTTATGAGATAAAAGAAGGGAAAGACGAAAAAAAGAAGAGTGAAGAGCACGGCAGCTAAAAGAAATGTACTCTTCATATCAAGCTCCATGTGTTTATACGCTGTTACGTAATTGGCCGATTAAAGAGCATGTCGCGTAAATATTCATGAAGTTGCTCGCTGACATTCAATTATTAGGAGAGCATTTACGGAAGTATCAGAGTTGAATTTCACATGAATACTTAAAAGTTTTCTGCCCAATACAGTGCATTCAGCTCCCTCTCTCCACTACACTAAAAACGACTTAGTCAAAAACGAGGAAAATTTAGTCACTTTTGACTAAATCCAGTACTGAAAATAACACCGACCCGATTTTCGTCAAAAGTGACTACATGCATTTAGTCATTTTATTTCAGACAAATGTAAGAAATCAATTTAGTAACTTTTTGACTAAAATGTAGTCAAAATTGAATAATCACTACTTCTCAAGCCTGAGGTGGATTTATTAATTTTTTGAATTAAAATTTAGTCAAAATTGAATTATTATTACTTCTCAAACCTGACCTGGATTTAGTCACTTTTTTACTAAAGTGTAATCAAAATTGAATAATCACCTCTCCTCAAGCCTTAGGTGGATTTATTCATTTTTTACTAAAATTTAGTAAAAATTAATAATTATTGCTCCCCAAGCCTGAGGTGGATTTATTCATTTTTTTACTAAAATTGTCAAATTTGAATTATTATTGCCTCTCAAACCTGACCTGGATTTAGTCACTTTTTGACTAAAATGTAATCAAAATTGAATAATCACCTCTCCTCAAGCCTGAGGTGGATTTATTCATTTTTTTACTAAAATTTAGTAAAAATTGAATAATCATTGCTTCTCAAGCCTGAGGTGGATTTATTCATTTTTTACTATAATTTAGTCAAAATTGTGTAAGGAGTGCACTCACGGGCGCCAAATGTAAGGAGTGCACTCACGGTCCCCGAAATGACGTGTCAATTGAATTATTATTGCTTGTAAAACCTGACCTGGATTTAGTCAATTTTTAACTAAAATGTACCCAAAATTGAATAATCACTTCTCTTCAAGCCTGAGGTGGATTTATTCATTTTTTGACTAAAATTTAGTCAAATTTGAATAATTATTGCTTCTCAAGCCTGACCTGGATTTAGTCACTTTTTGATTAAAATGTAGCCAAAATTGAATAATCACCTCTCCTTAAGCCTGACCTGGATTTAGTAACTTTTTGACTAAAATGTAGTCAAAATTGAATAATCATCTCTTCTCAAGCCTAAGCTGGATTTATTCATTTTTTGACTAAAATTTAGTCAAAATTGAAAAATTACTGCATCTCAAGCTGAGGTCATCTTTTGACAAATTTAGTCAAAATTGAAGAGAAATTACTTCCCAAGATTGAAATAAATTTGTTGTTTTTCAAGTTACCTGTAATCGAGACCAATTGCTTGAAAAGTGACAACTTTATTTCAAGATTGAGACTAAACAAAGGAACACGGAACAATATGGATTCCTCAACATGCCACTAAGGAACAGTTTCTTCTTTAGCAAGTCTTTAATAAGAGGAATATTTGTTTTTCAAGCTGAAAGAAATGGGTTACTGGACAACTTTGCAGTCATTGAAGAAATCCTCTTTCCTCAGTTAGAAATACATGTGCAGAGAATATAGTCACAGCCGTTTCTCAATTTTAACACAGAATTACTTGGTTCATACATTTAATTAATCCATCATTCATCCTCATCTACCTTAACCCAAGAGGTAGAAAACAACATAAAATATTGTGCTTCATTTGTTAAAAAAGAGAATCTCTGCTCATGCTATAGGGTGACCAACTCCCCCGTATTTCCCGGAATCTCCCGTATTTAGTTTCTATTTTGTTTTTGATTTTTATCCATTTTGGTTCCCGTATTGACATTCTATTTCTGCCGTATTTTTCATTAACATCCAAGATCGCGAAATTTCAACTCATTCCGAGGTCGGGGAGTCATAACAAAATTCCAAGTAGACTGCAAGATCTTGCACGTTTAGTCTCTGGTGAGCGGAAGTGACGCCATATCCTGCAGTGGTTGATTGATGCTAAGTTCTGCAGCAGCAGTGGACAAATACATATGAGTTAGGACTCAGAAACATGTAAATTGTTATTCTCTATTGTGCTATTATGATCAATGTAAATGAATTCTTTTAATACAGATCATTCCCTGACATTCGCTACGTGACTCGGCGGCAAGTGGCCCGGCATCAGCTATTGTGTTTCCCGGTGAACGGGGTCCGCGACAGTCGCACGCTACGATCTTTTTTTTTCGCTCTCCCTGGCTTCGCTCTCTTTCCCTTTCTGTTGACGTTGCAGACTGACGCCAGTAATCCTCCCTCGGAAGTTGTGTTGTGTCGTGTCCGTGTGTTGAAGACTGTCGCTTAATATGGCACCACAAAAGTTTACATTACAACAAAGGATTTATCTTGTTGAGTGTTACTTCGGAAAGAGGAATTGTGGAGAAGTGCGACGACGTTTTGCAAGAAAATTTCCTGGTGTTCCCGTTCCACATAGGACCACTATATTAAACCTCGTAAAAATTTTAGAGTAACAGGGTCAGTTCTGAATAAAAGTGGAAAGAAAAATGGGGAAATCTAAAAAATAAAGTATACAAAGAAAATCCGCGCACCATCCATGAGTTAAAAGAGAGTATTGTACGAGAAATCGGGAGAATTACAGTAGACGAACTTGCACGTGTAAATGCCAATTTCCTTCGGATATGCCAGGAATGTGTTGCAGCAGAGGGACATCACTTTTAACCCAATCTGTAGTCAAGGTTAGTACACAATATGTAAACTGTAATTATAAAATCCGACTCTAGCGACAGTCGCGGACCCGTTCACCGGGAAAGACAGTAGCTGATGCCGGGCCGCTTGCCGCCGAGTCTGGTAGCGAATGTCAGGGAATGCTCTGTATTATCCATTCTACAAACATTTGCTGGAGTGATGCCGCGCAGCTAAACATGCGCAAAGTTTATTGCGACTAAATCTCCCTGGAATTCAATGCCGAAAGTTGAAAATCTCCCTTAAATTAATGACCGAAAGTAGGTCACCCTATTCTCTACAATAGTGTAATAATCACTTACGGTTGTCTAGCATAGAAACACGTAAAAATCCTGCTGGTCTGTACTGGGATACACTTCCCTACAGTGTGCGAATGAACATTTTTTTTGTAGTGTTTAGTGCTCATGGAGGGAAACAGCTTTTCTTGCGTTTCTATTTAACGCCACGTTTCGACGTTACCAACCCTGAAAGCGACATGATTTTATCCTGGATGTATGCAACCACGGCACTTAGGCTCGCAGTTTCTATTAAACTACGTTTGGTGTTCATGCATCATACATTACAGCTGGTCGAGATTGATAGTCTTGATCTTAATTTAAATTAAAAATAGAGGTGCATATTATTACATAAATTATATTAAATTAAATTATAATTGTCTCGTACAGTTCCAAATTTGTAAACGGGCGTCTGGGTCTATGTACAGTCACGTGCACTTTTGAGTTGTAACTGCCTCATTCACTTTCAATGAGATCATTACAGGCCAGTGTCGATCTCAATTGCGGAGTGGTCAGAACAGCGTGCTACGACGCCAAGGCCCCCGGGTTCGAATCCCGGCATGAGTGTCATTTGGTAGTGTCCTTTCATCAATTTTATGATATCATCGCTCATCCTCATGTTCGCGATTTAGTCAAAAAGTGGCAGAAAAGCGAAGTTAAATGAACCAACTCAGTCAAATCAATCATTTCAAGTCAGTAGTGTCCGTGACTGTACAATCCCAAACGTGCATCTCAGATGGCGCTGTGGTAACATCATCGCCTTGTACACTCAGAGAACTAAATGCATCATATCGATTGATGCACCAGAATTCATCTTTTTTGATGATGCACTTAAACGTTTCGTCTGAGCTACGTAAACTCTGTAGCTCAGATCAAACGTTTAAGTGCATCATCCAAAAGGATTCAGGAAGGTGCATCAAGGAACATCAACTGATGCATTGAAGTGCATCAATCGATATGATGCATTTAGTTTTCTGTGTGAAGGGGTCCCGGGCTCGATACCCGACGGAGGCATATAGTGGTTCGGAACTTACTTTAAACTGCATGTCCAGTCCCGATTAGCTTTTCTGTGCATAACGTGGAATTAAAAATAATACTCAAACTCAGTCCCTAACGTGGAGGAATGCCCCTTGGGGAGGGGGGGGGAGGCGAAAGAAATAACAGAACAAACAATGAAGCAGTTCGCAGACATGTAAACCAGCAATACGAACCAACTCATTATCTGTTCACTTTGCGTGTGTGTGTTCGGCATTCACGGTACAAAGGACTCGAGTAAATATACGAAAAAAGCTCTTTTCTTTCAATTGTCGGCGCTTTTTGAAGATTTTCCTACAAAAGAATCCGATACCGCCTCTCCAGGCCTTCGATTCGACGGTATACGCCGACGATACTTTCGTCTGCTTCGCTTAACTCGAATGAAGGGGGTAAGATATTGAGCGCGCGGAGGGGGGAGCGTTTTGAGAAGAGTTATTCAAAGAGGAACGCTCGTGAATCAGCGAGACTGGGGATATGAAAGAAAAAAGGCAGAAGGAATATAGAATGGGGAATAAAGAGCTCCAATGGTAAGGCTTGGGATAATATAACCATGCGCCATTAAGCACGTTTTCAGTTCTGGAGTATTCTTTCTTGCGAGTGATTTCTTTCTATATATTCCTTCTCTTTTTTTCGGTACTCTCGTGCCGCACAATCTTCTTTGTTCGCTGGAAGAAGAATGTATTTTCCCCCCATTTCAGATCCTTGCAATTATCCTTTCGACTTATGCCTTACTGCGCATGTTCTAATCACTCAGAATTCTCTGTTTTCCTGTCTTTTAAATCACTTACATTTATTCATTCCGTTTACTATTTTCTTGCATTCTTTTTTCACTGTTTTATACAGTTCTCTTGTTTTGCATTTTCGTTTACCATCTCTATCTTTTTTTTCCAATTGTATGTGTGCTCGGGGGTGCTGCAGAGAGAGAGAAAGTGTAGACAAAGTCTCTTTCCAACTTTATCTCTGTGTCATTCTTTCATCTATTACTTGTATCCATCTCCTTCTTTTCTGTCAACTTTCTGTATTCCTCGAAAGAAACAGTCATTATTCCTTATATCCACCTCTTTCTCTTCTGAGAAAGAGAGAGAGAGAGAGAGAGAGAAAGAGGAAGAAAAAGAAAGAAGTGTGTGTTTATACAGTGACGGCGATTACGAGGGGCAAGAGGGAAGTTACCCGACCACAAATTTTGCCACCTTTTTTACCTCGCACTATGGCCTCTTGATGCCAAACCTTCTCCACGAACAGCAGTAAACTTCCCTCCCCCTCTCCCTAATTTTGGCAGGTGGTATTTTCTTCTTCGCAAACTTTTCCATGCTTTATTTTATTTTTTTATATGTACCCTCAATGGGCATGTATGTATGTGTGTGTGAGAAAAGAAGAAGAAAAGAGGAGAATCCTCTCCCCCCTCTCTCTCTCTCTCTCTCTCCTCCAAGGAAAGAAGTCCTCCTTCTTCCATATCCTCTCACCTTCTCCCCCATCTCTCTCTCTCTCTCTCTCTCTCTCTCAAAGAAGGAAGAAAAGAAAGCAGGAAGGAAAGAGAAAAAGAAGGGAAAAGAGAGGGGGTCTTCTCTTCTTCTTCTTTCCCCTCCTTCTCTCTTTTTCTCTCTCTCTTTTTCTCTCCCCCTCTCTTTCTCTCTCTCTCTCTCTCGGAGAAGGAAAGAAGGAAAGAAAGATAGAGAAAGAAAAGGAGGAGAGAAGGAAAGAAAGAGAGAACCCCCGAATCCTTCTTCCTCCTCTTCAGGGGGTCTCTCTCTCTCTCTCGTGTGGGTGGGTGTGTGTGGAGATAGAGAGAGAAAGAGATGGTCGTTCCTCGATAGCATAGTGGAAAAAACTGATGCCATCTTATAGAAAAGTGGTCTCCGGTTCAATAATCTCTTTGGAATTATGATATCCAACAGATATCCAGGAATAGAAATTAGCGTTAAGGTGCCACGAAACCACCATAATCTAGTAGATAACAGCGATAGGAAACCACACAAAAATTCACTTCAATGCTATGGAATGAATTCTAAACAGGTACAGTAAAACCTTGATAAGTCGAACCTCAACAACTGGAATAAAACCTTGATAAGACGAATTTTTGTAGAGTTTATGGGATGCCGTTCGAGCTCAATAACTCGAAGGTAGACTATGGAAAACCTCTATGAGTCGAAGTTAAATTCTAATCACCTCTATAACTCGAAGTTTTAGTCCCACGGACCTCAATAAGTCGAAGTAGAGTAAACTTTAGACCTCTATAACTCGAAGTCGGCGATTTTGTCCATCCATAACTCGAACCTTGGTAAGTCGAAATCCTTGATATGTCGAAAACTTCTTCGAAGTTAGGCATTTATACCAACTCCACCCAATACCCATTAATGTTACATTGATTAAAGGGATATCTCAAAGTACAACTCCTTTTCTTAGACAGAATCACAGAATACCCACAACCACCGTGTAATTTACCTTGACTTTAAGTGCAATAGATTCAAATTCAACGCATTTATGAAAATTACTAGACTTAAACCCCTACTTACGTCTCGCGAATCAATTAAAGTGTCATTACTTCCACATTGTTGGAACCGAAATGAATTGTTGCTCGGCTATAGTTGTTTTTTGATTATTGGGTGCGGGTGTATCGCTCGCTCGTATTACCAAGAACATTAGTTGGTTCTTTAAGCGATATTATAATAATATTCATTACTGGGAATGAGTGTGTGGGTTATTGATTATTATTCCAGGGTGCATAATGTGGCGTAGGATTGTCTTGTCCGATGATGTCTCGTTATGGCATGCTTTGTGTTAACGCGATGTTTTGTTGTTTTTTCTTGGAACTCAACGCTTGTAGCTATTTTGGCTATAGATCTTTCTACAAACTAGCTGAATTTAGAAACAGCCATTTTCTTTTCGTATTTTTCCCGTTGTTTCTCTGTACTTGTTTGTGATTGCTATTTGTATCTTCCTTATTGTACACATGCCATTTTTCTGCTTCTTTAGGCTAATGGGGATAATATTAATGGAAGTCGGTGTCATGAAAATTGTGAAGCGACTTTCATAAAGAAAAACCGATATCCAGGTCGGGACTCGAACTCAGATCTTTTATCGGCTATCAAAATGTCTTTCAGACTTTAATTCTCTTTTCTTTATGGCCGATTGCATTAATGTAAAGATAAATATTGTGAAGACATGGAAATATATGTTATCGTGTTCTTATGCAGTTAAATATTGTATACGTACATAGTAAATGTGGTTTAATTTTTTCTACTTTTTGATTCCTTTAAGAGCTACGTTTAACTTCTTTGTACTGATTTATGGTTTCTTGAAGGACACGCTTTTCTTTATTGCCGCTTCCTTTTCCGATTGTGTCTTTCTGGTTGCTATGCAACAGCATTGAGAAACTAGCTTGCCCTTGTGGAGGCCAGCGAGCGCTCCGTGCGGTGCGAACATCCCGCCAGCACACCGCACCAGTAAGCAGCAGAGGGGTAAGTGAGCCGCTTATATTGTTAGGTATAAAATACTATGGGCAATCACCTTCTATTACTTCTACCATGATAACAACGCCACACTCACGGAACAGATGACGAGAGGTTTCCAACTGCACGAACGCGACCGACGAAGCCTCCAACCTTGCTCACTCCCTCCTTTCCGCCCCTCTTACAATGCTACAGTATCGCTGCTCCCTCCGCAATCCGCACGTGCATATGAGGGCACTCTTTCACAAATACGGCGGGATAACATGACCTGTTGGGAACTGAACCCAGAGTACTCTACACTCTCACCACCAGACGACAACGGCGGAGAAATTGATGGGTTTGTTTGATTGATTGATTGATTTGGTTTATTTTACTTCGTTTTTCTGCTACTTTTGGCTAATCGCGAAGATGAGGCTGAGTGATGATATGATGAAATTCATGTAGGGAGTGTTGTTGGTGGGTGGGTGGAGTTTGAGCTTTAGCTTTGGTGCGGCCAGACTCTGGGAGAAGCATATGATATCATAAACTAGGGTTTATTCAATAACCCTCAGGTATTGAATATCCCTTAATTTATAAGGGGCCCGGGGGCCTTTCCCCGGAAATAAAAAACAACAACTTAAAAACACTGCGTTTTAGTCCTTTTAGATTTGAAAATGTTAAATTTCCTAGCTTAAGTAAACAAATATTAATTAGTATATTGGTTGTCAGTTTTAAAAGAAGCAAAAGAGTACGATTATTGCATTTTGCATTTAATTAATTTTCTATTGATACAATACTCATATTAATTTTAAAAAGTTACGGTCCGAAGCTTCAGAAATTTTAGAAAAATTAAATTGAAAAGTTCTTTTGATGCCTCAGCAGTAACTGTTGACTCAACACAAAGTAATTTTACATTTTTCTTTCATCAAACTGTACACATTAATCAAATCGTCTAAGACCCGCTATTGCGGTGCAATTACTGCACATGCCATCATGCCAAACGAAGATTTGCGGTATGGCTTCATAACAAAAATGTAGTAACTGAAGTTAATCATGTGTTATTTTTTTAGTCTTTTTAAGTTGGGGGCCAGGCCCCCCCTGGCCCCTCCAGAACTCCGCCTATGGTAGGGAGAGTCACAAAGAACACCAATGTCCATGCCAGGATTCGAACCGGGATCGCTGGCATCGTAGCGCGATGTGATAACCTCTCCACCACGGAGGCCGACAGATTGGGAAGTCAGTCGTGTGTAATAGCAGGATGCTTGGGCCAGTTTCCTATGGGCAAATCCATGTGGATAAGCATATGGGGAAATCGCCACGCCTGGTACCCGTTTCACGGTTACCTTGTAGTTAACACACTGCAAGTGGAGCAAGAGTTTGGAGACACAGGAGAGAAGAATTGAATGCAAGTTAAGCCCAAAACCTCTAGAGCATTGTTAGAAAAGCGCCATTGTACTGTGAAACCTCACTAGGCTGGAGAAATCCACCCTTTCGTAGTCAGAAGAGTACGGCAGTGGAAGAAAACACAAACCCACCTTCCCCACATCTTAACGAGTCCCATCACGAGAACTTCTCCCTTTGGGCAAGATTACGGTCCAAGGGCGCTCAGATAAGGCAGGCAAGCGGGGATGAAAAAGAATCCCACGTTCCGAGCCAGAAGGGGGGAATAAATCGATGAAATATTTAAGCAGCAATGAGAGTGCCCCTACACGTCGTCTCCGCACCGCGCAGTACGTGATGTGGCTGCGTAATTTCTAATACCCCGTTACGACCTGACGTAAAGGTGTACTGTAGCTGTGTAGATTGCGGGTTGGTAACTTCAATCTCTTTGGCCTAGTTTCCTCCCTCTCTTCTTTCCCCAGCATCCTGGTCCAGGCGGTTCATCTCTTTCCGATGGTCGTTGACTCTTTCCGATAGCCACGTGTACGCCTTGCTGAAAATATTGATTGAGGAATTTCCAAAGTTTGGCTTAATCCTACTAAGTGGGGCTTATTCTGGACTAGAACCAAGCCCTAAATATACTCCGTTCATTCCAAGAACGAAGTCTGTGTAAATAGAAGCACATGATTTGTAAAGATACGCGCACACTGGAGCTGAGGGATGGCGAAGGGAAATATATCTTATGGGAAACCATTATTACTTCTATAACGCCTCGGCGACCTTACGAGTGTCCCCTTCATCAAATCCATCTAATCCTTACTAATCCTCACAGCAGCGATTTACCAATAGCGACAAAAACAGAAATACAAAAGAAAGGTCATGGTAAAATAGAAATGTTGCAAGGAAAACAGAACGCAAGAGAGAAGTAAGAGAAAAGTGGAAAAAGAGAAACAGTGTTGTAGAAGGGAACACATATAAAAGCTAAGCAAGTTTGAGAAAGAGACGGTGAAAGAAAGGAAATCAATAAAGCTTGAGGCAAAGCAAAAAAAAGGAAGAAAAACAATCAATGAAGCTAGAGAGGAAGAAAGGAAAGAAACGAAGCTAGTTGGAAAGAAACAAAATAAATGAAGCTAGTGACCAAAAAGCTAGAGAGAGGGAGAGATAAGAAATGAATGTAGAGGGAGAGGAAGAAAGAAAGGAAATGGAGATAGAAAGAAAAAAGAAACCAAGCTAGTTGGAAAGACAGCAAGATAAGAAATGTAGTTAGTGAGAAAAACCTAGAGGGAGGGAAATATAAGAAATGAATCCAGATAGGAAGAAAGCAAAGAAATGGAGCTAGAAAGGAAGAACAAAGGAAACTAAGCTCTTTGGAAAGAAGGAAACGAAATGAAGTTAGTGAGAAAGAAACTAGAGAGAGGGAAGGAAAAGGAAAAAGAAAAAAAAGAAATGGGACTAGAAATTAAAAAGAAGCGAAGCTAGTTAGAAAGAAAGAAAAGAAATGAAGTTAGTGAGAAAGAAGCTACAGAGAGGGAAATATAAGAAATAAATTTACAGAGAAAGAAAGAGAAAGTGTAGCTAGAGAGAAAATAAAGTTGAGAACGAGACAATAGTCAGTAACACAGAGAGAAGTAAACAAATACAAATAGATCCTAATGTACAGTATGACGAAAATTTAGAGAAAGAAGAAAAAACAGAACAATTTAGTGTATTCTTTGCCAAGCGTCAGCTGCTGAGAAAAGGTCAACTGTCAATTTCTTTCTCAGCTAGATGCTCTGTAGTTTTCGTCCATCACTGACCGTGGGTATAAGTACAGTAAAACCTCGTTAATCTGGATCCCGATTCTGCTGTTCTTTTTGGTTATTTAAGTTAATCCGGACTTTAGTTAAACCGGTCAATTTATCCCCCCTTAGTCCGGATTAACGAGGTTTTACTGTACACCAAATTTCTTTCATACATATTACATTTCACATTAGCACATCTAGATGAATAAGATATTGAAGCATCTATTAGGAATTCCGTACTCGTACGAAGAGTACGCGCAAAAACACTATAATCCCTGATATTCCTATTATGGTGTGTATATAAGAACTGACCTGTTAATAAAAATGACGCCTACAGATATCTGCTTCGAACACCACGCTCAACATGGCTGAAAATAAATCCTTATATATATTGCGAAACATTCCTGTCGCATCATTTCCACACCACCGTCTTCAAGGATTCAAAATTTTAGCTGAACGACTTTGGACAGCGATGTAAGGCGAATGGGATTATGAATACGAGTATATGCGAAACCCGAATTTCTGGTTGATTATGGTAATTCAGGTTCTTATTACCCTTCAAAGAGGGCATTAGATGCTCTTATGGGAGGGAAAACGACTTTCGAATTGGTTCAAAGCTGCCGCCGTGGATGGCGGAACCTAATATCTTCTCTGATATTCCTGCGATATCCTGTTTTACCTTTACAGCCTCTTCAACGTCTGAAGAGATACATCACTACCACGGGATGACTGAGGCAGTATATAAACGTGATCAGAATGCGGTGCACCTTTCTGGAGGATAGTACATCTTAATGTTTTCAGCAGACTGGCGTGTCTCCCCGGTGGTGTAATGGTAAAGCTTTGCCTTGAAATCAAGGGGTGACTGCAGCAGTGATGTGCGTCTACGCGTAAACAACGATAGTCTACATTCTACACGTAGACTATTTTATACACGTAGATTACGTAATCTATGTAAACAACATGGCGAAAGTTGATAACTTAGCAAAGGGCGCAGTGGAATTTAAAAATAAAATTATACTGCGTTTCAGTGGCCGCGGTGGCTCAGTCGGTAACGCGTCTGACTACCATGCTCAAGGTCCCGGGTTCGATCCCTGGCCGGTTCAAATCCGGGAACTTTTCTAACGGTGGAAGCGGCCCCGGCGCCCACCCAGCGTCGAATAACATGGGTACCTGGGGGAAACCCTGGGGGGTAAAGGCGGTCAGGGGCGTGATGCTGATCACATCACCCCCACTCACGACCGGATCAAGAAAGTGTGGGGCGTTACCCCCACACCCCCTATACGCCTTCATGGCGTGGTGCTATGCACAGGGGAACACTTTACCTTTTTTACCTGCGTTTCAGTTGCTGATGTGTAAGGTGAACTTTTTATACTATTTCTTCCAAATTCGAACATTTTCTCACCTAGGAAGAAACCTAATATAGTAAATATTCTAGTGTTTTATGGGGTACAAACCACTCTTGCTACACGATTGCCATCTGTTGTTGTTTTTTGCATACTATCTATCTTCTTCCATAGTTGGTAATAGAAGAGAAGAGAAATTTTGTTATAAATAGGGTTATTTTCATTTCGTTAGGAACCAATATAGTTGAAAATGCCACTTTCCTTTCAAGAAAGGCTTGAAAATTAATTTTAGTGCACTTTGGATTGTCTACGTAGTCTATGTAAACTACAACCCCATGTAATCTACGCGTAGATTACGTGTAGACAACGCATGTAGACGTAAACTTATAGTCTACGGCACATCACTGGACTGCAGTCGTGCAGGCCGACGCGGTTCTGGCGCCTGAACCCACAGTCAGTATACACGGAACCCAAAACGTGTCATTGACACAAATGTTGACTTCAATAACACATTATATATACCGGGTGCCTGGTGGGACACCTAAAAGTACCACAGCGAATAGTTCTGAAACGCTAAGGTTTACGGCAGTGCCGTGGCAGAGAACCCACATCCGTCATAGCAGTTCTGGCGGTCAAGTGGGGCAGTCTGAACTTTGTTTTGTTCAACATTATTACAATGTCAATCCGTATCTCCGTCCTTATTTGTACTTGCATCATGTAACGCAGGCCCGTTCCATTTCAAAACATGTCCCTTCGTTGGGGACATTTGACTTTCCGATAAATGTCGCCACCACGAATACGTATGATACTTTTGTGACCCGCATTGTGCTTGTCGTTTGTGCGAAAACCGTGAATCAATGGCACTTCTCGTTTCCTATTCGAGGTGGTCTCCCTGAATTTGGTCCACATCTCCTTGTGATGTCTGTGGCAAATCTGGATGCTGGGCATTGCGGACGCCTACACTCACCCTGAGGCCACCACTCAGCAGCACCATTTCTATGCGACCTTGAGGAGTTTTTGACATGCTGGTTCACCTGGAACAAGGATAACAACCTGCCATTACATTGCTGACAATCCTACTTCGGTCAATACTAACTTTCTTCAGAATGAAGTTATGTAGAAAACAACTTCTCTTTTGTGTTTCTGAGTTAATTCTAGCCTGAAATCGTGTATCACATGACCCCTTTCCCAGAACATGAGCTGAATCCAAGATGGCGGACTTCAAGATGGTGACTAGAGACCAGACATGCTCTGTCCACTGGACACCTTGACCACATTTACATCAGTGACGTCAGAACAGCCGTAAACCTTCGCGTTTCAGAACTATTCGCTGTGGTACTGTTATCAGCTGCTGTTTCGTGTGATAGCTATACTAAAAATGCATCAATTGTGATCAGGCATGATCATTTCAAAGAAAGCAAAACTAATTACAGGTTTAACTGTGTCAACCGCTGCACCGAAAATGCATCAACTATCATTTGATGCATTTTGAGTTCTGTGTGTATAATCCTCTGTCTTTACGTGTGCTGAGTGCCCCTTACATCAACAGCTTTTAACTAGGGTATGAGGATTTAATTCTCGGAGACAGTATAGTTTTATGAACAGGTTCTCTAGAGATGTCGACCAGGTGAGCTCTTTGGAGCTGCATCTGACAGGTATTCTTGTCTTATTTCATTCTTTAATGCATCTTGCTCAGTTCTTCTGCTTGTATACAACAATTTTCTTCTACAATATTAATAATATCAATATCCCATGGTGACTTTTGGCCTACTCTGTAGTGTGTTTTAACTAGAAGGGCATTTCAGTGTGTGTTGAAGAGGATCCAAGAAGAAGCTACATGGCGCTACGACGCCAGGGGTCTCCGGTTCGAATCCCGACCTGGGAATGGGTGTTCTTTGTGAGTGTCAATCAATTTCACCATATCATCACTCATCCTCGACATTAGCCAAAAGTGGCAGAAATGCGAAGTAAGCTAAACCAACCAATCAATGCGGTTATCCTCAACATCACCAATTTGAGAGTGCTAACCTGTCAGCCGTACTGGAGCCTAATATAAAAAGGAAGTCTAGATACATCTAGAAGTACACATTGAAAGAAGAAAGCCAACAAAACCAACGTTAAGCAAGGGTGTTCCCTCGACATCTTAATTTGAACTTCAGTTCTGCCCCCCCTCCTCCTCCCCAAGCTGGGGAGAAGAAGATCGTCCAAGTTGGGGGTGGTTATATAACTTTGATGAGTCTGTTTTTATGGCGTAAACTCCCCCCCTTCCGAACCATTTCAACCCTGCCCGGTCCTCCCTTTATTAAACCGTTCTTGCCGAATCACGTAGATTGGAGTTCGGCGGTTGAGAGATTTGTTGGATTTCAGGATTTCCCCGACGTTCCATCCTCCAGCCCTTGAAGGCTTGTCATATTTGGTGCACCATCTGCACCCTCGTCCCTTAACTGACAACATACCCGGGCCCTCTCTTTCTCCTTCCTCAACAGATGGTGCCACTGTAGCTGCTTCCTATTGCCGAAGTCTGAGGCAGTTCGGGAGTTATAAGCTTCTTCTTCTCTCGGGAATAAGTCGAGTGGAGGACAATTGCGATGTTCTATGAACGTGTTTCAGGTTAATTGCACGTTTTGCGTTGTTCTTGGCTGCAAAATGGGTCGCCATTTTGCACAATTTCGAGTTTATAGTTAGTTTGCTGGATAAATGGTTTGGTTTGTTGACAAATGCAGTAAACTTTGAAATAAGGACCGTGGTTACTGAGAACAGTCTTCAAAATGTTATTTGTGAACTTAAAACAATGCTTTTCATTTCGCGATACGCTAACGCTAACCTCTCCACCAACAAGGCCGACTGAAAATGTTGTTACAATCTAGTACAAGTCTCTAGATTCAACAATTAGTGAAAATACATTTGAAAGTTGATTGTAGTAGATATGAACTTCATAACTGTGAAAAACTGTGTTTTTACATCTTTATCGAACATCTAGATAAGTTAATATGTTTAAATGTTTGAATAAGCTTTCATTGACAAGATACATAAATCAAGGTGAATCATTAACCTTAAGAAGATAACTAATTGGAATTGGCAAACCAGTTTTACAGTCAAATCATTGCTGCTACAGCATCAATCTTCTTTACACGAAGAGCCTGTAACTACTGGTCCTGTTAGTCATTGTACGTTTTATTTCCACAGAAGACAGTCGCTCAGAATAAAGTTAAAAGATTTATACGAAGGCGGGCTACATATAAAACCTTTGGCGGGCCCGATGTGGTCGTAGTTTTGGCGGCCCTAGTACCAACCAAGATGGACCCGCAGTCGTTAACAACGCAACCATGTAAATAAGGAGGCGAATGGAGGATATTTCGATTCTTTTGGCTTGCTGAAAAGTTCGAAACGTTTCTCAAAGTCGAAGACAGAAACACAAAAGTAATGTTACTTTATGTCTGCGTACTTGAGAAGTACACGTAAAGCTTAACACGGCCTCTCCATTCTATTACCTGTATATGCTCTTTGAAAGGCTTCAGCGTGGTGCTTTAAAATACTCATTGCTTATCGATATAGTTGGAAGGGTCGGGGTCAACTACCTGTGGAAGGAGGGCCACCCTCACAATATCGAAGAAACACATTCGAAGCCTTCAAATACCATTCAAGCCTTGATGGATTAGATAAGATTCAAGAGCGTTCGTTTAAAAAAAAAGGTGATGTTTTACCACACCTACGCACTATTATATATCGATATTAGATATATTATTACTTGAAAAATTTGCAACAATTAGTCGGTAATATATGAGTTGTTCTCTATTACTGGTAAAATGGGGACGTAGATATTTCTTACGTAGCTACTCAAATGTACCCTAAGACTTGTACTTTTGTATCTTGAGTAACGGGGCCTCCCCAATGGCGCAGTGGTAACGTCATGGCCTTGTAATCAAGGGGTCCCGGTGGAGGCACATAGTGGTTCGGATCCCACTTTAAACTGTAGGTCCAGTCCCGATTAGCCTTACTGTGCATAAAGTGAACTTAAAACACCAAATCAAACCAAATCAATCTTGAGTAACGATAACTGACTGGAACGGATATTAACAAGCAGGAGCGTATATTCTAGGCTAGCTAGCCTATCTGCGAAGCCTGAAGTCTAGAGAATAAAATACAGGAGAAAAATCGATCAGAAATTGGAAATAAAATTATTCATATCAGTGAGATGCTGATTGTGATTCTGGAGTTGGCAACCTGATTTCTTGTGAGTTGGCAACCTCATTCCCTATGAGTTGGCAACCTGATATCCTATGAGTTGGCAACCTTATTTCTATTCATAGCCTAGGATCTTGTGACATAGTGAGATAGCCCAGACCTTTGACTCAGTATACGCCACTGTTAACAATAATTGCAATTACAATATTTTATCCTGCTAATATTTATTCAATATGTATTCTTAAAGATACATTCCTCGTAATTTTGTATTGTGAGGAATAACTGTGAGTGAATATTAGCATAATGCAAGTATAATGTTTTATCCTGCTAATATTTACTCATAAGTATTCCTAACGTTGCAAAATTATAAGTTACACTAGATTAAGTAGTAAAATTTGGTCAAATTATTGTCCGAAGCGCCATCTTGAATCAACAACAAGAAACATATCTGTAATCACGTTCAACGAAACTTGAATTTCTTGATCAATCTTTATTGAAACGATGATTTGAATGGCCTCAATCTACCTCGTATGTGATCCATATTCTTAGTAGCTTTCTTTCACAAATATTTAGATTTTTCTTCTTCTTTTGTTTTTTCAAGAGATTTAAATAAAAGTTTGCTCTGACTGTACACCTTAAATATGGTATAATTTGATGATTCGAGAGGATGACAAATATAATTTTTGACACCCCAGTTGTGTTAAAGACGGACGTGACGAAAGCTGACGTGGGAAGAAAATTGAGAGGACCTCAAACTGGGCCATTGGAATCTAATCTATCCCTGTCGGCAATAATGAAATTTGAATATGAAAGGGCGCGGCAGGAGGCTCCCAAGAAGAGAACGAAGGCATGTACAGTTGTCAACAACAGAAGAGGGATGAAAATAAGGCGGGGAGAATCTCAGGGGGATGACCCCCTCAGAAAAGTGTTGTGCACGAGGAGGGAGGAAGGCGAAAATAGCTTTAAAGAAGACGACGTGATGAATGAAACTGCGCGGAAATTATCAGACGAGGAAGAAGAGCCTGGATGAGTGTGTCCCTAAAGGAAAGGAGGGGACGATGTGCAAACATCGAAAGACAAATGATGGCCACGCAGGAAACAGACGATGGATAGAGGAGGGGGATTGTAGGGAGGGAAGAGGGGGGAGGACACGACATGAGCATCGAGACCGGAAGGGAAAGGAGACTTCCGGATGGCTTTTGGAAAACGCGTCGCGACGCACCCACAAAGAGCGTCTCTTTCTAGGAGGGAAAGAAATGACACTCGCTCGCCGTCAAAACTGCGGTGATAGCCACCCTTGACGTTTTGCGGTTGGAGTGATTTAATATAGGGATGAGGAAGAGGGGTGAAAATTAAAACAGCGGTCTCTCCACTGAAGCACCGACTGTCATCCCATTGAATGAAGATGGATTTTCCTTGTCCGGCCAGGGCATTATTTTTTTGGAGCCTTATCGGCTCTGACTGGCTGTCTGCACGCTATGCTCCTCACGCACCCTTATCCTGCGGCAGTAGGGTGATTAGTAAACGATGACCATACCTATTACTTTAACTCAATAGGCCCGGTCAAAGTAACTTGTGCACAAGAAAGGAGCGTTGCTTTTAAATTGTTTTATCCTGTCATGTATGTGTCCCAGCATGACGTGGAAGTAAACTCTGTTGCATACATACAAAGGCGTACAAGCGGCAAGAAGATGGTGTAGCATGTGACACATCAGTTGTCACTCTCGAATATCATTGTTGTCAGGTCTCGAACATAGACTCCTCCCTTTCGATAAGAAGCAAGAAAAAGGAACCTGTTTAATGGCGTAGTGGTAAGCCTTCAAACTAATTTATTATTAGTTCGACTTAAACTTGGACATAAATGATTTATTTGATACAAAAAGCCAGATAGCATTGCATAACAGGTGAATTTCTTCCATAAGGAATAAATTTGCTATATTACTGTAACATCTATAACAGTGTTACTGATTTTCATGAGAAAATGCATTCAAACAAACAAAATAATAATAATAATAATAAGCAGAATACTGGTCACTTTAGCCCAGTGGATTTCCAGTTTATTTTCATAGTGACTCATATGCAGCAGACTAGACCACTAGAGATCTCATCTTTATTCACCCTCCGAATGTTGCCAGCAGGAAACTGCACTCAAACTGTCTAACTGAGGTCTGACAAGATCTTCCCCTCCATCACTACCATCACCACACTTTCTGGGGAACTGTGATCCAGGTTAATTTTCTGGAACAACGGCACCTAACGGCAAATACATAAACGAATCTTATTACAAAACAAATTAGAGAGAGTAATTAAATAATCACGTGGACGGCGTGTATCATGGAACATGTCCCGTGATTGGCTCTGTGCTTTCCACATATCACAGCAGGCGAATGGAACAGCCAATCAGACAAGAATATCTCCCGCGCCTTTCTGCTATTGGAGGCCGAAAATAAAGCCGGTCCTGCTGTAGTGTTTTTTGTGTCTTTTATTATTTAGTGTCGCTTTTGTCCTCCTTTAAATTTAATGGCTGGATGAGACTGGATACATCGGATGGAATAGTTGAAAGATGAACAAAACTCAAATCATTGACATTGTAATCGAGGAAATCGTCGATTTATTCAAGAGGCTCTTTTGTCGAGTGTCAACTATCAAATACAAAGCATTTAGTAATACAAAAGTTCTTTTCCACAGCACGTAGGGGTTCCAGGTTGAGTCCACGCCAATGTTTTAGCGTAAATATTTCATTCCAATGTGGGTAAAGCATAAGCGTGTTATTAATTAAAATATTTTATTTGCTTAATTCTTCTTACACATAAGAAATTACACATGAATTTCTAGATATATTTATTTACTTGTATATATGTATATTTGAACTTTTTTGTGCGAGCCATTGGCTGTACGCACTATATGTTGATTCACATTGGTTATTCTTTTGACACATGTTTGAAAATATGAAACAAAAACAAACAAACATATATACGAGATTGCACAATGCTGGTTCCACAGTACACGTATTATAAGCTAAGGTTACTTTGCGCGGTTTCTTCGCACTTATCGGTTTCCGCTATCGCCTTTCCCCGTCGTTCTCTCACTTCCCACAAATATCTCCCCATTCGTTGAGCTATCTCACTTATGATTCCTCTTCTATCTTCTACTTGTAAAACAGTCCCGTAAAAGCAATCACAGGTAAAAGTAAGGAAATTCTATTTATATAGCGACCTTTCTTCATTTTTACGAGGGGACCCCCAAATCCAGCATTACCACCACTGACCATGCTCTTGTCGGGAACCGAACCTTCGTCTTCAAAATTATGAATCGAGCACTCCACAAACTGTGTCACTAACGCAGTAAAAATAAGTTCACTTTGAATTCTATATCAACGCTTTTAGTGTGAATGTGATAGAGAAAATAATATATTTAATTGAAATTGTACAGCAAATTAATGTTATAGTGAAGTGTTATAATTTGAAGTGAATTTTGTGCGCTGTGAATTTAATTAATTATTAAGGAAATGTAAAATATTGTCATTTTCTACTCGGAATAATATTTAGAATTATTTTCATGTTTTTCAGAATCCCGAGGAAAATTAAACGGAATACCAATGAAAGTAATAAAATTTCTTGAAATTGTATCCAAACTACTTTATATGTAGTACTTACCAGTAACAAGATTCATGTAAGAAATTGTATACATGTCTGTTTTCAATTTACCGTAATCATCTATATTCATCCAAATATCCACTATTTCTCATACTTAATTTAAGTTTATTTCCTTAGTAGATAATTTTGGATATGTTAAAATACAAGTAGTTATTCTGGACAGAAAAGTAGTTCTCTCCAATAGAGAGACATCTAGATGCAGTTCAATTAATCGCCCTGCTCTATCTCGACTCAATATATTGTTCGATGAATATGGGCTGAATCCGTATCAATCTGCGATGTCCGAAGCTCTGCGCATGAGGGCGACTTTTTTCAAGGGTCTAAGGAAATGGTAGGGTCAGCTAAAACTGACGTAAAGATCGTACGAAATGGCGCCGTTCTCCATTGCAGGAAATGGCACTATCGGAAGTGACCCCCTGAATCGAATTGGCGGAAGGGATTTCGTTGATTTCCGTTTCGCGTAAGGAAGTGTGCGTCTTTCACTTCAGGAACATCCTGTTCGTTTTCCCCTCCTACTTTACAATAAAAAAAAATATTTGAAGTTTAAGGTGTACGATATTTCTTCTGGTGCTGGTAATGTTATGGTATTTCTTCTGGTACTGGTAATTTTTAGGGTATTTCTTCTGATGCTGGTAATTTTACATTTCTTCTGGTGCTGGTAATTTTAGGGCATTTCTTCTGGTGCTGGGAATTTTACATTTCTTCTGGTGCTGGTAATTTTTAGGGTATTTCTTCTGATGCTGGTAATTTTTAGGGTATTTCTTCTAGTGCTGGTAATTTTAGGGCATTTCTTCTTGTGTTTGGTAATTTTTAGGGTATTTCTTCTGATGCTGGTAATTTTTAGGGTATTTCTTCTAGTGCTGGTAATTTTAGGGCATTTCTTCTGGTGCTGGGAATTTTTCCATTCTTCTGGTGCTGGTAATTTTTAGGGTATTTTTTCTGATGCTGGTAATTTTTAGGGTATTTCTTCTAGTGCTGGTAATTTTAGGGCATTTCTTCTGGTGCTGGGAATTTTACATTTCTTCTGGTGCTGGTAATTTTTAGGGTATTTCTTCTGATGCTGGTAATTTTACATTTCTTCTGGTGCTGGTAATTTTTAGGGTATTTCTTCTAGTGCTGGTAATTTTAGGGCATTTCTTCTGGTGCTGGGAATTTTTCCATTCTTCTGGTGCTGGTAATTTTTAGGGTATTTTTTCTGATGCTGGTAATTTTTAGGGTATTTCTTCTAGTGCTGGTAATTTTAGGGCATTTCTTCTGATGCTGGTAATTTTACATTTCTTCTGGTGCTGGTAATTTTAGGGCATTTCTTCTGGTGCTGGGAATTTTACATTTCTTCTGGTGCTGGTAATTTTTAGGGTATTTCTTCTGATGCTGGTAATTTTTAGGGTATTTCTTCTAGTGCTGGTAATTTTAGGGCATTTCTTCTTGTGTTTGGTAATTTTTAGGGTATTTCTTCTGATGCTGGTAATTTTTAGGGTATTTCTTCTAGTGCTGGTAATTTTAGGGCATTTCTTCTGGTGCTGGGAATTTTTCCATTCTTCTGGTGCTGGTAATTTTTAGGGTATTTTTTCTGATGCTGGTAATTTTTAGGGTATTTCTTCTTGTGTTGGCAATTTTTAGGGTATTTCTTCTTGTGCTGGTAATTACTAGGGTATTTCTTCTGGTGTTAGTAATTTTAGGACATTTCTTCTGGTGCTGGTAATTTTTGGGAATTTCTTCTGATGCTGGTAATTTTACGACATTTCTTCTTGTGATGGCAATTTTACGATATTTATTCTGGTGCTGGTAATTTTACGATATTTTTTCTGGTACTGGAAATTTTACGATATTTCTTCTGGTGCTGGTAATTTTACGATATTTTTTCTGGTACTGGAAATTTTACGATATTTCTTTCTCAGACCTTAATTTTACGGAATTTCTTCAAGGCATGCCAGCTGGTAATTTTTGGGGTATTTCTTCCAGAACTTCCCGATTATCCTATTTGTGCATAAAATTAGACTTACATCAAAACCTCAAACTTCTTACTGAACTTGTAATTTACGACGTTTCTTCAGGCACTGGTTTCATCACTGTATTTCTTCCGCAGTTGAAAATTTTGGGGTATTTCTTCCACAACTAGTAATTTTAATTTTACATTATTTTTTGATACTGGTTATATCACTGTATTTATTCTGCAACTGGGTATTTAAGTATTGTTTCCGATACTGGCAATTTTATGGTGTTATTAGCTGAAATAGACCTTTTCTAACCTGACTTGCTGTCGGTTGAAGAGAACATCGAAACCATATTTTGCTGTAATTTATTTATTAAATAAGTCGATAGTTTTAGGTGTAATAATAGGAACATATTCAATAAAAAAAAGTTACGCTTGCTGAGTTTTGTAGGAGCTAGCTACCTGCTCCACAGTTATCTCTCGTGCTTTATTATCGGATAAACATTGCTGTAGTTTTCGCACCCATTTTACTTATTCATAATTCGTAGAAATTCGTTCATTCTCAGATTTGCGTCATCCTTGGAATCGTAGCCAATCAGAGCGGACCACGTGGTCTGGTGTTTACCCAGAAGGCTGTGCGTATACTGGCCAGCTGAATTTGGTAGTTTGTTTATCGTCTCTGCGTGGAAAGGACGTGTGAACTGAGCTGTGAAATGACTGACTGTAAATATGTGAATACTAAGTACGTATATGTTGGTATAAAAAGCACCACAATTTAAACATTTGTAAACACTGCAGTACATCTAGTGTGAGTTCACATACAGCAAAATCAATTCTGTGGTGTACATGCTAAACATACAGTGGCGTATTCTCCATGTTGCCGCGTTTACCGCAGGTAAACCAACTTTACTCATATATTTCTATATACATTTCGCTTTAATATATGGGAAATCGCTCATTATATATTACGCAAACAATTAACACAAGCTATAAAACCCGAGCTTAAATAAATTATGTAAGGTAGTACTTAAAGATTGGTTTATGGTCACTAAACATTCTCTGTTACACCCTTCTGACGACCGGGTTGTTGAAACAGCGTTGGCGGAAGAAAACGGCTTGTTCCTTTCTGTTCCTGTGGCGCGCTTGGCAGAGTAGTGTTGCTACATAAAGGGAAATATGAAAATATGAAAATGCCTGAAAATTTGAAAATGTCGGACTCCTGTCGTTGTTTTACTTGCAGTGTAAAAGGGGGGGGGGGCGGTATAGCCTAATAAATATGTACAATAAATATGAATTGTTGCCGTAAACCAGGTGAAATTTTCAGGATACGCCAAGAACATAAGATAACATCGTGAACTTATTCTTGCAGATACTGAGTTCCTATTTCGGCACGCTCCGCATTCGCCCCCATCTCGTGCAACATCACCGAAATGGCGGGGGCTGTGCTGGAGAGAACACTTGAAATGAAGCGGGGAGGAAGTGTCTCCCCGGCGTCGGTGACACATTGTACAACAAGCGGGTGACTTTTATGCTCTCTTGATGCCTAGAGAGGGATGCGCCAGTATCCCTGTCTTCTCGAGGGCCACGATAGGGGAGGGAGAGAATGCTTGATGCAGAAAAGCTCTCCTTTTAATGGTCCGTAATAAATTTCCCTTCGCCTAGCCTCGTGTATGTTACAGACTTCTCTTCCTGAGAGAAAAGAGGGTGGGTAACACAATGGTTGTCCTCCGCCCAACCGTGGAAAAAAAGGAAGGGGGGAAAAATGTACTTGGCAGTGGAGACAGGCTCCTCCAACCACAGCACCTCCAGAAGACTGCGATCCCCTACTCGTCTGCAAAGGCTATAAACCACCGAAGCTTGATCAATAAGGACTTCGAGGAATCGGCCGTAAAGAAAGTCAACTGGTCTTCCTTTTTCTGCTTAAAAAAAAAAACTAAAAAGAAACAGGCCTTCCAAAAGCCATCCACTCCCGACGACCTCCTCTTCTATATCGGTAATCCCGCGGCCTGTTTACTCTTTTGTTTTATAACCGCATCCACGTCTCGCGGAGGGAAATATGAGGCTTACACGTGCACATTCTTAGGTGCCCGCAAACTGGTAACTCTGGGCTCGCCGCTGAAGGATAAAGTGTCCTTTATGTGCAAATTCGGTACAAAATGTTCTTTGAAGACTCTGGCCTCATGATTGGCAAAGGATTTGCTGTGCCCAGGAATACATTGTGTCTAGGACAAGGCAACAGAGTATAAAGATAAATAGATTGTAATTTAAAGCAACGGTCGGCCCTGTCTTGGAGAAGAGAAGAATGGCGTGGACGGAGAGGATGCAAAACGACTTCTTCTTTCAGAAGCGGCTAGAGTCGATGCCGCTCGTCGGCTGGTTTATTGGTGTGTTTTCTTTTCTTTACTCCTCCCACCAAGTTATGGTGGTCAAAGTTCGCCGTCGCAAGTCGCGAAATGCATCTGCAAATTTCAGTTTGGCGATAATGTTAACACACTCTCTACCCACAGCTCTGGTGGACTTTGGCCTCCTCTACCACCAGCTTCCAGACCTCTCTGTTTCTTGCTTTCCATCTCCAATGGATGATGTTCAACTTGACGTTATCACGCAGTGCACTTTGGGGTAAAGAAAAGCTGAATCAGCATGATGAAGTCCGGAAAACAGAAAATAAAAACATTGATTTGGTTTATTTTACTTTGCTTTTCTGCCACATTTGGCTAATTGCGAAGATGAGGATGAGCGATGATATGGTAAAATTGATGAAGGGGCAGTCAAAAAGAACACCCAAGCATAGGACGGGATTCGAACCGAGACCTCTAGCGTCGGAGTGAGCTGGCTTTCAAAGAGGAAACAGAGAATATTTCTGCGCGAAAGTTGTATATAAGTTTCTCTGTCCTCCTAATCAAAGTTTTCTGTCTTGATATTTGCTCACTTGAACTTGAAGCCCAAGAAAACAGCACTTTTGACTATGAACATTGTAGGACAGCAATTTCCTGAACAAAACTACTCTACCACCATTCCCTTTTCCAGAGAGAAAAAAAAACAAAAAACATGAGAGTATTCGAACTCCAGCTGTGCCTATAAGTTCACTAGCCCCCTTTCCCCCCGTCACTCGTTCCTCATTCCGACGTAAATCTAAGCTCATCACAGAAAAGCAGTTAACCACCCACACGAAATCACCGTATTTCGCGATTGCCATTAATCCAATTCGACCTATCGAATTGTCGAACCTTTGTTCACCGGGTGGAACATTGTTCCCCCCCACGGACGAATGCCCCTGCCCCCTCCGCAAAGCGCGATTCCCATCACGTTCAGATCCCAGAATCCTCCGCGACAAGAGGGGAAGCGAGACTTCACACAGACGCTCCCCCTATGCCGCTCCCCACCCAACACTTAACATCAGACAAATCGAATTTTCAAGTTTCATTGATCGGTAACGACATTACAAAGTAATTAACCTGAAAGAAGTGACAGTTGGGAAGCAACCTCAATTTAGGGGCGCGTCGGTAAAGAGGCCTGGCAACAATGGTCCTTGTTATGAAGAGTGCACGCTGCAGACAGTTGTTGTTGTTCGTAGGGTTGCCCTATTGCCATGGAGACACTCAGAAGGGGAGTGTGAATTGCTATGGATTATTCCCGTTCGCCCCTTTGTACTAATTCCTCATTGCAGATTCTCTAGGATTTGGTTGAATGTTTGAATATGTACGGTCAGGAGCAGTAGTGTGTTGAGCAGGTATGAAGCAGTAAGTAAATGTGAGGATGGGAATCCTTATTGTCAGGCAAACCAAATCACACAACAGTTTGGAACATTGTATCTTACTGAAATACCCTTTCCTGTCGATTAAGGCAATGGCAAAGTCTGCATTATTATTCAGACACAGGAGCTGTGACAAAAAAAAACTTAGTTTTTTGGTACCGTTCTGCTTCAAGATATTTTCCTGTTTTCTGTCTTCAAATTTAAGTGCTTCTGCTGATATCTTCTTTTCAACTACCAGTGGGAAGGGGTGAGTAAAAAGCTTCTTGCAGATTCTATACATATGTAAGCACGTGTCAAATCAGTGTCGAGCACGAAGCAAATAAACATCTTTCACTGCTGACTGAATACTAGAGTTTAATTGTCTGCCTGATTCAGTCAGTCGAGCACAAGGAAAACCTATTTCAGCTGTTAAATGGGTATAGGCGAGTAGAAGCCTGCTTGGATGACCTACACTCGGGTAAACTCCTTTGTCAGATCAGTGTCGAGCTCCTGACGGGATACTCGTGTTTACTTGCTCACTTGCGTAAGGAAAAACCTTCTTTCAACATTTAAGTGGGCATGAAAGTTTCTTACTGTAGATGCACACAGTTAAACACATCTTACCGCTTTAAAGCAATCAGTCGAGCATCAGGAAAACCACTCACAGTTTCCGAGTGGGTATGGGCGAGTAGAAAGCTGCATGTAAAGCAGAGTCGCAACCACGAAGTTTTGTCTGGGAGGGGAGGGGGGGGGGGCAAGTACCAGGATGAACGTGCCAATAATAATAATAATAATAGTGACATTATTATTATTACGAGGGAGTATCAAAAAGTTTTGCCTGTTGAGGTATAATTTGTTTAATAATGGAAAGATTGAAACAATGGACATGCATATAGTTTGCCTGTAGTGTCTTCTACTCGAAGTTACCCTTACACATAGTTCCCATCACAATAAAGTTTGGAAAAATTCCACAGAACACTCCCTGTCCAATCGTTCAGAGCTGTTTTCACCTCCTGTAGGTCCTCGAATCTCATGCCACGAAGTACAGACTTAGCACAGATTTTATGGTATACCAAACTCTCAATCATTGCCTGTGCTGATCCATTGGACAAGTGCACTGCATCAGAAATTTCGTGGATGGTGATGCGTCTATCCGCTGGAATGAGCTCATCATCCCTGTGGCGGTTGTCGTCGGTCATAGACGTTGATGGCCTGCTACTCCTTCAGTTGTCCGCACATTCGGTTTCTTCCACTTTGTACTTTTGTGCTAAGTCTGTACTTCGTGGCATGAGATTCGAGGAAGTACAGGAGGTGAAAACAGCTCTGAACGGTGTTCTGTGGAATTTGCCCAAACTTTTTTTAACGCCTGTCAAAATGCTCGCTCAAATGCATTGAACGTGATGGGAACAATGTGTAACAGTAACTTTGAGTAGAGGACACTACAGGCAAATTATATATGTTCATTGTTTCAATCTTTCCATTATTAAACAAATTATACCTCAACAGGCAAAACTTCTTGATGCCTCCAGGTATTATTGTTGTTGTTGTTATTATTATTATTAGTAGTAGTTTCAAAGTAAATTACTCAAAAAGGGGTACAAGTCGGTGCTAAAGTATTTGTGTTGGAACAAACCATTTGATATTTAGGTTTTACACATATGTAATATGGAGCGACGTAAGATAAAGAAATACATATGCAACATGTTAACACTAAATTGTGAACGTATTCAAAATTTATTTAATACACATGTATGCAACATAATCAATTCATCCAGCTCATAATAAAACAACAGCAAAATTGATATTAATTGTCTCTCAAATTTGAACGCTCCTTTTCCTGAAAACAATTATTCATGCATTGAAAATGAATGAAGAGAAGTCTTAGTTGTCTCTCTGGCAATTCCCAACGACATTGCGAGCGAAGCGAGCAAGAAATTTTTTAGATTCAATTTTTTGCAAACGGAAAACTATATTGACTTATGAGAATAGAGATCAAATAATCTTACGGGGCAGAATGGCATTCTCTCTGTTACAACTTTTTTAATTATATCGTTCGGCGCCCAGGACCGACTCCCGCCGCCTCCTAGCTACGGATCTGACCTTGATGAGACCAAGAAAAGCAGGTATTGAGAGCGAAGCGAGCAAGAAATTTTTTACGAAATGTATCTTTATTTGCATTATATTTGAAATCGAGGGAGGGAGCAATGGCCCCTCTGTGCCCCTGCAGGTGCCCTTAGCCGTCAATGGTTGCCCTCCTTGCCCCCCCTCGAACTGACTTCCGTCCATGATTGGGGGCGGCAATGCCCCCTGTGGTTGCGCCACTGCTGTAAAGCTTATACTCGGGTAAACTCTTCTTCTCAGATAGGTATCGCACACGAAGTAAATAAATATCTTCAGTTGTTGACTGGATATTGAAGAGTACAAAGTGCTAGAAGTCGCTGTACCTGGCAATACATTTTGCTTAGTGGGTTCTGCAGTAGGTAACTTCTTTCAGCGCTGTAGATTGAATCTCGATAGATTAGAAGTCTGTAGTGGTCATAATAGGGTAATTTCGGCTTGTTTGTCGGATGAAGTTGTTTGAGCAGATAGTAAACCTTCTTCAGTCGCTTCTGGAATTGCAGGACTTGGGAAAACTCGTCTTGCTAGTTGAATGGGCTGGTTGAACACAAAGTAAACATTTTTCAGCTGCTCAGTGAGTATAAGAGAATAGAAATCTGCTAGGATTGATTATACTCGGTCAAAGTAGTTTAGTTTTGTTTGCGCGATGCAGTGCGTTGAGTATCCGGTAAACCTCTTTCAAGTGCAGAGCGGGTAAGGGTGAATTTAAAGCTTCTACTCGGGTGAAGTCGTTCTGTTTATTCGATGCAGTACATTGAAAAAGGTTTACCGGATATCGTATCAATCCCTAAGATTATATGTTTATTTTATTAAGTCTCTCTGAATGCTTCACGTTCACCAGGGCATTCACTTGTTTTTCTCAGTTGTCTCAGCCTCTGAGGCATGTTATCAATGCACAGTGTTGTGCCATGTAAACCTCCTGAGCATTCAGGAAACAGGTAATTTCTTCTGGTTATAGAGTCAGCGGTTTGCATGGTGGCAATTAAAAAACACGATTCGGCATAGAGGAAGAGCTCGATGGCCTAGTGATATAGAGGTGAGACAAGCTGAGAGGGGACTGACTTTTGGATTGGAGTTGAGAAGGGAGAAATGGTCAGGAGAGTAGTAGGTCAGACGACGCTCTGGTCGACAAACTGAGAAGCCAACAGAGGACTTCGTATATTCTATTCAGCCTAATTATTCAGATAGACAGGTAATTATCCTAACACCCAGCCATGATTCAGGTTCAACGGTTCACAAAACCCAACGAGTGACCATTGTCTTTTCTGCAGTTAAGTTCCTTAGTTTGATTTTGTACCTTTCGCATTGCCAAGCGTTAACTCGTCATGCCAGTGACGAGTGCTCTCATCAGAGGATGAATGATGAGTAACTTACATCACCCAGCAATTAATTGCACAAGGATGGTTCAGATCCCCTCATTCTTTAGAATGACACGTGGTGGAGATGCGGGTAAGTGAGAACGGGTATGGGTGAGACAAAGCTTTTACTCGGGCGAAGTTGTTATGATTGTTCGATGCAGTGCATTGAGTATCAGGTATACCTCTTTCAAGTGCAGAGCGGGCATGGGTAATAAAAATCTTCTACTCTGGTGAAATTGTTCTGTTTATTCGATGCAGTGCATTGAAAGAGGTTTACCGGACACTGAAGTGAGAACGGGTATTGGTGATCATCTTCTCGAGTGAAGTCGTTATATTTTTTCGATGTTTGAGTGAGGTAAATCCCTTTCAGACGCAGAGCGGGTATGGGTGAATACTCGGGCCAATTAGTTTTGCCTGGTCGACAGTCATGAAGCAAGTAAACACGTTGCAGTAGTTATGAGCGAGTTAGTCGTTTACACTCGTCTGCAGCAAACAATTGGGCCAAAATATAACATTGCTCTTGTGTCCCTCGAACATGGAGAAGACCCAGCCTCTTCCCTATCCCTTCCCCAGCAGCAGTATGATCACGTTCTCGGCTTTAGCTACAGCACCACCGCGTTTTCGGTTCACTTTGTGACGCTCCGCGGAAGTGGAAAGTTTGGTTTCTGAGGGTGACGGGTAGGTGGCTGCGGGGAGAAGATTGTGGGCGGTATCCACCCCTTACGTCTTTCCGCGTGACCAAGTGATAACTCAGTCGGAAGATAAAGGAAGAAGGTAGAGGAGGGAGCGAGAACTGGCTGCCATATTATTCCAAGTAACGTTTACTGCACTACGGGAACTTCTCCTGGTCAAGATTAGACGAGCTCATAAAAGGGAGGGGGACGAGAGAGATTTAGTGGAGAAAAGAAAATTAAGAGAAGATCTCGTATACAAGAGGGGAGATGCTGCTAGAGGGAAGCCAAACCCGAAAATAAAGAGAGATAATGTTCTGGGTACAATATACAAGTCCGTTCTGGTTCTACTGGTACATGCAGGAGCAAAAGACCGTTCACCGAGCCTTTTTTTTTTTCAAAATTGTTGTTATATTTTTTTTTTTAACTTTTCGGTGTTATTTCTCTCCAAATTTTATTTTAACACATATATATACATAAAATTATACTTTCATTGTGGTTTTAAACTAATACTGTATTTTCAATTGTATGTCACATTGCCTACGCCTGTTCGTGACAGTTTAATGCGATGGGAACGATTATTGAGGATGTTATTTTTCATATTTTTCTCGCGCGACAAACACCGATGTTATGGCTTCAGTGTGACGGTAAGTGCGCACTCGATCTCCCATCAGAACCCCGCCACTTTTCTCGGTGATGCAAAACATTCCCATAGGTGGTGGAAAAACTTAGGAAACATCCATTTACACGTAGGTTCACGTAGCTGTTGTAATTGTTTCATGCATAACATGCACCATTGTTTCCATTTGGATAAAACAATGGAAAACGTGCGCGTTATTCATGGCCAAATATGACACATTTTATTTCTAAACCTGAAACACATGAATGTTGGGTTTCCGCGGTATGTTTCGTTCTTGAAGAGCAAAATATGTTGAAGTTCTTAAAAATGGCCACAATTTCGCATTTTATGACAAATTCATGTTCTTTCGCAATTTCGAATGGATGCAACAGAACATGTTACTACACATACATAAACACTTTCTCGAAGTAATTAAACGTTTTGGGTGTTACTGCATTTGCAAAAATAATATTATCCAGCTATATGAAAGTGGTTTTCTCTGATCTTGTATTCGGTTGGAGTAACCACTTATTACTGTATTTTGTCTCTTGATCTCGGGAGAACAAACATCATCGTTGAATTCTTTTCTGATGGTGAAAAAAAAAATTGTTCCGCCCTGCGGACCGTGTCCCATGAACGGTAAACAAATAAATGAAAATAAGACTAATATGTCCCAGGAGTAGCATTTTTTTCCCTTTGCTATTCCATCCAACCTCCAAAGGCACTAAATCAATTAATTGAGTTCTTGTAAGCCGAACGGAGACTCTGGTAATGTTTGCCTCCACTGAAAGCAACCGAAGCGTGCCTAACCAAACTGCGGGCTCCACTGAGGTCTCCAGATACCGTGTCCACCCCCGTCCCCTCTGACGACTCCAACCCCCACTCTCGATCGCTCCATCAATACCTTCCGGCCTGCAACCAAAGTAGCTTCCGTTACATCGGCAGCGGAGTCTAATGAAGTAAAAGACGAGCCTTTGATATCAAGTGGAGAGAGAGAGAGAGAGAGAGAGAGAATCTTTGCATCTTCCACTGAGATCACTTTCTCCTCCCAGTTGCCCAGGGATCTAATTAAGTTTTCATTTCTAATGCAAGCAAACAGCGTCGTCTTTGGGAGGAATTAGTTGAACGATATGCTACGGTCCGCGAGGACAACCCTTTAAAACGTGCGCAATCAAGGATGTTGAATTGGATTGGCTTGGATGCATGTGATTGCATGTGTCAATAGACGTAATGGGAAATTACCCAATGGCGTACAAGCTATTTTGTTCGTTTGCACTGCACCAGCAAGCTTTTAGACTAATACGGTAAAACCTCCGTTATACGTTTCCTAACATGCTCAGAAAGTGTAAAGGAGAAACAAAATATAGAAAGAGGTGATTTCCTGGTTGAGACTGCCAACCGCTGTCCCTTGAAGGGGAGTTTGAACCACTTTCTGAAAATGATGTTATGAGGTTACTTGTCTGGTTCTATGCTAGCATGCAAAGTTAATTGGACATTATCCGTTGTCTAGTGCTTATGTTTTTATGGCAATGAGTTCATCACCGTTAACAATACTTAGCAACGTATCCATGGAACAGACAGTCCTCTTCGCTTTTATGCCACTTTTGGCTAATCGCGAAGATTAAAATGAGTGATGATATGATGAAATTGATGAAGGGACACTCATAAAGAACACCAAGGCCTGAATTCGAACCCGGAATCCCTGGCATCATAGCGCGTTATACTTACCACTCAGCCACGGAGGTCGACAGCAAGCGAACGAAAACGTCCTCTGCGCAAGTAGTGACTAGAGAGGGTTCGACCAATGAACACGTGAGAGGGAAAGAGATTGAATAGAATAAGCAACGGCACTGCAGCTACCAGCGTTTGCAGCAGCGCGTACTGCTTCGCTAAGCTCACTCGCTTTCTCCCCGTCTTTACCATTATGCGCGGCATTGCTCCTGGGATGAACTACAGGTACGTAGACGATATGTTCATAATAAGGCTCCATGGAGACCACACACAAGCAGATATCCCCCAGCATCTGAATAGTTTCCACTCATCAATTAGGTTCACTATGACCAAAACAAATGCTGGCCCGGATGCGCTAGTGAAGCCTGAAATCAAATATCAATATCTTTGCGCAGAAAGACAACAGAAAGGGATGGGAACCCAGGAGTAACGAGCAAGAGTAATTGTGCATTTGGATTTTCCTACCCCACACAGAAAAATAAATGCATCATATGGATTGTTACATCAGAACGCATTGATTGATGCACTAAATTCTGTTTTATAGCCTCTGCGAAGAATCAGATTCAGTTTGATTATGAAATAGTCTTGTATATCGTAAAAGTAACACCAAAGTCATCATATGATGCAAGTAAGTACTTTGATCAGTCGAGATGCACTTTAATGCATCATCGAGAAAGATGAAGGAATGTTCATCAAAACTCATGAATGATGCATTAAAGTGCATCTCGACTGATAAAAGTACTTACTTGCATCAGATGTGTGAATCCGATTCTTCGCAGGGCTCATAAAACACACTTTAATGTATCAATTCGATGCGTTCTAGTGCAACAATCAGGGTGCGAAATCCCGGAGGGGAAAGGTGGGAATTCGCCCCACCAACGATCTTGTCCTGAAATCCCCCCACACCAAACTCTTCCGGGGGGAAGAGTTTTTGTAATTAGTTTGGGATTCGAATATACTTGACTGGAATAATATCGAAAACATACAAAAAGAACGGACAACATAGAGCCTCATGTCTAAGGACACTGAACCCAGCAATCCCCAGAACACTGAAATTAGACCGACTTATTTCTTCTCCATTTCTCATCGCCTTTCGTTAGCAACCACGAAGTATATAAATATATTAATATAACACGTAATAGCATTTATATGAGGATTTTATACAGGATTATATATCTTCTTAACTTCCCCTCCCTTAGGCAAATCACTGTTCAAACATTAAAATCTTCAATTTGCAATTACACTTTGAATGAAGGACAGTCGATATAATGTATTGTATATTTTGTAATATAATTATTTAATAATTGACACATATTTAATGACATTATATGTATACACACACACACACACACACACACACACACACACACACACATATATATATATATATATATATATATATATATATATATATATATAGTGTGTGTGTGTGTGTGTGCGTGTGTGTGTCTGTTTGCTCCTCACCCCCAATCTGCAGAGATTTCGCACCCTGAGCCAACAATCGATATGGTGCATTAGTTTTCTGAGAGATAAACGAAGCCTTTTTTTAAAAAAACTTCTCCTTACGAAAAACCGTTGTGATATTCTAAATTCTCGACAACTGCATCATCTTAGAATTCCTTCTAGAGCATTCACGTGAATTTTCTAGTGACTTGCATTTTCTGTTGTCTAGATATTCGCAATAGTTTTGTGGCTACGTAAATCTAGACTGCAGCGAAAGCAACCACACGAAGATTCACCTGAAAGCTTCACAAGAAATTCTAAGGATTGGAAATTTTTCATATTTTGGAATATCGAGAGGAGTTAGTCGAAAGGAGAGGAAATTTTGAAAACTGCTTCTTGCGTCGGCGAAACGTCCAGCTGAGCCTTAAGGGTGGTGTGCTAACAGGTAAAAACTGCACACTTAATTAATAGGCAAAGTAACAACGACGTTCCACTTTTTCCATTACAATTTCGCCCATTCTTCTTACATTTCTGCGTCTCTGCAGCGGGAGGCTCACAAATAACTAAAAATGACTCCACCTCTCACAGCCGTTTCTCTCCGGAACAATATTGTTATCACTGGAAGAACCTTACAGGACAGCTAACAACACCCTACGTAGCCGTTTCATTCAAAAAGTGCTGCTGGGAAAAAAGCTCACCCTTCTCTCCCATCTTAGTTAGGGTGATGCCGTTGGGGTTAGAGTGTCACGGTCCAAAGGATTTACTACCCTGGAGCAGATACGCACAACAACACAACCCCTCGGACCCAGAAGACCTATCTTTTTCATTCTCCTGCAGTTGAAATACGAGGAATTATTCTTTCTTTCTTCTTAATTAAAGTTAAGGACAATATTCCCAGGAACGGAGCTAATATAGTACTCTAGGGGCAGGGCGCTTGGCTCTCGCTTTTCCTTTATTAAGAGGATGATACAGAATGAGCTGTTGAGGGGCCGTAGCTGGAACGAGGGCCGAAAGGGTCTCACGCACACGCATGGGATTTGCCACGCACCCTGGCGCCACTCGGCAGTCAATAAAGCTAATATAATTAAGAGTCTGCTTCACTTCACATCACGATGGCCATTTCTGAGCCTAGTAATGTTTTTTTTACAGTTGAATATTAAGGGGCAACACTGCTCTCATGACAACGCTGACAAGGAACAACGGTTACGCTGGTCTGCAGGTGTCTTGAGGGTTGGAGATTATCAAGGCGCATCAAAACAAAGGGGGGAGGGTGAGTAACGTTGCTCATGACAGCTTCATCATCATCATCGCCAATTGAGAGGAGGCGGCAAGGGGGAAATCCCTCCCCTGGAGGAAGTCGCACTGTTGCCAGGTTCAGCGGCCGCGGGGGCGCCGTTTGGCTAGATTGCTCTGATGAAGGGTCGCCATTGTGTACCACGTGACGGTGACAATTCTCGTAGGTTTACGTGATGGGTGCCAGTCGGAGGTCTGCGAGGGAGGCCGACAAGTTATTGGAAGTGACAGAACGCCGGAGGGCACAAAGTGGGAAGAAAACGATGCAGCGCGGATGATACCAATAGGCAATTAGAACCATTAATCGCCTATTTGTAATAACAGACCTGACAAACACAAACAAAGGAGACGTGGGGAAACAGTGTCAAGAAATAAATTAGAAAAAAGGAAGAAGGAAATAGAGGAAGAAGTGACTGGAAGAGAGAGAGAAAATAGTGAAGTTGACACGATAAACAAATGCATTCAGAAGCAAGGGTAATAAAGATACAATAAGAAAATTGTATAAAGTGTCTTTTCCTGGCAAAGCAAAACAAAAATACGGTGAGAATAGGGAAAGAAAATAAGATTGATTGATTTGGTCTATTTTACTTCGCTTTTCTGTTACTTTTCGCTAATGGCGAAGATGAGGATGAGTGATGGTATGAGGAAATTGGCGAAGGGACACTCACAAAGAACACATATGCCCATGCCGTGATTCGAAGCTTGAATAAGAAACGACAAAAAGGTCACAGCAAGAACACAAAAACATCAAGAAATAATTATGACAATTAAACATTCACAGATGGGTAGAATAGGTGAATAACAATTCAGAATTTGAAACAAATTCTGGATAAAAAAGAAAGGCGTTGAACTATTGTGTTTATATTGTATGTAGAACGAATCCGCCTAGGCTATCTAAGGTGCACATAAAGTTCTTAATCTGGTGGAAGGACTCTTCTTCTTAGTTACCTAAAGATGTATTTTTCTTTTTTTCTTCTTCTGATGGTATGCCCAGAACAGGAAGATTCCACCACTCTTTTATCCTGACATCTTTGTTGAACATTTTGAGTAAATACCACCGACATACCAAGAACAAGTCAACCTTTGCTGAATCTTAATCGTTTCCCAAATCTTCACCAAACCTGAGCACACTTTTATCAATTCTCTGTCGTGAGTTCAAACATGACACTCTTTTATATCTTCGTGGTAGTTGACCATAGTGCATGAAGCATAATTGTGTTCTTTTTTCCCGCCAGAGCACGTGAGTCAAGCGGCCAGTCAGGTTCGATTACTCGCTGCTGAGACGCTAAATGATTGACAATGTAGTAAGGTTTTGGCGGGAAAAAATATCTTGCCAACTGTAACTCGTACTTTCTTTGTGGTAGAGTATAGCTTTCTTTAAATAGAAAACGCACTTACTGACCTGTGCAGCTGAACCAAGTGTTACGTTCAAAGTTCGAAATATGAGTTTCTAAAATCTGAATTAAAAATGTAACCCTTTGACCAACACAGTTCAATATATCCAGCTATGGGCATTTCTGATTGATCCCCCCTGATGACAACAGTTGCGTTAGGTAAACTGCACGTTTGGGAAGCGAGTTTCTGCCAGAGCGTCTACGCTAGATGACAGTGCACAATCTGTGAAGGTTAATGCCTCCTAACTCAAGTGACTGAAACCAACTGATTTGTCACAGGAAGTCGCAATTTAGAACGTTAACTGTTTTTCAGTGTTGCAAGTTGGCAGGGAATTTCCCGCAGAAGTGGAAATTTTTGGTTTTCCCAAAATGGATTCTTAGCATTAAATTGAATTTTTATGCTTGTATAGTTTTTGATTGCGATATACACGTATTACCATTTAGTGAACTGCTATTCGTGCATGTAATGGACTGTATTTTGTGTACAATCGCCGGCAGAAGTGAGTTGGAGCAATGAGAGAAGTAAGGAAGGGTGAATTTGTAATTAGGATTAGCTAAACAGGTCCATAGCTGGTAGGGACCTGAAGGTAGATTTATTTTCTTTCAAAAACTGGGACCTTATCTTGCTCACCAGTGTGGCCACCACATGTCATTTCCATGTTGCCAATTCTTGTGAGGACACCCATGTTGTAAAGGGCAGTGGTGGTGGGTGGAAAATTCACTTTTGTATGGAAAGTTGAGAAGAGGTCACTGGTGGAGAGGTCGACTGAAACACCAAAATGCAGCAACACTATAAACCTAGCCCCAAGCTATTTCCCCCTGGCTCTCTGTTGGGAGAAGGGGAAGCATTGTTGACTGTTTCGGATCTTCAGATCAGATCTTTTCTAGGTAAAAAAAACAACTAAAAAAACAAAAAAAACAACTTAAGTTTTAACTGGGTTTGACAGAACATCAGGGGTGCCCAAAGGAGGGATTATGGCGCAAGTTACGGCATCAAGATTTTGGGCGGGGTGATTTTTCCCCATCAAATAATATAAAATTCAACATTTATATATTTTTCAAAATTATATGTAAAACTTTACACCGTAAATTCACCGTATTTAATCCATTAGATGAAGAATAGAAAGTGTTTAAGGGTATTATCGAAAGGGGGAGGGGGAGAAATATCCAACACTTACATAGTAGGCCTTGATTAACACGTGAGTTCTGGGGGATTCTGAATTAAACGTTGGGGGATGGGGGGACAGTAACCAACTCTAGGTCTTAGATTATAGCGGGTATTGAGCATTAAATTGAGGAGGGTATCCAATTCTTGAGTATTACTACTGTCGTTGCGGAAATTCCGGTGTGGAGACTGAGAATAAATTTTTTGGAGGAGGCAATATCCACTCTTCAATATCAACAGTAAGTCTAAAATTGACATTGAAATTTTGGTGGTAGGATTGAGTATTAAAATTTAAGGGGGAGATAGGAAGCTCTTGATAAAGTGTTAATCTTAGATTGTTAAGGGATTTCTGCAGTGAAGAGAGAGTTCGAGCATGAAATTTGGAGACTGCATTTAGCGATATGGTATCCACACGTTTTCGACCCCGAAAGTGCCAAAAGAGAAGCTGAAAAAGTCTAAATATCTCGGGATCCTAAGAAAGTATTGACACCCCATTAAATTAATATTCTTGAAAGCGTGCAAACAAATGGATGCAAACATTTTCTTGCTTGCTTCCCTCGCAATCATTTGTTCCAAAAGTGCTTGTTTCACGTTTTGCTGGGGTGAATGTGGAAGTTTTACACTGTAACTGCATTATTGTACAACAGTACAAGACATGAACCATATTCTCGATAACACCACTTCTTAAAATATAATGCTTAGTGTTGGTATACTGATTAATTTAGAGCAGATGCATCATTTGGAACAAAAATATATCAAATTCCGCAATTCTAACTTCTTGTCACAGGAAAATTTTACTTTTAACAAGTTAAAATTGCACTGAATATAAAATCCACGTAATTATTGTCATGGGTTACTAAAAGTATTATATTTACCCAAGAAAACGGAGGAGGATGAGTTATTTTAAAGAGAAACCGTAATATATTATTGGCCTGAGCTTAAGAATTTCTACCTAGGGTTCTTTATCTTGTGAAACAATAATTGAATCGGTCATACGGCTGGAGGATAATATTTTGTTGGCCAAGTTTGAATTTTCTATCTTTATCTTAAGTTGTGTAAAAATTTGTGTTAAATACTCAATTTGTGAGTTTTATAAACCCACTCACACACTATTTATATGCATAATTTAATTTACTGCATTTAACCAATCAATTGTGTTAACAATAAGTTTTTTTCGAAAATCTAACAATTAAAAAATATGGACAGTTTAACATGGCATTTCATTCAAATAGACATAAATTATTACGTATTCATCCAAGTTATTTTGGAGGGTATGATGAACGATTTTAAGAGCGGTCTTGAATGATGGGCACCCCTGCTTAAGGAGGAGTGACAGATGAAATATAGTGTTCAGTAAAGCTAAGAAAAAAGTTCCTTTTGGTAGGCACGCTGTCGTAATTACATACTTTGTGGGGATTACGATATGGTTTGAGTGCACGAATGATATGATTTGGGGGGACACATGGCATGATTTTGGGAGGGATGCGTCATTGGCCTTGGGGGATATTCACCCCTGCAGAATATTATTTTAATTTTTAATGATTAAATTAATTAATGAATATACGCGTATAAAGTAAAAATGAATGTTGAAGAATTACTAGGAGCCAAGTTATAATTAGGGAACGGAACTTTATGTGCTAAAAAACTCAGAAATATTTATTTTTTATGTGTCATAAATGTTGAAAATATGTGATAAAAACAGGAAAATATGTGACAAAAATAAAAATATTTGGTAACAAAAACAAACTATAACATGCATTTTAAACACCTGAAATTAGTTTCTAAATGATTACCTCTTAGCAACCTATTTTTTGGAAGAGTTGCAGCGGATCACCATAGTTTTTTCCAAATTCTCCATTGTAAATCTGTGACGATTATCTCTAAAAAGCATTTATATTGTGAGAAAGATCGCTCCACGTCACAAGAAACAATTCTTGCATATTTGAAGCACGAAATGTCACTAACGCTGAAGTTTTCCAAAGCTTCCTCTTCCTCTACTTCACCTCCTTCCAAAACACATGCAATTTGGCACAATGTTTGAAAACCTTGGTTTTCCCCCAAAAGTTCTGTACATTTAGACATTTAGATCCAGTGAGTTCTTTCAGTTTCGTTTCTACTATACGGACTTTACCAATGGAAGCTGCCAAAGTGTTCGCGGACGATTCAAGCTTTCATATGGAATTAGAGAGAATGGACAGGTTTGTTGAGATGTATGCCAATTCGACTTTTAAGGAGGGCTCCATCAACAGTTCTTGCAGAATTCTTCTTTGTCGAGATCATTTACAACAGATACAATTTTTTTCAAAGTTCTGGGCATAACATCTGCATCGCGTAACTACAGGTGTAGGGGAAGGGGAACCTCAGGACATTTTTGTTTAAAAATGTCTATTCTTCTAGGCGACTTGATAAAAACTTTCTTCCCATTTGAAACCAGTTTATCGACATTGGGAAAAAGAGCTCTTATCTTTTCACATATTCTATGCAACGCATGCGCGACACATGTAACGTGCACCATTTTGGGGTAGCTAACGGCAAGACCACTGCATGTAAGCTGCAGCATCTGTCAAGAGAAGAACATTGTCAAATTTTATGCCTTCTGGCCACAATAGCTGCATTGCTTCATTAAAAAGCCTTGCTATCGTTACGTGTAGCCAGCCCCAGCTACTCACAGCTATTTTTTCCCAATAGGATCGTAGGCGAGGTGCCAGAAGTCTGCCAGCGAGCGTTTTCAAAGACAAAACAAACCTAGCACTCTCGATATGAAAGAGGTGCGGAGAATAAACATTTTTCCTTCGAGGATTTCGAGGTAGATGAAGTCAATGAGCGATTTTATGTATTTAAAATGAAAATTCGCAAAATATGTATTTACATACGGAAAACTGGAAAATATGTGTTTTTATGTAAAATAAAATTTGCTGTGTTGACATATAAGGCTATGATAAGAATTTTGGCAAAAATGAGGGTCTCTATCTTATCGCAGAAAAAACATTTATTTACCTGAAGTTCCTTTCCCTAGTTATAATATAGAAAACCGATGCTGAAAAAAATGATTGTGAAAATGTTACTCAAGTAAATGCGTTTATTTAGTCACAAGACACATTTGTCCTCATTTTTATACTGTGGAAGATTATATGCAGCCATCTTACCGTTTCAGGGAAAAAACCTTGATTATTTTGTATCTTATTCGTGTGGGCACAAGTGGTTACATTTGATTTGATTTTAAATGTTATGCCAAAAGGGAGATATTCAGTATCAAAAAGGGAAATTGTGTTGCGAAAAAGGGATATTCTGTGCCAAAATGGGAAAATTTGTTGCGAAAAAGGGATATTCTGTAACAAAGGAAAATTGTGTAGCGAAAAGAGAAATTCTGTAATATATCTGAAAAAAGTTATTTTTTATAGCGGCAATTAATTTTAAAAAAAAATAGGTAAGTTCTGTAGCAAGAGAACGTTAAATCTGCTTTTAAAAGTTTGACAATGCTATCTAGGGCCACAAGTCCATAAAAAGAATGTCGCTTCAGTTGACTTGACCCCTAGGGAACCGTGCAATCCGCTAAAAGCACATGATTTTGCAGCATTGAGACGGGGCAGTTGCGTCTTTTCATACACTTTAATCGGCTTCTTCCTTGTCAACTTGGCCTGCCATTGTCCACGTCAGCTGCCACGGCTTCAACATGACGCTCGTCCAGTCACGACAGTCGAGGACAAAGGCGATTGGTCGAGGAACGAGAGAGTCATCTGCTACCGTGTCTCTTTGTCCGAAGAATCTTCACTGTCGCAAGTTTGACCATTGTTCTCTTGAAGGCCCCGTGGTAAGTGCTAAAATGACGGTGTTTTTTCTTTACAATTTTCAACCCTGAGGGAATTTGTGCACACGCTTCTTCGGCACGCATTATTATCACGAAAAAAATTACCAAAAACTTCCAACCATTACTTTAATTTTTAAATAACGACCTGTGCATGAAGTCTAGAATTAGCTTAACCTTTTGTTTACCAAGCCCATTTTCGCTGGTAAGCTCCCAGTGACCAGGCCAATTTTGAGGAAATTACAGGGTTACCTTCAAACGACTGTAACTTGGAGACGAATTGCAGTAGATGGATCATTTATATGGCGTTATAAGCGGAATGAACCATAGAATCGAACGATATAAAATATATGCGCATTCAGTGTATTTGTGGGGGGGGACACTTATAAATGCCAATATTTCTAAAAAAAAATGGGTTTTGCCCCCTCCCCCCTCGGTCAACAACTACAGCAAATTGTCAAAATACATGGAAATGATCGCTGGCGTGTCTGGAACAAGAAATAATTGCACTATTATGATATGAATAATACAACACGACTTGTACTCCCAAAACGATATGTCTGTACGCCACTGAGCCACTCAGGCTAATGCGCAGTTACGTTGAAACGACTGTAGGTCCGAAGCTAATTGCCCTAGACGGACGAATCAAGTACCGTTATACGCGGAATGAACCATAGAATCGAACTATATCAAATTTATGCACATTGAGTGTATATATGCATGCAGGGGGGGGAGTAATGAACCGGAAAATTCCAAAATCTCAGAAAAAAATGCTTGGAGACTAATTGCTTTGGTTTGAGTTGGTGTTTTAAGTCCACTTTATGCACCGTAAGGCTAATCGGAACTGGACCTACAGTTTAAAGTGGGATCCGAACCACTTGTGCCTCCACCGGGTATCGAACCCGGGACCCCTTCATTACAAGGCAATGACGATACCACTGCGCCATGGGGGAGGCCCTTAGGAGACTAATTGCAGTAGATGGATCATTTATATGGCGTTATAAGCGGAATGAACCATAGAATCGAACGATATAAAATTTATGCGCATTCAGTGTATTTGTGGGGGGGGACACTTATAAATGCCAATATTTCTTTAAAAAATGGGTTTTGCCCCCCTCCCCCCTGGACAGCAAAGTACAGGACATTGTCAAAATACACATGGAAATGATCGCAGGCATGTCTGGAACAAGCAAATAATTGCACTATTATCATACGAGCAATAGAACACGACTCGTACCCCCCAAACGACATGTCTATGCGCCACTGACTCAGTTTCAAAGGAAGCTGCCATTTTCCCGCCCCCCCTTTATTGAACAACAAGTATTTACGGTGCAGAATATGTGTGAACAATAATATAAAAGAAGAAAATCGCAATTCCAGCTAATAATAGCGACATTATGACGCAAAAACTACGACCTTGTCGAGGTATCTATTGCGTTAATAATTGTTCTAATATTATGTTTTCTTGGTCTGCCAGATTTTTTAGGTTCATAATATGGCTCTATTATCTTCCATTCTTTATCACTTATATCACTTGGTTACATTTTGAAATATAAGTATCCTTATACCACACTACTTCTCTGCTTTCTACTCACTTTGAAGACATACCTTTAGTGTGAACCCGGGACCCCTTGATTACAAGGCGAGAATATGGATCATTAAACTATTGTGGAAGTCTACCATGGTTTTACTATACACAGAACTCAAAATACTGAGGGTGGACAGATTAATGGAAAGACTTGAAAAAGTTATACAGTACCCTTTTAATGCGGCGTGGGTCTACCTTTAGCCTTTAGGACAGCTTGGATTCGTCGTGGAATCGAGTCGTCAAAGCACTGAATAGTCTCCAGTGGAATATTGTATCATTCTTCCAGAAGCACATCACGCAGTTGCAGCAGGGATATTCTGTAACAAAAAGCAAATTTTGTAGCGAGAAGGGACATTCTGTAATACATCTGAAGAAAAAAGTAATTCTTATAGTGACAATTGACTTTCAAAAACGTACCTAAATTTTCTTGAAAGTCAATTGTCACTATAAAAATTAACTTTTTCAGATATATTACAGAATTTCCTTTTTCGCTATAAAATTTCCTTATTGTCACGGAATATCCCTTTTCCGCAACACAATTTCCCTTTTTCATACTGAATATCCCCCTTTTGGCATAAAATTTAAAATCAAATTAAATGTAACCACTTTTGTCCACACAAATCCACACGAATAAGATACAAAACAATCAAGGTTTCTCTCTGAAACGTTAAGATGGCTACATGGCCGTAACAAGGATTTTCCCTCCAGGAAAGATGAAGAGATGGAGGAAATATGTGTCTTCTTCAATCCTCTAAAACCGACGACAGTGGTTCAATAATGTTGAGGTCCGGTGATTGCGCTGGCCAGGAAAGGTGTTGAAGTTCATCTTCATGCTCCGTAAACCAAGACTGAACAGCTCTGATAGTGTGAATAGGCGATTTATCATCTTGAAAGATTGAACACAACAGCTGTGACATAGGATGTACTGGCCGTAACTTTAGCATGCAGAGGAATGACGGGGCCAACAGAATACCAGGAGATCGCCGCCCAAACCATTACCGATCCTCCATGTCTGACAGTGGGACGTAGGCAGTCGGGAAAGTACGCCTCATTAGGCGTTCGCCACACATACACACACCCAGTTGTCAGAAACAAAGAGAAACACTACTTATCTGACCATATTACCTTTTCTCAGTCACCACTAGTCCATGTTTTGTGCTCATGGCACCATTTTCTTCGTGCACTGACGTTGGTGGCTGTATGTAGGGTTGGCTTTCGTCCACTATTTCTCTTCGCTGATGTTGTCTTGACACGATTTATGTATGCCGCCATAACCTTCGACAGCATCCCCCCCTTGCTACACCAAATAAAGCGACAGACTTCGTTACTGATGCACTAGCTAAACACGCTCCAACAATCTACCGTCTATGGAAATCCGACAGGTCTCCAATTTCATAGCTTTACCTTGGAATCGTTGCACACGAAAGTTCGTACTGCCCTGATTCAGGCAAAACATAAAATGGACAAACATGGTGACTGATAACAAATGTTCATCGCAAGGCATGGCGGTTCAATACTGCCAACTCAGAACAAATTACCCTTCCCATAACAGTGTGTTTCTAGAAATCTGTCCACCCCCGTATATGAATTGACACAAATACAATGTCATCGTCGTGATTAGCCTAAAAGAACGGGAGAGCCGACTGAAGTAAGTAAAATGCAAAGACAAGAGAAAGTGTGTTGCGATTCCTGTTGCTAGAAATAGTAGCAGTTGAAAGTAACGTTACTTCTGAAGGATATTCATATTGGCGGTCGGCCAATTGATGAGTGAAATGCGGGCCTTTTCACATAGTTAAACCTTCAAAGTTCAGAAGCGAGAGGGGGGAGAGCACAGAGGGAAGGAATCCAGAAAGAAAAAAATAGGTCTGATGGCCATGGGCAGCTGGAACGAACAGAGAGATGTGCTGGAAGGTCCTGGAGCCTGTCCTCTGGAGGCTTTTTGGACGGTTTCCAGTAGTCCCCGACACCCGACAGTGCAATTTGAACACGTGACACGAAGCATGAAAACATCAAAGAGGATACAAGATCACCGGAGCTTTCAATTACTTTCTCTCTCTCTCTCTCTCTCACACACACACACACACATACACACACACACACACACACACACGTAGGATCAAAAAGGGAGGACTCTTCAAAGAGCGAAATAGTCGTATAGTAATTCTGTGAGCCAAAAATTGCCAAGATCGTATCTATGCTTTCGCCGTACCACCTTTGATACAGGGAACGTTAGTCTGAATAGTATTGGGATCGTCAGCAAAGTTTGCACAAACACACCCCCGCATGTGAACGCGTGTATGTGTATATACAGGTCTGTGCATGTACATCGACCCCTTCCCATTTTTTTTCTAAAAAAAAGGTTGAATTCAATATGGCGATGACCAATATGGCGGACGTCCGCTTAGAACACACCAATATGGTCGGGACTTTTGAATCACCCTGTATATTGGAGCTGCAGTGGTCTAGTCGGCAGGGTGACATACTGGCGCGGAGGTGACCAAGGTTCGAATCCCGGGATGGGTGATTTCAGGTGTGATCTTTTTCAGCAAATATCTCTGCGTGAAGCGGCTCTGGGGTTCACCGAACCTCAAATAAAAAAGGTACCTCATGGAAGGAGGATGGGTCAAGGAGGCCGGAACATGGTGCTGATCACATTATTTCCACAGGGAACGCGTAAGGCTCCGACTTCCACACCCCTCCACCACCATGTTGCAACGAACACGGCGTAAATTTATACCGTATATACAGTGTCTACAGTATAAAGGGGCTTCCCCGATGGCGTAATGGCAACGTCGTGATCTCATAATGAAGAGGTCGGTTCAATACCGCGTGGAGGCACATGGAACAGTAACTCGGATTCCACTTTAAACTGTAGGTCCAGTCCCGAATAGCCCTTCTGTGCATAAAGTGGACTTTTCACCTAGTTATGATAGTCATCGTCGCGAATGGACAGAAGTGGAAGAGAAACGACGTAAAATAGAAAAAGAGGAACTTAACGTATTCAGCAAAATGCCTTGTATTGACACCATTTCGCAATTACTTCTAATTGTACCAATATTTGTATTTTTGTTCATTTACTTCTCTTTTCTGCCACTATTTTTTTGCGAGAATGAGGAAGAGTAATTAATGACGAGAACTTCTGGACTAACTAAACTCATCGAGCCAGGTACAACTGTTTGTTACGAAATTACTGACCAACCCTCGTATAATCGTGTTCTACGTTTTTCAGTTTCCACCACATGAAAACTGTGGCAATTCGAAATCAACTTAGAGAATGCACAATAAATTAAAAAGAAAAAAAAATACTTTTATTCCCGCAACCCTTGGTTCTTTTAATAGCAGGTCGAATGGTGTAACATGCCTATGAGGATCGGAAGCGGTGTATTGGTTATCGATATTGACTATTCGCCGCGCCCTCTTGTGACCGTTGCGTGAAACCGTTAATGAGCAATTTTTCAAACCGGCTTACAAAGGAAAATTTGTTCCTTTTTCCGCTATTTTTACCCCTGGATAATATTGATGAGGATGCTCAAAGGGAGAACTTTTTATTTTTCAACCCTCCCCTACCTGAATTTTCAATGTGCGAGCGTGCGCGGCATGGAAATTATTGCATTACTCAAATTTCACACCGATGCGCTCCCTCTCAACGGTTTCGATAGCTGCCAGGGAAGAACCGCTTATTGCCAAACGGTGAATGTGATTCAGGGGACTTTCATTATTTCTCATGTAATTGTTGTTGAAGGATATGGAAATGCAGTGCGTTTGTTTTGGTTCTGGGCCGAGATAGCGCGTGACATGACGTAGATGCCGGCATTTTTGTTCCGTACCGTCTCGCTTATTTACGCACATATCTCTAGCATGTAGACAATTATATTTACATACCATAACTAGTACTAATCTGTGTTTTAAGAGTTGTTCACGCGCTATCTCGGCGCAGAGCCAAAACGAAGGAACTCTACAAGTAGAATACAATAAAATACAAGTAGTAATACATATATCTGCAAATTAAAAAGGTATTTGTATCAAATGTTGTTCCAATGCTGTAATTTGGCTCTCCCACACATAAACGAAAAAATACGTTTATAAACATTTTATAGAGGTGTCCAGAAAGGTGTGAAGAGACGCTCTACGTCTTTCGAATTCATGCAGAATAATTGAACGATTTTAAAAATATATTTTTTATTGTGTACTTACCACTTCTATTTCTAGTCACTTAACGTCGATTTTTTATTTAAGGGTGTACCTATGGGTGACTTATTGATTTATGATAATTTAGCGTAGGTTTCTTAGCCGTGGGTTATTCGAGAGGAGTATGGGTGATTTTTTCGTGATTTCTGGTTACTTAACTTCGGCAATTTACCTGTGAGTTTTTTGTGACATTTATGAATGATTTTTATTGATTTGTTGTTGATTGATTGATTTATTTTACTTCGCATTTGTGCCACTTTTGGCTAATTTGCAAAGATGGGAATGAGTGATGACATGATGAAATTGATGAGTTGACACTCACAAACATCCATGCCCAAGCCGGGATTCGAACCCGGGACCCCTAGTGTTGTTAGCGCGATGTGCTAACCACTCCGCCGCGTGGGCCGGCATCGATTTCTTGTTATACAACGTCGTCTTTTTAACTGTTGCTCATTCAATTCGAGTATGGGTGATAATTTTTCAAAAAAATTAATTTCTGGTGATTTAACGTAAGCTTTTTCCCATGTTTACCTAGGATATTAAATATTATGATAACATTTACACGCAATTATAAGCATTATTTTTATCTAAGAAAACCTAGACCCATACACAACAAGAGCTATTGAAGTAGTAACGCCGAGAATACTTGACCAAATCTCTATTGCGCGTTCAACTCAAGGACGGCGCGTGGCGTGAAATGTGATTACCAGGGCCAGGATTTTGATGACATTTCATATTTTAACTGGTGCAACGTAGACATTGCTAACTAGTACAGAAATCCTGAACATCCTCCTCAGGTTGAAGAAATGTAATTTTTTGTTTAATTTTTTTTCATTTTTTACCATTTTTATTTGTAGGTATTTTTTTTAAAAAAAATTGCGTCATTTTAAGGTCATTTTTTAAAATTTTGCGTCATTTTCAGGTCATTTTTTAAAAAAATTGCGTCATTTTTAGGTCATTTTTAAATAATTGCGTCATTTTTATGTCGTTTTTTTAAAATTTTGCGTCATTTTCAGGTCATTTTTTAAAATTTTTGTGTTATTGCATGCTGAAACATTTTCAACAATTTCTGCTTTGTCTGAATGTTATCTTGCGGTACTTCTCTGTGTTTAACTACCAGCGCAACAAAGCCTGTCTGAAAATCGCGAAATGCAACATTGTCGAGTTTCTTATTCACAGTCCGTACAACACACCAAGGTGAAGAAGCAATTGTTAAATTGTTTGTTTGGGAATGAACAATAAAGTTTATTTTGAAAATTAACAATAATGTTATTGAATGTGATCCATAAAGTAAGTGTACAATATAAATATATATATATATATACTATTTTCAATAAGGAGATTGAGTATTGTACGAATTTTTGGGTAATTTTTCAAAGATTTTTGGTCATTTTTACAGGATTTTTGTTGTCATTTTAAAGGTCATTTTTCAAAAATTTTTAGGTCATCAAAATTCTTGCCCTGGTGATTACTGTACCTACCTTCAACGAATAAAGCTGACGAAATCAGCTCTTGCCGTGGCGGTAGGCTTTAGTAGTTTATTTGACAAAGGACAGAGCAACAGTGTTACTCTAGGAGCTTTTGCATAACCTCTGCACCCAACAACAATGAGCTATTTTTAAAATAATGACTTCAGAAGTTGGACATGCCTGCTATAGAGTATAATCTAATTTTAATTAGCTCTGCATTGGAATTCCAGAAGTGTCCCTTTTCTTCATTACAATTTTTATATACCTGTCATCTTCAAATATCAATATGGTATACGAAATATCAACTTTATATTCGTTCTACTAATAAGAAGGAATCACAACAATCACTACAATACCGAAGTGAATAAATTTTAATAAATCAGTTATATATGGAAAAAGCTACAGAATTATTCAATTGCTAATGAGTGGCTTATCCTATTAAGAAATCCTCGTTCCACACACAAATTTTGCCACATGAATCAGCCGAAAAAGTCAACAGAATCTGAGGATACTGCTGAAGTAAAGAAAAACAAGTTATGTCACGAAGTATCCAGAAGAGATTTTGTTAGTTTGTTTTTAAGCCCACTTTTATGCTCAGATAGGCTAATCGGGACTAAACTTCCAGTTTAACGTGTAGTCCGAACCAGTGTGCATTGTGCTTCCACCAGAGGAGGGGGGAGTCAAACACAGAACCTCTTCATTATAATGCGACAGCGTTATGCCATTGGTAAAAAATATACAGAAAGAACTCGCACCAAACGTGGCATTTTATCACCATAGAAGATGCGTCTATTTTAAGAGGGTGATTGCCTGAGACAAATATTTGAGACTTTCGGAAAACAACGTCATTGTTCACGGAATTAGCTCACTTGTTCCACTAATGAAACGCTGTGCGATTGAAATTACCACCTCAACTTTCTAAGAGGTATAAAGTAATGAAACTCCATTTTTGGAAGAGTAATTTCTGGTTGATTTGTTTTATTTTAAGTAATTTTTCTGCTAATTTTAATAATGACGATGTTATAAGATTCAATGGTGATTAGATGAAAGTAACGAAGGGGCGAAAACAAACACACGCTAACACTCAAAATACAAACCCTCATATATTATTACTTTGACAGTGGTTCCAGGCGCCAGGGACTCGTTGCCCTGAAAGAATAAAGTTTGCAGGGTATGCTGCACAGGACAGAGGTTGACATTCTAGTGTGTTCGAAATGGTCACGCCATACAACCCAATGAAAAATAGATGAAGTATTACTGGTACGATGATCAACTTCGATGAATTTCTTGTGTCCTAAATCATTTTGTTACCTCAAAAAATATGTTCATGTAACCATACGTGTATTGCTTCTCCCGCATTAGAAATATGACAGTTCTTCAGAAAACGAATAGGAACTTAGCTAATAATCTCTTAAATTCTGAACAGATTTCTCAATCTTACTTGTTTATTACTTATGACGAGTGATATTTTGTCAAAATAGCCTTTCATCAGCCTAGGGATACTTAATGGACAATAAACAAATAATTTGTTTCTTAATTTGTTTCAAATAATGTGTTTTAAATCATTCCTAATAAGACTTTCATTTTAATCCAAACATTCAGTGGCGGCGATTTGGAGGAGCGGGAAGTGGGGGACGCAGTTCCCGAGCCACATTTTACCACTTTTTCCCCTGCACTATGGCCTCTATATGCTAAGCCTTTTCTACTAAGAAAACGTATATTCAGGGGTTCCCACAGGGGGGATTATGGCGCAGGCTGCGCCATCGAGATTCTTTGGGGGATTTTTTCCCTTCAAATAATGTAAAATTGAACATTTATATATTTTTCCAAAATACAGGTAAAAATTTTACACCTTAAATTCACCATATTTAATCCATTAGATGAAGAAAAGAAAGCGTTTAAGGTCATTATTGAAGGTGCGAGGAAGAGGGGGGGGGGGTAAATATCCAACTCATATATTAGGCCTTAATTGACACGTGGATTCTGGGGGGAATTCTGAATTAAACATTAGCGGGGACAGTATTCAACTCTAAGTCTTAGATTATGGCGGCTATTTTAGTTAGAGGGGCGCATTGAGCCTTAAGGTATCCAATTCTTGTGTATTACTATTGTCTTAGAATGTTGCAGAAATTCTGGTGTGGAGACTGAGAATTAATTTTTTGGAGGAGGCAATATCCAGTCTTCAATATCAACAGTAAGTCTAAAATTGGCATGGACATTTTTGTGGTAGGATTGAGTATGAAATTTAAAGGGGGAGATAGGAAGCTTTTGATAAAGTGTTAAATCTTAGATTGTCAAGGGATTTCTGTAGCGAAGAGAGAGTTTGAACATTAAATTTTGGAGACTGTCTTTAGCGATATGGTATCCACACGTTTTCGACCCCGAACGTGCCAAAACAGAAGTTGGAAAAAACTAAAATCCCGGGATCCTAAGAAAGTATTGACACCCCGTTAAAGTAATATTCTTGAAAGCCTGCAAAGAAATGGATGTAAAAATGTTCTTGCTTGCTTCGCTCGCAATAATGTGTTTGTTACAACAACGCGTGTTTGGCGCTTTACTGAGGTGGATGTGAATTTTTATGCTATAGCTCCATTGCAAGACATGAGCGATATTCTCCATATTCATGAGTAACATCACTTCTTAAAATATAGTACTTAGTGTTGGTATACTGCTTATTTTAAAGCAGGTGCATCATTTGTAACAAAAAGCTAAGGATAAAGTTACTTTCGGTGTAGGTATTACGATATAGTTTCAGGGCGCCAATGATATGATTTGGGGGGGGGGCGGATGACATGGTTTTTGTGGGGATGCGCCATTGACCTTGGGGGGATGGGCACCCCTGCGTATATTGCCCTTGCCCCTCAAATGCTGGCACCCAATCGCTGCTACTACAAACATTCAGATATATTTGTCAGTTGTACAAACCTTGTAAGCTAAGAAAAGTAACCCCCAAGGAGTAAGAAAACTCTTTGTCAAAACCTCCTACGATGAAAATACTATGCTCAGGAACATGCATTTAAATTACGAGAAACTTGACGATTGTCTACCATCGCACTTTCTATCATTGTCGCCGAATACATAAAATCAAGTATGTGCATTGTATTTGCAAAACAAGCTTAAACCTACTTCACATTTATTTCACTGTATTAACATGCATGAAAGAATGTGATTAGAATGTATGGCTGTACATGGGTAAACACTTCCTTGAAATAATTGTGTCCATCAGAGACAAAGCGAAAGGAAATGGAACAAGATGCGAGAATAATTAGAAAATAATAAAGAGGAAAACAAGGAGAGGGAAAAGAAGTAAGAGGAGAATCGGGAGTGTGAGAGAGAGGGGAATACATACGTCTTACGTACACATACAGAGTCTTACATTTATACTGCCCACCCTAATCTATTACTATGAAGCTTCTGCCCACCAGGTCGAAAATTTCTGGCGCCGCCCCTGGTATTCGCACAATTGCTAAGAAATTTGGCAACCATGTTTAATTGGGATTTCTACAATTCATTTTCTTTTAACGTAGAACTTACTTTTTCTGTTTTTTTTCGTAATAATAAGTATTAATTCAGTCTCCTCACAATTAAAAGTCACACTTATGAACGAATTTAAATTATCGGCCGTTTTATTAACTGCTAACTAGTAATACGTATAAAACAGAAAAAGTAAGTTCCATATCACTAAAACTCAACAATGGACACGTGTAAAATGGCGGTGTAATGTAAGCTTCTATTGTTGTAACAAATTTCAACTTCTTGCAGCTATTTGAACGGTTAGTCAGTCAACAGTTTGCTGTGGAATAGTGATGAGACAATCTTGTGCAGTCTTATCGAATTTTACATTTAATTTAATTACATATCGCAGGTAAGGGTCAAATAAAAATCATTGGTATCGTTTTATTAGTATTACAATTTTATGTATACAGCGGCGGCACCAGGATTTATCATATAGGGGTGCTGAGGGGATGCGGAATGAAATTCAGGGGGTGTGATGTTGAAAATGGCATCCGCAGGATTTTTTTAAATATATTTCCAGGGACTTTTATTTTACCAGTAGTATTGTTACTGTTGTTATATAAATCATAAAACTGAAATTGAATTAGAAATTATTTGGCGTTGGTGCCAAGTTCAGGCGTGAGCCCCTATTAAATCGAAACTAGATTCACCTTATATCCTTTCCATAAACATCTAACATTTTGTTTATATAATCGGTTCTTTCTTTATTTGTACTTTTTCACGATGCATAGATATCAGAGACCACTGATGAGTGTTCAATTTGTATACTTTGGGTAAAAAAGGAAATCGCCATCCAACCTGAAGTTCTGCTGTTTTGTAAATAACATAACGCGTACAAAAGTACGAAATCATGTAGTCAGTTTCATGTAATTATCAGACTGCTTTCCTAACATAGAAGTGTGGACAGGGGCGCCGACTTGTCAAAATTAATGGGGGGTGGCCTCTGATCCCTGAAATAAATTAATGAATGACTCACTGTCTCCCTTTTTAAGTTTTGGCCTCAGTGTTCGGAATCTCATAAAAGCCCATGAATTCCTCAAAAAATCAAAAAAAATTATTCACAGTTCTAAAGCAGAATATTAATTGTCCACTGATGGATATGTCACAAGTTTCGTCAACCATAACAGCAAAATATTCCCGACTTTTAATATCTGCTACCATGGAGCGCAAAACAGATATCCCTAATATATCAATGATCTCGTTCTGAATGTCATGTTAGAGCCATTTGTAGCCCGAACGTCCCATCCACTACCCTAGTTCATGCACATCGTCTTTTGAAACTCTTTTTAGTAAAATATTTAACAATACTCATAATTTCATACTTAGTATATAGTGATTGATTGATTAATTTGTTGTTTTAAGTCCACTTTATGCACAGTAAGGCTAATCGGGACTGGACCTATAGTTTAAAGTGGGATCCGAACCACTATGTGCCTCCACCGGGAACCGAACCCGGGACCCCTTGATTACAAGGCGACGACGCAACCACTGCACCATCGGGGAGGCCATACTTAGTATATAGTAAAATCTCATGTGTTTTGCTGTCTCTGGTCATAGCCCCCCGAAAGTTGATGGTTTAGCGGTCTCAGCCGCCCAAATTGATGGTCTAGAATATTTCAAATGTGTATATAAAGTTAAGTTCATCTGGCACAATTCAGAGTAAACTTTACAAGAGAAGCAAAATAATACATTAGATCCTCTTAAGCAAAATTATTAGGGGGCTCTGCCCACATCGTTAACTTTGTGGGGGCTCGAGTCCCCCCAAGCCCCATGGAGTCGGCGCCTATGCGTGTGGATAAACAACAACAACCGAACAACGAATAATAAAGCAACCATCTTCATACAAATCGCGTTCGATAATTTCCCGGGCACAACCCGATCCGATGATCTACTGAAAGAAACTAAAATTGTTGTTGCAGTGTGATTCTGAGAATAGAGGAAAACAAGTAAGCAGAAAATAAAACAGATTTTTATCAACAATGCCAAAAAAATGAAAATGTGAAACAACTCACACCGAGCTGTAGGCAATTATCGAAAACGCCACGGGAATAAACAAAAGTACAAACAATTCTTAACAACAATTGTGATGAAAGAAAGACAACAACCTCTGATATTTGTGTAGATTGTCGCCACTTATTTCTCTTTCAGCACCGATGGATTGCTTGTTGAATACAGTAACAGCGGTATCACTTCCATACCTAACATTCTACAGGGTGGCTCAATAAGTCACTTAACACCCCCAGTACAAGGCCACTGCAGTGCGCAACATGGAAATGGTGATGACCAATCGTTATCAGGCCAAGGGGGAACCACATTGACGCCACCCACACGGTCGGCGGCCATCTTGATGTCCGCCATCTTGAATTCAACTTCAGAATTTTAAAAGGGAAGGGGGTCGTGCGACATATCAAAATGAGCTAGAATTTCACGAGAAATGCAATGGTGAAGGTTTTTTCGACGTATCTTTAACCAGTAAAAAGTTATGACTGAATTCTTGTACCAATTTGCTCTTTTTCGAGGTGTTAGAAAAATGCCTTAAAATTTGTTTAGCGCATCGGTAATGCATCGAGATCAAAGTGACGTCTATGGAGAGATGTTCGCATGCCATTGCACATTATTTTAATCGGATACATCCATGAAGAGCTGTGCATTATGAATGGTTGTCGCGAACAATTTACAGTGTGACGCTTCCATTGAATTAAAAGTCCTTCACAGTGACAAGGCTAATGTTTATGTTCATAAGGAAGTTTATAAACAGAATATGTGACCCTTGTCATCTGATATCTAACTTTGGACAAAAACAGGTTCATAACGTTCCCATAAGTGTTCTGGTGTTCTTCCCTATTGAAAAAACTCTGTAAAAAGTACCTTCTTCCATAAGCAAGGATGAAAACAACTGTTTATTTAACAAATCCAAGTAGCCCTAAGCATTTAAGGTTCCGTTGATGGAAAATTGACTAACCAATCGTGTTCCACACAGCACGCCACACCATTAACTTACCAACACTAACCATTCAGCTTTGATCTGTCAAAAATGGGTTATCAGATAAAAATCATCTAATATTCTGTTTATAAACTTCCTTATGAACATAAACATTAGCCTTGTCACTGTGAAGGACTTCAAGCGTCACACTGTAAATTGTTCGCGACAACCATTCATAATGCACAGCTCTTCATGGATGTATCCGATTAAAATAATGTGCAATGGCATGCGAACGTCTCTCCATTGACGTCACTTTGATCTCGATGCATAACCGATGCGCTAAACAAATTTTAAGGCATTTTTCTAACACCTCGAAAAGGAGCAAATTGGTACAAGAATTCAGTCATAACTTTTTACTGGTTAAAGATACGTCGAAAAAACCTTCACCATTGCATTTCTCGTGAAATTCTAGCTCATTTTGATATATCGCACGACCCCCTTCCCATTTAAAATTCTGAAGTTGAATTCAAGATGGCGGACATCAAGATGGCCGCCGACCGTGTGGGTGGCGTCAATGTGGTTCCCCCTTGGCCTGATATCGATTGGTCATCACCATTTCCATGTTGCGCGCTGCAGTGGCCTTGTACTGGGGGTGTTAAGTGACTTATTGAGCCACCCTGTACACTCAAAGCAACGTCATTGTTTTAAAAGCATAACGTAAAATAACATTTCATTTTGTTGAAGATCAGTTTTGAGAAGGGGGTGCGGAAGAAAATTAAGCGCGCCCCCTAGCGCCGTCCCTGGATGTATATGACATTCCCCCGTGAAGTTCGATATCCCACCCACGGAAGAAAGTGGCTGGATTGATCACTGTAGAGAGCTGGAGAGGGTTAGAAATTAACTAGCATAGGTAAAGAAACTGGGTCACGTGACACCACCATCGAAGAGGACATATGCAGCGCGTGGTTCGACATTTTTTCTGTACAACGCCCTACGGGGCCTCTCGCGTGACGTTCGGACGATGCGAAACAACACCTCGGGATGGTGTAGAATCCGTTGTAAGCGTCCTATCTTATAACGGCACGAGCACTTCTACCTCGCACGTGTAAACATGTGCGACAATCGATGTTCGAAAGGCGTTATTACACACTCCACTTACGTCGGCTTCTTTAGAAGTCCAAGGAAGCCCGCTTCGGGCTACAGAAGTGCGATCAAGGCGAGTTTGGAAAGACATTAGACTCTGAGAAGAAAGGAGGTCATTGAAACACGACAATAAAACCTTTCTTCAAGCTTAATTTCACGAAAGTGGACAAAAGCCAACATGTACAAAAAACTTGGAGAAAATGTCAAGTTCGACGTGCACATTACCATATCTTATTGTCCCCAGTGTGGGAGATCGCCAAATACATATCAATTAATTCCTCCCATTCTGAGCATATGCGTGTGTTTAAGGCACGGACGTATAGCGAAAAGGCATTGCGGTGCCTGACAGATTGCAAGAATATTTTTTTTGGAAAAGGGGCTGGGCGGGGATAGGAGGAGACACGCAAGGAAGTATCTTTTATTGCCGTTCCTCCTAGAACACCAATTGCCACATGGTACACACACTGCTACATGCCGGCGTATTTAATTGTCGCCCACCCTGCAGGATTGCCAGTAGCACTGATTTTGTCGTGACGGTATATATATTTTTTTGTGTATTTCCGCGTGTTATAAACCAAGGCGATTCCGACACATGTTTTCTGTTATGGTTCCATCTAAGTACATACCATTAGAAAAGTTGTACAGGATAAAATAATTGATTTTGATCTAGAATTCCATAAAGAAAAGTTGCTATTAATCTACGAGCTGTTTCGGTGACTGGCCGGCGGTGGTGTATTGAATGTTCTGAACTGTCTTATCAAGACTGGTTACACTGCTAGAAATAACGATAAGATATACAATACTCTACAGTTAAAATTTAACAGTGTGCCTGTTAATTTACAAAAAGAGACGCAACCGTTTTTATTGAAATTTGAATATTTTGTCATAATTGAAGGCAGAAATTACAGTCGCATGCATCATATTTTTAAACAACTGAATCATTAAAATTATATTAATTAGTTGATCTAGGTTTTTATGATCTAAAAATCACCAAAATATGCAAAATAAAATATGCTCTTATTACCTAAAAATTTTAAAAATATGCACTATAATTTTAAAAATATGCCCTTATACGGTAACTGGACTGTTTCAAACATTAATATCTAAATGCTGAGATATTTTCACTTACGTATTATTTTTATTTCACTTTATAGACCCTGAGTTGCAATCAATATATGGCTAGATAAGTAACTCCGCTAGATAGGCAACGGCCGCGGGTGAAGCCACTCGTGCGCGCAGCCATGTGCGGCAGGAAGAGCAAGACCGACATTGGCAGCTAAGCTTACGAATGTTAATTTCGAGTTTTTTTTTACAGTTTTTGTGTTGGGAAAAATGTTCTAACGATGAAAAATGAGTTCGTAACACATTGTGAGTTGCTTTTATGCAATAAAATTCATCCACTGCTATTAAATTAATGGAAAGTCAGGCAAAAATACCTCGCGTTCCATGTAAAGTGTCGATTTCTTTGAACCCCTGGTTTAATGCAACATAAACAAGGTTCCGGACCCCCCAAAATACTTATCGAGTACTAATAATAATGTAAATGTGCTTATTTACCACTTGTTTATTTATTTCCAACGAACTTACTGGAAGGCAAGGATTATATCGCGATCAAACGGCTTTTTATGGCAGTACCAAAGAAGATTTATGCACACTGCTATTTATAATAATGTGCATTTATTCACGAACTTTACATTTCGTTAATTGGATCTAACATAGGTTTATTTTGCTTTTCAATTAATATTCCATTCTGTATCTTCTTTAAAGAATTATATCATTCTTTATTTTATTGTTGCTTGCCAGAGAAGTTGCTATTACATGATCGTAACTATGCGCTCGCTAGATATTGAATACAAGCTGTTACATATCTATTCTTAAATCTATTCTTTTTATCTATTCTTGTAATAATAACAATAGAATATTAATTTATTTACACATAATTATGAGTAAACCTATAACCAATATTAACGTATAATTTTATATATTATTGTTATTATTATTTCTGAATCTTTGGTTCAGACTAGGGCCTCCCCGATGGCGCAATGGTAGCGTCGTCGCCTTGTAATTAAGGGGCCCCTCTTTCGATACCCGGAGGAGGCACATAGTGGTTCGGATCCCACTTTAAACAGTAGGTGCAGTCCCAATTAGCCTTACTGTGCATAAAGTGGACTTAATACACGAACTCAACTTGGTTCAGATCCTCAGCCTCCGAAATATATTTCTGGATACGTGCCTGAACATAAAATATACCATTCAGTTCGTTTAATTTAACCGAATACGTGGCCAGTTCAGGAGTCCCACAGGGGTCGAACCTAGGTCCCTTGCTATATTTAATTTTCATAAACGATTTGCCTGAACTACTCACAAAATCTGAGACATTAATCTTTGCTGATGATGTTAAAATATACAAAAATATCGAAAACGCTGATGACTGTACAATATTACATGAAGAGCTGAATAACTTGCTTCAGTGGTGTGAAATCAATAAAGTCAGCCTAAACCTAAACAAATGTAAACTTGTATCATTCACCCACAACAGACACCCTATTCAACATTCATACACTATTTCTAATGTGTTAGTACAAAGTGAGAATATCGTTACAGACCTAGGGGTTACTTTTGACCAAAAGTTAACATTCCAATCACATATTGCCCGCATTTTAAGCGAAGCTCACAGAAATTTGGGACTTGTAATGAGAATGGGTAATCAATTTAGAAAAAAGGAAACATTTATCTTGCTGTATTATACGCTCGTCAGACCTAAACTCGAATATGCTTCTCTTGTTTGGAACCCGCAACTCAAGAAAGATATCGAAAAATTAGAAAAGCTTCAAAATAAATTTCTCAGATATCTACTATTTAAACTTGAGGTACATATCAAAAACTCACTCCTAGCAACATATTACGCGAAATCTTTAATATTCCGTCACTCGACGAAAGGAGGCAAACAAGTCAAATAACTTTTCTCTCCAAGCTTATCAATGGTAAAATAGATTCTTTTAATCTGTTGTCGAATTTAAATTTTTATGTGCCAAACTGTATGTTAAGGCCCAGAACTGATCTCTTTCAAATCCCCCTTGGAAGAACCAAAATGACCGAAGCTGAACCCATGAGGAGAATGTCCAAGTTATTTAATTCAGTTTCTAAGAATAATCCAAGCGTAGACCTATTTAAATGTAATTGTAACATTAGATCTTTTTGCTGAATTTCTGTATGTTTTGTTTTGTTTTGTTCATTCAATTTTGGTTTTCATTCAGCTTGTAAGGTTATATCCAATAGTTTAGCGTCATTTATTGTTGTTTTGTCTTTGTGTTCCCTTTGCTTCTATAATCTAATAGTTTATTTCTCACAATTATTCTTAAAAGCAAAATGTATATTGCATCATTCATATTTCTTGTTAATTTTCTTAGTTATGTTCCTGTTTATGTAATGGTGTCATCCCACACTGTAATTGGGCATGCGCCTGTTGTATTTAATTAAAATAAATAAATAAATAAATAAATAATAATAGAAACGTTTCTAATTTAACGGGTTTTGTTCATCTAAAATTCTTTGAAATTGCACAAAATACATGTTAATTTGAAAAACGTTACCACATTTATTCCTCTTAAAAGAGAATTAATTACCAAAGTTGCATTTTGTTTGATAAGTTAACCGACTATTCCAGCTGCTATCAAACTGCGTACCAGTTATGAAAGAAATTTGTCGCCATGAAAAAATCCCATGCCATGATTTAAAAAGAAATGCTTATCTTCCTTACCTTTTTATATAAGAAGTTAACAGATAATTCAGGGGGTTTTCAAACTGGGTTGAGGCTGCACACAAAAAACCTCGATCTCGAGTGAAGTATGTTGGGAAATATTAATTACATGTACGTGGTTTGTCCCCAGAGGCAGCAACTTCATGTAAATACTTGGGAAAGGGGGGGGTGGAAGCAAGATTGACAATATTTTTTACACGTAATGTATATAGTTCTTGAGGAATTGAGGGGGGCAGAAAGTGCCTCACCCTCCTAAGTCAGCGCCTATGCTTGTCCCACAAATAATATAACATTTTAAAAATATGTAGAGCGAAACACGAACTGGCTTCCTTTCACGCATTCTCACATTTCTAGAAACGTATACATAAAATAGTTACGTATTTCACAGTAGAAATGTAGGTACACAGTTGATAAATACATATCTATGAAAAGACACGTCCGACCCTGGCTTTTCCAGGGTTATGCATTTATATGCACTGCAAGAAATAACCATAATTACGGCTACCGCGCATACAGCCAACGGATTCTTGCCGTACACGGAGCCCTCCTGTGTGGCTCACTCGTCCGCGGCGAGTCGGCTATCTACCTATTTATATATCATTGGTTGCAATGAAGAATGAATACTTTCTGTGAATTTTCAAATACAAATGAAGATGATTTTACTGCAGTCCAAAAAAAAAATACGAAATCCACTTTTAAAATGACTGTATATTTCTTGAAAAAGCAATAATATGCTGAATATGACCGAAAATCCATCATGCTCTACCACGCAGTAATGGCCAAATATGCCAAAATCTTAAAAAGCACCTTAATTAGTTTCTTCATAATATGAATTTCTATATGTTTAGGGAGAGCACTTACAAAAAAAATATGCTAAGTAATGAATGTCGTAGGCTATTAATTACATTTACTATGTAATGACCGTTAATAATTTGAAAACTGTCAAGTAATTTTTACGGTAGTTCCACGACAGCGAGAGTTGACGGTCTTGGAACGTCACATCTCCGGTCAATTTTTTAGTGTAAGAGGCACGAAACATATTGAATTCCCTTGAAATTTAATTTATATTATAATTCGAGGACCATCGTCTCAGTTGAATTTTATATTGTATTCGAAATACCACCCTCGAAATTGAATTTGTTATATTTCGTGAAACCACTCAATCAATTGAATTTGAACGTCGTTGCCTTGTAATCAAGGGGTCCCGGGTTCGATTCCCGACGGAGGCACAGTTCGGATCCTACTTTAAACTGCAGGTCCAGTCGCGATTAGTCTTTCTGTGAATAAAGTCTACTTAAAACAATAATTCAAGAATTGAATTTAAGTTATATTTTGAGGACTACCACTAAATCTAACATAAATTCAGAAGACATTTATAAGATTTCTGTACTATCATTTCAAATTGTATAGGATCCATTATGAATACTTCAACGTATTTGAAAGATTGTGGTTGATGGTATTAAGCGATAAGCTGTATACAATAATAACAGTATATCGTCTGTGTTTGTGTATTCTTCCAATCCACAGGGGATTTGCAATACCAAATCACAGCATAAGAACAAATCATCCACTAAGATTGTTGACACCTAATAGAAAGAATACATTATTAAATAGCTACAGTATATTGGTAAATGTAATGAACAATTGTATATTTTGCAGAAGTTTTTAATCCATCTGGGATACCAGAATCTTTGTATTTTGATTTTATTCTGTGTTCATCATTTAAGAACAAAATATACCAATGATAATATTTTTATGATAATATCCTGGCAACACTGATCTTTAAACGTCGGGCCTGGAACCCCACTGTTTTCCTTTGAGGCTACCTCAGGTATATAAAAATGTATCAGATAGTGGATTGCACTCGTCCTCTCCAAGCTTGTCGCGGTCCAAAATGCACCAGCACCACGATAGTGGTACATGTTTATGGCACCCTTTGAAGCACTGGCACCGCCACGGTCGCACCATTGTTGTCTGCCTGGTGGAATTGTCTTCGTGCATTGTTGCACGTGTATTATGATAATGATGTGAATATGTTGTACATCTGCTTTCCCCAGCGTGCGGAAAATCGAGACAAACCTCGAAATGTTATCCGTTGTGTCGGATATTATGCTCTTGTGCTGCGAATAATTTCGAAGGCAACAGAGAAAAAAACATCAAAAGAGCATTTTAAATATTGTACTTCAGCATGAATCCACAGGGTAATTTAGAAAATATAGCTAGAGGTAGGTTTTTTACGATGAGGGCAAAGTACCTTCACTCAAACCAATTTAGTATGTGTGCGTGTACACCACGAAAGGTTAAGTTCAACGTTATGTTATTATTATTTTTTTTTAAATTGTTTTCACTCTGAGAAAACTTAATTAATTTCTGGAAACACTCACTATCTCTCTGTTTGATTAATACTCAGTATGCGGAAGTACTTTTGTCGTTCCATCTGAATACCAAGTTTCGATACCCGGGATGAGTGATCTCTAACGATGATTTTCCGATAATGTCCCTGCATGAGCAGTTCTCACAATCCTGCCGAAATGTGATGGTGCACCGTCTTGCTGGAAAAAAAAGTTTTCAGTTGGTGCTTTAATGTCAATTGAATTTGTGTTAATGGTGTGTGAAGTTATAAACAATCTTTGTGAAGACCTTGTATTTGTTTTTCACATTCAGCTACTTTTTTAACCATTAATAGATCTTCTCTTTTATTGGCACACTTTTTTTCTGTTATATATTCTAGAATCTCTCTTCTGTAGTCACGTTAATTTCTTCTTTAATAGCAAATTTATCTTTCCTCAAGAACATTTTATTTTTCTAAATTGGCCAGGACCATAAAGACTTCATTTTAGCCAAAAAAATATTTCCCTCACGTATTTTCTTGTACTCCAAGTTTATTGTTTACTAACAATTTCTTTTAGAGCATTATATTCCAGACATTGCCCGCTCTTCACTTCTTAGCCATGTTTACCCTTTCCATCAGTACAACTTATGAAGGAAAGTGGTCCACGCGTCCACTGCCTTCCAGGCTTTTAAACCTTTTCAGAGTCAACACACGTATACAGGAACGCCGAACCTCGGTGCTGACTTCACTTCGCAAGCCGGAGATGAGGGCGGATCGGGTGCTTACTTCACTTCACGGCAAACATGGAAGCGGAACAGGTTAGGGGCAAGCTGCGGATGGAGAACACATCCGTACATCTTCCGAGCTTCGAGGAACGGCGCGAGCGGGGGGAGGGGGAGGGGAAGGGAGGGGAAGAGGAGCAGCCGGTGGTTCCTCTCAATCCTGGGGGCCAAAAAAGAGTGAACAAGCAGAATTTTAAATCTCCCAGCGGACCCAGAAGAAATATCTCAGCACTTCTCTCTTCACAGAGAACCCCAACTTGATGCTGTAAGAGGACGAGAAGGAGTGAGGTCCGCAGAGGATGGTTTGTTCGTTCTACACGCATGCGCATTTCGTATAAGTTCTATGCTTCATTTTATCTTCAATGAATATATTATTCTTTTCACTTCTGCCGTCGGGAGAGCGTTCTGGAATTCTTCACGAAGCAGATCGTTCCTCCTCTTCTTTTTTTTTTTTATCGACAACCCTCTGTCCTATATTGTACTAAAGTTATTTATTACTCACCCCTAAAGGACCTTTCTCTTTTGAAATACTTGTAAAATGGGAATGTACTGGGGAGAGTGAAATTTCGAGGAAAGAAACAGTTTCAGAATACATGTCGCTAACCGAACAAGTAAGTGTATCGTAATTTGTCTCCCAATTGAGCATAAGAAGGGTTTATATTATTTTTTCACCATACTTTACGCTGATCTCCGTGGCAGAATGTCCTGGGTTCAAATCCCGGCATGGGTATGGGTGTTCTTTGGGAGTGTCCGTTCATAAATTTGATCATATCATCACCCACCCTTATCGTCACGATTGACCAATAGAGGCTAATCAAGTCGAGGCCATAAAGAAGTTTTCTATTAAGAGCCACGGAGACTTCTGGAGACTTACAATCCAGAGGTGTCCGTGACTCTACATATGCAAAGAGCTACTGTGTTGGTAGGGCGTCTGTTTGGCACGCGGGAGACCCGAGTTCGTCTCCTGGAGGGAGTCATCTCCAGCGGAACATGCCTCATGAAGGGATCCCCGGTTCAATAGTACTAGGTGTATCAAAAAGTAAGGTGAATTTTCGATTTATTGAAAAAGGTGCATAGAAAAAAATATGAAACTGTAGTATGTTTGACACATGGTATCACACAAAAATTCGACATAGGAACCACTGCCTTCGTGGGCATATCGTGTGAGGTGGTTCAGGGAAATGCCCATTCGGTGATGTTTTTGGTCCTCACTCAGATTTTTGGGCACCCAGCGCGCGCGCACTTTCCTGAAGCCAAGTTGGTCTCATGACGATACTCCTCACTTAACCATATGAGATGTTCAATGCATCAGCAATGTCATGCAACCTGATTCTTCTGTCTTCACGAATCAACGCATCCACGTCTCACACATTGCTATTTGTGATGGACGTTCTGGTCTGCCACTTCTGTCATCATCTGTCGCACTACTTCTACCACTTGCAAATGAGTTACACCACACATACACTTGTTTCTGCAACATAACACACTCTCCATAGACCTCCAACAATTCTCGATGAATTTGAGATGGTTTCTTTCCCTTGACCCATAAAAAAAAATAATAATAACACTGCGCATCTCCTTCTTGGAGTAATGTTCAAGTCGTTGCGCCATCTTTGAATTACTCTAGGTACCAGACGGATTGACGTAGAAGACTGTAATTGTCGTCAGACTTGCATCACCTTGGTATCTGATACATGCAAAAAATGTAATTAGCTACACAAAAAACTCTGGGTTTTACAGACAAATTCACCTTACTTTTTGATACAACCTTGTACATAGCGATTCGGATCCCACTTTAAACTGTACGACTAGCCTGTTCAGAAAGTGGGCTTAAAGCAAATTTCAGGAGGACATTTTTCTGACAATGCACAAGCGTCTCTCAGGCTCACCCAGCCTCTACTCATTCGAAACCTGGTGGCAACCGAGTGTTAGATAATAGTCAAGATCGAGAATGTCTGGGATCTTACTTCTGCACTCCCTTTGCCCCTTTGAGGTACAGTGTAATGCGTAGGGCGTGGAGAACGTCCTCGATGTTGTAGTGGTAATCGAAAAGTTCAGGATTAGATCCGTGGATGCACATCCCACGGTGACAGTGGAGCTGCAACGGGTGAGGGGGGTAAAATTTTTGAAGGGGGTACAGTACCTCCTAAATCCCTGATCCAAGCTGTACCCCTCTCTTGTAATTTGACAGGAGCGAGGTGATGCTGTTCAAAGAAACTATTTTTTGGTAGCTAAACACAAAAGAGGTGTATAAAGTATTTTTGAGACACTATATTGTTTATTGAAAAAATAGCCAAACGCTAGATACACTAGTTATTTATTAGCTATCATGAACCCAAATGTTAAGACGCAAAGAAATTGACAAGAATAAGAAATGGTTGTTAAACAAGTGAAAATTGACAGATTTAAGAAACAGGCTCCCAGTACCGGACAGCAAACATGAAGTCATTAGTATCAAGACTAAGAAACATACAAAGCAAGCAAATTGTGTTTTATGATAAAATCACTCCTGGCAATAGTCACAAATACGAAAGGATTTATGTTCAGTATCAGCACAGTCAACATGGGCCCACCCGTCACACTTAAGACACTGAACCCAGTCCTCATCAAAAGTGTCTTGGTAAATGCTGTATGTAGTTTCATTTGTAGTAGCAACGTTTTCATCACTATGTAACTGTAGTGTCCGTTGAACTCCATTTTAGACCTGTTGTCCTGTTGCTGCGAAAACTTTGCTTTCTAGTTGCTATGTTGGCACTTGGGTTTGTTCTATTTTGTTCACTCTTTGCATGTATGTGTGTGTTCTCCTCGTTTCAGAATTTGCTTCCTTCTGTTTGGCCTCGGCTGCCTTAATTTCAAGATTTGTTTTGTACGGAATTGACGTCAAAATTTCACTTGTTTCACACCGTATATTTCTTCAGCTTTCTCTTAGAATTGGATGAAAGTGGGGAAATTTCATTAATGACATGTTGCACGTGGGACGAGGTTGTTGGAGTGATTGGGTTCGTCTGAGGTGCTGCGCCTAAATGAAGTAGGGATATCGTGATTGGTTTGTGTTGTCACATGAGATGATTGTCCATCATTAACAGAACCTTCTCTCTCAAGTTGAAGATGATCTTAAGTAGACACTGTGTACGGTCCAGATGCAGACTCTGCAGGAACCTCAGGTAGGCCTATGCAGTCAGGAAGTTCACGTGTTGAGCAGAGGAACTCTAAATAGGAGAAGACATTCCGATTGAAAGGAAATAGTCCTGTGGATGAACTTACTTCTTGAGTGTGAATACTTCTGGACAAAACACATGTAGGGACAGCCTGTAGAACACCTAACTGTTTTAGTCTGTCTCCCAGTGTACTTTTCGGGACCGAGAACTGATTAGCAGCGTTCTTAATCGACAATACATTTGTCCTCACTATCTCTATTGCATTTTCATGTCTTATTTAGTCCACTTCCCTTTCCCTTTTCATTCTAAATGTGATATTCCAACTGATGAAAGAAAAACGCCCAATTACTCAATTGCAAGACGAATGGTCTTTCCTTGCTTTGGTCCGGTACTGGGAGCAGACTTACCGTCCGGTATTGCGCCACATACATGTGTTACAAAATTCGCTCACGCACGACGCACAGTTAACACGATATCAAAGGTTATTAATGGTTTTCCATCTTACTTAATCATAAATGTATAAATACCTATTACGATTCATGAAACTCACCCTTCAGGGGAGATTGGTGTGCTGCAAATTATCTTCCGTTTTTCACTTTCTTCCTACAACGTGCAGAAGTCGCAAAAAAAATGGCCTGCTGTGACGTAATATGTGACTTCGATTACTCCAACTCCACCAGTAGCATCTCACATTTTTATTGCTGTACGTGTATGAAATCTAGCGGGTATACAGAGAGACAGTTACTGTCCGGTACTGTGCATCTTTCCCCTATTTATTTACAAAATTACATCCACTGTAAATCTATTGTACGAGTAGTATGTACATTATAGTACCAGTTAGTTTACTTGTTCTGCACTCGGGTATAACTTTTCTAAGGACATGAAAATGAGTTTAAAATGAGTGTAAAATGGTTGATTATGATAAAGTTTGGTTTTAGGAAATTAATCTTCAGCTACTGCTCTATGTAGTGGGGTACACAATTCTAAAGAAGTAATGAATTGGCAAATAAGATATAAATATACTTCAGAAGATTAGCACTGAGTCTCACTATCAATTATTTCAAAGCGAATATTCAGAAACTACATACTTCCTCTACAAATATTAGTTGCATTTTATCGAAATTATGCGGGAAAGTTTGAAAATTGAAATTTTTGTGCAACAAGTGTCAGGAAATATATTTGAAATCTGAATGAGTAAATTAAAAGGTTTTTTTTTTTATATATATATCAGAAAAGAAGTAGGAAATCATGGCAAAATTTTAATATACTGTAAAAATATATTATCAAGTCGTCAACGATTCAACGTTCAAAGTTAACAACTAAATATAACTCTGCCTAATTCTGATAATTTAGGGATATGGTGATTCGACGTTCTTCTACAGAATTACGGTGAAATGTCCGAGAAATAAGTGACTGTTCCTGCATTTTAATACAATTCTTTGATGCCAGAAAGTCGTTAGGCTTTGCCGGTTTTCTGCAGCAACCAATAATGGACAAAATCAAATGCGACTCACTCATCACAGAGACCAAGGACGGTAACGGGACCATGAAATTTTGTTTTCTAATTTTCATAAAACCGTAAGAAGTAAATAACTATTTAATAACAAAAGTTCAAGTCACTTCGGTCAGAATTTTCATTCTTTTTTTATCTCTTTGATGCAATATCAACAAAATGTAATGTAATTGTGGATTTTTACTACTTGCAAAACCGAAAAATTGAATAATAAATTAATAATATATTAACCGAGAATAAATAATAATAAATTTCTATATTAAGAGGGTGATGTTCGTTCAACCTACCAGTTGCTCTGCCACCTAACCCTTTAAATATTCCGTCATTATGAGTAGAAGTAATTTTTTCCTCATTTTGCGCATAAAAAGGCACTGAAAATGCTATGTAATTTTAGGAAATAAATAATTTGCAGATATTTCTATGATCGTACACAGCCAATTTGGAATAATAAAACGCAATAGAATGAAACGACAGACTGAAATACTCAAATCGATGTATGTCTTATTTAGTATTCAGCAGTGTTTTTTTTCTTAATTTTATCAGGGGATTTTAGGAAAAGTACAATCAACCTATCCATAGAGATTACGTTGAAAATAAATATCGTGCCGATACAAGTTTCGGATTCTCTGTTTCGCCTCGAATTTACACAACTATGCGAGTTATTCAGACATATAAAGCGGATATCTACCTGCAAAATTTTGCAAAGTTAATCAGTTCGTCAACAGTTGTAAGCATGTGATCCCTGGTTTCATATATTCAGGATAAAATTCCGCATTTGGAGGGTTCACAGCATCGAAATGAGGCATCAAGCAGAGACACGCTATTAAGAAAAGTTACTTGCTTTAATGACCTCTGTACGTTGTGAGACATAATGTGTACATTGCTCATACTATATATTTCATGGATTGAGACGAGATATAGAGCCTCTTCGCCCCTCAAGCGGTCTTTAGATCGATCCCCAAAAGAGGCGCATGCACAATGTTTCCAATTCCAGTTTAAACCTAGATCCTGTCCTGATTAGGCTATCTGAACATAAACTGGACCTAAAATAAACTTTTGACAATTTTTTGAGTCGAGACCTAGACGAGAATGAGAACAAAACATTTTCAACACGTTTTAACCATAAAATTCTAAAATTCTAAATAAATATATAGTTTAAATAAAAACTATTCATGCGAATTTTGCGTTATGAAACAGGAGACATATGCTTGCTATTCTAAAATGGTATTTCCCATGCTCCCATATAGGCCTATATACACACACACACACACACCCATGTGTGCATGTATGTGGAGCTCTAATGTTGTAAGCCCCAAATGAAAAACGTTCCTGCGCCACTGCACAGTGATTCAGAATCCATTTTTAACAGTAAACCAATCATTACACTACACAACAAAAATTTGTTTATGTGAATGTTTTAACATATTCTGAATGATTTTGACCTGCTAAACACGAATCTGAAATTAATTTTTCACAAATGTCGATTTTTCAAAAGTTACGTTGCAAAATAACTTTTCCGCAAGAGTATCTTCACAGAAGCAAGCTGTAGATACCTTACACGGCAACTACATGACAGTATTACATAAGGTCTACTTACATCATCAGCAATATATTTATTACATAAATATGTAGTCCCTGCAGTTTGGAAATAATGTTATATCTTAAATGCACGTTTATGTAATTCTTTCTGTACATATTTATATGCAAATTTAATTTCCACGGAAGGAAAATTAGTAGTTCCTACATAGTAACTCTTGGCGAGGAAGTGAAAATTACGGTATGTGTATAGTGTTGATGCCATTCGTTGTATTCAGTGCGTTGGTTTTGCAGTGCTGCGCGTGAATGTGTTCAAGTAACAATGTCTACAGGTAGACATTGTAAAATGTCACCGGATTCTTTCTGCTATGTTTGCGGGTACTATATAAGTCCGAAGCAAGTGAAACATGCCATTGTGCCCCATACAAAGTTCTGCACTGCATATGAAGCATACTTTGGAGTGCCGGTAGGAGATCAAGACAAACATTGGGCTCCTCATGTGTGTTGCAGTACTTGGTTGCGAGGAACAAGAAAGAGCATGCCTTTTGCAGTCCCCCGAATTTGGAGAGAACCTACAAATAATCATACTGATTGTTACTTTTGTGCAATAGACATGAGACACTTCAAAAGCATAAAGAAGAGATCAAGGTTACAGTATCCCAGTTTACCTTCATCCATTGTTCCAGTTCCACACTGTGACGAACTTCCTATTCCAAAGCCACCTGAGCCATCATCATCGGAAGAAGTGACGGAGACCAGAGGTGATCAGGATATTAGTTTTGCTGCTGAAAATACAGGTAAGGAACCACACTTACTCAACCAACAAGAACTTAATGACTTAATCAGAGATCTAGATATACCAAAACTCGCCATTGCAACAGTGGAACTTTCTCCTTCGGTCGTGTAAAGTAACAAAGTACAGACTCAGACAAAAGACTATTCTTAGTTTCTTTACAATGAATGAAAATCTCTGCTATTGTCATGATATGAGTGGTCTTTTTGAAGCTATCGGCTTCCCTCATCATCCACCAGAGTGGCGTCTGTTCATAGACAGCTCCGCTCGGAGTTTAAAAGGTGTTCTGCTGCACAATGGGAATGTGAATCCTTCTGTACCAGTCGCGTTCTCAAGCCACATGAAAGAAGATTATGAAAATGTCAAGAAGCTGTTGGTAAAGATGAATACAGAACTTATGAATGGGATGTATGTGGAGACTTTAATATAATTTGGTTTCTTTTTGGGTTTACTGAGTGGCTATACGAAATATTCTTGCTTTCTCTGTCTTTGGTAGCAGAGCTACTGACCATCACCATTATACAAGGGAAGTCTGGTCAGAAAGGAAGGAGCTTCTTCCAGGTACACACAACGTTATTCACAAACCTCTCGTTCAAAGGCAGAAAGTCTTTCTACCACCACTCCACATAAAATTGGGTCTCGTTAAACAGTTTATAAAAGCACTGGACCCTAACTCTGTTGCTTTTCATTACATCAAATAAATGTTTCCTCATTTATCTGATGCAAAAGTCACAGCTGGTGTATTTACTGGACCACAAATTCGTGTGATGCTTCAGTCTGAAGAACTTCAAAAAACAATGACAGTTCAGGAAAGGGAAGTTTGGGAGGCTTTCAGGGGAGTGGTGAAAGGGTTTCTTGGCAAGCACAGGAGTGAAAACTACAAGGAATTATTGGATTCTTTGATTCATCAGTATAAGCTTCTGGGTTGTAGAATGTCATTAAAATTGCATTTCTTGTTTTCTCATTTGGACTTCTTTCGTCCGAATTTAACAGATGTCAGTGAGGAACATGGTGAATGTTTTCAACAAGAAATTCAGAAAATTGAGCGAAGGTATCAAGGACGCTGGGACACCGCAATGATGGGCGATTATATTGCGACATTAGTTCGTGATGAAGCATCGCCTCCTCATAAGCGACAAAGCACTTCTACTCACGTTTAATATATATAGCCTACATACTATATATATGTTCTATATTAATTGTAAACTTGTGCTGTTATAATTCTTATTTCATATTATGTTTATGTAGTAAATTTAGCGGGTAAAATTGCATAAAGTATTTTCAAACTGAAAAGCCTGAGAATTTTTTTTTCATTTCATGTAGACTTCTCAAGAAACTTTCATCATTGATCCAAACATTGGGTAAATGAGTGAGTGAGCATGTGTTTATATTAAGGACGGTTTTTAAAAATGATATTGAAGAGATCGTAATGTAGGAATATGTAGCAGTGTCGAGTTGCTGTTAACCTAAATTCTTGGAGTGAATGTAACAATTTTTCCCACAGAGGGACTTTTTGGAATATTCCTATTCGGTAGTTGTAGTAGGTATCGACCTAATTCTGGGTGGTTAGGTTTCCAGTGGTCCATCACATTTTTAACTTCCATCATAATTATGTTCATTCACATGTAGAGAGCAGGGCACTGTATATTTACTAAAGAGTTATGTAAAAATCCACTATTTCGGGAAAAAATTCCTCACGTGGGAAATTTCGACATTACAGGAAAATGTACATCATTAGTAACACCAAATGAAATAAAAACACCATAAAAATCAAATAAACAAAAAGTCGCCCAAAATTTGTTGCGTAGTGTTATTAACCTATCCGAGTATAAAGTGTACTTATCGCACTTTTAGTTGATAGAAGAAATGTTAATGAGCATCAACTATTTGTGTTTGGACTGTTATAAGAAAGGATAATGAACATCAAAACTTTGTCTTGGGACTCATGGAAGAAAAGTTATTAAACATCAAAACTTTGTTTTTGGACTGCTAGAAGGAAGAATAATGAACATCAAAACTTTGTCTTGAGACTGATGAAAGAAAAGTTAATGAACATCATAACTTTGTTTTAATGCTGATAGAATAATGAATATCAAAACTTTGTCTTGTGACTGATGTAAGAAAAGTTAATGAACAACAAAACTTTGTAGGGACTGATAAAAGGAAGTGTAATGAACACAAAGGGTATTTTGTTCGAAATGCTAGAAGAGTGGGTTATGAACATCAAAATTTTGTGTTGGAACTGATAGAAGAAAGGTAAATGAACACTTCAGCTTTGAGTTACATTTAATGCAATAAAGGATAATGAATACTCAGCCCTCGCGTTGAAATTGATAGATTAATGAACGCTAGGACTCTGTTGGAACTGATAGAAAAAGGTTAGAATTGTCCAGTGCTGTTGAATATATTGTTCCCATGTGGATTAGCTACTAATTTTTTCACACATTTTTTTTCTATGTGAAACTCCATGTAGTTCTTAGAAGGATGTCAACATACTTATGTAGATTAACATTCGAGTCATGTGCAACAGCAGGTGTCGGGATATGTGGAGGAAAAACACAGGGTGCGAAAACGCATTCGACTTTAAAGACCTTAGGGATCATTCAAACGGACACTTCCTAAAGGAAAGCTCAACACATCGCGAAGTATGTTTGCTTGTACGGTAGCTACTTAGCAGGCATTTGCGAAGTGTTCTACAATGGCTGGGAGGAGAAGGGATGTACAAAAAGTAACTGAAGTGTGTCAATGTCCAAAGGACCTGCTGCGCGACTAGATCCCTATCAGAGCATTTTATCAAATACTTTGTAAATTCTTTCCGTTCTCGGCTTTACTTTCGCACCTTCTTTCAAATGTGTTTGGCCCTGGGGGAAGGCATTCGTGATGTAAATGAGGTTCCGATGTAGTGAATTAAAAGGAATGCTTCCTCTTCATTTAACAAACGGGAAGCGCAGACCTCTGTGTCAGAGTGGTTAGCACATCGCGCTAGAACGACAGGGATCCCCGGTTCGAATCCCGGCCTGGACATGGATGTTCTCTGAGAGTGTCACTTCATCAATTTCATCATATCATCACTCATCCTCATCTTCGCGACGAGCCGAAAGTGGCAGAAAAGCGACGTAACATAAATAACATCAATAAAACATACAGAAGGATAAACTTAGTTTCTTCTGTTGATACCGTACATAACAGCGAACAAATGGAGCCACAAAGATACACAAAATCGAGACCAGAAACTTAACTAATAAATTCATTATTTTACATATGTGGCTATGTAACCCGGGCATCCCCGATTCGATTTCCATTGAGGGCACAACATTTTTCAAGTTTAAACTGTGGGTCCAATGCCGATTAGCCTATATTTGCATAACAGTGAACATAAAACACACTTTTGTTTATCGTAGGACCATTCCGACCATGATATTACTGTGATATTCAACACGTTGTAGCTCGGTTGATAACACTACCAGAAATACAGGGTGGCCCAAGAAAAGGTAACCGAAACTTTACAACGGTTCTACATTTCGGTCACCTTTTTTGGGCCACCCTGTACATATTTATCTTATTCATTACAGAGAAGTCTTCATAATGCTGATTGTTGCCAATTCTTGACTCATATTGTCAAGCAGACGGAGAGATTGAAAGTGATAATAAATATTCCACTGTACCAGCACCTGGCGTTCTTTCAGTTCACGAAATTATATCCTTGCCTCTGCAGTAGTTTGAGAGCAATGGACAGATATCAAATGGTTCGATTGTTGACATGAACGGACAAATGGACGAACCAATCTGGAAGATTCCCTAGAATTGACTTGATACTTTTTGTATCTTTCATTACACCAAATTACATTCCTATAGCTATATTTACTTTTATGATAGAAGTAGATGTTTCTGTCCAATAAATGTTATGCTTCTATAGTTAATAGATTATGAGAAATTGGTAAGTTCTGATTGTTGACTAGAACTGAGAAACGATCTAGAATATGCAGCCATATCGCTTCATGTAGACAGTTATTTCAACCAACAAATATCGTATTTATTGTTCGAATGGTTTCGAAGATGTCGAAGCATTAAAAATGTGTCGCTTCTTGCCATTCAACTGGTTGATTGGTTGGTTGATCTGGTGTTTTAAGTCCACTGTATGCACAGTAAGGCTAATCGGAACTGGACCTACAGTTTAAAGTGGGATCCGAACCACTATGTGCCTCCACCGAGTATCGAACCCGGGACCCCTTGATTACAAGGCGACTACGCAACCACTTCGCCATCGGGGAGGCCCATTCAACTGCTTGACCCCACAGACGGACGGACATGGCAATCGAAATAACAAACGTTAAACTATAGGGTTTCATTTGTATATATTTTTTAGATCATTCCAATTTTATTTCCGAGATAAAGATAGGTCACTTTTTATTAATTGTTGCTTCTCAGGATCAGACGTAACAGCTGATCGATTTGATTTTTGATGTGTTGAGCTATTATTTAATACGTTTTAACAGTCCACCAAATCTTGGTTATGTATTTGTTTTTTGGTTCTTTTTTTAAATATCAGTAGTTGGGGGGATACGCTGTTGGACGGATAGACACACGGACCCAACCTTTGCATAAAGGTAGGCCTACTTTTCCATCTATTGCTGATTGGTCGGTGAAAATGCAATTGTTATTACTAGTATATTATTACAATCATGTATGAGGAGAATACAGAAGAGAGTAGTTGGTGTTTTACGCAACAGGTGGCAGGAAGATCAACTATTAAATTTATAGTAGGAAGCCTTGTCTTCTTTCATAATTATTACAAGTTGGCAAAAAACAAAATTTTGTGGATAAAATTTGTCAAATTATGGTTACTTATATTGCATCAACAAGTAGTAACTAAAAGAACTTGAATCAGTTTAAGAGAAGTTCTTAATTAGTTTTTGGACGGTTCAACGAAGAGTGAAGCCGAATTAATTATTCCGGATGAGTAAATGAAGTTCAGATTGTTAAATTCCGAAGTAGCTAATTATTGTACACACGCAATTTTAACATGGTTGGATTTCCATCCTTGTCTTTGCACACATACTTCTTCAGCTTAGTTATTACTTACTGCATATTTAGTGGAGAAGCATCCCCCCCCCCCTTTCCATGCACTCCAATATGCATAGATATTTGCAAGCTGCCTTTTGTTTCTTGTTGTCTTGGATACAGATTGCTGCTGCTGCTACGTCATGTAACGTGAGGTGCGAAGGGATATTAGTACCCTTCCTTAATGCTATCGTTGTTAGGTTGGTCAGATTTGGGATTCTTAGCATTAAAATGACATCGCTAAATGCTTCCAACATTTGATTATGCAATATATAAGCCTGCCAACTCTCACGGAATGGCCTGGAGTCTCACGGAACCGAACTCACTCTCCCGGACAAACTTCGCATTTACCGAAAGAAGAAATTTGTTATTGTAAATCAAACAATTAAATCTAACAATAATATTTTGAAGACTCGTGATCGTGAAAAATGAATCATTGTTTAAGTAGGAGGAGGGAGAAATCGACACACTGTTACTGCAAAGGGTCTACACAAAAGACGCAATAAACGAAAACAAATGCCTTTTTGTATCAAAGTCTCCATATTACTTTATTTCTCTCCACACAATTTTGTTGTGGTTCAGAGGCGCAACCACGATTTTTTGTCTGGGGGGGAGCTGTAAAACCAAAAGGAAACATACCTTCTACTACACTCGTTTAAGCCATAGTCCCCATTATTGTATGCTGCTATAGTCGTTTGTAATTCCATCTCTATCCACAGAACATAATTTCCCCGGTCCAATTTAGGAAACACGTGGTGGTCCAACTTAGGCAATTAGTCCCCATTAATAAAAATATGACGCTAGACGAACATACGCAACTAAACCCTAGTTTTACCACATGTAGTTAGTGGTTCATGAATGGCACTTTTATAATATACAGCAGGATATTTTATTACTTACCCCTAGTCTACACAAGAGCTTAAGATCCGAATCACAATAATTGCAACACGAACATGGAAACACAATAACAGCACTTCTACTTCGTCGAACGTCTCTAGTTGACTGACCATTCAGTCATTTGTACATGGCACTGACGCCAACCAACCAGTAGTGCCAACTCACCTGTTTCAAATACTCGTCTATAGGCAAAAACAAAGATGGCCCAACTTAGGCAACGGTCCAATTTCGGCAACCTTCCCCTATGACATGTGAAACTTTCATGTAGAACATATGTTTTACACATATATGCAACATGGAGCGACGTAAAATAATAAAATACATATGCAACATGTTAACTCAAAATTGTGCACGTATTCAGTGTTTCTTTAATACATATTATTTAAATACATTACATAATTAATCCATCCACCTCATAACAAACCAACAGGAAAAATGATATGAATTGTCTCCTACATGTGTGTGCTCCTTTTCCTCAAAACGAATGTTCACACATTTAAAACAAAACTGTTTAGCAACAATAGTCTGAAGTACACATTTGGTCTTACTTCTCTCTCTAGTAATTTACAATTCATTCTAGATAAGTATCGCATCGCCAGCGAAGCGAGCAAGAAAATTTTCAGATCGAATTTTTGCAAACTTAAAACAATATTGGTCAATGGGGCGCAAATAATTTCACAGGGCGCCATGGCATTCTCTCATTTACAATTTTTTTCCTTTAGATCTTTCGGTGCTCAGGTCTGATTCCTACCGCCTACTAGCTACGGCTGTGAACTTGATGAGACTGTAAGAAAAGCAGAAAATGCGAGCGAAGCCACGCAGAAGATTTCACGATACGTATTTTTATTTGCATAAAATTTGAAATCGAGAGGGGCAATTGCTCCTCAGTGCCCCCTGCAGATGCTCTTGGCCATTTTGAAGAAAAATACAATAAATATATGAAAACTAATTCCATCTTGAGTATCATTTTGTCCTGCTGCTCTTAAATTCTGCTAGCCTTGATTTTCTTCAATGTTTGCCCTTCCCCCCCCCCCCTAGAATTGGATTCATTCCAAGATTGGAGCGATGCCCCCTGCCACCCTTCGCCATGGTTGCGCCACTGGCCGCAAATAATTTCACGGGGTGCCATGGCATTCTCTCTTTTACAACTTTTTGCATTTACATCCTTCGGCGCCCCCTAGCTACGGCTCGGAACTTGATAAGAGTAAGAAAATGAGGATAGCGAGCGAAGTGAGCAAGAAAATTTTACGAAATGTATTTTTTATTTGTATGAAATGTGAAATGGAGGGGGGCAATATTCCCTGTGCTCTCCTGATGGTGTCCTTGGCCGTCGATGTTTGCCTCCCTAGAATTGATTTCCTTCCAAAGTTGGTGCGAGGGCAATGCACCCCCCCCCCCCGTGGTTGCACCACCGTTGTGGTTGGTTCAGAGTCTCCAGAAAAAGAAAGAAAGTACCAATTACCTTTTCTTACTTATTTGCTCACTTACAAATTGTGCTCGCGCAATCTAATTTTGAAATCATAATTTTTCCGGTGAATAATACTTAGTGAAACTTTTAACTGCGATTATCGTTTCTACAGATTTCAAATTTACTTCCACAGTTATTTGCAGTATTCTTGAACGCTTTCAAATACTCCTGTAAAACTTGCCAAAGCCATTAAACATTCTCAAGATACGTGCTACTGCAGTTCTGGGCAACTCGCCGAATTTGTGAAAGAGCGCTATTGTATGCACGTGTTGAGTGCGGAGCGAATGGTGATACGGTTGTTGTCAGAGGGGCGGAAAGGAGGGAATGGGTGAGGTAGGAGGCTTCGTTGGTGGCGTTCGTGCAGTGGGAAACCTCTCCTCTGCCTGGTTCGTGAGCAACAGTGCAGTGTGGCATGTAATCATGGCAGGAGGTGGTTCCATGAAAAGGAGTTGTACTCATTCTCTTCCTCACAGCAGTATAATTCTCTGTGGGCCTCATATTGTGCCATTCCTACATGTTTGTCATTGCCCCTTCACTCATCTCAACCTATCATAATTGATCCTCATCTTCGCGATTTGCCAAAAGTTGCAGAGCAGTAATGTAAACTAAATCGATCAATCATTTCTTTCCTGTCTTCTAATGAATAAATTCTGGACAGGGACAGATTTAAAACTTTCCTGGTTAAGATGTGCATACTTCATTGTATTTGTCCTTTAATCTAGCCGACCTCCGTGGCGGAATGGTTAGCACAACGCGCGCTACGACGACAGGGATTCCGGGTTCGAATCCTGGCCTGGACATTGGTGTTCTTTGTGAGTGTAACTTCATTATCACTCATCCTCAACTTCGCGATTAGGCAAAAGTGGTTGAAAGCGAAGTAAAATTAAACAAGGGGGTCTCCTCGTTGTCGTAGTAGTAACGTCGTTGCCTTGTAATCATGGGGCTCCCGGGTTCGACACTCGGTGGAGGCGCATAGTGGTTCGGATCCCACTTTGAACCATAGACCCAGTCCCGATGAGCCTATATGTGCACAGAAGTGGACATGGAGTAGTTGGTTAGAGCACTTGATTTGTAATAAAAAAAACAACAAGTCTGTCGTTCCTTCAACTCCCACCACCAGCAAAATAAATTTCACATAAAGACGAGAGAAGATGTGCTCTCTCGAAACGTAGTGTTAGAATAAGCATAGTTATAAATAAAAGCACTAGACAATGGATAATGCCAACTTAACATTATAGTTGATGTCCTGATTCGAACGCCAGTTCGGTATCTTTGACACGGACCGAGAGGAAGCCGACCTGACGCGTATCTGCTATCAGGCCAGGACCTGTATTTCTGAAAAGCGCTGTTGTCACATTTACCTGCAGTGTTTAGACATCCAACACGAACTTAGACAACGTTACACTCCGAAGGTCTCCTAGCAAAGATAACCGCAAACTCACGTTGTGAAATCTCCAGAGAAACTGAATTGGCAACCTCTCATTTACAGCACGTGGACTTGACAAGTACTGCCAGTTCCTAAAACGAGCGCAATTGGTAGGAAAGGTTTTGGGGATGATATACTGGGCTCCACGTGAACTTGACATAGTCACAGGAAAACTGATCTTTCGGAACCTCTTTGAAGTGAATTGGCGTTCGAATCAGAACTTCAACTATACATGCCGATGTAGAACCATTGTCACTAACATTTATAGAATTATTAAACTCAATCAAATAAAGCAAATAAGCGAATTAATCAATCAGTTAGTCAATCTATCTTCTCATCTAATTCATGAATCATGCTCTTGGTTAGCATTTACCCAGAGAAGCAGGAAAAGCGACGTGAAATAACAAAAACATAAAAAGAAATTCAGCATCGTTTTCGAACGCACCACTTAACGCTTTATCTCTCTCACAGTGGTCGCACATACATAAAGCTTGTCAGAAGACAGATAGTTTGCGACACATTAAAATCTTTCCTTGCCCCCCCCCCTCCCCATCTACTTCAATTGCTGCTTTTAAAAACGTGTTGCTTCCCCAACATTGTGCAGCTCGTTCTGTCTTTTTTTGTACCCTGGCTTCTCTTCGCTTTCCTTCCATTTCCTACCCAACAAAGAAACAGTTAATAGTTTGAAGTTGGGGAAGAGAGGGTTCACCGAAGATGCGGTCGATCCCTCGGGAGCTTCCAGACGCTGTGGATGGCGCCGGGGAACCGATGTGACAGGAAGATTGAGGGTACAGTTCCGGAATTGAATCGTGGGGAACAATTCTTGACTTGGTCTCCAGATTTCCTCAAAAGAAAGAAGATCCACTGTCTTTCCTTGCCTCGTGATCTTGACTTAAAAAGGCTCTATACAGAAATGGTTGGCGTTTGTCAAGGCAATGGTTTTATAACTGCCGGATGGGTTGTAAATACTGATTGATCTGAGGAGATTTCTAGGGCGGTTTAGCTTGATCTCATAAATTGTTCAGATTTTGGTCAAATTCAAAATCAAGCGTTTGCAGGAGAATTAATATTTCATGCTTTTTTTTTTTATTAAGATAATGTGAATCAAAGTTTCGTTCTAAGTTTGTCTGATGAGAGTTTATCGCAGGGTTTTCTTCAACCTTTATGAATCATTGAGAGTTTTAAAGTTAACCTCGCAGTTGTTAACTGATGAGACTTTGTATCCAAGTTTCAGCTTTCTCAATCATTAAGGATATTTATTTTAAGTTTTCCTCACGCTTTATTGCAGGTTTTCTTCTAGCTTTCTGAATCATTGAGAGTTTTCTAGCTTTTCTCAGGCATTTTAATTGAAAGAACTTCCAGCAGATGCCTCTCAGTTACCATAATTCCCTTTTGCCACTGTAAGACCTCTTTGCATTAGAATTATGCCAAAAGTTTAAGGTAATAAATGCAGTATTAGATAGAATTCAACAACAAAATCAAATACAGGGTGAGGCAGTCAAACGGGAAGATCTAAGAACTCACAAAAAATAGAGAGGGCAAATAATATTTATTTTTTTGAACATGAATGTACTGTACATGAGTGGAAATTACTAGTGTACCTGAAAAATGTTCATTTTTTGAATATGGTGTCAGTGGTGTCTTCAGGTACACTAGTAATTTCCACTCATGTACAGTACATTCATGTTCAAAAAAATAAATATTATTTGCCCTCTCTATTTTTTGTGATTTTTTTACTCACATTGTTATATTTGATGATGTATTTTGATGTTTTTCACAACATAAGATCTGGATGGGATCGAACTGAACTAACTAGTATTTTCTCATTATTAAGTAGAACCAGCCGGACAAACCCTTTTGCCATGTGGTCCATATTTATGTAGGTAATTATTAAAATATGCTGGAGGGGGAGTTTTGAGGTGTTTATGAAAAATACACGTATTTTGCAGCTAGAGATAATGCAAACAGACTTCACACGCAGGGTCAAATACGTATGTAGAAGTGCTGGGCTAACAACATTGTGAGACAATTTTAGATAAAGGTTTTAGGCTCAGCTATGTAAGATGGTTGTATTTTATATATTTCGACCACATAAGAGATTTGTGGAGGACTGTAATTCTGGCCCTGTCCATACGTAACTATCTATTTTAATAGGTTAGGTGAAAGGAGGAGGAGAATGCAATTTGCAATTTTATGTTTTTGTCGCCGTTTTTTTTAAAAAATATTTTGTATTGTAGCGAAACAAAGTTCTAGTGCTTGTATTATTATAATTTTTCACTCTTTTCAGTGTGATGTAACAATCACGCGATCGTCTCGTCATGGCTTGGCGAAGAAGTAGGAACACATTCTTCTGATATTTGCAGAAACCCATACCACAGCTGCTGTACTTGGGTAAGTACAATTCTCAATAGAAAAATGTTGCTACTGTAGTTTTCTTGTGTCATTGAACTTTTTCTGTTAGGAAATAATATATTAAGAAATCGGAGAGTGGAATTTTGATTGATTATGTGGAAGGAGATAAAAAAGCGTGACGACATGTCCCTTGTAAAGAAGAAGTCATATGCGTATATCTACTTGGACATATATAATTATTATTTCTGATATTATATGTGGGTTATATTATGATGATGAATGCAGTAATATGCAACGTATTCATCGTTAATTTGTTTTAGTAATTGAAGTTCTTCCCTGTACATTGCGCTATGCTGGTAAGGTAGGGCTCAATTACACTAATTGAGTGCCATCTATTGGAAGTTTCTGTAAATAACTTCAACTGAACAGTAGCGTGAAATTCAGTTTCTCATTTCAGTATTTCACACTATGGGATATATATATCTTTCTGAGATAGTTCAATTTATTCAGCAAAGGTGGAAGTGATGTGATAGGCACCATGCTCCAGCCTCCTTCAACCCAGATGAGAATCTGGATGAGCTGCAAGAGCCGCATATGGAGTTGCATTTTCCACCCGAGATCAGCCACTCGGGTATGTATTTGCATAAGATAAAAAATAAGGTAAACTGAAAAGCTATTCGCAAATGCATGCTTAATCCCTGTTTCGCAATAGCAAAACGAAATTTCCATCTCGGAGTTCCCTCTTCCTATCTTTGTTCATGGAATAGAAGTATCCTGAGGAAATTCGTATCCACTTAAGAGAACTTACAAGCTCATTTGAGAAACAAATAGCCATTGTAAATGATCTGTGTTGTACGGGTTAGAACGCCATTTGTCGAAGAAGCACCATCAGACCCGAACTTCAAAGAACCCTTATTTAGAGAATGAGTTTGAGCCACCATTCAGATTCAATGTCGGAATCCCTTCTTCTCTCCTCCCCTCCCACTACTTTCTCTTTTCTTACTTTGCACCGTTACGATCAGAAATCGGGAAGAAATGCTTTCCCACCCGTGTTTTGCGAGAATCCAACAATGGTTCCTTCGTTACCTCGACAGAGAAAGTAGTATAAAGAGAAAAGAAAGCAAGAAAGAAATGGAGATCAGAAAAAAAAAAACTTTCTCTTAGGTTTCGGAGATAACGGAAGCAGTAAAAACGAAATAAAGCAAGAAGGAATCAATGGATGAAATGAAATCACGAAGGGAAAAGAAATTACTGTTTTCTTTCAAGGTAGAAACTTCCCGCATCAAAAGACATTCAGAGCCATGCCAGTGCATTGCAGTGTGGCCATCTCGGAAGATTTATGGCTACAATTGACCTTATTTTCCTTTCAGGTGGTCTGAGCTACCGAAAGGCGCCGTTCTTTGTGCAAACAAGGAAATCACGGAGAACAGATTTCGATTTTGGTGACGCAAAATCATTAAGGGGACGCGAAAGGGGTATTGTGAACTTAACAATTGCATTTGCTCAGTAACAAGTACGATACGATCTGTGTTTTGGCAATTATGTCAATTTGAACAATCTCAAACAGTAAATGCTGGATTTCGTTTATTTTATTTCACTTTTCTGCCACTTTTCGCTTATCGGGAAGATGAGGATGAAATTGCTCACAAAGAACATCTATGTCCAGGCCAGGGTTCGAAATCGGACCTCAGGACCCGTAGTGCGCTGAGCTAACCACTACGTCACGGAGGACGACTTAAAAATGGAAATACCTGCCACTGTCCTGCCTCATCTCAAGTCTCGTGTCTCCCCGATGGCGTAGTGGTAACGTCGTCGCTTTTTAATCAAAGGATCCCGGTTTCAATACGCAGTAGAGGTAATAGTGGTTCTGATCCTACTTTAAACTGCAGGCCCAGTTCCGATTAGCCTATGTTCCCATAAAATGGACTTAGACAAGACTCAATCCCCTTCTTAAGTCTCGACACAATATACACAAGGGGGGCCTGATTGCTACACAAGAGACCAGGTTCGATCCCTGCGCTATCTCAGGTGGACATTTCTCAATGTCCCTTTCTAAAACAGCTCTTGGAATCACCTAGCCACTAAAAAAAATAGGTACAGGGGAGAGACAGCTGGAGCTTGATGATGTTCACTTCACCTCCACTATGATCTAGACCAAGGATGTGTCTCGTATTCCACACCATCATGTTCCTTCGTGGTATTGTGCAATACCTACACATAAGGAATTTGAAATTCGGCCGAACTTGCAACGTGTCTCTACCTATTTAATTATCAGTGTCCTGAGACAGCTAGTGCAATTTGTAGTCTTTGCTGTGGGAGCGGGCTCATCCATGTCCCATTTCAGGACCCCATATCCAAGTGACTGGCTGTACGAAGCGCATGTCTTCCACACAACAACATCTAACATTGTTAAAGTGTAAGTGCTTAGCTGTTAAATACATTACGCCTATTGCAATGGTCAATATATTATGCAACTAGGCCGAAGTGCACTGGTGTCATATGTGGGAACGGCAAAGCTAGCAGAGGCCAAAAGTTGCTGCTTCCGTTACACGATTTGGCAACGTTTTGCCATGCAGCGTTGCAGAGTTCTAACTTCAACTCTTTCTCCGGATCACTTAAAGTGTTGTTTTTAGCATAGAGCAGAGGGCGTTGCGTGTTGGTCACATCTCACGTGCTACAGCCACCAGAATTAGAATTCGCCAAACTTATTGTTCTGCAGATTTATCCCTGGTAAGAGTCCAGAAAACTGCAGAAAATGAACAAGAATTTGCTGTGTGCGAATTAATTTGGCGTTTACACATACTTCGTACTATTGTCAGCAGGCCCGTACCAGGATTTTTTTAGGGATAGGCCAGATCCGTGTTATATATATATACACAGTGTCGGCTATTTTGGGGGACCTGGGGGCAACTGCCACCGACTTTTTTGCTACTTTTGCGACCGTACTATGGCCTCTTAATGCTTGTCCACCAAGAAAAAATAACTGTTCTTGCCCCCTTCCCCTTCCCCAGTTTTGGCATACAATCGCCGATACTAGTCAGAATTCGGATAGTTCTGAGTTTCGCAAATTAAAAATATTTTCAAATTTCCTTAGTTTTCTTATACCAGAGCCATTGAACAGCTACAATAATTCTATGTTCAGAAAATAATATATTTATAAATTAAATTATACGCATTAGCAATTATTATTACAATAAAGAATTCTAAATGTGAGTTAATCCGCAGCCCGCTACAAAGAATCGAAGCCGGCTATGATTAGCGAGAGAGAGAGAGGGAGATTTCACCTGGCATCCATTAGCGGTGATTGGGTGCCAAAACTGAGGGACAAGGACAATTTGCTTTCTCTTAGTAGACAAGTTTGATTTTGAGTATTAAGTCTACTTTTCTGTACAGATAGACTCATTTGAAATGGACCTACAGTTTAAAGTGGGATCCAAACCACTATGTGCCTCCACCGGGTCTGAGTAGACAAGGCTTAGCATTAATAAGCCATAGTGCATGAGCAATAGTGGAAATACTCCCCCCCCCTAATGCCCCTCCAATCGACGCCACTGCTGGTTGCCTTGCATCAATGGTTATAAAACTAAAAGTACACAGTTTTGCAGACTGCAGGCTTCTAGAGACTGCCTCTCTCCACAACAAATCCATTTATGAAAGTACTCAATTGAAATTTACAAGTTTGAAAAATCGTCCATGTTATTTTCTTAACTTTTTATAGGTTCACATTTAAAAAAAAATCATGGCTCGAGAGGGGTATTGCCCCATGGGCCCTCTCCTGGATACGGGCCTGATTTTCAGTCCTGATCTTTAAGCAAATATTGATGCTGATTTGGTACCCCATACATTAAAAAGACAAAATACCGCATGTGTCGTACACCTCTGCCCACATGGAGTTATTAGTAGGAAGCTGGAATCGACTTGGCAACAGCGGAAATATTGCCACCCGCCTGGTTTCGTGTGCACGAGTTTAGAAATTTTCAAAAGGCAACACACGCCATAAACAAGTACATGTGATTTAGGAACAAATACCGTACTATGTGCAAGTTAATTATATTTGGGAGCGGCTACGAATTCAAGATGTGTCATGTCTAAAAATAACGCATACAATGTCGAATGATGTACTTAAATTCAGTATTGCTGGACGAATTCTTTACCTTTAATTTCTGACTTGAATTCTCTTATATAAACGTTAATATGTATTAATAAGCTGAAAACTATTTGTTGTAATTATTAATGCGGCAAGTTATGGTATAACTTGTTTACTTCTTATTTTCGTAGCGCCCCCTGTTCGTCACCCTTAGTTTCTGAATGACTTGAATTTCCTTACGTTTATAAAACACAACATCCTCCTCACATGATTACTTAATAATATGAACCGTACTTGAAGTGATATTATGGAAACACTAGGTATTTGACAATGCGTATGTAAATGTTATTGGCATGTTAATGTGTGCCTTGCTTCCTCACTATTTCGATAGCGCCCCCTATTGTCATTTATCCGCAGCAATATACACATGAGATATAACAGCTGAATCTTTACGACTGAGAAGTACTATAAAGTTTTTATTATGTACAATGTAACCAGAAGCAATTAAAAGTCTCCCGAACTAAGGATCCTATAAATCTCAAAAGATTTGCTAACATTGCAACTTAGTTTTGCGTGTTCCGTAAGAAAGGAAGCTGGGGGGAGCAAAAACATCTTGGCGGGGGGAAAGGACGGCTTAAAGCAATCTCGTTGGTTTACAGTTTGCCTGCGACGGCGGAGGCATCTTGTGGCCGGAGCTGGCAAACAAAGCACGCCAGACGGCACTTAAATCCCACGGCAAGGGTATAAGAAAACCTTCTGAGGGGGGGGAACAAATTCATTACGGGGAAAATGTTGATTCTACCACGGATGTTGGGAAGTCGTCTTTATAAAGAAGTGCTAGCGGAAGTGATTGTACCAGGAACGAAGAGGTGAGTTTGGGGGGGGGGTAAAGGGGGGGAGCAGAAAGGATTCTTAGCAACATTGCGTGATCACGGGAAAGATTTCTTCCCCTCTTCATAGCCACAAACGAAGAGGACAAATATTGAACAACAAACAGCTGAGATTTGTCTCGCGTTGGTATTAGGAGCGACCACTGCGACATCTATGTTTGGGGATGAAACGTGGGCTACGGGCACGTTGATTTTTCTAGTCCACCAAAAAGAGATAAATAGCTCGTGTGATAACATTACACTATTCTCCGCGGATGTTTTAGACACCTCCTTGGTCATATTTTCATCACGGAATGTCTTGACGCAGCGGTTTCTTTCCAAATTACTTCACCTTGTAGATCTTGAAGCAGTATTTTTCGTATGTACAACGGCTTGTCAATCTCCCTGGCAATAGAACGATTTTCAAGTCTTCGGCAAATCGAAAATACCTTTAGAAATCTTTTCCACCCTGTCGTTTATGCAACCAGATGACCATCTAGTTTTTTCAGGTTGCATAAGCGTCAGGCAATTTACAAGGTTATCTCAAATGCCTTTTGCGAGGTTTTTGCATACCTACCCTGTATATTGTACATATAGTACACTCTGTCCGTGGCATCTCTGGAGCAGGCGAACGAAAGCAAGTCCTCTGGGTCTCAAAAGGACTCGACCCATGAACGCTTGAGATAGGAAGTGAGTGCATGGAGGGGGAAACGCGCACTGCTTTGCTCAGCCCACTCCCTTTCTCCCTTTCCCTACCGTTATGCGTGGCCTTGCTCCACAGATTCCCGAGAAAGAGTGTATACTTTGCCTCCGTGGTAGAGTGAGTGATTTGGTTTATTTTATTTCGCTTTTCTGCTTCTTTTGGCTAATCGCGAAGATAAGGATGAGTGATGGTCCCGTCACGTGGCCGTTCCGTCCGAGACGCAAGCTTTGGGCTCTGGTTACGGGAGGCGTGCAGGTTCGAGTCTTCTGACTGAAGCGCAACAATTTTTCTCCTGAGATTTCGGACCGTGTATGGGACCACCCACCATCGTGAGGAAATTTAGGAGATACGAGTGAGTAGCGTAACCGTGTCACGGAAACCTACGACTACTTGGGGTTCGCAATGCTGACCAGTCACCCCTTAACTGGGTCCATGATCTTCCATCTCTGGTGGGATGAGGCCGGCAGTTGGTAGGTGGACACTGGCCCTCATCAGATAGTATGATGAAGATGATGAAGAGACAGTCAGTAACACCATACCCAGGACGGGTTCGAACCCAGGAACCCTTAACGTCATACCGCGCTGTGCTAACTACTCCGTTATAGAGAACGTTGAGCCAACTTTACGTTGTAAGTAACACAGAACAGGTAGAAAAGCCACAATGAACACTCAATATTTTATAGTTAATTGATATGGAATCTTCTCTGTTAAAATATTTGTTCAACTTACTTTGTTAATGGTAGCTTTTATAATAGCAATACAGAGTCTCCGAGAATGAATGGTGGTGTTTCATTAGGTCTCTGTGAAGTATGTATTATGTGCAATGGATTGAAAGTGCTTTTATTTTATCCAGTAACTCAAAAATATTATGAGCAACATTAGTAAGTTTCAATATGCGCACTAGTAACAGCACGACACACGTCACAGCAATATTCAGTGTCTGTAAACAATCTGGCAAGAACGTCTGGAGTTACGCTTGCAATTGCTTGTCTGGTTCGTTCCTTGAGGTGGTGAAGAGTATCAATTCTTTCACTGTAAACCTTATTTCTGACAGCCACAAAGGAAGAAGTCTAATGGAGTAAGTTGTACGCAGTGGAGTTCATGTTAGTTAAAGAAGAAAAAAAGGGCCAAAATTCTTGTTAGGCTTTAAGCCGCACCAGATGTTGACCTTACGATAATTTCGAATGTGATCGTGTGTCACATGTGGATTTTCAGAGCCCTAAATTCGCCAGTTCAACTTAGACAACCGGTCACATAGAATGTGGCCTCATCAAAGAAGAGGATATTTTCAAGATAAAAGCACATAACGCAATCTTTTTGAGTGATTAAATTGAATAAAAGCACTTCCAGTCCTTATATGCAATACATACTTCGCTGAGGCCTCATGAAACCCCATCAATCATTCTCGGAGACCCTGTATATAACTTCAGGGAATTTTTCCTTAAATGAATAAATAACATTTGTGCAGGAAGATCAGAGAGCGTGAAACTAACAAAATGGCTGAAAACATATCATCCCAAACAACTTGGAAGAAAAAAGAAAAACGTGTGTTCTAAATATGGCCTGACAAATTATTAATAGTAACAATTCAGAACTCTAATAACAGGAGCGTCCAACAAATTCTATCTCTGCATACAAATACGTAAAGAAAACACATTGGTAACATAAGAGATACTTCTGCCTCAACGCACACAATCAACTTCAATTGTCCCGCAAAAAAAAAAGAGGCGCACTTTTATCCTCACTTCTCCGTTCATTCAGAGCATCTGCTTTTGAAGTATCACTGTAAGGCACGTATTCAACTTTGGCGTCCATTACATTTTTTAACCAAACTTTTTTACAGAACGAATGAAGCACAACCACAGAAAGAGCTGGACTGCAAATATTGAGCATTGGACAGTGAAGGTCCCCGTTGGGGTGGGGGAAAGGGGGGGGGGGAGTGTCGGATGTAACTAGGGGACATTCAGTGGGTGTGAAATCACATTCAACCAGCGTTCAATGGGACACGTAGTTCGCCGATCTATATTGGCCTTTGTTTGCAACTGCGTATAATTTGCGTGCGATCGAAAACACGTGTGCGGGATATTTTTAGTGGCGGCGCCAGTGTTGGTTAACGTGATTGTGTTCCGTATCGTATCAGTGTTCGATAGAGGCTCGGAATCCGGAAAAAGGATTGCGAGAATGAATATGTAGGGGTTGAGAGAGTGGCAGAGATAAAATTCAATGTGTTGTTCTGGATGTATTGTGAACAAACAAACACACACAGGGACACAGAAAAAGGGGGTGGAAAGAGATAACACAAAAGATCCGAACGAAAGTCAGGTATATGTTATTGCCATTTAGTAACTAATTTAACTATGTGCTGGCTACACTTCACCCATCATACAGCACACATTAGAAATACAGTAGTACACACAAACACTGCATACAAATCGTAATACGAACACAATAGTAATAAACTGGACACTTTAAACATAAGATAAATGCTCTAAGATTGCACTGCCTGCCTCTAAGATTGTGTATTCTCTTTTAAATGAATTTTATATCCACAAGGAAAGTGCGTTCTGAAGTTTGTCGACGTAGATAATATCTGGTCTGTTGTGTTATTGTCTTGTCAGTTATAACCGAGCGATTCCATATATGTATCGGATTTCAATACGGGTCTATTATTATATTTGTAGAAAGAGGTCTACTCATCTATTAATCTAGTATATTGTATAGCAAGTTTCTGATTAATTTTTGCTATTCGGTTATGTCGTTCATGATATTCAGTATAACTGAAACATCAGCACATCCTGTTGTGTTGTTTCAGCAATAACCTGTTTAATTTAACTTAGTTTTTAGGAATTACCCAATAATAGAACAGATGTATCAGTCTGATTTTATGTGAAAGTTGTTAGTTTTGTATGTAAGGCGTGCTACATGAATCAATCTAACAGAAACATAACGGCTGGTATTCAGCAATATGTTTATTTTATCAAAATTCCTGAAGGGATTTGGAATACAAGAGTAATCGATAAAACAAAAGAAACGTCAATAGCGCATTATACTGCAGTAACAGTCCTTCCTTTACATCATAACTACGTTTCATATACACAACAATGCCATCTACTGGCAAAAAAGGTATTTCCTTTCTAATGGAAATGCATATGGTTATAAGCGGCAGTTTGGCATTTGCGTATATTTTTGTCTATGTTGCTTTGGTTTCTGATAAAATGTCTGCTATGTTTCATAAATCTGTAACATCTGGAACTGTGGCTAGTTTCTGTGGAGTTACACTCATCTTCCTAAAGCGATCTAATGTGGTACATGTAGTTTGGCGCCAGGTCTGCTGTCTTGTCCTTTCTTGATGTTGATTGGTTCTTTAGAGACTCAGCTTCTATGTCAAGGATGGGGTTTTTATTCATGAACCATATGAGTTGATTTAGGTCTTGATAAGGAATTGATCTCTGTGTTAATATTGAACGTACGCGTTATAAAATTATATTGTTTGTCCAACCTTTAGTTTACCTTAAAGCGTGGCTGTCCATACTGTGTGATTGCCGCAAATTGCCAATTAACTGACGGACGCACCTATAAGGAGAAGAGTTACAGTTTCACACCATTTGAAAAATATGACGAATAAGAATTTTCAGAATCCCATGCATTCCTTATGGGGAATCAACTTCAAGTTACGGCTAATTAAATGGAAGTTTCGAACTTTTCCGCCTATGAATTACATCTTCAATCTATCCTCTTTCCTTTGATATATTTTCTATTCCATCGAAAGTTTGATATTTCCAAGAGAGCAAATAAAATAATACTCCCATAAGCGTAATGTATTTCTCCTTGTTTCCTACGGCCGTCCTGGCAGTGTTGCTAAAACTGATGTGCATAAAAGAGCAAAATTTCAACTTAAATGGGTTTAAAACTGACTTTCAAGGATCTATACTTACGAAAAGTGGATAAAGTCTCTCCTAGGGTAATTTTAGGTGTCAAAAGAGTGGGGGCGCTGCTATTACCGTTAATTTTAAAGTGATGACAATTTATTCTTGGTTTTCACCGTCTAGATCCTGCGGCATCACCCATGTCAGTAATCCACTGATGGCCTAGAAATTCTGGAAAACGTGCAAGAAGTCAGTTTGAAAAGGTCATGGTTAAATCAGGTAATTTTGAGAAAACGTTTTTGATTTATTTAATTTTAACTAAAAACGGGACGTTCTCGTATTTTACGGGACGTCAGGTTATTTTAAAGTAATATTTTATTGTCATTCTCAGAATGTGAAATTTCAAAGTACATTTTTACTTTACGTCTTTTTTTTCCTGAAAATATTTGTTAAGTATTTAGTTTTTTCATAATTAATTTTCAACAGTGTTGAATGAACATGATTCATTTGAATAGCATTCAAAATTGAAGACATAATTTTCAGAATACGCCACTATGGAATCCTAGGTAAAGAATGGATTTATCTTCGTTTTTGGACCGTCGCTCATTCCATCAGTTCATGATTCATCAACACCGTCGCGATTAACCTAAGAGGTTGAAATCCGACGCAAGATTTCCAAAATAGAAATATAAATACCACGTCTCGTCTCGTATGACCTTTCCAGGTACTCCAGGTTGGAAAATTTTTCCTTTCGTGTGACTTTTTCTGCTTGCAACACCTCATCTTCGGTATCTGTCGTAGAAGTTCTCTAAGCTACCTTCCTCCAACCTCAATGACCCACGGGGCCGGGGAAGATTATAGAAGATGGAGAGAAAAATCCTTAAACAACTACCAGCAGCGAGCCACGCCTGTGCTGCCACACGCGGCGGAAGGAGGAACGAATCACCTGTCACCGGGAGAGCCGCTAGGGAAATGTCAATATGCGGCTCGTTGTCAACTTATATATCTTCGGCTGGGAGTGGGGAGGTTGCAGTCGACTTAGAGCCAAAAGTCACGTAAACTAGTCGACGTGAGTGTGTGCAGTTGGAGAATTGCAAGGAGGGAAAGATGATTTTGAAACGTTGGGGAATAGAGGCGAGAGGGGATGGAAATTTCATCTGTAGCCCTATCTCTAGTCGGTATTCTTATCGCGTATGGCAAGGTTTTTTTTATTGGATTATCATCTTTTTAATGTTTGATGGATGATAGTTGTGCAATTAAGGTAAATTTTGACAATCTTGTAGTTATTAAATAATTTACACGTCAAAGAGGACAAAAAATAATAACGAAAGCTTCTGGGACACATTTCTCCAAGCGTCCTTGTACAGGTATCGAAAATTCTCAATATTTCCTACTTCAGAAATATGCGCCAGTTTTATAAACATTAACCATCTTAGATGTTTCTATCGATTTAGTTTTTCGACTATAACTCTTCTGCTATTCAACATAGGGAATATATCTTGTTGTGGAATCCTTCCTTTCTTTGCACACTGTACAAAAGAATGGTGTTAAAGTGACACAGACGGCAGTCCCAGAAAGTACACCCATCATTTTCGTCAGTGTTTAACCTCAGTGGTGTTAAATGAACACCATTTTTTAACACCACTGAGGATAAACATTGACCAAAATATGGTGTTTACCTCCTCGGACAACTTCTCTGTGTCCCTTAAAACCAGTGTTTTTACAGTACAGTTTCAACCATTTACTCTTAAGTTCAGAGCAAACCAAAAAAATATATAAGATGTAAGCGAGTTACTAAAGATATATCCGCTAAACTTACTTGTAAATGTTCTATTAATTTCGGTGGCCTCTGCCACCATCCACTAGGGAACAGCATCGAGTTCCTATAATTATCAACCGCGTTGTTTATTCACATAAACAAACAATTATGATTGTAATTTTTTTTAGTTTCAAAATGATTTGTTAAGTCCACTTTATTCACAAATAGGCTAATCGGAACTGGACCTACAGTTTAAGGTGTAATCCGAACTACTACACGGTGGCGCATATTGTATCTACCAATTTGAGTTGGCAACCCTGCCAAAATGCACGTGCGCATGCGTGGCATATCCACATCCGTGGAGAGTTGGGAGTCAGGCAATTAGTATACCATGGAGCGTTGGCCGGTGCAGGCGCGGATTGCAGCGGTGGAACTCTTCATCCAAACAGGCACCGGGCACTGCGGCGGAACAATGAACATCGCCATGCACATGTTCCAGAGTCACATATCATTCTGAGATGGGTTAGACAGTAATGTTGTGATCCTTCAGTCGCCGTGAAATACGCGCTATTCCACAGGACATGTTGAGACGAGCCTCATGAAAGTCTTCCCGTATCGCCTCGAACAGTGCATCCAAGCAGAAGGAGGACGTTATTTTCAAAGTGCACTGATCTATGTATTATCCATATTGTACACTGTATTAAATGCCTATGTGTATATTTTTATTTCATAACCATATGAAGTTACTACAAGCACCCACCGTCTTTCAGTTGTCATTTGAAGTTGGTAGATACAAAATGCGCCACCCTGTATGTGCCTCCACCGGGTATCAAACCCGAAACCCCTTGATTACAAGGCGACAAACTATTGGACATTTTATCAGCTTTAAAGTGATATATTATCTTACATAATACATGGTGATTCCGAAAGGACTTTACAACTTTGAAAGCATAAATAAATTTATTCAAATAACTTACAGAGTCGGTTGAGGTGTCATTGCAAAGCAAAACACATCACATTTTGACTCACGTAGTCCATTATTAGTGAACTCACCCACCAGTAGCGCTGTCAGCATTGTTCTTGAAAATGGCTACTTTTACTAATGCTGAACGTGCTCGCTGTGTGTTTGGGTTTCACGAGACGCAAACAGCAACTGCAGTGCAACGTAAGTTTCGTACGGAGTATATATCGTAAGGCGTCTCCTAGTAAGCCTACAATTTACTCTTGGCACCAAACCTTTGTCGAGACTGGTTGTTCTCTGCGACATGCAAAATCACCAGGACGTCCACAAGTTCCTGAAGCTGCTGTGGAACAACTCGGAGAACGCTTTCACCGGAGTACTACGAAATCAACCCAACGTGCATCACGTGAGACTGGCATTCCACAACCGACTGTTTGGCGCGTATTTAGTGTTGCCCACGAGACGAGACTTTGGCCTCTCTCGTCTCGTGGAAATGCTGTGAAATGCTGTCTCGTCTCGAAAATATTCGTATTATATAAACGATTGCACTTGAAGCCATACAAACTAACAATGGCTCAACACATTACGGATGCAGATAAAGTCGCTCGCCAGCAATTTTGTGTGCAAATTTTGGATACAATTGCAGATAACTTGATGTGTTTTGCTTTGCAATGGCACCTCAATCAACTCTGTAATTATCTGAATAAATTTATATATGCTTTCTTGTAAAGTCCTTTTTGAATCACCTTGTATATTGCAGGGTCCAATACAAGCCATCGACCAGCTTGAATTAAACACCCACCCTCTGCCCTGCAAATGGACTTGTCTGGGAAATCCTGGCGACTATAGCCTGACAAGTTAAGTCCCGATATGCGCAGATCGATGCGGAGCACTTCCTATTACGTCATCCTCCCCACCACTCTTCTACGTACTGGTCTGGCCTTGAAAGTACGAGTGGTGCCAACTCAGCAAAATTAAGCTAAAACAAATATGACAAACTATTTTTACTGTGTGGATTGACGGTGCCGGCTCATATCAGTTTATCAGTGGTTCATTTGATTTAATCCGGTCTTTGAAAATGCGTGCGGTGCGCGGATCGTAAACTGTAGTATCACGCACGCGCGTTAAGGTTTATAACGAAGAGAAACTTCTGAACGAATGACTTGAATTTCTCAATACGACATCGAGCAGTGGCCTGTTTTTTTTTTTTTAAAGCCGAGTGGGGTGGGGGTTATTTTGTTTATCGTACAAGAATCACTACGAGAAGGCAATTTGATAAAACGCTTGCCTGTGTTCTTTTTTAAAGCATTAAAATGTTCTTGCTCTTTACTCTTGGGTGCATATTTTTGAAATGCAAAAATCAAATCATGCCGGGTCCAGCGACATCCACAATCTGCACTGGAAAGCCCCTTAGAGGACAGGCCAGATGAATTGTTTACAATATTGCAACATATTTGCGAAATCAGAAGGAATTACATAAACTTAAGTATAATGTTGTCGAGTCCACAAGCGCCGCCACGGGAGTATCTGAATGGATGGTTTCTCAAGTTTTAAAATAATTGGATTGGATTGATTTGTTGTTTTAAGTCCACTTTATGCATAGTAAGGCTAATCGGGACTGGACCTACAGTTATAGTGGGATCCGAACCACTATGTGCCTCAACCGGGAATCGAACCCGGGACCTCTTGATTACAAGGCGACGACGCTACCGCTGCGCCATCGGGGAAGCCAAGTTTTAAAAGAAGGAAAAGAGTCGTTGGCGAAAGGTGAGCGGAATTTCTGTGCTCCGACAGGTAGAAAACAGCCCAAGAAAAAGCGAATACAAATTTCGTTGAAAATCCTCAGACCATTCCGCTCCCTCCAGGTTGCAACACTGCGAACCAACGTCGCTGCAGAGAATGGAGTGGGGAAATGTGGTGCGAGATGCGCAACAGCTTATTTGCAGCGTCTTTTTTTTAAACTTGTCAAGTTATAACAGTGCATTTATTTATTTATTAAAAATTTTCGAGTACAGCACAAGGCATTTTAAACCGGAAAGAAATGATAATAATAAAACAGTAAAACAAAACAATACCAAGATAAACAGAGCTCAGTTTCATAACATTATTTCTTACGTACAATTTCCTGTAGGTTGGTGATATAAAAGACGAATAACAGCTGAAAATATCCATTTGGTTTGAGATGTTGTTGAACTGATTAGCCTATAGAATAATGAACGTTGTATGAGTGAGAGTCTAGGAGTTGCAGTGTGCAGAGTCTACAAGGCAGATCAAGAAAAAACTTTGGAGTTATCTTTCCATACGTACCCATTTTGTGCACCTGGATTCTATTAAACGTAACTGCTTCAAATTGGGAACGACATTTATGATAACCCTGTATGTTACTCTAGGGCACATAGGATGCCGATTAGTACCCATGACGCACATAGCAATTACATAAGCAAAGATGCAGCACACGTAGCTATTAAGAAATCGGAGTTTGGGAACTGGGGCGCAGTTCATTAGCACTTCTGGAGGAGCGAGCCTGGAATGTTAGCGATCTGGAGAAATCCAGTGTTCCAGGAGAGAGAGAGAGATACTGATAAAAATTAACAGTCCCTCTCAGTTTTTCCAGAGCTTTGTTAAACCCGCTGAGAAATGGACGCTCGCTACCCAACTGAACTGAGGAGGGCGGAGGGGGACGTACCCTCCCTTAGTTCGAAACCAAACCCCGTCCACTGAATCATGATTTACGTCGTTTTAATCGCCCTCGCGGTGCCCAAATAACCGGGTGCGGGTTTCTTGACGGTCGAGCCGGGACCGAACCTCGATCCGCACATTAACGTCGTCTCTCGGAAACGGGGGCCGAATTTAGATTTTTAGTATCGACCCTTCCCCGCGCTGTGCTCCGTAACCTGCAGAATCACGTTTTTTTTTTTTTACTCTTCTCGCGGCTCCGCCATCTTTATTCACGTCTTGCTCTCTTCCTCCGGTAATCTCCGGCCCGCTTGCTTACGTGGACCAACGCAATGGATTCTAAAGAAGCTCTCTGCATTGAAAGCTAAAAACCTACTTAAACCATTGACATTGCATTGGGATAAGAGAGCCGTACCCAGTGCGCTCCCTCCCACTCCCTTACACCCCTTCCGTTCCGTGAAGCGTGAATTTTACCCTGGAGAACCCTCAGGGACCTTTTCGATTGGTTAAACTTTGCCTTATTTTTGTCCAGGAAGAAACATTTCTCTTATCTTTGTTAGAGATATACATAGTGTTCACAAGAAGTTATGATCTGCAGTGCTCAACAAGTACTACTTAAGTAGTACCTTTTGTAGACAAAGAATATATTTAACGAAATACCTTCTACCTACTTTTGAATCATCTTTACGATTTTCGGTGCTACATGACCTAAACTGTATTTATACAGGGTGTCCGAAAGTTCCGCAACTTTGGCCAAATCACAATATTAGTCCAAGACATGCATCTTGTTCCACGTTGTTTAGTTCACTCTTGCTGTCATGTTGTTACTGCATATTGCATTGTCTACAGTTATTATATTGTGCGTAGATGCAAACTTCCTTGTTGACGTGTATGGCTGAGAGAGGGTCCATTCGTTAAAATTGTTTGGTTATTTATTCGTAAATCTGGTTGTTTCTAAAATAATCTAGACAAAAGTTTCAGTCAATTAGTCATAAGTGTGGTTACTTTACCTACTAAACTTAATTTCTTGTGTCAACCAATCTGCATGCATGTAAATTGGGCTTTATATATTATTTAGTGCTTTAACTACTCTCGCGCTACAATCATTACAATCAATTTTTCGCCAATTTTAATTTAGACATATTTGACTCTCTAATCCAATTATTTTACAAAAAAAGTTTCAGATACAGTACAGAATGACCATTTTATATTGAAACAGTAACAGCTGGAAAACAACACAGAAAAAATTAAGATACACATATCTTGTGCTCTGACAAGAATATGTCAACATTTGGAGGCAGGTTATTATATGAGCGAGGAAGCCTGTAGCAAAGAGACCGCTGTAGAAGGGAGAGCTTTGTGGTGGGATTGTCAAAGATCTTTACGTTGCGGGTTGGTCGTATGGGGACTCGTGGATGACATTTGCTGAGCAGAAATTCGGATTTAGTTTTGCCATTCATGATTTTGTGCAGAAATTTCATGTATGCTAATCGCGACGAGTGTGTGGTGGTTGGATATTTAAGACAGACATAATTTATGTTTTGTGAAGGTGCCTCATAGAAAGGTATGCTGAGGCCAGCAATGGCGAGGAAAAAGTTGAGAACAGAATCAATGCGGGAGAGATTAAAGGAGAGCAGTATTCAAGAATATGGGAGATAAGGGATTTGTAAAATATGTATTCAAGAATAGGGGAGATAAAGGATTTGTAAAATATGTATTCAAGAATAGGGGAGATAAAGGATTTGTAAAATATGTATTCAAGAATAGGGGAGATAAGGGACTTGTAAAATATGTATTCAAGAATAGGGGAGATAAGGGATTTGTAAAATATGTATTCAAGATTAGAGGAGATAAGGGATTTGTAAAATATATATTCAAGATTAGAGGAGATAAGGGATTTGTAAAATATGTGTTCAAGAATAAGGGAGATAAGGGATTTGTAAAATATGTATTCAAGAATAGGGGAGATAAAGGATTTGTAAAATATGTATTCAAGAATAGGGGAGATAAAGGAATTGTAAAATATGTATTTAAGAATGGAGGCGATAAGGGATTTGTAAAATATGTATTCAAGAATAGGGGAGATAAGGGATTTGTAAAATATATATTCAAGAATAGGGGAGATAAAGGATTTGTAAAATATGTATTTAAGAATGGAGGCGATAAGGGATTTGTAAAATATGTATTCAAGAATAGTAGAGATAAGGGATTTGTAAAATATGTATTCAAGAATAGGGGAGATAAGGGATTTGTAAAATATGCATTCAAGAATAAGGGAGATAAAGGATTTGTAAAATATGCATTCAAGAATAAGGGAGATAAAGGATTTGTAAAATATGTATTCAAGAATAGAGGAGATAAGGGATTTGTAAAATATGTATTCAAGAATAGGAGAGATAAGGGATTTGTAAAATATGTATTCAAGATTAGAGGAGATAAGGGATTTGTAAAATATGTATTCAAGAATAGGGGAGATAAGGGATTTGTAAAATATGTATTCAAGAATAGGGGAGATAAAGGATTTGTAAAATATGTATTCAAGAATAGGGGAGATAAAGGATTTGTAAAATATGTATTCAAGATTAGAGGAGATAAGGGATTTGTAAAATATGTATTGAAGAATAGGGGAGATAATGGACTTGTAAAATATGTATTCAAGAATAGGGGAGATAAGGGATTTGTAAAATATATATTCAAGATTAGAGGAGATAAGGGATTTGTAAAATATGTATTCAAGAATAAGGGAGATAAGGGAATTGTAAAATATGTATTCAAGAATAGAGGAGATAAGGGATTTGTAAAATATGTATTCAAGAATAGGGGAGATAAAGGATTTGTAAAATATGTATTTAAGAATGGAGGAGATAAGGGATTTGTAAAATATGTATTCAAGAATAGTAGGGATAAGGGATTTGTAAAATATGTATTCAAGAATAGGGGAGATAAGGGATTTGTAAAATATGCATTCAAGAATAAGGGAGATAAAGGATTTGTAAAATATGCATTCAAGAATAAGGGAGATAAAGTATTTGTAAAATATGTATTCAAGAATAGAGGAGATAAGGGATTTGTAAAATATGTATTCAAGAATAGGAGAGAGAAGGGATTTGTAAAATATGTATTCAAGAATAGAGGAGATAAGGGATTTGTAAAATATGTATTCAAGAATAGGGGAGATAAGGGATTTGTAAAATATGTATTCAAGAATAGGGGAGATAAAGGATTTGTAAAATATGTATTCAAGAATAGGGGAGATAAAGGATTTGTAAAATATGTATTCAAGATTAGAGGAGATAAGGGATTTGTAAAATATGTATTCAAGAATAGGGGAGATAAGGGATTTGTAAAATATGTATTCAAGATTAGAGGAGATAAGGGATTTGTAAAATATGTATTCAAGAATAAGGGAGATAAGGGATTTGTAAAATATGTATTCAAGAATAGAGGAGATAAGGGATTTGTAAAATATGTATTCAAGAATAGGGGAGATAAAGGATTTGTAAAATATGTATTTAAGAATGGAGGCGATAAGAGATTTGTAAAATATGTATTCAAGAATAGTAGAGATAAGGGATTTGTAAAATATGTATTCAAGAATAGGGGAGATAAGGGATTTGTAAAATATGCATTCAAGAATAAGGGAGATAAAGGATTTGTAAAATATGTATTCAAGAATAGAGGAGATAAGGTATTTGTAAAATATGTATTCAAGAATAGGAGAGATAAGGGATTTGTAAAATATGTATTCAAGATTAGAGGAGATAAGGGATTTGTAAAATATGTATTCAAGAATAGGGGAGATAAGGGATTTGTAAAATATGTATTCAAGAATAGGGGAGGTAAAGGATTTGTAAAATATGTATTCAAGAATAGGGGAGATAAAGGATTTGTAAAATATGTATTCAAGATTAGAGGAGATAAGGGATTTGTAAAATATGTATTCAAGAATAGGGGAGATAATGGAAATGTAAAATATGTATTCAAGAGCAGGGGAAATAAAGGATTTGTAAAATATGTATTCAAGATTAGAGGAGATAAGGGATTTGTAAAATATGTATTCAAGAATAGAGGAGATAAGGGATTTGTAAAATATGTATTCAAGATTAGAAGAGATAAGGGATTTGTAAAATATGTATTGAAGAATAGGGGAGATAAGAGACTTGTAAAATATGTATTAAAAATAGGGGAGATAAGGGATTTGTAAAATATGTATTCAAGAATATAGGAGATAAGAGATTTGTAAAATTTTTGTTCAAAAATGGGGGAGATAACGGATTTGTAAAATAAGTATTCAAGATTAGGGGAGATTTGTAAAATATGCTGATGGATGATTGGTTTTGGATTTCAGTGAATCTGTACAGAAGACCGAGAAGACGCATTGCTCTTTTAGTAGTGTTTGGCATGTGTTCGTTCAAGTTTAGTGTTTCATCAATGATGACTCCAAAACCTTCTTGAGAGGAAACTTTTTTGATGAAATTGTTTGCAACAGAATAAACAGAATTGAGTTTGTTCCTTTTTAGGGAAATGGTGAGACAGGAGCATTTCTTGGGTTCAATTCAAGTTTCCACTGGCAACACCACACAAGAAGTTATGTAAGAGCTTGGTGTAAGATTAAATAATCATGTTCGGATGAGATTTATTTGAAGAGTTTGCAGTTATCGGAAACAGAAGTACATTTATAGGGAGTCTGTCAGTGAGATCATCCATGTAAGAAAATGAACCAAAGTGGGCCTAAGACGCTCCCTTGGGGGACTCCAGACAAAACAGGAAGAAAGCTGGAAGAAGTGCCATGACACACTATTAATTTAGCTACATATTAGAGTCATTAATTGAACCAGTCAAGATAAAAGTTTAGTCAATTAGTCACCAAGTCGTCTTCTCATAGCAAATAATTCGAGTCCTTCAGGATTTCTGCTCCAGCAAAGGTTTAGCTAGACTACTGAAACTGGTTACAAGGCTTACTTTTTTTTGCCACCAATTCAGGGGGAAAATTCGTAACGTTTCCGAACCAAGTGTGGCTCACGATCTCAGCTTTCACGAGTCTTACACCGCTTTAGGAGACGTCGCCACTATATTTATTTGCGCGACTCTTCCGGACCACTTAGTCCGGGGGGGGGGGGGGCAAAACGCACGAAAGCGAGAGGGGGAGGAGCCCCTCCCCCGCTATTTTTTTTCGCCAACTGCTATTTGGGATGTCCCCTGCGAAGAAGGGGGTAACGCAATGAGAGATGGTGGTTAAACTCCTTGATTACCGCGGGATTACCGAAAGGGCTGACACGATTCCTGCTAATTTCCTACGGGACGCCAGAGGAGGGGAGGAATGGGCTTCCGGGAAACTCAAAAGAGAGGGGGGCGTCTCTCCTTTGAGCATCTGCATTTTGCCGAACCTTGAACTACGTCACACTAAAACCGCTTCCTTCAAACGCATGTCTTGTCTCTGTGGTTCCTTGCGTTTCTTGGTATCTTTTTTTCATCCACTTTTCTCTCTCTCTCTCTATCCCTCTATTCCCTTTCCATCTCTTCAGTCATGACTTTTACTCTCTCCCTCGTTGGCCGAAAATTGGGTTTTCCACATCAACGTAAAGTTTCAAAGGGCAAATTAGTCACCCCAAGGGACGCACTACCGTTCTCTCCCCACCGAAACCCCGGCTAACTTCTCATCCTTCGGTTACCATCAAGTTTTCAGCACTGTTTCTAGCTAATGTACTTTGAAACTAGATCTTGGGAATATACAGTTGGAACTTTCATCAACGTCTCTGACTTGGGCGGTAATGGTATTTGCGGGCAGGAATGTATCTAGTAACATATTTCTATACGGGTCCAATCAAACTGTTCCTCATGTAATAGTAATAACAATAACGTTTACAGTTATTATTATTGGCCTCCCTGAGGGCGCAGTGGTAGCGTCGTCAACTTGTAATCAAGGGTTCCCGGGTTCGATACCCGGTGGGGACACATAGTGGTTCGGGTCCCACTTAAAGCTGTAGATCCAGTCCCAATTAGCCTATCTGTGCATAAAGTGAACTTAAAACACCAAATCAATCAATCAATTAATCAAGTTATTATTACATGTACAGGTAAAAAGATGGTGCAAGAATAGAGAAAAACAACACCTATTCATTTTAGTCATCATTATCATCACTAAAATTTGTACAAAAACAGCTGCACTTAAATTAACTTCTTTTCTTTTTTTAAATGGACGTATATATTTTTTCAGGTACTGTCAAAGCAAAGCAGTATAATCCAAATACTTTCATGTTAGTTCTGCCGAAATATAAACACACTTTATACTATACAAAAGTAAACAAGTATTTTACCTATTCATTTTTTAATTTCGTAAGTTTTTGGAGGGTATCCGGACCACCTGGACTCTTACCCAAAATACGTCATTTTTCGAAGGGGGTTTCTGTTTCTGCAACCCCCTTTTCTGTTTGCTAAGTTTTGAAGAAACGGATCCAGCAGTTACAGTTGAGAAGTTCGAATTTTAGTTCTTTCTTCACCGAGAATCAGTTCTAACCTATGCTTGCACTGCTTTATACATAAGTATAGACAATATTAGTGCTGCACAGGAACCAAATTAACTTCTATATAATATAGATTAGTGTGTTGTTTTGTAAAGATAAGGGTTCAGGGCGGCAATAGATGTCACTGTTGCATGTTGTTATCATAATTCTTTCCGTTGCCACCGTAAACTGAACGATCAGATGTGTAAAGCGAATAAACAATAGAACAGAAACCTATTCTCTCTTTTCCACTATGTTGCAGAAAGGTTCGAATCCAAATTTAAACTATAAATCTAATTCCGATCAGTCTATCATGAGCACAAAGTGGACTCAGTCAAACTTTAAAATATATTCTCGAGGGATGGAAGATATCGCTGACACGATATATATCGTCACGATATTATATCGCCAACATATCGTGACGATATATCGCCGACAGGATATGTATTTCCAAAATATCGTGACGATATATCGTCTAGTTGATATCGCCTGAACGATATTTTTTCAATATCTCAATATTTCGTCTGGACGATATATTGCTCAACACTTAAACTCGGTGATGAAAGACCGAACATTTGAATCTTCAGAAATATTAGGCACCCAAAGAAAAAAATGTCAGTTAGGAGGGACAATCCCCCTAACGCCGTTCCCGTGGATCTACGCCTTGGAGTGAGGCTATGTGTATAATGTATACAATATTCCGATGCTTCAAGAATTTCCCCAATTGGAAAATATTGAAATGTCACACCATTATCATACATATTCCCTATTACTCCAAAGTAATGTTTCGAAATTTGGAAACCTTGCTTTGCAATAAAATTAGAGTGTAAATACGAAGCAAACATGGCTCTCCGATGGCGTAGTGGTAATGTCGTCGGCTTTTTTTAACTTTTGTTGGTCATATGTTTAAGAACAATTATCTAGCTCAATAATGGACATGAAGAGAAACTCGAATCTGCCAGAAAATCCGAGCTTCAGACACACACCCAACTGTAATTATTCACTTTTCAGTTCGCTGATAGTTTCTGGAAGTTTGTTTTTATTTAGTTGCCTGTGCATATGTAACTGTTTAGTACTTAGTTGTTTAACTATTGCTGTTGTAATTAGCACTGCATTTCCCTTCTATTTGATAAAGGAATATTGTGGTGTAACGTTGAGTGTAATGAAAAGGTTTAGTCACAAGTACGGGCGGTTATGTTGTTTGTTCTACGGCAGTAATTTCACAAACAATCGACAAATATGAAGGTAACTCTAAATTTTTGTAAGTTAGGATACAATTAGTTAATTAAAACCAAAAGTAGGTTTCAAAGTAGGTACCGATGCATGTTTGCTTTGTCCTCTCCCTTCCTGCCTATATTTTCCTCTCTATTTCTCTCTCTATCTCCCTAGTTGTCTTCTTTCTCCCCTCTATATTTTCCCATTACTCTGTTCTCTATCTCTTCTCCCTCTTTCCTTCTATCTCCCCCCTCTCGCTCGCATATTTATTTCTCCCTCTACCTCCTTGTTTCTCTCTTTTCTGCTCTATTTCTACGTCGCTGTATTCTCTTTCCCTTCTTTCGTCCCTCTTTCCTTTCTTCTTTCTCTCCCCTTCTCTCTCTCTCTCTCTGTTTCCCGTCTATTTATTTCTCCCTTTACTTTCTTCTCTCTCTCTCTCTTACCTCGCATCTCTATTTCTCCGTCTATTTTCTCTAATCTCTATTTCCTTCCTTTCATCTCTCTTTCTCTCCTCCCTCTCCTTCACCTTTTCTCTCTCTCTTTCCCTTTCCCTCTCCTCCTCTCCCCCTCATTTTCTCTCCCTCTCTCCATCTTTATTTAGCCCTTTCTCTCTTACACACCCTCCGTATTGAGCCCACATCCTTACATGGAATGGCTTAGATCGGCCACAAATTTAAGAACCTTCGGCCAAGAACCTTCGCGCATCTCCCCCTCCATCTTTTCAACTCTCCTCCACGCGCGAACACGATGCACAAGACGCGGTTCTGCGCAGGTCCTTTTTGCCTGTGGTTCCACTATACAGCGAAGTGGCTCTTTGTTATAGTAGAATATCACGGCCATTGGAAGTGGGGACAGAGGGGCATTCTTCCTCCAGCAGTCTAGAAAAAATCCCTTACGTATATTTGTGCTAGTGCTGCACTATACTCTACGTCGCATCTCCAATAATTCAAAGGCAGCAAGCCCATACAGAATATTAACTACTTTTCGCTTCCAAATTCTACCTGTGATTGATGCAGGACGTTCATTCTCATAAAGAACATTAGAGGGACCCGCAGACCCACATAAACATAATTGTAAGCCTACCTATCATGTGAGTTTAGGCATGTGAATCCTCCTGGTAGTTAATTCGTGTTATTTCACCCCCAAATGAGACGACCTGCGCCTTTGGTAGAACCCGTGAGACGGGAACAAACTTTCGGTAATTTGTTTTCATTTAATAAAATGAAGGAAGTTTGCAGCTTTAGTATCTGTTTGAGGGTAGCTTGTCGGGAGAGCAGATGAAACGCTATCATCATGATACGTGGAGGATGTAAGGGAAATACTTCCTTGTTCCTACTTGAATCAGTGATGAATTATGCTTCCTCTGCTGTAGGTAACACTCACTGTCTACTTTGAGGTGTATATTGACAGTGGCGTGTCCAAGTATTAATGAATGGAGGAGGGTGGGAGATATATTTACGGCTCTAAGGTACGGATGCTTTAAAACTATACTGATTGAAAAATATAATTTCGTGAACTTGTTACGTTCCTAGCAACTTTCCTCACCCTTTACTCCTATAGTCGGGAGCATGGAGTCTCTAAGGGTCTACACTGAAACCTATCTTCAGGGTAGGTGCAGAACAAATCCAACCTACGTCGTGAAGTTTTAATGAAAAGTTTATTTACTGCTTGAGTATTTACAGCCAGTGGTTAGGTAACTCGTAACTGGAACTTGGAGGTCAATTGTTAATAGATAATTTCGAACTTACTAGAAAGGTCAAACTAGGGTGGCCCAAACCTAGGTTTTACAGAAGAGCGGCATACACCTATTCACTTCTTCCTAGACTTGGAGTTATCACCCGAGATTGCCAATTTAGGTTTTTACAGAAGAGCGGCTTGCACCTATTCACTTCTTCCTAAATTGGAACTTATATCCCATTCGGCTAACCTAGGTTTTACAGAAGAGCGGCATACACCTATTCACTTCTTCCTAGATTAGACCGTTCCTATTTGGCCAGTCTAGGTCTTTAAAGAAGAGCGGCTTGCACCTATTCACTTCTACCTAGACTGACACCAGAACAGACCTCCTTACGGACCAAACTCCTTCGTATTTATACCCAAAGTTCCAGCCTCGAACACCTGTCTTTAGGTAATTTCTTATTACAATACTCTAAATTACAACAGAAAGATATTTGAAAAATACATAGTTTGGCAATTAATAATTTACAAAGAAAGTTTACATATTCATTTGAGTTAACAATTATTTCTTTAAGGCTGATAAAATCTTACATTTTGGAAATATACAAATTTAAATGTTCCGCCATTATTTAATTACAATTAGGTTAGTTCATCAAACATGGATAATCTTTGATTGGCAAATCTATATTTACATCATAATAAATGCTCGTTGTCTTAAGCGAGCTGTCTTCATTTGATAGTTACAGAAAGGTGAATACATTAGTTCAACAACGCCTTGATTGGCGCGTTCATATTTGCGTCACAACATGTAGTATCACGGACATTAACAATGACTTGAGGTAACACTATATCAATTTTTTTTTAACACGGCATTGCAAAGTTACAAAATAAGTAAGGTCGTAACAGGTTCCCCCCTCTGTAGTTTAAAGAAAAATTTGAGAAACGAAAGTGAAACAAATTTTTCTTTCTCTAAACTCTTTGCCTTTCCTATACATTTTTTTTATATATATATACACCAATTGCATTTATTATTTCAAATTAATGATTAGTTCAGTACAACTAATAATCATATTTTTTCCCAAATATTAATGCTTTATCAACATTTATAACACAACACTAGAAATTATATGGTTAGATTTCAATTAAGTACATGTCTTAAATACAATTTTACATTCAAATTTTAAACTGTTAAATCAACATATCATACAATTCTCAAACGATAATATTTGATCACAACTTTTTAAACGGCTTTCTTTTTTTATTATATATATTTTTTTTTCCAATTCAACACAACAGTTTTTAAAGAATTAACAAACAAATACAACATATCAAGGTTACACACATTTAGTTAAACAAGAATTTGTTGCTTGATTAATTATTTCCTGTAAAGGTGATGTTCAGTTATAAGCTATTTCAGTAATCACCATTTTTTCTTTAATTAGGTTTTCTTTAAAATAAACCGCATCCCGTTCCAACTAAACCATTTCTTCATTTCTCGCTTGGCACCATTCCGACTTAACTTTAGTTTCTTTGCCAAGAGTTGGAGGAAAATCTTCTTGTTCATTTTCACTTCCGGGCTTAGCTCCAAGAACCATCCTTGCCAATCAGGGACATCCTTTTTAGGAACCTTGTCCTCCTTCACGGGGACTAGTAACTAGCGGGGCAGGTTGATCGTCATAAAAATGGTCATTAATTAGTTCAGGGACTTTTACTAACTCCTTGCGCACTAGGGTTATCAAAGCTTCAACAGGAAGGTCGTCCACTAGCTCATCACAGGTTAGTTTGTTAACGTTTTTGTCGTTCCCAACTTCCTTAGAGACTGCCTCAATACTAGAGGAAAATTTGTTTAGTATGTCTCTTAGTTCAGCCCTATGCTGTCTCTGCTCAGCTTCGATCTTCCTAAAGGTATCCTGTAGTCGTTCGTTTTCCTTTCGCCTAGTTTGGATCAATATTGAGGTAAAACTTTTGGTAAGATCCTCTAAATATCCCTCTAATCTTTCATTGTCAGAAGTCCAAGCGTTGGATTGTTGAAACCACTGTTTGTAGGACTTGCCGAACTCCTCCACAATTTGTTGCTCTGCTAAGCTTAACTCTTTGGGTATCTGAATAGCAGAGCTCTGTCGTTCAGCCATGTTAGTTCTCTAACAATCTTGATACGTAATGCTTGACCGTTTATCATAATCTCGCTTTTTAAAGAATTTCGAGCCAGACCTAGACCGTTATGTAATAATTATTGATCTCTCTTTTTCTCAGTAGAACCTTTTTAATTCAAGAGTTTCTCACTCTTCCTTATTATTTGACCTCTCTTATAAACGTTTACAATTCAAGCCATCTTTGCTAACGCTATGAGGACTCAGCCTCTTAAAATAACAATTTCTTCCTTTAAATTGTTACAGCAATTTCTCTTCTATCCTCGAAGAGTAAGGGAATCAACCTTTTCCCCTGGTAGCCCTTCCTTGGCTTACCAAACAATAACGCTTACTCGGCCTATGGAAACATCCTCGGTTCCCTGTGATCAGTTTATAAGGTCTTTCTTTTCATTCAGGTTCTGCACTATTATTAAATTTCTGTTTTTCTAGGTTCCAGTCCTCCTCGGCTCGAGCTCCACTTCTCCAGCAATTCCTTTCTACGTTCGGCTGAACAATTAATTTTTTTAAGGTTGTGGAAATTCTCCTTTGATAAAACTTCCTTCGTCTAGGGATCCCTTAGCAAAGCCACATTATTCCCTATTTCTATTATTTCATAGGGACCTAGGAAATATTCGAAAAATTTGGCGATTTCTTTGTTTGGTGCCGAACTCAGTTTACGATTTCTTTTTAACACTAAATCTCCGATGTTCAAAATATATCCGCTTTGCTCGCCTTTCTTTTTCTGAGTTCTTGGTTTATATGAGGCCTGGAACAATTTGGTTTCCCATTTGATCTTTCCTTCGTCTCCTTCGGGCCATTCTAAATGCTTCAATAAATTAGAAGGTACTGGCTTGTTATAAAATAGTTCAGCTGGGGCGTATCCTGTAGCTTCGGATACCGAATAATTAATCAGCCAGCATACTTTATTTACGTATTTATGCCAAGAATCATGTTCTTTTGAGCAGAAAGTCCTCAGCAACCTTACGATTTCTTGGTTTACCCTTTCTACGGGATTACTTGCAGGATGATAGGGAGTGGTGAACCACGGAATTATCCCATGTTTCTTTAAGAAATTAGCCCACTTATGGGAAGTAAATTGAGTCCCTCTGTCTGATAAAACATATTTGGGTTTAGGATAATGAGCCATATATCCTTGTTCAAGTTTATTTTTTACTTCTTCAGTTTTAGCATTCCTTAAAGGGTAAGCTATAGCATATCGACTGCCTACATCCACCATGGTGAGGATAAAGTTAAAAGTCCCGGATCTAGGTAGCTTTCCCACTATGTCAATAGACAATACTTCATGGGGAAGTTTGTTCATAATGCTAAATTGTTGTCTACAGGTTCCTTTCCTGTCTGGTTTGTTTCGGGAGCATACCAAACGTTCCCGCACATATTGCGCAATCTTCTCTTTCATTTTCGGCCAGATGAAATGAAGTCTTAGTCGTTTATACGTTTTGGTGAACCCGAAATGTCCCGTTTCGTCGTGTTCGGCGACCATTACCTTAGGAACTAAAATGTCTGGAACTAGTAATCGGTAAGTTCCTCGTCCCTTCTGATCCTTGTAAAACAACAAGCCTTCATGTAGCAGGTAACCGGAATCAGGTTGCAATAGAACGTCTCCAGAGATGTTACGGCACCATTCATCTTGAAGTTGGGCGTTCCGCCACTCTTGCAGTTCTTCTCCTGCTAAACTGGGTGTTCTCGTCAATCCCACTGAGTAAGTGACTTCATTTTCAGGATCGTTATCCAGGAAATTTTCTGCTTGAGGATATCTACTTAGGACGTCGGCTATCCCATTTTGCTTTCCACTAATATGAAAAATGGAGAAGTTAAATTGTTGAAGTTTTAAGGCCCAACGGGTTAACCTAGCACTCCAGTCACGGCTTTTCTCTAGCCATATCAAATTTTTATGGTCAGTATAAACGTAGAACTTGGTGCCATACAAGTAGACTTTGAAATGGTCTATTCCGAAAAGTACTGCTAAACATTCTAATTCTTGCACGGTATAGTTTCGTTCATATCCCTTTAGTTTCCGACTGGCATACTGTACAATGGCGATGTCTTCTAAGTCCGGAGTTTGTTCTACTTTCCCTTGGAACAACACCGCTCCTAATCCAGTCAGGGACGCGTCACATAGCAGGCAGAAAGGCTTGGTGAAATCAGGCTGCGCTAGGGCAGGTAATTGGACTAACTCCTTCTTCAGAATTCGAAAACTAGCTTCATTTTCGTTAGTCCATTCCCATTTGACATTTTTTACTAATAATTTCTCCAAGTTTGCTGTCTTTCGAGACAGATCCTTTACGAACCTTCTTCTCCAGTTTAATAACCCTAAGAACTGTTGAAGATCCTTTTTACTTCGAGGTCTAGGAAATTTTAAGATAGCTTCATCCTTTTTAGGGTCGACTCGAACCCAACTTCCAGATATAATATGGCCAAGATACTTAATCTCTGATTTCACCCATTGGCATTTTTTCAGTTTTACTGTAAATCCTTCGGCCTTTAGCTTGGATAAAACCCACTTTATGTGCTGGAAATGATTTTCCAGAGTTTCATCAAAGATCAGCAGGTCATCTATGTAGATGGTTAGGAACTCTTCAGTGTGAGGTTCAAACAAAGATTGCATGGCATGCATAAATACAGCCACAGCGTTCGATAATCCAAAAGGCATTCTCGTAAAACACCAGGAACGTCCTTTATATGAGAAAGCTGTATATTCTTGATGTTTATCGTCTATAGGGATTTGCAGATATCCGGAAGCTAAGTCTAGGCAACTAAAATATTTTTTTCCTCTGAATTTTTGTAAGGCTTCCTGTAAAACTGGTACCGTGTTTCTTGGAGTTATTATCAACTTGTTCAACTTTCGGAAATCAATACACGGTCTCACCGAACCATCAGGTTTATTGACCACCAGCAAAGGGTTTAGATATGGAGACTGACATTGCCGAATTACACCCCACTCCTTCCATAGTTCCAATTCTTCTTCCAACTTCTCTCTTTTTGCCATCGGAATGGGATACGGACAAGAATATACTGGTTCCTGGGACGTCAGAGGTATTGTACATTTAGCATTTTTTGCAAGTCCCGGTTTGCAGGAAAAAATATCCTGGTATTCCAATAATAACTGCATCAATTCTTCTCTCCTTTCAAAGCTGAGTATCTCAGGAGAATAGGCTTTCTGTCTTATTTCTTCTTCATTGGCCATCCAGGCATCAATGATTACTTGACTAATACTGTTTTCAAAGTCCGACGTATTTTTTCCCGTCAAGGTATTTCTTCCTAATAATTCTTCTTCCACCAGCAGTCCTTCTTTCATTAAATACAGTCTTTGGTTTTTTGTATCTAAATTTGCTTGATATTTCTCCAAAAATGGGTAGCCCATTAATAAATCAGCATCTAAATTCCGACTTACATAGACCAAATCTTCAAATACATATCCCCCAATTTCAAAGTGAATTCTTCTACATCCTACTATTCTAGAACTTTCCTTTCCAGTAAAATCTCGTAGTTTCACTCCGGGACATTTCTGAAGTTTAAGTCCGGGTAACCTGTCCCGTAACTTAAGCCAAATTTTATATTTCATTATAGTGCATTCACTCCCTGTATCTATAGTGCACTTAATTTTTAATCCTAAAATTTGGGCGAAAATTTCTGGTTTCTTGGACGACAATATTCCCCTATGTTCAGGTTCTTCTATCTTTTTCCCATTCCTCATTTTCGATTTCTAATTCTAAATGCAATACTTCTAAAAAATCTTCGGTGAGGAAATTGTCGGTACTCTCATTTTTCTCCGATGCAGTTTTCCCTTCCGTTGTAAATGAGAGAGCTTCATTTACAACGAGGGTTGGTTTAAATTTTGATTTGGGAGCATTGAACCTTCCCAAGCTGGAGCGACAGGATTTAACTCGGTCGGGACTTCTTCGGTTTGGCAGGAGATTTCCTTTGTATTAGAATTTCTATTGAAGTGGTTGTTGGGGAAACGGGATTGGTTCCATGGTCGTCTATAAGGTTGACTTCTATTGCCGTTGCTATAGAAATTCCGCCCTTGGTAACCCCTCTGGTTTCTATTATTGTTCCTATTAGGATTCTGAGGTGTTCTGGTCGCTCCTTCACTTTCGTTGTTAAATCTAGGCGAGACTATATTAGTCTGCCTAACTCTGGGTTGAAACGGCCTTCTGTCTTCCACCTTGGGGTTATCTCCCCTACTTATCTCCAGTTGTTCGGAAGCTTCATATCGACTAAGATAATTTGCTAGTTGTTCCATGGTTTTAGGATCTCGAGTCAATACTAGTTGTCGAACTTTCACCGGAAGTTGGCTGATTATCAAATGCAAGACTTCACCCTGATTTACTACTTCCACCAGATTGCAGTAGTTTCCATAGACTTCCCAGCAGTATTCTTCTAACGTTAATCCAAGGGACCTCTGAAATTTCTTATTCCTTAACAGCTGCATTTCTCGTTGTTTAGCCTCTAAAGAAGCATACTGCTTTCGAAATGCATAACAGAACTGATCAAAACTCTTCCACTTCCTTTCATTTGCTATAAACCAGGATTTGGCCTTTCCTGTCATTAAGGAAGGTAAAATTTTCAACCTGTAAAATTCTGAAACTTGCATTATATCTAGATAGGTCTTTAAACTTTCGATGTATCGTTCGGCCGAGACTGAATTTATTTCTCCAGAAAACTTCTCTAAGGCTTTTATATCTGCCAGTCTAAAATTCTGACACTTGGATTTCCTAACTCTGTTGTTAGTCTCTTCTTCCGAAAGGTGATTGAAGAATTCTTGTGACATCTTCACTTTCTTTGAGCGTCGGCTTCTATTCAACTCCGAACCTTCGTCGGACGTAGCACTCGAGGATGAGAAGTTACTTCTTTCAGTATACCTCCTCTTAGATACACTAGCGATAGGAGTGGCCAAATTGGCAGAGTGAATCCTCTGACTTTGGTCTACTGAATTAGCACTCAAAGGTAGACGTTCTAATTTCATGGCCAAATAATCTATTTCACTAGAAGTTTTGTGAAATTGCCATTGTACTTCCTTTCTTTCATCTTCCATTTCCTTTCTTCTTTGCAGTTTTTCTTCCATCAAGCTCTTGGTAGTTTCAAGCCTTAAACTTTCAAATAAGCTTGTTAATTCCGTTTCTTTTGTTTTCCTCTGACTTTTTTCTTCATCTATTTCTTCCAATAAGGCTTTCTGGGTTGCTTCCATCTGATCTTTCACTTCTTGACTCATTACTTGTTTAAATTCTTCCATTTCGGCCCTCATTCCCTTTTGGCATTCTTCTACAGTTTTTTGTAACTCATTCTTATTGATCTTACACTCTAATCTTACTTCCTCTATTAATTCTCTCATCTTTTTACTATCTTCTTCTCTTTCTTTTTGTCTCTTCTCTTCATCTTCTTGTCTTTCTTTCTGTCTCTTCTCTTCATCTTTCTGTCTTTTCTCTTCATCTTCTTGTCTTTCTTTCTGTCTCTTCTCTTCATCTTTCTGTCTTTTCTCTTCATCTTCTTGTCTTTCTTTCTGTCTCTTTTCTTCATCTTCTTGTCTCCACGTTTTCAATAAATCTATCATTTGGTTCGCAGATTCAGATTTGTTTTGACAACCTTGGCATTTAAAACTAGTTCTATCAACATCTTCATTCGTGGCATCCATATTCAAACAACTCAAGTGGAACAAACACTCGCATTCTTGACATTTGACAGTTCCTTCTTCGGACTTGGAGTCATCAGTGCAACACTTAAAGGTCGCCATGTTTAATTTTCTTTGTTCCACCCTTAAATACCTTTTAGACATGACTAAATACTAATATTTGAGTTTTCACACTTTTAAAATGTAAGTCCTTTTTCTTGAAGAATATTTTCCAAACTAATGAAGTCTTTAAGTTATTGCTTCTTATAGTAATCTTCTACTCGTCGTTGGTCATCTTCTTCAACTGCAGCGGTCAGGATTCTTCAGCTTCTACGGCGCTACTGCAACTTCGCTTCTAACGAGGACCTCTTCCGAAATAGTCGTTTGGCTGGATTCTTCAATTGTCGAGCCTCTACGTTGTATACCCAGTATCCAACGTCGGTGGTTGAAGTTCTAAACTGTCGTGGCCATCACGATGGGCGCCAAAAAGGATCTGTTACGTTCCTAGCAACTTTCCTCACCCTTTACTCCTATAGTCGGGAGCATGGAGTCTCTAAGGGTCTACACTGAAACCTATCTTCAGGGTAGGTGCAGAACAAATCCAACCTACGTCGTGAAGTTTTAATGAAAAGTTTATTTACTGCTTGAGTATTTACAGCCAGTGGTTAGGTAACTCGTAACTGGAACTTGGAGGTCAATTGTTAATAGATAATTTCGAACTTACTAGAAAGGTCAAACTAGGGTGGCCCAAACCTAGGTTTTACAGAAGAGCGGCATACACCTATTCACTTCTTCCTAGACTTGGAGTTATCACCCGAGATTGCCAATTTAGGTTTTTACAGAAGAGCGGCTTGCACCTATTCACTTCTTCCTAAATTGGAACTTATATCCCATTCGGCTAACCTAGGTTTTACAGAAGAGCGGCATACACCTATTCACTTCTTCCTAGATTAGACCGTTCCTATTTGGCCAGTCTAGGTCTTTAAAGAAGAGCGGCTTGCACCTATTCACTTCTACCTAGACTGACACCAGAACAGACCTCCTTACGGACCAAACTCCTTCGTATTTATACCCAAAGTTCCAGCCTCGAACACCTGTCTTTAGGTAATTTCTTATTACAATACTCTAAATTACAACAGAAAGATATTTGAAAAATACATAGTTTGGCAATTAATAATTTACAAAGAAAGTTTACATATTCATTTGAGTTAACAATTATTTCTTTAAGGCTGATAAAATCTTACATTTTGGAAATATACAAATTTAAATGTTCCGCCATTATTTAATTACAATTAGGTTAGTTCATCAAACATGGATAATCTTTGATTGGCAAATCTATATTTACATCATAATAAATGCTCGTTGTCTTAAGCGAGCTGTCTTCATTTGATAGTTACAGAAAGGTGAATACATTAGTTCAACAACGCCTTGATTGGCGCGTTCATATTTGCGTCACAACATGTAGTATCACGGACATTAACAATGACTTGAGGTAACACTATATCAATTTTTTTTTTAACACGGCATTGCAAAGTTACAAAATAAGTAAGGTCGTAACAAACTGAAAGCAGGGGTCGGACAATAATGGTGCGGACCGCGACATCAAAATTTGGGAGGGGGAGTTTTTCCTTAAAGATATATGTATGTGTACATATGTATGTACTTGTCTAAAATATATGTTAAGTTTATACCTTGGCTCCATGCTGTAAAATTTACGATGACGCGAGGGGCGCGGGAACAGAATATATTTCCTTAGTAAACTGAAGAATTTGGTCCACAAAACGCATTAAATGACGTAATTAATGTATGAATAAAAAATTGCCACCACTAGCCTATGCAGGAGGGTGTTGGAATTGTAAAAGTGAATATCACATACCTCGTTCCATGTAGAGGCGGAATACAGCATACAATATTTCTTAATTAACACTTTTAACTTTCGTTTTATAAGTTTTTGAAATACCAAAATCATAATCTGCTTTCATTTTAAGGCGAATTTGCATTTAACACTGATTTTCCACATTTTTTTACTGCTTGGATTTGAAATTTTTGATTTCCTCAAATTTTCTGGAGGGGCTGTAGCCCCATTGTTTTCAGCACATGGTCAACTAAGCACATACACGATAAATTTAACATTCATGCCCCATTTCGCCATCTCCTTAAAGAGCTCGTGCATAAAACTCAAGTATGTATCTAGGACAATGGAAGAATCCCACAAGATTCGACCATCTTGGAATTAGTAGTCTCAAAAATTCAGGGCACAGACTCAAGATTGCTGGAAGTGAGTCGTTCATGGAAGGACCGACCACATCGTCTCCACGCATGGCAAAACAACACGCACATGCGAAAGGGAACTAGACCATACGGCTAGCAAATCAAGCTTAATGTGTAGAAATAATGTGACATATCTAAATTCATTTGCTACCGCGGTGCAACGCTGCAACGAAACTAGAGATAAAGGCAAGTGAAATGAAATAGAGAGAACCAAGAGGGAGAGTAGGGGGTATTTCCCCACTGATTTAAGTCGTGGGCTCTTTTCTACGGAAACTTGAGTAAATTCGCGGAAATACACAATAAGAATGCAAATTTTCCTCCAGGCCCAAGGAGACTTAACTCACGCAGATTTCCCGCCACTGGTCCTGAAAAGGGCCCGGTAGAATGGGGGAGACTGCAACGAAAAGAAGATAAAAAAAGAAAGAGAAGCAAGGAAGGAGAGGGAAGAATAAGCAAGTATTCAATGCAAGAGCGCGGGAGGGATTTCCCCTGGGGGATTTCTTTTCTTGCATGGAGGGCAAAATCTTTGTAGATATTTTCTTCCCGCTCTTCCCTTATTTTACGCAACGAATGTTTCCTGGGAGTTATGCAAGCCGGTCTTGCAAGGGTGCGCCGAACGAAGGCTAGCCTGGACGGAGCATCTGCCGTGTTTGCATTGCAACTCTTAGAGTTATGTATTTTAGAAGGGGGGGTGGAGGGTGGTCCTCTTTCCACATCTTAGTTTCCACAACCAGTTTTGACTTGTTTCTACACTTTATTTAACTTTTCTCTTCCGGAGATGGTATGTCGAATTTCAGCCATCACACTCACTTTGTCTTCTGGAATTTGTAGGGCCTCCACGATGGCGCAACGGTTGCGTCGTTGCCCTGTAATCAAGGGGTCCCGGGTTCGATACCCGGTGGAGGCACAAAGTGGTTCGGATTCTACTTTAAACTGTAGGTCCGGTCCCGATTAGCCTTACTGCGCATAAAGTGGATTAAAACACCAAATCAAGCAACCATATCTTCTGGAATTTGACATTTAAATTATGTGTACAGCCACGGACATATCTGGGTTGTAACAACCCAGTAGTGTCTTTAACTGTACTACAGTAAGAGATCAATTGTAAATTGTAGATTTCCTATTACTACTTGTAGACAGACAGGCGGATCAATTGAGATAATCTATAATATCTTAACCTAGTATTTGCAGCATGTTCCACTCGAGTGAGTTTTTAGATCTGATATACCAAGAAGTCCTAGCACCCTGCCAGTCCACTAAATTTCATCTTTGTAGCTCTACTAAATTCCGAGATAATGATAGTTGACAAGGATGGCATTACCATGACCTTTTTTCAGCACTTAAAAACTGAACTATGCCAGAAACAGATTTGGATGGTTAGGTATGTAATCCTCTGTGTACGCTAATGTTCCGGACATGGGACATTCTTCCCTCTGCTTCTTTTTGCCTGCTTCCTATTTTCTCCTTTCCTTTACATTCCTTCTACATTTTCATGTTTCTTTCTCAGTCTTGATGCAACCTATTTCACCTTGCTGACATCACCTCCCCTCTCGAATGCTGATTATTTATTTTATTTCCCTTTCTACTTCGTTTTTCTAACTTGTTCTCTCCTTACTCTCTCTCTCTCTCTCTCTCTCTCTCTTTGGAATTATTTTGCCTGTTTTCACTCTCATTCTCTGACTCTCTCTCTCTCTTCATTGCTGTTATTCGTTCTTTCTTTCTTTTTCTCCCCCCCTCTCTCTCTCTCTCTCGTTTCTAGCATATATCTCCGTCTCTATTTTCCCTCCTTGTCTGTCTTTCGATCTTATTTCTGTTCTCTTCTTTCAGTTTTCACTCATTCTCTCTCTATCCCTATTTGCTTGTCTCGTTTCGTTCCACTTCATTTCTATTTCTCTTTACACCTTCTGTTTCTTGTTCTCTCCGCCACACTATCTGCTTTCCTCTCTATCACTACTTTGGTATATCTTTTCTCTCTTATAATATTTCCATATTTGCTATGACTGTAAACACACCCTTCCCACACATTAAAGCATCCAAATGTATCCTCATTGTTACATGAAATTTTGACCTCCACTCCTTACGATATTATCTGCAAGCGCCTCTGATTCCTATCTCCAATGAAGTCGGAGAACTATTTTGTTTACTGCGTAGGTATATCTGTGACAGTTCTCCTCGGTCTGCCTTGTAGAATATACCCGCCAATGCGTATGTGAATTACATTGTACTTCTCCAGACCCTTTCCATTTCACGCTTCGGTTCCAGCACTGGATCAAGGGATCTCTCTGAACTTCCCGACATTGGAGCGGTTGTCCACAGATGCCTCAGTCAGTGTTGCAATCCGTCAGCCAAAAGACGTAACTCTTAGTGAGTTCATAAAATCTAGAACGTGTAACGAACCTGAGCGTTTAAGGTTTTATATTTGTAAGATATTAAGATTTAAAAATGATTGTTACTTCAGATAATGTGCAAGCTGTCACAGACGACTATAGTTAGATTGGTACAGTTTTCTTTGGAACTTGTATATGTGTTTATAAATACGTCATAATCTGTTCACATTGACGTCACTTTTCTATCTCGGCTGAGGAAGTGTATGAACCCGCCTAAATGTTTTCTCCTGACGACGGATTGATTTGAAAAACAGGCGAAGGTAGAGGAATCAACAGAGACGTGGTAACGGTTAATGGAATGTCCAAATAGTGTAATTGGTAATTAATTTCGTTTCATTCTAGCTATACTCGGAAATAATAATTAAGTACAGAAACTTTCGTGCATTTACATTTGTCTTGTCCAACGTTAATTCTATATGCAAGTGTGTTTAGTGATTGTGATTTGATATGTTATAGAATTGTTCTTTACAAAAAGCAAAGAAACGTAAGTAAATCTGTACATTGCTTGTAGGTCCACATACGATAGGAAATCTATGTGATTATGAAATATAAGTGATCATAAAACTGCGGTTAACTTTGAAAACCATGTTGTGTTTTCTATCTACCCAGCAAGCTCTGATGAGTGATAAAAGAGTCTCATGTTCCCGCCAAAAGTATCAGCGGACTAACTTTGTGACGACTGGTGTCCTCCTGGAGGACGTTGCAAACGATGAACGCAAATTCTGAAGGAAGCAGCAAGAGATGAAAGGAATCGAGTGTCAAGCAAGAGGAAAACGCTGGAAGATAAAGGAAATTGTGGAAAAGTAGAGGAAATAAAGAAAAACTTAGATGAATGAATGGAAATTTGATGCTTTGCAGCTAAAGCTCTTCTGGGCTGTAGGCTGTATTGAGCCAATTGTAAATATCAACCTCTACTTGCGGGAAGATAGGCATCCCACATATTTAGCAGGTCTAGCCAGCACCAATTCAAAGTGGCTGCATTTTTATATGATATACAACTGTTCAACCAATGACGGTGCCAGAATGAAATATATGAGTCAGAGGGAGGGAGGTATATTTCATCGTGGGCAGTCGCATTTAGTATACAGCTAAACACCATATAAAATGTATATTTAGGTTAAAAGAGTATTATAATAATTTATGTAGTTTTCCTGGCTTGCTCGAGGAAGCACCTCCTCCCTCCGTTAGCCCTTTGGCACAGAAACTATGTTATACCGTCCGTACAGATGAAATGAATCTCTAGCAACATGTTCAACAAACCCGTTTGAAGGAAGTGACGTCAGAACATCATCTCCGTGTATTCAAAGTTAGCATTCAAGAATCCTTGTATGAAAACTGTTGTAAAGAAAACAATCAAGTCAGGCTGTCGATCGCATCGAGACACGATATGGTATTTATTTTTATTTTGTACTGAAAAGGAAACGGCGCTAGTAAAAGTTAACATGTGGATGTGGTAAATCGAATAATAATTAAAGCAACATCCTTGCTTGTGTTTGTTGCGATTAATGCAACAACAAATGAAGGCAGTGGAGAAAAGCAGGTATAAAGGGTGTCTCATCTAACTTTGCGACCTGAGATATTTTCGACAAGAAAGAAAATGTGGAAAATCCACTTGCATGGAAATGTACCCACGTCAGGGGCTCACAAAATGAGGGGATATGCACAATAGAGAAAATTCAGAAATTATTGTATCCAACACGAAGTTATTCTTTTTTTTATGGAACATGCATGATTTTTCTGGCGAAATGAAAAGTAGAAGTAAAATTATGGATGACAGAATGGGTCTCACCTTCCTACACCAAATATCTGCAGAGATAATGAAACATTTAAAGGTTGGCAGCGTGGACACAGTTTGTCGCGCCACTGTACTTCCTGCGGGGGTTAAAGAAAACAACACATCGCGGGTCACGTCTCAGTTTAGTGGTGTCTCCCGACCAGGTGTGTTGTAACTCTGTAAGTGTCAAACAGGGAAATCGTATGTACTCTAACGCATTTGACGGTTTCTATTCTCAGCTATTACTTGCCGTATTGATATTTGCAACCCTGTTTTGTTGTTACCACTGTGTTCTCTTATTTCGTCTAGTACGTAGATGTGCCTGTCTTCAGTAATGAAGAAAAACTAGACATTATTTTTAATTTATGGCGAATGTCACAGAAATGCAACCACAGCTGTGACATTGTACTCTGAACGCTACCCAGATCGACGGCGCCCTTCACCTCGTGCCATTGCCAACACCTGCACAAGTCTCGTCGGAACAGGAAACTGGGCTCCCAGAAAGCGTCAACGTACAAACACAGCAACTAACAACGGAAACGAAGTCTCTATTCTGACTGCTGTAGCTCACAATCCGCAGGTGAGTGTACGACCGATTGAACGCAGTTCTGGAATAAGCCACAGTACTGTGTGGAGAATTTTGCAAAGGCATAAGTTTCATCCGTATCATATGTCACTGCACCAGGAACTGTACGGGAATGACTTTCAAGTCCGCATTACATTCTGTCGTTTTGCACTTCAGCAGTTGGAAAATAATAATGCATACCTAAGTAATATTTTGTTTACGGATGAAGCTTCGTTTACAAATCACGGTAATGTGAATTTGAGGAACATGCACTACTGGTCCGTGCAAAATTTCCACTGAATTCACGAGGTTGCTCATCAACGACAGTGGAGCGTCAATGTTTGGTGCTGTATCATTGGCAACAGCATTGTAGGTCCCTATTTTTATCAGGGAACATTAAACGGACAGCGATATGCATCATTTCTTCAAGACACTCTACCCCTTCTCATGGAGGACGTGGCATTGGAAACCCGTCTATCAATGTGGTTCCAGCATGATGGATGCCAAGACTAGTAGAGTAGAAGGCAGGGGCCATACCTGATCACGTGGTCCTTCACGTCACGCGCGGACAGATCGCTCTACGCTCCGGTTTCGCAGCCGAATCAAAGCCGTAATTATGAACAAAAAAGAGCCGTAATTATGCCCAGAAGCTAATTGGGAGTGACTACACAGACTTACTTAGGATCCGACATAACGTATGTCCTTACAGTTGGATTACACAGCCATTTACGCACACATTTTATCGGTAGTTTATATGTCGTCACATTCCTCTGTGAAACATTAGTTTCATGTAAAATTGCGGTTAATACACCTAGTAATGCATTTTGTTAGGGCAGAAAGAAAAATATATATGTTGAATGCGTAAAATAATTTTGTTATATAAAGAAAGGCAGAAAGCCAAAATTATGGATAAGTTGAATATGTAAAAGAAAACAATCTCGTCTATTGCTCTCTTTTAGGAGTGAGAGAGGAGCTGTTTTCACTTAACTTCTTCAAATTTGGTAACTTTGCTTCGACTATTGGTATTTATTTCTTAATTAATTTTCCTTATTCAGATTACAATTCTGAGTCTTATGAATCTTTGAACTACACAGGGAGGAATGTGAGGAAGTTCCGTGTGTATTATGTAACACACACTTTAAAAAACTTTTCACTGAACGAAAACTTGAGACATAGAACTGAAGAAAGTCGAGGGTCACTTTATATACTTATACGTATATATAATCAGTGGAATGTCGAACAGGGGTGCCCACAGGCGGGTATGTGAAAGCTGGTTGAGTCCACTTAACTTGGGGGGGGGGGGGGATTGTGATGAAAATTTGACTGAATAAATAATAGAACAATGGAGGACGGAAGTTAAAATACGTTGTCATTTAAGCATCACTCGTATATAAATAGCAAGTTGTGTATTTTGAAGTGTATGGTAGCCTGATGTTGTGTAATGAGACTACTGGTATTGCAATCCACTAACAAGTCTCGTTAGATGCGATGTGTTCAGTTATATATTGTCGCCCGGTTTTTTTTTAATTTTTCATCGGAGATCACGACACGTCGCAACACCTCACTGAAGGCATTGTGAACTGCAACACCTCACAACCCACCAGGGTGCGAAATCATTGAAAACTGGTGAGAGGGAGAAAGTTCGTAACCTACAACCCCCCTCCCCACAAACATATGTGTGAATTATACGATGTACATATTTGTAATGTTATTAAAAGTAAAAATAAATTACTCAATTAAAATAATTATTGTGATTATTAATTAGAAATTAATTTGTTACTTTCATACATATCAGATAGTGTAAAGCAGCTAACTAATTCCTTTACTAACCGATTAAAGATGTTAATAAATTATGGCAGTTGAAGTGGTTTTATTATGTGTAAGTTTTTGTTTAGTTTGTGCACTATGTTAATATAAATCAATTAGATTTCATAGTTATTATTGTTTTGCATTCTTGTTTTACTTTTACTGTGCGTATTGATGTAGATTTGTTAATGATCTCTTGAGACAGAAAGCATTCAACACTCACAACTACACTAATTTGTGTGTGTTTTCAATATTATTCTTAGTAAAGTATATTTGAAATTTAAAGTAATTACTTATCTTTTCATTGTTATAACAAAAACTCTTTCCCCCGGGAAATTTTTGGTGGTTTTTTTTTTTTTGTGGCCAAGATTGTTGGTGGGGGGAAATCCCCCTCGTCCCCTCCAGGATTTCGCACCCTGAACCCAACAATCGAGAAATACAAGAAAAAAGGAGCGAAAAGAACAAAACAGATCAGCCTTTCCACGTTTCTTTCCGTATGGGGTAAAGACTCAGCTGGGTTTTGTCCGCCCAATGTCCGCGGCAGTCGCGAAAAGAGGCGTGTCTGACCCCAGCCTTTCCATCTAGTAGTCTTGGATGGGTGCCCCGTACACTTCGCACGTGTTTCCAGAGAAGTTGTGGATGCAAAGTTTCCAAATCAGTGAATAGGACGGGGTGGTCCTGTGGTATGGTCAGCTCGGTCCCCCCGACTTGACGCCATTAGACTACTATCTCTGGGGCGCAGTGAAAGATAGAGTCTATCAGAAAGTCCCAACGACACCAGAGAATATAAAACAGCGTATTACTGCTGCGTGTGTGGCAATATCTGGAGAAACACTACAATCTGTGCAACGCTCGCTTGTTCACCGTCTCCACAAGTGTATTGATGCAACCGTTGGTCACTTTGAACATCTGCTGAAGTGGCACAGTTTCATCAGATAAGACGTTACTGATGATTTGCGAGTGCGTTTTCTGTGCTGGATGTACGTTACAAACATGACGTTTATTTGAGCTATAGGCCACTCGTAATTTTGTTTCCGAAAGTGAAACCAATTCTGTTCTCACGAATTGTACCTAGTAATCAGGTTGCTAGAAACACACATGTTCCATTAAAAAAAATGTAACTTTGAGTTGAAAGTGATATTTTTTTAATTTTCTGGATTGTGTGAGCCCCTAGCTCAGTCGTTAGGGTGTTTTTCCACCTGTTTCGGCGCCCACCCAGCGTCGTATAAAGTGGATACCTGGAGGAAACTCTGGGGGTAAAGGTGGCCAGGGGCGTGGTGCTGATCACATCACCCCTACCTTCGGCCGTGATCAAGAAAGTGTGGGTCCCTAACCTCACACCCCCTATACGCCTTCATGGCGTGGTGCATAACACAAGGGAGCACTTTACCGTTTTACCTTTACCTGACATGGGTACTTTCCTGCGCAATTCGATTTTTTACATTTTGTTTAATTTCGAAAATTTTTGAGACACCCTGAAAAAGGTTAAAAGAAATTATGCAACACTGTAATGTTAGTTTCCATTCGATATTTAACAATACATTGAATATTTCTTGTATCCCACAATTTCTAAATTTCACTGTGGATTATTGACCGACTTATTATTTGGCGATTGTTGCGAAGTTTCGTTTCGGTGACTTCCATTGGTGCTGCCTGGTTTTTTCACTGGCGTTGTTCTTACATTATGGATTCTGCGCCTGTCCCTTGGAAGGCGTTAAGTGTGGAGTTTGTGGTCCTTACAAGGGCCGAAAAGGTCAATGCAAGGAATGTGTTACCACATGCGTCGAGTAATGGCCAATCCGAACGTGATTGGACATCAGGACTTCTGAGCTGCTCCAGAATATTTCAACTTCTTGAGCGACGATGTCTTCCAGAGGTTCAAGTCCCAGGTTCTCCTGGATCTGTCGGTTGCTGGTTTGCCTACTGTCACCTCTGCCATGTTTTGGAGAACTTTAGTTTACACAGGTTGGATTTGGCTGTTATGCTACACTGGGATGGCATATAGTAAGACTGACCGTTTCATTGCCTTGTAGATTCTCAGTCGGGTCTCCCAATTATGGTTCTAGATTTCTAAAGATGGAGTCAAGATGGCTCTGGTTGCCTTGTGGAGTTCCTCGATGCGTTTCCTGAAAGAAATAAGTTGTCTCAAGAATCTCCATCCGATACCTACAGTGAGGACGCCGTTAGAACCGGCGCGGAGACCGCCTTTATGGCAGTGACCTTCTGTTGCAACGTTTACCTACAAAGGAACTTGCGGTCAAACAATAGGTCTACTGCTTTTGCAAGAAACGGCAACATTAAAATCCCTCCTCCCCAACGCAGCCAGCAGGGAAATAGGATTTTGTCAAAATAACCTGTCTGCGCTGTGAATGGACACCGGTTGACATGGTGACTCCACTTTAGGTCTGACGCTAGACCGTGATCTAACTAACTTTCAGGCAACACATTCATCTTGTATCGCGCGGGTTGTTCGAGAAACGTTGTTTGCATGGCTTCCACATGTAATCATCTTCAAGGTGGCTTGTTGAAAATTGTTTTCTCCAGCCCCTGGGATCACAGTGTATGCTACGTGCCTGCTACTGTCGCTTAGGGCTGTAAGACCTACAGGACATATAGCTACTTCAATTAATTATTGAGCTGCATAATTGCAGCGAAAAAATCCAATGTATACAATGTGTCTATATACTCCTAATGACTATTATTTATTTATTTATTTATTGATAGAGCTCTAATTACATAATATTACTACGATAGATTCAATGTTCCAGTAATAGTATCTTCAAAATTGTATAAACCCATTGCAAAAATATCAATTGTGTTATTTACACATGAAACTGTGTTGAAAGAGTTGCACGCTCTACACACCGGAGAGGTAGAAAGAATTGATGTTTTCGCTCTCGGGCAATGAAAGATTTTGTGCTTGGGACGTGTTTTGGAACTGGGAACATTAAATGATACGCCTGATAATAAGTTGCAATCGTCTATTATATCGTTAATTACTTTATACAGAAAGAGGAGGTCATTTACTCGTCGTCGGAGTGCTGAAGTTGGTCTCTGAGACTAGATTATCGTATGAATCGAATGTTGGATATTCTCCACAGGCTTCGAATTTGAGATATCTAAGAAACTTTAACTGAATACGTTATAGTTTATGAATTAAGTCTATTTGAGTGGGATTCCAGATTACTGACCCATATTCTAGTTTTGATCGTACGAGAGAATAGTAAAGTATTTTCACTGGTTCTATTTTCGTCGTGGCCTGACCGGGTTATAGAACCTAAGTTTCTGAAAGCGTCGTTAGTAACAGTTTCAATATGCTTATTAAATTTGAGCTTGATGTCGAAGGTCACTCCGAGGTCTTTAATTTCATTTTTGCGCGTGATTTGTACATTTTTAATACGGTATGGAAACACACAAGGAGCTCTGCGTTTTGTGTAAGTGACTACCCTGGGTTGGGTTAAGATCCAACTTGTTATTTTTACACCAAGAAATCACTTTGTCTACATCTTCCTGTAGTTTCAACCAGTCGCCAGAGGTAGTTATTTCGTGGAAAAGCTTAAGATCGTCGACGAAAAGCAACTTTTAAGAATTTTGTATGCAATTTGGTAAGTCGTTGATAAGTAATAATTAATATGTTATTTCCCCGTCATCGCTGCTTCATTTAGTTATACATTCGTTATAAAATTGTAGATATACTCAGTGGCGGCCGGCGGGTACTATGATGGGTAGTGCCAACGTGATCAAGAAATCGAAAAAAAAAAAATACGCAATACCACACCCTCCCCTTGCTGTTTCGCCACTGGCCAAAATGTTTCTCCTCGTTTCGTAACATGAAAACAACGTGTGTTTAAGTAATAACGTACTAATCCGATTCATCTTCACTCACTAACCTATCTTTATATACTACAGGACACTTCCCTAAAAATATAACAATTACAAGAGGAAAGGAAAAACAAATCCTATCACCTTCTCCTCCTCCATACACAGGTGTTGTAACTGGATGTCGAAAATATATTTGTTATGAAAAGAAATTGTCGAAACGCCAAAGGAAACTCGCATCATCATAGGATTTTTTACTTTTATATTTTTTTTTAAGAAAAGTCTGAATGGCCCTTTTGGTGCATCTATCTATTATCAAAAATGTTCATTTAGCTTTGGAAAAGTACTAGGTTCATTTCTCCAAAAGTAGGCAGAAATTACTTCCCTTCCCCAACGGGTCTTACAAATCAGTCGATTTAGCGACTTTTCTCTGAAGGTGGCAACTGTGTCAACACTGCGAAAGTTCCCCCGCCGTGCCAGGCCAAGACGGGCACGGTTTCTTATGGGCTAACCCCGCCCCCTGTCACTTTGTTCTGGGCTCATGGTGGAAATGTTCCTCGCTGAGACTTCTTCAACCCTCTGCACGTGTGTCAACTGGGTTAGGCCAGCTCTTGGGCGGAACGGACTGTTGCCTCGCGAGGGTACAAACGAAACAGCTGGCGATGCAGAGAGGAGGTTGGGGCGGTCGTCACGTCAGCTTGACCGATTGCAAGATTCGAATCTCCTTGTCTGTAAACTATCAATGTATTCATTTAACAATACTTGGCGAGGTATGAGTTTCTTCTGAGGGTAGTGCATGGCTCTACCCCTTGAGCCGCCACTGGATATACCTTCTAGTAAATGTTTCCGGAACCACTACGATCGCAATTTCCCTTTTGTAGCGTAGTTTACATTTACAACACGGAAAAAATTCATAATACTTTTGTCCTCTTCTTTGTGTATAATTGTATTTCTTACTGCAAATATTATTTTCTTTTCTTTCTGCATGCACCAACATCTATTGGTAAAAATTTAAATCATTATCAAGTCTTTATATGATCGCGTGCGGATTCACTTGTTCACATTTTTAGTTTTTCTGCAACTTATTTCGATTATCGATTCTCTTTTGCCTTGAACGATGTGTGAACGGACGACGCTTTACATTCGAAGATCAGATTTAACCTTAGTCAAACCGTGAACGGACCGTGCATTAGATTTAAATCTCGGAATTTAACCTCATGGAGCTATTAGGACTTTCTTTGGTTGACATATGTACCAAATTATCTCTGACAAGCATAAAAAATAACCTTTGTTTGCAACGGATACTGCTCAATGTCTTCGACTATGCAGATAATATTGTCTAGACACTTGTCGAACGGGCTGGCAACACTTGTTAGATTTCCCTGGTATCCGAAAAGAAACGCTCTGCCCGGAGGAAAGTTGTGGACATGCACAGGCTGAAGAACCATCGACGCACATGAAAGATAGCACTGAATAGGGTGATAGAAAGTGGACGGTTGAGGGTCCGGATCAATAAGGAAGACGGAGAAAAACTCTAGGACGAAAAAAAGTGGAGAAATAATAAGAGAGAGAGAAATTTTGAAGACGTCGGCCACAATGGGTGAAAATTGTCCCAAAAACGAGTCGGTGGCGCCCTCAACTGAAGAGCGGCTGCTCTGGGATCTAATGGTCTGGCGAGGTGTTATAAGCAAAAGCATAATGTCTTTTTCATGTCCACTTCCCTTCTGCCTCCAACCCTCGTGGCTACCAATATTACGGTTTCATTTAGCTCTTTCATACCCCCCCAAACCCCACCCTTTGCATCCCTACGAAACTTTCTTTTCTTGAGGAAAAAGAACAAAAAAACGGGATAAAGTTTCCGGCACAAAGAAGCGTTAGGGTATTATTTTGCTTCCTCCACTTCTCCCATCTTCTTTTTCTTGATGTTTTCATTCTCCTATTACTTATTTTTCCACAGTTACCCTCCCACATCTAGACCAGCATGGTGCCACTACGTGGTGGAACACCATAGCCTAAGCGGTTGTTTTCGAAGGGGACCAAGATGATCGATTTTAATGTACAAATTATACGTGCGAGTATATACACAGGATGTCCGAGAAGTCTCCGTACCCCTAGATTATATTACATAGTGCATATTACCCATATATATACAGGGTGTCTATAAAATAACTCCGTGGTTTTGAAGCTAACTATTTTATTAAAAACTCAAACTCTGGATAAAGTAAAATACATGTTTTTGAAGGTAATATTATCAAGTTTTCTTTACAATTTACATTATCCAAACGATAATCAGCTTGTTGCCACGTCCTGACCATGTCTGGGGTGATGGTTGTCACAGAAGCAATAATTCTTTGCCTTGGATGGTTGACATCTTGAAATTTCTCCGCAAAAACCATGTTCTTCACATGTCCCCATAGGAAAAAGTCTAAGGGAGTAAGCGAAGGGTCTAATAACACGGTCATGTATAAGACCGCATCAAACATTCAACTTGTGCGAGTCACGTTGATGCTCAATGAACTCATGAGGCGGCTGTGAGCCCCAAATGAGACAATTTTGTCGGTTAACAGTACCACTGACAGGAAAAGTTGCCTCATCGGTAAAACTAACATCGTTTAGAAAATCATTGTTTTCTTCAATCTTGTTCAGCACAGAAACAGCAAATTGTGATCTCTTAGTCTTGTCTATAGGCTTAATTTCATGCAAAAGTTGTATTTTGTAAGCTGTTAGACGAAGCCTCTTGTGCACCACTTTATGAACAGTCGATCTTGGTATTACCAACTGCAGACTGCGTCGTGTCAAGGATTATTTGGGGCTTTGTACGCATGAAGTGCGAATTCTTTCCACGTCCTCTTCAGAAACCTACCTGGCGACTTTTGTTTCAGAACACTTCCAGTTTCTTTAAACGCCTTAAGCTATTGACGAATGGTTTTGTCCGAAGGCGCAACACCACCATACTCGCGTCGAAAGTTCCGCTGTACACAGGAATTCAAAAGAAACGCCCTCCCTTACGGTTATGCAACCCGGAATTTTATATCGTCTAGTTTAGCCTGGTAGAGTAGTTCCCGAGAAGAGCAGTGTTTCCAAACATATAACTGTAGTGTTTCCAACCCTGTATTGGTTGGTTGGTTGTTGATTTGGTGCTTTAAGTCCACAATACACAGTATGACTAATCGGGACTGGACCTACAGTTTAAAGTGGGATCCGAACCTCTTTGTGCCTCCACCGGGACCCCTTGATTACAAGGCGACGACGTTACCACTGCGCCATCCAAGCCTGTATTGGTTCGTAGAAGACGAAACCTTCACGTAAACTTCTTCATTCGTGAGTTACATTTGGTTTACAGACTCACATTACAGGACACTCTTTTCCTGCATTGCATGTGTTCTGGAGCATTTACTTTTCCTTCTGCGGAGAAAATTCTGTTATTATTTTACATCTTATTTTTCGCAGCTTCTCTACCATTTATTGGCTAATCGCAACAATGAGGATGAATGATGACTCCATGAAATTGATAAGAGGACAGTCATAAAGAAACCATGGGGGCTAGATTCATATTATTATTATTACTAGTATTATCTTTCTTTTTTTACTTTACTTTTGGCTAATCGCAACGATGAGGATTAGTGTATGATAAAATGCATGAAGGAACACTCATAAACAATCATACCCAGGCCGGGACTCCAACCCGGGAATTTCGGCAGCGAGATCAAAATCCGACGGCTTACCACGCTCGGGCACAGCGGCGGCCAATTATTATTAGTGATATTGTCTTAAGTAGTGTATTTTTCCACCATATTCTTTCATACAATCATGAAACGGATGAAAATTAAAATGTTAAAATACCTGCCTACGTTTTTTTTTCCTTCCTTTTTTGCAATATGAACACCTACTGCACGAAGCCAAATTGTGGGAATACGAAACAGAACCAAGTTAACATATCTTGACAGTGGAAAGTGTTAATACAAAATCTAGAAAAGAGCCATTTAACAGTTGCCTGATTGCTTTTCCATTTGTTGTATGCGAAGAATTGTCTGAAATGTGTGTGTAGTGGCAGGCAAAAGGGAATACAAGGATCGAATAGAGAGGCAACACTGTCATTGTTCTGCACTGCACAGACCACGCGTCGTCTCGTCGAGTGGGCAGGGCACTGTGGGTGCGAGCGAGCTGCTGTTGCTTCTGCAAAAAGAACACTCACAAACAACTGAATGACGCTCCGCTTAAAATCTAGTCAATCGAGAAAGGATTTGTTGAGGAAGTGAATTGAAATATAAACGCCAGAATTTGGTCTAAGCCACCTCCCTTCTCCCACCTTAAAAATTCTTGGGTGAGAGGCTACAAACTATACTAAAACTGAATTACATACAATATTTTAAGACTCAAAGTGAAGTGATCTAGAACGTAGTGAAAAATCACTGGTGCAAAATTCAACGTAATGACGATAAAATGAAGGTAGGAAAATGGATATGCTAGAAAGTTTTACATACACACACACACATAGTTAGTTCCGTGTAGAAGATATTTCTTCACATTTTTCTCACCTTGGCTTCCTTGAATTCACGAAACTGTAAAGCCATGAACTCGTTAACACTCTATAATCACGGAGTTTCAGGTTCGATTCCTGGTGGAGACACAACTGCCTAGTGGTTCGGATCCAACTTTCAACTGTAGGTCCCACTTCGGGTAGTCTTTTTGAGCATGAAATGGAATTAAAACAAAATTGGAACACGGCAACCCTTCACAACACACGCACAGAGGCCGTTGAACTTAATGACTGACAACTATTATATACATCGAACTTTCAGCGAAGCTGGAATAAGGTCTATTTGCCATGCCAAATAGTGTGAATTTTCAGTCTCGTGGTGCCTTCTACTAGGTATACGAAGTGCACGCAAGTTATCTAAAAAAAAAATCAAATGTGAGGGTGAGTCGAGCTATGTTTCATTCAATAAGACTCTTAACTTCAAACATATTTTGCTTTATAGCTGTCGATTTGGAATGGGCATCTAAGATTGGTTGCTTAGCGGACCGGATTTGGAAAAAATCACGGACTGTCATAGTTCCAATCACACTACAGACATAGAAAAAATTGTTCGCATGAAGATGAGAGAAGAGGTGATCTCTTCAAATGTCTCGAAATATATAGATAGAATATATAGTCAATCAAAAGGAAAAACAATGGATAATGTCCAATTAAGTCGAAACGCTGTTTGAACCGGTGATCATTCACAGAGCAGAAGGGTTATTTTGACAAAATCCTGTTTCCCTGCTGGCTGCTTCGGGGAGAAGGGCTTTGTAACGTTGCCGCTTCTTGCCCAAGCGGTAGGCCTAATTCGTTGTTTGGCCACGAGTTCCTCCGTAGGTAAATGCGGCTACAGAGGATCAGTGCCATAAAGGTGGTTCCCGCGCCGGCTGAAAGAGCGACGGGAATTTAAAGAACCATTGTCACTAACTTCAGACAAACATCTAATAATTTCCTTAGGTTTCGAAGCTGATCCGAAGGGACAACAAATACCAGAAAAACGACATGAATTAAATGATCGGTTGATCGTCCTTCTGTTGATGGATGGCAATTCATATTAACAATATTATCGTAAGCTTATCATTAAAGAGTCAACAATCAAAGCTAATACGCATCTATTGATCAGAAATTACTAGAGTGGTAAAGTTGTTTTTGTATCTTTGTTATGTTAAGTCGCTCTTCTGCCACTTTCGGCTAATGAGGATGAGTGACGATTAGATTAAATTGATACCATGATAGCAATACTGAAGCCGTGACTCGAACCCAAAAATTTCGTGGCATCGGAAGTGAACCATTTAACGCGCTTGGCCACCAAAGAGAACCGGCTCTGAGGCCAAGCGCGGTTAGTGGTGGACTAACGATCCAGACACCGAATGTTCCGGGTTCGAGTCCCGCCCGGACCTTTATCAATTTCTTAATCTTCAGAAATCCCTTCGCAATCTAAGACATAACACTTTATCAAAACTTCAGTTCCCTCCCCTCCACCTCAAATTTCATACTCAATCTTCCCAACAAAATTTCCATGCCAATTTTAGACATCCAGTTGATATTGCTCCCTCCAGAAAAGCAATCTAAGACGTAATAGTAATACACAAGAGTTGGGATTCCCTGCCCCCAAAATAATTATCAATCCCGCTACCTGAAAATACCACTAACTTCATTAATCGCCCACCATAATTTCCCTATCAATCTAAGGCCTAATATGTAAGAGTTGGATATGCCCCCCTCCCATCAATATTACTTATTACCCGTAACAATTCCCCTGGCAATCTACAAATTACTATTTGTATAACAGCAATGGCTAATTGATAACGTAATTGAACTTGTGCCCTGTTTACTCAGTCAAACTTCCATCACAGTCTGCGCCATAATGCCCCTCCCCCTGGGCACCACTGATTTAGAACTGTGACAACGTGAGAGGTGTAATGTAACTAATAGTTAAGTGTTAGGAATGGGTGCATGTGTGCTGCGCATTTGAATTTCATGTGAATCAAATCTGTCAATAATGTGAATATTAATGTTATAGAATATAATATAATGGAGCAGGTGTGTGAAAAAGTAACCATGAGCACCAAGGTATCAATAAGAAAGAATTGGAAAGATAAGTTGCATATGAAGATGTGTGTAATTAGTTTTGTTCTGGGATGTAGCAATGGACATTGGTTAAACCGTGCGGGGTATCATGGTCAATACTGTGTCCACCCGCCGTTGGATTCAAGCACTGCATCTAGGCGACGAAGCAAGGATTGCCCGAGCAGATGTTTGGTCTTCTTAAACTCTCCCAAACATCAAACACGTGAGCCAGTAGAGCTTCCATTGTTCTCAGCTGTCTAGGTTCCAACTCTCTCACCATCAACGCCCAAATGTTTTATATTGGGAGATTTCGCTGGCCAATCTACTCTTGATATTCCTGGGTGCTGATTAGTGTTGCCCACGGGACGAGACGGGACAGGCTTTTAAAAATTCGAGACGAGACGAGATTGATCATGTGTCCCAAGACAAACGAATATTTTCGAGACGAGACAGCATTTCACAGCATTTCCACGAGACGAGACAGGCCAAAGTCTCGTCTCGTGGGCAACACGATTAAATTAAAAGGTGACGAATCTACGATTGCGCCATCGGGGAGGCCCTAGTCCTCTTACGGAGATAATTCGTTCGGAGCAATAGAAATACCCTATCAAAACAATTGGGTAATGTTATTTTCAATGTGGATATTCTTCAGAACATATGTTTCTAACAACAATTTACCTAAATAGTAAGGACGTGGGGTGAGAGATAGGGACGGAGTTGGAAGAGAGAGAGAGGGAAAGCACACAATTTTCTGTTCAGTGCGAACCTTTGGGATTGCTTTTTCATAGTGCACCAAAATTCGTATAACCCAAATACAACCCAAACCTTCAGTGGCGAAATTGTGAGTCAATCACTCAACTGGAATAAAAAGTACGGATTTAAATCTAGCAGGCCAGAAGATAGTCATTGTGCTACCATGTGCTAATACAAAAAAAAAAATCCACTTTTCCCGCGAGAATTGTCATGCCTGAGTGACATGTAGTTTACGTTAGTTGTGAGAATTGCTTCAATTCCATTGCCGGCCAACAATAATGATAGCGCTGAAAGCATAAAATACGTAAATGTGCATGTTTGGCGAGCTATGATAAAAGTAGATCCTTGTGTTTTCTTTTCGAAATTTGCTCATTTTATGTCAACTTTCACATATAGCCAATGGCGACAGAGGATGAATGATGCTTCAGGGAAATTTATGAAGATTGAAGAAACAACGAAAATGAAAAACTCATAATTATCAGAGGCTAGGACCCAAGAACCCTGGCTACGCAGCATGTTATGATATTTAAGTATATCACGGATTGCTGCTAAATCCATTCCTAGATATTTGTAATGAATGAACCCCCTCCCCCGCTACGAGAAAAACAAAGACTATGAAAGACTACAGGATGTGAAACATTCACAATGTAATTGCATTGCTTTACATCGCTCTTGGCTGTATTCCAAATGTAGTAAGAGTAGTAGGTTTGTTTTTTTTTGCCAAGGTATAAGTGTATTTGAGCGCAAGGGCTACCTATTTCATCATTTATAAAGAGTTAACTTCGTCGTTACACTAGCACCAGGCACAAATGCGTCAATTTCTATTTCGGTTATTTTACATCACTCTTCTGCCTCTTGAGTTAATCGCGATAATACGGATGAATTATCAATTTATAAAATTGTGACGGGACAAACTCAGTGATACATTCATGCCTGACCAGAGTTCGAATCTGGAACATATGACCTCGCTTCGCTAAAAAGGCTGGCAGAAATGTATCGGAAAAGTATAGGACCACCAAGAACCGGTTTCACGCAGCACAGACGATGAAATCATTTACAGCGACTCGCTGTGGCAGTGTTGCTCGTCACCCCCTCCCCCTCGCTCGCAGATAGCCTAGCCTTCTCAGCACCCCACCTGCTGATTCGTTTCAGGCATATTCCGTCTGGAAAGTTTCTGGCACCCCTCCGCCTCCCCCCTTCCAACCGTGGTTAATAAATGAGACCCTTGCACTTTCAAAACCCTTATCGCAAGAAAAAGCTGGCATCAATTTTACACCACCATACAATAAGATTTACACGGGAAACATTTCCTAACATATTTTCTTGATTCGGACTAAGGGCAAATTAAATATAGTCAAAGGAATTATACACAAGAGAATTAAATTACTGAAAATGTGGAAAAGCGCGATACCGAAATCTGTAATGAGTGCGAATGGAAAATCGAGAAAAAAAAGTATGAAAATATTCGAATAACTAGATTAAGAGAGAAAGTTATCACGGCTCGAACAATGCAAATGAAAAAAAAAACGGGAATACGAATTGAAATATATGACAAGTAGGCTGAAGGAAACAAATTTTAATAAACGTGGAAAGAAAACATAATCAATGGAGCGCTGGTTCGATTCGCGACGGAAGCTCATATTTGTTGTTCGAATCCCACTCTACACTGTTTGTCCAGATGCATTTACACTTAAAACAAACTTCGTCGAACTTTTTCCAAATCAGATGTAGCCAAAAATTTAAAAACAAAAAGAATAACTCTGAAGGAAAAATGCCGAAAGCGTTATTGCAAAATGAAAAAAAAATCTTCACATATTCGTTCGGAAGTGGTAAAAGAATAATAAAAAATTCAAGCATAAATGTTAATAACACTTGTTAATATTACCAGAGACATTCTCAAAATAAACTTGTTGTCCGTTGAAATCAAATCAAGAGGAAAGCAAGATCTCCACCCGGTCACTTGAATCTCTGGCTAGATTCAAGAGTTGGAAACACTACGCTTCTCGCGAGCTGCTCTTCCTGGCGAAACTAGATGATATAAAATTCCGGGTTGCATAACCGTAAGGGGGGGGGGGCGTTTCATTTGATTTCGAGTGTACAGTAATAACAGATCCAGTTTCTACAAGCCATCACACACTGCGCCTTCTGTTGTGGCGTCGCCGTTGCACTGAACTGCATTGACTGGGTTCGGCTCGGCTCGGCCACTTCAAGGTCAACGCTGCACAGCGTTGCCATCCATTGTTGGAATAAACTCCAAACGGCGTGAATAAAACTTGATGAGCTACTGCTTTCAAAGTAATTAACTAACTTGAGTTTTCTAATACCGTTTACGCACTATGATTGTTTAAAACCCCGGAGTTTTTTTTATAGATACCCTGTATATTGCATATTTATTTAATATATTAATATACAGGGTTGGGCCCGAAAAACCATCTTGTCAGCCATTCTCACTTTTCTTGTCTGAAACTATAATTTCTTCTACATTCGTTATTCAACTCCTCTCCCCATATGGACGACACCTAACCATCCGCAGCTGCACCTCTTCTTGCTTTTTAAGCACATTAATTTAGGAGAAAGTTGAGTTTCAGACGAACTGAGATGAGGCGGGCCCAAACCTGTATCATATAGTCGTATATCTATGTAACATACTCGCAAACTTTTGTCCACCCAAATGCACGTCACTGTATCTTTCTTCTTAAACTGGTTGCCTGTGACACAATTAACATTTAATGAAATGAAAAAAGTCTCTTAAACTGGCTTTCTGTAAATATTAACATTTTACAAAATAATAGACGAATTCACCCAAATTTAAATTGCACATTTCTAAGAACTGCAGTGTAAAGTTCAGGGCATTACAAGGTTCAAGTCATATTTATTTTTAAAAGTACTGTATTGAAAATGAGATTGATTGATGGATTTTGTTTTGAGTCCACTTTATGCACAGTAAGGCTAATCGGAACTGGACCTACAGTTTAAAATGGGATCCGAATCACTAAGACCTCCACCGGGTATCGAACCCGGGACCCCGTATTGCGCCTAAGTATTACTGTAAACGAAACTCCGACTGTGTTTCAATGCATCATTGCCCACAGCTCTTGCGCTGAAGACACAGCAGGAATCTGCCATCTAGGGGTAAAAAATTAACAGCAAGAGTGTGTGTACAGATAGAAAAATGCCCAAAGCAAGGTGCATGGGATTATAGGCTGCAACGCTGGGTCTGGATGCAAAATGCATTCTTATCTGTGACTTTAAGCTTGGCTGTCACCAATTAGCACCTTGCTGGCTGATATCAGCTTGGTCCGCGGAATTAGAGTGGAAGATAAGAAAGAAACAGAGAGAAGAGAGAATTCACATCAGTCGCCGTTTCTAATTTACATATGAGACACAGTCGCATATGAAAGTAACACATTACCTAGATAAATCTCTCTCTCTCTCTCTCTCTCTCTCTCTCTCTCTCTCTCTCTGTGTGTGTGTGTGTGTATGTATGTAGGTGTGTGTGTGTGTGTGTAATGTTCAGTGGTAGTACATTTCGACTACATTTAATGAATTGCAGAAAATTCGTGGTGGAGTTGGAGTCCCTGGAAGCATATACACAAATTCCATGTGGAAATCGTAACTATGAGCGTGGTTTATGTCATCAGCCAATAGCAACGCGTTTCATACATGACACAGTAGTCTGCCTACTGGTTCCTTTACCGTGGTAAAGACACGGTTACATGTTTGCTTCCAAACTGTAAACGAAACGAAGCACTGTAATTCAATCCATCATTGTCCACAGTTCCGCTTCCCGTAGTGCGCCAGGTGGGTTTGAGACTGCTTTCAAACGGGCGTTTGAAAGTACTCATGACAGTTTTTAAAGCATTTGTTCCCTTTTTTTCTTTTTGATTAGGCGTGTTAGGTTCGATGCTCTTAATAAATTAATTTCCCACATCATGATTCAGAAGTAAGGGAGATTTCACACCAAAGCGACACACCAATCGGAGTGAAACGTTCGTATTGATTGGTTGGTTCCGAACGGTGTGACATCTCCCTAAACGTTGTGAGACCAATGGCGTGCTCCCTCTCCGCATTCTGCTCCCCTTAAAATACGTAGCTTGAGCTGAAACCCATAATATGGACATACTTATTGAAGTAATTTCATTCTTCCATATAAGAAGAGAGATACAAAAACTGATAACCCGAATCGGTATTCTCAATTTGTCAAGAAGATTTAACAATCTCAGGAGGATCAATAATCCCAAGATTAATAACGCAAGGGAAATCAATAAAGGTTTACGTCATGAAAACTAAAACTTGGACAGAATCAAAGCCACATAAATAACAAAAGTAATGGTGTAAAAAAGGGGGAGACATCTCGCGTTCTATTTTTCAGAATTTAGAAATTCAATGCATCTTCACAAATAGAAATATTTTGATACAAAAAGTGTTGCTGAGGTAGACCAAAACTTAAACAGAACCTTAAAAGTGTTCATCTCCAATGAAACGAAGCACCTTGAACAATCAATAGCGGTCGAATCAGAGCTCCAACCTGCTTTTTTGTGGCAGTAGCAGACAAAGAATTTGTGAGACGATAGGAAGGGTAGATAGGAGTCTGAAGGGGTAGATGAAAATCGAGAGAACCCTTCTCACCCATCTCCACGTAGAGATGTGTCGTCCCTTTCTGGGGTTTCGGAAGGGGGTACGGGAAGAGGGAGAGGAAATCTGCATACCATTTCTGTTAAACATCTCATTAATGATGGCAAAGCTGACAAACCGTAGCCCTCTGGACATAAATTTTCATTATCTTCTCCGGGAGTTTGGCTGCCGTCCCATCAACAGTCTCGCTCGCCCCTGTTGACAGTTTGAAAGATGGAGGTCCAAAAATAATTTCGTTGATGATAAAAAAAATCGGAGAAAAGTGTCGTTAGTGGCGGGGAAACAACATCCAGGAATTTTTGATTAGATATCAAAACCCAACATTTTTCTGTTTCCGTTTTAGTGTTCCCATCTAGCGGATTGTTCTGTTACTCTATGAAGCAAGCAATTATAAACATAAGTGTGACTTGCAAGAAATCGTATTGGTTGTTCGTATGGCTGGTGTGCAAGAAGCTTGCGCGTAAGAATATAGTGCATGTGATAATGCCATACTACTCAGTGTAACTGTTATATGGAAGTTGTGGGATCTTATATTATGAGCTGTACAGCAACAAAATACCGGGTGAGTTTTTTAGCTTGACACAACGAAATATCTCGAAAAGTACGCATCTGATCAAAAAAAAGTTCTGAACGATGGGGCTCATCTAATGATGACAAACTCCAAATCTCAAATGAGAACCCCCATTTTGTATTGCAGATTCGGATTCTCCAGACAAAAAAAAACGTAGGTTTTGTCTTAAACTTGTTTGTGGATTTGTGATAGCTGGCACTGTAATCGCAAAAATGAAATATTGCGGAAATGGTAAAAAATGCACTTTCAATCGCAAAATGACGTGAGGTATGTTGAATTTTTATAAGAAACTGCCTTTAGCATAACCCAGGAACAACGACGTGGACGTAGCAGTATTTTGTTCCCATCGGGGTGCTTTTGTAAGGTGAGTCACCTCGCCTCTCACCATCAAGGTGCTTGTTTTAGGTGAGTCCCCTCGCCTCTCACCATCGGGGTGCTTGTTTTAGGTGAGTCCCCTCGCCTCTCACCATCGGGGTGCTTGTTTTATGTGAGTCTCCTCGCCTCTCACCAGCGAGGTGCTTGTTTTAGGTGAGTGTCCTCGCCTCTCACCATCGGGGTGCTTGTTTTAGGTGATTCCCCTCGCCTCTCACCATCGGGGTGCTTGTTTTAGGTGAGTCCCCTCGCCTCTCACCATCGGGGTGCTTGTTTTAGGTGAGTGTCCTCGCCTCTCACCATCGGGGTGCTTGTTTAGGTGATTCCCCTCGCCTCTCACCATCGGGGTGCTTGTTTTAGGTGAGTCTCCTCGCCTCTCACCAGCGAGGTGCTTGTTTTAGGTGAGTCTCCTCGCCTCTCACCATCGGGGTGCTTGTTTTATGTGAGTCTCCTCGCCTCTCACCAGCGAGGTGCTTGTTTTAGGTGAGTGTCCTCGCCTCTCACCATCGGGGTGCTTGTTTTAGGTGATTCCCCTCGCCTCTCACCATCGGGGTGCTTGTTTTAGGTGAGTCCCCTCGCCTCTCACCATCGGGGTGCTTGTTTTAGGTGAGTCCCCTCGCCTCTCACCATCGGGGTGCTTGTTTTATGTGAGTCTCCTCGCCTCTCACCATCAAGGTGCTTGTTTTAGGTGAGTCCCCTCGCCTCTCACCATCGGGGTGCTTGTTTTAGGTGAGTCCCCTCGCCTCTCACCATCGGGGTGCTTGTTTTATGTGAGTCTCCTCGCCTCTCACCATCAAGGTGCTTGTTTTAGGTGAGTCTCCTCGCCTCTCACCAGCGAGGTGCTTGTTTTAGGTGATTCCCCTCGCCTCTCACCATCAAGGTGCTTGTTTTAGGTGAGTCCCCTCGCCTCTCACCATCGGGGTGCTTGTTTTAGGTGAGTCCCCTCGCCTCTCACCATCGGGGTGCTTGTTTTATGTGAGTCTCCTCGCCTCTCACCAGCGAGGTGCTTGTTTTAGGTGAGTGTCCTCGCCTCTCACCATCGGGGTGCTTGTTTTAGGTGATTCCCCTCGCCTCTCACCATCGGGGTGCTTGTTTTAGGTGAGTCCCCTCGCCTCTCACCATCGGGGTGCTTGTTTTAGGTGAGTGTCCTCGCCTCTCACCATCGGGGTGCTTGTTTTAGGTGATTCCCCTCGCCTCTCACCATCGGGGTGCTTGTTTTATGTGAGTCTCCTCGACTCTCACCAGCGAGGTGCTTGTTTTAGGTGAGTCTCCTCGCCTCTCACCATCGGGGTGCTTGTTTTATGTGAGTCTCCTCGCCTCTCACCAGCGAGGTGCTTGTTTTAGGTGAGTGTCCTCGCCTCTCACCATCGGGGTGCTTGTTTTAGGTGATTCCCCTCGCCTCTCACCATCGGGGTGCTTGTTTTAGGTGAGTCCCCTCGCCTCTCACCATCGGGGTGCTTGTTTTAGGTGAGTGTCCTCGCCTCTCACCATCGGGGTGCTTGTTTTAGGTGATTCCCCTCGCCTCTCACCATCGGGGTGCTTGTTTTAGGTGAGTCCCCTCGCCTCTCACCATCGGGGTGCTTGTTTTATGTGAGTCTCCTCGCCTCTCACCAGCGAGGTGCTTTTATTAGGTGAGTGTCCTCGCCTCTCACCATCGGGGTGCTTGTTTTAGGTTATTCCCCTCGCCTCTCACCATCGGGGTGCTTGTTTTAGGTGAGTCCCCTCGCCTCTCACCATCGGGGTGCTTGTTTTATGTGAGTCTCCTCGCCTCTCACCAGCGAGGTGCTTGTTTTAGGTGAGTGTCCTCGCCTCTCACCATCGGGGTGCTTGTTTTAGGTGATTCCCCTCGCCTCTCACCATCGGGGTGCTTGTTTTAGGTGAGTGTCCTCGCCTCTCACCATCGGGGTGCTTGTTTTAGGTGAGTGTCCTCGCCTCTCACCATCGGGGTGCTTGTTTTAGGTGATTCCCCTCGCCTCTCACCATCGGGGTGCTTGTTTTAGGTGAGTCTCCTCGTCTCTCACCATTGGGGTGCTTGTTTTAGGTGAGTCCCCTCCCTCGCCTCTCACCATCGAGGTGCTTGTTTTAGGTGGGTCCCCTCGCCTCTCACCATCGGGGTGCTTGTTTTAGGTGAGTCACCTCGCCTCTCACCATCGGCGTGCTTGTTTTAGGTGAGTCCCCTCGCCTCTCACCAGCGGGGTGCTTGTTTTAGGTGAGTCACCTCGCCTCTCACCATCGGGGTGCTTGTTTTAGGTGATTCCCCTCGCCTCTCACCATCGGAGTGCTTGTTTTAGGTGAATCACCTCGCCTCTCACCATCGGGGTGCTTGTTTAAGGTGAGTCCCCTCGCCTCTCACCGTCGGAGTGCTTGTTTTAGGTGAGTCACCTCGCCTCTCACCAGCGAGGTGCTTGTTTTAGGTGAGTCCCCTCGCCTCTCACCATCGGGGTGCTTGTTTTATGTGAGTCTCCTCGCCTCTCACCAGCGGGGTGCTTGTTTTAGGTGAGTCCCCTCGCCTCTCACCATCGGGGTGCTTGTTTTAGGTGAGTCCCCTCGCCTCTCACCATCGGGGTGCTTGTTTTAGGTGATTCCCCTCGCCTCTCACCATCGGGGTGCTTGTTTTAGGTGAGTCCCCTCCCCTCTTACCATCGGAGTGCTTGTTTTAGGTGAGTTCCCTCGCCTCTCCCATCGGAGTGCTTGTTTTAGCTGAGTCCCCTCGCCTCTCACCAGCGGGGTGCTTGTTTTAGGTGAGTCCCCTCGCCTCTCACTATCGGAGTGCTTGTTTTAGGTGATTCCCTTCGCCTCTCACCATCGGGGTACTTGTTTTAGGTGGGTCCCCTCGCCTCTCACCATCGGGGTGCTTGTTTTAGGTGAGTCTCCTCGTCTCTCACCAGCGAGGTGCTTGTTTTAGGTGAGTCCCCTCGCCTCTCACCAGCGAGGTGCTTGTTTTAGGTGAGTCTCCTCGTCTCTCACCTTCGGGGTGCTTGTTTTAGGTGAGTCCCCTCCCTCGCCCCTCACCATCGAGGTGCTTGTTTTAGGTGGGTCCCCTCGCCTCTCACCATCGGGGTGCTTGTTTTAGGTGAGTCCCCTCGCCTCTCACCATCGGGGTGCTTGTTTTAGGTGATTCCCCTCGCCTCTCACCATCGGGGTGCTTGTTTTAGGTGAGTCCCCTCCCCTCTTACCATCGGAGTGCTTGTTTTAGGTGAGTTCCCTCGCCTCTCCCATCGGAGTGCTTGTTTTAGCTGAGTCCCCTCGCCTCTCACCAGCGGGGTGCTTGTTTTAGGTGAGTCCCCTCGCCTCTCACTATCGGAGTGCTTGTTTTAGGTGATTCCCTTCGCCTCTCACCATCGGGGTACTTGTTTTAGGTGGGTCCCCTCGCCTCTCACCATCGGGGTGCTTGTTTTAGGTGATTCCCTTCGCCCCTCACCATCGAGGTGCTTGTTTTAGGTGAGTCCCCTCGCCTCTCACCATCGGGGTGCTTGTTTTAGGTGAGTCCCCTCGCCTCTCACCATCGGGGTGCTTGTTTTCGGTGATTCCCCTCGCCTCTCACCATCGGGGTGCTTGTTTTAGGTGAGTCCCCTCCCCTCTTACCATCGGAGTGCTTGTTTTAGGTGAGTTCCCTCGCCTCTCCCATCGGAGTGCTTGTTTTAGCTGAGTCCCCTCGCCTCTCACCAGCGGGGTGCTTGTTTTAGGTGAGTCCCCTCGCCTCTCACTATCGGAGTGCTTGTTTTAGGTGATTCCCTTCGCCTCTCACCATCGGGGTACTTGTTTTAGGTGGGTCCCCTCGCCTCTCACCATCGGGGTGCTTGTTTTAGGTGAGTCTCCTCGTCTCTCACCAGCGAGGTGCTTGTTTTAGGTGAGTCCCCTCGCCTCTCACCAGCGAGGTGCTTGTTTTAGGTGATTCCCTTCGCCTCTTACCATCGGGGTACTTGTTTTAGGTGGGTCCCCTCGCCTCTCACCATCGGGGTGCTTGTTTTAGGTGATTCCCTTCGCCCCTCACCATCGAGGTGCTTGTTTTAGGTGAGTCCCCTCGCCTCTCACCATCGGGGTGCTTGTTTTAGGTGAGTCCCCTCGCCTCTCACCATCGGGGTGCTTGTTTTCGGTGATTCCCCTCGCCTCTCACCATCGGGGTGCTTGTTTTAGGTGAGTCCCCTCCCCTCTTACCATCGGAGTGCTTGTTTTAGGTGAGTTCCCTCGCCTCTCCCATCGGAGTGCTTGTTTTAGCTGAGTCCCCTCGCCTCTCACCAGCGGGGTGCTTGTTTTAGGTGAGTCCCCTCGCCTCTCACTATCGGAGTGCTTGTTTTAGGTGATTCCCTTCGCCTCTCACCATCGGGGTACTTGTTTTAGGTGGGTCCCCTCGCCTCTCACCATCGGGGTGCTTGTTTTAGGTGAGTCTCCTCGTCTCTCACCAGCGAGGTGCTTGTTTTAGGTGAGTCCCATCGCCTCTCACCAGCGAGGTGCTTGTTTTAGGTGAGTCTCCTCGTCTCTCACCTTCGGGGTGCTTGTTTTAGGTGAGTCCCCTCCCTCGCCCCTCACCATCGAGGTGCTTGTTTTAGGTGGGTCCCCTCGCCTCTCACCATCGGGGTGCTTGTTTTAGGTGAGTCCCCTCGCCTCTCACCAGCGAGGTGCTTGTTTTAGGTGAGTCTTCTCGTCTCTCACCATCGGAGTGCTTGTTTTAGGTGAGTCCCCTCGCCTCTCACCAGCGAGGTGCTTGTTTTAGGTGAGTCTCCTCGTCTCTCACCATCGGGGTGCTTGTTTTAGGTAAGTCCCCTCGCCTCTCACCAGCGAGGTGCTTGTTTTAGGTGAGTCCCCTCGCCTCTCACCAGCGTGGTGCTTGTTTTAGGAGTCCCCTCCCTCGCCTCTCACCAGCGAGGTGCTTGTTTTAGGTGAGTCTCCTCGTCTCTCACCATTGGGGTGCTTGTTTTAGGTGAGTCCCCTCCCTCGCCTCTCACCATCGAGGTGCTTGTTTTAGGTGGGTCCCCTCGCCTCTCACCATCGGGGTGCTTGTTTTAGGTGAGTCTCCTCGTCTCTCACCAGCGAGGTGCTTGTTTTAGGTGAGTCCCCTCGCCTCTCACCAGCGAGGTGCTTGTTTTAGGTGAGTCTCCTCGTCTCTCACCTTCGGGGTGCTTGTTTTAGGTGAGTCCCCTCCCTCGCCCCTCACCATCGAGGTGCTTGTTTTAGGTGGGTCCCCTCGCCTCTCACCATCGGGGTGCTTGTTTTAGGTGAGTCCCCTCGCCTCTCACCAGCGAGGTGCTTGTTTTAGGTGAGTCTCCTCGTCTCTCACCATCGGAGTGCTTGTTTTAGATGAGTCCCCTCGCCTCTCACCAGCGAGGTGCTTATTTGAGGTGAGTCTCCTCGTCTCTCACCATCGGGGTGCTTGTTTTAGGTAAGTCCCCTCGCCTCTCACCAGCGAGGTGCTTGTTTTAGGTGAGTCCCCTCGCCTCTCACCAGCGTGGTGCTTCTTTTAGGTGAGTCCCCTCGCCTCTCACCATCGGGGTGCTTGTTTTAGGTGAGTCCCCTCGCCTCTCACCAGCGAGGTGCTTGTTTTAGGTGAGTCTCCTCGTCTCTCACCATCGGAGTGCTTGTTTTAGGTGAGTCCCCTCGCCTCTCACCAGCGAGGTGCTTGTTTTAGGTGAGTCTCCTCGTCTCTCACCATCGGGGTGCTTGTTTTAGGTAAGTCCCCTCGCCTCTCACCATCGAGGTGCTTGTTTTAGGTGAGTCCCCTCGCCTCTCACCAGCATGGTGCTTGTTTTGGGTGAGTCCCCTCGCCTCTCACAATCGAGGTGCTTGTTTTAGGTGGGTCCCCTCGCCTCTCACCATCGGGGTGCTTGTTTTAGATGAGTCTTCTCGTCTCTCACCAGCGAGGTGCTTGTTTTAGGTGAGTCCCCTCCCTCGCTTCTCACCATCGAGGTGCTTGATTTAGGTGAGTCACCTCGCCTCTCACCATCGGGGTGCTTGTTTTTAATAATCATTTTACAATAAGTGCTCGAAAATGTTACCACGCACTTCGATACACTGATTTATCCGCACTTCGAATGATTGGACACAACTGAGAAGCGTGCCCGGTGTAATCTTTCGACATGCATTTGTGATTTGCTCAGTCATGTTCTCACTCGTTGTTTGCAGTTCATTATAAACTTCACTCTTGACGTAGCCCCACAAACAAAAGTCAAGCATAGTAAGATCTGGCGATATTGCAGGCCAAGACACCGGACCACCTCTTCCGATCCACCGACGGTTGTACAGGCGATCTAATAATTCACGTGCTGCAACGGAATAATGTGCTGGACAACCGTCATGTTGAAACCACATTGTTTGTCGCACGTCTAAGGGAAGGTCTGCAAGCAATACTGGAAGCTCGTTCTGCAAGAAGTTTCGATATTTCTCTCCATTTAAGTTCCAATCGATAAAATATGGACCAATAAGTTTATCGCCAATTATTCCACACCAAACATTTACATTCCAAGGGCGCTGATGTTCAACTTGGCGTAACCAATGCGGGTTTTCGACACTCCAATAATGCATGTTGTGTCGATTAATAGTACCGTGGTTTGTAAAAGTCGACTCGTCAGAGAACAAAACTCGAGTAAGCAAACGGTCTCCTTGTATTTGCTGAAGTACCCATTGACAGAATGTCTCTCGGTTCTGAAAATCATCGCCATGAAGTTCTTGATGCAACGAATCATGAAACGGATGATATTTTTTACGCTTCAGTATTTGGCACACAGTAGTATGCGAAATTCCCGATTCACGACTTATTTGTCGACTACTAACGTGGGGGTTATGAGCCACTGCAGCTAATACCGCAATTTCATTATTTTCTCCAGCAATTGTTCTTCGGCGATTCCTTGTTTGTGGTTGTACAGTTCCCTCGGTGGAGAACTGTTGAACAACTCTGCGAAAAGAAGCATGCGATCGCACCCGGTCTGGAAAACGTTGAGCATAAAGAATCACAACATCACTGATATTCCTGCCAATTTCTCCATAAATGTACACCATTTCAATTTTCTCTTGCACCGTTATAGCCTGCATTATAACCACTAATCGAGTTAAGGAAGAAAAACACTACTTCCGTCCTCTTCTTCAGGCTTCATGGCAGATTATGCTGTGTCTGTTTGACTACGAAACAAGGTCAAATGATCTTTAGGAGAAAACATGCGGTCTTGAAACATGCTCGGCAATCTGTTCAAAACGTTGTTAACCACTTATAAAACTGTAAAACGTTGAAGATTTCAAAGCTCCGTAAAAACCTTTGACCATGTGAAAATAAACAATCTCAGTTCCGCGGAATGGATCGTCGAGTTAGTCGTCTTCACAGGTAATGTGCTGCTGATGCGCTAGTGATGTGCTGTCGATGGCTGGTACAGCCGGCAGCCAACGAGAAGATCGCTGAATGAAGGGAGACGGGGCACAGAGGGAAAGGGAGGGTCAGGTTCATTTGCAGAATTTATAGGTGGTTGGAGGTGGTCGGTAAGAAGGAAGTCTTGTTTTCTTCTTGGCGGGTCATTGTCAAGCTGACGAGAAGAGTTCTGGCGGAAGAGCACCTCCCCCACGCTAAAGAGTGGAGTCGCCTGGCAGTACGTCACACCTCTTCTGCCAGCGCTCTTCTCGTCGGCTGCCAGCTGTACTGCCCCCGCCCATTTGCTTCATCCATCCCCGTCCTTTTCCCCGCTACTCCTGCATTATTACGTCATCCCTCCGCCTTGGAACTCCTCTATCATCATGAACGCTCGTGTCATTTCTTTCGTTACATTAAAGCCTATTTGGTTTTATCTTCTTCCATTTTTTTTAACATCTTTACCCATCTTTCCTCTACATGCCCTTTTTTCAACGTTTTACAGTTTTATTGGTTAACCTCGTTTTTAACAGATTGACGAGCATGTTTCAGGACCGCATGTTTTATCTTACAAACCATTACACCTTGTTTCCTGGTCAAACAGACACGGCATAATCTGCCACGAAGCCTGACGAAGAGGACAGTGTATTTCTCGAGAATTGCGCCAAATCTTACTTTTTGCGATTACAGCGCCAGCTATCACAAATAAAAAAAAAACAGTTTCAGACAAAAACCACGTATTTTTGTCTGGAGAATCCGAATCTGCAATAAAAAATGGGGGTTCCCATTTGAGATTTTGCAGTTGCCCCTCGCCCCACCCCCAAGGGGTGTGGTGGAAGGTGGGTTTTGGCATCATTGGATGAGCCCCTTCGAGACGAACAAATTTCATTCAGAACTTTTTTTTGATCAGATGCGAACTTTTCGAGATATTTCGTTGTGTCAAGCTAAAAAACTCACCCGGTATATATGTATGGGCAAAATAACATAAGAATTAATGCATAAAAAGGGTACCATTTCTCAGAAGTCACCTGGTTTCTCCAATGGCGGGAATCTCGCACGCAGAAATATGGTGCATGTGATAGCTGCTAGAATGAAGTCGAGGGACCTTGTATTAAGTGTTCTACAGGTACTACAGATGTAATCATGGGCGAAATACCACCAGAAGTAACACATAGGAAAGGAACTATTTCTCAGAAGTCATGTTGGTGTGTTTATATTAATTTCGTTCTTACAGCGGATGGAGACTAGGGCCCTGTTCTTATCGACTGACGCAACAAATAACACTTTCTTACAGCAACAATCAAGATTGCTTGATTGATTTGGTGTTTTAAGTCCACTTTATGCACAGTATGGCTAATCAGGACTGGACCTACAGTTTAAAATGGGATCCGAACCACTATGTGCTTCCACCGGAGCAACAATCAAGAACTTTCTGCGACGTCACAAAAGTTATTGGCTCTGCTTAGCAAAGAGTCAGTTCCATTAAACTGCCGGGACAGCATCTGGGAATTTTGTCATCATATTATCTCAGCGTGGGACAAGCGTTTGTGACAGTTCTAATTGAAAAACTTAAATTGAAATCGCAAGGAATTTGTAATCTATAATGGCATCGAAAGTCTTCTTTAAACCAAGTTTGAGGTTGAAGTCAACCCACTTTTAAAATAGTCTTTCTTTCTTTGCTCTCTGGTACCTCAGAGAGCATCAAATTGGCTCGGTTTTAGTTCGAATAAACTTTAAATAGGATGAACCCCCGCCTCCATCCGCATACATTCAAGGGTATGCGCTTGTTGTCCTGGTGCCTAAGAATATACCAGGACGTCAGTTCCTATGAATTTCAAAGGTTCACCCGACTTTATTAAACTATTTGTTACATGTGAGATTACAAATATAATACATATAATAAATTCATATTATAAATACACAAAATTAGAAAAAATATTGCATGTCGAGATATAATGGAATGTGCAATATATGTATTACATGAAATGCATTTTCTGTTCTGGTGGCCAGAATATTTGCAAAAAATACTCCAAAATGTACATTACATTTATAAAGTTCGTACGCGATTAATTATAGACCAAGGCATATATATTTCCCACTAACCTCAAAGCGTCACATCGACATCAGTAATATCTAGATAAATTAACTTTAAACAATTTTCCAATTTGACTAGTTCCCAAAATACAAATCGGTATGGATTATGTGTTGTGAATTGATTATTAGTTCTTGGCATTTAAGACAATTGTAATATTTATTACTGATTTTTCCATGTTTTTTAACTTGGGGCCATCAATTATTGGCATATTCTAGGTTAATGAAGTTCGATTCCCGAAGCAGTCAGCTGACGCATGCGCAGCACAACAATCTGACGAAATAAAATCCAACACCTTATCAGATGTATCAATGCGGCCATTAAAAAATACGAAAAAGGTACTGATGTTCGAGCAAGTTGAGTGTCCGAGTAGACACCATTGTCTTGCAGTGCGGCAATATGGTGTGGGCTTTCTGTACTCAAGCTGATGTGTGTAATATAGCCATACGAGTAAATGGCTATCGGGTACATTTTGAGTCGGTTGACATCTAAAATTCAACGATCACCCTTGAGACGACTAAAGTAACAATGAACCCAGAAGGCGACAACTAAAGAAAGTCTTCATCCGTCACTGTCTTGATAAGTGTGCACTCTCTTCCGGGAATCTGTGGAGCAAGGCCGAAAGGGAAGGGAAGCGGAGAAAGGTAGTTGTTCCAGGAAGGTTCAACGACAAAAATGCTACTAGAAATGCTCACCTTCATACACACGCTATGAAAGTTTGTCAGCGTTATTCTGTAACACCTTATATACACCCCCATTATTTTTCCAAATTTGCCATCACATGAACAAAAATATGGAGAGCTTTTTCTCGATATTTTCATACTATTCCATGAAGCAGATTTGGTGGATGCAGAGAGGAAAAGCCCTATCTTGCTTCTGGACAACGCTAGGAGTGGCATCTGGTGACAGAAACTCCGAAACTTTCGAGAGAGCTAATGTGGACTTCCAGTAGTCAGCATTGTCACCAATGAAATCTGACGTCTCCTCCCTTTGTAATTCAGGCCGGACTCCAGAGAGGGAGGGAAGGGGATCAAATTGCAAGATAATGGCGGGAAGGGTACCATTGGGGGATCCTGGCGCCCTTGGGGATGTTAAAGTTCCCAAAATTGGGAGGAGGAGAGTTTTGAGGGCATCCGGCGAAACCGCGTGACTAAAGCGTCCGTCGGGAAAGTTTCTGGTCCAGACCGGAGGCTGTGAGGAAGGCCTCAAGTTTTCAAAGTCTCAAAGAGACGCTGGGGGGACATTGTTGAAGGGGGCGGCTCCTAATGTTACCTTGAGGGGGAGAACGGTACAGGAGGAGCATCTCGGATGGCTTCTGGCAAATATTTTTGTGTGCGAGGGTCGACAACTTCGACCTGATTCTTTGTCTGATTTATCTCTGGTCCTACAAAGCATCTAGCCTGGAGTATCGTGATTGTGTCCAGGGACTTTGCTTCCTGGAGTGTCCAGGTCTTCAGTTCCTCTTCTTCCGGAGGACAAAGACGATGGACGTTGCAGGACTCCAGGCTTATTACAAAATTAAATGATCCCCCGCGACCTTCCAGCTAAGCTATGCAACCACCATCCTTCCGATGGCAAACACAACTTTATGAACTAATAGTGAACAGCAAAAGCAAGGGAGAAAGAGGGGTGGAAAGCGGAAGGGCGGATAAAGAGGGGTAGAAGAGGAAATGAGAGTTGCATAAGAGGAAATTGCTCAAGGATATTTGTCCTTTGCAAATAACGAGCAAAATGTACTCAGGCATTATATTGCCAACTCCCTTCTGTAGTCCCCCCTCCCCCACGCCGCCCCTTAAGGCTTTACCGAACAAGGAAGGGTTGGGGTTGGTGCTTTTGTGGCTGCAATGCCATATTCATGAAGTTTAAAACCATTTCCTCCTTTTGTGTATAGAAATTCCTAGTCCTTCCGCCAGTTGTGTGTGTGGCGCCACTGAAGCGTTAGCGTGTTACCCCGTTTTGTAGGGAAGGAGTTGTTTAACACAATCGCCATCTTCCGTGGAAACTTAACTAATTATTAAGCAGCAACACTTCAAAGGCTTCCGATTCTGTCCTGCTATGTCTCCCGAGTACACAATGAGAAAATCAAAATTGCACAGGTAAACTTTTCCGAACTCTTGTGTAATGCGTACGAAGACCGCAAGTGCTGCCACCTGTTTTAAAGATTCATAAGCTATTACACGGTGACATCATACCATTGCATTATTGATGTATTGAGATTGTTTGTCGTAAGTTCAGAGAAACAATTTCGAAACTCATTGTTTCGTGAATATTCTTCACAGTAGTGCATATTTGTCTCTAATTTATTTTTGGGGATTGTGTTATTAAGTCTCCGTTATCTATATTTTTTCTTCTTTGCGTTGTCTGACTGTCCAGCAATGTGTCCGCGTGTCTTTGGTTTACCGAGCCTCTAATAAATTGGTTTGAGTTTTTGTTTTAAGTCTACTTTATGTTCAGATAGGCTAATCGGGACTGAACTTGCAGTTTAAAGTGAGGTCTGAATCACTATGTGACTCCACATAAGACCGCTTGATTACAAGCCGATCACTACCCTATCGGGAATTGGGGCTTTCTCTAATACAGTAAAGGGCCTCCCAGATGGCGCAGTGGTAGCGTCGTCGCTTTGTAATCAAGGGGTCCCGGGTTCGATACCCGGTGGAGGTACAAGTGGTTCGGAACCCACTTTAAACTGTAGGTCCAGTACCGATTAGCCTTACTGTGCATAAAGTGGACGTTAAACAACAAATAAAAAAAAATCAAATCTAATACAGTAAATCGGCGCTCGGGGACAATCCTGGGAGGTAACTGCGGCAGGAGTGCGTAGCTGATCACCTCCACAAAAGGCAGTTATTTTGAATGCGTTTGGGCCCTACTCCTCGTCCCATATGCAGGGAGGGGTAGCTGAAAGTGCAATTTTTCTTCACGTTAAACGTGGGCGCGATATGCTCATAGAAAATCAAACCTCTTTTATTAAAGCAAAAAGATGCATAAAGGCTTAAACTAATGTTTAAATCCAACATATATTGAATATTCACTAAAATACATTTGCTTTTATGAATATTATCAAGATACTCGACTCGCAAAAGTGTATAAAGTATTTTTATAGATTTTATTCCAAAGAAAATTAAATTGCTTTCAATTACTGAAATTAAATTAGTTCACCTTGATGGTTAGTATCACCTTATCTCGATTGGAATTTCGAAAACAATGTTACATGTATATTGCATAGTAGTCGTGGTCAACTTGCTGCGCGAGGGAACTTTTTCATGTCATTAGAAATAAATTAATAAGAATGATATTAAGTAGAAGAAGAATGCATGGATAGTAAACAAAACGCATAAATTGCTTCAAGTACACGAAAGCACTCCAGTGTGACTCATGATGCATTAAAATGCATTGTGTTAGTTGATGTATTTGAAGTGCATGAATTAAATATGACGCATTTGCTTTTATGCGTGCGTATTTTAGAAACTTGGATGTAGGAACATGACTGACTTTCAGTATACTATTTGATTAGTATGGAACAATAGTTCAACCATATTTTTGGCAGTAAAACATAGCCTATAGAACAGTGTTCTAAGCAGTGTGGTATTTGGAAAATTTCCAGTTCTTTTAGCATTAGTGTATTACAAAGTATACACCGTGTATAAGTTATATATATAGTGTAGCTCTCCCATCCCCGGTGGCAAATACATGTCGTCGTCTTGCAATGAAGAAGTCCAGGGATCGATACCCGGCGGAGGCACACTTTAAACTGTAGGTCCATTTCCGATTACAAACCCAATGGCATATACAATATTAGCAACCAGAATGGGGCCCAGAAGCCATAGGGGTAATTCTCCTCACCCTCCCTTCAAATACCACCCTGAGTGTAGATACTTGTATATTATCTACCTGGAGATTCATGTTGATAATTAATAATAATAATATTAATCTTGTCCATTTTAGCAGTTTCTGTTTCGGCAGTTTTGGGTCGCTCTTACACGCAACCCGTGTCAATAAGGAAGTGAGGTAGGAGATAGAAATACAAAAAAGTACAGGATTTATAAAAGTGACAATAATACAGACACAAAGATGGGTCTACCTTATCGCACAACGCGAGAACAACCCTCCGTTCTGACGTCACCGCAGAGTGCTTTCATTGTCAGGATGAATGGCTAAGTTGTTAGGTTAGTCTTGTAAGTTTGTTCTCTCAGCATAAATAATACATTTGCAGTATATTTATGCTAAGAGAACCAAACCTAACAGACCTTACCTGAAAACGTACTCATTCCTCGTCTGACTTCAGGATGCAAGGTTGTTCTCGAGTTGTGCAATAAGGTAGACCCCGAGAAAGAATTCGCAAATGAAAAGTACATAATAATTACAAAAATAATAATGATAAAGGAAATAATAAAATGTATCAAGAGAACCAAGTTAACACATCCCGTTTGCTTTGATTACTGTAAATAATTTGTTGTGGATCTAGGTGCTCTGTGTAGTGGCATTGTGAGCAGATTCTTTTAAATTAATAATATTTAATAATGCCATTCCATACAAATTATTTTTCGTAAGTAAAATGTAATCATTACATACAACACAAGTACAACCATCGAAAATAATGGTACAATGAAGCTAAATATGTAACGAATGAATATGCTGAGAACATTAGTGCCATCTAGGGACCAACTCTGACAACAGAATCATCCAATCCGATTTTTCCTCGCTGTCCACGGCCATTACATCGTCTCTCTTAATGTTAGGATGTAGTGGGATTTACGTACAGGGGGAAAAATCAGACGGGACTTTGATAATGTTTCTCGTAATGCTATTCATTCCATTCGATGCTCGTTAATGAAGTGGGGGAGGGGGAGGTGCGGATAAAATTAGTCTCCCCTTACGAGTTTACGGCAACATATTCACAGAGGGGATTGGAGTTATCGTCACTCATTGCACGTTGTCAGTGAGTGAGTGAGACGTGGGAATTAAAAAAAGAGAGCGCTATTGTCCTCCCTGTAACGCGAGAATGCTGGAAACGATGGACCCATTGACTCAAAAGATGGGTATCAAGAGAGAGAGAGAAGAAGCAGGGGAAAAAATGCAAGGAAATAATCAAATTGAGAAAATTAAGCAATTATACTTTAATGTGTCTTCGGAATGGATACTGAAGCTCTTTCCTCCGAGTTTACTCTCGGAACTTCTTAGTGCTTACCACCCAATTCGCAACTCTACACCCTACTCCCCCTCTGTAGGTCCTTTGCATATCTTCTTCTCAGTTGCCCTTCTTTTGTCCGATGGAATTATGCAAAAGTCATCCATGAATAATTTATGAAGATCCACGGGGCTGTTTTCATTTTTCCCCCTTCTTTCCTTTCTTACCCTCTCTCCCCTTACCTTTCTCCTCTCTACAACCCCTACCTTTTCGTCTATCCTCCGCGTTGCACTTGCTGCTAAGAAGACCGAATGGAATTTAAGCACCGGAGAAATTGGAGTTGGCGGGGACTGGTTGTTAGCTTTGTGTTTAGTAGCGGTAGTTTTCCGCGATGGGGCTGCCATGTTGGAGTGGAAATTTCAGTGTATCCTGTTTTTCAGCTGTTTCGATCATTTGCTGTTCTTCTTTCCCATCAAAGATTCTTTGGAAGAATTCCGAAGAAACTTTCAGTATATTTGTGGATTGAAAATTGGCTTCTGCTTATCAAAAGATAATGCTTCACATTCTTTTTTCGTGCTTCTTACACTGAGAAAAGAAGAGAACAACACTGCTATTAAAGCGACGCAGAGAGTTACCCCAGGAGTCTTATTGAAGTACAATATACCTCCTCATCTCAACCAAAAGGACGCACTATCAACCCATAACACCCAAACTCTACTCCTATTCTTAACAGTGCAGTAGGCGCGCTGAAAAAAAAACTGTCGTCATTGTTCGCACGAATCACTATTGTGATCCATAGATTATTATCGATTTTTACCAATATTTGTCAAAATTTATCTTGTTTTCAAGTATTCTGGTACACTTAACGAAAATTATAAGTTATAGTGTTACACAATTATATATAGTGTGCATAATTGGTAGTGAACTAACTCAACCCATATTACAAACCTTTGGACGTTTATGTGTTTAGAAAGTTTCAGTGCTGAGTCGTCATAATTTATTTATTTTATGTTGTTGTCATGGTAACTTGTTCATTTTGTACGCTCGCAAGTATATTATAATTAAATATATAAATACATGTGTTATAAATATATATGTAGAGGCAATATGTACTGTGTAATATAATCTAGTGGTGCAAGGACTTTTCGGATACTCTAGGCCAATTAAAAACTAGAGAGACAATAATTTCAATCTTTATCGCAGGTGTTCTATTCAGAGCGAGTAACAAAATCTGGCTGTGCATAACAATTATAGCAAAGACTATGACGTTAATAGTTCACTTTTGCAGTACACAAAACCCACGCACTGTGGCGCCACCGACAAAATCGATTGGCAGAAGATGGCCGACATAATGAGTGACGTGGACAGAAACATGTGAACTTCGCGTGGCCGATGATGCTGCCATCTGGCACAGCTGGTGACGAACAAACCGCACCACTCTTCCGAAATGGCGGTGGCACCGTAGCCAGTCATCTGTCATTACAGCCGCCGCGTCCCAGAGCCCTCGTGTAATTACACCTAGCTAAATTGTTTCCTCATTTCCCTTTCACAGACAATTAGTTTCAGCGCTATTCCCTTTCGAGGCCTCTCGTATTTCTCTGCGCCTTCATTATGCATGGTTCTTTTCGCGTTCTAGGCGCTCCAATTAATATTGACCACGCAGCGCCATTTGCAACTGCGATGGTTGTTTCGCATTGTCGACAGAATGCTGGCAAACAAGTATATGTCAAGGAATGTATGACGTCACGAGATGCAAAGTGGTATCGAGATCACTGCTTTAAAAATCGAGCCGAGTGCAAGACTTTAGAACGTTTATTTACAAAAATATTTTACTATGAGCAACATATCAGTTGTATAAATATATGCCTTGTAACAACTAGCAACTGTGTGCATATAACCTCTTACAGCTATTAACATTCTAAGCATCATTTTTTTGCACTCCATTATTATTATTGTTGTTGTTTTATTGTTTCATTCATTGTTCCAGTTGACTCTGTCATACATGTCCTAAAGATGACACCGACGAACAATAGATATCCATGACCATTAGGGTATTGGTGTAGTATGTCTCCACATTGGAAGAATGTAGGTGTGATATGCATGTATGTTTCAAATTCTTTATTTGTATATATTTTCTCCACTTTACTTTCTTGTTAACCACGTTAGGTAAGGTTAGGTTAGGTAAGGTAAGATTAGGTAAAGGAAACACAAAAAAATAAGATGTGTATGTTTTATTTACCTAACTTAACCTAACCTACCGTTAGGGAACACAAAAAACAAGATGTGTATGTTTTATTTTCTTAACTTAACCTAACCTAACCTAACCTACCGTGAGTCACCATGACGGGTCGAGAAAAAGTGTGGAGATATACTGCCTTGATTAAATGTGGAGACATACTACACCTATACCGACCATTAGTTCATACATGCAATGATTTTCTCTTTTTTATTGAATTCACATATATTTATTTTCAATCCGATTCATTAACCTTACGTATAGTCTTACATTTTTTCATTGTACATTGCACCGGGGGGGGGGGGAGGCGAGAGAGGGTCCTTGCCCACCCTTTCAACACCCCTTTTCTAAAAGCTATGTCGGCCTCTCCGATGGTGCAGTGGTAGCGTCGTCGCCTTGTAACGAAGGGGTCCCGGGTTTGATACCCGGTGGAGGCACATAGTGGTTCGGATTCCACTTTAAACTGTAGGTCCAGTCCCGATTAGCTTTACTGTGCATAAAGTGAACTTAAAACACCAAATCAACCAATCAAATGCTATGTTTTAGACGAATTGCGGTGTTCAGGTTCAGAAGATTCAACAAATGCCTGTCTGCTGCTTTAAACGGTCATTTGATTAGTTAGCACGCACCATGTGACCATACACCACACATTACACCGCTCCAGAACGTAATGCAAACGATGCAGACATCAAATACACTACTTGGCGCGAAATCAACGACGTAGACGAGTCAGTGTTGCACCGTGTAGCAACCAACTATCCAAAAAGTGTAGCCAACTAGACGGGGTTTATAGCCTCCCCGATGGCGCAGTGGTAGCGTCGCCGCCTTGTAACCACTTTAAACTGTAGGTCCAGTCCCGATTAGCTTTACTGTGCATAAAGTGGACTTAAAACACCAATTCAACAACAACATAGACGGGGTTTATTGTTTTTGTGTGGTTAGCTATAGAGGCAGTCGTGATCTGTGTGTTAGCTAAAGTTAATTATATGTAAAAGTAATTAGTTAAATGAAAAATAATTGAGGCAGTTAAGGGTTACGTTTCTCCCAGTCTTAAAACGTTGGATCACAGAATTAAAATTCCATATTTGTTTTTTTTTTTTAAAAAATGTGACTTTTACTACCATTTGATGGTCCAGAGGGTAACGTAGAACACTAATCACCGAACGAAGGACAAAGTAAACAAGAACTGCATAAAATTCAAATGAATAATTAAAATCCCAATCAACGTTCATGAAAACGTTTAATTGAAGAATCAATAAAACAAACATCATTTGAATAAAACAAATCATTAAGTCAATAAATAAGCGTGCCTTTGTAAATGCAAGGGTAAAGAAAATGAAAATAATAATTATAAGATACGCTAAATTGTTTGGAATCGTTAAATTACATATTTATTCTCTTGTGCAGACCGCAACAGATGTTTATTAATATGATTCGATATGAAAATTCAGTTTACTCGCGGATTTGACTATATCTAAAATTTATATTTAGAGCCCCCCCCCCCACCCCGAAATGCATATTTTAAGATGAATATTATAGCGATGAAATTACTGTCGCGTGGATATGAGCTGCAATCACCTGCAAAGGCATCTAATCCATTCACAAGAAAGATGCCCGCTATTCAAAATATGAATCCATCTTTCATCAACAAACGTTATTACAGCTTTACATTTGGCTGTTTACGCCAAGCATAAATTTTAAATACATAAGATACATTTTTAATGTAAATTTTACACACAAATTTCAAATGAGCTCTTAAATACCTTCTTTTATATAACTACATTCACTCATTTATTAACAAAAATAAATTACATTTTATATCAGCATGTTCCAAAAAAGCAAGTATTAATATATCCAATTCGAATATCTGGTGCATACAACATTGAAGTCAAATTAATAGGAAAAGGAACATTAATTTTTGATAATGTTTTGTATAAAGTTTCTCTGAGTGAATTGGACATTCCAGAACAATATGATGAGCATCGCCCCTTAAATTACCACAGTCACAATTTGGAGATTTTAAAATGTGTATTTTAAATAAATGATATGTTCTCGCATGACCGCTTCTGAGTCTATTTATTAAAATAATTGCATTTCTTGATCCTTTACAATTATAAAACCAAGGTTTTTACCTAGTGTAATCAACATAAGGTCAATAGCTTTCAACAACACTTTCTAATGAATTATTACACAATAATTCCATATTTTCCACTGTGGCTTGTACCAATATGTATTCTACAAGATATGACCAAAGCTTTTTTAATCACTCATTGGGCGCTATATTTACGTCATTCTGAGTCACACATTCCTCATAAATAACTAGATATTTCTTCAGCACCACAAGTGCTGAAGTTCATAATAGCAGAACCATAGCCTATAGCTAAATACTTGATATTTACATGTTTAGACTGAAATTACAATTTTGATGTAACTAATTAACCATAGAAGTAGGAGCTGGTATTGAGAACAGATCCTAAGGCAACGTGATTGGATTTCGATATCGCAATGACTAAACAGCCATAGAGGATATGCTGATGTACACGGCATTATAACCACTAGCAATAAGCATTATAAACTGTTCATTACTGACCATCCTCTTACCCCCGGATCTGCCCTTCATTTTTATTCTACATCCGGCACCAGGAAGGAAATAACCTACATGTTTGCGAGTATACATAATTAGGAGATACAGAAAATCACATGGGAACTATTTATTTCTTACCCTACAGTCTGGCAACATTGATTATGTATATGTGACAGTTTGTCAAGCAGATGGTTAAACACTTTTATGTTTAACGGTCATTATTCATTGATGTCATCACCATAGACAATATAAATAATTTTCACACAGATTCTGTAAACGGTTAGGTATTGGTTCAGTTGATTTTTTGAGTTGGTGTTTTAAGTCCACTTTATGCACAGTAAGGCTAATCGGGACTGGACCTACGGTTTAAAGTGAGATCCGAACCACTGTGCCATGTGCCTCCACCGGGTATCGAACCCGGGACCCCTTGACTACAAGGCGACGACGCTACCACTGCGCCATCGGGGAGGCCCTTCAGTTGATTTTCAACTGTTTAGAGTTTTGTAATTATATTTTGACACAACACTGAAAACTCATGTAGTGATGTTATTGATTGTAAGTTTGGAAATGATGTACTGAAGAATTCATTTACAACTTTATTTTTGATCTGAAAATGTAGCAATTTCACAATATTTACTAACACATTTCCTAGTGAAGTACATTGCTTTTACTATTATTGGGCTACAATTGTAATACAGTTGTTTACTAATTTTCTAACTATATAAGACAAATGTTTTTGCCTTATATATTACATTATAGTGTTAGGCTATACAATATACAGTAATTTATATATATACAAGATACAAGAAAGTATCCAGTAAACAAAAACACAAATACTTTGAATTTAAAAAGATATGAAGAACAACTATATAGAAAGTTTCTCAAGGAGCATGTGGGACAAGGGCAATGTGGAAGATGAGAAACAGTGTCAGTATTCATAGGGTACTTACCATCCTAATTTGTTTAAGTTTGGCCAAATTTCTCTTCTTTCTGTAGTTTATAGGGTGCTGATTCCACGCTGTTCTTGCTAGAGATGATAGAGATTTTGCCCGAATCTAGCCTTGTTACATTTTGGAATACGAATACTATTGGTGATGTTAGATTGCGGGTTGGAATATCTACGTTATTTATGTACATATAGAAAGGTCTATTTACTTTTTCGCTTAGAAAGTTGTTGCTTGTTTGTTTGATTGCCTGATGAATGCTTTTGCAATAATTTTTGTCTGGATTCAAGCTTGGGTAAGCAATTCGTCACCTCGTAATCAAGATATACCGGGTTCGATACGCGGTGGAGGCACATAGTGGTTCGGATCCCAATTTAAACTGTACGTCCAGTCCCGATAAGTCTCACACGCAAACTCAAACAAACTCAAGCTTGTGTAGTTACATGTATTATCTGCATGAGAAGTCCTGTCCGCTATATTTCTTAATCTACGATTGTGAATGATTGTGTCCTATATTTTGGCTTAACCTCAATTTTGGAACAGTGTTTCCTACTTTTCGCATGTAGCAATCTGGTAACCCTTCCATTACGATTATTCAGTATTCACACTACACTGGAATGACATTCCATGAGAAATTCTGGCATCCTGGTTCATTGAACTGTCCCGTACTCCGTATTGACAGCTAGAGAAAGAGTTGTGTCTTGTCCTGTTGGGAGAATTGTGTCATTTACGCGTGAGTAAAAAGGCAGTACTCACAAAAGCCAGGAGAAGGGTGTGTACCACTTAAACGATTATCCGTGGTTTTCAAGAAGGAAAGAATGAAATGCTAACGAAACCAACCACATTTCCAAAAAGGACCAGGCAGATCAAACAATCTCCCGTAAGTTTCCAATTAAATCCTTTCTTCGGTGAACAAGCTTTTTGAATCGGTGTTGTGAATTGTTAGCATTCAAATAAAGATTAACGCGCGGACAAAGGGTTCTGTTCTTCCTGTCATCCCGAAAATGGACCACAGGTGCTGCTACAGATGAGTGATTTGACGTGAATGGAAGGGTTAAGCTTTGAAGAACAGCCTTTATTCTTAATTGTGTATCTATCTGAAGGAATCTCCTTACCTCTAGATCAACCACGTAGAACTTATTGTTGTGGTACTGAGCCGAAATTCCTTTACTCTTTGGAAGGAATGTCATAAATGAAGTGGAGTTGATGGCCGGTTGTTCAACTTGTTGGTAGGTAATCGTCGTCTGAGATTAAAGTTGACAGAATTCTGTAGTAAACGACATTGAAAGTTTGGTATGATTAAAGTAGCATCCCCAAACTTGCCAGTAACAAATGATGAAAAACCATTGAATGTTTTAGCCAGAATGCAGATTATACTAAACAAGAAATTTTGACAACTTGTATCTTTGAGTTAAAAGTAACCACTAACTAACTAACTCTCTAGCCTTCGTAAACTCGAAGCTTTACTCCACACAAGCTTTCAATGTGTTCCTATCCTGGATAAGATCAATGCAATCTTTTCCATCCTTACCGATTTCCGCTGGTCTCTTACCATCAGGTTTCCCAACAAGAATCCTGTAAACTCTTCTTTCCTCTCCCATTCGTGCAGCATGGCCTTCCTACCTAAGTCTTTTTGATTTAAGTATTCTAATAATATATGGACATGAATACAAATTCTACAGTTCTAATTATGTAACCTTCTTCACTCACTGTCTCCTCGCCCCTTTTAGGTCCAAATATCTTTCTAATGAAAACTAACTTCTTCTTAAAGATTTCCTTACTGGCTACAAGTATGAAATTAAATGATTTTCAATGAAAATGCAAAACTGGCTAGTTTCCTTGAAAATCTGAAGAATGTCTCATCAGCAAATGTAGCAACTCAACAGTTCACACACATACGTATTCTATCTTTACGTCACTTTTATGCCGCTTCGAACTAATCGCGACGATGAGAATAAGTGATGATTAGATGAAATTGATAAATGGGCACTCACAAAGAGTATCTGTGCCCTTGTCGGGTCTCAAAGCCGGAACCAAAATCGAACCAGCAACCGAGCAGGTGTATCGTATTAGCTGGGAAAGTCCCTTTTTTTCCAGTCAATCGCTCATAAAATGGGACGCCAAAATGTGCTTTTTGACAATGACTTATCGCCATAGAGTTACTGTAACAATACACCTTATGTACTATTACTGTGAACTATCTGACTACAGCCCAGTTTATATTAAATGTTTATTTATTTAATTAGATTTGATACTTAAGTTTTTATGACGAAACAGTTATTATATTTAAAGTGTGTGCATTCTGCCGTCCCGTTTTCCTTCAGGAAAATATGGAAAGTGCCCCGTTTTGTTGTTTTAAAAATCTGGTCACCTTACCCTAGGGTCAATAGTTGAGGGCATCCAATATGTTTTGACGTCATCGCAAACTTGGACAATGCAGAATAACAATATACTGATGCAAGTGATCCTAAAAGGAAGGAATTATTAGGTTTTCCTAAATAACCTTAACCTACGTACATACTACATTTTTACTTTCACAAATACGTTACCGCACATGTAGCTTAATTCTCTTAGGAGCGAAGTATATAAGCAATACATACAAGCTCATGGGACTATTAGAGGAATAGCCTCAGTATGTTTAATTCCCGCCCAAGAACAAGGGCAAAACCCTGCTTCATTTTGTACACGCAGTTTTGCCAAGCCTGAAAAAGACCCCAAAATATCTCAAGTCATTTCTCCTTTAACACTATTGGATTTGTTTTGACTTTCATTCTTCTTTATCATGTTATCCGGGTACCTAATTAAATTAATTGTGTGATCGAGGTAATTGGTCGTTTATCTTGCTCCCCAACAAAATACAAAAAACAAATTGCTCTGCGCCCGTCTTTCCGATCTTGACCAGACCAATAAGGTAATGGAAAATCCAATCCGACGATCAACCTTCGTTAGGATATTCTGGTTAATGAAAGCAAGAAGCAATCTGATCGTGTTTTATATTGTAAGTTAATAAGAGGGGAAATGAACAAGGGGGGAGGGGGTTAGGCTGCTGGTTTATTGAAACGAATCTCGAAAAAGTGGATGACGTTATTTCGCTTGGGTTAACAAAAAACGGGATCACGAATTAGTCCAATCCTATCTCTCATAAGTGCATTAGGGCCTAATTAGTATTTAGTGAGGAGGGACAGAAGGCTAAAGCTTTGTGAAGATATGATTAACAGTCATAGACATTTATTTTGTGAAGAGAATAAATGGATATGGTGATTTTCTTGGCATGGATGCACAGTTCACCGTCATGATTGGAAGCTGCACAACGTCAAAAGCTCTTGGGAAGTCATACGTTCTCACCCTACAGCGCTCCTATACGATGACAAGGAGATGTGGATTCATACTCGTTATTTAAACCAAAAATACACTATCTTGACATCTGTGTGTAGGTTGCCAAGAAAATCTGAATACACAGGGTGGAGTTACTGCTGAGACATACATATCAGGGCAGGCTCGGGACCGGAAGCATTTCTATAATCGACCGGTTGATTGAGTTGATGTCCACTTTATGCACAGTAAGGCTAATCGGGACTAGATCTACAGTTTAAAGTTGGATCCGAACCACTATGTGCCTCCACCGGGTATTATATTCGTCCGGATAGTAGCACAACCGAAATGAATGCCTTTGTATACACGTCACCGTCAAGTGTCAGGAGCGAGTCCGGGAACCGTTTACGGGGACGCCGAGGTAGTTCTAACTTTTCCCCGGGCCCCACTGGCGTACGCAGAGGGGCGCTGATGGGGCTACAGCCCATCCAGAAACTTCGAGAAAATGAAAATGTTCAAATTTAAGCAGTAAGGAATTAGGTAAAAACCAATGCAAATGCCTACTCGTTAAAATGACCCTCAATTACGATTTTTCATCTTTGAACAACTTTTAAAACGAAAGTTAAGAATGGTAATAACGAAATGTTTCACAGTGTATGCCTGAACGCAACTACATAATATTCACCTTTACAATTCCAGCCCCTCCGAAATAAACCCTGCGTACCTTAGGGCCGGTGAAGGGCATGACCTGTAGTAGTCACAGAGTGAAGCAAATTCTAGTGTGTTTGTGGATGTTTTTAAGGGAAGTTTGAATAACTATACCAACTTTTCAGGTTTAACTTAGCCTAACTACTGCATTCAGTTCGTTTACTTTTTTTATTGATGTGGTTCGATACCGATGGATTAATGGTAACGCTGTCTCTTTGTATTCAAGGGATCCCGGGCTCTATTCCCCGACACATGACCTCACTGTAAACTGTAGGTGAAGTTCCTATTAGCCTATCTGAGTATAAAGTGGACTTAAAATAAACTTCTCGTCATATTAACGTGTGACTATATCCAGTAATAACGCCGTAACTTTTATTTAGCTGAGATGCGTATAGCAATGCCAAAAAAAAAAAAAACGCAAGGGAAAAACTGCCATCAAGTTAACCAATATGGATGCAGTTAATTCTCACAATCACATCCTTGTTTACACGGTAGCTATATTTAGAATAAACAGCAAAGACCCCCGGAGGGACAATCATATATGAAGGCAGACGTCAGAACAAGTTGAGAGTTACGCACACCTTAAATATTATGCACCGTGAAATATTAAACGGCTTCACGCTGAAGCAAAAACAACTGGAAATCATGTTACCAGTCGTACATTCAGCGCTCGTTTAGCTAACAAGTACTCAATAACCGGGCGTTAAAACCAGTTGGACAATCGTTATCGTGAAGACCTCCCCCCCCCCCCCAACCGAAAAACTGCATGCAACCGTACATATGTTTCTGCTCAACTTCAGACCTGTTATGACGGCTCTAATATGGTCATATCTGTAATTGCCAGACGCGCATTTCTAGACATTTGTATGCAGAGTCAGGAACAGCGATGCATGCATTGCTGTGCCAGGTGACACCACAAGTCAAACTGCAGTTTTTTTTAATGCGGTCTTGTGTACCCCGGTCACATTTCACCAATTTGCCGGCCGCGGGGATTTCTGTAGAAGTAGTTAGGCATCTAAGTGCGAGTTGTGGAGTAGTGCCGACAGGACTTTTCATGAATATTGCTACAAATGGAGTTCCAGGTCTGGTGGAATATTTCGTTAAGAGGATCGTAGAAGTTAGGGCAGTAAGGTAAAATAACTTTTGCTTTAGCGTGATTACGCCACGTTGTACTGTATAATAGTGAACGGATCCTCCATTAAAAAGAAAAAAATGTTGATTGTGTGAGCAAGAATATGAAGCTCATTTTCCAGATACTTAACTAGAAAAGGTAAATTTATTAAGCTTTGCTCAAGGTGAATTTATACAGGTGAATTCATCCTGAATATTCAACAAACACAATGCGGCGACGTCACGTGAAAGCCTCTGAGTTTCTGAACAAGAGTACTATTATTTCCATAGTTTTGTGGACTTAATCTCCCACATAATGCCTTCATATATTACCTTAAATTATCCTCGGAAATACTTATATGCAGATTATACTAGACAAGTTTGTGATAACGTGCAACATACATGACACAAACATTCCCGAACACAAACATTCTTCGACGAAAACACATGCATATGTGTATTCCATATCACTTTTTTTCCCATAAAAACTGATATGTAGTACCAGATCGACCAGGTCCATCCTTTTCTCCAGGGGTAGAAAAACAAAAAAAAACAAAAAAAAAATCAGGCGTCAGCCCCTTTTCCACAGGACCCAGCTTTTTATTCTGGGCGGCAAATATGGTCTAACAAAGCCACGAATCCAACTAAGATAAATCCACACATTTTGAAAATCTTAAAAAAAAAAAATATTAATTAATAAATACCACATTGGATTAAAAGTAATTAATTCTTGCTTCAGAGTTGCATTCCTAAAAAAGGTTCAACTGGTGACAACATGAATGACTGTGCAATACATCTTAAATGGCCGACTCTGCCATATTGCCGCAGACTTTATCAATCGGCTAGCAACAGTAGGAAAAATTGTAATGGCAAGTTTATAATTCTGATTTGATGATACACGCGATACAGAAAACACACAAATATTAAAAAAAAGAAAAGAAAACATACTGTGCTCATTATTAAAAAAGAAAGAACGAAAATTTCCATAAGCGAACTCATATATATATTGACACTGAATTTTAAAATTAAGGTGCCAGGTGAAAAATTTGAGGCGCCCTATATTTTTCTACCCCTGCTTTTGCCACTGGTGACCTTGAAGTCCCACCTCTCTAACTATGTATAATAGAAAAATTGCTACAAATATCTTGTTAAGAGCAAAAGCAAACAACAGTGAGGCTCTGATTGTTGAAGAAAATAATTTAAACATCTATTTGCAGAGAATTATCAGCTTGATATTTCTAAACTAGAAGCCATTTTAGGAAAGAGATTTAACTGTGGTTGAGATCTGCCGGAATTTTGAAAGAACTAACAAGTAAATTCATGGAAAAACCTTGGATTGTGCTCGAATTTTGTCACGGTGCACAGTGGTACAACTACAAGAAGCCTGCTTCTTAATCGTGAAGTTCTTGCAACTTATTCCCTTGGAAAATTGGCGAGATCAACCATAATTTTTCGTCGGTAAGGCTATGAAAGTAACCACAATGGACAGTACGTGCCGCCATCGTTAACTCCCGCTGCACTTTAACGAAGAAGCGACTCGCAGAAGTGAGAGACCATTTTTTATCTTCCACAACGTCGGCACCTTTGATGTCAAACCACAAACTCTTGCCCCTCCTCACAGCAGATGCTATCTACCTCTTTCTTAACCCTTGTCTCGCTCTGGGTTAGCACGAAGAAGAGTCCCGTGCCTTTGGTTCTAACACCAAGACCACCTCACCCCACCAAGGCCAGGTCGGAAGATTTTCTTTTTCATCCTGGACGTTACGAATGGCTTCGGGTGTCCTGATCTCACCTGGATCGGTTACGTTAAAAGTAATTGCATATCAGGTACTGCACAGAAATTATTTCTGCGTTCATAAATTGTTGTACACAAACACACATCTTTATCTTTTGTTACTGCCGCGTTTGGAATGTATATGTACTGTGGTTCAAGTTGAAAGCCACCCGTGAATTTAAGCCTTCTACTGTTGCTGTTCATGGCGATTGTTTCTTAAAGGTACCTTGGTAATGGATTCGTAACGTTGTCATTTGAAGTTGTTTTCTTGCATCGGAACTACACAGTGTGTTTCTTCTGTAAACCAAGCCGTAATACAAGCAGTGTCGGTGCCGGGGGAAAGGGGGGTGCTTACGCACCCCTTACTTTTCTTCTTACCTATTTTCAGCCGAAAACACTGTTAAGTCTTTACAGAGAAAAAGTTTGGAATAACCAAAAAGTAGTTTCTGTCATTTTTTAAACAGGCGACAAACAAATGATGCTTCACCAGTACTAAATGCTCTTTAGTAATCGTGCACATGTGCTTATAGTTACCTAAGAGTTTGTTCAAAATTATTAACTTTAGTAAATGCTTCCATTTTTTTGTTCACATTTGCCAAATAGCTTAACAAAACGTGTTTTGTCAATGCAACCAAATTATTTTTTTTCTGTGTTGCAGTGTCATTTACGTTATGACTCATGAAAACCAAGAAACCACTATGTTTGTATACTACAGGCAAGCCATTGATATTAATCTGAAATGGGGGCCACATGTACTCCATTCTACATGAGGTCAAAGCAAGCAAACAAAAATGAATCAAGTAATTGGCATATTGATGTAGTGGCTAAAGATACCTGAACGTTTCATTTTTCCTTTATTTTGAACATCGTACCCCCTAAACCTCTCGGCGCCTCTAGATGGTTAATCCTGGGGCCGCCGCTGACTACAAACTGCTCTTTACTGTGTATGCACGAAGAGTTATTACATGAACGTACTATTCTACGGCTGCTGTAAGAACAAAGTCAATGAAAACTAATATGCACGTGGCTTGGGAGAAATTCTATTGGTTGTTTAAATGGCAGCTCTGCACGAATTTTATGTGCACGATTATGGTGCATGTGATAAAGCCATATGCTGCTCAACGCTACTGCTATATTACATTACAGCTACGACCAATGTATTCATGGGCAAAATAACACCAGAACTAACACATAGGAGGAACAATTTCTCAGAAGTCACGTGATTTTGTTAATATTAACTTCTTTCTTGCAGTAGATGGAGATAGTCTCTCTCTCTCTCTCTGCGTGTGTGTGTGTGTGTGTGTATCTGTGTCTGTGTGCATTGTGACTGTTCTCTAATACAGAAATTCTACATGGAACATTGTGTGCTGCACGGATTTGTAAAGACAGGGTGACCATAAAGTTCCCATCCATAAAAATAAACCATGCTACATGAGCCTTCAACTGGAAAACAAGTATTTTTGTAGCCTCCTGTGAATTCGTGTAGGTCCCGTGAATGGGATCGATAATATAGGATTTGGAACGTACATTCACCTCGTACACCAAATGTTCCATGTACTCCTAGTGGAGGAAGTCCACACGGAACATATCTAGGGATCATGGCTGCAACACATTAAACTCCATATCACGTCATCAAACTGGTGGAATGTCAAACAACAAAAGTTCCATGGTTAGCAAGAAAGTGTTATTATTCATGGTCACCCTGTACAACCATGTACATGCAAGTTTTCCGTAGACTATCTCTCAATATAGTGTTGTATTTGTAGGGAGATACATGAACATCTCAAGGGATCCCGGGTTCAAATCCTGGCTTGGACATGGATGTTCGTTGTGGGTGCACCTTCATAAATTTCAACATATCAGTCATCCTCATCGTCGCGGTTAGCAACGAAGTGGCAGAAAGACGAAGTAAAATAAATCAAATCAATCAATCACATGAATATCCCGCGCTACGTATTGGAAACAACTGCGTTCCTTGAGGACAGGCCTCTAATTATTCACAATGTAACGGCACATGTTACCACTCTCACATTAAAGTTATCGACTCCCCTAAATAATGGCAATACAAGGGCACACACAATTAGTCACTCACGTTCCAATTATTCCCTTTATCAGGGCGTAGAAGCTGCATCTGTCACTTCCCATTCATAGACGAAGTATATGATTATCTCTGTTTTTGATGTATTTCCACCAATACAAATAGTACCAAGGTAGGAGCAGGAAGGGGACACTCAACACCCTCTATGCAAACAGACATTGTTCGTTTGATTTCAAGATGAGATGCATATAGAAATTATGTAAATTAGTGATGATTGTTAAAATAAACATCTACCATCTACAACAACTATTATAAATGTCAATAAGGAAAACTTCAGTTAATGCAGACACCAGACAAAAACTCTACCTTTCATATTATACCATTTAGCTGTTTTTTCCATATTATTGAGTTTGTACATGACAAACTGAATAATTAGATAATTTTCCCAGTTCTAAAAGTTTGTACATAATTAATTTTTCTTGTATGTACGCCATTGCTTGCATTGTACAATTGTTTCTCTTGTAGTCTACGGTTATTACAAGCATTAAAACACAGTTTATCGTTGTGACGTTTCAGGAGAACACACGCTCCCTTCGTCAGACATATTTTTTTAGTTTGATTAAAGATACAGTCATAACAATGGTTATTTTTTTAAAAACAAAAAAGAATCAGTTATACTATGGATGTTGTCAATGTTACATTGTTGTAATATAGCAACTTAACTGTGAAAAAAAGCAGTCTGTTTTATTTTTTTTCAGATAAAAATTTTGATCACATTCTTTTTTATTTAAAAATTATGAATCCCAAATATCATCAGGCTATTCAAAATCCATTGCTTTCACAGAGTTTCTTGATGTTTTCTGTTACATTAAATTTTAAAGATGGTGGCTTACTCCACCTGTGAAAAACAAAATTCCATAGTGGGTCTATGTTACCATTTTCATTATTTAATTTATTCCAGTGTTCTGCAATGAACGAAGCTTCCCAGACATTCAAATTTCCCGTCACTCTTTTAAAACCCTCCTCTTTTTAATCAAATACTTCTCTTCGATGATGTGAGCTGACAAACCTGTTCTTGGGTTTAAATTTATAATGTCCAAATCGTGTTCGTGTCATCTTATTGCCATTTTCCTTGCTGTTTGTCCTACATAATCCTTTGAACATGAACAACTTATATTATATATTCCTGTGGTTTCCACATCTGGTAGAGATTTTCTCATTTTCTATTCATTAAATTTACATTCCAAACTTCTTGGTGATCTAAAAACAATTTTGAAATTAAATCTTCTACAAACATTTGCAATTTTATGTGAGAATCCCATGTGAAATATAATGCAAATAAATTTATTTTCAACAGATTTCTCATCTTTGTCCGTATTTCTCTTTTCCTTTAGTTTTCTTGTGACTTGTTTTTTGAATTGGTTTATTCTGTTAGTGTGAAAGCCATTTTCTTTTGCTATATTAAAAAGCTTTTATTCTTCATTTTTGATATCCTTCGTAGATTTTGTGCTCTCAGGAGAAAATTTAAAAATATATTGTCCATTGTTATACGAGAATGTTCTGAATTGGCATGGATGTATTTATCCCCTGCTAGTTTTTTTCCTACGGACTCATGTTTGAATTGTTGTCAGTTGTCTTAATTTTCAGATCAATAAAAGAAATTACATTCTTATTCATGGGTTCACAAGTGAATTTTATGCGAGGATGTGATTCATTTAACAATTTAAATACGTCCATGATGGTGTTCTAATTTTTAGCAATAATTAGCACATCATCTACGGTACATATCTGATGTAAAGTATGATATCTGCACCTATCCGATTAACAACTGGAGATTCTATGTAATGAAGGAAAATGCTGGAGATGATTCCGGATACTGGGTTTTGCCATTGATAGACCATTACTTTGCTGATAAATTTTGCCATCAAATATGAAGTAATTGTAATTTGCACATACAGTAAACCATCGAACCATTTCCCATGCTTATACCGGGTTAACCTTCATCTCAATAAGCCATCTATGTAATGCATCTGTGGCACCTTCTATTGGGAAACTAGGATAAAAATTTTCAACACCAAAACTTGCAATACGATACTCATTATTCCAAACAATATATTTTAGTTTGTTTCACTTCACATGCATTTTTAACACTGAATGGTGTTTGTTGTTTAATTATAGCAAGCCTTTCAACTAGGGTAAAGGTTGTTAATATTGCGATATTTTAAAGAAAAGCCCTATTTATTTCCAAACTAAGTAAGAGAAACCTAATTGGCGATGACACGAGACATGTACACAGCTTCATTAAGTAATGTCATTATCATAGAAACACACTGCACAATTACATTACATATTTTTCAATTAAAATATTTATGTTCACAGCATAGAATAATATTGTGACAGTGATGGTAATATTGTGATACAGGATTGCTAATATTGTGATAAACTTTAAAAAACCCAAACCCCGTATGTATTTCACATAATTACTGAATATAATAAACAAGAAACTTCTGTAGTAATATTTTCAGATATAAAAGTTTAGGCAAAATTCAAGTTCGGTTCTTAATCATTGTCATCGTCCACAGAATCCTCACATCTTTTGCACATGAACTGTGGAAGTTCTTCAATGTTGGCGCATGTTTCGTGGTAACATACAAAACAAGAACCACATTGAATCCACTCAGCTCCATTTTTGAGCTCCTTATTATAGGAGCCAGAACACTCACCACAAAACGTATCACCTGCTTTTCCCTTACTTGAAGAAGGTGCAGTCCCACTAGTTCGGTCGTCAGTAGTTCGACGGTCTTTAACATTGGTGGCTTTCTTTGGCCTTCCACGTTGTTTTGCTTCATGCATGGGAATAAGTATTTTCGCCTTAGGTTCACGGGCTTGTTTCCTTCTTGCTTCACATGGCCGCCCAAGTTTAGGAATGTCAATTTCTACATCTGAAGAACTGTCCTAGGTATGCTGCTTTACGTGGAGCTTGAGGGTACTCCACGGAATCCCAAACTCTTTTGAAGCCTTATATATTGTCCATGATCATGAATTATCATTTTTACGGCATCTTTAAGTTTACGGGGGTCGTAATCACGCCGTTTGCGAACCTTTCCATCCTCCACTACTCGATCTTGCAATACTGTCCTGTAAGAAAGAACGCCATGTTCAGAAGCTTCTAGCAGGGACATGACTCCTTGACAACGGAATTGTCACACAGAAAAAAAAAATACGTGTAAATATGCGGTATTAGCACACGGAATTTCATTTTGATATTACTTATAGCTAGGGGCATGCATATTTCGTTTTTGACGAAAAAACGAAATTTGAAAAAACACATTGTAGTGTTAATTTTTCATGTTTTTGAAAGGTGTGAGGTGCATTTTGTGACCATATTTTGTCACGAAATAATGCGAAATGAACTGCAAAAAGCGAAATTAACTCTTAAACACGAAATTCAGGGTTTATTCACCGCCGTGACACCTTCCGAGGTCTGAATTATCCTGAGAGTTATGCAATTTCCGGAAAATTGATTAATTCTGCTGTTAATATTGCAGAAGCAAAAATGGACTCCTTTACACAGAAATAAACTTAATACTCTGATGATTACATAAATGTGCTATTAGAAGTGAAATGTTAATTCTGTGGAATAAGTGTAGTTTTTAAATCAAATTTAGGATTATTTTCACAATTTTAAAACCAATATGTCTTTTTATATACCACTTTTCATCCATTTTTTCACCGCTATAACACCGATATTTTATTTTATTTACCGCTTTTGAACCCGAAATTGACTCAGTTTTTGTACCGAAATTTTGCCTTTTTATTTACCAAAAATATGTGCCTCTACTTATAGCATCTGACCAGTTATTACTTCTCTTAAATACAACATTTTTGATTCAACTTACCTCTTTTCTCTGGTGTTGTTCATTTTCTTTGAAGACTGGCTTCTGCACGCGTTCTTCTCGCGAGACACCATTATGCTTCTCGAGGAATGCAGGCAAGCAGAGAGAAAACTTGTAGCTCGCTTAGCAATCCTGTTACAATTTTTTGCCCTAAATATTTGGATAGTTTGTACGCAGAATGTGTGAAAGTTGCAATGATGGGTCGTATTGGAGTTTCCTGTTTGTGAGTTTTTGGTAGTCCAAAGGCAATCGGCAGGGTTGAATTTTTGACAATGAGTTTTTTCTTCACTTCTCTTGGTATCGTGATACTGCTTTCAATTACTTTCTTTACCTCATTCATTATTTTAGTTAAAGTGTTTTGAGAGCTTTCTGTGAAATTGTTTACTTTGAAACATTCTTCCATTTTTTCTTTATAGTCCTTATTTCGGATAAGGACAGGTTTATTTTCCTTGTTCGACAGTATTTATAAATCTTACGGATATTGAAGTACCTGATGAGTATATAGAAATTTTTCAATTCCGAATGAAATTTTCAGTTGGAAGCACTTATATACACAAGGAAGATTTTGTGATTTCAATAGAAAAAGCATTGAATTTCTTAGATGATGAGGAGGAAAAGAGAAAATTACGAAGTCTCACACACGATGCTCTTGATGAACGGTTAAGTTTTGAATACAACAGAAGAAATAACAGAGGTCCAAAATACACAGAACGGAAGAAAGAGCATATAAGGTTGGGGAAAAGAGTTCGTAGTTTCAAGATCTGGTTGAGAGAAAACGACATTTGTTAATAAAATCGTTTCTTCATTCATGGACGAGACTGAGACATCGTTCTTCATTCACGAGACAAGACCGAGACAGGATTCTTCATTTATGAGACGAGACGAGACGAGACTGCTAAGTCTCTCATCTTTAACTACTCTGCAACCGACCTAGACAAACTTCTTACGAATTTTGCAGAGAGTCTTTTCTAGTTTTTTCTCTGGGTCTTCTATCCCCAGTTAGAGAGAGAGCATGGGAACGATAATGAAGCAACAGTGGCAAGAAGCGACTTCTTGTTCTCTGTCAACTTACGCCACTTTCGCCTCCACTCAAGATTTAAGGGAAGAACAATTTATCAATTATTTGTATCGAATGGTCTGAGGTTTCCTCCCTCCTTGCTCATCCACCCCCCATCCCATCAAGCATCCTGGCAAAGTCTTGTCGGCAGTAATTTATCTTCTTCCCGGCAGCTCGACAGGGATGCGGGATTTTGGCGGGGGGAATCAGCAGCACACGGGCTCGTGTGTGTGTGTGTGTGTGTGCGCACGTGGGTGGGTGGTAACGAAATGGGAAGCTGAAGCTGGGAAGTCTCTCCTCGTTTCTTGAGAGGAAGTGTTGCCAAAAGATAGGTTATGCCGTAGGCGGATCTACAATATTTTTGTCGACATTACAGAAGGATTTGATAGGTTGTAACACTGGAAATATCATGCATATATTTTGGGCATATTAAAAAGAGCCTAAAAATATAAATATACATGTACATGTCAATGATATTCACATAGACACCATTTGTGGTCATATAATCAAATCGGTACTGGACTTTCAAAGTAGAATTCGAAACACTGTACAAGCGTATTCCCATCACGAAACGAACCCAAGGACCCTTTGGATAGCATGAGGAGGTTTTATATATATATATATATATAAATAGAATTAGTTTTATGTTATTTCCAATAGCTGACAATGATTGCGGAAAGGAATGTGTTTCGGAATTAATTTCCTCAGCCGAAACAGTCACAAACAAAGGAAATATTTGACCTGGAAAATTCTCGCTTTGTGCCCATTACTTAACGTTTTTACCTTGTAACCAACAAGGCCCAGATTACGTTGATTGTTTAGTTTATTTTACTTCGCTTTTCTTCCACTTTTGGCTAATCGCAACGACGAGGATGAGTGATGATATCAATTTATAAAATGACACTCACAAGGAACACCTATGCCCAGACCGGGTTTCGAACCCGTGAACCCTAGCGTCGTGGCGCGCCATGCTAACCACTCCGCCGCGAAGGTCGGTAAGACCGGATTAGATTTCCGGTCCCGATTAATGTATTTGCGCTAACCTTATTCATTTTTTTACCACTTGAAAATGATGGTTTCGTTATTAATATTTTTAATAATATTTAGTCATCACTTTTAGGAGGGGCACGTGCCCCCGTACCCCTCCCACTAAATCCGCCAATAGGTTCTGCAAGACTGGGGCTAGCGAGAAAAATCCTGCACATGCTTTAAAATAAGTTTATTGGAAAAGTGTAAGTCAGTGTTTCAGATTATGCTACTTTGAATATAACTGCATAAGGTTATAGCGTCCTATAACGTAATTCCTATTTTACGTAAGGACATTAACATCAGCTAACATCTATTTGGGTACAAGATCGTTAACACCACTTTCCTGTAAATATACACATCAAACTGACACATTCGCACTGTAACTCTGTTTTTTTTTTTTAAAAAAAGTAACGCAACTGCGACGTCACTTGCTGGCGAATTCGATGCACCTTCAACTCAAGAGCATAGATCTATTTTAATTAAAATATTTCACAATTAAAAGTGAAGTAATCACATACTTTTTGTCTCGGAAATGTCGTCCTTGCACTGCCACTCAGTTTTCACACTTTCTCTTGGAAAGTTTCACACGCACCAGTTCTTCTACACTCTGTCCCAGCTAACTATGGAGCAGGCGAACGAAAATATGTCTCTGCGCAAGTAGTGACGCGAGACGGCTCCACCAATGAACACGTAAGAGGAACGGGAAAGCCACTGCCTTACCAGCAGCGTGTACTGCTTCACTCTGGCCACTCCATTTCCTTGGCTTCTCTGATGCTATGCGCTGCCTTGCTCGACAGTTAGCTGGGACAGGATTTACATGAGTTTGTTTTCACATAAGAATCATACTAATAACACCCGCACTTTGGCCGTGCGATCTAGGACGTCATGCTTTGGACTCCGACTACGGGATGCGCGCAGTCTCGAGTCTCCTTGGGGAAGCGGAACAACTTTTCTCCTGAGATTTCGACCTGTGTATGGGACCGGTGGGCATTCAGCATCGTGAGGGAATTGGGGAGCTACGAATGAGTGTAACCCGGTCATAGAAAACCTACACTAACGGCTAGAGGTTGTAACCAAGGGGTTCGATACACAGTGGAGACACATAGTGGTTCTGATCCCACTTTAAACTGTACGTCCAGCCCCGATTAGCCTTACTGTGCTTAAAGTGGACTTTAAAACACCAACTCAACTCAACAACTCCTATCTCTGGTGGGAGTGAGGCCGACCTCACGAATTGTTACGCCACGGGTTATTATTACTAACACTTATCGGCTTACCACTTATCACCATGGCAATCTACACGACACGACACATTCACGTGCATGAAAACAAATACTGACATTTACAGCAGACAAGAGAGCTGTTGCCACTGAGCTGCTGAGGATCTGTTCTCAATAACATGTTGTTGAACAGAATTAGCTCAGTGTCCCGCAGAGCGCTTGCCGTAGAGGAATTTGACGAAACCTTTGCTTGGCAAGCTACCAAATGCGCTTGAGTTGATTGGACACGTGTGTCCACCGGCAAGCGGCGTGCTTCCAGACGCTACATTGGCCGCGTTCGAGAAGGTACAGTAACCACATGCAAGCATTGTATTCCCCTCGCAACCAACTTGTCCGTGACCGAACTTCAAGCCTTACCCAGTTCTACGAGTTTGTGGTTGCGTTGAAATCAACTGCGCTGGAAATAATTTCCCTGAATTTGATGATTCTTTAAAATAAAATGAGATTCGTGCGTTGATTTTGTTACTTTCATCTACGCAAAACCTTTTTAAAATAGAAAATTCCTTCTCCAGCCTTAACTTGAAGAGAAATTTCCATCAACCCCCATCCCTGTCTTACAGACAAATTTATACAGGGTTAAGTTAGTTCTTGTCATCCGACCCAGGATCTCAGTCCGGAAGATGTCTCCGCAATCACCGTCAGTGCCATCTTTCGGACCGGAGAGAAACTTTCGATGAAGCGATGTTCTTTTCTTTCTCAGGTAAAGGAAGTTTCTTCCATCAAGCGTTCTCTATTCCTAAGAAACTTTCGCCTACTTTTCCAGCATCGCTCAGCATACGCGGCTAGCTCAAAAGAGAACTTCCAGATAGATTCCAGGGGAGGTATTTGACTGGAGAAAAGACCAGCTGGAATTGAATGAGCTGGAAAGGGTTGGGGGAGGAGGAGGACTGTGAAAGGGAAGAAGATTTGGAAAAGAGAGCCTGCTGGAAAATTGCTTGCGTCGGTCGTTTTGTAATACTGCTCGCCTCTTGCCAGAAGACATGGCTAGCCTCTATTTATCACCTGAAATCCACAGATTTTTTGACAACGTCATTTTTTCCCACGTAGAGACGACCCGGCAGCTATTAAGTTGGACATTTCCTCTCTAGTTTTCTATCAGCTGAACTTGAAAAATTGACGGGTCAAATTTCAGAGAGGAAATAATGGAAGAAAATGGAATCAATTTTCGCGCTGTCAAAAGAAATTAATTTCCATAAATTATCAACTGCAACCCCCCTTTGCTATCAATTAGTCAAAATAAAGGACTGTCGAATATTGACCTACATCACGTTGATGCTTTTCAATTTGTAATTTTTATCTCATGTAATTAATTATTCGTGTCATGCTGTATCATTTCAACAATCTCTGACTGCCTACTTTTTTTCCAGATACAAATTTTGGAATTTTCCATATCCATAACAGTTTGAGTTGTTTCTGTACTCCAATTGTCTTCCTAGTATGTTTAGAGCTTCATAATAACACTTCTTCGTCTCTAATTTGTTCATTATTCTTATACAGTAAAACCTCGTTAATACGGACCTCGATAAGCCGGACTATGCTTAATCCGGACAGGCAAAAGAAAAAAACAACAGAATGAAAGTTTTTAAATGTGGCTGGAAGTCAACAAGAGAACTTCCCAAAGAAAAGGCAGTCAACCACTGATGAAATTTTGTTTCCCGCAGACTTTGTACTGTACTGTATAGTGTATTTAGGCCTATGCCCTTTAAATACACCATAATTAACGTGTTTTGTTGCTATAAACGGAGTTTTAATGCACTTTCTCCTGTTCGTTTAGGTTATTTCAGTTAATACGGACTTTCGTTAAACCGGTCAACTTATCCCCTCCATTAGTCCGGATTAACGTGGTTTTACTGTACTACTAAATATTGTAACGTCCTCTATGACACATATGCCATTACAATCATTCCCATAAATATTGCAGCAAAGGTTATTATTTGAGGAAAATAATAATATTTAAAGTTCTTATTCCTTCTCGGCTATCGTGTGTTAACAAATCATAACAATTGATCAATTTGCATTAACAAAGTACGACTCATTGAAATTTAATCAAATATAATATACGAATACTACAAAGATGAGCGGTCAGTCGACCCTCCTAGTGCTGACCTCTGTGACGGAGTAGTTATTTCAGTGCGAGGGTTCTGAAGTTCGAATCTCGGCCTGGGAATGGGTGTTCTCTTTTAGTATCCCTTCATCAATGTTATCATATCGTCACTCATCCTCATTGTTGCGTTTAGCCAATCAATCGACCCTCCTATAAATTAACATCGTTCATTTCAGTTTCCTTAAAGCAAAAAAATTGAACCTTTTCATGGCCAATTACAGAAATAAACTTTGATTTAATTCAGTATCCCAGCAGTAAAACGGGTTAGCTCCAACAATTTAGTGTAAAATGCAGGAACTATAACTTGACAAGTTTATAAACAAGACGCTGCAAATAGCTGTTGCGCATCTCGCACCACATTTCCCCACTCCATTCTCTGCAGCGACGTTGGTTTGCAGTGTAGCAACCTGGAGTGAGCGGAATGGTCTGAGGATTTTCAACGAAATTTGTATTCGCTTTTTCCTGGGCTGTTTTCTACCTGTCGGAGTACATAAATTCAGCTCAACTTTCGCCAACGACACTTTTCCTTCTTTTAAAACTTGGCGTTCACGATGGCGCAGTGGTAGCGTCGTCACCTTGTAATCAAGGAGTCCCGGGTTCGATTCCCGGTGGAAGCACATAATGGTTATGATCCCACTATAACTGTAGGCCCAGTCCCGATTAACCTTACTGTGCATAAAGTGGACTTAAAACAACAAATCAATCCAATCCAATTATTTTAAAACTTAAAACTAGATACTCCCGTGGCGGCGCTTGTGGACTCGGCAAGATAATACTTAAGTTTATGTAACTCCTGATTTCTCAAATATGTTGCAACATTGTAAACAATTTATCTGGCCTGTCCTCTAAGGGGCTTTCCAGAGCAGATTGTAGATTTCGTTGGACCCGGCATGATTTAATTTTTGCATTTCAAAAATATGCATCCAGGAGTAAAGAGCAAAAATATTTCAATGCTTTAAAAAAGAACACAGGCAAGCGTGTTATCAGATTGCCTCCTCGTAGTGATTGTTGTACGATAAACAAAAGAACCCCCACCCCACTCGGCTTTAAAAAAAAAACAGGCCACTGCTCGATGTCGCATTCAGAAAATGAAGTCATTCGCCCAGAAGTTTCTCTTCGTTATAAACCTTAACGCGCGTGCGTAATACTACAGTTTACGATCCGCGCACCGCACACATTTTCAAAGACCGGATTAAATCAAATCAACCACTGATAAACTGATATGATTCGGCATCGTCAATCTACACAGTAGAAATCGTTTGTCATATTTGTTTTAGCTTAATTTTGCTGAGTTGGCACCACTCGTACTCTCAAGGCCACACCAGTACGTAGAAGAGTGGTGGGGAGGATGACGTAATAGGAAGTGCTCCGCATCGATCTGCGCATATCGGGACTTAACTTGTCAGGCTATAGCTTAGAACTTACTATTGCTATGCATCTCAATCCAATGAACAACTCGTTCTCTGGTTTTTCAAAATTCCAAGAACAAGATATTTTGTAAAAGGTAATTGTGTGGCAAGAATTTTCTACTAATTTTCAAATAATGTTTTGGGCACCGTGTAAAAGTTAATAATAAATCAGGGAACATTTTTTTTCGGTATCTTGTTCATAAGACACCATGTGATATTTTGCTTAACTTGCGTAACTCTATATGCATAAATTTTACTGCAGAAAACAAAACAAAACAAAAAAATTAACGTTTTCATTCGACACTGCCGTGTAATTCTTCATATTTCTTACAGTTGGTGTGTTTTGGTGTCTAAATCGGAAAAAAGGGGGAGGTAGTTCACTCCTCAACCTCCCCTCTGGGCACGCCATTGCATTAGGTGCAGATCAAAGTAAAGTACTTTCCTTTACAGAGTGTACAGTTGACAATATGCATGGAAAAAGAGTGACGTCTGTAATTGAACCCAATACATGTTAGTTCGGACGCATCTTGAATAAATAATGGGTGAGCCAAACTGAACGAGATTTCAAATGAAATTCCGAAATCCCTCAACACCTGTGACTGCAATTGTGGCATTTATTATTCATTGATCGGATTGCAATTCCCTGTTCCCGCGTGGTTCATCAAAATGGCCGAACGCAACACGGAAGTGGTGTTATTTGGCGACACCTCCAATACTTGTTACGTAATGTGTTTTCAATTCTTTACATTCGATTCGTACTATTGTTTTTCTACATTGTTTTTTGGTGTGCTCATATCATCTAACCATGAATGGCTTTGAATTTTTATAACATTACTTTCTTTTATGTTTATGCTCAAGAATCTGAGACGCTAGGATCACCTCCTCTACCCTGTCAATCCATTTCCTTGCATTGTTACCAAATCGCTTATGAATGCCATCGATAATGTCTCTTTACTAGAATTGGAAGCGTCCATTGCCAGCTATTTCTTCCGTGCACGATATGTTTCGAGATAGCCTCTTCTCCAATCGCGTTGCTACAGAGTTTTGTTTTGGAAGGATCAAAGTTGGACGACATATTTTCGCTTGGGCTTTGCTTTTAGTGAAGGGATATTTTCTCCCCCATCTTGTGCCCTTCCTATCACTGTCTCTACTTGCCTTTAACTCTATATTTCTTCTTTATCTTTTTTGAGTCTCTAAGTCTGTTTACTTTTGTTTCTGCTATTTTTCTCTTTTTCCTTACTTTGCCCCTCCATCGCTATTTCTTTCTGTGTGTCTTTTTTCTTTATTTTAATCTGTAAAAAGTTTCTTCATTTTTCTGTTACCTCTTTCTCTTTATTTTGGTGGACACGAGATTTTCCTCTCCTTACTTCTGTGTCTTTCTCTTAATCTGTTTCCTTTTCATTCTGTTAACTCCTTGTCTCTCTTCATTTTCATTTTGGTGGACATGGGATTTTTCTCTCCTTTCCTTTGTCCTTCTTTCACTATTTCTTTCTCTCTGTGTGTCTCTTTTCTTTTTCTTTACTCTATATTTCTCTTTTATCTTTCTTTTATTTTGATATCTGTTTCCTTTTCTTTCTCTCACTTGTTCTATCTTTCCTTTCATCATCTTCTCTTTCATTTACCTCACATTGTTTCTTTTTTTATTCCCTTTCTAACTCTCATTCATTCCCTTCCATTTGTTTTCTTTCTTTCTTGATACTCATTTGTAAGCTATGCGGATTATGAAAAAAAAAAACTCTAAAATTTACTTGGGACCTTTGATGGGATAACTGCATCTCTAAACTAAGTTCCGGAGCACAATTACACTTTGGGGACCAAGCAGAGAGGGGCCAGATGGGTCCAAGGTTCACCAAAATGGGGCCAGTTTGTCTATGCAGACTTTATCTTCTTGATGCTAACATCTGCAATTTATGTGTTTCAATATTTGAAAAAAATGGACTGACACTGGTAGAAAAGTTAACCCAAAATATGCAACATTCTACCGTTAACATTTAACGTGGCTGCTAAGTTAGGAAAACAGGACACAACCGTTGCTTTTTAAAAAAATAAACATCAGCGATTATGGTGCATGAAGTTCGATAACACAGGGCCGCAAATTAAATTCAATTTAATGTTGTTTTTTGTTTAATAGGTGAACTTTATTATTTGTGCCATGCTGATCACGAATATGACATTTATTTTTCTCTATCACGCAAGGTTTTCTTACAAATCAAATTTCAAAATTTGGGCTTTGTCCAATATTGCATACTGTTTTATTATAATTGTTCTTTTCTTCAATCAGAATAAGTAGCTTATCACACTAAACGCATCAACATGTTTATTTTAAAATGAATATAGACAGACACAAAGGACCCATATAATATAGAAAACGACATATAGCAGTATATAATATACACAAAAGAAAATCATTACACAATACATATTTTTCTGTTCTGTTTAGCACGCTTTCTTCTGTAAGCTTTCCTAACTTTCTTGTGATTTTCTTCTGGTGTTTCTCTGTACAATGCCCAACAGTAGTCAGCCATCATGTTAACACTCCAATGTCCTTGATACCTTTTCTCCATATCCCCCATGTCCTGATGGAACCGTTCGCCTTGTTCCTCACTAATTCACCGAGATTTTGTGGAAAGGTATCAAGGTGTGAATGCAAAAAATGTAATTTGAGATTCATGTTACAACCCAGCTCTTGAAATTTAAGTAACATATTCTCAACAACTTCTCTGTAATCAGAACTTTTATGGTTCCCAAAGAAGTTCAACACTACACTTTTAAATGCTATCCAAGCATCTCTTTCAGCTACAGTCATTGTTTCCTCGAAGTCTTTATCATTCATTAATTTCCTAATGTCTGGTCTAATAAAAACACCTTCTTTCACTTTGCCGTACGACAGGGAAGGAAATTTGTTGCATATGAACTGGAAACATTGTCCTTCCTTGTTAAGTGCCTTCACAAATTGTTTAATCAGCCTTAATTTGATATGAAGAGGGAGAAGTACAACTTTCTCAGGACTGACTAAATGTTGTTGTACGATGTTCTTTGAACCCGGGTTCAATGTTTTCCGCATTGTCCATTCTTTTCTTTCCCAGTGGTAATTTTGTGCCCTACTATCCCACTCACAGATGTAACATGGCATTTTCGTATATCCACATAATTTAACTTAGTCAACAAACCGGACACATCACAACAAAACTAACTAACTAACTCCCTAGCCTTCTTAAACCCGAAGGTTCATGGCTGCAGCAACACAGGCCTTCCATCTTTCCCTATCTTGAGCAAGATCTATATACTCTTTTCCATCCCTACCGATTTCCTTTAGGTCCATCTCAACGTTGTCCCTCCATCTTCGTCTTGGCCTTCCTACAGGTCTCTTACCATCAGGTTTCCCAACAAGAATCCTGTAAACTCCTCTTTCCTCTCCCATTCGTGCCACATGGCCTGCCCACCTAAGTCTTCTTGATTTAATTATTCTAATAATATCTGGACATGAATACAAATTATGTAGTTCTAAATTATGTAACCTTCTCCACTCACCTGTCTCCTCATCCCGTTTAGGTCCAAAGATTTTCCTAAGGATCTTATTTTCAAATACTCTCAATTTATGTTCCTCTTTCAATGTAAGGGACCAAGTTTCACATCCATATAATACTACAGGCAAAATTACTGTTTTGTATATTTTAACTTTTAGTTTCTTAGATATTAAACGAGAAGACAAAAGTTTATGAAGAGAGAAGTAACATGCATTTCCTGAATGAAGTCTACTTTTTTTTTTCCTCTTTAATATAATTTTCATTTGTTAATATTACTCCTAAGTATTTGAATTTGGAAACTGGTTCAAACGAGTTGTTATCAATAATTAGATTTTGATTATTACCTAACACTTGGTTTAGGCCTGTAAGCATATATTTAGTTTTCTCTTTGTTAACTTCCAAACCTATCTCGTTAGCAGTTTTGAAAAATATTTTAGCATTATTCTTAATTGTATTCACATCATCCCCCAGTAAGTCTACATCATCTGCATATGCTAACAACTGAGTCACACCATTTAATTTTAGTCCTTCTTTAGTTTCTTTTACCTTCCTAACAGCATATTCTAAGGCAAAATTAAAGAGCAATGGAGATAAGAAATTCCACGGTAATTATTGCAGTTCATTTTATCACCTTTTTTAAACACAGGAACAATTATGGATTCTTTCCACTGTTGAGGGATTTCTTCTTTATTCCATATTAAACAAATTAATTTATGAATTTGACATATTAATGAATTTCCACCATATTTAATTAACTCAGCTGGTATTAAATCAATGCCAGGTGATTTGTTATTCTTTAGCCTTTTAATAGCATCTTTAACTTCAGTTAAGTTAGGTTCCGGAACTAAAGGTTCTGCTGTGTGGACTTCATTTACTTCTGATTTATCTCCTACATGGACATTTAAAAGGTCATTAAAGTAGTTCTTCCATCTATTTAGAATATCGCTTGGGTCAGCTAGAAAATCACCGTCCTTATCTTTTATCAAGTTTACTTTAGGTTGCCACCCCTTTCTAAACTCATTTACACCTTTATATAAATCTCTGATATTTTTATTTTTGCTGTTTGTTTCAATTTCGTTAATTTTGCTTTTCAAGTAATCTCTTTTTTTACTTCTAAACGTGCGGTTAACTTCTCGCTTTATTATATTATAATTGTTTAGATTTGTATCATCAGAGTTATTTAACCACCTAAGTCTAGCCTGATTTCTTATTTCTATTAGATTATGACATTCATTATCAAACCATGACTTACTTTTTCTCGGTTTATGGTATCCTATACTTTCTTTAGCTGCTGATTCTATTGCATTACGTATGTGCTCCCAATTCTTATTTACGTCTGTTTCATTTATATTTTCATCATCATTTAAATCCTGCAAAACATCAAATCTATTTGACAGTTTAATTTGGTAATCTTTCTTAATTCTTTCATCAGTAAACTTTCCTGTATCAAATTTTAGAACTTTTAGATTTTGTTGCTTATGATTTATCACTGAGAGTCTTTCTCTTAATTTAGCAATTACTAAATAATGGTCACTGGCACAGTCAGCACCTCTATGTGTACGAACGTCAATTATACTAGTATGCCTTCTCTTATCAATGAGAATATGATCTATCTGATTATGAGTTTTACCATCTGGAGAAGACCAGGTATATTTATGGATAACTTTATGTTTAAAAGTGGTACTTTTCACAATTAAATTCTTTGAGGTTGCAAAAGTAATCAATCTTATACCATTATCATTACTTAATTCATGAATACTTTCTTTACCAATCGTGGGTTTAAATGTCTCTTCTTTGCCAATCTGTGCATTACAGTCACCTAACAGAATTTTCATATCATACTGAGAAAATTTATCAAAGACCTGTTCTAACTCTGTATAAAAATCATCTTTAGTATTATCATCTTTATCTTCCGTTGGTGCATGTATGTTTATTAAAATAATTTTACACCACCTACCCTGTAAAACTGCATATGATATCCTATCATTAACAAATTCTACTGTTTTAAGAGCCGAGATAATTATATTATTTATGAAAAAGCCTGTTCCAAAATGATGATTTTCAGTACCACCATAGAAAAAAGTATAATTTTTAGTTTTACAATTCCCTTCTCCTGGCCACCTAACTTCCTGGACAGCTACTACATCTAATTTATACTTAACTATCTCATTAACAGTACACTGAAATGCCCCAGGCCGGTAAAGGCTCAGAACATTCCAGGTGCCTAATTTAATATCCTTATTCCTAACGTAGATCTTATCCTTAGTCCAGGGACCTCCCAAAGTAGTCCCCACCCGGAGATCCGAACGGGGGACTATTTTACCTCCGGAATATTTTACCTTGGGAACATCCATGGCCTTATATTGTTGTTTCTTGACATTTTTTTTACAGTGCAGAGTTGTCAACTCTACGCCTAACCCCCAATATGAATTGAGGAACTACTACACAAGACAAACACAAACACATTAGACAGCACAATTACTACACAAGACGAACACAAACACATTAGACAGCACAACTACTACACAAGACACACACAAACACATCACAACTATAACACAATATAAATACAAACACACCACAACTACTACACAATATAAACATAAACAAACTACACATCACAACAAAACACGAGAGAATCTTGTTTCGAGAAATAAGGCACAAACTCTTTTTCTCGGTGTCTGTTCCTAGGAAAATGTTGTTCCACAAGCCAGCAAGTTCTTTTCGTTAAGTCTGGAACCAAGAAGCTCAGCTGATTCTTTAGATAAATTTAGGTCTCTAATTAAATCATTGAGTTCGCTTTGAGTGAACGGTATAGGGTTACGAGATCCGTGAGGGGGGTCACAAATGTCATCTTCCATTTCACTTCCTTCCACTGAATCACTTAGTGAACCAGGATCACTTACACACTCAACATTTAATGGAGGTGTCGGTACAGGGAAGTCTGGACCGTGCAACACAGGTCTCATTGCAGAGGGAATATTGGGATACACTATCCTCTTCTTGTTTCTAATATTTCGACCTATAATTTCACAGGAACAGAAGTAACAATCATTGCTGTGATCCTGAGGCTCCCTCCACACCATGGTATTGCAAATGGCATAGATGGCCGCTTTCCCCTGCTCCAGTTTCGTAAAGATTCCACACATGATCTACATACCTTGTATGGGGCCCACAATTTATCTTGATCTTCTAGTTTCATTTTAAAGTATGCTTAATATGCTCTTCTTACAAAATCTGTAATTTCCTGTCTCTGTAGCCGGGGAACAAATTTACCGCAGATGTAGCAAAACACATCTGGGCTATTCAGACAACCAGGAGATGCCATGGACACACCACACTGAACAACCAAATGTTAATGTAGGAGATCAACGTATCTTACATACCATGCAAGCAAATTAGGACTTTTGACAGTTACATATAAAATTAATTTCAAATGATATATCAATGTTTTACATAGTATTACTTTCAGCATTTAGGCAAGAAACATATTAATTAATTTAAATAAAACAAAACTTCTCTGTATTCAAAGCTCATTCGTCCTTATTACTTGTTGAATAATTTTGAAACGTACCAGTGACATCTAGCGACAATCATTTGAATTGCACTGAAACGTGCATACCACAACCCACATATATAAATCGTGAATTGTAAAAAAATCTTGCGTGATGTGAGAAAACTAATGCCAGTTTCAGCATCAGCAAGTTCAAATACATGTAAAACACCCAAAATTATAAAAACAACAGAACCCATGCGGCCGTATGTAATTATTGTAAATTGCAGTTACGTGTATGATACATATATTTGTAAAAACTCAGTCGGTATAATTATATTAATTAGGTTAACTAAGTAATGGTTCTTAATACTTTAAAAACAGTCAGTCATTATTTTACTGCAGTGAAATAGTAGCAGAAATTAACGGTCCTAAACCGTCGACGTTCCAGTCAACTTTTTACAGTGTAGGCATTAGATAAAATAGCTCGGTGTCGCCACCTGGTAGGTGAATTACGAAATTGTTTACCACAATTTAAAACCGGAGTTCGTATGCAGGACCGCTCGCCTCAAGTGTGATATCGTTAATTCAATTTGCCAAATCTTTTTCTGGAATTCTTCCATTCCTGATTGAGCCACATCTCAGTTGTTAGTGCGTCGCGATTAGCCTATGTGTGCGTAAAGTGTGCTTAAAACAAACTTTGATCGACTTTAGTTTACTCTACATGTTTTCGCTGCCTCCGGATTTCTCTTGGGCCTCACAGGTGGCGTGTCCGTGCGATCAACAGATCCCGGGTTTGATCCTTGGTGGAGGCACAATGGTTCAGACCCAACTTTAAATGGGAGGTTTAATCCCGATTACCCTGTATGAGTACTAAAGTGAACTTAAAACAAACTTCGAACCGACTTCCGTGGCGGAGTTGTTAGCACAGTGTACATCCACATCCGGGTTCGAATCCTTGTGAGTGCCCCTTCGTCCATTTCATCGTATCATCATTCATCCTCATCTTCGCGATTAGCAGAAAACCGAAGTAACCCATACAGCACATCAAGTTTCAGACATATTTCAGAAATATTACAATCTTTCATTTATGTTTCTAACATTCTGGTTTCGCGTTGACATTACAGAAAGCATCACATGAAGTCCCAGGTTTGTTTCTGAAACATTGCAATGTTACAGTTTCATTGTCTAGTTTCTGCAACGTCTCATTTTTCTTACATCTCTGAGAAATGTTTCAGAGACATTTCCGCAACGTTGGATTCAGTCATCATCCATGCATGGCGGCCATCCGGGACATTTTCTGCGGCGGCCATGTTGTTACCTTCAACGCTGACCGGGAGTCGTGCACATCTTATGAAGAATAATGTTGTTTATTGAGTGGTAAGTTGAATATTAATGCCAAAGTGTGTTTAATTGTGTTATACTTATGCACGCTATATATTTAATATGTGTTGTGTAACGTGTGTGAAAAAGTGAGTGGAAACAAGGCAGTTCAAGCCAGTGTTTAAAGAAGTATTTTGTTTTGTTTGTTTAATTAGAATATGTGGACGTAAAGAAGCACTGAATTTCTCCACCTCATGAAACTATAATCGCGAGAAATAAGTTGCCTGCGTTGTGTGTAGTGAAAAAGTCGAGACGCAAAGTATTTCCCTGCATGTTTTTACTGTTAAAAATAGCTATATAGTTTTCGTTTAAGGTATATGACCCCACTCTAAATTTTTCACAAAATTTGTCCTCTTCTTTTTAAAAAAAATGTTGTTTCTCACTTCCCTGTGCGTAGTGAAGAGGCGTAGAATACCACATAAATTGTTACGTTCAGAGCCTCTATCTAATACAAATTACGAATCAACTAATTTGTTCTGTGACATCGTTACGTAATGTAAGTCTACGGCAGCACCACAGCCACAGTCATACTTGTTAGATCAGCTCTCGATTGGTTGCACAAGCTATCAAGAATAAAATTATCCTATGAAAAAACCTTTAATAATAGCTCAAATGAACATAGCAGTCATAATCAAAATTCTGTTTACAATGAAGTGCAATTATTAACAAAACAAACATGATACTGGCTTTTAAAAAAAAAAAAACAGAGCCCTCTGAAAGTGACAGTATGCCATGACTACTAGTAGTGTCACAGTGCCATGACTAGGCAGTGTATATTATTAAAAAAATGACTAGCTATGCCAGGCTATCAAGCTAGTGTTTATATAAGTATTTTGACCTGTCTCATTATCCACTATAATGTGAGAAATTCTTGCTATGAAATACATGCAAAATCAGAAGAGATTTTGTTGTATACTTTCATTTTTTCATGCTGCTTATCAGGTTAGGTAGATAATATGCAAAGCTAGCTTTTCCAATATTTCCAGCCATCAATCACCACATGGGTAATTTTTTGTGTGACAAAACTAAATTCCTAATTATATTTCTCTCTTAATCACTTGTTAGGTTACTCACTTATGTTAATCAGTTCTCTCTTTCTCTCTCATGTAGTCTTGTATAGATTTGTTTCTCATGAGGCTTGTGATGCCCTCCATATACTATATTCATAATTTATTTTGTAATTAGGTAGGTAGAATTATAGATTATTGACAAGAATAAAATAAAATGTTAAAATGCAATTATGATGGTGCACGATTGCACAAGTTGCAGATGTTGTATTTAACTTGACATGCTAAAAGAAGATGAAACATTAATTTTTTTCTGCGGAATGCCGAGGAATTTTCTAAAATAGTAGATGGAAACACTGATTTTCACTAATATTAATGACTTGGATGTTACATAACATATTGAGCATTCACTAAAAATCTTTATGCTAGTTCTGAGCAAATAATATGAAGTAAAAGCAATTTTTTTTGCCAAAATTCAATCGGTTTTACGGCATTCTCCAAGGTTACTTTTATAAAAAAACTGAATGGTGCTGACATGAAGAATGTAAATTCTTGATGTTGCTTTGCAATTTTCTTCAAGGCTAAGATGTTTATTTTACTTGTGCAAAATATTGTTTTTTGAAATGAAAATTCTGACCATAATTGATATTATGACATTATTTCCTTTCAGGAAAAAATGAATGTTACTGCACTCCAACAAGAGGTTATAGCGGAGAACCTGCAATGAAATACTTCTTAACAGAACAGAAGCAATTGTATTTTGACAAATTTAGACAAATAAAGAATATATTTTATGAAAAAATATTATTTTTACGTATAATAATTTTTCTTTGAAGTGATGCATGTCCAATTTTTAGAGTTCAATGGTGACATGGATAGTGTCTGATCACTCGCTGGTGTAAAAAAATGTATCAAAGTATGCTTATTTATATTTATTTGGTTCTTTGAATTGATGTTTTAAGTCCACTTTATGCACAAATAGGCTAATCGGGACTGGACCTACAATTCAAAATGGGATCCGTATCACTGCAATGTGCCTCTACCAGAATTTCGAACCAGAAATCCCTTCATTACAAGGAGCTTAATTCAATTTCTCAATGTATTCTGAAACTGACCAACCCATCCTAACCACCATAACAACGTTGAAAGTCAAACATGGGTGAAATATAAATGATTAAAAAATAATAGAAATGAGAACATATAATTATATCTTTGAAGTAATAATTCAATGGAAATTGCCCACAAGTAACATTAAGAGAATTAATTTTTCTAACTAGTAACTACAACCTCTGATACACACTACACATTTAATATTATAGAGAATGTCAAAACTTTTCATTGATTTATAAATTTTTAGTTATTAATCAATTATATTATTCATATTGTTACTGCCTAAAAATTGCTAAAGTTTAGCTTGTCTCCACTTTGCACTTGTGAATTGATATTTATTTCCCAGTCGTGGTTACTGGTTCATTTACTGAATTTATTTTGTGGTCAAAGTGTATCTACATTTCTCCAATTATGTAAGTATATAGGATATTATTACATTCATTTTGAATTTTTATTTGAGATACGTAAAAGGTGAGAATGTCACATAGTAAATTTTAGTATCCGAAAGTTATATTTGAAGACATATGCTCAATTTGTGATGTTTGGAATACTGCTATGTAATTCTGCAAGTTCGAACACCATATAGGTTGAAAACCATACATGTGGAACATGTATTCTGTCCAGGAAAAATGTTTTCATTCATACAGAGACATTAGAGTAGAAATTTCAGATGACTGGTGACTCATAGAATCATGAATGAATTTCATACAACACTAAAATGCTTCCAGCTTCTCATCTATTAGTAGAGGGGACGGGAGCATTATGCTGATCACATCACTCAAATCCCAAATTCTTTGTGACAGGGTGCAACAAACCACGGATAGCTTATTATTGCATGTAAAACTTTACACACATTTGAAGGTAGTTTAGGATTTGGTGGCGAATACGAGTATTTTTCTTTTTTTTAGTTGTAACTGTTGTCTGGTGTGAATGAATGTGTATTTCGTACTTTTATGCACTTTTCCCCCCTCTAGAATAATTGTATCAATTGAGATACGTGGACATTTGAGGAGAATTAAAATAAATATAATTAAATATCATTCCTAATTAGGTATCAAACATTGTGAATTTTATTTTCAGGAAATGATTTACAAATAAATATTGAAATAAAGGGGCTTAACCCCAATAGGCCCCCTTAAATATTTCACTCGTGAATACAGTACTGATTCCATTCAATATAACCGTAATGTAAAATTATATCACTGTAATGTAGCTGAAATATCACAAAACCTTACGGAAATGTATTTGTAATGTTACACTGACATGTTTCTGCAATGTTACATTGACACGTTTCTGTAATGTTGCACTGACATGTTTCTGTAACATTACGAATGTTATGTTAGATTCGCGGACATTTTTACATTGCTGAAACATACCTGAAACATCACAGTAATGTTTCACAATGTTGCTGCAATGTTACAATGTTTCACGAGTTACGTATCCGTAACATATCTGAAACCATGTTGTGCTGTATGGGAAGTTAGTAATATTATCACTTTTCCTGCCTTCTTTACACACACACACACACACACACACACACACACACACACACACACACACACACACACACACACACCCACACACAGACATACATTATGATATGCATCCGTAACGATACCCCTTACAACAAACGAAATACCTTTTCCCCTTCAGGCAAGAATTAAAGCAAGCAGCGTAGAGACTTTTAACTTAATTTAAATTATAACCATACTCCCCTCCCCACCCCTAAGCCACGCCGAAAGCCATCATACATTACCAGCACCTTGTTATAACTCATCTCCATATGTGAGGCACAGACAATGGAAATTGCTCCAAACACAAGCACCAGAAATTAGCCATCCATATGTAGAGGTAGCTTCACGTGACCCTAATCTTAACAGAACCTTGCGTGAGCGTAGGGGGAGGGGGTGAAAGGGGTTAACGAGGTGCTTCGAAGTCGTTGTGTATACTGTGGACTATACTTAATCACAGATAATTCGCTGTGTTTGATATTAGCGTAAAAATAGGGCCCTCGGGACAGCAACCTACCGCCCCTGCTTAATGAAGAACGCACGGACGCAAATGAGAAGGATGCGTGTAATTGGAGATTATATAGGTCACAACGGGTAGTTGGAGAACAGTGTTGGCAGGTCTTACGTCTTGATGTAACTAGATATCTTCATTCTCCTTTAAGGTTAGCACATTGCGCTATGATGCCAGGGTCCCCGGGTTCGAATCCCGGCCTGGGCATGGATATTCGTGAGTGTCCATTCATCATATTATGATTCACAATTTTCCCCATCTTCGCAATTAGCCAAATGTGACAGAAAAGCGGAGTAAAATAAAGCAAATCATTCTCTTTTAAATCCAAGTACGGTTTCTAGTTGATGCACCGCATTTCAAGGATTTTCTGAAGGACTTATTGGCAACTGTGATAAAAAAAGGTGGTCCCTTTTGTCCAAGATTTCCCTGAAGTGCAGGGTGACTCATAAGTCACTGGACACTATCACACAGAACCAAAATTTATTAAGATTGGGCTCACACAGACTCGACCAGGACCGGTTCTCTGGCATACGTGCCATGAATCATTTACCAAGTACGAAACTGTCACGAACAGGCGTAAGCCATTCGACGTACAAATTAATGTACCCACTAGTTTAAAAGCACAACGAAGGTGTAATTTTAAGTATATTTGGCAGAAACGTATGATAAAATAAAACCGATATTTTGGGGAATATAACACTGAACAGTAAAATTTGAAAAAATAAAGAAAAACACCAATTTTGCACCGAAAATTCGAGGTCCCTGTCAATTTTTCATTTTCTATGCTGTCTTCTGCGATGTATTGAGTAAAATGGAAGACCAGTAGGGCTGAGAGGTTCATCAAGGTATAAATATGTTTCGGAATACAGCTTCAAAGCTATTGAGACGTTCGTATTAACATTCGAATTCATATGCCAGAGATTATGGTAAATCGGTGGCCACATTCACCTCCTCAAGAGACCAATTTTTACAGCAGTTGTCCTGAAAGTTCTTGGAGTGGCTGCTTTGGTGAACCTGAAAATCTCTCGAGGCAGCTGCACCCTCAGTTACGTCAATACCAGAAAGAACACCACGCTGTGTTATTTTTACAAACAAAACCGTGCTTGCTACTGTTCGTCTAAGCTCTTAAGACCATGATATATGGGTTCTCAAAGGCAAGGCAGTGGTGCCTGGCAGATTATCTGTGGACATTTTCCCCCCTGGTATCCGGCAGCACGCTCGAGTTTCACAAGTGGCTATCGGAATGTTAAAGTGGTAAGGTTCATGCAGGAGGACTTGGGGGGGGGGGGGAGACTGCCAGACATTGGTGGGGATGGGAAGGGGGGGAGTCGTAATAGAAAAGGAGAACCTGAAAGGGGAATTTGTAGAAGAATCCCTTCTCTCATCTTACCGATTTCTTTGATCTTGTGTCACAAGAAAAGACCGTAATTTTAATTCAGAACCACACCGTCTTGGCGAGGGACATTCTTCTCCATTCTCATGGAGGACTTTTTTGGGTAGTGAAACCCGAGGACCGCCTGTGAAGAGGTGACTTCTAATAGTCAATGGGGGGTTGAAAAGTTAGAGGGGACCTTTCTCTCAAAAGGTCTCTACCCTTCTCTAAAGGTATACGTCAACTTTGCCCTTGCCAATATTGTGACTCCCCAAGGAGGTAAAGACGATTGCTTAGAAGACCCTAGTGTCACATCATGGTCTGCGTCCATGCTTCTCTCCCCCCCCCCCTTTCCTCTTGTTATTTATTCGAATTCCTTTGACCACGGAAAAGCCTCAGATGTGACTCTCAGATTACCAGTAGCTGGATGCAAATGGTGAAGTACATGGGGAACCTTTAGCTACAAAGTATTATGTTTCTGATCGTGGAGATTGCTAGGTCATTCCGACGAATCTAACTTCGGAGCTTGCCTATACAACTCGGTAAAGGTTTCACGAGGCACAAAGGGTAAGGGGAGCCCAATACTTCCAAGCGGTATTTATGCGAATTGGAATCGAACACCGGTCTTAAGAGTAGGGATCAAAGGGATATTCATATACTTCGGAAAGGTTGGTTGGATTTTCGGATTAATCTTTTTAGAGAATATTTTCCTAGCTTCAGAGCTCAGTGTATTTTAGGTCCTTCTAACGTACACAAAAGGATTAAAATAAATTTAATACGTCCAAAAAAAGTCGCTCCTCATTCAAAATTATCGTTGTTGTTGATTTCTTAAAATAGGTTATCTTACATCTCTTTTCTGCCACGTTTGGCTAATCGCAACGACAAGGATGAGAAATACGATGAAATTGATGAAGGTATACTCACAAGTAACACCATGCTCAGGCCGGTAACCACTCCGCTACAAAGGTCGACAGAATTTTATGCACACACACACACAAGCATAACAGTTGGGCTGAAAAGTTCGTAGGCTAACATAGTAAAAAATATTTTTTTTTACAAAATTCGATTTTATTATTCAATATAGTTGCCTTCGAGGGCGATACAACGATTATAGCGGTCATACAATTTTTCGATGCCATTTTTATAGTACGATTTCTCTTTAGCCTCAAAATAGGCCTTAGTTTCGGCGATTACCTCTTCATCAGTGCTAAATTTCTTTCCAGCGAGCATTCTTTTAAGGTCTGCAAACAGGAAAAAGTCACTGGGGCCAGATCTGGAGAATATGGTGGATGGGGAAGCAATTTTATTACGGTTGAATATCGCTAAACATTGCTCCGAATCATCAAAATGTTGTTGCTTTTGATCGATTGTGAGCACGCGCGGCACCCATTTTGCACACAGCTTTCGCATGTTCAAATATTCATGCACAATATGTCCAACACGTTCCTTTGATATTTTTAAAGTCTCAGCTATCTCGATCAACTTCACTTTACGATCATTTAAAATTATTTTGTGGACTTTTTTGTTGTTTTCGTCCGTAACAGCCTCTTTGGGGCGTCCACTGCGTGCATCGTCTTCGATGCTCATTTCGCCTCGTTTAAATTTAGCAAACCACTTCTCAACGGTTGATTTTCCTGGTGCAGAGTCCGAATAATGTTTATCAAGCCACGCATTGGCTTCAACAGTATTTTTTTCGCCAAAAAGCAATGCTTTATTAACACACGAAATTCTTTTTTATCCATTTTTTCACAATAACAAAAGCTGCTTCACTCACAATTCTATATCGCACGAACTAATTATCCGGCAGCTGTGAAATTTATACACGTATCTTTTGAAGGTTAGTACTAAGTAAAAATCACATGGATTTAATTCTAGTAACGCCATCTATGAGTCAGCCTACGAACTTTTCAGCCCAACTCTTATTGAACAGAGCACAAGATCAAAGTTGTGACGTTTCAATTAATATTATGGTAGTATTTCAGATTTAATTCGTTTTCCTAGGCTGTAGCGACTAGTAACATTCATACGAAGAAATTAGCGAGAAATGCAGTCTCGACCAGGACTCGAACCAGGGTCTCTGGGCTACTGTGCCGTTGTTCCACTACCTGAGCTCAATTTCTTCGCTTTCCTGGTTTGAATTGTCTCTGTCAGTCATATCACAACGAGGTCTATTCAATAAGTCGGCTTATTCATTGTTTCAAAGACAACATATCCCTTAACCCGGGCTGGCTTGGTAGGTCACTTGGTAGGAATGCCATGGTGTCCCAGAGACCCGGGTTCGAGTCCTGCTAGGGTCTGTAATTCTCACTGAAATTGCTACGTAATACACCTCCTGTGCGTGCCAAATGTAGTGCTGATCTCTTGGGACAACCATCTGTGTGGCTTTAGCGGTGAACAGACGTCCTGTATTAACCGGGACAGTCCTTTTTCTTTTTATTATTACAAGGCGACGGCGTTTCCACTATGCCATCAGGAGGCCCTCCCCCTTTTTGTGACAATGACTTATCGGCATAGAATTACTGCAACAATACGCCTTCTCTGCTATTATTATGAACTATGGCATTGTTGGATATAAATTATTTCACATTTCAATGACAACAATGTGCCATATTCCCATTTTCTTAAAGTATTGAAGTTTCTTCCGCTCACCTGAAACTAATGCTCCCAATGAACTTGTGTTCTCGTACATGAATGGTTTATGAACAAGTGACAAGAAAACTCACTCTTTCAGTACAAACTTTGAAAGCTATGTTGATTAATAAGGTGAACTTTTTAATCACACATGTGTAAATTTTGACAAAATGGTATTTGAAAAGAAGAATCCATTCATCGGTAAAATATGAATGAATGACATCTAATTCTAAAGGACGCCTTGGCTGCACGGTAGTGTATATTACCATATTATGTTAAGTTATTTGCACAGTACATATTTATTTATTTAATTAATTAGTTTTCGAACATACGTATTTATGACCAAACAGTTTTTATATTAAAATGTGTACATTTTGTAGTCCCGTTTTTATTTCAGGAAATGTATGTTAACATTTGGGAATACAACAGTCAGTGTACGGAAGTGAAATAAGAAAATCATAAATGCAAATATAATTTGTCTTATGAATACATTCTACCTCTCTGTCATTTCGTATTTTATTATCCCTTCCAAAACTAGCTAAATATATTATCCATGCCATGCAGTAGACAGGTTCATTCACATCATGTAAACGCTCAAAGAAACTAGCGCTATCTGTTGAACGCACCATGTAGGTTCTTAAGAAATATGAAATTAGAAATATGCTAATACGCCATGACACTAAATTCAATTTACGTGCCTCCCCGATGGCGTAATGGTAGCATCGTCGCTTTGTAATCAAGGGATCCCGGTGGGGGCACATAGTGGTTCGGATCCCTCTCTAAACTGTAGGTCCAGTCCCGATTAGCCTTACGTGAACACAATGTTTACTTTGTGAGCTATTACTATTTTAATTTGAAGCTCTTAGATTTAGTTTAACCAAGTGTAAGGTAATAATCAAATTCTAATTATTGATAACAACTCGTTTGAACCAGTTTCCAAATTCAAGGAGTAATACTAACAAATGAAAATGATATTAAAGAGGAAATAAAAAACCAGGCTTAAATCAGGAAATGCATGTTACTTTTCTCTTCATAAACTTTTGTCAACATCTAAGAAACTAAAAGTTAAAATATACAAAACAGTAATTTTGCCTGTAGTAGTATATGGATGCGAAACTTGGTCCCTTACATTGAAACAGAAACATAAATTGAGAGTATTTGAAAATAAGATCCTTAGGAAAATATTTAGGCCTGAAAAGGATGAGGAGACAGGTGAGTGGAGAAGGTTACATAATCTAGAAGTACATAATTTGTATTCATATCCACATATTATTTGAATGATTAAATCAAGAAGACTTAGATGGGCAGGTCATGTGGCACGAATGGGAGAGGAAAGAAGAGTTTACAGGATTCTTGTTGGGAAACCTGATGGTAAGAGACCAGTAGGAAGACCAAGACGAAGATGGAGGGATGAGGTTGAGATGGACCTAAAGGAAATTGGTAGAGATGGAAAAGAGTATATAGACAGGATAGGGACAAATGGAAGGCCTGTGTTGCGGGAGCCATGAACCTTCGTGTTTAAGAAGGCTAGAGAGTTAGTTAGCTCTTAGTTTTTATCTGAATACAAATGATTAATAAAATAGAAATAAGAACTAAAATGTTTTAGCCTGTATATCGTAATAAATTTATGTAGATCGACAAAAGATGTCGACACAATTTTGATTTTCATTTTCATACTTATTCATAGTCAAAAGCTAACAATTATCTCTAAAGTTTCTCAAAGATCTTTGTTTTCGAGTCAGTTCCTCCGCATTGTCACTCCAGCTAATTTTGTAAAAACGTAAATGTTTAAGAATGACAGTGCCCTTTGCTTGTTATTAATAAATTAATAGAAATATAAAATTTTTTGAGATGAATGTTATGGGTTATTTAACTTACTAAACAGATCTGGAAATTAAGGAATATAGTCGGATTGGGCACTGCTATTTAAATAAGGGTTTAGTATGCAAGAGAGTATGAATTTCTCTCCATGTTGCAAGTGCAAACTGTTTTTCAAGTTGATTAGTAAGCTAGACAAGATGTTTGAAAAATATGATGAATAAGTTTTACCAGAATCCCATGTATTCCTTATGGGACATCAACTTCAACTTCAAGTTTCGGCTATTAAATGGGAGTTTCGACTTTTCCTACTACTATGTCATAGTTCAACGTGTCCTTTTCCCGTCCATGTACTTTTCTACGTCATTCGATGTTTGATATTCCCGAGAGAACGAATAAAATAATAGTTCCATAAGAGTAATGTATTTCTCCTTGCCTCCTACTGTCATCCTGGTAGTGTTGCCAAACCTGATGTGCATAAACGAGCTAAATTTCACCTTAAATAGAGCTAAAGATGACATTCAAGTTGCTAGATTAACGAAGGAAGGCTGCATAAAGTGCCTCGTAAGGGTAATTTTATGTATCAGAGGGGTGGGGCCGCTGCTATTACCGTTAGCTTTAAAGTGATGGCAATTTATTCTTAATTTTCACCGCCTAGATCTGGCGGCATCGCACATCTCAATAATCTACACATGCTCATATGAAATTGAAAATAAAGGATTCCCGGATAACAATATTGTCATCTTCACCTCAGCCACGGCGCTATATAAAAGTAGCTGGAGAGGTAAGAGGGGGGTGGGGTGACGCAGCCAATATGGCAATATCAAGTTATCTGCAAAATTTGATCTTTGTGGGCCGGAGCCAGTGGTGGCATCATAGTGGGGCAGCGGGGCGGGTTGCACATTTCACAGCCAAAAGAGTGCACGAAAGAGCCAGATCTGGCGACAGTGATGGGCAGCTGCCGAAGAGAACCTAGGGGAAATTGTCACTCTTCAACTTTAACCTGACAACCTAACCTTAGATCTGTCCGTATTGTTACAATAAACCGTCGAGGAAAAAAATAACGAACTGTTGTATATACTTTTAAGTTTACTGCTAATGTCCATGAACATGAAGTGAAACAAATATACTATTCCCTAATATTAAGAATAATGCAAGACATTTATATATGTTGAAATGGGACTGTAAGTGGCAGCAAGAGTTTTTTTTTTAAATCTCCATGATAACCAATTAAAAATTGCAGGCTCGATCAGGATTCAAAATGGATTTCTAAGCATACAACCTTCAAGAGTCTTTGTTTCTTGTTGTTTATCTTTAACTGCGAAAGCCAAAGTTTTAGAGCAATAATTTCAAAACTGCTCACGAATCATCTATAAGTGCTCCTTTAAAAAATTGGAAATAAAAGTACAATATGTGACAGGGTATCAAAATTGGGTGGGAATTATTTGGTTCATGCAGCGGGTAGTACGTACCAGTGGCGTGTCCAAGGGGTGGTTGTTTGGGGTCATACCCTTTTGGCCCTGTATTTCTTAAAAAAAGAACGCCAAAGGCAGGAAAAAAAGATAGCGAAAATAAGGACTGACTACTACAAACGTATACTTAACCCTCTCCCCTTTCGAAAATCCTGAGCACGCCACTGGGTAGTACGTACCATCCTTAAAAATGCCTTCCATCGTCAATACTGCTGTTATTCGGTTTATCCTAATCAGGTTCTAGGTAAGAATGTTATGGTTCTTTTGCCAAAGATATTTATGTGTGCAAAATTGATGTTTGAGGAAATGATAGTTAAAGCTTCAATTCGTAACGACAACGAGAAAAATTAAGTTCAGATCAAAACTTCATCTGTGTAGAATAAAAAAAAAATATTTGTGCTTTTGATACGAAAAATGCAGTTATGTAAAAACAATTTTAATCAAAACACTGTCCTTTAATTCAATCATAAGTGCTCATCCTCATCGTCGCGATTAGCCTAAAATGTAAGAAAAGCGACCCAAAATGATAAAGAATACTGGTACAAACGAGAGTGGCTTATGGGTGGTGGTTATCCTCCACGGAAAAAGTAACTTACAGACTCTCCAAGTAACTAATCTTACTTCTGAGAATTACTTCGTGTTGCTCCACCAAATTGAAATGGAACGATGAAAAGTCGTGTAGGATGGGGTCATATTGGAAATTCCAAGCTTTCTTCCTACATATCTTACGAGACAATAAATATACTTCTGATGCCCCGAGCGGCAGTGTCTGACGAAATTGAATTCTTGTATGCTCGCCATGTTGTAATACAGTCAGACCGAGGAACGAATCACAGTCGTGCATGTCTGCAGCCTAGGCTCGCTCACTTGGATATTAAATTAGCAATGCTGAAGTTCTGTTCAGAAGCAGAACACAATATTCTTCCTCTTTCCGAATCGTATAACGTTTCCATCCTCCTTTCCTCAAGTGTTGCCATCTGTTGATAATTACCTTCAAGTCTGGACTAATGGGTAAACA